>NC_059102.1:229310016-230510016 GCF_020740685.1 Jaculus jaculus | reverse complement strand
GTGAATTGTACAATATTTTTCTTTTCTTTTGCTCAGGATTGCTTTGCCTATAGGTATTTTTTTTTAAGTTTGATTTATTTGAGAGAGCCAGAGAGAGAGAGAGAGAGAGAGACAGACAGACAGACAGACACACACACACACACACACACACACGCACACACACACACACACGGGGGATGGGGGGAATGGGCGCGCCAGGGCCTCTAGCCACTGCAGACAAATTCCAGACACATGCACCACCTTGTGCATCTGGCTTATGTGGGTCCTGGGGAATAGAACCAGGGTTCTTTGGCTTTGTTGGCAAATGTGTATTTATTTATTTTTTTTGCCTCCAAGTGAATTTTAAGATTTTTTTTTCCTGTTTCTGTGAAGAATGATGTTGGGATTTTGATGTGGATGACGTTGATTCTGTAAATTGCTTTTGGTAAAATAGCCATTTACACTGTATTCTCCCAATCCATAGCATGGAATCTGGAATATCTTTCCTCCTCCTCGTTTTTTCTAGGTAGGGTCTCACTCTAGCTCAAGCTGGCCTGGAATTCACTTAGTCTCTCAGGGTGGCCTCACACTCACAGCAGTCCTCCTACCCCTGCCTTCCAAGTGCTGGGATTAAAGATGTGTAGCACCACGCCCAGCTTCCATCTTGTGAGTGCATGCGTGCATGCATATGTGTAGGTGTGCCAGGTTCTCTTGCCACTGCAGAGTGCCCGTCCAGCTTTACATGGGTGGCTGGGGAATTGAAGCCCAGGCTGGCAGGCTTTGCAGACAAGTGCTGTAACTGCTGAGCCCTCTCCCTAGCCCTTCTTTCCTGATGTCTTTAGTTTCTCTCTTGCATGCTTTAAAGTTGTCATTAGAGGGTTGTTTGTTTTAGGCAGTTGTGAATATGCTGCTTCCCTGATTTCAGTCTTGCTACTTGTGACAGATCTGTTTAAACTATGTGTCTCTTGTTAGTTTAGTTCCAGGAATTTATATGCATCTTCACATTTACCCATTTCTTAAAGATTTTTCCAATTTAGTAGACTGTAATTTTGTTTTGTTTTTCGAGGTAGGGTTTCACTCTAGTCCAGGCTGACCTAGATTAAATTATGTAGTCTCAGCCGGCCTTGAACTCATGGTGATCCTCCTACCTCTGTTTCCTGAGTGCTGGGATTAAAGGCGTGCACCACACGCCTGGTGGAGTATAAGTTTTTAAGATGTCCTTATGATTTTTGGAATTTCAGTAATGTCTATCTTTTTTATTTTACTTATTTATTTATTTATTTGAGAGCGACAGACACAGAGAGAAAGACAGATAGAGGGAGAGAGAGAGAATGGGCGCGCCAGGGCTTCCAGCCTCTGTAAACGAACTCCAGAATCATGCGCCCCCTTGTGCATCTGGTTAACGTGGGACCTGGGGAACCGAGCCTCGAACCAGGGTCCTTAGGCTTCACAGGCAAGCGCTTAACTGCTAAGCCATCTCTCCAGCCCAGTAATGTCTATCTTAATTACCCCCATTTCATCTCTAATTCTATATAGTTGGGTCTTCTCTTTCTCTTGGTTTGGTTAAGGGTTCATCCATCTTACTTATCCTTTCAAAGAACCAAATCTTTGTATAGTCTTTTTGTTTTCCATTTCATTAATTTCTGCCTTGATCTTTATTTCTTCCTACTTATATTCAATTTGGCTTTTATTTTTCCACAACCCTAAGATGAACTATTAAGTTATTGGAGCAGTTCTTTTCTTTTCTTTCTTTCTTTCTTTCTTTTTTTTTTTTTTTGGTTTTTTGAGGGAGGATCTCACTCTAGCCCAGGCTGACCTGGAATTCACTATGGAGTCTCAGGGTGGCCTCGAACTCAGGGCGATCCTCCTACCTCTGCCTCCCGAGTGCTGGGATTAAAGGTGTGCACCACCATACCTGGCTTGGATCAGTTATTTTCTGTTCCTGGGACAAAATACCTGACCAGAAACAATTTATGGAAGGGACAAAAAAGGGTTTATTCAGCTTATAGTTTCAAGGGGAAGTTTGATCATGGCGGGGAAAGCCTTGCAGGCGGTAGTAAGAACCAGCATCTCATGGCTACATTGGCAGACATAAAGTACAAAGAGGGGAGCAAGTGGGCCTGACTAAAAACCTCAAGGCTCATCTCCAGTGACATATTTCCTCTAGCAAGGCTCCACCTTCTGAAGGTTCCACAACCTTACCCAATAGCTGGAGACCAAGTACCCAAACACACAAGCCTATGGAGAATGACATTTTACATTCAAATGACATCAGGTTTTTTTTGAGATCTCAGCTCTATTCTTTATTTATTTTTCTTTTTGAAGTATGGTCCCACTTTAGCTCAGGCCGACCTGGAACTCATTCTGTAGTCCCAGGCTGGCCTCAAACTCACAGTGATCATCCTATCTCTGCCTTGCCAGTGTTGGGATTCAAGGCATGTGCAATCATGCCCCATGAGATCACAGACTTTTTTTTTTCTTTTTATGTTTTTATTTATTTATTTATTTTGGGTTTTTGAGGTAGGGTTTCACTTTACCCCAGGCTGTCCTGGAATTCACTGTGTAGTCTTAGAGTGGCCTTGGACTCTTGGCATCCTCCTACTTTTGCCTCCTGAGTGCTAGCTTTATTTTTAAGTTTTTATTCTTATTTATTAGAGAGAGAGGGGTGAGGGAGAATGAGCATGCCAGGGCCTGTAGCCACTGCACATGAACTCCAGACATATGTGCCATGTTGTGCATCTGGCTTATATGGGTTCTGGGGAATTGAACCTAGGTTCTTTGGCTTCACAGGCAAGTGCCTTAGCAGCTAAGCCACCTCTCTAGCCCCTGTTTTTTTTTTTTTTTTTTTTTTGAGGTAGGGTCTTGCTCTAGCCAAGCTGACATGGATTCACTATGTAGCATTAGGGTGGACTGAACTCACAGTATTCCTCCTGTCTCTGCCTCCTGATGCCTGGCTCTTTTTTTCCCTTTTTTTAAAAATTATAAATTTGAGAGAGAGAAAAGAGGCAAGTAAAAAGAGAGAATAGGCATGCCAGAATCTCTAGCCACGCAAATGAACTCTAGATGCATTGCATCACCTTGTGTATCTGCCTTTACATAGGTACTCAGGATTTGAACCTGGGTCCTTTGGCTTTGCTGGCAAGTACCTTAACTGCTAAGCTATCTCTCCATCCCCAGCTTTTTTTAAATTATTTTTTATTTCTTTTTTTTTTATTTGAGAGCGACAGAGAGGAGGGCAGAGAGAGAGAGAGAAAGAGAGAGAGAGAGAGAATGGGCGCGCCAGAGCTTCCCGCTTCTGTAAATGAACTCCAGATGCGTGCGCCCCCTTGTGCATCTGGCTAACGTGGGTCCTGGGGAATTGAGCCTCGAACCAGGTTCCTGAGGCTTCACAGGCAAGCGCTTAACCGCTAGGCCATCTCTCCAGCCCAGCTCTATGGTTTTGATGTAGGAGAAAAGTTGCTTTCTTTTTTTCTTTTTCTCCTCCCCTATTTCAGATTTTTTCTTTTCTTTTCTTTCCTTTTCTTTTCTTTTCTTTTCTTTTCTTTTCTTTTCTTTTCTTTCCTTTTCTTTCCCTCCCTCCCTCCCTCCCTCCCTCCCTCCCTCCCTCCCTCCCTGCCTTCCTTCCTTTTGAGGTAGGGTCTTATTCTGGTCCAGGCTGGCCTGGAATTCACTATGTAGTCTCAGACTAGCCTCGAACTCAGGGCAATCCTCCTACCTCTGCCTCCCAAGTGCTGGGATTAAAGGCTTGTGCCACCACTCCCAGCCTTAGTTTTTTAAAAAAAATTTTAAAAGATTTTATTTTTATTTATTACAGTCGGTGGTGGGAGAGAATGGACCCACCAGGGCTTCTAGCCTCTGCACACAAACTCCAGATGCATGTGCCCCCTTGTGTATCTGGCTAAAGTGGGTCCTGGGGGATCGAACCTGGGTCCTTAGGCTTTTTAGGCCAAGGTCTTAGCCACTAAGACATCTCTCCAGGCCATTTTGGGTTTTTTAATATTAGCCTTAGTGTGTGTGTGCACATGCCAGAGTCTCTTGCCACTGCAGATGAACTCTAGATGCATGTGCTGCATTGTGTCTGTCTTTACATGAGTGCTGGGGAATCACACCTAGGCAGGCAGGCTTTGTAAGGAAGTGCCTTTAAGTGCTGAGCCATCTCTCAAGACCCCTCTCCAACTTTTTTTTTGTTTTTTTTAGGTAGAGTTCCATGCTAGCCCAGGCTGACCTGGAATTCACTGTGTAGTCTTAGGGTGGCTTAGAACTCATGGCATTCCTCCTACCTTTGCTTCTCGAGGGCTGGGATTAAAGGCATGAGCCACTGTGTCCAGCTCCTTCCACTTTTTTTTTTTTTCTTTTTTGAGGCAGGTTCTCACTGTAGCTGGTCTTGAATTCATGGCAGTCCTCCTACCCACCCAGCACTCGGGAGGTAGAGGTAGGAGGATTGCCATGAGTTGGGGGCCACCTGAGACTACATAGTTAATTCCAGGTCAACCTGGGCCAGAGTGAGACACTACCTTGAACCCCTCCCCCCCAAAAAAAGTGTACCACCATGCTTGGCCTTGATTTCTAGTTTTATTACCTTGTGGTCCATGTAACACAAGGGACTCTTTCAATTTTCCTATATTAAGACTTGCTTTGGGGCTGGGGAGATGGCTTGGCAGTTGAGGTGCTTGCCTGCAAAGCCTAGGGACCCAGTTTTGACTCCCCAGAACCCACGTAAGCCAGGTGCACATGGAGCACATGTGTCTGGAGTTCATTTGTGGTGGCTGGAGGCCCTGGCGTGCCCATTCTCTCTCTCTCTCTCTCTCTCTCTCTCTCTGCCTCTCTCATTTTTTTTCTCTCTTAAATAAACAAGTAATATTTTTAAAAAGTCTTGCTTTATGTCCTAATAGGTGATCTATTTTAGAGAAAATTACATGGGTAATTGAGAAGAATGTGTATTCTGCAGTGTTTGTGTGAAATGTTCTGGAGATGTCTGTTAAGTCCAGTTGGTCATTGTTACTCAATTCAGATGTTTCTCTATTTTTTTTGCCTGGTCGATCTATTAATTGGTGAAAGTAGGTTACTGCACTATTACTATGCTAGGGTTAACTTCTCTTCTAATAGTGTAGTATTTGTTTTATGAAATTGGATGCCCTGTCGTTATATGCTTAGAATTATAATGTCCTCGTGGTGGACTGTGCCCTTCTTCAATATGAAGGGGCCCTCTTAATCTCTCTTGAGTAGTTTTAGTTTAAAGTTGATTTTGTCAGATATTAAAATAGTAACACCTTCTTGTTTTCTTTTCTGATTTGTGTGAAAATGTTTTTTTACCCTTTCACCCCAAAGTAGCATCTGTCTTATTGTGAGGTAGTTTTCTTAGAGACAACAGCTATCGGTGAATCCTGCCCTTAATTCAGTAAGCTAGCCTGTGTCTTTTGAATTGGGAATAGTAGGTTTGGGGTTTTCATAGTCCTCTCTTTCTTTAGTATTGCTCAGTCATAATGTGACCTAATGGATGTGTTTGTCTTCCCAGGCCAGGTAACTCCTTAGAGTATCTTCTGTAGCTGGCTTAATGCTCATAAATTCCTTGGTTCTTAGTTCTGTTTTGATTATGGGAAGTTTCCCTTTCTCTACTTATGATGGGCAGCTTTACTCAATATTGGAGACTAGGTTAACAGTTGTCATCTTTCAGAACTTGAAATGGACATTTTAAGTCCTCCTAGCTTTGAAAGTTTCTGTTCAAAAATATGCTGCTGTTCTTCTGATGGTCATGCCTTTATATGTGACTTGGTGTTTCTCTCGCTTTCAATATACTTTCTTTGTTCTGAATACTTAGTGGTTTAATCATGGCATGACAAAGGCATGCTCTTTTCTGGTCTGGTCTTTTTGATGTTCTTTACCTTATTTAGGGAACTTTACTACTATGATTTCATTGAGATATTTTCTATTCCTTTATAATGTAACTTGTTTTGTTTTGTTTTATTTGTCAAGGTAGGGTTTCACTGTAGCCCAGGCTGACATTCGCTATGTAGCCTCAGGGTGGTCTTGAACTCATGATGATCCGATCCTACTTCTGCCTCCTGAGTGCTGGGATTACAGGCATGCACCACCACACCTGGCCCCCCCCCTTTTTTTTAAATGTAGGGTTGCATGCTAGCCCAGGTGACCTGGAACTCACTCTGTAAGTCTGTATTCCCGGGCTTGCCTCAAACTCATAGCATTCCTCCTTCCTCTGCCTCCTCAGTGCTGGGATTAAAGTCATGCACCACCACACCTGACCAATATAATGTAACTTTTAATTTTCTTTTATGCCCAAGATTTTTAAATTTAATTATTCCATAGTGTCCCAAATATCTTGAAAGTTCTACTCACACCCTTTTATTAATTATCTTTGTCCATTATAGAATGTTCCAGTTATTCCACCTTGCCCATCTGCTTAGGTAGTAGGTCCTCATCTTAATTCATTAAGTCAGTACAACTTTCCACAGAGCTTTTCATCTGACATGCTATGTTTTTCCACTTCCATTACCAGGTTTTTTTCTTCATTATTTCTATCCCTTCCCCGAATCCCTCTGTCACATCTTTATCCCTTTCCTCATTTCAATCAGCAGTCTGTATTCTTGTGAGCCTTTTCCAGGAGTGTATCTCTAATGGTTCTTATAAATTCTGTTCTGGGATTTCTTTCTCTATAGTCTCAGTGGATGTCGTAACTGAAGTATTATTATTATTTTTTCCATGACAAGGTTTCACTGTAGCCTTAGGCTGTCCTTGAACTCAAGGCAGTCCTCTTATCTTAGCCTCCAGAGTATTGAGACTAAAGGTGTGCTCCACCATGCACAGCCATGTATAGAGACTTATGTGTGACATTGAAATGTGTGTGCTGCTGGGCATGGTGGTGCATACCTTTAATTTCAGGACTCGGGAGGTAGAGGTAGGAGGATCACTTGAGTGAGTTCAAGGCCAGCCTGAGACTATATACTGAATTCTAGGTCAGCCTGAGCTAGAGCAAGACCTTACTTCAAAAAAACCAATAAATAAATAAATTAATTAATTAAAAAAAGAAAAAAGAGAGAACATGTGTGTGCTGTAGGTAACTGTTTCTCTTAGTAGTAAAGAGTCCTAAACCAGGTATGGTGGTGCATACCTTTAATCCCAACACTCAGGAGGCAGAGAGAAGAGGATCACTGTGAGTTCAAGGCCACCCTGAGACTAGTGAAGTCCAGGTCAGCTTGAGCTAGAGCAAGTCCCTACCTCAAAAAAAAAGAAAAAATATATATATATGGTGAGAGAGAGAGAGAGAAAGAGAGGGGGAGAGAGAGAGAATCCTCATAGTTTTCTTTTACTTGTTGCAGATAAAAGGTCTATAGTGGGCCACACATAGTTATAGTGGTGCCTGCCTTTAATCCCAGCTTTTGGGAGACCAATGTAGGAGGATTGCTATGAGTTTGAGGCTACCCTGAGACTACAGAGTAAATTCTAGGTCAGCCTGGGCTAGAATAAAACCCTACTTTGAAAACAAAAAAATCTATATTGTAGTACCAAACCCTATTTTATGTGGTATTGTGTTTACTCTTTTCTTTTTTTTGAGGTAAGGTTTTACTCTAGCTCAGGGTGACCTGGAATTCATTATGTAGTCTCAGAGTGGCCTCGAACTGTTGGCGATCCTCCTACCTCTGCCTCCTGAGTGCTGGGATTAAAGGTGTGTGGGACCACGGTCAGCTTGTGTTTACTCTTCTTGTTGACCTGGAAGTAACTAACTGGAGCTTCAGAAAGTGAAATTTATAGTACAGGCCTCATGTAAAGGAGTTTTCTGTAATATGATTATATTAGAGAATTTTTAAAAAATCAATGAAATAATTTAGAACCAAAATAATTTTGTAGCATTTTAAAAAGTTTTACTCTTCAAACAATGCAGCCTAAAATCACTTTTTAAAAAATATTTTTTAATATTTTATTTATGTATTTATTTTTCTCTCTTGCTCTCTCTCTCCTGGGCGTGGTGGTGCATGCCTTTAATCTCAGCACTAGAAGCAGAGGTAAGATTGCTGTGAGTTTGTGGCCAGCATGACACTACATAGTGAATCCTAGGTGAATCCTGGGCTAGAATGAGATAGTACTTTGAAAAACCAATAAGTAAATAAGTAAAAAAGGGAAAGGGAAAAAAGAAACTTGAAGGACTTAAGTGTGAGCCTTTTGTGGAGTTGTGTCTGTGGTCTTATGTTTCAACTCCTACATTTTGTTGCTGTTGTTATTTATACTATACTTGCCCTTCACAAGTATTCCTTTGTCAGGGAGTAATACTGTCTTCCCCTAATGCTTCTACCCACTTTATAACCAGTTGTAGTCAGTTTGGCCCAAGTCTTGTTTTTCCTGTCTGAAACATACCTTTTTTCCATTGCCATTCCCAGTATTCCATTTAGGTCCTAATAATCTTATGCTGGCATTACTTCACCACTCTCCTTTTTCCAGTTTCTTACAAATTGCATCAAGGTAATATTTTCAGAAATATTACTGTTTTATTTTTAATTTTTAAATATTATTTTTATTTATTTGCAAGCAGAAAGAGTTAGAATGAAGAGAGAAAGGGGGAGAGGGGGAGGGAGGGAGAGAATGGGCATGCACCAGGGCCATCAGCTGCCTCAAATGAACTTCAGATGCATGCACTACTTTGTGCATCTTGTCTTATGTGGGTACTGGGGAATCAAACCTGGGTTGTTCGGCTTTGCAGGCGAGTACCTTAACACTGAGCAGTCTCTCCAGCACCAGTTTTTTATTTTTAATTTAAAAATTGTTTATGTGTGTTCATGTGGTATAACGTGGTGTGTGTGGTGTTTGCAGGATGTGTGTATGTTATATGCCTATATGTGTGCCCTTTTGGCACCCCATATGCTCACCTGCAGTGGGGTTACTTGTTGCAGTGGCCAGAGTGGAATATCAGATGTCCTGCTTCATCTTTCTGATTCTGGAGCTTGCTGGGCTCTGAAGATTGTGGGCTCTCTGCTCCCCTGTAGAACTGGGGTTACAGGTATGCATGGCCTCACCCTGCTGTTTGACATAGGCTCTGAAAATTTTTATTGTGTTTTGTTTTTTTGAGGTAGGGTCTCATTTTAGCCCAGGCTGACCTGGAATTTCCTATGTAGTCTCAGTGTGGCTTGAATTCACAGCTATCCTCCTATTTCTGCCTTCTGCCTCCTGAGTGGTGGGATTAAAGACGTGCACCACCACACCTGGCCTGAAGATTTTTAAAAATTATTTATTTGTGTGACTGTGCACACACCAAGGCTTCTTGCTACTGCAATTGAATGCCAGGTACATGTACCACTTTTGTGGTCTGGCTTTACATGTGTACTTGGGAACCAGTTGTAGGCTGGCAGGCTTTGCACACAAGCAATCAAATCCCTTTAGCCAGCTGAGCCATCTTCAGAGCCCAGGTTCTGGAGATTTGAACTCAGGTAGTCTCAAACTCCCGTCAGGACCCCATGCTTGTTCAGGAAGTGCACTTCACTGCTGAGCCATCTTTTCAGTCTGAAAATGTTACCTTTTATCCTATGTATTTCCCCTCATCCTTATCCTGTTAGCTAAGGCAAATGCCTTAACTGCTAAACCATCTCTCCAGCCCAGTTCTTTTTTTTTTTTTGGAGGGGCAAAGTCTCAGTCTAGCCCAGGCTGACCTGGAATTCAGTATGTTGTCTCAGGGTGGCCTTGAACTCAGGGTGATCTTCCTACCTCTGCTTCCCAAGTGCTGGGATTAAATAAAGGCGTGCACCACCATACCCGGCTTTTAGCCAGTTCTTATTTCTCAATTTGAGGAGGAGAAATTTAACAATGGAAAAAGTAATACATTTTTTCCTTTTTTTTTTCTTGCAGGTTCCTGTTGCATGTAAATCATGTCCTTGTGGTTACATATTTATTAGCAGAAAACTTTTAAATGCAAAACATTCAGAGAAATCAACACCTTCTGCAGGTAATTGTGAAAGTTTTAACATTTGTAGATTTTTGATGTAGAAATTTCAGTTGCTTAGTTCTTTGAAGCTGTGGGTTTTACCCCTGTAATCATCATCAACAACAACACACACACACTAAAGCCATAATGCAAACCCAAAACAACAAAAAAAAAATAGCTCTTGAAAATCAGCTTGTGATGTTGGTTCATTTCATTTAATGTTGACTCCCTTAAAAGTTGATAAAGTTTGTAATGATTAAAAAATTTTTTTTTTTTTTTTTTCGAGATAAGGTCTCACTCTAGCACAGGCTGACCTGGAGTTCACTATGATGACCTTGAACTCACAGTAATCCTCCTACCTCTACCTCTTGAGTGCTGGGATTAAAGGCTTGTGTCACCACGCCTGGCAGTTTTTAAAAATTTTTATCTATTTAAAATTTTCTTTAAAACATTAGAATGGCTTAATAATAATTATGATAGTTAACATTAAGTAAATTTCAAATTTTTTAAATGTACATATTATTAAGCTATATTTGTGGGTTTAAAAAATTATTTATTAACATATCTGTACATATGAATATTCCCTCTCCACCCTTCCTTCTCCCCCTCCTGAATCCCACTCCTACTGAATGCCTTCTTTCCAACTAGGCTTTCTTCGATTTTGATGTCATCATTTTTCTCCTCCTTTTATCTAGATATGTATAGGGTAGTGTTAGCCATTGTTAAGTCATGAATACTGCAGCCCCTTTGTGGAAGATTATATTGCAAAGCACTCTGTCCCTTCTTTTGGCTCTTGCATATTTCTACCACCTCTCCTGCAAGCACCACCTTTTCTACAAGGTCCTTGAGCCTTGGCAGGTGTGATAGAGATGTCTCATTTAGAGCTGAACATGCACAGTCTTTTTTTATGTTTTTTGAGACAGGATCTAACTTGAGTCCAGGTTGACCTGGAACTCACTCTGTAGTCTGGGTTGGCCTCCAGCTCATGGTGATCCTACCTCAGCTTGCTGGGATTATAAGCATGAGCCACCATGTCTAGCTCCAGATTGTTAAATTTTGGTGTATAGATATGCTAACCAATCACCAGACTTCACCTTATTTCCCACTATTGTTTTTTGTTATTATTTGTTTAAGTGAAATCATGCATGTAGTATGTGAGATGCTCCTTTTGCCTGGCTTCTTTCACTGAGCACAATTATTTCTTAAAAATTTTTTGTTTATGATTTTTATTTATTTGAGAGTGACAGACAGAGAAAGAGGCAGATACAGAGGGAGAATGGGCGCGCCAGGGCCTCCAGCTGCTACAGATGAACTCTAGATGGATGTGCCCCCTTGTGCATCTGGCTAACATGGGTCCTGGGGAATGGAGCCTTGCACCGGGGTCCTTAGGCCTCACAGGCAAGTGCTTAACCACTAAGCCATCACTCCAGCCCATCACTGAGCACAATTATTTAAGATTCAGTTCATTCCTTTATTTTTCTTTTTTTTCTTCGAGGCAGGGTCTCACTAGTCCAGGCTGACCTGGAATTCACTATGTAGTCACAGGTTGGCCTCAAACTCAATGAACCGCCTACCTCTGCCTCCCAAGTGCTGGGATTAAAGCCGTGTGCCACCGTGGCCTGCTCAGTTCTTCCTTTTTATTGCTTAATAATTTTTTTTTGTGTGGCTATATTGGCTGGTAGATAATTGTTTTCATATTTTTGATCCCTTTCACAATATTAGTGAAGTTTTTAATAACTTAAAGTTTTTTGGTTCTCTGAGGTAGGGTCTCACTCTAGTTCAGGGTGGCCTTGAACTCATGGCGATCCTTCTACCTCTGCCTCCCGAGTGCTAGAATTAAAGGTGTGTGCCACCATGCCTGGCTAAAGTTTTTGTTTCAAACTAATAACTGGAGAACTATAACTTGATTTGATATTAACACAATGTCTTTTAAAAAATTATTTATTTGCAAGGAGGAAGGGAGGATGAGAGAGAGAGAAGGAGAGAGATTGGTGCTCTGGGGCCTCTAGCTGCAGCAAACAAACTCCAGATGCATGCTCCATTTTGTGCATCCAGTTTTATGTGGGTACTGAGGAATCAAACCCAGATCATTGGCTTTGTAAGTACCTTAAATGCTTAGCCATCTCTCCAGCCCCTAATACAATTTTTTCTTTTCTTTCTTTGTTTTTAAAATATTTTATTTTTATTTATTTATTTGACAGAGAAAGAGGAGGAGAGAGAGAATGAATGGGTGCTCCAGGGCCTCAGCCACTGCAAACAAACTCCAGATGCGTGCGCCCCCTTGTGCATCTGGCTAACGGGGTTCCTGGGGAATCGAACCTGGGTCCTTTGGCTTTTAAGGCAAATGCCTTAACCTTTAAGCTATCCCTCCAGCACTTTCTTTTATTTTTTTATTCATTATTTTTTAAAGTATTTTTATTTTTTATTGTTTATTTTAATTAATTTGTTTGAGAGCGACAGACAGAGAAAGAGAGAGAGAGAATGGGTGCACCAGGGTCTCCAGCCACTGCAAACAAACTCCAGATGTGTGTGCCCCCTTGTGCATCTGGCTAACATGGGTCCTGGGGAATCGAGCCTCGAACTGAGGTCCTTAGACTTCACAGGCAGGCGCTTAACCGCTAAGCCATCTCTCCAGCCCTCTTTTATTTTATATTGACAACTTCCATAATTATAGACAATAAACCATGGCACTCCCTCCCCTACTTTACTCTTTGCAACTCAACTGTCCATCATATCCCCTTTTCCCTCTCAATCACTCTCTCTTTTATTTTGATGTCATTATCCTTTCCTCCAATTTGATGGTCTTGTGTAGGTAGTGCCAGGTACTGTGAAGTCATGGATATCCAGGCCATTTTGTGTCTGGAGGAGCATATTGTAAGGATTCCTACAGAAGTCTGGCTTTTACATTCTTTCCGCCGCCTCTTCCACAATGGACCCTGAGCTTTGGAAGGTGTGATAGAGATGTTTGAATGCTGAGAACTCCTCTGTCACTTCTTTTCATGTTGCCTTTCCAGTCATCCCAAGGTCATTGCCATCTTAAAAGAGAAGCTCCCTAATGGAATTTTAAAAAAATGTTTATTTCTGTGTGTATGTATGTATATATTTGCATGTGTATGCACATGCATTCTCGTTCCAGGGCCTCTTGATGCTGCAAATGAACACTAGACACTTGCCCTACTTTTTGTGTCCGGCTTACATGTATGGCTTGGAAATTGAACCTGAGCCTGCAAGCTTTATAAGCAAGTGTCTTAAGTGCTGAGCTATCTTCCCAGCCTCTAATGCAATGTTTTTATATTTAATTTATTAGAGAGAGAGAGAGAGACTAGGAGTGCCAGGGCCTCTAGATTCTGCAAATGAATTCCAGACTTATGCACCACCTTATGCATCTGGCTTTACGTGGCCATTGGGGACTAGAACCTGGGTCTTTTGCCTTTGCAGGCATGTGCCTTAACTGCTGAGTCATCGCTCCAGCTCCCTAATGCAATTTTTATTGGATATCTCACAATTCTCTGCTTGAGAATATTCAAAAAATAATTTTGCTTGGGCTTGTTTCTTTTCTTTTAATGTAGACAAATTGGATTTATTCAGTAGTTATGCTTATTAGAAGATAAAATTTTGCTGGGTGTGGTAGTGCACACCTTTAAAAAAAAATATTTTATGTATTTATTTAAGAGAGAGAGAGAGAGAGAGAGAGAAGAGAGAGACAGACAGAGACATACAGTGGGTGCACCAGGGCCTCCAGCCACTGCAAACAAACTCCAGATGCATGCACCCCCTTGTGCATCTGGCATACGTTGGTCCTGGAGAATCGAACTAAGCCATCTCTCCAGCTCCCTATTTCACGCCTTTAATCCCAGCTCTGGGGAGGCAGATGTAGGAGGATCGCTGTGAAATCGAGGCCAGCCTGAGACTATGTAGTGAATTCCAGGTCAGCTTGAGCTATAGTAAAACCCCACCTTGTAAAACAACAAATCAAAAAATTAAGTTACTTGTTATTTGATAAAAGCAGATCTTTGTACAGTGAGTTAAAAATGAAAGGTTGATTACAAGTCTTAATATTGAGTACCTACTATAAGCTGTGCACCTTGGACATAAAGCAATGAATCTCTTGTCAAGCAGGTTCACTGCTATGAAGTTTACACTCACAAGCATGTGAGGTGCACTGTGAACAGATAGGGAAAATAGTCACTTGATAATAAATGCTTTGTAGGAAATGAAAAGAAGGTATAATCCTAGCATGTGACTGGAGGCTGCTATGGATTCCAGAATCTAAGGACATGGCATTTAAGCCCAGTCTGACTAGGAAGAAGGAGATGGCTATGAGAAGATCAGGGAACAGAACATAATTATTTTTTCCTTTAGGAAAAAAATTCAAAAAACGTTATTGTAATACAATTTATATTCCATAAAATTTATCCTGTTAAAGTGTATCATTGTCTTTAGTTTGCTCACAGAAAGCTAGAAACAGGAACTGAATATTATTGACAGATAAAAATAGTGAATGAGGGCTGGAGAGATGGCTTAGCGGTTAAGCGCTTGCCTGTGAAGCCTAAGGACCCCGGTTTGAGGCTCGGTTCCCCAGGTCCCACGTTAGCCAGATGCACAAGGGGGTGCACGCATCTGGAGTTCGTTTGCAGAGGCTGGAAGCCCTGGCACGCCCATTCTCTCTCTCTCCCTCTATCTGTCCTTCTCTCTGTGTCTGTCGCTCTCAAATAAATAAATAAATAAAAATTTAAAAAAAATAGTAGATGAAAGAAGGCTGAAGCTTATGTATATTAAGATTTTAAGTCAGTTGTGATATGCACTTCAATAATCTCAATACTCAGTTGGTAGAGCCAGGAGGTTACCCTAGGCTAAATAGTGAGACTTTGTCTCAAAACAGTTTCTTGCTTTTTGGAGCATAAATGACCAGTGTGGTGGTTGTTGATAGTTAAGAGGAAGAGAGTGAAAAATGAGTTTCCAGGCACAGACCACATTATGTAGACTTGTAACCTAGAGTATAGATTTTGCTTATAAAATAAGAGGAGAAGCTATTCTTGAATGTCATTTATAATTAAATTTATTAAAAATTTTTTAAAAGTCAGTTACTTTGGAAATCCTTAGTTTATAGATAATTTAAGAGTATATATTTTAAAAATGTAAGTGATAGTGGTTGTAAATGTTTTTGAGTTGCAGCATAATTTGCATTTTGTGTGAGACATATGACCATGTTTATTGGCATTTACATTTCCATAGACATTTATCATTTCTGTTTTAAAAATCTTCATACTCATAGTCATGTTGACATAGATTATAAATTATTATAGGCTGTAGTTACTATATGTTGTAGAACATTAGAATTAAATTCTTCTATCAAAGTATATTTTGGTACTCATTAGCTATCCTCTTTCTATCCTTCTATACTATCTTTTCATGGCCACAGTAGGAGCAGCCACCTGATTTTTTAATACTCTATTTATTTGAGACAGAGACAGAAAGAGGCAGACAAGGGGAGTATGGGTGTGCCCAGGGACTTCTGCTACTGTAAATGAACTTCAGATGCATGTATCACTGTGTATATGCCTTTATATGGGTACTGGGGAATTGAACCTGGGCCATCAGGCTTTGTAAGCAAGTTCCTTTAACCACAAACCCACCTTTCTAACCCCTACCTGATGGTAATTACCATGCCTTCCCCACTGTAATAGATTGTATCCCTTCTTTTTTTTTTTTTTTTTTTGTGGTGGCGATGTGGGGAGGGTTCGAGGTAGGATCTCATTCTAGCCCATGCTGACCTGGAATTCATTATTGTAGTCTCAGGGTGGCCTTGAACTGAAGAATGATCCTCCTACCTCTGCCTCTTGTGCCCCCCCCAAGGTGCTGGGACTAAAGGCATGTACCACCATGCCCAGCTGTATTCCTTCTTGAGCTATGAGCCCTTCCCTCATTAAGATATTTTGTCACAGCAACAAGAAAATAAACATATACCCCCCAGTTTTATCACACTGCTACAAATAATAGGAGATCATTTTATTTACTTATTTGAGAGAGAGAAAGAGAGAAGAAGAGAATGGGCACACCAGGGCCTCCAGCCACTGCAAACACACACCAGACACATGAGCCCTCTTGTGCATCTGGCTTATGTGGTTGTGGAGAATTGAACTGGGATCCTTTGGCTTTGCAGGCAAATGCCTTAACCGCTAAGCCATCTCTCTAGCCCAGGAGATCATTTTTTAATGCATGAATATTCCATTACACATACCACATTTTATCAGTTTATCTATTGGACATCTGGGTTGATTACAAGATATTTTTATTCTCTATTATCTTAGTACTTCAATAAACTGGGCATACAAACAACTTGTTAATTGATATATTGACTTCATTTGCTTTGGATATGCACCCAGTAATGGGGTTGCTGGATCATATATGGTAGAGACCTCCATAGTATTTTACATAGTGGCTATACAGGTTTTCAGTCCACCATCAGCTTATGAGTTCTTTTCTTCTTCCCAGCATTTGTTACTTTTTTTGTTCTTACACTAGTCATTCTCACTAGGTGTTTTTGAGGATTAGTGATATTGATCATTTTTCATTCTGTTGTGGGATGGGGTCTCATGTTGCTCCTTGAACTTAGTATGTGTTTGAAGTGAGTCTTTTTTTTTTTTTTTTTTTTTTTTTAGGATTTTGGTTTTTCTGAGGTAGGGTCTCACACTAGCCCAGGCTGACCTGGAATTCACTATGTAGTCTTAGGGTGGTGTTGAACTCACAGCAATGCTCCTACCTGTCTCCTGAGTGCTAGGTGAAGTAAGTCTTGAACTAACTAGTTCTTATGTCTCTACCTCCCAGGTACTAGGTTTCCAGGCATGTTCTAGTATGCCTGGCTCATTTATAGGTCTTCTTTGGAGAAATGTCTATTCAGAGCATTTGCTTGTTTTTAAAAGTCAGTTGTTGCTATTGAATAGTTTGAGTATATATCCCTTTTGGGGTATGTTGTAAATATTTTACTACTTGCTATAGGTTTTCTTTTCACTCTGTTGATGATTTTCTTTGTTATGAAGAAGTAATTTTAGTTTGATTCAATCCCATTTACCTAATTTTGCTTTAGTTACCTTTGTTTTTGGGATCTTATATTAAAAAATATTATTGCCGAGATCAGTATACTGAAATGCTTCCCCTATTTCTTCTAGTAGTTTCAGAGTTGTATGTATGTATGTATGTATGTATATTTATTTATTTTTTTTTGGTTTTTCGAGGTGTAGGGTCTCAGTGTAGCTCAGGCTGACCTGGAATTCACTATGGAGTCTCAAGGTAGCCATCCTCCTACCTCTGCCTCCCGAGTGCTGGGATTAAAGGCGTTCACCACCATACCTGACTGAGTTTTATATCTTTTTCTTTGATCTATTTTGAGTTATTCTTTTGGATGTCTCCTGTTTCCCCAGCACCATTCATTGAAATGTGAACTAAAGTTCTTAGAAAGAAGCCATGCCTGTGCTAAGCATTCAAGGCTGATGGGAACACCAGTGATTATTGGGAGGTGGAATGTTGCAGGTCCAGAGCCAGTTTATCTTGGACTAAACATTTTAGCTCTTTAAGTAGCCAGTCATTGCCCATCTTTGTGTATGACCTAACATCCTGTGACTCTTAGGTAAAACCTTTGGAATGTACAAATAGCCCCTATCTTCCACCAACCCAAAAGCTAAGAGCATGATCAGATAGCATCTTAAGTCTATATCAGATACTTCCCCACCCTGCATCACTTGCTTGCCTGACCAGTATATATATTTTTCAAAGTTTTTATTTAATTTTAATTTAGTTTATTTATTTATATGTATATGAGAGAGGGGGGAGGGAGGGAGGGGGAGAGGGAGAGAGAGGAGGGAGGGAGAGAGAGATGGATACAGCAGGGTCTTCAGTTTCACTGCAAATGAACTCCAGACACATGCACCACTTTGTGCATCTGGCTTATGTGGCTACTGGGAAATTGAACCTGAGTCCTTAGGCTTCACAGGCAAGGACCTTAACCACTAAGTCGTTCCACCAATCCTAGACCAGTATATTTGAAAAATGTTTGAATTTATGATTTTCTTTGTTCTGTTACTATAAAAACTGTTGCCACTTTGGAACATGGACTTTGGGGTAACCTAAATCTGGGTTCCTGTGCCATGGCTACTCATATTTGCCTCTAGAATAAACTCTTTTTTCCTTTGTGGTGAGAGCTTTGTTTTTTGTTTTTTTTGTGTGTGTGTTTGTTCACTCAAGAGATTGCCCTTCCTACCATTTATGTTTGTGTACTGTGTTGAAAATTAATTTGGCTATCTGAATTTTATGATTTTTTTTTTTTTTTTTTTTTGAGGCAGAGTATTACTTTAGCTCAGCCTGACCTAGAGCCCACTCTGTAGCCCCAGGCTGTCCTCAAACTCTCTCTATGGTTTGGTTACCTCAGCTTCTTGAGGGCATGCTCCACCATACCTGACCAGGTTTTTTTTTTTTTTTTTTTTTTTTTTGGTGAAGAATGTCATACTGGTATTTGATTGAGATTGCATTGAGCTTGTAGATCATTCTAAGTAGTAAGGGCTACATTTTCAGATGAGCAATATCATTTTCAGTTCCTTTTTGCTTTTTGTATTTTTAAATATTTTATTTATTTGAGAGAAAGAGGCACATAGAGAAAGAGCAAGAGAGAACAGGCTTCTAGTTGCTGCAGACTCCAGACACATGTACCACCTTGTGGATCTGGCTTATGTAGGTACTGGGGAACTGAACCTAGGTCCTTAGGCTTCTCAGGCAAGCGCCTTAACCACTAAGCCATCTCTCCAGTCCTTTTTTGTTTTGTTTTGTTTTTTGTTTTTTGAGATAGGGTCTCACTTTAGCCCAGGAGGACCAAGAACTCACTCTGTAGTCCCAGACTGGCCATGAGCTCACAGTGATCCTCCTAACTCTGCCTCCCTAGTTCTGGGATTAAAGGCATATGCCACTATGCCTGGCTAGTTCTATTTTATTTATTCTTTATTTTTGTTTCTGTTTCTTTTTTTGCCCTTTACATGTTATACATTGAAAAAACTGCCTTATTTGATCCTTTGTTTCTATTGTATCCTTATCCTGTAGGTTGACACTTTACTTAAGTGACCTGTTTTTTTATTTAATTTATTCATGTAAGTTGATGAGACAATTCTTTAGCTTTTTATGACTGCTTAATAGGTAGTTGATAAATACTTATGTCAGTAGGCACTTAAAGTCTGCTTAATCAGTTTTTTCTCTTTCATTGTAGGTTAAAAAGTGATGGTATTCTGACTTAATCATTCCTTCTTTATTAGCTTTAGTTGTCTTTTCTGTGTGTGTACATACGGAGATAAGAGGACAACTTGGGTCATTCTTCAAGAATGTTTGGGTTTTTGTTTTTTGTTTTATTTTATTTTTTCTGAGGTAGGGTTTTGCTCTAGCCCAGGCTGACCTGGAATTCATTATGTAGTATCAGGGTGGCCTTGAACTCATGGCAATCCTTCTACCTCTGCCTCCCGAGTGCTGGGGTTAAAGGCATTTTTTTTTTTCTTTTGAGATAGGGTCTCCCTCTAGCCCAGGCTGACCTGTAATTCACTATATAGTCTCAGGGTAGCTTTGAATTCATGGCGATCCTCCTATTTGTGCCTCCTGAGTTCTGGGACTAAAGGTGTGTGCCACCACACCCGGCTCTGTTCTCCTTTTTCTGAATGTCTAGTTGGCCCGAAGCTCTCTAATTAGGGCTCTAGCTGGCTAGTAAGCCCAACGACCCACCTGTCTCTGGCTTTCCAGCTGTGAGAGTACAGTATGTTATGTAGATTTGAATTTTGCTGAATTTTCTGCTTTTCCCGTATGGGTATAGGGAACATATAGCCATAGTTTTACAAAATATGCTAGGAAGCATACACTAGTATTATTTAGAAAGTTTTGCTAAGCCTTAGAGTATATCACTTTTATTCATCCATACAGAAATCAAATATGAGGCCAAGAAGAAGTGAACAGAGTTAAGAGTTAGGAGAAAGAAGTATATGCTGCCATACCTGGCTTTTTTTTTTTTTTTTTTTTTTTTGGTTTTTGTGGTAGGGTCTTGCTCTAGCCCAGGCTGATCTGGAATTTACTTTGTAGACTCAGGGTGGCCTTGAACTCGTGACAATCCTCCTCCCTCTGCCTCCCGAGTTCTGGGATTAAAGGTGTGCATCACCATTCCCAGCTTTTAAAAATATTTTTATTTGACAGAGAAAGAGGGAGAGAGAGAATTGGTATGCCAGGGCCTTTGGCCACTGTACACGAACTCCAGATGTGTGCGCCCCCTTGTGCATCTGGCTAATGTGGGTTCTGGGGAATTGAAACTAGCTCCTTTGGCTTTGTAGGCAAACGCCTTAACCACTAAACCATTCCTCCAGCCCAACCTCTCTTCATCTCCTCTTCAGATACTAAGTGTGGTATAGTTTGAATAGGGGAAAAATAGATAGGTATAGAAAAATAAATTGGTATAGTTGCCAAATAGTTTGAGATTTTAAATGTCATGTTGAGACTTTAAAGATATTGGATGTATTTCAGTTTATTATAGTTACTGTTTTTTTTTTTTTAATTTTTACTTTTTGATATAGGAACTCATTCTAGCCTAGGCTGACCACATCCCGCTGTTTTTTTGTTTTTTTTTTTAATTTTTTTTAAAAAATTTTTAATTTATTTATTTGAGAGCGACAGACACAGAGAGAAAGACAGATAGAGGGAGAGAGAGAATGGGCGCGCCCGGGCTTCCAGCCTCTGCAAACGAACTCCAGATGTGTGCGCCCCCTTGTGCATCTGGCTAACGTGGGACCTGGGGAACCAAGCCTCGAACCGGGGTCCTTAGGCTTCACAGACAAGCGCTTAACCGTTAAGCCATCATCTCTCCAGCCCTTTGTTTTTTTTTAATTGTTTGTTCATTTTTTATTTATTTATTTGAGAGCGACAGACACAGAGAGAAAGACAGATACAGAGAGAGAGAGAGAGAGAGGGAGAGAGGGAGGGAGAGAATGGGCGCACCAGGGCCTCCAGCCACTACAAATGAACTCCAGACGCGAGTGCCCCCTTGCGCGTCTGGCTAACGTGGGTCCTGGGGAATCAAGCCTCGAACCGGGGTCCTGAGGCTTCATAGGTAAGCACTTAACAGCTAAGCCATCTTTCCAGCCTTTTTATTTTGAGGTAGAGTCTTGCTCTAGCTTAGGCTGACCTGGAATTCACTACTATGTAGTCTCAGGGTGGCCTTGAACTCTCAGTTATTTATTTATCTGAGTGTGTGTGTGTTTGTGTGTGTATACACCTGTGTATGGGCACATAGGGGCTCTTGCTGCTGTTTGCCTTTATATGATTGGTGACTGGGGAATTGAACCCTGGGTCAGCAGGCTTTGCAAGGAAGCACCTTTAACCACTGAACCATCTGCCCAGCCCATAGTTAATTGTTTTTATTGGTGTTCAGATTGTCTTATGTCATTGTTCTTGGTGCTACTATTACTATTTTGGCTTTTCAAGATAGGGTCTTGCTGTAGCCCAGGCGGATCTGGAATTCACTGTGTAGTCTCAGAGTGGCCTTTAACTCATGGCGATCCTCCTACCTCTGCCTCCTGAGTGCTGGGAGTAAAGGCGTGCGCCACCATGCCTAGAGGTACTCTTTTGAATTAGACTCTATCTAGGTCATCTCATAAGTCCCTGATTGTCTTGCATTATGGAACAATTTAATGTTCTTGTATCGTCCAGTGTATATGGAGTCTCAGGCTTCAAATTAATTATCTTCTATTTGAACTGTTTTGAGATCTGGTCTCACCAGTGGAGCTCACGTTGACCCTGAACTCTGTACTCTCTGCTTCAGCTACTCCACCCAGCGACTGTGTTGCCTTTTTTTTTTGTTTGTTTTTGCCTTAAGCATTTGGGGAAATAGCTTTCTGGCATTTGAATTCAGATATGTATTAAAGTATATGTTGTTTGTATATTATGCTAGCAATTTGATTTGTTTGGGATGAAAGGAGTGGCTTCATGGAGTAATTAGATTGCATTTAGCAAAGTTACTTATTGTCATTCCATTTATGGAACAATATCTCTCTCTCTTTTTTTTAAAATTTTTATTTATTTATTTGAGAGCGACAGACACAGAGAGAAAGACAGATAGAGGGAGAGAGAATGGGCGCACCAGGGCTTCCAGCCTCTGCAAACGAACTCCAGACGCATGCGCCCCCTTGTGCATCTGGCTAACGTGGGACCTGGGGAACCGAGCCTCGAACTGGGGTCCTTAGGCTTCACAGGCAAGCGCTTAACCGCTAAGCCATCTCTCCAGCCCCCCCCTTTTTTTTTTTTTTAAAGATTTTTGAGGTAGGCTCTCACTATAGCCCAGGCTGACCTGGAATTCACTATGTAGCCTCAGGGTGGCCTCAAACTCATGGCAATCCTCCTACCTCCTACCTTTGATCCCTAGTGCTGGGATCAAAGGCATGTGCCACCACGCCCCACATAATTTTTTTTTCTCTTTGAGATAGGGTTTTGCTGTAGCCCAGGCTGACCTGGAATTTACTTTGTAGTCTCATGCTGGCCTCAAACTCACAGCAGTCCTCCTATCTCTGCCTCCTGAGTGCTGGGATTAAAGGCGTGCACTACTACGCCTGACTTATTTTTTGTTTTTAAATATATTTTCGATGGATGCTCTACGGTTGATTGGTCTTAATATGTTCTGCCTAAGATCAATTTTGCTTCATTATATTTGACATACTTCAACCTATAATGTTGAGGTAGAGAGCAAAAAGGAATGAAACATTTTCCTCTTTTTGTATATTTCACCATTTAAGTTGGAAATAGGATGAAAAGTGTAGAAAGGTTGCTGTGGAATTGTTTAAACTTACAGAAGGTGAAATCAGAGCTGTTAAATGAAGAATTTTTTTTTCTTTTTCCCTTTCAAGATTCTTCTTACCTTGTGTGTTATGTAGATTTAAATTCTGGTGAGTTTCCTGTTTTTCCTATATGGGTGTGGGGAACATATGGCCATAGTTTAAAAATATGCCAGGAAGCATACTTAGTATTACTTAGAAAGTAAAAGGAAGACATGAGAACTTGGGCAGACAGTTTTTTCTAAAGCCCTAAAATCTATCACTTTTATTCATCCATACAGAAAACAAGCATGAGGCCAAGAGGAGGCGAACAGAGAGAGTTAGGAGAGAGAAGATAAACTCTACAGTAAATAAAGATTTAGAAAACAGAAAGAGGTCTCGAAGTAACAGCCATTCAGATCATATCAGACGAGGACGAGGAAGACCTAAAAGTACATCTGCCAAAAAACATGAGGAAGAAAGAGGTATGAATAATCCCAGCAGCTATTTGCAAGTATTAAATTGATCAGAGATCATAATTAGATAGTAATAAGGATAGTGGAGGTCTTAAGATCCTGGAGTTATAATCAGAATTCATACTTTACTTTAAAAGCACTTTTCCCTTATGGTAGAACCTTAGTCTTAAGGATTTTTCTTTGTTTGTTTGTTTGCTTTGATTTGCTGGATATTGAAACTAGGGCTTCACTGAGCTACATCCCCAACCCTTAGCTTACTTAAAAATTGAAATAAAATACAGAAAATTTTATGGGAAACCTAGAGGCTCGATTTAGGTAGAATTCACTTTGCTATAAACTGATGATGATAACAGTTCAGAGATAATTGTTAAACCTTTGAGATATCTTCAAAATTTATTATATTTTTGTTTTTAAAATTAAGATCTGAGCCCAGTGTGGTGGTGCACATGTTTAATCCCAGCACTCGGGAGGCAGAGGTAGAGGATCACTGTGAGCTCAAGGCCAGTCTGGGACTACAGAGTGAGTTTCCAGGTCAGCCTGAGCTAGAGTGAGACCTTACCTTGAGAAAACTAAAACCTTAAAAAAAGAAAAAGAAAAGAAAGGTTGTTTTTCATGGAAAACTTAAATATATAAGAGAACAGGAATAATAATATAATGAACTCCTATAATACCCATGGTTGTCTTTTTTAAAATTGAGGCTTTTAAGCCAGTAATTGATAGAAAAAAAGAGTTAGTTGCTCTTTTATAATTTAGTACCTTCAATGAAACACATTCAGGTTTTTAGTTAATTGTGAGTTATGCCTTGCCTTTCTTCAGATATTCAGTCTCACCTTCTATGTAAATGAACATTTGTTATTGAGGCACATGGTATTCTCCCTGTTCACCATTTCTCTGTGCTTTTATTTTAATAAAGTTAGTGGTGTTAGAGAAAATAGCTTGATTATTGCAGCTGTTCCTAGTTTTTATGAAAATTAAAGGTATCTTAATATTGTAAGACTAAAGGAATAAGAAGTTAACTATGTACTCCTTAGTTCTTTGGGTAATTTTACCTTTTTTTTTCCTCTTCTATTTTGCTCTTCCAGTGAGTTTGGGTTATTTACTTAATTTGAATGTGCTTCTTAACAATGGGATCATCAGAAAATCTTATGTCAAAGACTATTTTGGAAGGGAAACTGGGTAAAGAAAAGTAAACAGAAGAAAGAAAAGAAGAAGGCATGCTTCTGAGTGTAAGAACTTAGAAAACAGATAAGGATGGTGTTTTTCATTGGGGAAGAAAAGGCTGTATTGTGTATATGCTTTTCTATATGCAGTGTCAATCTTTTATTTCATTATCTTTTCAGTTTATTCTGGAATAATTTTTTCCCTCCCAGAGGTAGGGTCTCATTCTGTAGTGTAGGCTGGCCTAGAACTCAGAGTAAATCCTCCCACTTCAGCCTCCCAAGTGCTATAGTTAAAGGCATGTACCACCATGCCTGGCTTTATTCTTAAAACTTTTAAAAAAAAAATTTTTTTTTATGTATTTATTTGAGAGCGACAGACACAGAGAGAAGGACAGATAGAGGGAGAGAGAGAGAATGGACGCTCCAGGGCTTCCAGCCTCTGCAAACGAACTCCAGACGTGTGCGCCCCCTTGTGCATCTGGCTAACGTGGGACCTGGGGAACCGAGCCTCAAACCGGGGTCCTTAGGCTTCACAGGCAAGCGCTTAACCACTAAGCCATCTCTCCAGCCCTCTTAAAACTTTTTTGTTTTGTGTTTTTCAAGGTAGGATCTCACTTTAGTACAAGCTGACCTGGAACTCTGTAGTCCCAGGCTGGTCTCGAACTTACAGTAATCCTCCTATACCTGTGCCTCCTGATTGCTGTGATTAAAGGTGTGTGCCACCACGTCCAGCTGGAATATCAAGAAAGCTATTTTTAGAAAAAGATATGCTTTTTCCCCCTGTCCAGTTCTGAAAATTGAACCCAGAGTTCTGTACATGCTAGTCAACTGCTCTCCCATTCAGCTACATCCTAAAAAGCCTACTTTAAAAAAAAAAAGCTTTTGCTTTTGGTATAAATTATAAGAAATGGAAAAGTATAAACTGTATTTTTTCTTTTCTTTTTTTATTTTTGAAAGAGAGAGAAAGAGGGAGAGAGAAAGAGTGGGTGCTCCAGGACCTTCGCAGCCTGCTACGAATTGAACTTCACACGCCTGCACCTCTGTGTGCACATGTGCGACATTGATCACTTGCATCACTGTGCATGTGGCTACATGGGATCTGGAGATTCGAACATGAGTTCTTAGGCTTTGCAGGCAAGCGCCTTAACTACTAAGCCATCTCTCCAGCCCAAGATTTTTTAAAAAATTTATTCAAGAGTGAGAGAATTTGAGAATGAATGTGAATGATATGAATGGGTATGTCAGGGCCTTCCACCACTGCAAGTGAACCCCGGACATGTGCACCATTCTGGTTTTACATGGGTACTGAAGAGTCAAACCCAGGCCTTTAGGCTTTGAAAGCAGGCAATTTTAACTGCTGGGCCATATCTTTAGTCCTGAAATAGAATCATTTTTTAAAAATAATTTATTTATTTACAATGGGGGAGAGAGAAAGGAAGGAAGGGAGGGAGGAAAGGAAAGGAAGGATGGAAGAAAAAAAAAAAAAGGAAAGAGCCGGGCATGGTGGCGCACGCCTTTAATCCCAGCACTCGGGAGGCAGAGGTAAGAGGATTGCTTTGAGTTCGAGGCCACCCTGAGACTCCATAGTGAATTCCAGGTCAGCCTGGACTAGAGTGAGACCCTACCAAAAAAAAAAAAAAAAAAAGGAAAGCAAAGGAAAGGAAAAGACAAGACAGACCGTGCCAGGGCCTCTTGCCATTGCATATGAACTCCAGACACATGTGTCACTTTATTCATCTGGCTTTACGTGAGTACTGGGGAATTGAATCCAAGCTGTCAGGCTTTGTAAGCAAGTGCCTTAACCACTGAGACATCTCTCCAGTGCCCCTGAAGTAGAATCTTATTACTGTAGACTGGGGCCTTAGCAAACAGTAGTAAATATTTTATGTTTTGTGGACCATAAGTTCTCTGTCTCTACTATTCAACTCTGTCTTTTAGCTGGAAAGCAGCCATAAACATGATCATAGCTGAATTTCAGTAAGATTTTATAAAAACAGAAGGTGGGTAAGATTTGGCATCCCCAACTGTAGTTACCATTGCTTGATAGATGATTGTTCTGTAAATGTAGTCAGGATTGAAACTCTGAGAGTTTGAAATGTCTGAAGATAGAGGAGAGGGCTCACAGGTTGAAGGCTCTCGCTTCCAAAGCCTGATGGTCTGGGTTCCATTCTCCAGTACCCATGCAAAGCCAGATGAACAAAGTGAAATATCTTTGTATTTTACAGTAGACTTACTTGTAATGCTTCTTAGGTCTAAATATTTATTCTTGGCTTTTAGGAGGGTTCTTGCTGTTTAAGGCACTTAAAATTTTTTGGTTTTGAAAAAATAGGAAAAAGGGTAATGGAAAAGTGAAGTCCCTTGACCCCCAAATTGATCTTTTGTAAGGGATAAGATAAAATAATCTTGGGATTGAGCATGGTAGTACACATCTTTAATCCCAGCACTCAGGAGGCAGATATAGGAGGATGGTTGTGAATTTGAGGTCAGCCTGGGACTGAGACCCTACCTCAAAAAAACAAAACAAACAACCCCCAAAAACAGCAACAAAGCTGGGTGTATGCCTTTAATCCCAGCACTTGGAAGGCAGAGGTAGGAGGATCATCATGAGTTCAAGACTACCCTGAAAGCACATAGTGAATTCCAGGTTAGCCTGGGCTAGAGTGAGACCCTATCTTGAAAAACCAAAAAACAAACAAACAACAACAACAAAACCCCCCCAAAAGTTTTGGTCTAAGGGATGGTAAGGTACTGTTGAAGGCTAGGCTTGGTAAATACTAATGGTAAATAAATACTAAGTTCTTTGGCTAGGTGTATGCCTTTCAGGTAGAAAAGAAAGGATATAATTTTTAGAGAATGTGAAAAAGCCTACAGTAAACATATTATCATTAGTGAGTTCTCAAAAAAAAAAAATGACCTGATAATCCTTATAACTATAGTTAGGCTCCACATATGTGCACATACCTCTAACTCATCTTTTTTGTTCACACTTTTATTTATTTATTTTTTGGCTTTTCTAGGTAGGGTGTCACTCTAGCCCAGGCTGACCTGGAATTCACTCTGGAGTCTCAGGGTGGCCTTGAACTCATGGCAATCCTCCTACCTCTGCCTCCTGAGTGCTGGGATTAAAGGCGTGCGCTATTGTTCACACTTTTAAACATGAACATATTAATAGGAGTTACCCAAATCTCTGGAAGAAAGCATCTAATATAAAAGGCTGAGACTAAATCAAGAGAGAAAATTGGAGTTTTTTTAGGTTTTTGTAGGGCAGAGAAACAAAGTGATTATTATTATCCTTAACAAAAGAAGACATGATAATCCTGACACAAGAACAAGATAATATTTGAAAGGCAGTGCAGAGGTCAGAAAAACACCAGAAAAATGATCTTCAAAGTACAAACTTTTTAAGTCGGAAGCCAGGCATGGTGGCACATGCCTTTAATCCCAGAGGCAGAGGTAGGAGGATTGCTGTGAGTTTGAGGCCACCCTGAGACTACATAGTGAATTCCAGGTCAGCCTGAGCTAGAATGAAACCCTGCCTCGAAAAACAAACAAACAAACAAAAAAATTAAGCTTGGCGTGGTAGTGCACGCTTTTAATCCCAGCACTCAGGAGGCTTGCTGTCAGTTCAAGTCCAGCCTGAAGTTACAGAGTGCATTCCAAGTTAGCCCAAGCTCAAGTAAGATCCTATTTCAAAAATAAAGAACAAAAATTAAGTTTAAAACTAGATCAGAGTTGAGGATATGGCTCAGCAGTTAAAGGCTTTGCTTGCAAAGCCTGCCAGCCTGGGTTCAGCTTTACAGCACCCATGTAAAGTTGGATAGACATTTGCTTGCAGTAGCAAGACACACATGCACATACATACACGTACGCAGTCAAATTATAAAAAATAAGAGTTAGTTTATCATTGTTTTTTTATCTATTTATTTGCAAGGAGAGAGGGAGTGTGTGCACACGTGTGCATATGCCCATGCATCAGGGCCTCCAGCCACTGCAAATGAACTCCAGATGCATGCACCACTTTGTGTACCTGACTTTACATGGGTACTGAGGAACCAAACCTTTACAGGCAAGTGCCTTAACCACTGAGTCACCTCTCAAGCCCACAAGTGCAGAGATAATGTTATTTTTTTCTTTTTTCTAGTTTTTCAAGGTAGAGTCTTGCTGTAGCCCATGCTGACCTGGAATTCACTATGTAGTGTTAGGGTGGCCTGGAACTCATGGCAGTCCTCCTTAACCTCTGCCTCCTGAATGCTGGGATTAAAGGTGTGTGCCACCACGTCAGCCTTAAAAATTTTTTTTTTCAAATGTATTTTATTTATTTGCAACCAGAGAGATATAGAAGAGAGACCTGCAGCCTGTGCTGATGAACTGCAGGTGCATGCACCACTTTGTGCACCTGGCTTTATGTGGGTACTGGGGAATCAGACCCAGGTTGTTAGGCTTTGTAGGCAAACACCTTAATCACTGAGCCATCTCTCCAACCCTATTTTTTAAAATTTATTTATTCATTTGCAAGGAGAGGGAGAGAATGAGTGCTCTAGGGCCTCTAGCCGCCACAAACGAACTACAGATGCATATGCCACTTTGTGTTTCTGGCTTTACATCGATACTGGGGAATCGAACCTAGGCCCTTAGGCTTTGCAGGCAAGTGCCTTAACCACTAAGCCATGTCTCTAACCTTGTATTTTATTTTAGTGTTTTTATTTTTCAAGGCAGGATCTCACTGACCTGAGTCCCAGGCTGTAGTTCCAGGCTGGCCTTGAACTCAGTGATCCTCCTTCCTGTGCCTCCCAGTGCTGGATTAAAGGTGTATGGTACTTTACCCATTTTATATCAGTCAAAGAAAAAAAAATCATTTTAGATTTTCAGAAAAAGAATCAAATAAAAATGGTGTTTGAATGGATAAAGTATAACATCTAGCTCTCCCCGCTAAAAAAGAATACTGCCATGGGCTGGGAAGATTGCTCAGTGGTTAAAAGTGCTTGCCAGCATGGGTTTGATTCCCCAGTACCCACATAAGGCCAAATGCATAATGTGGTGCATGCATCTGGAGTTTGTTTGCAGTGGCAAAGAGGTCCTGTCACATTCAAGACATACTCTCCTCTCGAACAAACAAACAGACAAATAAAATAAAATAAAATAAAGAATATTCTATAGCCAAAAACAGACTATTACTATAAGAACACTGTTGATAAATATTGCCTTCTCGTTGCTGAGACAAAACACCCAATCAAAAGCAGCTAATGTGAGAGGAAAGCATTTTCTTTGGCTTATAATCCTGAGGGGAAGTTTCATCAAAGTGGAGAAAGCATGGCAGAACAGAGACTGATCATTATATCACAGCAGCTGGGAGGGATTAGCAAGATTGAGTTGGCTAGCTAATGCCCAGTGAATTTGAATACTGAGGAGTAACCCTCAGTAACATACCTCCTTCAGCAAGGCTCCATCTCCCAAATTGTCACCAGGTGGGGATTGAGTATAAGGCTTAATCATAAACACATGAGGCTGTGGAGGACGCTTCACATTCAGACCTCCACAACCACAATGAATTTTTAAAACGTTGATCCAGAAACATTGCCCTCCCTCATAATGACTGCTGCTTTTGTAACCCATAACCCCATGGTGAATACCAGTTACCCACTGAGGCAGGCCTTCAGTGGAATGGGGGCAGGGAAGAGGGATTGGGGTCAATACATGATTTGTCCATACAAACAAAGATTTTAATTAATAAAAACTAAAAAGAATCATAGGTCTAATCCAAAAGTGTGAGGAAAAGTGCTTAATAAAGTGAACAAATGCACACACATTGACATTGAACACCATTTTTATGATGTAAGAACAAACAAAATGAATCCATGGTAATACAAATAAGTACAGGGGATGCAGGTGTAAGTAGAAAGGGATTGGCTAGAAAAAGAGCATAAGGAATTTTCTGGAGTGAAAGAAAGTTTCTTGATCTTGATTATAGTATAGATTTTATCCATTTAGTTGTCTACTTAAAGGATCTGTGTGTTATTGCATGTAACTTTGGCAATAAATTAAATAACTTTTAAGGAGATTTTGGGCTTTCTCACCACTGACAAATAGTCAGAAAATAAGTTACTTTGTTAGTAATTCTAAAGGGAAAGTCCACAAGTCTTTTTCAACCAATTGCAACTTAATGTGAACATAGACTAATGATAATTTGTGATATTCAGGGCTTCAAATATTTTGCTACCCATACTCCTTTCTCAGGAAGCTACTACAAGTTACATGCCACCAAAATGAAGACGTAGATGAAGAATACTAGAATCTAGGACAAGAGAGACGAGGAGGGTCTCCAGTGTAGTGTGAAGAAGGAGCTCAAGATGACAAGCTGCCCAGTAGGCCTAGAGAGCAGCCTTGAGACAGAGCAGGCTGGAAGACTTGGAGAGAAGTCTTCGAGAAGACAGTTATATCCAGTATGTGTAAACATACTGGCAGAAGTTTTATGAAACTAGGGAGAGTGAGTTGAATCAGAAATCAAAACTAAACAGAACAAAGAATCACCTCAGGCACATAGTCATAATAATGCAAACATTGAAAATTACTATTAACTAAAATAGTGACTTAATTATGAGAAAATGAAGGAGATATACAATGTTTGAGGTGGGAACAAGAAATGCCAAGTAGTAAAGTCCTGATTTTTTTTCCATAGTAGAAATTATATAATGCCTACAACTAAGAAGTAGCATTATATAGAAAAGTTAGTTTCTAGAAAATTAGAAAATGTGCACAGAAGGATGGACTTCTGTTTCTTGTACTATTTGCCAAAATGAATTGACTAAATTATATATAACTTTAACTCTGATTCAAGTATCAAAATATTAGAATACAAAAATTGACAGGAAAAAAGAATTTGGAAATAGAAAACAAGATGTTGTGGTTTTCGTTGGCTCATGATTTTATAAGATACCCTTTTTCTGTTTCACATTCAAATTTTCTACTGTGAACTTCGATTGCATTTGTAGTCAGGAGGGAAAAATAGCAGTTAGAAATCTTATTATTTCTTGTAGCAGGGCTAAGGTGAATATATAAATATAATACATTCATATGCTAATATTGGTGTTCAAAAGGGACCCCCCACCCTGTGGGGTGAGAGGATTAATTTTGATACAGTTAATACCAGTTAGGAGAAAGAAATACAAGAGACTCCTATAGAAATTATGTTAACTATTAGAAAGTGTCTAGAAACATACCTTCAACTTTGTCTTCATTTCAAACCTCCTTTATGGAATTTTTTTTTAAAGTTTGAGTATAGTAGTATATATAACATTGAATTGTAGAAGTAGAATGATGCATATTTTTTGTCATTTAAAGAAATATTTGAAAGTGTCAGAAATGTTTTTAAGCTATTATATCTACTGCTTTTATATTAAGCTTTCCATTTTTCTTTTAACAGAAAAACAGGAGAAGGAAATTGACATCTATGCTAACCTCTCTGATGAAAAGGCTTTCGTGTTTTCAGTCGCCTTGGCAGAAATAAATAGGAAAATTATCAATCAAAGACTTATTCTCTGATATTTGTCTACAAAATCTGTTGAACCGTTCTTCAAGATTACATCTACAAATTCTCAAACAGTTGTGGACTCTCAGGAGCATCTGACTGTTATAAGGAAGGGCTGTTGATTGCTTTTGTTCCTTCTGTCATTTAGCCTGTGCCACACTTTGTGAGCAAAGCTGTAGGCTTGGACTGTGCTTGGATTTCCTTGTTTGTCAAGGAGTATTGCCAGTGTTTTGGGATATAATTAATTATATTTACCAAACAAAACCAGAAGAAAACAAACCAGCTGGATGGATGTTAAAGAATAAAAAGGGGTAGGGATAAGGGAAGGGTGGAAATACGAAAACTAACGAAGTAAAAGTAAAATGCTTCATAGTTTTCAGTTTTGTTACCAGAGATGCAATATTTTAAATACTGTCACAGAGTGACTTTTAAATATATATATATGTGTATATATATATGTACATATATATATACACATATATTTCAGATTTTCAGCACTAGCAGATTACATATATATGATTCATTTACTTTTCATAAATTGGCACTTGATATTTTATTGATGAGGAATTAAGAATATAGTCTGTAAATGATGTTTTCAGTTGATTTTTTTTGGCCACTGTTTTTATGATTTAAGGTAGGAGTTAAATTTTCAGAAATATTTTCTAGATGGTTTGAAAATTTGGGTGCTTTATAAGAATTACATTTTAAGGAGATATCATACATCAGATATAAATACCTTGTTTTATTGAATGTTTTATTTATTAGTTAAAAATTTTGCTGTCAAGATGGTGCCTATTAACCTAAACACAAGATATATTTATTACAGGCATATATTTCTTAGCCACTTATAAGCAGTAAGGTTTTATCTGAATGGATGTTCATTTATATATATCCTGGTAATTATTTAAACTGTTACTTAATCTCCCCCTGGAAAAAAAATAAATCTTAATATTAAAAGTAGATTAGTATGGTATAGCTGCTTGTCTTAGTGAAATTTGTAAGATATATTTCTGTCTTAATTTTTCTAGTGTTATTCCTTATAATTTATTTCATGCTTTTAAGTACTTTTGCACTTTGACATGGCAGTTTAATGATCAATGTATTCAACTTTGTTAATAACTTTTTTTCTGTTTGTTTGTTTGTTTGTTTCTCCTGCTCCAATCTGTATGGAATTCCCACAGCCTTCTTAGGGAATTTAGCCATTAGACTTTTGACCTGGTTAAGGTAATCTCCCTCTGTTTTGGGGGGATTTTTTTGTATGTATTTGTTTATTTTTAATTACGACATAGAAACTTGTACATATTCATGGGCACAGGGTAGTTGGGGTATTAAATATTTAAAGTTTTAATAGCTATTTTGAAATGTATAATTGTCAGTTATAGTTCCCTTCCAGTTTCAGTAGTAACATTGTCAGTTTCATTCTGTCACCTCTCCAAAGAAGATAGATCTGCATTTTTTTCTCCTTGATATAAATTGACAGCTGACAGAGGGAGCTTGAGAGATTCTTTAGATGGATATAGAATTTTCTTCAGATGTCTTTCCTCTTCTCTGTCTCTCTTATCTCTCCCCATTTCCTCCTCTTTTTGAGGCAAGGTCTCCCTATGTAAGGTAGCTCCGGCTTTTTCAGCATCTTCTTGAATATTGGGATTATACCAAGTGCTGGGATTACAGGTGTGTATCATGTCTGGCTTCCTTTTCTATTAATTGCCATATATACCTGCAGATACTACTATAGTTACATGCATTTTAATCTCTTAATAATAAACACATAATAAAAGGTTCCAAATAATACAATTCTGTCTCTGAAGCATACTACATAAAAACTATATATATATATGGTTGTTTTTTTTTTTTTTGAGAGTGAGAGACAGAGAGAGAGAGAGAGAAAGAATGGGTGTGCCAGGGCCTTTCAGTCACTGTGAATGAACTCCAGTCGTGTGCACCCCCTTTGGGCATGATGACATTGCACGCTTGCATCACTGTTGCATCTGGCTGTACATGGGATCTGGAGGATTCAAACTGGAGTTCTTAGGCCGCCTCGCTGGCAAGCACCTTAACCACTAAGCCATCTCTCCAGCTCCCTGAAAATTATTTTGATTTCTTTTTTTTGGGTTTTGACTAAGAAAGCTTAAAACTAATATTTATAAATCCTTGTACATACATACATACATATGCCCTCATAAAAAGCAAAACTGGGGGCTGGTTAAAGGCACTTGCTTGCAAAGCCTGAAGGCCCAGGCTTGATTCTTTATTGTTCATGTAAAGCCAGATGCATAAAGTGACATATGCATTTGGAGTTCATTTGCAGTGGCAGAAGGCTCTAGAGTGTGCCCATATTCTCTCTGCTTGCAGCTAAATAAATAATAATAATAAAAACAAAGCCTGAGAAAATGGCTCAACAAGGTGCTTGGTTTTAAAAACTATTTTATATTTATTTATTTATTTGACAGAGAAAGAGGGAAAGAGAACACTGTGTGTGTGTGTGTGTGTGTGTGAGAGAGAGAGAGAGAGAGAGAGAGAGAGAGAGAGAGAGAGAGAGAGAAGAAGGAAGGAAGGAAGGAAGGAAGGAAGGAAGGATGAATGAATGAATATGGGCATGCCAGGGCCTCCAGCCACTGCAAACAAACTCCACATGCATCTTGTTAACATGGGTCCTGGGGAATTGAACCTGGGTCTTTTGGCGTTGCAGACAAACGCCTTAACTGCTAAGCCATCCCTCCAACCCAAGGTGCTTGATTTTAAAGCTTGTCAGTCCACTTATAATTCCTAAGCCACCCACATAAGCTGGCTGTTTGCTGTGGGAAGAGGCCCAGGTATGCAAATAATGTGTACAAATATACAAAATAATTTTGTTCGGCAAGCCCAACAGAAACAGACTGACCTTTTTAATTTATGTTTTACTTTTGTAATAGAATTGGCTCGTCTGGGCCTCCAGACACTACAATTGAGCTCCAGATGTGTGCGCCACCTTGTGTTCATAGGCGACCTTGTGTGCTTGCGTCACTGTCCATCTGGCTTATGTGGGCTCTGGAGAGTCAAACATGGGTCCGTAGGCTTTGCAGCCAAGCACTTTAACTGCTAAGCTAAGCCATCTCTCCAGACCTTGACAATTTTCTTTTTTTACTATTTGTTTATGTGTGTATGCATGTGTGCATTATGGCTCCAGAAATGTACCACTTTTGCCTCTGGCCTTAACCTGGGTACTGAGGAATTGAACCAAGACTGGCAGGCTTTGCAAGCATGTACCTTTAACTGCTACGCCGTCTTTCTAGTCCTCTAAAGAACTATTGCTTTTAGAGTTCATTCATTTAAAACTGAATATTTTTAGAGAAAAGTCCTTAAAATTTTACTGGAGCCAGGCCTTGTGTATGCCTTTAATCCCAGCATTTAGGAGGCAGACGTAGGAGTGATTGCTATCAATTTGAGTCCAGTCTGGGGCTACAGAGTGAGTTCCAGGTCATCCTGGGCTACTGTGAGACCCTACCTCAAAAAAAAAACCCAAATAATAAAATTTTACTGGATATAGTAAAGGAGGGTACTGACCTGAGGTTGCCATGTTGAAAAGTAATTATTTAAGCACTCAATAATGTTAAATTGTTGAGTTATTTAAAAATTTCTTTGGCAGAGAAGCAAATTGGATTTTCCCTGTTTACAATGTAACTCATTTAGTCCATTTCTTTAAACCTTGTATTCTCTGGTACTTAATATTTGTAAGCTACCTTCTTATAAAGCTAATAAATTTAATTTGCCAATGTGTGTCATAATGGTCCCAGAAAATATTTTTATCTCTAGTGTTGAAGAAACCTCTCTTGTCAGCAAATATCCTAAGGGCTTTTTAATTACTTAATCCCAAATTTTCTCCTGTTCTCTTTTGTGTAAATGATATGATTATTTAGGATTTTCTGAAATGGATCAATGATTAGATTATGTTTAAGACATTTTCAAATGTGAGCAAGATTATATAAAAGTAATTTGGAAGCCAGACGTTGTGGTGCACACCTTTAATCCTAGCACTCGGGAGGCAGAGGTAGGAGGATCGCCTTGAGTTCAAGGCCTCTCTGAGGCTACATAGTGAGTTCCAGATCATCCTGGGCCAGAGTGAAACCCTACCTCGAAAAAAACAAACAAACAACAACAAAAAGTAATTTGGAGATGGCCAGGTGTGGTGGTGCATGTCTTTAATCCTGGCACTTGGAAGGCAGAGGTGGTAGGATCACCGTGAATTCAAGGCCACCCTGAGACTACATAATGACTTCCAGGTCAGCCGGGACTAGGGTGAAACCCTATCTCGAAAAACAAAACACAAAGCAATTTGGAGGTAAGCTAAACTATACAAATTTGTACTCTCCCCAACTCTGTGGTATTCCAAAATATTTGGGGGAGTAATTTAATGCTTGAGGTTTGATTTTGTTCTTGATCAGTTTTTTAAAAATATTTTGTTTTCAAGCAGAGAGAGAAAGGGAGAGAATATGGATATGGCAGGGTCTTTAGCCACTTCAAATGAACTCCACACACATGCGCTACTTCAGCATCTGGCTTTATGTGGGTACTAGGAAATCGGACCCTGGACCTTTGGCTTTTTAGACAAGCTCCTTAACTGTTAAGCCAATTCTCTGGCCCTTTTTAGTAGGTCTCCCCCCTTCTCTTTTTATTTTATTTTTCTTTATTTATTTGAGGGTGAGAGAGAGAGAATGAGAATGGGCATGCCAGTGCCTCCAGCCACTGCAAACTCCAGATGCATGTACCCCCTTGTGCATCTGGCTTACGTGGGTCCTGGGGAATTGAACCTGGGTCGTTCGGCTTTGCAAGCAAGTGCCTAAATCACTAAGACATTTTTTCCAGCTTTTTCTTTCTTTTTTTGGTTTTATGAGGTAGGGTCTCACTCTAGCTCAGGCTGACCTGGTATTCACTATGGAATTCACAGTGATCCTACCTCTGCCACCCAAGTGCTGGGATTAAAGGCGTGCACCACCACACCCGACTTCCAGCTTTCTTTTCTTATTTTTGAGGTAGGGTGTCAATCTAGCTCAGGCTGACCTGGAATTCGCTGTGTAGTCTCTGGGTGGTCTTGAACTCAGAGTGATCCTCCTACCTCTGCCTCCTGAGTGCTGGGATTAAAGGCATGCACAACTACGCCCAGCTAATTACCAGTTTTCAGTGAAATTTGTTTTTTTCTTCCGTATGTATTGGCATGATGTTAAGTAGGTGATCTTCCTACCTATGCCTCCCAATTGCTGAGATTAAAGGTGTACACTACTATACCCGGCTAGTGTGTGTTTTTATACTTATTGTTTTCTAGTTCTTTCCTGCTACTTTATGCATTCATTATAGTTTGAATACTAAATGTCCATTGTCAAAGAATGCAAGTGTAATAACAAGTATTCTAGTTTACAAAGCTGACTTTTCATTATTAAGAGTATGGTAGCCAGGCATGGTGGTGCACGCCTTTAATCCCAGCACTCAGGAGGCAGAGGTAGGAAGATCACCATGAGTTTGAGGCCACCCTGAGGCTACATAGTGAATTCCAGGTCAGCCTGGGCTAGAGTGAGACCCTATCTTGAAAAACACACAAAAAGTATGATAAAGGCACTAGGCTAGACCGGAATAATCCCTTTTTTACTATGTCAGAAATTTTACTTTAGTATTCATCTTCTAATTAAGAGGTTTGTTTTGTTATTTTGATCAATTTGTGTCCTTTTTCCCTTTGTACATGTTGAAATGGATTGATGGGAGAAAAACCTTGCGTTAATTACTTGCAGGGAGAAAAACACCCAGTTTTACACCACTAAGTAGGGTATTAGCCATAGTTGGTTTTGTAGAAACTGCAAACAAACTTCAGATGCATGTGCCCCCTTGTGCATCTGGCTTATGTGGGTCCTGGAGAGTCGAACTGGGATCCTTTGGCTTTGCAGGCAAGTGCTTTAACCACTAAGCCATCTCTCCAGCCCTAAAAAAACAAAATTTTATTTATTTGCGCATGTGTATGTATGTATATGAGAGTGCTAGGGTCTCTTGCCAAGGTCATCCAGCTTCATATGGTGCTGAGGATTTGAACTAGGTTTCCAGTTCAGCATGGCAGGCTTTGTGAGCCATTGTCTTTACCTGCTGAGCCTTCTCTGCAGCTCCTTAGCTTAAAAAAAAATCATTTGAGAGAGTGAGAAAGAATGGATGCCAGAGCCTCTAGCCTCTGCGCATCTGGCTTTTTGTGGGTCCTGGGGAATTGAACCTGGGTCCTTCGGCTTTGCAGGCAAATGCCTGAACTGCTAAGCTATCTCTGTAGCCCTGCCCCTTAACTTTTAATTGAGTTTTCATACATGTGCATAATGCATTTTGAACACATTTTCCTCCCATTACTTACTCTTGTCCCCTTCCTCAGTCTCTTTCCCATTGTACCCTTCTAACTAATCCTTCCAAATGTCTTGTGTACGTTTTTTAAAAATAGTTTTTAAAAAATATTACTAAAATTTGAGAGAGAGAGGGAAAGAGAGAGAGGATGGATGCACCAGAGCCTCCAGCTGCTCCAAACGAACTCCAGAGTCATATATTACCACTTTATGCATATGGCCTGCGTGGGTCCTGGTGAATTGAATCCAGGTCATTAGGCTTTGTATACAAGCACCTTAACCTCTAAGCCGTCTCCCCAGCCCTCATGTCAGCTTTATCATGAATAGATGGTGAGAAGTATCTCATTCTGTATTTATTAAGAGAAAGAGAAAAAAAGAATTGGCACAACCAGGGCTTCTTGCAAACAGATTCAAGATGCCTGCACATTTTTGTGCATCTGGCTTTTGTAGGCACTAGGGAGTTGAACCTGGGCCATCAGGTTTTGCTGCAAGGAAGTACCTTTAACCACTGAGCTATGTCTCCAGCACTCTGTTCTGTTTTCTGAAAGAGACTCTGTTAAGTTGTACTGTTGCTTAATTATTTGGCAAAATTTACCAGTGAAGACATAAGAGCCTTGAGATTTCTTTGAGAGGAATTGTACTATGAACTAAATTTATTTCCTAGTTACTGAAAAACTTATGTGATCTGTTCCTGTTTGGATGAGTTTAAATTTTAAAGAATTTAATCTGTTGAATTTATTTGTTTGTGTTCATTTAATTGGATTATTTCTGTGACCATTTCATGTGTTCAGCACAGTGGTCCTCCCTTCTTTCTGCCTTTTCTCTCCCTTCTCCCCCCTCCCCTTCCCAAATAAAGTCGTACTTCTTTGGAGATAAAGATTTTAATTCAGGAAAACATACTCATGCAATCTTGAAAATGTTCTTTAGCCCTTCAGACGTTAATATTCAGTATTTTCAATGTAAAGTTTTGTTGTAATTTCATCCTTGTTCAACTTAGAATATTTTTCTAATTTTTCTTTATACTCTAATTCTAGTTGTCTTAAAAAAGTTTAAGTTTTAAAAGAAACTTTTTATTTACAATTTCCATAAATATAGACAATACCATTATCATAGTCCCCTTCCACCAACTTTCCCTATTCCCCCTCCGCTGCATCCTTTCTTTCTAGCTAGTCTGTCTTCTCCTATTGTATATGGGTCTTGTGTAGGCCACCTCAGGAATTCTCATGTATATGTAGGTCACTTTGTGTCTGGAAGACAGTATTGTAAGCAGTCCTCCCCTTCCTTTGGCACTTAACATTCTTTTTACTACCTCTTCCACAATGGTTCCTGAGCCTTGGAAGGTGTGATAGAGATGTCTCACTTAGTGCTGAACACTCCTATCACTTCCTCTGAGAACTTTGGTGAGTTGTGGTTTACCCCAGTGATCACTGCCAGCTGAAAAGATAAGCTTCTCTATCCAAAGGTGAGACTAGCATGAATAAATGGGCACAAATAGAGGGCAGTTTGGTGGGTATAATATATGCATTTAGCCAGAGAGCAGCAGTAGTTTAAAAGGACAAACTTGAACTATGATCTTTTGCTACTGTGTTTGAGACCGGATCTCTTTCCTCTGAGAATGAATGTTAGTCTAGCTGGCCTGTGAGCTTTGGATTGTCTTGACTCTGCCTCCCATTGTCTTAGGTGCATTGGTATCGCAGATGCATGTGCCACTTTAAGTCTTTTGTCTTTTTTTTTGGAGGTAAGGTCTTGCTCGAGCCCAGGCTGACCTGGAACTCACAGCGATCCTCCTACTCCACCTTTCAAGTGCTAGCATTAAAGGTATGCATTACCACACCTAGCCTAAGTCTGGTTTTATGTGGGTGCTGGGGAGTAGAACCTGAGAAGGCAGGCTTTGCAAACAAGTGCCTGTAATCACTGAACTGGCCCTGCAGCTCTGTTGTGATTTAAAAAAAAAAAATTTTTTTTTGTTTTATTTATTTATTTGAGAGCGACAGAGAGAGAAAGAGGCAGAGAGAGAGAGAGGGAGGGAGAGGGAGAGAGAATGGGTGCTCCAGGGCCTCCAGCCACTGCAAACGAACTCCAGACGCGTGCACTCCCCTGTGCATCTGGCTAACGTGGGTCTTGGGGAACTGAGCCTCAAACCAGGGTCCTTAGGTTTCACAGGCAAGCGCTTAACCACTAAGCCATCTGTCCAGCCCCTGTGTTGTGATTTTGACACTTATCTCTTTGTACACTTTTTGTTAATGTTTATTCTTGGAATTGTCATAAACATGTTTAACTTTTATAGTTAACTTAAAATCAATATTTTAAGAGTGGGATGTAGAGCTCTCAACACCATTAATATCTTTTGCTCTCTCTGTTTTTTTTTTGTTGTTTGTTTGTTTTTTGTTTTTTTTGTTGTTGTTGTTTGTTTTTCAAGGTAGGGTCTCACTCCGGCCCAGGCTGACCTGGAATTCACTATGTAGTCTCAGGGTGACCTCGAACTCACAGCAGTCCTCCTACCTCTGCCTCCCAAATGCTGGGATTAAAGGCTTGGCACCACCATACCCATCTTGTTCTCTCTGCTTTTTAAAAAAGATGCTTTTATTTACTTGAAAGAGGTAGAGAGAGAGAGAAAGAATGGACACACTGGGGCCTTGAGCTTCTGGAAATGAACTCCAGATGCCACTGTGTGCATCTGGTTTATGTGGCTCCTGGAGAATCGAACCTGGGTCCTTTAGCTTTGTAGGCAAGTGCCTTCACCACTAAGCCATCTCTCCAGCCCTGCTTTCTTACCTTTATAGTTGTATTATAAACTATGAAATTCCTCAATGCTGAAGTTGTCTACAATTATTATATATTGTTAAAATATTTTTTTATTTGTTGGGAGCAGAGAGAAAGAGAAGAGAGATAGAAGGGGTATACCAGGGCCTGCAGCTGCTGCAAATGAACTCCAGATGAATGCACTACTTTGTGCATCTGGCTTTACATGGATACTGGGGAATTGAGCCTGGATTGTTAGGCTTTGTAATCAAGCACTTAACCGCTGAGCCCTCTCTCCAGCCCATAATACTTTTTTTTTATTTGTTTTTTTGTTTTTTTTTTGGTTTTTCGAGGTAGGGTCTCACTCTAGTCCAGGCTGACCTGGAATTCACTATGCAGTCTCAGGGTGACCTCGAAGTCATGGTGATCCTCCTACCTCTGCCTCCCTAGTGCTGGGATTAAAGGCATGCGCCACCACGCCCAGCTTTAAAAAAAGTTTTTTTTTATTTATCTGTTTGCAAGCAGAGAGGGCGTTGATGGGGCACCTGAGCCTCCTGCCACTGTAAACAAACTCCATACACATGCATCACGTTGTGTATCAGGCTTAACATGGGTACTAGGGAATTGAACCCAGGCAATTAGGCTTTGTTAGCAAGCACCTTTAGCTGATGAGTTATCTCTCCAGCTCTATTGTTATTTAGTTACTTACTTATTAGAGGGAGAGAGGCAAATAGTATGGACACATCACAGCCTGCAATCACTATAGGCTAACTCCAGACATCTATACCACCTTGTGCATCTGGCTTTACATGGATCCTGGGGAATCAAACCCAGGTCCTTAGGGTTTGCTGGCAAGTGCTTAACTGCTGACCATCTCTCCAGCCCTGTTGTTGTTTTTAAAATAGATTCCCATGACCAGGCTGGCTCTGGTGCTTCCTATATACCCAGGTCAGCCTCAAATTCCAGATCTTTTTTGCCTCAGCCTACTGAGTTCTGGGATTACAGGCATTCTGAATTTATAAGCATGTTGCAGCAAGAAGTCAGCACTCTCTTTGGGACAGTACTCTCTTTGTGTCCAGTACCACATTTTGGCCTGGGCACACCTATTGACTCCACCACTGTACTGTGGAAAGAGCACACAGTTCTTTTTGAAAAAAAATTTTTTTTTTGAGGTAGGGTCTCACTCTAGCCTAGACTGACCTAGAATTCACTATGGAGTCTCAGGGAGGCCTTGAACTTATGGTGATTCTTCTACCTCTGCTTCCCAAGTGCTGGTGTTAAAGGTGTGTGCCATTATGCCTGGCTACCATATTTTTAATAATGGAAAGACAGCTTGGTAAGCTAGAATACTTGTTATTACACTTGCATTCTTTGACAATGGACATTTAGTATTCAAACCATAATGACTGTATAAAGTAGCAGGAAAGAATTAGAAAAACAATAAGTATAAAAACATGCTAGCCAAGCATAGTGGTGCACTCCTTTAATCCCAGCACTCAGGAGGCAGAGGTAGGAAGATCACCATGACTTTGAGGCCATCTTGAGACTACATAGTGAATTCCAGGTCAGTCTGGGCTAGAGTGAGACCCTACTCAAAAAACAGACAGGGTTGGAGGGATGGCCTAGCTGTTAAGGTGTATGCCTGCGAAACCTAAGAACCCAGGTTTGATTCTCCAGGTACCACATAACTAGATGCATATGGTGGTGCATGCTTCTGGAGTTCATTTGCCGTGACTAGAGGCCCTGGCACACCTATTCTCTCTATCTCTCCACCCCCGGTATCTTAAATTAATTAATTAATTAATATATAAAATAAAATTAAATAATAAAAATCTAAAAAAAATGAAAAACATTTACTTATTTGAGACAAGGAGAGAGAGCATGGGCATGCCAGGGCCTCTCACCTCTGCAAACCATCTCCAGACACATGCACCACCATGTGCATCTGGCTTATGTGGGACCTGGAGAATCAAACCTGGGTCCTCAGGCTTCACAGACATGCGCCTTGACCACTAAGCCATCTCTCCAGCCCCCAGCTAAGTTTTTTTTGAACTCAAGAGTTACATTCATCCATGTGTTTCTGTTATTTTAATGTTCCAAGTTTATGCTGGGTACCATCCTCTTTCTATCTGGAAAACATTTTAGAAGTGGTCTGCGAAGTAAGTTAGATTTCTTAATTTTCCTGATTTTAGGACTTATTGTTTGTTTTTGAGGTAGGGTCTCACTCTAGCTCAGGCTGATGTGAAACTCACTCTCCAGCCCCATACTGGCCTCAAACTCACAGCAATTCTACCTCAGCTTCCCAAGTGCTGGGATTAAAGGAGTGTGCCACCACATTCAGCTTGAGATATTTTTTGCTGGATATAAAATTCTTTGTTAATAGTAAAATATCATGCTTTTTTAGTCTCAATGAATTCTGATAATAAATGTATAGTCAAATAATTTCCCATTACCTGAGACGTATTAATGTATTTGGCTGTTTTCAGGAGGGTTTGTCTTTTGTTGTTGATTTGGTTAGGATAGATTTACATGTGGAATTGTTGAACTTTTGGTTTTGCATTTGCTGACCTTAAATGTTTAAGTTTATGTGTTTCATTACATATATAATTTTTTTATTGCTAAATGAAGGCAAAGTTTTAATTGATCATCTTTCTTAAGTAGAAAATTTGTTTGGACACATCATGTGTTAGTACCATCATTTCCTTCCTCCCTGCCCCCATCCCGCTGAGGGCCTTCCTCAGTGGGCCTTCCTCAGTGGGATTGCTGGTATTTCCCCTTTGGCCAGGGTGATGGAGACAAACACTTAGGATACTCAAATGTACCAAAGCAGAAATCCAGAAGCTGCTGAGAGTACACCACTGAAGTAAACTTAGAGCACACCCACCACAGCTCAAGGAATTTTCAGAAGAGAGGGCAGAAAGCTTGTAGGAGCCACAGAGTGGAAGGGAATGTCCAGAGGCACTGCCCCTGCCCCTTACAGTGACTGCTACTCTCACTGCTCAGAACCCACAAACAACTTTCAACCATTCAGGCTTTTCTTTTCGTTTCACTTTCTCCTTTATTTCTGAGAGTCTCATGAGACACAATGTTAGACTTTTTTTTTTTTTTTTTCCTTTGAGGTAGTATCTCCCCAGGCTGTCCTAGAACTCGCTCTGTAGTCTCAGTCCGGCCTCCAACTCACAGCGATCCTTCTACCTCTGACTCCTGAGTGCTGGGATTAAAGGTGTGTGCCTCTATGCCAGACTACACTTTTTGCTTTATTTCACAGACACCATTCAATTGTTTTATTCAAGTAATTATTTCAGTTAAAATAAGATTGTGTCTTTTTATAGAATGTAATGCTTTATACATTACCATGTATACTTAGCATTTTTTTTGTGAATAGAAACTTAAAATGTACTCTTAGCCATTTGTTAAGTATATAATAGTAATGATGTTACTAACTATAGTCACCATAATGTACAGGTCATTGAACTCAATCCTTCTTCATAACTGAAATGTTGTATTCTTTGAGAAACATCTACCATTTTGTCCTTCCATTTTCAACCCTGTCTTATTTCACTTAATATTCTCCCGGCTTGCTTGTTGTCACCAATCATAGAATCATAGAATCTTGTTTGTAAAGGCCAGATAGTACTCTGTTATATATACATATCATGTTTTATTTATCCACTTGTTGGATAGGTAGATTCCGTATCTTGGCTATTGTGATTACAACTACAGTGAACCTGGAGGTACAGATAACTCTTCATGGTGGTGATTTCATTTTCATTGGCTACATACTCAGAAGTGGGATTGTTGGATTCTATGGGAATTCTCTTTTTCTAAATATTTGCTTATTTGCATACACAGATGTAAGAGAGGGGGAATATGGCACCCCAGGGCCTCTTGCCACACTACAGACAAACTCAACACATGTACTACTTTGTCTGGCTTTATGTGCGTACTGGGAAATAGAGCTTGAGACAGCAGGCTTTGTAAGCAAGGACCTTTAACTGCTGTTATAGACAATTCTAACATTGATGGGATGAACATCCAACCAAAAACAGTTTATGGGAGGAATGGATTTATTTCAGGTTATAGATCCAAGGGAAGTTTCACCAATGGTAGAAGAAGCTGGCTCCCATTCATAAATTCAAGCAGAGAGAAAAACCAGCAGTCAGCCAACACAAAAATCCACTGAAGCTCAGACTGCTCTGCCTACCTCTGGGCTGGATCCTAGGATCCACCCCCAGTGACACCTCCTCCAGCCAGGCAGTGAAAACCCAAGTTATAAGCATTAATTAAACACCTAAGACTATGAGGGACATACATTCAAACTACTACAACCTCGGAGCCATCTCCCCAGCACAGTAATTCTACTTTTAGGTTTTTGAGGAATCTCTATATAGTTTTCCAAAATGACTGTTTGTTAGTACTACCATGGCACATAAGGGTTCTTTTTTCCCCATACCCATGCCAACACTTATTATTTGGTGTTGGCAGGAATGAGATATCTCATTCTAGTTTTTTTTTTTTTTTAATGTCACATCTTTTTTTTTTTAATTAATTAATTTATTTATTTGAGAGCGACAGACACAGAGAGAAAGACAGAGGGAGAGAGAGAGAATGGGCGCGCCAGGGCTTCCAGCCTCTGCAAACAAACTCCAGATGTGTGCGCCCCCTTGTGCATCTGGCTAACGTGGGACCTGGGGAACCGAGCCTCGAACCGGGGTCCTTAGGCTTCACAGGCAAGCAATTAACCGCTGAGCCATCTCTCTAGCCCTCATTCTAGTTTTGACATGCAACTCCCTGATAATGGCATTGGACAACTTTTGATACATCTATTGCCCATTTGTATGTCCTGTTTTGGGGGGGGGGGGCTGCGTGATTCAATGTAGGGTCTTGCTCTAACCCAGGCTGACCTGGAACTAACTGTAGACCCAGGATGGCCTAAACCTCAGCAATTCTACCTCTGCCTCCTGAGTGCTGGGATTAAAGATGTGCGCCACCACGGCCGGTTTTGTGTCATCTTAGGAGAAATGCCTGCTTTCATTATTTTGGGGCATGGAGTAATGGGGGGGGGGGGTTTGAGGCAATTTCTCACTAGTCTAGGCTGACCTGGAGCTCATTGTATAGCCCAGGTCAGCCTTGAACTAAGTGATCCTCCTACTTCAAAGGAGCTGGGGTCGCAGGAGTGAACCATCACACCCAGCCCTTTTATTGCTGTTTCCTTTTGTGTTGCCACATACATATGTGGAGGCCAGAGGACAATCTCTGGTGTTATTCCGTAAGCACTGTCTACTTCATTTGAGACAGGGCCTCTCAGTGGACTGGAGCTAGAGCCAGGAACTCACTTGTATCTTCCTCCCAGTGCTGGGATTATGAGCATGTTCCTCTTTTCCCAGCTTTACACACAGGTTCTGAGGATTGAACTCCATTCTTAGCAAGCACTTTGTTTCCTCATTCTGCTTTGTCCATGTTTTAACCAGTTATTTATTTTCTTACTGTTGACTTGTTGGGGTTGCTTATGTATATTACATATTTAACTTAAATTTATGTCTTCAGGTATTTTATCTCATTCTGTGGGTTATCTTTTCGTTTGTTGTCTCCTTTACACTACAGAAGACTTTAATTTTTTATTTTTTATAATTAACAACTTCCATGATTGTAGATAATATCCCATGGTCATGCCTTCCCTTCCCCCACTTTCCCCTTTGAAACTCCACTCCATCATATCACCTCCCCCTCTCAGTCAATCTCTCTTTTATTTTGATGTCATCATCTTTTGCTCCTATTATGATGGCCTTATGGAGGTAGTGTCAGAAGCTGTGAGGTCATGGATATCCAGGCCATTTGTGTCTGAAGGAGCACGTTGTAAGGAGTCCTACCCTTCCTTCGGCTCTTACGTTCTTTCTGCCAGCTCTTCCGCAGTGGACCCTGAGCCTTGGAAGGTGTGATAGAGATATTTCAGTGCTGAGCTTGACTTCTCAGCACCATGATGCCTTCTGAGTCATCCCAAGGTCACTGCCATCTGAAAAGAGAAGATTCTCTACCAAAAGTGAGAGTAGCATTAATATAAGGGTGTGAATATTAAAGAGAAGTGCTTACTGGGCAGTTTGATGAGCATAGTATATACATTTAGCCAGACAACAGCAGACATTACACCCTTAGGGCTTATGACTACCCCTTTGTAGGTTTTCAGTATCAGGGATGTACTCCCTCCCGTAGAGCGGGCCTCCAGTCCAATTAGAGGGCAGTTGGTTTCCCCCATAACAGACGTGCCACTATTGTAATAGTTGGCTCATTTGGTCTGTTTGGCCAAATATAAGGCTTGCAGTGTCCACTGTGGAGTGTCTTCACTGATCTCTCTCTCTCTCCCATTGAGCTGCATACAGCATGGCTTTTTCCAACTTTCTGTCAGCTAGTCTACATGGAGGTGGTTATCAGCTCAGTTCCAGCAGGATTTCTCAGTGATCTTGCAGCCCAAGTATGTGCAGTCTTCAGCAATAGGGTTTTACCATCTATTCCTGGTGGGAAACCAAGGGCCTTGGCAATGACATATAATGTTTCGGGGCATCAGGGACCTCCCTGGCCAATAACTCACTGGCAGGTATCTCATCCCTGGCACTGAAAATTTTCTACTAACATTCTCTGGCTACTGTGTATTCCATTGTCTAAAAAAGTAGGTTTCCATATTTATATCTGCTTAGATTTTGATTAGCCTCCTTCCATCTTTTCCTTTACTCAGTCTCTTCCCCTAACCTCACTTAGGCCTTTTCACCCCCATTAATCTATTCTTCTACTTACATATACACAATGCCATCCTATTAAGTCCTCCTCTCCCTTCCTTTCTATCCCCTTTATATCTCCTTTCTGGCTTACTAGCCTCTGCTACTGAGTTTTCTTCCTACTCACACAGAAGTCCAGTCATCTATAGCTAAGATCCACATATGAGAGAGAACATGTGACATTTAGAAGCCTTTAAATTTGATGTAGAGCCCTTTATTCCTGATGTTGTTGCCTGCAATACCAAAAAATCATTGTCAAAGCCCAATGCCAAGGAGCTTGTCCCAGTCATCTTCTAGTAGTTCTGTGGTTTCAGATCTCTGTAATAGTCCATTTGAGTTGATTTTCACTTATGATATAAGATAGGGGATCATTTAAATTCTTTTGGTGTGTGTATCTAGTTTTCCCAATGCCATGTGTTGATGGCATTACCCTTATTGTATCTTCCTGGTGGCCTTATTGAAAATCATAAACAGGGCTGGAGAGATGGCTCAGCAGTTAAGGCACTTTCCTGAAAAAAAAGCCTAACAACCTGGATTCAATTCTCCAGCATCCATGTAAAGCCAGATACGTGAAGTGATCCATGATCTGGAGTTAGTTTGCAGCAGCTAGAGGCCCTGGTGCACCCATTGTCTGTCTCTCTCTTTCTCCTTGCAAATAGATAAATAAAAATAATATTTTAAAAAGAAAATCATAAACATACCTTTGAGACATTACAGCTTCTATTTCAAACCACTGAAACAGAATGAATATGAAAATACACAATTTTCTTTTTGGTTTTCTAGTGTTTATAAAATTTATACTATCATAGTCTTAAGTATTTCATAGCATTATATCTGAAAATGTATTTACCTTAATGTAAAAATACTTTATTGCTAAAAATTCTAGTGATCATTTGTGCCTTTTTTAGTGGTTTTTCTAGATAGGGTCTCACTCTAGCCCAGGCTGACATGGAGTTCATTATGCATTTTCAGGGTGGCCTCGAAACTCATGATGATCCTCCTACCTCTGCCTCCTGAGTACTGAGTTAAAGGTGTGTGCCACCACACCTGTCCACCTGAGAATTTATTAAGTTACTTTTGCTAAGTAACTGTTGATCAGGATTATGCTTGCTATAGGTTGGGGTATCACTGACAACTTCTAAGATTGTTGTGTGCCGTGAACCTTTTTTTTTTTTTTTTTTTTTTTTTTGAGGTAGGGTTTCACTCTAGCTCAGGCTGACCTGGAATTTTCTATGTAGTCTCAGGGTGGCCTTGAACTCATGGCAACACTCCTACCTTTGCCTCCCGAGTGCTGGGATTAAAGGTGTGCACCACTATGCCTGGCTTTTAAGTCTTTTTTAAAAAAAGCTATTATTTATTTTTTTGAGTGAGAGAAAGAGGGAGGGAAGGAGAGAGAAAGACAGAAGAGAGAAAGAAATGGGCCTGTTAAGGCCTTCAGCCATTGCAAATGAACTCTAGACACACACACAGCACCTTGTGCATGTGGCTTATGTGGGTACTGGAAAATTGAACCTGGATTCCTTGGCTTTACAAGTGCCTTAACTGCTAAGTCATCTATCCAGCCCCCTTGAGTCTTTTCTGTTGAGAGATTTCCCCTTAACTCACAGAAGAATTTCCTTCAAAATTGTAATTAGTACTCACTAACACTGCTACTACTTTATTAGTTTACATCTGTATGTATTTAAACTTTTCTGTTATCATTTCAACACTGTACATGATAACTTTACCTGTAGATTTCATTAAAAGAAACCACTTGCTTTGCTTAGCCATAGGAAGCAACTCCTTAGCCCTGGAAGTTTTATCTTGTGATTGTACTAGTTCAGTCATATCGTCAGGTTCCACTGCCATCTCTACTGCATCTGCAGTCCTTCCCTCTGCTTAAAGTCTACCAGGAAAGATGGAATACTGACATTTTGTCTAGCTCCTGCAAATAAATAATGTCCAAAATGGCATCTGGATGGGCAATCTCCTCCAGGAGCTTTTCACTTTCTTTTGCGTAGATCCATTAGTAGAGTCAATATCTGTGGTGGCTGTAGCCTTATAAAATTCCCAAGAGCTGAATGTCACAATGACTTGTAATCCATGGGCTGCAGAATATATATGTAAACAGGCATGAAAACATTATCTTGAACATTTTCATCAGAATGAGCAGAAATATTTTGAAAGCAATTTTTTTTTCTGAGCAGCATTTCTCAACAATGGGCTCAAAATATCTAATAGGTCATGTTATACACAAATGTACTATTGTCTAGGCTTTGTTCTACTTACAAAGTACAGAGTAGATTTAGCATTTCTGTCTTGGGCCCTAGAATTTTTCAGAATGAGCATTGCCTTAAACTTAGTCACCAGTTGTGAGTGCCCCCAATGTGAGCCATCAGGTCCTTTGAAGGCCAAGTAAAAATGTCTCTTCAGCTTTGAAAGTCCCAGGCTATTGTACCTATACTGAAGCTGAGTTAGTAGGCAGGCATAGTGGTGCATGTTTTTAGTCCCAGCACTCAGGAGGCAGAGGTAGGAGAATCTCCATGAATTTGAGGCCAACCTGGGACTACAGACTGAGTTCCAGTTCAGTCTGGGCTACAGTGAGATTCTACCTCAAAAAATGAAAGAAAGATAGGCTGGAGAGGTGGCTCAGCAGTTAAGGTGCCTGCCTATAAAGCCTAAGGACCCAGGTTCGATTCTCCAGGATCCGTGTAAACCAGATGCACATGATGGGGCATGCATCTGGAATTCATTTGTAGTGGCTACAGGCCCTGGCATGCCCATTCTCACTCCCACTGTCTCTCTCTCCCTTTCTCTGTCACAAATAAATAAATAAAATAAGAAAGGAGGAAGGAAAAACAAAATGGGTTTAGTGAGCCACCTTTTTGGAAGGGTTTAGCTAAATCTGTAACTTGCTACGGTATTTCCCTCAGCACGTGCTGCTTCCCCTGGTGCTTTATGTGTGGGATGTGGATGAAATGTCATTAATCTGCCTCTGCTAGCTTCAAACTTTCCTTTTTCCATTCTCAGCCTTCATGAAACTGAAGAAAATTATTTTGCTCTGAATTAGGTTTTGGTTTAGGAAATATTTGATCTTTTGTTGAGACCACTAACACTCCATATTAGTAGTCGGCTGTTTTTTGCTTGCATTTTATTTGCTTCTGTACTGAAACAGTACCTTTAGAGTCTTTCATGAACTTTTCCTTTGCATCACAGCTTGTCAGCTGTCTCTGAGAGACCTAATTTTCAGCCTGTCTGGCTTGATTTTCAAGGTATTTTCATCTAAGCTTAGTCATTTCTAGCTTTTGATTTGAGAAGCGTATGTCTCTCCCTTTCACTTGAGTGTTTAGAGGCCATTATGAGTTGATGGGCCTAATTTCAGTACCATCTCAGAATAGTGAGGCCCAAAGAGAAGGAGCGTGAGGGGAACAGCTTAATCTGTGGCATAGTAAGACCACATTGTTTGCCATCTTAGATGGATGTGGTTGTTATATCCCAAAACAATTGAAACAGTGGCATCACAGATCACCCCAACACACCTAATAGTAGTAAATGAAGGGGTTGGAGAGATGGCACGGTAGACAAAGCATTCGCTGCACAACTGGATCCCAGACCCACATAGACACACTAGCTCGCATATGTAATCCCAGTGCTCCTGTGAGAGGGGAGGTGGGAACAGGAGAATCCCTAGGCCAGCTAAGCTTGGTCTACACAATGATGAACAAGATACCTGCCTAAAGCAAAGTGACAGGTGAGGACGAACACTGGAGATTGTCCTCTGACCTCCATCCACATGGGCACCTTGGCATGCATGTGCCCATACTCATAGACGTGTCATATACTTGCAAAGATTTTTAAAAAACTTTTTTAAAAATATTTTTTAAAATTTATTTATTTATTTATTTGAGAGCCACACACAGAGAGAGAGAAAGGTAGAGGGAGAGAGAGAGAATGGGCGCGCCAGGGCTTCCAGCCTCTGCAAACGAACTCCAGACGCGTGTGCCCCCTTGTGCATCTGGCTAACGTGGGTCCTGGGGAATCGAGCCTCGAACTGGGGTCCTTAGGCTTCACAGGCAAGCGCTTAACCGCTAAGCCATCTCTCCAGCCCTAAAAAACTTTTTTATTTATTTTATCTATTTGAGGGAAAGAGGCAGATATAGAGAGAGAATGGGCGTGCCAGGGCCTTCAGCTGCTGCAAATGAATTCCAAAAGCATGCGCCACCACGTGTATCTGGCTTACATGGGGCCTGGGGAATCCAACCTGGGTCCTTTGACTTTGCAGGCAAGTGCCTTAACTGCTGAGCCATCCCCCCAGCCTACTTGCAAAGACTTTTAAAAGTAGTCAGAAGAGTTTGACATACTAGGGAAATCACTAAACTAGGCTAGGGAGATGGCTCAGTGAATAAAGTGCTTGCTTCATAAGTGTGAGGACTAGTGTTCAGATCCCTAGTACCCATGTAAGTGCAGGTAGATGTGGCAGCCTACCTGTAATTCCAGCTGTTGTGAAACAGAGATGGGATTCTTAGGCAAGGTGGCTAGCTATACTAGCTGAATTGTTGAGTGTTATGGGAAACTTTCCCCCTGGGGTGACACAGACACATCGATTCACCCCAGGTAGGTAGGACACAAATGACAGACCAAAACCAGGTTTGCACCAGTGAGTTCGCTGGGGTAACTTACAGAGCAGGGTGACAGGTTGCTTGTCGGAGCAGGGAAGACTGAAAGGCAGCCGCATCACTGCTAAACACACGCCAACATAGGTGACGACTCAAGGAAGCTGCGTCTCCAGAGCTCCCTGCAGAAACTGTAGGCAGCTCAGCTGATTAGAGTCTTGAGCACACTACTGGGCTTGCAGGCAGCGCAGTCGGAGTGTCTCATCCTCAAGCAGTTGTTTTCCTTTATATTGCCTTAGGGAGGGGTCTTGCAGCCTTTTCCCCGACTTCCTGAGACTTCTGAGCTTCCTTCCATCCCAGGAGGGAATGTTTCAATTTGGAGGACATTGACGTATAATAGCAAGACCTGTCTCAGTACAGTGGGTAGCAGGGGGCTGCAGAGGTGGCTCAGTGATTAAAGGCACTTTCTTGCAAAGCCGAACAACCTGGGTTCAATTCCCCAGTTCCTACATAAAGCCAGATACACACAGTGGTGCATACATTGGGAGTTGCTTGTAGCAAAAGGTCCAAGCATACCCCCTCTCTCTCTCCTTGCATGATTTTTTTTTTTTTTTTAATTTTTTGAGGTAGGATCTCACTGTAGCCCAGGCTGACCTGGAATTCACTATGGAGTCTCAGGGTGGCCTCAAACTCGTAGCGATCCTTGGGAAGTTCTGCCTCCCGAGTGCTGGGATTAAAGGTGTGCACAACCACACCTGGCTTCATATTTTTAAAATTTTTTTGGTTTATTTTTATTTATTTATTTGAGAGCGACAGACAGAGAAAGAGGCAGAGAGAGAGAGAATGGGCGCGCCAGGGCCTCCAGCCACTGCAGACGAATTCCAGATGCGTGCGCCCCCTTGTGCATCTGGCTAACGTGGGTCCTGGGGAATCGAGCCTCGAACCGGGGTCCTTAGGCCTCACAGGCAAGCACTTAACTGCTAAACCATCTCTTCAGCCCCATAATAATATTTTTAAGGGCTGGAGAGATGTCTTAGCAGTTAAAGGCACTTGCTGGCAAAGTCTAAAGGCCTGAGTTCGAGTCCCCCAGTAACCACATAAAACCAGATGCACCAAGTGGTGTATGCATCTAGAGTTACTAGGCCTTGGTGTGCCCATTCTCATTCTCTCTGCAAATAAATAAAATTATTAATTTTTTTTAAAGTGGATAGTGCTGGGTATGGTGGCACATGCCTTTAATCCCAGCATTTGGGATGTAGACATAGGAGGATTGGTATTGAGTTCGAGGCCAGCCTGCAACTACAGAGTGAGTTCCAGGTCAGTCTGGGCCAGAGTGAGACCCACACTGAAATCTCACTGCCCTCCAAACAAGGTGGAGTACTGATGTTGCCTACTGATAACAGTTTCCCCCTTTTAGACTTGTCAGTAGCTGCTTTATATACTTAAGCACTTGGTGGTGAGGTACAGTTCTAAATCTTCATATTGCATTGACCCTTCTATTAAATCACCCTTGTTGTTTAAGTACTTGGGTTAAAGTTTACTTTGACTGATAGGAATATGAATACATACACACACACAATATGGAATATCTGTTTCCATCATTTTGTCTTTGTAGTTTTGGGGATTGAACCTAGGTCCTTTTACATGCTAGGCAAGTGCTCTTCCACTGACCACTTCTAGCCCAATATTTTTGTTTTGCTTTATCTTTATCTTTTGTGTAACTCCCATTGGTTTTGTTCTTTGTGGTGATCAGGGGCTTACATAAAATATTTCCTAGTTATATCAATGTATTTGTTTTCAAGGTATACTCTCACTCTATCCCATGGTGACCTGGAATTCACTATGTAATCTCAGGGTGGCCTTGAACTCACAACAACCCTCCTACCTCTGAATCCTTAGTGCTGGGATTAAAGGCATGTGCCACCACACCCGACATATAAAATCTATTTTAAGCTGATAATTGAACTTCCTTGAATGGAAGCACTGTCCTTTCATCTATCTTCCACTTTACCATGCTGTTGTTATCTACACATTATATGCCCTTTAACATAATTTAGTATAGTTGTTTTTAGCACCTTTATCTTATATGATAATTTTAATGGTAAGATTTTATATAATCTATCCACCATTGTTATAGTATCCAGTTCTATGACACTATGTCTGGCATCTGAGATCGGTGATGAGGTTCTCTGGGCTTCAAAGGTTTGGGAAACCCCACTCCTCCAGGGGTGCTGCTGCTGTCTGAACCTGCAGATTTCTTTGTCAGCTGTCCTATACTTCTGGTATCTCCAATATCCTGAGGTCTCCACTTCAACTCACGGTTCATTTTCACAGATTCATACCATGGCTTTGAAGTTATCTCAACCAACCCTCATTTCACACCCAGAACAATGTCTGCTTCATGACGTTCTCTTTATGGCATCTTATTGCCTCTACAACCAGTACCAGGTAAAAGATGTTGCCAAAATTTGTTAATCAAGGGGATAAAAGCTGACTTTGAGGCTGGGTGTGGTGGTGCACACCTTTAATCCTGGCATTCGGGAAGCAGAGATAGGATTGCCATGAGTTCAAGGTCACCCTGAGACTACAGAGTGAAGTCCAGGTTGGCCTGGGCTAGAGTAAGACCCTACTTTGAAAAAACAGAAAAAAAAAAGATTGACTTTGAGGAACAGGAAATTCCTTCAATACTTGTTGGTCATATCCCCTTCTTTCAAGAAACCCAGTATTCCTGTTGTCCCAATACAAAGCAGCTGGCCCATCTTTAACTGTTCTAATCTAAACAATTGCTTCAGCTTCTGTGTGCAAAATCCAAACATGCCCACATTTTCTCAACCAAACACACCAGCCCACTACTTTTTTGTTTTGTTTTGTTTTTGTTTTGAGATAGGGTCTCACTCTATCCCAGGCTGACCTAGAATTCACTATGTAGTCTCAGGGTGGCCTCAAATTCTTGGCAATCCTCCTACCTCTGCTTCCTGAGTGCTGGTATTAAAGGTGTGCTCCACCACTGCCAGGCTCAGCCAATTACTTTTAGATATTTTTAAAAAAATATTTTATAGAGAGAAAATTGGTGCACCAGGGCCTTCAGCCACTGAAAACGAACTCTAGTCATGTGCGCTCCTTTGTGGCATATATGTGACATTGTGTACTTATGTCACTGAAGATTCAAACATGAGTTCTTAGACTTCGCAGGCAAGCACGTTAATTGCTAAGCCACTCTCCAGCCTTCTGTTTACAGTTTGGGGGGGAAGTTTCATCATGGCAGGGAAAGCATGTCACTGGTTGTAGATGTCAGACTTAGAGCTATAGGATTTTATGTTAGTTCTGTTATTTTAGATCTTGCATGGGTTTATTCATTCCTTGTTATGCCCAATGTCATCTTTTGCAGTATGATTTCTTTTGTTTGTTTTTCAAGAGTCTCTCTCTAGCCCAGGCTGACCTGGAATTCATTCAAGGATGGCCTTGAACTCATGGTGATCCTCCTACATCTGCCTTCCAAGTGCTGAGATTAAAGGCATGTGCCACCACACCTAGCCTGCAGATTATGTTTTTGCTTTTACAGGCTCACAGGTAAGCAATCTTGGACCATGGAGATGTTTTGAACAGCCTTGGGATTGATAAAAACTGTGGGGATTTAAAAAGTTTGAATGCATTTCATCTCACATCATGAATGGTCATCAGTTTATGGGAGCCAGGGGCTGAATGTGGCTGTTTGAATCAGATTTCCCACATGAGCTCATGTATTTGGAATACCTGGACCCCAGCTGGTGGCAATTTGGGAGGTGGAGCCTTGCTGGAGGTGCTGTGTTGTTGGGGGTGTGCTAGCTCACTCTCCTGTTGCTGTTTACAACCTGCTGAGGCAGAGGTGATGTCCAGCCTCTGCTCATGCTATGCTTTCCCCTGCCATCATGAAGCTTCCCCTTGAGACTGTAAACCAAAACAAAACCTTTCCTCCCATCAGCTGCTTTTGGTTAGGCAATTTGAACCAGCAAAAGGAAGGTAACTGAAATAGTACCCATTACCTTTTCATTGCTGGGACAAAACATCCAACTGAAAGCAGCTTAGAAGGAGAGTTTATTTCAGCTTACAATTTCAAGCTGAAGTTTCATCAGGGTGGGAAGGCATGGCTTGAGCAGACATCTGGTCATCACATCTTGTCATAAAGGCAGAGAGGAAGCAGAAAGAGTGAGTAAAGCAGTAGGACTGGGTTAATAAACCTTAAGGCCCACCCCCAGTGACATACCATCTCTAGCAAGGCTTAATCTCCCAAAGACTCCATCAGCTGGAGATCAAGTAAGAAGCTTAATGACAAACACATGAAACTATGGGGATACTCCACTTTCAGATCACCACAGCCTGCAAACTCTGCATGCTGTCTCCTGCCCCAGCTGGGCCCCAGCTATTGGCAGCAGCCTTCACCTTCTATGGTGGTCTGAATGTAAAATGTCCCTCCTTGGGAAGGTGGAGTCACTGAGGGTGGGCCTTGGTGTTTATTCAGCGTTAGCTCGCTTTTGCTGTCCTCTCTGCTGCTGATGTGTGAGGATGTGAGTCAGTTGACATGCACACAGTGCAGGCACCCTCCATAGACAGGCCTGCACTTCCTGCGTACACTTAAGAGCATCTCTATGGAGCAACAAGCAGGAACCCCACTCTTCTCTCTTCTCCAGTTGCTGACTTTGTTCTGTGGGGACCCAAGCTGTGCTGGGATGCTGCATCAGAGGAGAAGTTCACAGGCAGGAGCTTGGGGACGTTGGCTAGGCTTGAGCCTCTTGGGCCACAGGACCACATCCTGGCCATCAAGGAGGAAAACCAGGGTTGGCCCCAGAGCCTGGGCCAGAGCTAGGCCAACAAATGCCTTGGCTGTCTCAGCCTCCACAGCCCCAGATGATTTGAAGGAGGTTCTGGTTCTGGAGGTGTTGGACTCTTCCCAGATAAGCTCTAGCTGTAGACAGCTCCCTGTGGGAAATTGTCAAAGAATAAATGTTAAGAATGTAAACATTAGGGGCCTGGAGAGAGAGTTCAGTGGTTAAGATACTTGCCTGCAAAGTCTAATGATCTGGGTTAAGTTCCCAAGTACCCATATAAAGCCAGGTGCACAAGGTGGTGGACACATCTGGAGTTTGTAGTTGCTGGAAGCCCTGGCCCATTCTTTCTATCTCTCTTCTCACTCTTTGATCACAAATAAATAAATAAAAATATATTTTAGGGTTGGAGAGATGGCTCAACAGTTAAGGTGCTTGCCTGCAGAGCCTAACAACCTGAATTCAGTTTCCCAGTACCCATGTAAAGCCAGATGCACAAAGCGGCATGTGCATCTAGGGTTTGTTTGCAGCAGCTAAAGACCCTAGCACATGTGTGCACTGTCTCTCCTTGCAAATAAGTAAAATATTTTTTAAATGTATTTTTAAAATATAAACATTATCTGAGCATGGTGTTGCATGCCTTTAATCCCAGCACTTGGGAGAGAGAGGTAGGAGGATTGCCATGAGTTTGAAGCCATCCTGAGACGATTATAGTGAATTCCAAGTCAGCCTGGGCTAGAGCAAAACCCTACCTTGAATACAAAAAAAAAATATATATATATATACACACACACACACACACACATACATACATACATTAAATTTAAGTGAAAAATAATAAAAACTAGAGGGAGTGATAACATTGTAGGAGGTAAAGGTATTTAAATGTTATTTCATTTTGCTTTTTGAATTTTCAAATTGCATTTGGTCCATGGAAATGAGGTTAGTGTAGAATAAACTAGTTGTGTATAAAGGAGCTAAACAAATCTAGAATAGTTATAAAAGATGGAGGAATACTATATTTTTTGTGTATAGTTACATGATAATTCATTTTGGTAATTGTCTTAAAGAGTGGTAGACCTCCAAGTGATAAGAGTTATTAATAGGAGTTTTGGTGATTCAGAGTAAATTATTTCACACACACACATAATGATTATGTAGTTTGAGTTGAATTGATACAGTTATTGTTGCAGTCAGGTTCACATTGCTTGCAGAAATCACCCAATTAAGAGCAGCTTGTGGGATAAAAGGTTTATTTTGGCTTACAGACTCAAGGAGAAGCTCCATGATGGCAGGGAAAACAATGGCATGAGGGCTGAAGAGATGGCTTAGTAGTTACAGTGCTTGCCTGCATAGCCAAAGGACCCAAGTTCAATTCCCCAGTACCCATGTAAGCCAGATGCATAAGGGGACACATGCATCTGGAGTTCGTTTGCAGTGGCTAGAGGCCCTGGCACACCCATTCTCTGTCTATCTTCTATCTCTCTCTGCTTGCAAATAAAATAAGTAAATAAATAAATAACCAATGGCATGAGCAGAGAGTGGACATTACATCCTGGCCAACATCAGGTAGACAACAGCAACAGGAGAGTGTGCCAAAACTGGCAAGGGGGCACTTGCTGTAAAGCCCATCCCCCAACAATACACGGCCTCCAAGAGGTGTTAATTCCCAAATCTCTGTCAGCTAGCAACCTAGTATTCAGAATACCCAAGTTTATAGGGAACACCTGAATCAAACCACCATATTCCGCCCCTGCCTCCCATAAACTGATAACCATATGTGATGTAAAATTCAATGCATTCAGTCCAACTGTCAAAGTCCCCATAGTTTTTATCAATCTTAATGATCGTCAAGCATCCCCATAATCTAATGTCTTTTAGCTGAGCCATAATACCAAAAATCCCCCCCAAACCCATAATGACACAAAAATAAACACACTGCAAAAGATGGCATTGGGCATAGCAAAGAAATATTCAGCAATACAAGATTTAAACAGGGCAAGCATCAAATTCTGTAGCTCCAAGTCCAACAACTATAGTCAGGGACAATTTTCCAAGTCTGATGATTCTAACCACTGACAAGTCTCTGGAGTTCCAGTTTCACCCCTCCAGCTAAGTTACTCACAGTCCTGGAAAGCATCTGGGGCCAGCAGCTTTCATTAGCAGCCATCTTGTGGTCCCAGCACCTCCACTGGGTCATCACTTCGACTCATGGTCTATCCTCATGGTCTATGGGGTCTCTCCATGCAGGCAATCCAGCAAACCTGCTTCACACTACCCGTGTCCATTTCTAAAACACAAGACTGTGTTGCAAATTCAGTGACCCTCTCTTTCCTGCATTTCTTATATTCTACAATACCAGATAGGGTGCCAGTTTGTTAATCTAGAGAATAAAGCAGACTTTGAAGAACAGGACATTCCTTCAGCATTCAGGCCGCTCCAAAAGACTGCATTCTTTCTGTTGTTCCAGTGCAGGTCAGCTGGCCCAATCTCAATGGTTGTAATTTCTCAATTGCAGCTGAATGGGCAGCAGTTTCACCTAAAGATTTTACTTTTTTCTGTGTCATATCCCTCTGTTCACACCAATCCATTTCTGTACAAAGCAATCCTGAACAACTTCTCAGGACACGGCCATAACAGCAAACCTCACACAAACTGCTTCTAGTCCAGTCCTGGCAAAGCTTTTTCTCTTACCATAATAGTCCATCAAGCTGTACTTATAACATTGCAAGGCATCTCTTAGGCTGAGGTTTCAAATCTTCCCACATTCCTCTTGAAAATCAGCTCCAAAAGGTCAAAGTCACGCAGTCACATGTCTAGTAGCAAATGACACCACTCCTCAGAACCAACATTAATTACTGTTGCAGTCAGGTTCACATTGCTGGCAGAAATCACCTGACCAAGAGCAACTTGTAGGGAAAAGGGTTTATTTTGGCTTATAGACTTGAGGGGAAGTTCCATGATAACAGGAGAAAACAATGGCATGAGCAGAATGGACATCACCTCCTGGCCAACATCAGGTGGACAACAGCAGCAGGAGCATATGCCAAAATTGGCAAAGGAACACTTGCTATAATACCATAATCCCACCCCCAACAAATCACTGCCTCCAAGAGGTATTAATTCCCAAGTCCCCAACAGCTGGGAACCTAGCATTCAGAGTACCTAAGTTTATGGGGGACACCTGAATCAAACCACCACAGTTATAAATATTGAGACAGTTACTATAGTTGAGAGCAGGAGATTAGTATTACAGGTGGGGCATATATATATAAGTAATAACAACTGTTATTCATTGTGTATGTGTGATGGAAGAGCTGACCTTCAGCTTAGGTGGTCATGGCAGATGTCTTACTCCATAGCTCTGCTATACCTTCTTATTTTAGCCAGTGTCCTCTACTGATCCCAGAACTTGCCTTTTTTTTTTTTTTTTTTTTTTTTAATATTCTTAGGTCTCTGCTCCCCTGCAGGACTGAGATTACAGACACCTGTGGACATGCCAAACAGTTTTATTTGGATCTTGGGGATCAAGCTCTTAGGCCTCCTCAGGCCCTCACACCTGAAGAGGAGTATTCTTTTTTTTTTAATTTTTTTAAATTATTTTTTTTGTTATTTTTATTTATTTGACAGCGACAGAGAGAGAAAGAGGCAGATAGATAGAGGAAGAGAGAATGGGCGTGCCAGGGCTTCCAGCCACTGCAGACGAACTCCAGACACGTGCGCCCCCTTGTGCATCTGGCTAACGTGGGTCCTGGGGAATCGAGCCTCGAACCGGGGTCCTTAGGCTTCACAGGCAAGTGCTTAACCGCCAAGCCATCTCTCCAGTCCCTCTTTTTTTTTTCACTGTTGGTTTATGTTTTATTCTAATGTGGCTTGAATAAGAAGGAATTTTTTTTTTTAAGCTGCCTATTGACTCAGTCCTGGGGTTTCCCTAAATCTGCGTCGCTGTCCTTCCTCTCTTGCTTTGATAGCTCTTTGAGGGTCTCTATCTCTTCAGCAGTGAACTTGGGGGTGAGAGTCAGGTTGTCATAATCAAACTCTTCATCAAGAGAGAAGAGTTGAACCTCATCTCCAAGTAGCTCCTCGCGTTGGCTGTGTGTTCTTTGCATGCTGGGCTTCGGCTTCACCCCAGAGGCGAGCCTGGTCCACGGAGGAAGCACGGGAGGAGCACTGGCGCTCACATCCGGCTCCCCTTCTCCAGGGAGCAGCCGCAGCAGGTCCTTGCTCGTTTGGGGCTCATTCTCTTCATCCAGGTCCAAATCTTCTAAATCTGGAAAATTGTCTACCTTCACATCTCCTGCCTGCACCAGATCACCTTGAAAGGAACCGCCAACTTTTTGGCTTTCATTAATCAGTATCTGTTCCACTTCTGAATATTGTGATGAAGCATGAAGAAAGATGACTGTATTTCTAAAACAATGTCCATTCGATCCATTTTTCTCCTCCAGGAGACTCCTATTCCCAATTTGCTGTCAACTGGGGACCTAGCATTCAGGACACATGATTTGAAGGGTGGCATCTAATTCAAGCCACCACCACAGGGGTCTGAAGCGTGATAGGCTGACTAAGGACCCAGAGTCAAGTGTCATGAAAATGAATTTAACAGGGGCAACATGAACTGATGTGTCATAGGCTGAAAAGGGAATCAATCATGCCTTCTGAGGTATCATATTCAGACAAGGAGATTGAGAGGGGTCTGACGTCATGGATTAACCATGGCTACATAGGGATGGAGGTATCATAGGCTGACCATCAGCAGAGAGTTAAGGGTTACTAGTGGAAATGAACATGTGACTTTTTTTTTTTTTTTTTTTTTTTTTAGGTAGGGTCTCTAGTCCAAACTGACCTGGAGTTCACTATGTAGTCTCGGACTGGCCTCGGACTCACAGTGATTCTCCTACCTGGGCCTCCTGAGTGCTGGGATTAAAGGTGGAAGCCATCATACCTGGTTAGTAACATGCGGGCACCTAGTCATGGCCATGAGCAACAGAACTGACCGGTTCAGCATGTGGAAAACGAGAAGGAAAGCAAAGAACATTCTACACCACTTTGAAAAAGTCTTGTTTTAAAGAGAGTCTCAGAAAGAGACACAGGAAATGACCTCACTTCCTCGACTATAGAACAAACAGAACTTGGAATGTTGATAGTTAACTGCATGTGGCAGTTTACTGCTCACTAGACAGTGCTGAGAGAAAGATGTTTTGTTGTCCCTCAGACAACAACAAAGAGCAAAAGGAAGAGCAGGCTGGCGCAGGCTTGGAGATGATTTGTACACCCTAAGTGGCGCAGACAGTGGCAGTTTGAACACTTTCCCCCAAAGCTCTGCCAGATTTTTTTCCCTGAGTGTTTTTTGAGGACTTATGTCAAAAGCTCAAAATGACCATGAGACTGGAGCAGTGTGCCACTATTTCCCTGCCCCAGACTTCCTGTCTTGTCCCTCCCCTGATTGAAAGCACAGGTGCCCCAAACAGGGAGGAGACACACTTGGGCAAGCCTACTGCATATAAATGAGTGCGTTTTTGGGTGTGAGTGTCATTATTGAATAGGAATATAAGTGGAGTTATGGCAATGTGCTTGGAAGTCCAGCAATGTATTTGTACAGTCTCCCTGACTAAAGGCCACCTGCTTGTTCTACCCTAGGGCCACCTTGAATTGGCCAGCACTTGCTGGCCTCTTGTCCTGGATGCATGTGGCCTTCAGTGGCCTGGATAGCTTAGATGTAGCAAGAGTCAAAGAAGAGTGCCCCTTACCGCCATGGTTTCGAGTGTGGCGTTTCTTGTTCCTCCCCTTAAAAATGAGAGCGTTTTGGGGCTTGAGTTTGATTATTGAATAGGATTATATATGTAAGCCTGGAAGTATGCTTGGGAATCCAGAGAGTTTGATACAATCTCCCTGTTGAACTCACCTCTTTATTCTGCCACCGAATTCCACCACCTCCTTGAGGTGGCCAAAACTTGCTGCCAGTTGGTGGGCAAGTTTCGGCAGCGCTGTGCATATAGTCTTGTCCTTGCAAGACAAGCCTCAGGTCAGGTAACTAATTGCCCCTCCGGTGTCTCCTCCAACTCTTATTTGGACGTGTATTGGAGTTAATGTACTGGATGCCTCAGTTATACCATCCATCAAAGAGCAGTTTCTCTCACCACCATTTGTTTTGTGTGTGTGACACTTTTGTGTCCATCACCATGCAACTGAATGCGTTTTTGTGCTTGAGCGATTATTAAACAGAATTACACATATGGTTCTGGCATGTAACTGGGAGGCCAGAAAGAGCTTGGTACAATCTCCCTGACTGGACTTCACCTCTTTGTTCTAACATAGAGCAACCTGAGGTGGCCCACTCTCCGTGCCAGCTGGTGGCCAAGTTCAGTGAGGAGACTCTGTGCCATCTCAGTCTGGAGGACACGTTAGGCCAGGTAAGCAATCACTCCCTCAATGTCTTCACTTACTCTTGTCCAGGATGTGTGTGGGTTTGAATCATCTGGACAGCTCAGATATAGCAAGAGTCAAGGAACAGTGTCCCTCACTGCCATTATTTTTGTCATAGCACTTTCTTGTTCCTCCCCATATACATGAGTGTGTTTTTGTGCTTGAATGTGATTGTTTTTTTAACTTTTTTTGGTTTATTTTTATTTATTTATTTGAGAGCGACAGACAGAGAAAGAGGCAGAGAGAAAGGGGGGGGGGGAGAGAATGGATACGCCAGGGCTTCCAGCCACTGCAGATGAATTCCAGATGCGTGTGCCCCCTTGTACATCTGGCTAACGTGGGTCCTGGGGAATCGAGCCTCGAACCAGAGTTCTTAGGCGTCACAGGCAAGCGCTTAACCGCTAAGCCATCTCTCCAGCCCTTGAATGTGATTATTGAATAGGAATATATGTATTGTTCTGGTTTTGTGCTTGGGAACCCAGAGACAGTTTGGTCTAATCTCCCTGACTGAACCTCACTCTTTGTCCCCCTAGAGCCACCTGGTGGTGGACAACACTCACTTCCAGCCGTCAGGCTAGTGCCAGCAGGGCTTTTCATGCAAACTGGGCATTGAAATAATCTCAAGTAGGTAACTGACCATGCCCTCCAGTGTCTCCATCAACTCTGCTTTGTATGTGTATTTGAGTGTATGTACTTGATACTTTAGTTATACCATGAATCAGAGAGTTTTTTTCACCACTATTTGTGTGTGTGTGACACACCATACAACTGAGTGTATTTTTGTGCTTGAGTTGATTGTTAAAGAGGGTCACATATATAGATCTGCTTGGGAGTCCAGAGACAGTTTGGTACAATGTCCCTGACTGGACTTCACCTCTTTGTTCTACCCTAGAGTCACCTTGTTGCGGCCCACACTCCCTGCCTGTGGGTGGACGAGTTCACTGAGGAGACTCTGTATCACCTCAGTCTGGAGGGCACCTCAGGCCAGGTAAGCAACCATTCCTCAAGGTCTTCACCTACTCTTATCTAGGATGTGTGGGTTTGAATGACCTGGATACCTCAGGTATAGCAAGAGTCAAAGAACGCTGTCCCTCACCACCATTATATTTCTCTGTGACATTTTCTTGTCCCTCCCCTTATAAATGAGTGCTTTTTTTTTTTTTTGTTTTGAGTGCAGTTATTGAATAGGATTATATGTATAGTCTGACACTGTTCTTGGGAGTCCAGAGAGACTTTGATTCAATTTCTCTGATTGAACTTCACCCCTTTGTTCCCCCCATAGCTACTTTGAGGTGACCAGTTCTCGCTATCAGCTATGTGTAGCCTGGCTCTAGAAGATACTTTAGGCCAACCAGTCATTTTTGTTTGTGTGGGTATGAATGCCCAGAATATCTCAGAATGAATGTATGTCACAGAGCGGTTTGCCTTACCAACCTTTTCCACTGTGTGATTTGTCCTTTCTTTCTCTCTCCCCACCCCGTGCGTGCGTGCGTGCGTGCATGTGTGTGTGTGTGTGTGTGTGTGTGTGTGTGGTGGTTTGACTCAGTTGTCTCCCATAAACTTAGGTGTCCTGAATGCTAAGTTCCCAGCTGAGGGAGATTTGGGAATTAATGCCTTCAGTGTATTTTTGGGGGCAGGCTTATGGGTTTTATACCCAGTTTCCCCTTGCTAGTGATTGGCACACTCTCCTGTTTCTGTTGTCCACCTCACGTTGACGAGGGGGTGATGTCCACCCTCTGCTCATGCCATCATTTTCCCCTGCCATCGTGGAGCTTCCCCTCGAATCTGTAAGCCAGAATAAACCTTCCCCCCTCTCCAAAAGCTGTTCTTGGTTGGGTGATTTCTGCCAGTAATACGAACCTGACTGACATAGTGTGCAGCATGGGTGAGTCTGAGTCTGGATGTTAGGTAAGCACTCTTCTCCCTTGGCTCTACCACTTTTTCTTCTGAATGTTTGTGAGGGTTTGTGTCAGGAGTAGCTCTGAATGACCTTGAGACTCTAGCAGTGTTCCACCTTTGTCCTGCCTTAGACTTCCTGTCTTGTCCCTCTGTGGACGAATGTGTGGGTGCCCCGCCTGCGCAGCAAACTGAGTGGCCTGTCCTGCAGACCCACGCGTGATGACCCACGGGAATGTGGAATAGCTGTCCTTTTCAGCCTCACTCTCGTGAGGCCTCCTCAGTTGCTCCTTACTCCTGAAGGTCTCGTGTGTTTGCTACTGGGAGTATTAACCTGCGCAGCAGCCTGAGTGACAGGAGCCCGCGAGTCATTGTCTTCCGTGTGGCGTTTCCTCTCTTCGCCCCCGCGGGCTGCTGTCCATCAGCTGTGAACCCAGCAGTCCTCCAGCTGCCAAGATCATGCCGTCACTTTGCAGTCGTACATGAGTGTGTGAATCCCCATCCCCTCCAAAACCTTGCACGGAGTTTTGTGTTGATTTATATCATTTTTAACTGATCTTCCTAACTATTAAATATTAATTAAAAATTGTTTGTGTAACCTTTATAAGAGGGGAGTAGACTTGTTTATTCACATCCGTTATGTCCCTGACAGCAGTGATGACACTGACTATTTTTGGTGAATTAATATGCTTATTGTGGCTAAATACAGACCTGTGTGAGGCGTTGCTTTCAGGAGCGATGTTCCTCAAAGGCAGCTGCGTTGCTGAAAAGCCTTTCCCCACATGGCTCGCTTTTTATTTCCTGAACTCGAGCTATACTTGTCTCTAAAGAAAATTTTAAAAAAGTATTTTAAAATGATGAGTGTATTCCAAGTGGTTATTGGATAACTGTTTATATGCCCAATTTTATTGATTTTTTAATTTACCATCAATATCAAGTGAACTTCATTTGAATTAATTTTTAAAAATAAATTCTTTCTTTCTTTCTTCCTCCCTTCTTCCTTCTTTCCTTCCTTCCTTCCTTCCTTCCTTCCTTCCTTCCTTCCTTCCTTCCTTTCTTTCTTTCTTTCTTTCTTTCTTTCTTTCTTTCTTTCTTTCTTTCTTTCTTTCTTTCTTTTTTTCACAGTAGGGTCTCACTCTAGTTCAGGCTGACCTGGAATTCACTATGTAGTCTCAGGGTGGCCTCAAACTCACAATGATCCTCCTACCTCTGTCTCCCAAGTTACAGGATTAAAGGTATGTGCCACCACGGCCAGCTAATAAATTATGTCTTTATTTGAGAGAGACAGAGGGAGAGAGCAGAGGAAGGGAAGGAGGGGGAGAGGAGAGAGAGAATAGACATGTCAGGACCTCCTTTCACTGCAAACCAAATCCAAATGCATGTGCCACTTCTTGCATCTGACTTCATGTCGGTGCTGTGAAATAAGTGCATTTAATCTGTAAGCCATTTCCCCATTCCTAGAACTGTTTTCTTTTTTTTTTTTGGTTTTTCGAAGTAGGGTCTCACTCTGGTCCAGACTGACCTGGAATTAACTCTGTAGTCTCAGGGTGGCCTTGAACTCATGGCGATCCTCCTACCTCTGCCTCCCGAGTGCTGGGATTAAAGGCATGCGCCACCACGCCCGGCTCTAGAACTGTTTTTAAGATTTACTAAATATACTAAGATTACTGAATAATTAATTGGACCCAGGGCCTCATACATGCTAAGGAATTTCTCTACCACTGAGCTCCATGTTCAGCCCTGAAGCATTTTTTGTTGGTATACGTGTCGTGTGATAATTTAAAATTAGTCATATCAATACAGCTATTTAAGATTAAATAACTGAATAGAATGAACAGTCTAGAACATTGTGATTTTTACATTAAAATTTTCCTTTTCCTCCAAACACCCCTATATTTGCATAGTGGTCTTAAACAGTCAGTCACATGCAGCTGGAGTGACGGCTTAGCAGAGGTGCTTACCTGTGAAGCTTAAGGATCCAGATTTGTCCCTAGTACCCATGTCATCCAGATGCACAAGGTGGTTCCTGCATCAAGAGTTCGTTTGCAGTGGCTAGAAGCCATGACATACCTATTCTCTCCCTCTGTCAAATAAATAAAAAATATTTTTGAAAAGCCACATGCCTCTTTTCTCTATTAGAAACCTGAATAATAGAATAAACCTCTGAGCTATAGAATACTATTATTAGCAATAATAGTATTCTGAAAGATCAAATAGCTTACACTGTTTTTATTTATTTATTTATTTATTTATTTATTTATTTATTTATTTGAGAGCGACAGACACAGAGAGAAAGACAGATAGAGGGAGAGAGAGAGAATGGGCGCGCCAGGGCTTCCAGCCTCTGCAAACGAACTCCAGACGCGTGCGCCCCCTTGTGCATCTAGCTAACGTGGGACCTGGGGAACCGAGCCTCGAACCAGGGTCCTTAGGTTTCACAGGCAAGTGCTTAACCGCTAAGCCATCTCTCCAGCCCTCTTATACTATTTTTTAATCTTTAACTTCCTCTTGTTTTTCATCTTGCTCAATTAATTTGTATGATTATTCTTTTTCTGAACCTTTGGATATATAATTTTTTATGTGAGACAGAGAGAGGCAGAATTGGTGTGCCAGGTCCTTTAGCCACTGCAGTCGAAGTCCAGACATATGTGCTCCTTTGTGTGCATGTGTGACCTTGTGCGCTTGTGTCACTGTGCATCTGGCTCACGTAGGACATGCAAAGTAGAACATGAGTCCTTAGGCTTCACAGGCAAGCACCTCAACTGCTAAGTTTTCTCTCCAGCCCTGGATATATTAAAAAAAAATTTTTTTTTCAAGGTAGGGTCTCACTCTAGCTCAGGCTGACTTGGAATTCATTATGTAGTCTTAGGATGGCCTCAAACTCATGGCAATTCTACCTCTGCCTCCCGAGTGGTGGGATTAAAGGCGTGTGCCACCACACCCGGCTAAAATATTTTAAATTATTTATAAGCTGGGGAGGGGGGGGTGGGCACACCAGGGCTTCTTACCACTGCAAATGAACTCCAGATGCTGGTACCACTTCGTGTATCTGGCCTATGTGGGTACTGGGGAGTAAAGCCCAGGCTGTCAGGCTTGTTAAACAAGCACCCTTAACTGCTGAGCAATCATCATTTTCTCTCTTATTCTCATATCCTCAACACTCAACATATGTACATATATATGCATATACATACATCCATGTACATGTCCATACACATACTATGTACATCATATATATAAATATAAATATATATGTGTATATATATATATATATATATATACACACACACACACACACACACACACACACACACACACCCACACACACAGCTAGGTGTGCTTGTGCACACCTTTAATCCCAGCACTCGGAAAGCAGAGGTAGGTGGGTGGCTGTGAGTTTGAGGCCAACCTGAGACTATATAGTGAATTCTAGATTAGCCTGGCCTAGAGTGAGACCCTACCTTGAACCCCCCAATAAATAAATAAATAAATAAATAAATAAATAAATAAATAAATAAAAAATATATATATATGCATATATATACATATATGCATCCGTGAAATAAAAACAAGGTATATACTTCCAGCATATAATGGCACAGAGTCATTTCCATTGTGAACAGGTGTAACAAGGAGAGACTAGACCAATACAAAATCTATAACCATTAGGCAAACATCAAACACCTGCCCCTCAAGTCTGACATCCATAACCAGTGATGACAGTCTGGATTTTCAGCTCTGCCCCTTCAGCTGGCCACAGTGTCTGGGGAAAACTTCCATCCTGAGCCACTAGCACTCCATGGTAACCTCTGTACAGTCCAGGCACATATAAAACATCTTCACGTCTCCACTGCAACCAGTGCATGGAACCTTGAGGACCTGGGACAAGAATTTGGGCATCCCAGCACAGGCAGCGCTGGCCTGCAGGACAGCAGACAAGCCCAAGGAGCAGCAGAGTCTGTGTAAGGAGCACCACTGAGATGCAGTTTTGCTTGCGAGGAGCCATTGTCAGGTCTGGGGAAAGGCATGGCTTTCAGACTGATGCATGAAGGGTCCTGGGAAACCTGGAGAAGTGGGACAGTGAGTGAGAGAAGGAAGGACAGACTTCCAAGGAGATGCTCAGGGTGACTGCAAGGAAGCAACAGCATCAGCCACCAGTAGCTGACAGAAGCAGCCAACCCCAGTGTGGAAGGGGGAACCAGGAGGCTGCTTATTTATTTGAGAGGAAAGAGAGGCACATAGAGAGAATGGGCACACCAGGGCTTCCAGCCACTGCACATGAACTCCAGGCACATGCGTCACCTTGTGCATCTGGCTTAAGTGGGTACTGGGGAGCCAAACCTGGGTCCTTAGACTTTGCAGACAAGTGCTTAACCACTAAGCCATCTCTCCAGCTCCCAGGATGCTTTTGAGTCATCTAGGTGAACCTGAGGGCATGCCAGGCCTTACAGTGAATGTGGCAGGACCTGCCTGGAAGGCTGGCCTGCCAAGCCAGAGCCCCTCAGCTCTGTCCTGTCAATGACGCAGCCTCAGGGAACAGATGCACAGGTAACCCCAGGGGAGTGGGGGCAACCAGGGGTGCCCAGCCAAGGAGCCTAGAAGACACCCAAAGCCCCTTTCCTCCCAGCTGCACTGTGTAGATGGAGACGATACCAGCATGAGGGGTGCCCACCCTGAAGTCACCACCCACATTCTCTTAGAAAGAATTGCCTCTGTTTAAAACAACTTCACAAATCCTCCGTCACAGGGCAAATTAGCACTAGTTCTGAGGTATGCAAAACCACTCCAGTACAGACGGGGTGTGGGAATCAGGCCTCTCATATCTAGAGGGCTCAGGACTCACAAAAGCAGAACCATGTGAGTGAGCCCCAAGGTCATTGTAGGTAAGGAAAATCATTCCCCCTCCCCCTTTTTTTCTTTAAGGTAGGTTTTCACTCTGGCCCAGGCTGACCTGGAATTAACTATGTAGTCTTAGGGTGGCCTCGAACTCACCGCGATCCTCCTACCCTTGCCCAGTGAGTTATTCTTATTTATCTAAGTAGCAGGTGGAAATATTTAGCAAGTAATCTTTTCTTTAAAATATATTTAAGGTGGAGAGAGTGCTGTGGAGATGGTTCGGTGGTTAAAGGGCTTGATTGCAAAACCTGTGGGACTAAGTTTGGTTTCTCACTACTCACATAAAGTTTGATGCACAACATGGCACATGTGTCTAATAAAGTTCATCTGCAGAGGCAGGAGGTACTGGCATGCCCATACTCTTCCTCCATCCCTCTCTTTTTTACAAATAGAAAATAAAATTTTATAGCTGGGTATGGTGGCACACGCCTTTAATCCCAGCACTCGGGAGGCAGAGGTAGGAGGATCACCATGAGTTCAAGGCCAGCCTGAGACTACATAGTGAATTTCAGGTCAGCCTGGACTAGAGTGAGACCCTACCTCAAATCAATCAATCAATAAATAAAAATGTATAATAAAAAATAAGGTGGGGGCTGGAGAGATGGCTCTGTGGTTAAAGGTGCTTGCTTGAAAAATCTGATGACGTGGGCTTCATGCATGTGCACATGCATTCACATGACACATACATACACATACAATAAAGGCATGTTAAGAGCCAAGCCTGGAGGCTCAGGCCTGTAATTCTAGGCACACAGGAAGCTGAGGCAGGAGGATCACAAATTAAAAGACTTTTGTGGGCAACTTACTATGACCCTGTCTCAAAGCGTGAAAAGAGGGCTGGGATGTGGCTTAGGGGCAGAGTGCTGGCCTGTGACCTCATCTGAATGATCACACCTGCAAAGTCCCTATGTCCCTGTGGCCCCCAGCATAGCTTTCAGAGAGGCAGGATGTAGACACCACAGGGTGCCACGTGGGTGGGGCTGCGCAGGGACTTCTCTTGGGAGGAAGTGATGATTTTAAAGGTGGCAGCATGTCAGCTCTTCTGTAAATCTTCACCAGGAAGCTGACTGCTCTGGCAGGCTGAAGAAGGAAAGCAAAACACTTCTCTTGCCTGGAAAACTGGCCGCCCACGGGATGGAAAACTTTCTAGTCTAGCTGGGAGAACAATGGGCAAGTATTGGTGGTGAGCGTTTGCTGGGTGTCTACCATGAGCTGGGTGGCAGGCTGGAGGGGTACCGAAGTGCTGAGAGCAGAGTGAGTACATTCGGTCTTAGCTCAGAGACTTGATGTGACCTTGGATAAGAGATGGCACTCTGCAGGTGGGCTTTCTTGAGCATGAAATGAGAACCACGCAGAACTCACCTCCAAGCCCTGGTGTGGTGGACCAAGCAAGTGACACCGCTAGAGAGCTCACAGGGCTTTCCTGTAAACACAAAATGAATGTGGTCATGACTCCTTCCACCAGGGCCTGGTGTGCAGTAAGCAGTTAATACACGTCACGCAGCTAACACCAAATCTCACCTGCAAGCAGCAGCATGGTAGGCCCTAGGATCAGTTTCTAAAAATTGCCCTTTGATGTCTGCAGGGAGTGTGCTGCCCTGCCTCTGCCTCCCCCACCCCCACCTCAGCCCAGCACCTTTCTAGCACTTGAGAACAATCCACATTGTTCCTTGGCTTGTAGCTGGAACACTGGTTTGTCTTGGTCATCACCTGGTCCTCTGGCTGGGCATCTGTGCATCTCTTTTTTATTTTAAGTACTTTTTTTTGTTTATTTTTATTTATTATTTGAGAGTGAAGACAGACAGAGAAAGAGGCAGAGGGAGAAAGAGAATGGGTGCACCAGGGCCTCCAGCCACTGCAAATGAACTCCAGACGCATGCGCCCTCTTGTGCATCTGGCCTACGTGAGTCCTGGGGAATCGAGCCTCGAACCTGGGTCCTTAGACGTCACAGGCTAGCGCTAAACTGCTAAGCCATCTCTCCAGCCCCCTGTGCGTCTCTTTATGGAGACCTCCCCCTGGGCTCACACTAATGACCTCACCTTCACCAATCACTTCAATCACATGTCACATTCTGGCGTCCTGCCAGGCAAGGATGTCAACACAATTTAAGTCATAGCAGCCCTAATGACATTTTTCCGATAGGTGTCCTCGGGATTACCTAGTGTGTTCTCAGCATCCTACTGACCCAACACACCCCAAAGTCCTGCCCTAGCTGACGCAGAACCACCCTGGGTGAGACTGGGAATTGGAGAATAACCAAGAACTGGAGGGGGATCCTCAAAGTTGAAGAACTTCCATGAAGGGAGGGGAGGCTTGCCCACCCTGGGAGCACATGGTCTTGGGCCAGTTCCTAAGGCTCTGCCTGGTTATATGACAGGTGTGCAAGATACCCCTCGAGGGGACAAAGGAATGACGACATGAGCAAGCTGGAAACACACCAGGGTCCTTGACCCAGCTGCTCCTCCCCAAGGACAGGGCTCTTGGGCAGTACCATGGCCCCCTCTTATCTGGTCTTCCCCAGTGACCTTGTCTTCTGCAGAACTTGGGCCACACTGATTGTTTCTGTCTAATGGTGCGCTGAGCGGCAGGGCTCTGTGGGGGCTGGTGACCATCCAAGACTGCCAGCAAATCCTGGGAATCAGCCTGGACACCCTGATTCTCACTGCTTCTAATCCAGTACTGGAGCCACGGTGTCCCATTCCTGTGTAGCCAAAACCTTCCTTCAGACTAGACCTGTGAGCAAAGAATGTCCCCTCTGCGCTGGAGCCTGTCCAGCTCCTCTTGCCTCCCAGACGTCCCAGCTGCTCACTGTACCTAGACCCCAGCACTCAGCCCTGCCTCCTCCCTCCCCGACCCACATAATCTAACTGTTCTTTTTAGCGTTCCCAGAACTAATCCCCTGTCTGCCTGGTACCTAGAGCCCTGGAGGAGCTGATCCCTCTCACCCTGCTTCACTCCCGTCACAGAAGGCCATCTGCCTGATTATTTGGATGCAAGGGATCTCGGTGTCTTCCTGACCCCGCAAAGCCCATTCCCCACCCCAGCACACCCTTTCTCTCCAGCCTCTTCCCAGGGCTTCTGCCCTCACATCCAGTTCTAACTTGAACAAGTTGGTGCCAGGGTGAACACCACAGGGCCCTGGGCTTCCCTCTGCGACGTGGCCTTTCTTCCTCCATTTAGAGTTAGCACAAAGGGAGTGAGAAGGGCAAAAGGGCAGCCCTTGCGCATCTGCCCTGGAGACCCCTGCCCTGAACTCTGCCACTCTGGCTGTTCAGGTTCAGTGTCTTAGTACATTTGGGCCACTGTAACAAAACACCTGAACCTGGGTAAATTGTAAAGGTCAAAAATATTTTTTCTCATAGTTCTGAAGACTAGAAGTCCACAGGCAAGGTGGGGCAGGATCAGCGTCTGGTAAGGGCAGCTCTCCGCTTCCAGGATGCTATCTTTTTTTGGGGGCGGGGGGGGGTTGTTCAAGGTAGGGTCTTACTCTAGCCCAGGCTGACCTGGAATTCACTATGGAATCTCAGGGTGGCCTCGAACTCATATGCACACACACATATTTGGATCATATATTTATATTTGAGGCTGGAGAGATGAGTTAGCAGTTAAGGTGTTTGCCTGCAAAGCCAAAGGATCCTGGTTCAACTCTCCAGGCCCCATGTAAGCCAGATGCACAAGGGGCACACGCATCTGGAGTTCATTTGCAGTGGCTGGAGGCCCTGGCATGCCTATTCCCTCTCTCTGCCTGTTTGCTCTCTCAAATAAATAAATAAATAAAATTTTAATAAAAAATATATTCATTTGAATGGTGAGAGGAGAGAATGGGTGCACCAGGGCCTCTTGCTAGTGCAAACAAACTCCAGACATGTGTCACTTTGTGTACCTGGCTTTACATGGGTACTGGGGAATAGGTCCCAAAGCAGCAGGATTTGTAGGCAAGCACCTATAACTGTTGAGCTATTTCTCCAGCCCTACGAATCTTTTCTGTTTGGTCGGTCAGTCAGGCTGGACGTCGCCTCTCTATGTAACCAGGATGACTTTGAACTTCTGATCCTCCTCCTGAGTGCTGGGGATGTAGTGGTATGCCACCATTCCCAGCACCACGAAGCCAGATGTATGAACATCTTGGTCCAACTCATGAGGGAGGAGCCTCTTGGTTCATTCTCCCTCTGGGCCTGACCCCAGCACCGTCAGCTTTGCAACACCTAGATTTGGAAGGGGTCTGTGGCACTGAGCTCCCACACCTGACTCTTCTTGTCCCAGCCCTACCTCGAATGCTCCCCAGTGGCTCAACCCGCCATCTTTTGTCTCCCCCAGTCCTTCATGCACTCTCTCCTAAAACCATGAGGACCAGGGCTAGGTATGCTGTGGAAAAGAGTCAGGCCTCCCAAATCCTAGGGACCCAACTCAGCTCCCAGCTTTGACCTTTAATCTGAATCCTTCAGCCAGGGGGTTTCTGTGAAGAGGGGTGCCTCCATGGTCACCCCAGAGCCTAATTTGGAGTGACAGCTTATTTGGAAATATGTTTAGGTGGCCCTTAAGGGTTGTGAGGCGTGACTGCTGTAAGAGAAGGTTAAGGGCATGGGAGAAGCAGGAGAAATGCACGTGAGGACTGGGCAGCGAGAAGTTATGCTTCTACAAGGACCTCCAGGGACTCCAGGAGCCAGAGCTCAAGAGAAAGGCTACATAGGTCCTCTCTCAGAGTCCACAGAAGAGACCAGCCCTGCCAGACCTTGACGGCAGATTTGGCCTCCAGAGCTGGTATATGACATCGGTGTGCTGTTTAAACCACTACTCTACTGTGTGTGTGTGTGTGTGTGTGTGTGTGTGTGTGTGTGTGTGTGTGTGTTTAATGGTGGCCTCAGGGCACAAACTCAGCTAATGCGAGGTGTTCCTCATTATTTTACACCACACAGTAGGCATGAGTGCCCATTATATAGGTCAGAACACTGAGGGGAAGGACTACCTCCTTGCACAAAGCCTCACAGCTGGAAGAGGCACAGTTGATTGGGACAGAATTCAGCTTCATGGACTCGATGGAGAATCCAGCGTCAGTTCACAGTTAAGACCAATGCAAACCCCCCCCAAGGGGCAGAAGCAAGTGTTTTAGCAAGCCGATGTCCCAATACACTTCACTGACGCTTTCAGATCGAGGTCCCTCGGGTAGATGGTGAGCGTCCTGAGGACGAATGAAGTCAGGGTGACAAGGGTCCTGGTCAGGTGACTCACAGCTTCTCTTAGCACTGACGTTACCATAGGTGGCTGGCGGTCATTGTCCACCCACGGGACAGAGGAGTTCTATCTATCCCTGCTGTGCAGCCTGACTCCTGGGCAGGAGTAGAAACCCTGCCCATACTTTCAACGTGACAAATGACCCCTGTCACACCCAGGCAAGAGACTGCCTGAAACCGGTCGGAACTGGTTATCCCCCAGCAGGGGACTGTGTGTTGGCAACACACAGTTGCCAACAAGTAAGACCTGGCAGGAGATGCAGGGTGCTGGGCTACGCTGCTGAATCCAGTCCGAGAGCCATGACAAACAGCCCTGTTACCCTCCCACTGACCTTCTTCAACCCAGCTTGGAGCAGGATTCAGGGCAGGACTCTGAAGAGACCTGGGCTTTGAGCCTAGAGCTTTATTGTCAGCCATGATTTCACACAGAGAAACTGAGGCACAGAAGATGCGCATGTGCATTTTAATGGCCTGCAGCTGGGAAGTGTCAGGTTGGGTGTGGAGTCCCCAGGGGCTTTTTCCGTATGTGACCCTCTGTGTCCTCCCTCTGGCAACCTGGCTTGCTCTGATGGGGAAAGTAAGCCTTGTGATGATGTCACTGAGAAGGACCCAGGCTTAAAGGACGAGATGCCCACAGGTTCACCAGCAGCGTAGACAGGTGTTTTACCATGTAGAGCTGAGCCGTCAGTACCCAACCTCACCACAAGGGGACAGAGTGTCCACGTCCTCATCTGTACAGGGACACGTTACGGGCTTGGCTCTGCCGTACTGAAAAGCAACAGGGTCCCCGAGCCAGCAAGTGGGGGAGTGATGGTGGAGGTGGAAGGGCCTGCAAACTCCAGAAGAAGGGCAGTTCCACAACAGTGTGTCTCTGAGGACGGAGGCCTGCTGTCTTCCTGCCATGTACCACTCCCTCCCTGCCTCCAGCCTAAACCATGGTGCCCCCACAGGCTGGGTTCTATTCCAGGGCCGACCCCAAAACCACCACCAGAGGCAGATAAGCACTACCTTTGGCCCTATTCCAAGACCCTCAATATGAAGGCATGCAGGAAACCTGCGGGGTCACCTATAATCGGCCTCAGGAAAAGGAAGCCCAGCCGTGGCTATCTTTGCGGGGGAAACAGCTTGGCAGTGATGAGGACCACGTGTCCCGGACCCCATTGTCAGGTGCCTCCACAGGCACAAATGCCCAGGTCTGAACCACCAAAGCCTTCATGCCTCCCACCATCTGCTTCAGGAACTGTGCCAGGCATTCTCTGTGCCCCTTAGTCCTTGTTCCCAGTCCTGGATGACCGAGTCTTCGGTGGGCCCTAGAGTCACCAGCTCAGGGAGGCAAGGGGAGCACCCAAGTCTGCTCTCGTGCCAGCCAGGTACAGCAGGGAGCCGTGGTGTGTGACACCACAGGATGGTACCTAATGGCCTCTGTGGGCTTTGGGGGAATCAGCCTCCACCCTTGTCTCTCGGCCTCACATGGTCTTGGAGTTCTGTCCAAAAAGGAGACAGCCAGACGTACGGACAGGGACTGGCCCCAACAATCTCTGACAGCGTGGAGAGCTGGCCCCTGCAGCTTGGAGCAGCTTTTTTTTTTTTATTTTTTTTTTTTTAGGTAGGGTCTCACTCTGGTCCAGGCTGATCTGGAATTCACTATGTAGTCTCAGGGTGGCCTCGAACTCATGGCGATCCTCCTACCTCTGCCTCCTGAGTGCTGGGATTAAAGGCATGTGCCACCACGTCCGGCTCTGGAACAGCTTTTTGTCAATAATGCCGTAAGTGTGTCCACATGTCCTGTCCTTAAGCCTCCTGAGCAGGAGTGTGCTATTTTACAGATGAGGAAGCAAGCTCAGGGCTTAGGGATCAGCTCAAGGTCACCCTCTGGGAAATGGGACTTCAAGCTATCTGTTGCTGTAAGTTCCAATGTAGAATCATTTAAGACTCATTTGAGGCCAGCATTTCCAGACACATCCCCACTCTGGGCCTGCTTGGACCTCAGCTGTCCCATCTGAAAGATGGGGAACTGAATTAGCTGATTTCTGGAAACTCTCAGAAGCCTCATCCTTTCCACACCGCCGTCCACAAGGCTGTGGGGCCTCTCTACCCTGCAACATTCCCTCTTCCTCTGAGCCACAGGCTCCCTCATTCTTCCCTCCTGGCCTGAAGAGGGTGCTGGGTCCCGGTGGGAAGGTGCAGGGTCAGCGATGCCACAGGCGTGGAAGCATTCATCCCACCAGCATCTGACTGACTATCTGTGCTGGGGACTGAGGAGTTAGCCAGAGCTGGTCTCCACTTGCCTCATGCCCTGGCTCCCTGCCCCAGTCAGGGACCACAGTGAGCAGGAGTGGGAGGAGCCACAGAAACCGCTCACTGTCTGGAAGAGCTGTCCACCCTCGCTTACTGTTCACCTCGTGGTGTACCTGTCACACTCGCAGCCCCAGCACTGCCCTGCATGTGGCCGTGCCAGCCCATAGGGTGCCCAGCCCAGGCTGAGCAGCAGGAGAGGCTTGTAGTAACAGGATGGCCTTGGTTCCCAGGTGTTTTTTTTTTTAATTTAATTAATTTATTTATTTGAGACTGACAGACAGAGAAAGAGGCAAATAGAGAGAGAGAATGGGCGCCAGGACCTCCAGCCACTGCAAACGAACTCCAGATGCATGTGCCACCTTGTGCATCTGGCTTACATGGGTCCTGGAGAATCAAACCGAGGTCCTTTGGCTTTGCAGACAAGCGCCTTAACTGCTGAGCCCTGCGAGCCACTTTTGATTCTGGCTGTTGCCCTGAAGCCACAACATCCTGGCAATAACCAGCCTGTGTCTCTGCAGTTGGACAGACCTGGGTTCAGCTCTCAGTGCCTGTGGGTCCTCGGGCAAGGTGCTCAGTCCTCAGAGTGGAAAGAACCCTTGTCTTCACCACGTTAACCCTACCCGTACCCTGGGCGCCCACATAGCGTCTCCCAGGCATACCAACTTCTATCTCTTTAAACTCCTGTTTTCCTTTCATCGCACTTGAGGCCGAGGCCCTGGGCTGGAAGCGGTTCTCTTCTGGGCACTGCATGCATAGGCTTCCTCATCTGTGAAATGGGTAGAGCATCATGCCTGCTGTGAAGTTCATGAGGGAGGATTTCCCAGGGCTCAGTGCCATCACCCTGTCATCATCACTGGCCTTTACTGAGCACCACTGTGTGCCATGCACTGCTCTGAGGGGTTTTTAATCTCATCCAGTTGGCACCACAGGGCTTGGGAGGCAGCCTTTTCTCTGAGCCATGTGGCCATTAGTCAGGGTCTGGCATGGCTCCTGTCTGGGAAGAATAGAGGTAAAGGCCCGGGAGGAGAAGTAGAAATAGGAAGTACCCGACAGCCACCTTCTGAGAGCTCTGCCTGTGACTCCCGCTCTGCTCCCATGCCCCTTCTGCCGACTCGGGGCCCCTCGACACCTACATCCTTCCACGTCCACTTATCCCCGGCTGACTGTGCTTGTCACCACGCCAGAAAAGTGGCCAGGACAGGCAGGCCATCGTACAGTTACCTAGAGGACATTGCTGCCAGGCCATCCAGTACATGCTGGGGAGAGCAAGTTGACTTTAAAAGTCCATCAGAAGCCTGGCGTGGTGGCGCACGCCTTTAATCCCAGCACTCAGGAGGCAGAGGTAGGAGGATCGCCTGTGAGTTCGAGGCCGCCCTGAGACTACATGGTGAATTCCAGGCCGGCCTGGGCTAGAGAGAGACACTACCTCAAAAAACAAACAACAACAAAAAAGTCCATCAGAGCAGTGGCCAAAGTGGGTCCACCCAGCGAGTCTCAGTCTCCCCCTCTGTGAAGAGACCCTCTGCCTCTTACTCACGGAGGAGGGCGAGCTTCCCACCGTATGCAGTGCGCCAGCTTGGACCATCATGTGGGAAGACAGATCATGGAGTGGAAGCCGGGTCCCTTTCCAAAGTGCTGGCCATGTGAGAGGAGGACTCTGCCAGTGTGTTTCCGTGAGGCAAGGAGAAGCTGGGCAAGTTCTTCGGCCTCTCTTGCCTCAGCTTTCTCTTTTGTAAGGTAAGAGCAATGCTCTTGCTTGCCCCCTGACGCAAGAGCCATTGCCTTGCAGGTGCCTCACAGGGACGGGTGCTGACCTCCTTTCCCTTGACTCTGGGGGCCACAGGTTCCGTGCCACAGTGCCCTCACTGGGACTGAGTGCCCCAAGGGGACATGTACACAGAGTACCTAGCCACAGGGATGTGTGCGCACAGTGATGGCATTTATTGCCTCAGACAGGGCCCCAGGGGCCGATGCAGGTAAGCCAGGCCCCAAGCTGAAACCAGCCAGTGGGTGTCTGGGGGTGGAGGGAGGGAAGACCAGAGCCACGCTGGGTCCATGGTTTTGTGGACCTCTCCCCCATGCTGTGACCACAGCTGTGGGTCCTGTGCTCGGAGCCCCTGTCCCCTCATTCTGAAAACCAGGGAAGGCTGATGTCACAGTGGAATTGGACATGCATTACTTCTGCATTCTGCATGTTTACCAGGCTCAAAACACTTCCCATGGCTATTCAGTGTTTCCCAAAACCTCTGTTAAGATAAAGGCTCCCAACATAAGAAGAGGACAAGATCATGACATCAAAATAAAAGAGAGACTGATTGAGATGGGGAGGGGATATGATGGAGAATGGAGTTTCAAAGGGGAAAATGGGGGGAGGGAGGATATTACCATAGTATATTTTTTATAATCATGGAAGTTGTTAATAAAAATTTGAAAAAAAAAAAAAAGGCTCATTTTCCAGCTAAGGAAACTGATAGTTAAAAGGTTCTCAGACCAAGTCACCACTGAGGACGTGGCAGAGCTGGGGCTTGAACCTGTCACCCTGTACTGCCCTCGCATGCAGAGAACAGGCCAATTTCTTAGGAGCCCAGCGCCACCTGATCCCAGCTTTCCATCCTGAGTCTGACTTCTCTGTACATCACCTCCTGCTGCTGTAGCCTCTTTGTCTGTGAAGTGTGACACATGCAGAGTGACCCATCATTTGCCTGACGGGTTCAAAACGGAAAACCCTGGGCAGATGGGACAAGCTGGTCTCCCCACACATGTAGAGTTCTCCTGTGCACAAGGCCTCAGGTTCCCACACCCTGCCTTGGTCTACACACTGGTCACCTGGCACTTCTTACTGTCCCCTTGTTGTCCCGCCTAGCCTTCCTCCTGTCCTAATAGAGGGTGGGTGTATCTCCCATCTCCCTGTCTGTGGTTATCCCAATCCCATGAGTGGCCCATGCCTTCTGTCACACAAAGACAGGAATTGCATCTAAGCTATGCTTTTTTCAGGAAGCTAATCCACTGAGCAGAGTGGACTGGCTTCCCAGAGTCTTGTCTTGCTGGGATCTCCTTCTTGTCAGCATTTTCTAGAGAGCCAGAACAAAGGCCATGTTCAGAACTCAAACTCATCTCTCCACAAGCTCACTTGCTTCAAGATCCACAGTGTTGGTGATTTTCCTTGACATCTCTGTAGCAGGAGGATTCTGCTTTCCCTCATTACTGCCTTGGTGTGGCCAGAAGGTCTGCAGTCAAAGCCGCTTGGATTCCTTCCTGAGCCACTGTCTGGATGACAGGAAGGTTTAAGCTGGACTCAGACCAAGCCAACCATTACCGCTGTGTACACTGGACCGTTTCCAAGGCATGTGCACAGATTCCTTCCCATGGGCTGGGGGTGAGTCCCCATGTGCTCTCATAAGACAGAACTTGCAATACCCCACAGGCAGACTCTAGCTAGGGCTGGGACGATTGGAGCCCCTCCCCCAAAGATACCCGTTTGGTGTGAGGCTTAGTTACAGAGAGATCTGTAACTTAGGCTGCAATGTCATGGTCAGGTGAGGCAGTCAATGTGCTTTGTTCCCCTGTGATGCTCATGTCATTCCCGTGCGCATGAGAGGTCTCGCTAAGCGGGGAGTGAATGGAGAAGACATGGAAAGACGAACCAGGCAAATGGGGAGCCGCAGCCAATGAGGGAGGCCGGAAAGTGCTCAGGGTGTTCAAGGACCCGGGGAGGCTAAATGGAGCAGAAAGGGAGCCCTGGCCCACGCACTAGACCCCTCGCAAGCCTGGCCAGCCAGCTGGACGTCACCCTCCAGGCTCGGGAGAATTCTCCAGTTCTTCACAGCACCATGCCCTCAAAAATTTGGAGCCAGGCTTTACAAGATGGATGGCCTTGGGCAGGTGGCAATATCTCCCTGGGCTTCATGAGTGAAGTTAGCTGACAGTGGGTGATGTGGCAGGGGAAATGGCACCTTAGCTACCTGAGGCACACCCTGCACTCCCTTCTCACCTCCTCACTCTGGGCAGAATGCAGAAAGACTGCCTGCTCCTCAACTGCCCTGTGGGCTCTGGAGGGCCAGGTCTCATTTGTCTCAGTTTCCCCTCACTCGGAGGTGCTCAGTGAGTCAGGTGGTAACGAGTGATGCCTGTTCTCTGTGTAGACACAGGGTCTGTAGCCCACTTTGCCTCAGTGCACAGCCCGCTGGCCTGGACAGTCAGTTCCACCGTTACCCTGACTGCTGGTTCCCCAGGAGCCAGCATCACAGATGAGTAAGGCCACCCGGTGCCTCCGCGGGTACAGATGTGATTCCACTTCCGCATGGGCCTGGGCTCTGCAGAGTCATAAAGAGGCACTTTAACAAGGGCCTGAGGTGGAGTGGGGTCCAGGCTTCTCCCTGCACTTGGAGAGACAGCCATCATGAGGTCGACATCTTCGCACTCCCTAGAGGAGCAAGAGGGAATAGAGAGGGAGCAGGGAGAAGCAGGATGAAGACTGGGGAGGAGGAGACACAAGTAAACAGAAGTAAACAAAAGGCCTGGGGCTGACAGATTCTAGAGGAGGACCCAAAATGCAAAGCCTAAGCCAGGGGACTTCTGTCACATAAAGCCTAGAGACCTCTACACTACTTGCCAGGGATGATGGCTCATGCCTGTTATCCCAGCGCTTGGGAGGCTGAGATAGGAAGATGACTATAAATTCTAGGCTAGCCTGAACTACAGAATAGGTTCCAGATTAGCCTGGGTTAGAGTGAAGTCTTGCTTCAAAAACAACCACAAAGCCGGGCATGGTGGTGCATGCCTTTAATCCCAGCACTCGGGAGGCAGAGGAAGGAGGATCGCTGTGAGTTCAAAGCCACCCCGAGAATACATCGTGAATTCCAGGTCAGCCTGGACCAGAGTGAGAGCCTACCTCAAAAAAAACCAAAAACAAACAACAAGAACAAAAACTAACCACACAAACAGCAACAACAAGCACACACACACACACACAGAGAACTCAGCACATCCCAGGGGGCAGAGGGATGCCCTGTCTGAGAGGTGGGGAGTACCCCATCCCAGGAAGGGTGTAAGCTGAAGCTTACAGAGGTGGCTGGCTGGCTTCAGGTCCAGAACTACACCAAGAACCCCTCTGCCTAGGACCTGCTGATCCTGACCACTATCCCAGGCTTCAGTTACCAGCATTACATTGTTAGGCCCACTGCTGGCCACCAAATGGGCACCAGAAAGCCAGATGCCTCCGTGGCCAGCATCCTCCAGTTTAACCACAGGCTGAGGATGCATGCTGGCCAGAGGGGCCGAAGCCTGGTGCCTGTGGGGAATGACTGCTACACTGAGTTGTTTGACCAGAATACCAACCTGATGCACAGTATTCAGGAGAGGAGAGGCGCAGCCATCGCTGGCTCTGTGAGGCACACGTGGGGTTGGAACACGGCAGATTCTACCTGGTGTCTTTTTGTGTTCACATACCTGAAGGGAGGAACAGACAGCAGACAGCCTGCTCCTGTTCTTCTGATCTTTAATTCAGGATAGGAGCCTAGGCCAGTGCACAAGGCCTGCGTCAACTTTCTCATTCCTGAGTTGTTGATCCATAGACAGGGGCTCATTAAGGAACCTTGGGGAGACACGTTCAAGCTCTCCAGTTCCATAAACTGACAGACACAGAACCTTTACTGGCTAGTTATACCACCTTTAAAATAAGAAGGGACCTTCAGAAACTTCTATTTCCCCCACCCATTCATCCACGCACCCACCTACGCATCCATCTGTCCATCCATCAACCTGCGCTACAGAGTGGGTTCCAGATTAGCCTGGGCTTCTGTCTATCCACCTAGATAGCCATCCACCATCCACACGCTCATCTGTCACCTGTCCATCTAACTATCCATCTGCCCACTCATGTATGCACGCATCACCTCACCCACTCATTCACCAATTCACTCATTCATGCAATTGTCCATGCAGCAGCTGTTTCTAGGCAGCACAAGGGACAGTTGACCCCCAGGGGAAAGCCTTCCCAATTGGTGTGGGCGGACCTCGTCCTTCCTCAGGTTATGCCCAATGCATCTGTCATCCCAGCCTAGCCTCCCTCTGCCAGGACACCCACTCTGTTTCCTGACACAACCTCAACAGAGGGCACATGTGGCAGCAGAGTGGGCTTACAGGAAATGGGATGGGAGGCAAGCAGGGGAGGAGGAGGAGCTCGGGGGCCATTTGGGCTGGGGTGAGTCCGGGGCTGTGAAAGCCAGGTCAAAGTCACTGTCTGTGGGTGTAGCTCAGCGGTAAAGCACTGGCCTTGCTCCCTGTGACTTTCTCGGGCTCCTCCAGGACAGTCACTTCCCTCCTAGTTCTCATTCTCATGGTGCCTGGAGCCGGGGTTTTAGCCTCGTTACAGGTCAGTGACGTGTGTCCGTGAGACCTTGTCTAGATGCCTAGAGGTGACTGTGCCCACTCCGCGTGTCTGTGAGGGAGCTTATAGAGACGATGGCTGGGGGACAGCAGCGAGTCGAAGGGAAGGGCCCACCCTGCGTGCAGGTGGTGCCATCCGGAAGTCTGGAGACACGGGTGGAACAAGTTCTATTGACTCTTCTCCAGAAGGTTCTAATATGGGGTTGAGGAGGTTGTTGAGGGGTGATAGAGCAGCCTGAGAAATCATGGGTCGTATAAATCCTCTTTTGTTAAGGAGATCATAAAAGAATCACGTTTGGAAAATGACCTTTTTCTTTTCATTTTTGGTGCTGGGATGCAAGCCATATTAGGAACGTGCTAGGTAGGTAAAGGTTCTCCCACAGATGTCCACCCCCAGCCCTGGGAAGGTGAGATGGAGTGTTTGGGCCACCTCTAAAGTATCCCGGGACCTGAGCTCCGGCTAGTTTGTTGTTACCTTCTCATTGCCAGAACAGAGCACTCAACCAGGAGCTGCTGATGGGAGGAATGTTTGCTTCCGGTTACAGTCTCAGTGGGGAAAGCTTCGTGATGGCAGGAGAAAGATGGTAGAGCAGAGGCTGGACGTCACCTCTGTCATAGCAGGTGGGTGACAGGAGCAGGAGGCTGAGCTGGCTGGAACCATAACCCTGCCTGTTGCAGTCAGGTCCGCATTGCAGGCAGAAATCACCCAACTAAGAGCAGCTTGTGTGGAAAAAGGGTTTATTTTGGCTTACGGGCTCGAGGAGAAGCTCCGTGATGGAGGGGGGAAACGATGGCATGAGCAGAGGGTGGACATCACCCCCTCACCAACATCAGGTGGACAACAGCAATAGGAGAGTGTGCCAAACACTGGCAACTGGGCCTAATACCCATAAGCCCACCCCTAACAATACACTGCATCCAGGAGACGTTAATTCCTAAAGCTCCATCAGCTGGGAACCTAGCATTCAAAACACTTAAGCTTATGGGGGACACCTGAATCAAACCACCACACTGCCCCTAACAACACGCCTCCTCCAGCAAGGCCCCACCTCCTGAATTGCCAGCAGCTGAGGACCAAGCCTTCAAAACGTAAGTCTGTGGGGGACACCTGATTCACACCACCACAGCTACTCAGGCCCTGGATCCAACTCCAGCCCTGTGGTATTCTGACCTCAAAGTAAGCTCTTCCATGGCCCAGCCAGCTCAAGCTAGGCCTATCTCACTCACTGCACCAATAGAGAGCAGAGTGTGGCAGGAGGAAGGACACACCAAACCCTCCTGTGCAGCAAAGATCCTGGCCATGAAGGGGAGCCATAAATCCCTCAGGACAACATGCAGCAAGGGGTCAGGAGGTGGCTTCACAGACTGCCTCAGAGCCTGTGCATGTGCTCAACCCACGGCAGATGCATGGCCTCACTCCAGAGGCCCCTGTTGCTATGAGTCCATGTTCAGTGTGGCCAGGAAGAGTGTCCTTGAATGTAACGTGTAGTTGCAGATGTACTCGGGTGATGGCATTGGTCTGGAAATCAGGTAGGGCTTTGCTGCATCTAGTAGCATTGTTGTCCAAGCAGAGGACGGGCTACCTGCTTCGGTCACTGATAGTCCTCAGGATGGCCTCACGGTTCAGTTCCTGGGGACCCACATGGTACTCCTGTTCTATGAGGTGGCAGAGCAGCTCCCCAGTGAGGCCCTTCCTTCCTGCACACAGGGTGGGATGCGGGGAGCCTGCCTGGGTCACAGGACAGTAGTTTCAGGTACTTGCAGACTTAGCAACACAACCCGATGAACATGGGCTTTGTGGAGTTGCTGACCTGGAATTCACTCTGTTGTCTCAGGGTGGCCTCAAACTGACAGCGATCCTCCTACCTCTGACCTCCCGAGTGCTTGGATTAAAGGCGTGCACCACCACACCAAGGCTGTCTCTTCTTTTAATTTATATTTTTCTCTGAATTTTCTCTCTGCTTAGAGACATGAACCTCCAGGCTGTCCTGACTTGACTCCATAGCTTTTGTGACATTTTTTTCCTGATAGATTGGCTATTTGGCTGTGCCCTCCACTTATATGTTGGTCTGTAAAGCTTTCTATGGAGTCTCAGGGTGGCCTCAACCTCACGGTGATCCTCCTACCTCTGCCTCCTGAGGGCTGGGATCAAAGGCATGCGCCACCACGCCCGGCCTTGTAAAGCTTTCTAGATAGAGCACTACTGCAAATAACTAGCTAGCTGATTAATGGTACCCAAGGTCATTCTTATTTACCATGTAACCTTGAACAAGTTACTTGACCTGTCTGCACTCGTAACATGAGGATGCTAATTATAACTAATTCATGCAGTTGTTAGAGAACTAAACTAATGAGTGTAAAGCTCTTAGTGTCCGGTACGTGTTGGGGGTGTGAGATGTAGGTGTGATTTTACAGTTGCTGCTACTGCAAAATACTTTGACTTAGAGACTCGCCCATAGCAGTTTCTCTCACCGACACCAACTCTTTGTCTATAAAAGCTTGTCTTTTAAAAAAATTAATTACTTTATTTTCAAAGGTTATACTCATATCCCTTTTCCTCAACCCCAGTTCCCCTAACGGCCTTCCTCGGTGGGGTTATTGGTATTACTGTGGGGTTATGAAGGCCTCAGTCAGTCTCTGGTGGTGGGGTGGACCCATGCCTCAGGATATTCCTACCCACCCTTGGCTCTTGCAATCTTTCTACGCTCTCTTCTGCAGTGCTGCTGAGCTTTGGCAGGCCTGTTAGCAGTCTGACTTCGTGTTGAGCTCTCGGTAGCCTCTGGATTTCTGCTTTGATGAGGTTTGAGTGATCACAGTGTCTGTTGCCATCTCTCTGGAGCTGGTTGTCCGGCTAGTTGTGAGGGCAGTGCTTGTGTCCTGGCCCCAGTAGATGTGGTAGAGGTGATGCAATTCGTGGTAGGCAACTGGCTATCTTTTCTTCTTCTTCTTTTTTTTTTTTTTTAATTTTCATTTATTTGAAAGTGACAGAGAGACAAAGAGGCAGAGAGAGAGAGAGAGAGAGAGAGAGAGAATGGGCGCGCCAGAGTCTGCAGCCACTGCAAACGAGCTCCAGACACGTGCGCCCCCTTGTGCATCTGGCTAACGTGGGTCCTGGGGAATCGAGCCTCGAACCGGGGTCCTTAGGCTTCACAGGCAAATGCTTAACTGCTAAGCCACCCCTCCAGCCCATCTTTTCTTCTTGTATTGATGGATCTCCCCACTATTCTCTGCCATCTGTAAAATAAAACAGAATCAGAGCCGGGTGCACACCTTTAATCCCAGCATTTAGGAGGCAGAGATAGGAGGACTACCATGAGTTCATGGCTACCCTGAGACTACATAGTGAATTCCAGGTCAGCTTGGGTTAGAGTGAGACCTTACCTTGAAAAACAAAACTAAATAAATGATAAATAAATCAGAATCTTCAACCAAAAGTGAGGGCAGCTTGGGTTAAAGGGTATATGCATAGCTATTTGGGCCTCATATCCAATGTGAGAACAGTTGGTTACCTGCATAGGCTATGTGCCACTATCACACAGGTGTGCACATCTTACCCAGCTGGATGATTTTGTAGCCTACAGGATCTCCTGCTTTTTCCCAGTGTCTGATGACCATTATCCCCCAGGAGCTCTCATAGAACCTTCCAGCACTATTAGAGCTAGTCAGGAGGGAACCCAGAAGCCCTTCTTTTTGTCTATCTTTCTTCTTTAGCAAGTCCTTTCTTTGTCTGGCAGTCTGTGTGTTGAGGTCTAGAAAATTCTTGTTATCTTATTTTTATTTTATTTATTTAGTTGAGAGAGCGAGAAAGGGAAAGAGGCACAGAGAGAGAGATAGAGAGAAGAGACAGAGAGAGAATGGGTGCGCCAGGGCCTCAAGCCACTGAAATGAACTCCAGATGCATGCGCACTCTTGTGCATTTGGCTTATGTGGATCCTGGGGAATTGAACCTGGGTCCTTTGGCTTTGCAGGCAAGTGCCTTAACTGCTAAGCCATCTCTCCAGCCCCATGTTATCTTATTCTTGTGTTTATTATGCTGAGTATGTCCCTCCAATATTCATGGGGGTGGGGTGAAGGGATGAAATTACCAATCTAGTCACAGCAAAATAAAAAGGAAATGTCCTCCTAAAGAAAATCTTGGGGAGAAGAGGCTCCCAAGCACACTCCTAGGACTTGCAAACCCAAGACATGTGTGGGCAAAAAGGGTGTGAGGTGCTGGCCATAGAGCCAAGACCATAAGCAAAAGGGCTGGGCATGGCTGTGGTGTCCACAGAGGAGCAGGGATAGCCATGACCCTGTGCACGGGGGCCACCTGATGTGGACTTCTCAGCCATCACCTCATTCACCTCGCAATCACTCACCCTCTTGCTTCCTGCTGCTCACCTCCTGTTTTCTCTCTTCACATCAGGTCTCAATGGCTGCTACAAACTCGCCAAAGCTCCAGTGGCACCAGGTGACCCCTGCTCCCCTTACAACCACCCTGAGGCTCCCATTGGGATTGAACTCTCACACGGTACCAGGAGCCAGAGGGTCGCCAGGCGTGAAGTCAGGGGGAGGGTGGTGGCCCTCTGTCGCTCTTAAGTGCTGCCTGGGTGACCCAGCTGCTTTTCTACCTGTGGTTGTTCATCTCCGGTTGTCAGCTTGACAGGATTTAGAATCACCATAGAAACATTTTTTTTTTTTGGCATGTTTATTAGAGGTTTTCTAGACTAGATTAATTGAGGTGGGAAGACCCCCTTAACTGAGGCGGCGCCATCCCATGAGGTGGGGATCCACGATTGTGTAAAAAGGAGAAAGCGAGCTGAGCGCCAGCATTCATTGCTCTGATTCATGACCGTGAGTGACGCGCTCCTGCTCCGTCATGCCTTCCGCACCATGGCATACTTCCCCTTGAAACTGTAAGCCAAAAATAAACCCTTTCCTTTCAAAAAAAAAAAAGAAAAAAGAAAATCCTGAAGTTTAAATCGAAGATGCCACTGTTTAATGTAACAGTAATAAGTGTTCTAGCCGGGCGTGGTGGCACACGCCTTTAATCCCAGCACTCGGGAGGTAGAGGTAGGAGGATCACTATGAGTTCGAGGCCACCCTGAGAATACAGAGTGAATTCCAGGTCAGCCTGAGCTGGAGTGAGACCTTACCTCGAAAAACAAAAACAAAAACAACAACAACAAAAAAGTGTTCTAATTGCCTTTAGAATTCTGAGTTTATGCTTATTTAAATTTATTTTAGACTTATTTAGACATTGAAATGATGACACAATGTGTCCAAGTTCACTCATGCGCAATGTTAACTACACCACAGCCACTGCTGGGCCATCATATGCCATTGATTATGTGGTACATATGAATTTCAGGGATAAAATGTGAAAGGAAAAAAACACACCTTGGCCTAGAGATATGGCTTAGTGGTTAAGACCTGTTGCAGTCCGGTTCACATTGCTGGTAGAAATCACCCAACCAAGAGCAGCTTCTGGGAAAAAGAGATTCATTTTAGCTTACAGGCTTGAGGGGAAGCTCCACGATGGCCGGGGAAAACGATGGCATGAGCAGAGGGTGGACATCACCCCCTGACCAACATAAGGTGGGACATAGCAAGAGGAGGGTGTGCCAAACACTGGCATGGGGAAACTGGCTATAAAGCCCATAAGCCCGCCCCCAACAATACACTCCCTCCAGGAGGCATTAATTCCCAAATATCCATCAGCTGGGAACCTAGCATTCAGAACATCTAAGTTTATGGAGGACACCTGACTCAAACCACCACAAGACCCTTGCCTGCAAAGCCAAAGGACCCAGGTTTGATTCCCCAGGACCCATATGAGCCAGATGCACAAGGTGGCACATGCATCTGGGGTTCCTTTGCAGTGGCTGGAGGCCCTGGTATAGCCATTCTCTCTCTTTTTCTACCTTTTTCTCTCAAATAAATTAGTTAAAAATGTTTTTAGAGGCTGGAGAGATGGCTTAGTGGTTAAGCACTTGCCTGTGAAGCCTAACGACCCCGGTTCGAGGCTCTATTGCCCAGTACCCACGTAAGACAGATGCACGAGGTGGCGTATGCGTCTGGAGTTCATTTGCAGTGGCTGGAGGCCTTGGTGTGCCCATTCTCTCTCTCTCTTTGCTTCTTTCTCTATCTGTCTGTCACTCTTAAGTAAATAAATAAATAAAATATTTAAAAATTTTAAGTGCAACTTAAAGTTAGTGGAAGCTGGGTGTGGTGGCCCACACATTTGACCCCAGCATTTTGGAGGTTGAGATAGCTGGATCTCTGTGAAGTGAGTTCCAGTTCAGCCTGGGCCATAGAGTACGTTCCAGTTCAGTCTGAGCTCGAGTGAGACCCGGCCTCAACAAAGAAAAAAATGAAAAAGAGAAAAGTCAATGAATCAGGCAGGATGTTTTCCTTCAGCTGGTCCTCTAGAATGTAGAGTCTTTATTTCTCTTAAAATAGGTTCGTATCTTTGATACATGAATTTCTGTAAAATAATTTCCTTCTATCCAAGACTCCTGGATTTAAATATTTTTAGTGTTAAGAGAAAATATTTTGTTAAGGTAAGGGTTTATGGTTGATTCTTACTTTAGGCAACAGCAGAAGCTCTGTGATTGAGCTGTTATGCAAACATATTAAGTACTTGAGACCCTTGGACACCTGGCACCCTCCGGCACCGGGAAGATCTGGATTTGGGAGCATGTTTTGACCATAGTCGGAAACGTACAGCTGCTGCAATGTTCCAGGTTTTATTTAGGGGAGTCTTTATCTCGAGTGCCAGAAGGTAGCTACGAACCGAAGCACAATCCAGCAACTGTGCTTTGTTATTTATCTTATAGCAAGCGATTAAAATCTACTGAATGTTGTCTTGATACATATAATTGTTGTATACAGAGTCACAGTGCATTTTTGTCAAAAGGTGATTATCTCTTGGCCTTTATTTTACAGTGATTAATATTTCCTTTTTTCTCTCTCTCTCTTTTTGGAGGTGGGGTCTCACTTTAGCCCAAGCTGACCTGGAATTCACTATGTAGTCTCAGGGTAGCCTCTAATTCACAGAGATACTTCTACCTCTGCCTCCCGAGTGCTGCGATTAAAAGCATGCACCACCATGCCTGGCCTATAGCAATCTTTTTTTTTAAAAAAAAATATTTATTTATTTATTTGAGAGCTATAGATAGAGAAAGAGGCAGAGAGAGAGAGAGAGAGAGAATAGGCGTGCCAGGGCTTCCAGCCACTTTGCATCTGGCTAACATGGGTCCTGGGGAATCAAGCCTCGAACCAGGGTCCTTAGGCTTCACAGGCAAGCACTTAACCACTAAGCCATCTCTCTAGCCCCTATAGCAAACTTTTAAAAAGCACTTTCTTTCCTTCCTTTCTTTCTTTCTTTCTTTCTTTCTTTCTTTCTTTCTTTCTTTCTTTCTTTCTTCATTCCTTCCTTTCTTTTTTTTTTTTTTTGGGCGGGGGGAATGTTTTGAGGTAGGGTCTCACTCTAGCCCAGGCTGACCTGGAATTCACTATGTAGTCTCAGGGTGGCCTTGAACTCACGGCAATCCTCCTACCTCTGCCTCCCAAGTGCTGGGATTAAATGTGTGTGCCACCATGGCCAGTATAAAAAGCATTTTTTTGTTTGTTTGTTTTTGAGGTAGGGTCTCACTGTAACCCAGGCTGACCTGGAATTCACTATGTAGTCTCAGGCTGGCCTCAACTCAGGGTGATCCTCCTATCTCTGCCTCTCTAGTGCTGGGATTAAAGGTGTGTGCCATCACACCTGGCCAAAAAAACACATTGTTTTCTACTTAAGACATTGCCTAGTTTAAGAATTCTTTTTTAAAAGATTTTTTAATTTTTATTTTAGAGAGAGACAGAGAGAAAAGGAGAGATAATTGGCACACCAGGACCTCAGCCACTGTAATTGAACTCCAGATACTTACATAACCTAGTGGTCATATGCAACCTTGTGCTTGCCTCACCTTTGTGCAACTGGTTTATGTGGGACCTGGAGAGTCGAACATGGGTCCTTAGGGTTCTTCACAGGCAAGCACCTAAACCACTAAGCCATCTCTGTGAGAGAGAGATTAAGAGAGAGCAAGAGAGGGTGAGCTAGAGAAAGAATTGGTGTGCCAGGGCCTTCAGCCACTGTAATCAAACTCTAGACACATGCACCATCTTGTGCACTTGTACAACCTTGCGCTTTCCTCACCTTTGTACATGTGGCTTACATGGAACCTGGGAAGTCGAACATGGGTCCTTAGGCTTCACAGGCAAGCGCCTTAACTGCTAATCCATCTTTCCAGCCCTAGTTTAAGAATTCTTGGGGGACTGGGGTGCATGGCTTGGCACCCTGGTGTACCCATATTCTCTCTTTTTGCAAATAAATAAATAAAGGTTGAAAATTAATTCTTTGGACTTCTTTGGTTGTTTTAAATCAAACAGCACAAATTCATCCAAAAAGAGAAGGAAAGAAGGCAAAGCTTGGTAGAGCAGGAGGGTCCTGAGCAGGCCATCCTCTTTGAACCTTTGTAAAAGCAGTCTGAGTCTTCATGAAGCTTCAGGTTGTGCTTTGTAAAGTTATATTTATTCTAAAAACGATGTAATGCCCCATGAGGAAATTCTGAACAAGTCCTTATTTTTAGACACTTTTTACTCTGAACTAGTGATAAAGTTCTTTAGATTTTCATTTTGCAAAGCAGTTCCATACTTTATTATTTTTATTTTTGCTTTTTTTTTTTTTGAGGTAGGATATCACGCTAGCCCAGGCTGACCTGGAATTCACTATGTAGTCTCAGGGTGAACTTGAACTCATAATAATCCTCCTACCCTGCCTCCTGAGTGCTAGGATTAAAGATGTGCACCACTACACCTGGTTTAGTTCCATCTTTTCTTTTTATCTTTTAATTATTTTATTTTATGTTGAGATAGAGTCTCACTCTGTAGCCCAGGCTGGCCTGAATTCATTGTGTACACTAGACTGGTCTTGAACTCGTGGAAGTCAGCCTGCCTCAGGTGGAAATAGGTGGAAATCACCATGCTTAGTTTTATCTTTTTAAATATTTTATTTTTACTTATTTATTTGAGAGAGGAGAGGGGGAGAAAATGGGCATGCCAGGGCCTCTAGCCACTGCAAATGAACTCCAGATGCATATGCCACCATGTGCATCTGGGCTTACATGGATTCTAGGGAATCAAACCTGGGTCCATAGGCTTTGCAGACAAGTGCCTTGACTGCTGTGCCATCTCTCCAGCCCAGCCTCATCTTTTGAAATAGCAGATAATTCATGGCTTCTACTTGTTAAAATATAAATACACACTACTTCATTGAAAATTTCAAGATTAACCCAAAATAGGCCTGGAGAAATGGCTTAGTGGTTAAGGCACTTACTTTCCTGCAAAGCCAAAGGACCCAGGTTTGATTCCCCAGGACTCACTTAAGACAGATGCACAAAGTGATGCATGTGTCTGGAGTTCCTTTGTAGTAGTTGGAGGCTCTGGCACACTCATTCTCTCTCTCCTCTGTCTCCCTCCTCCTCCTCCTCCTCTTCCTCCCTTCTTCTCTCTCTCTCTCAAATAAATAAAAATAAATAAATAAATAAAATAAAAATGAACTGGTACCCTAGAAACCTTTCTCTTTAAAGGTAGACTAACAGATTTAACCCTCAGTAGGTGTATAGGGAGAGCATCTGAAAAGAATGGCCCTGGAGATGGTAGGATGAAGCCTAACCTTAAAAAGTTTTGGCTCTGGCCGGGCGTGGTGGTGCACGCCTTTAATCCCAACACTTGGGAGGCAGAGGTAGGAGGATCACCGTGAGTTCAAGGCCACCCTGAGACTACACAGTGAATTCCAGGTCAGCCTGGATCAGAGTGAGACCCTACCTCAAAAAAAAAAAAAAAAAAAGTTTTGCTCTCTGAGGGCTAGAAAGATGGCTTAGCAATTAAGGCACTTGCCTGCAAAGCCTGAGGACCTAGGTTCCCCAGGACCCGCATAAACCAGATGCACAAGGGAGCGTACACATCTGTAGCTCGTTTGCAGTGGCTGGAGGCCTTGGCAGGCCCATTCTCTCTCTCTCAAGTAAATAAATAAAAATAAAATATTTTTTAAAAGTTTTGGCTCTGACCTGTAATTCTCAGTACCAGAAATCAGTGCTACCCACATTGAACTGTTGATGGGAGAGAACTATGAGGTCCCCCAAACAAGACAGGCTTCTGTCAAAGCACCTGATTACCCACCTGAGGGAAAAGGTAAGACCCTATTGCTGAAGACAACATATGCTACCAACCCAGAATGCCTGGCTGGAATCTGGAAGAAAGTCAGTCCCTAGGCAGCCTGTCTAGTGCTGGGAAGTGCTACATAGCTACTGGGGGAAAGTGGTCAATGGTGTGAGCAAGCCGGGGTCTACGCTACTCAGAAGCAGCCAGCCTGAAAAGAAGTACACACCAGTATAGTGGTGGCCCACAGACTTGGTGTGTAACCAGTGGCTTTTTGGGGGAGGGGGCAAGCCCAACATACTGGCTTTTTTTTATGCAAGAGAGACAGAGCAAAAGAGAGAGAGAGAACTGGTGCACCAGGGTCTCCAACCACTGAGATCCAGCTCTAGACACATGCACCCTCTTGTGTGCATGTGCAACATTGTACGCTTGTGTAACCACGTGTCTGGCTTATGTGGGACCTGAAGAGTCGAGCGTGACTCCTTAGGCTTCACAGGCAAGCACCTTAACTGCTAAACCATCTCTCTGGCCCCCAGTGGCTTTCTGATAGGCTGAGAGCCACTCAGTGAAAAGGAACCCATATCTGGAACTGGGAACAGGTCTGAATCCTATGGGGACAAAGATTATGCTCTTCAATGTCAAGCTCCAAGAGGTCTTTGGCTAAAAGAGGGGCTAGAGCCTTTAAAATCTCCCTAAACTAATAACTCTTATCCCATTTAACCCATGCTGACTTCACACTCTGTTGGAGAATCTGTTTTTCCTTTTCATTCTTTTTTTCTTTCTTTTTTTTTTTTTTTTTTGAGGTGTGGTCTCACTCTAGCCCAGGCTGACCCTGGAGTTCACTAGTCTCAGGGTGGCCTCAAACTTACAGCAATCCTACCTCTGCCTCACAGTCCTGGGATTACTGTGTGCCACCACTCCTGTCTATGTTTTTCTTTTCTTCAAAATGTTTTTATTTTAATTTTTATTTATTTATTTATTTATTAGAGACAGAGAAAGGGAGGGAAGAGAGAGAACAGGTGCGCCAGGACCTCTAGCCACTGCAAGCGAACTCCAGATGTGTGTGCTACCTTGTGCATCTGACTTACGTGGGACCTGGAGAATTGAACCTGGGTCCTTAGGCTTCGCAGACAAGTGCCTTAACCACTAAGCAATCCCTCCAGCCTAAGTTTTTCTTTTTCCTCCAAATTCCTGGTTTAATAAGGACTGTTTATTTTGAGAAAAAAAGGTCCCAAACATCAAGATGTTCACAAAATAACCCACAGTATCAACTTTAGAAAACAAGTATTAAGACTATTACACTATTTTTCTAAAGGATGCCTTTGACATGCCAACTCTCATTCACAAAAATACATTGTTACATATGTGTTGAGTACTCAACCCCAGAGTACATGGGGAAGGTCACACATGTACTGCTAACTCAAAGATGCTCTGATGCTACAAGTAAATGAGAATGCTTTTGCAGTCAGGGAAGCAACTATTGAAACCATGTATGAATGAAAGAACTGTACTCCCTGCATAACAAGAGATTATTTTGGAGATAGCTGATTAAAAACCATACACTTTATTGTTAAGTCATAAAGAGGTATCAAAAGCAAAAATTACAGGGTAAGACTTAACACAACTACTTCGAGCGTCAAAGGAAATGAAAATGGAACTTGGCACTGGGCAGTATAGCATGAATTAATGAACGTGGGTAGGACAAGGAAAGGAAGAACAACAGTGAAAATGTGCTGAAGATTCTAGGGGAGTGAATCTGGTGTAATTTTGATCTTGGACGAACGCCTAGGTAAAGAAACAATCGGTAAGATTTCTAAAGCCTGCTAGGTGCGTAAGAGTCATCCTCTCCTTCCTCAGCCTCTTTTTCATCATCTTTGATCAATTCCAGCTGGTCTTCTCCCCGATCTTCATTATCATCATCATCCAGCAGATCCCCTTCCTCAGCAGAGTCGTCTTCACCTGCCTCGACTCCACCTTCTCATTAGTCTCCTCTTTCTTCACGGAGGGGCTAGTCTGCTCCTCTTCAGTCTTTTCATTCTTTACCTCTACTGGGGTTGATAAGGACAAGTCTGCTTGTTTGCTCTGTTCCTTTTCTATTTTTTGCCAAGCTTTCCAGTAGAGAATCCACTTTTTGTTTTATCTGGGTAAGTTCCTTCTTAATGGCTTGAAGGTCATCTCCTTTTAACTTTCCAGACTTAGAAGATGATCCTCGCTGTCCACTCTTAGAATTAAAGCCACTTTTGCCCCTTCGTGAAGTGTTTCCGGATACCCGCTGGCGTTCAGAGGGCACCACAGCACGGGCAATAGGAGGAGGAGGAACACGTGCTGGATAACTGTACATCCTGTCGTCATAATCACGCTGAAAGTCATAATCCAAGTCACAGGAGGAGCCGTACATCTCCGCTGCAGATCGTTTCACACCTGCTTTTCCTCGGTTCACTTTTGGCTCTGCAGCCAGATTAATACCTAAAACCTGGCCAGCAATCATTCTCCCATCCTCTCCTGCCACAGCAGCGCGGGCATTTCTCTCATTAACATACTGGACAAAGGCAAAGCCCTTATGAACAGAGCAGCCAACAATTTCGCCATACTTTGAGAAGATGGCCTCCACATCAGACTTCTTGACCACAAGAGTGTTGGGATTCCCAATGAATACACGGGAATTCATAGAGCGAGGATCTGTCTTGTTGGTAACATTGCTAGTCATTTTCTTTGAAGTTAAGGTTCTTTACAAAGCTGAAAAATGTAGCTGAAGATCAAAAACATCTCACAGAGTGAAGGAGATGAGATTCGACCCTGAATCTCCTACTCGGGAGTCCTACGTGAAGAGACTGTGCAGGCCAGAGTCGCGCACACAACCGTCCTGACTTCGTCTCTTCACAAAATCTAAGTTTTTCTTTTTTCTTTTTCCCAACACCTTCAGATATTTATTTACCTTTATAGGATCTAGCATGAACGACATCAAAGTGTTTCATTATAGAAAAGAAGTATTTTCTCCCTAGATATCATTTATATAGACAGGATAGACTTATAGAAATTACGAAGTATCTTGTTGAAGTTGTCAAAGAATAAAGTGTGGGTATTGCTGGCTTACATTTGTAACAACTATTGTATGTAACTAACACAAGATTTTTAAATTAAATGCCAAGGGGATTAAAAAACAGAAAAAATTGACATTTCATTAACTCATTCCATTTCAACTATATCTTATACAGAAAGACCCTGAATGTAAAGTTTAAACTAAATGAAATATTTTTCAATGGGGCCAAACAGATCATTTCAAAGAATCGAAAACAAATATTTCAGGGTCATGAAATATTAATGGCCATGTATATATACAAAAATCTACACATATACACATACATATAAATGAAATCCTCTAAGATGAAAAAAATCTTAAAATCATGTTTTCAGTTACAGAATTTCTTTCCTTCCTGCTCTTTCTTTCTTTTTCTTTTTCTAGAGGTAGGGTCTTGCTCTAGCCTAGGGTGACCTGGAATTCACTATGTAGTCTCAGGCTGGCCTCAAACTCACAGTGATCCTCCTACCTCTGGGATTAAAGGAAGGCATTTCCCACCACACCTAGCAGTTACAAGATTTCTAATCAAAGAAATTTTTCTTATATTTCTTTCAGCTTTTTCCACAGTTTGAAATTATTTGGTATTTCTTCAATGCTTTAACTAAAATTATGAATGATTTAGATTCCAGCGTATGCATAATTGGATTAAAAACAGCCTCTTATCCTATAGAAACTAGGCATTTCTGCTACAAAATGACTGAGCTGCAGCCATAGTTGAGATCTCCCTTTATGTACTAGAACGTGCTTTCTTTACTATGCTAGAAACACATTTACTTCACTTATTTTGGCTGTTCAGAAATTCTTTTCATTTACCTAATACCCTTTGGTTAAATAAAAGGAAAGAAGAGATATCTAAAGTATGTCTTTGTGATAAATACATATATACACTAAACACATATACACAAAAATTAATAAATCACCTACTAACCTTAGCTTGACTACAAACTTTGGCAAAACTGTAGATATTAGTTCAGGTTTTACTGCTCTGTTTTCATAGGTGCTGAAAAATGTTATAAGCCACCAAATACAAGCAAGAACCTCACTATTCTTATGATGATTCTAATATAAAGCCCCTTTAAAAGAAGCTCTTCCAAAGACATGGGGTGGGGAAAAATTTACATGTGATAAAGACACATTTTTCTGGTTATTTATCAAAATCTATTGTAATTGGTAAAGATAAACGTTAATAGGAGAATACTTGCTTTCTATAAACTCAGTATATTTTTCTTCCATAATAACAAACATGTCTAAATGTACACAGATATGTTTAACCGATATATTTGTTGGATGAAAAATTTGCAGCAGTTCAAGTCACAATACTGATTTTCAAAAACCCAACATATTCTTTTCTTTTCAAACATTAGAGCCTGAGACCCAGAAGGGGTTATAGGAAAGTCTTATCCAATCAAAGCAGAACAAAGAAATTTAAACCAATAAAGTACTTTTGTTCCCATTTGGCAGTTACTAAATGCTACTTACATACATTCAACATCTAGCTTACTGGCATGATTTCAAAGTTTTATAAAAATGAGAGACTTTGTAGATATGATTAGAAGATACACAAATTGCATTGAACACAAAGGCAGTGTGGTCCTTGTAGGAGAAATCAAGTCAGTACCCCCTGGTAGAAATATTCTATAAAAATGTGTCACATTGAAGCATCAGTGTTTTCAGCTAATTATCTATCCCTGATGTATTTCCTTGGAGTATATGATCTATCAGAACTTTAGGTTTCTTAATCCAGTATCTGACTGAATTTAGGTACATCTAGAAAGCAGCTGAAAGGGTTTCTCCAATAGTCTGACATCACACAAAGTGGACTGAGAAATCCCCCTCTTTACCTGAAGACATACAATTCTACTTCAGTCATCATCAGCTCACAAAGGGGGAAAAAACAAAAAACAAAAAAACTTCCCCTCACATACAATCCCACACAAGCTAAACAAAAAGCGCCCCTCCCCCCACGAAACCCCAGCACCAAAGTGTCTATCATTCCTGGAAATAGAGCATGGCCCTTGGATTCTCTGATTTGTTAGTTCAAACTTCAAGGACAAAAATGCCCTTAAATCCTTGTGGGAAGAGGGAAGACATGTTGCTAATGACTAGAGAGCCATTGAGAAAGTGCATTATCAATTACACAACCAACTTAGAGCCCCACCCTCCAATAAAGGTGGTCACAAATTGATTCAAATGCCTCCATAATTAAATATTTATGTCCTAGGGATAAAGGGAAAAGTTGGGGAAAAAAGAGCTACCCTCATTTTAATGAAAAGTGCAGCAGTCTACCACCTTTCCCCATGCTTCTCAATAATATACAATTGCACAGACTCAGAGAAGTCCAAAGTCATAGCAGAATCTTTGAGGCACTCCTGGTTAACAGAGAAAAAAAAATATGATCCAGTTATCTTCATAGTTCCATAGATTATGTGAATAAACCTGTTTTGTTTTTAAACAAAAGCCAAAGAATCATTTCATAGGGATCATATACACCATTTCCTCGAACATATCTCAGTCTCACAGTGTTGAAATGGGACTGATCAGCCTACGATGGATTGCACATCACCCAAGGAGAAAGGAAGGCATGGAAAAGGCAAACATTTTATACTGCTTCACAAACACATTTACAAGGAATAGGTAAAGAAAGGATATAGGAAGGAAGGAAAAGAAAACCTTATTGCTGTTTCCATACAAAATACAGTATGAAGATACCTAAACTAACTCATATCTGATTACAATCCAACAATATTTTCACAATGTGGGATGAAGTGTCTTGCACAATGAAATGTTCAGTCTAGACAGTTAAGCAGAAAGGAGAGGATGTCAGAACTACACCTGGGATATGAGCTGCATATTGAAACGTGGGGATCGAGACTGCTTGGTTAAGGGGGCTCCTGGGCTGAGGAACTCTTTACCTTCTCCAGTTTGACCTAGCCGGTCTTCCTGTAGACTGATAGTTGAGTATCGATTAGTATTGTTAGCTGCTAGATTAGTAGCTCCCTCAGTGCCAACCCCAATGCTGGTACTTGCTTGACTGCCATTTACATAGTCAAATGATTTACTTGAGGAAGCACTGGCTGTCCAGATTAGACTTAAACTACTGGTTTTTGGCACCACCTGGCCAGCAGGCAGGCTCAGGTGTTTCTTCATTGGTGTCAGCTCAATTGAATCTACACTAAGATCAGCTGGTTGCTGTACAAACTGCTTGCGAACTCCTGAATCTCGAGGGCTGTCACTGGATTTGATGGCAGATGCTGTTTCTTTGTCTTTGGCTGAACACCCAGTTGCTACCCTCCATAGGCTTCCCCTCTGAGAAGAGGATGGTTTGGTCCCGATTGGCTGGCTGCTGAGGGAAGCCCCAGATGAAAATCCTTCATCTGCATCATTCAGGTTTACAGACTCCTCTCCTCCATTTAGACCTTCTGCACCTTCTCTCCTCCATCTGTGACGGCGGATTGAAGCAGTTGTAATTGCCGTCCGGGAAACCTTCGGTACTGTAGGAGTGACTTCAACCTTAAGTACTTTCTGGCCTTCTTGTGAAGAATCAGGAGCATCAAATGGTAGTGAGTTTTTCATGACATTGGCTACCAACAGTGGTTGAGAGAAGAGTTCTAGTTGAGCTCTATAAATGATGTCATCAAGTACTTCCTGGCCAAGGTCCCACTGACCATTATACATGGCATAATAAACTCCTGTGAGAAGTTGCACCATAAATTCAGGATCCAATACTATTCGACCACAGAGTTCCTTCCATTGTTTTTCATGTTGCCGTGGAAACCCACTCACACAAACCCTGGAGCCCATCCGATAAAGAGACTGGTAAGATGAGGCAGGCATATATACAATAGCAGAATTATAGCATAGCAGGAGAAAACTCAAGACTTCAAACAGGTTTTGTACAGTAAATGTTTCCCTCTGAGGATGAAGATCACTATATACAACTCTGAGGAGATCATGTTGACACAATGCCCCTTCTGTCAAAGCCATGGATCCAATTGTTGAGGGTTCATGGTATATTGAAGGCTTGGATAAGGAGGGGATAGTGAAAGACAGCACTTTATTGTTTCCATCTTTATCAGCAATTTCCAAATTATAAATTCCTAGCAGAAGTGCTTCAATGCAGCCATTACTCTGTCTGTCTCAGCTAACTGTAAGCCATAAATAAACCACATCAATTCTGGTAAAAACTGTAGCGTGAACCTCTTAAGTCGAACTTCAGAGCTACGGTAGAGCTCAAACAGCTGATGGCAAACAGGTTCCAGGAGCTCATTGTCTGAATCTTGAATAACTTTATAGAGGGCTGGCACAAGCGTTTTTTTCCCGGCATAAAGTTGCTGCATAATTGGTAATCTGAGTGTCAGGTAATGCCTTGAATTCTGATAACCATTCTTCTATAACACCACGTTCTGAGCCCAGCATCTTCCTTTACCTTCTAATCTTCTCTCTCTGTTTTGAGATCAGTTTTCTAAAGGAGGAGGTGGCACAGGAATGAGGCAGAGTTCAAGTTTGGAATTCATTTGTTGAGAATTAAATATTTTCCAAGTCTGTCTGAAACGGGGCTCCGCCACCACCGACGATCCCGCTACCGCCTTCGCGGCTCAGCTGCTCGCCATGCTTTCTGTCACCCCACTGCCTCCGGCTTCCTACCGCCACCGCCTCCTGCAGCAGCCTGCCAACTGCAGCGCAATATGTTGTCCTCTCATTGGGGGATAGTTTTTCTTTTTGATACACTTTTTAATTATTTATTTTGAGAGAGAAAGAGGGAGAAAGAAAGAGAAAGCAAGCGAGAGAGACTGAGAGAGAGAATGGGCATGCCAGGGCCTTTAGCCACTGAGAATGAACTCCAGACATGTCCACCCCTTCAGAAGATAGCGAGACCCGAGGAGATGAACCACCCTTTGTATATCAGTCAAGGCCCATGTGAGACCACAGAGGAACTGGAGAAATGAGCAACAGTCCTGCTTCTAGGGGGAGCCTGACAATCAGAGCCAGAGTGAAGGAGACAGACACTGAGGATAGTCAACACATACCAAAGCAGAAATCCAGAGGCTCCTAAAAGCTCATTACTGAAGTAGTCTTAAAATACATCCAAGGGCTGGAGAGATAGATTAGTGGTTAAGGCGCTTGCCTGCATAGCCAAAGGACCTCAATTTGATTCCCTAGGACCCACGTAAGCCAAATGCACAAGGTGGCGCATACATCTGGAGTTCGCTTGCAGTGGCTGGAGGCCCTGGCACACCCATTCTCTCTTTCCTTCTCTCTCTCAATTCCTCTGCCTCATTCTCTCTCATCCTCTCTCTGAAATAAATAAATTAATTAAAATTTTTTTTAAAGAAAGAAGAAAAAAAAAAACCCACATCCACAAACTGGTTGTGTGTGGTGGCACACGCCTTTAATCCCAGCATTTGGGAGGCAGAGGTAGGAGGATTGCCATGAGTTTGAGGCCACTCTGAGACTCCATAGTGAATTCCAGGTAGGCCTAGTCTAGAGCAAGACCTTACTTAGAAAAACAAAAAACAAAACAAACAAACAAACAAAAATCCACCAGGGCTCAGGGAATTTTGTGGAAGAGGTGGTAGAAAGATTGTAAGAGCCACAGGCTGGGACATCATGCCCAGAAGCATTGTCTCTCCCCAATAATTGACTGCTGCTCCCACAGTGTGCAACCCACAGCCCCATGGGGAACACCTGCAGCCCCAGTGGAAGGGGGTCAAGGAGGAAGGCAAAGATGGCATCAACACATGATACATCTGTACAAAGTCTGTGCTTGATAAAAAAATTTTAAATATTTAATCAGCAAAAAATTAAAAAGAAAAGATTAACCAATATAAAGTGTTGGTGAATGCAACTGTTGAAATATTGAATATCTTTTTCTATTTAATATTTAAAATGAATTTACATGATTTGATTTCAAAATGTTTCTAGCCGGGTGTGGTGGCATATGCCTTTAATCCCAGCACTCGGGAGGCAGAGATGGGAGGATTGCCACCCCGAGACTCCATAGTGAATTCCAGGTCAGCCTGGGCTAGAGCAAGAACAAGACCCTACCTCGAAAAAACAAAGAAACAAAACCAAATACAAAACAAAACAAAAATAAACCTTTCTAGTTAATAAAAACTTCTTTTTATTTATAAAAAATGCATTTTCAATTCATGTAATGGAAAAGATGACTGAAAGCTTCTATCTCTCCTAAAGAGTTGTTTTTATTTTTATTTTTAATTTTTTTTGGTTTTTCGAGGTAAGGTCTATATATAATTATATTTATAATTATTATATAATTGCCAATATATATTTATATATAAATATATATATTATATAATTGTAAATATCATATAATATATAATATTATATAATTTATAATTATATAATGTAATATATATATATATATATATATATATGTGTGTGTGTGGTGTGTACCACCATGCCTGGCGATAGAACTTTTTTAAGAGCAAGACCCTTTCTATGAGAGAGAGAATGAATTATAGCATCCCCAAGCTTCTAATCTCTTGTTTAAAAATGTTTTTATCACTGGGCTACAGTGAAACCTTACCTTGAAAAAACAAAAAACAACAAACAAAATGTTTTTATTTGTGCACACACCAGAGCCTCTTACCAACCCAAATGAACACCAGATGCTTCCATCACATTTTGTGTCTGGCCTTATGTGGCCTTTGGAGAATTGAACCAGGGACAATAGGTTTTGTAAGTAAGCCCTTTTAACCACTGCGCCATCTCTTTACCCCCTGGACTACTTTTTTATAGGTTGTCCCTTCAGAAATGCCAAGATGATAACTAATAAGGCAAAAAAACCCCTATATTTTGTCTTTTCAAGGTAGGGTCTCACTCTGGCCCAGGCTGACCTGGAATTAACTATGTAGTCGCAGGGTGGCCTCGAACTCACGGCAATCCCCCTATCTCTGCCTCCCGAGTGCTGGGATTAATGGCGTGCACCACCACACCCAGCAAGAGTTTATGCTAATAAATGTCATGTTGTTGTATGATAAGGTATTTGTCAAAAATAATGAAAGGCTGAGAAGGCAAAAAAAATTTTTTTTGATAGTTTGAAAAGGATTTTGATGTAGGAATGTAGTTGTGACATAGGAATTGTGGTTTGAATGTAAAATATCTCCCATAGACTTATGTGTTTGAACACATGGTCCCCAGCTTGTGGTGCTGTTCAGGAAGGTTGTGGAACCTCTAAGAAGCCGAACCTTGTGGGCGAAAGTGGAGTTACTGGAGCCTTGAGGTTTTGTAGCCGGGCTTTGCTTCCTGTCCGCTCCCTATTTCTGGGCTGCGATGTGACCAGCTCTGTTTCCTGCTACTGCTGCCATGCTTTGCTGCCTTGAGACTTCCCCCGGCAACCCTAGTCCAAAGTAAGCTTTCCTGCTGAAGGATGCTTCTGGGTTAGGTATGTGTTCTTAGTAACAAGAAAACAACTACTATGGGAAGTTATTCCTAAAGGTTAGGAATGGGTGATTTAATTCATTAATCAATGCAACGTCTATTAAGCACCAACTTAGTGCTAGGTACTCTACTGGGCTCTAGGAACATAGGAGTAGAGACTGCAGAGAAAGTCCCTGTCGTGACAGAGCTTACACTGGGGTATAGGTTGGAATACACATTACAAGGTAAACAATTCATGCAGGTGTGGTAGTGCTTGCTTGCAAAGCCTGATGGCCCATGTTCAAATCCCTGGTACCCATGTAAAGCTAGATGCTCAAAGTGGCAGCTGGAGATTATTTGCAGAGGCAAGAGGCCCTGGTGCAGCCACATTCATGTTCTCTGAGTCAAAATAAACCTCCCAGGCAGGAGAGATGGCTTAGTACTTAAGGCACTTGCCTGTGAAGCCTAAAGACCTAAGTTCAGTTCCCCAGTACCCATGTAAGCCAGAGGCACATGTATCTGGAGTTTGCAGTGGCTAGAGGCCCTGGCATGCTCATTCTTTCTCTCTATCTGCTTCCCCCTCCCTTTCTCTCTCAAATAAATAAATCAACAAAATAAACCTCTCCTCTTTCATGATGCAGTTTTGTCAGATTTTGTTGGTTATAGAAATGAGAAAGGTTCTGGGTGTGGTGGCACACACCTTTAATCCCAGCACTCAGGAGGCAGAGGTAGGAGGATTGCTGTGAGTTTGAGGCCAGCCTGAGAATACAGAGTGAATTCCAGGTCAGCCTGGGCTAGAGTGAGACCCTACCTTGAAAAACAAATAAAAAAAAAGAGAGAGAGAGAGAATGAGTTTGGGTACCCTGTGGAAGTGAATATGCTGTGTCCAGAGTCATAGATTGTTACAAGAAAATTTCAGTACCAGAGTACTGTAAATTGTTGGCCAGGGAGGTCCCTGATGCCCCCAAAACACCATAGGCTATTACCAAGGCTCTTGGTTTCCCACCAGAACTAGATGGCAAGGCAACCCCATTGCTGAAGACTTCACATGCTTTGGCTGCAGGACACTGAGAAATCAAGCTGGAGCTGAGCTGGAAGCTCCTCCCTGTTGACTAGATGGCAGGATGCTGGAAAGATCTATGCAGCCTGTTGGAGGAGAAAAGTTAGCAAAGGTCTTAACCAGCAGTGGAGCCTGCAAGCTTTATGGCTGGTCAACAAGGCCAAAGTATTAGTTGGTACAATGGTGGCATGTCCGTTATGGGGAAAATCAACTACTCTCTGACTGGACTGAAGTCTGCTCCATAGCAAGGAATTCCTGCCTGGCACTAGAAACCTAATCAGAGGCTTATGCTATTACTGTTGTCTTGCTAAACAAATATATTATGCCCACAAAACTGCCCTCTAAATACTTATGTTTATACCCATATATTAATAGTACTCTCACTTTTGGTTAGAGAAATTCTTTTTTTTTTTTTTGGTGTTTTGAGGTAGGGTCTCACTCTAGCTCCCGCTGACCTGGAATTCACTATGTTGTCTCAGGGTGGCCTTGAACTCTCGGTAGTTCTCCTACCTCTGCCTCCTGAGTTCTGGGATTAAAGGCATGTGCCACCATACATGACAATTTTAAAAAGGTATGTATACTTATTTATTTATAAGCAGAGAGAGCTAGAGAATGTGTGCCACAGGGCCTCCAGCCACTGCATACATACTCCAGATGCATGTGCCACCCCGCATCTGGCTCCATGTGTGCACTGGGAAATCAAACCTGGGTTGTTAGGCTTTGCCAGCAAGTGCCTTAACTGCTGAGCCATCTCTTCAGCCCCCCCCCCCCCAAATTTTTTCAAAGTAATGGACTAAGTTGTTTGGCAAAAGAAACTTAATTTCTTTCTTTCTTTTTTCAGGACCGGTGATTGAACCAATAGCCTTGTGCATGCTTAGCAAGCCACCTACCGTTGAACCATATCTCCAGTTCTGATAATTCAGGACAGAATAACATCCAGGCTGTGGCATGATTATGGCACATTTATTGCTAACTGCTTTTGCCTCCATTTAGTGACAGAAAGTAGTAAGTGAGGCAGAAAGATGTGAAAAATGTGCCTTTGGGCAAGGCAAGGAGTTTGAACTCATGATTTACAGGTGGTTTGGACAGAGTGACTATAATTGTTAAAGAGATTAGTGCCACTGAAAAGCTCAGACTCGGCACTGGGACAACAGGAAAGGTATCTAGAGTACAAGACACAATCCATCCACATGCTAATTTGTTTAATTGGGGAGTGTCTGTAAAGATAGGACCTTCAAACCCAGGCTCAGACAGTCAAACTCTACATGTTCTCTCTCATATGTGGATCTGAGCTACAAATGTTTGGACTGGTGTGTGAGTTGGAGTAAAACTCAGTCGCAGAGGCCAGTAAGCTGGAAAGGGACTATAAGCGAGGGAGGCGAGGGGAAGATTTAAGGGGATGGTGGTGTATATATGTAAGGAGATGAACAGATTATTGGGGATGGAAAGGCCTAAGTGAGGTCAGGGGAAAAGATTGAGTAAAGGAAGGGCGGGGTGAGGGTTAATCAAAATTTAAGAGGGTAGGACTAAGCCATATGGTAACCCACTTTTTTGGACAATGGTGCATCCAGAAGCCATAGATTGTTATTAGAAAAATTTCAGTGCCAGGGATGGGATACATTCCAGTGAGTTGTTGGCAAGGGAGGTCCCTGAGGCCCCAAAACATCACAGGCCATTGCCAAAGCTCTTGGTTTTTCACAAGATGGTAAGACCCTATTGCTGAAGATTCCTCATGCTTGGGCTGCAAGGCCACTGAGAAATCAAGTTGGAGCTGAGCTGCAAACCTCCTCCCTGTGGGCCAGCTGACAGAAAGCTGGAAAAAGCGACCCTGCGTGCAGCCCTATGGGGGAGAGAAGTCATCAGTAGAAATAAACAACAGTGGACACTTAAATTTGTCTTAAATTTGGCCAGCAAGGTCAAATGAGCCAACAGGTACAAAAATGGCATGTCTCTTATGGCAGAAACCAACCACACTATAATTGGACTAGAGGCCCACTCCATGAGAGGGAATACATGCCTGGTACTGAAAACCTAGTCAAAAGCCTATGGTGGGGGAGGTCATGAGCCCTAGGGGTGTAACAACTGCTGTTGTCTGGCTAAATGTATATGTTATGCTCACCAAACTTCCCTGCAAGCACTTTTCTTAATGTGCATACCCATATATTTATGCTACTCTCACTTTTGGTTAGAGAAGCTTCTCTTCTCAGATGGCAGTGACCTTGGGATGATTCAGAAGACACCATGGTGCTGAGAAGAAGTGACAGAGGAGTGCTCAGCACTGATACATCTCTATCACACCTTCCAAGGCTCAGGGTCCATTGCAGAAGAGGTGGCGGAAAGAATGTAAGAGCCAAAGGAAGGGTAGGACTCCGTACAACGTGCTCCTCCAGACAAAAAATGGCCTGGATATCCATGACCACAGTGCCTGACACTACCTACACATGGCCTTCATAATAGGAGGAAAATATCATGACATCAAAATAAAAGAGAGACTGATTGAGAGGGAGAGTAGATATGATGGAGAATGGATTTTTGAGGAGGAAAGTGGGGGTGAGGAGGGAATTATCATGGTTTATTGTCTATAATTATGGAAACTGTCAATAAAAACATTTTTTAAAAAAGATAGAACCTTGAGGGAACACTGTTGAAAAAATTGTTACCTGGGGGAGTATTTTCCCAGGTTCAGCCAAGAAGGTAAACAGAGGATGCTGTAGCTGTAGTCCAAGTTCAAACTGGCAACAGAATTTGGTGGTGGCCACCTGGTGCTGGTTTTGAAGGTATCTAAGAGTGACAGGGTCATGGATGCTTGTGCCAAGGTTCCAAAAGGCCACAGAGGCTGTGCTCCGCGCAGCAGAGTCAAAGTCCCACATGGAGCTCCTGAGAGAGCAGGGACCCCAGGAGAGGCCAGAAATGTGAGACGCCCTGAGTGGAGCCAGCCAAGAGAGAGGCCATGTAGACTACGGGCCAAAAGTCGGGGTGAGACCTGAATTTTGGGCTGCCATGCCAATGCACTCATATACACCAATGCACCAATAATTTGGGGATATCTCCAGAGTCCTGTCTTATGAATTCAAAGAATTGAAATCCACAGACCGGAAGGTAAAGTTTAGAGAGACTTTATTAAATTAAGAGAAGAAACGTGGAAAAGGTTAGAGAGATGGCTCATCAGTTAAGGCGCTCGCTTATGAAGACAAAGGACCCAGGTTCAATTCTCCAGAACCCATGTAAGCCAGATGCACAAAGTGGCACACACATCTGGAGTTTGTTTGCACTGGCTAGAGGCCCTAGCAACCCATTATCTCTCTCTCTCTCTTCTCAAATAAATAAGTAAAAATATTCAAAACAAAACAGTGAGCCAGGAGTGATGGCGCACACCTTTAAAATTAAAGAATTATGGGCTGGAGAGATGACTTAGCAGTTAAGCGCTTGCCTGTGAAACCTAAGGACCCTGGTTTGAGGCTCAATTCCCCAGGACCCACGTAAGCCAGATGCACAAGGTGGCACATGCATCTGGAGTTCGTTTGCACCAAGGCTGGAGGCCTTGGTGCGCCCATTTTTTTTTTCTCTCTCTCTCCCTTTCTTCTCTCTGTCTGTCGCTCTCAAATAAATAAATAAAAATAAACAAAATTAAAGAATTAAAAGGCAGGAAAGGGTTTGTTTTTAAAGTGTGAAATTGTTGATTCATTATTTAGTTGTTATTTTCTTTTTTTCCCCCCAGGTAGGGTTTTGCTCTAGCCAGGCTGAGCTGACTTGGAACTCACTCTGCAGTCTCAGGGTGACCTTGAACTCAAGGCAACCCTCCTACCTCTGCCTCTTGAGTGCTGTGCTGGGATTAAAGGCATGCACCACCACAACTGGCTCAGGAAAGGGTTTTAAAGAATAAAGTTTATTTTGAGCCAGATGTGGTGGTACACATCTTTAATCCCAGCACTTGAGGGGTAGAGGTAGGAGGATTGCCATGAGTTTGAGGTCACCCTGAGTCTACATAGTGAATTCCAGGTCAGCCTGGGCTATAGAGAAACCCCACCTCAAAAAAAACAAAAAAAAAAAAAAAAAAAAAAAAAAAAGAAGACAGAAGAAGAAGAAGGAAAGAAAGAAAGTTTCTTTCAAAGTCAGAGGAAAAGAACTGAGAGAGAACAGACTTCTCAGTGAGGAGGGGATTCCAGAGCTGGAAAATCCACCAGCCTTAGTGGGAATTGGAGTTTTTTTAAAAAATATATTTTATTTATATATTTGTTTGTTTGTTTGACAGACAGAGATAAGGAGAGAGAAAATGGGCGCACTAGGACCTCCAGCCACTGCAAACGAACTCCAGACACATGCGCCACCTTGTGCATCTGGCTAACGTGGGTTCTGGAGAATCGAACCTTGGTCCTTTGGCTTTGTAGGCAAACACCTTAATCTCTAAACCATCCTTCCAGCCTGGGAATTGGACTTTAACAAATGCGGGAAGCTCTCCCATCCAGAGTCCATGATTGGTCAGCTTACATGAAGGTGAAGGCGCTGACTGATCCACGATGCATCCAGTGCTGCACAGTTCCCAGAACGCTGCCTCGCCAGCCCGCCAACAGGCAACATTTACTTAGGCCAGGAAGAAGGAAGAAGTGGGATCACCCCCTTCACCATCTGGGATTAGAATGTAGCCATCAGACCAGCCAAGGAAACTGCCCATCTCCTCGATGTCTCAAGAAGGGTGACACCATCCAAGCTCACTGGAGCTCAGACGATGGCATCAGTAACTCCAGTCGCCACTCATGGAGCTGCGGGGTTTGGTGTTTGGCCTGCTGGGTTTTCGTCTTGTTTGGTCTGAACGTTCCTTGCTATCCTCCGGCTGCCATTTACATAGCCACCACGTCTTCCGAGTTAGTGAGTCAATAGCTAAAGCCAGACAAATTTAGGAAGGGACAGCACCCCTCCCACAGATGCAAGAAAAGGGACACCCATGTGGCCCTCAAAACAACAAAGGCTATTGTTGCTTCTGTTGTTTGCATACTATAAGTAGACGGTAAGACCCTATCACGTGAAGACAGCAAGAGCATGTTTTGGTAATAAGGCATACAGAAACCAGGCTGGGGCTGAGCTGGAAGCCTCCTTCCGGTGGGCTGGCCTTCATGGTGCTAGAGGGCTCTATTAGACCACCCCAGGAGAATTGTCACCAATAATCCTACTTGGCAGTGGACCCTGGGTGCTACACTACCATAATGACAGAAGAGATGTGCCCACTGGTGTGATACTGGCCCAGCACTTGTGGATACAGTGAACAGCTTTCCGATTATATTTGAAGCCCATTCTGTGGGATAGAATGCACGTCTGGTACTATATGCCAGGAAGTTTATGGTTACACCCAGAGGTCACCACTGCTACCAGCTTCGGAAGGGGAAGAACTTTCTGTGACAATGGGAGGGCTACTGCGGAGAATCATGGCCAAGCTTCCAAGGCTAATGACTGTTGCTGTGGCATGATGGCCCAATACTCACCTATGGCTGGAGGAAGATGAGCTGCTGTGGGACTACAGAGTGAGTTCCAGGTCACCTCGGCTAGAGTGAGACCTTACCTAGAAAAATAAATAAATAAATAAATAAAAGAAGAAAGAAAGAGAAAAAAGGCTGGAGAGATGGCTTAGATGGCTTAGCTGTTAAGGAACTTACCCATAAAGCCTAAGGACCCAGGTTCAATTGCCTAGTAACCACGTAAGCAAGATGCACAAGGTGGCACGTGTATTTGGAGTTCGTTTGCAGTGGCTAGAGGCCCTGGCATGCCCATTCTGTCTCACTTTAATCTGCCTGTTTCTCTCTCACTCAAATAAATAAATAAATAAAATAAAGACAGAAAGTCCAAAATTCCAGTGTTCACTGAATGGAATCCAGAGGAAAGGCTGGGGGAGGGGCCGGTTATGCTTGACTCCAGTCATGTTCCCCTCTTTGAATCACTCATTCTCAGGGGAAATCCGATGAAAACCTGTTTGGCTGGCACTGTGAGAGATTAGATTTGCTATCCCACCCAGTCAGGAAGGGGGATTGAGTGGATAAAGGGATAGCCAAAAAAAAACACCAAAAAACAAAAAACAACAAATGTATGCCATTTTTCTCTCCTCTTTCCTGCCATTTCCCCTCCTTCTTACCCCTGATGTGTTATGTGTTGTGTGAACTCTAGTCTTGGAAGATGCCGACAAGCTCCCCCAGGCAGGATACTGATGGCAGATCTCACCACAGTTCACCCCCGATGAACCAGTGAGTTTATTGGGATTCTTTATAAAGCATGGGTGAGGGATTACTTTCAGGTGCATGCAGACACCGTAGCCACACTGATGGAGCTGCTGTCCCTTGATCTTCACCCTTTATGGATTCTATCTCCCCCGAGGCATGAGACCCACTGTGTCACTGTGTATAGTGGGCAGGGGTGGCTGAAACTTCATGCTCCTTGTCCAGCATCTGGGGCTGTTGGAGCCATTGTCTGGGCTCCAGTGGGCTTGCATAGCCCAACCGCTCCAACGTTGTGGCCTGCAGTGAGGGCTTTTCTTTCTTCAATGTATGGTTTTGCTCTAGTCCAGGCTGACCTGGAATTTACTATGGAATCTCAGGCTGGCATCAAACTCATAGCAATCCTCCTACCTCTGCCTCCTGAGTGCTGGGATTAAAGGCGTGCGCCACCATGCCAGGTGTAATCTCATACTTCTGGATCCTTCCACCTCTGGTCCATCCCACCCCTGTGCTGGGATTACAGACAAGCACCAAGTCTGGTTTATCTCTTTTGTTATTACTTTGAACATTTTATTTCAGCCAGCCTATAATTAGTTTCTAATGATTTTACTTTTTTTTTTTTCAGATTAACCTATTTTGTAAAGCTTTGTATTTTCTTCCAGTTCTTAATTATCTGTTTCCAGTAGAGCTTATTTTTCATGTCTATATGGCGTTTTTCTTTTCAGGTTGTTAGATTTACTAATAGCTCAATGACCATATTTAAGAAAAGAGAAAAATATCTATGTAACTGAGTGGTTCCTCCTCACTGAGAATTCTGATTTAGTGCTACATAGAATAAATTTTTGAAATTTATTTATTTGTTTGTTTTAGTTTTTCGAGGTAGGGTCTCACTCTGGCCCAGGCTGACCTGGAATTCACTATGTAGTCTCAGGCTGGCCTCAAACTCACGGCAATCTTTCTATCTCTGCCTTCTGAGTACTGGGATTAAAGGCATATGCCACCACGTCTGGCTTTAAATTTATTTATTTATTTATTTATGTATTTATTTCAGAAAGAAACAGGGAGGGGAGAGAGGGAGAGAGAGAGAATATGTGCACCAGGGCCTCTAGCCACTGCAGACGAACTCTGGACACATGCGCCATCATGTGCATCTGGCTTACATGGGTTCTGGGGAGTTGAAACTGGGTCCTTAGGCTTTGCAGGCAAGTGCCTTAACTGCTAAGCCATCCCTCCAGCCCTAGAAATAAATTTTAGTCCAGACCATCCTACTATTAGAAAGAGGACTTTACTCTGGGGCATCAAGGTGATGAATAAGAGCCTTAGATTCTCCCATATGAATTGCTGTGCGACACTTGTTTACTTTTGTCTCAGGGAGGCCGAGAGTTGTGGAAAGTAGGCGTGGAGACGGAGAAAAAGAGGTAGCTGCAGTTGGTCCATCAGAGCTTTCCTGGGCTATCACAGGCTAACCGGCAGCTCTTGGCTGACCATTTGTCTGCTAACCCTCTTCCGTCAGCTTCTGCCTTCCAGAGGTGCACTGACTCTCATCCCTACATGGTGCCTCAAGGTGTGCGTTTATCATTCTTCTGTGCTTCACTTTTAGTGTGTGTCTTATTCTTCTAATGCAAAGATAAAGGTCAAGGCAGAAAGAACATATTGGGTTCATTAATCAAAATTCTTTGAATTACACACACATTTAGTGCTTATTACCCCATAAGTAATATTGCTTGCAAAAAAGTCTCTGTAAGTTAAGGCATTATTTATATATAATTTTTATTTGTTAAGAATGTATACAAGGCCAGGTGTGGTGGCGCACGCCTTTAATCCCAGCACTCGGGGTGGGAGAGGTAGGAGGATCACTGTGAGTTTGAGGCCACCCTGAAACTGCATAGTGAATTCCAGGTCAGCCTGAGCTAGAGTGAGACCCTACCTTGAAAAACAAAACAAAACCAAACCCATAATAATAATAATGATAAATACAAGTACTATGCAAAAACACACTCCTTATAAAAACTCAAATACAAAGCCAGGTGTGGTAGCACATGACACATGACTGTAATTCTAGCACTCAGGAGGCAGAGGTAGGAGGATCACTGTGAATTCGAGGCTACCCTGAGACTGCAGAGTGAATTCCAGGTCAGCCTGGGTTAGAGTAAGACTCTGCCTCAAAAAAACAAAAAGAAAAAAAGAAAAAAGAATGCCCTGCCTCAAAAAACCAAAAAGAAAAAGAAAAAAAAAAGAGAGAGAATGTATATAAGCAGCCTGGTGTGGTGGTGCACACTTTAATTCCAACACTTGGGAGGCAGAGGTAGGAGGATCACTGAGTAGGAGTCCACCGTGAGACTCCAGAGTGAATTCCAGGTCAGCTTGAGCTAGAGTGAGACCCTACCTTGATACTAATGCTAATACTAATACTAATACTAATACTAATACTACTACTAATAATAACGTATACAAGTACTATGTGAAAACACACTCCTTATAAAAACTCAAATACAAAGCCGAGTGTGGTGGCACATGCCTGTAATTCCAGCACTCAGGAGGCAGAGGTAGGAGGATCACTGTGAGTTCAAGGCCACCCTGAGACTACATAGTGAATTCCAGGTCAGCCTGGGCTACAGTGAGATTCTACCTTGAAAAACTAAAAAACTAAAAAGTTAAGAAATAAAAACAAAAAGCCTCAAATACAAAAGCATGCATAATATAGAAAGAGTGGATTTATCTTCCCTTTTTTTTTACTCATTACAAATTTGCTCTCTTCTCAGGGAACAACTGCTGTTAATAATAGGGTTTATATTCTTCCCAACTATTACTTATGGATTTACACATTTGTGTCTATTTGGTTATCAGCCTTTTCAAAATATTCTTATTTATGTGTGTAAGAGAGAGAGCGAGAGAGGTAGAGAGAGAAATGATTACACCAGGGCCTTTTGCTGCTGCAAACAAACTCCAGGCATATGTGCCACTTTGTGCATATGGCTTTACGTGGGTGCTGGGGAACTGGACCCTGACCGGCAGGCTATCAAACAAGTGCCTTTAACCACTGAGCAATCTCCACAATTCCAGCCTCTCTCTTTATCTCTCTCTTTCTCTTTTGCTAATATACAGAGGATCAGATTTTATGTGTTGTGATTTTTTTCACTTTTCCAGGTGTGTATGTGTTAGGTTTGCACAAGTAGGTGCACTGCCCCTTGCACAGGGAAGGAGAATGTAGTGTCCTACTCTGTTGCTCTTTTACTTTGTTTCTTTGAGACAGAATCTTTTAGGGAACCTGGTGCTGCCGGTTTGGGTCAAAATTACTGACCGGCAACTCCCAGCGATTCTTCTCTCTGGTCCCCACTGGGGTTTCAGGCATGCGTGGCCATGCCCAGCCTTTTACGTGTGTGCTGGGGATCAAACTCAGGCCCTCATGCTTGCCCAGTGAGCGTTCTTCCTGCTGAGCTGTCTGCCCACCTCTCCCCCTTTTTATTCTGCAGGTGGTAAATTCTTGTTTTTCTTTCCTTTCTTCTTCTTCTTCTTCCTCCTCTTTTTCTTCCTCCTCCTCCTCCTCTTCTTCTTCTTCTTTTTTTTTTTTTTCAAGGCAGGGCCTCTTGCCCAGGCTCTAGCCTAGGCTGACCTGGAATTCACTATGTAGTCTCAGGGGACCCTCAAACTCATGGTGATCCTCCTACCTCTGCCTCTTGAGTGCTGGGATTAAAGGTGTGTGCCACCACACCTGGCTAGCTCTTGGTTTAAAAACAAATTATTTATTTGCAAGCAGAGAGAGCAAGTCGGGGGAAGGGGGAGACAATGGGCAAGCTAGAGCCTCCAGCTACTGCAAGCAAATTCCAGATGCATGTGCCTCTTTGTACATCTGGTTTTACATGGGTACTGGGGAGTTGAACTAAGGTTGTTGGGCTTTGAAAGCAAAGGCCTTACCCACTGAGAAATCTCTCAAGGCCCCTGAAGCTGTTATTTTATCAATCATTCTCTTTATTATCTGTTGCAGTACTCGGAATCTAGACCAGGGCCTCCTGCATGCTAGGCAAGTACTTTGTTACTGAGCCATACCCTCAGCTGACATCCACTTCTTGAAGGAGAACAGGAAGTAAGATCGTTTTTGTGGGATGTTTTGCTTGGATTTGGTGTTTTGTTTGTTCATAGGCATCCAGGGACAGAGGCCCAAGGAGATGCCACCTTGCCTGCCCAAGCAGGACTAGAACCCACAGTTGATCCAGTCTCACCAATTGTAAGCAACAATTCCTCAACAGCACTTCCTGCTTCTTCCTCATCCTAGCACACCAGGGCTGGCCCCTCCTGGGTCAGCCTCTAGAGTCCAACAGGAAGTCAGGTCCCTCCCTTATCCACCTAAGCCTGATGACGAGGCTCATCCTAATTGGATCTATACCTTACCATCTGTGTAAATCCCTCTCTTGGTTCCTCTTCTTCCTCTACACCTGTCTGGAGACAAGTGCGCAAGTCTCTAGGTGTGGTCGTTTGAATAGATGTCCCCCAATATATTCAGTGTTTTATTACTTTGTTGTTTGCATCTGCAGCCACCTGGCTGGAGGCCGTTTCACAGGGTGGATCTTAAGGTGTTGTGGTGGGTTTGAGATTTCAATGTAAAGATCTGCAAAGTGTGCTGTGCTACATGGCTCCTGGTTTTTGGTTTGTGCTTTTCTCTCTCTGCTTGGTCCTGTGAAAGCAGACCAGCTTCTTCTGCCATTATGGAACTTCCCCTGGATCTACAAGCTACAATAAGTCCCTTCCTCCATAACTGTGCTTGGTCTGGAAGTTCATCTCAGCAAACCTGAGGCTGTCTGCTACAGTAGGTCTCCTCTGCCCCTACTCAGCCTGGCTGGGAGGGGAGGGCTGGTCACTTTTTGTCCGTGCCCTTTCCTGCCTTGCTTTTGGATGCGTTCATGTTTTGCTGCATATGTGATCTCTCTTTAAGTTCTGAGTCCTTTACTCAATCTTAATCCTCCCTGACCCTCTGTGTGAGGGGGGCATTTGGGCCTGGGCTCTTCTGCTTTACTCTCCATGTGTGTAAACCCCATCTCGAGAGCCTTCTTCTCCAGAGACCTCCCTGTGTGAGGGAAATTTTCCCCCATCTCCTCTCCTCCTTCTCAGCCAGGCTGGGGAAGGAAAGAATTTCTTTTTGGCTTGAGGCTTCCTGCTAGTCTTTCCTCTGGATTCACTAAAATAAACCATGTAATTCATAATTTATCCCATTCCACGTCTGTGTCTTTTCAATTCTTTGCTAACTTGCATAAGGGCACAAGAATTGGGGTCTATGGGACTGGAATCTCCTGCATCTTTATGGAATTCAGTCCCTCTCTGGACCCAAAACTTGGATCATTCTGACTTCTGGTTTTGACTACAGCCATCAAAGAAACCCTTCTGTTAGTAAGCATGCACGCCTAGAGGTCTGAGTCCTCGGCATAAGAGGATCATTTTTCTCTGAGCTACATTCTTGGAAGAGCCAGTGAGGTTATCTTCAAGGCCATCCCATTTATTCAACCAGTTTCAAGAGATGCCATTGGTTTCTTATTGGGTTGTGCTGGGCAAGTGGCGAAGAAGTCAGGGGCATGGCCTGGAGTAGCTCTCAGTGGGCTAGGGCCAGTTGACACACACACCACTTAAGTTTCCTAGGTGCCAAACTCCCCACTCGTACATGGCTGATGCACTTGTGTCTAAATGTGGGGCTGTCAGGGCCCCTGGCCAGCTTCAGGGCAGGAAATAGAATGTCACCTCCTTCACCAAGAAACTGGCCTGTGTATGATTTATACTGGGGCCAATGAGAAGTCTCAATGAGACAGCCAGCAGAGGAAAGGAGACCAGGGGACAGCTTGCACAGATCTTGTTTTGGGTTACAACTGTTGACAAGCCACTTAGCTGCCTCAGGTTTGAGGATATCTGCATATAAGATGGAGGAAGTTATATTTGCACATCTTACTGGAGGCTTATTATGAAAACGACGTTTCTGACCATCTACTTGGGACCCATGGGTAGAAGATGGTATGTAAGTTCAGGTGATAAACTCACTGTGTGTTTGTGTTTTCACCAGCACGTTAGTAGCAGGTAGACGCTCTAGAGAGTCTGCTCAGAAATGACAATAAAAAATGAGCAGCTCTTGGTCTTGGGTGCATGCATGGATTTGTCTTTGGTTCGACCAGGTTTAGGGTAATTGCATATATAGCTCCGACATCAATACTTGTTTTCCAAACCTATTTCTGTGATGAGTCATACAGGTGCTTCGGTCACTTGAGAATGCTGTAGCTAGTGACTTGACTTGTTTCCAAATGCTCGCCAACTTTAAGAAAGAACTCCCCAATTATTTCTAATTTGTAGTTATGAATTGTGTATCATCATTCCGAGTTGGGATGGTGGAATGGGGCACAGCTGGGCGTGGTGGCTGGTGCCTGAGGCTCCAGTACTCAGAGGTTGAATCCGCAGCCTAGAGTGAGACTGTCTCAAGACAAACAAAAACAAACAAACAAAAGCCAACAGATTTATTCTTTCCCTCATAAAATTTGCTATTTCTGAGGAGTCTCCGGAGCCTATTAAATGTAGGTGTTCAGTTATGACTAAGCAATTGACCTCACACCTCCCTGTAAGGTTGTTAAATGTTTTCTGTCACTGGCATCCTGAGAGAGTCTTATCACTGAGTTCTTGTTTAATGATCCCTCTCTCTCTCTCTCTCTCTCTCTCTCTCTCTCTCTCTCTCTCTCTGGTGCATAGTATAGTTCCTGTGGGTTTACGTGGATGGTGATAGCTATTGAGATGCTTTTGTTGAATAACACAAATTATACACTTCATTTTTAAATTTTTACTTATTGGAGAATGAAACAGAGAGAGAGAATGGGTGCACCAGGGCCCCCAGCCACTGCAAATGAACTCCAGATGCATGTGCCACCTTGTGCATCTGGCTTACATGTGGATACTGGGGAACTGAGCCTTGAACCAGGGTCCATAGGCTTCACAGGCCAGCATTTAACCACTAAGCCATGGCTCTAGCCCTACACTTCATTTTTTATTTTTATTTTTTGGTTTTTCAAGGTAGGGTCTCAGTCTAGCCCAGGAATTCACTATGTATTCTCATTTTTAAAAAACTATAAAATAGCCGGGCATGATAGTGTATGCCTTTAATCCCAGCACTCAGGAGGCAGAAGTGGGAAGATCACTGAGAGTTTGAGGCCACCCTAAGTCTACATAGTGAATTCCAGGTCAGCCTGGGCTAGAGCGAGACCCTACCTTGAAATAAATAAATAAATAAATAAATAAATAAATAAATATATGATAATTTTATTTATTTATTTATTTATTTATTTATTTATTTATTTATTTGAGAGCGACAGACACAGAGAGAAAGACAGATAGAGGGAGAGAGAGAGAATGGGCGCGCCAGGGCTTCCAGCCTCTGCAAATGAACTCCAGACGTGTGCGCCCCCTTGTGCATCTGGCTAACGGGGGACCTGGGGAACCGAGCCTCGAACTGGGGTCCTTAGGCTTCACAGGCAAGCGCTTAACCGCTAAGCCATCTCTCCAGCCCTATATATGATAATTTTTAATTTTCTTTATTTGGGGACTGGTGGACCCTATCAGGCAGCCTTACCATGTAGTCTTTTATGCAGAATTAACCTTACTGTATATATATATACACAAAAATGAATGCTAGCCGGGTGTGGTGGCACACACCTTTAATTCTAGCATTTGGGAGGCAGAGGCAGGAGGATCACTGTGAGTTTGAGGCCACCCTGTGACTACAGAGTGAATTCCAAGGCAGTCTGGGCTATAGTGACACCCTTCCTCAAAAAAAAAAAAAAAAAAAATTGGATTCTAATATAGGTGCTTGCTGCTTTGTGTCCAGCTTTTGGGGTCTTTGTCTGCCATATATCAGAGGAGAATTTTATGTCCTTAGTATCTGCCCACAGTAAGGGGAGGCTGCGTTCCTGTTTGCTGACAGCGTGGTGGGCCGTGGGCCTTGGGAGTGAAAACAGCACTGTCAAATGCTTGTTCTTAAAATGTTCTCCCGCTTCCTTGGAGCTCGTGCGTGCTGGCCACACACCCCAGAGGTGAAAAACCCTTGCTGATTTGGACATCTATGCCAGCGCAGGTCCCAGCACTCCAGCCTGTGTGCCCAGCTGCCCAGCTGCCCAGCTGCCTACATTTTTTTTTGTGGTTTTTCGAGGTCCGGTCTCATGCTACCTCATGCTGTACTATCTGGAGGATGAATGGAGATGATTAAGTAGGGCTGACACAAAGCCACTCTGGGATGTTAGAGATGTGACATATCTCGGGTGGGTCACATGGATTACAGTCCCACAGGCTGTTATGTGAGTGCATCGTATAGCACATAGGTTATGCTTAATCAAATCCTCTTAGCATAAAAAAAAAGGAAGGGAGATGGGCTTGGTAGCACATACCTTTAATCCCAGCACACGTGTGTGTGTGTGTGTGTGTGTGTGTCGCCCACCAGTGGTTTGATGTGAGTCCTGGATAATTGAACCTAGGGCTTTGCAAACAAGTGCCTTTAACCACTGAGCAATCTCCTCAGCCCCTTGTTTCCCTGTCTTGCTGCTTCAAGTCTAACTGTTTCTGCCTGACTTTCCTAATCCACGCTGCAGAATCTATTGAACCTTCACTTACACACCTTGATATGAGGATAGTCCCTTCATAGTCACCCTACCTTTCCAGACTCTTCCTGGGTCTGCCAACTCTGTCCTCACTAGAATAGTCTTTCCTTGGCTTTCCATCTCACCCATCCTTTAAAGCTCAGCTCAAGCCTTGCTTCCTCTAGAAAGTCCTCCCCAGTGTCTTTGCCTCTTTCCCCATGTCACCCTGTGACTAACTTTCTGTAAAGATGACCCCTGGAAGCTCAACCAGATGCTGTGCCACCCCTGCTTATGATTCCAGGAGACCATTATATCCTGCTACAGATGTTTCCTAAATCCTCATGTCCTCCCCCAGTCACTCACCAGACCCCCAACCCCCTACCTGCTTGGTGTCTTTTTCTTCCCTTTCTCTTCCCCTGCAGTCGGGACTTTACCACCCTGATAAGCCGATCCCTCCTGCCTTTGCTACCAGTTCTTCAGAAAACACACACACACACACACACACACACTCACAACATGTCCAGGTTCTCAGAGAGGAAAAGCAAGATGCAAGGGGAAAGAACTGAAGCAGATGATGAGAAAATTCCTTTCATCAGTTGGGAAGTCTGACCCCTGTGTAGTGTAGAACTTCATCCCTTCTACTCACATCCTTTGCATGTACGTATTAATGAGTGACAGTCCCACTTGTTTTCCTCTGCTGCTCAACGTCCACTACACTCTGGACTTTGGGGTGTCTTGTGCCTCGAGAAGAGCTCTCAGTTTGCAAGAGTCAACATGAGGGCTGGAGAAATGGCTCAGAAGTTAAATGTACTTGCTTGCAAAATCCAATGGCCTGGGTTCAGTTCCTCAGCACCCATGGAAAGCCAGCTGCACAAAGTGGTACATGCATCTGGAGCTCATTTGCAGTAGCAGAAGGCCCTGACGCTCCTATACTCTCTCTGTGTTAAATAAATAAATAAACAAAACCACCAAAACATAAAAGAGTCAAGCCAGGAAGTAGTTGCATGCTTCCACATCTTTTTTATATAAATTTTTATTTATTTATTTGCAAGCAGAGAGAGAGAGAGAGAGAGAGAGAGAGAGGACAGAGACAGGCAGAGAGAGAATGGGCACGCAGGGCCTGTAGCCACTGCACATGAACTCCAGACGCACGTGCCCCTTGTGCATCTGGCTTACGTGGGTTCTGGGGAATCGAAACTGGGTCCTTTGGCTTTGCAGGCAAATGCCTTAACTGCTAAGCCATCTCCCCAGCCCCGCATCCACATCTTTAATCCCAACACTTAGAGGAGACAGAGGTAGGATGATCACTGTGAGTTTGAGACCAACCTGGGATTACAGAGTAAATTCCAGGTCAGCCAGGGCTAGAGTGAGATCCTACCTCAGGAAAAAACAACAACAACAACAACAACAACCAAAAAACAAGCAAACAAAGAGAGCCAACATAGTCAACGGGTTTAAATAAGATTGCACTAAAATCCTTAACATAGGGCTTGCCCATGAGAAGAGAAGAGAGGTCTAAAGCAAGCCCTTCTGATTCCTGCGAGCCAGAGCAGCTGAGGTGGGACCCCACAGCCACGTGTGTGTTGGGGGTGGAGGGTCTACGGAAATCCTCCCCTCTTCGGAGCTGTAGAGGCCAGCTCCACACTGACCTGCCGTGAGCCTCCCTCTCTTCAGCGGTCACATGGGCATCGTAGGCCCCTTTCGCAGAACAGAGCGCATGTGAGGCACACGTGAGGACATGCTGCAGGTGGCAAGCGGAGAGCAGGAGGTGGCAGCAGAATAGACAAGGCGACGTGTTGGCGTGAAACTGCTTGAGCAGGCCCTGGCTCATTGGCAGTGGGCACATGCAGCCCTCCTTAGACAAACTCAGATTCTAGACAGAGAACAGGAAGTTCTAGACTGCTGGAGTGTCGCTGCCAGTTTAACTCCATGTTCTTCATAATACTTAAAAAAATCCCTTCGTCCCCTTAAGCCTCAGTTTATTTGTAAAATGAGGATAATAGCTCCTTCCTTCTAGAATTGTTGGGAAGGGACTGGAGAGATGGCTCTGTGGTTAAAGGCGTGTCTTGCAAAATCTGATGGCCTGCGTTTGATTCCCCAGTACACATATAAAGCCAGATGCACAAAGTGGTGCATGCATCTGGAGTTCATTTGCAGTAGCAGGAAGCCTTGACACACTCATTTTTTCTCTCATTCTCCCTCTCTCGCAATCTGCTTGCAAATAAGTAAATAAAATTATTTTAAAAATAATAGAGGGCTAGAGAGATGGCTTAGCCATTAAGACACTTGCCTGAGAAGCCCAAGAACCCAGGTTCAATTTCCCAGTACCCACATCAGCCAGATGCTCTAGGTGGCACATCTGGAGTTTGTTTGCAGTGGCCAGAGGCCCTGACACTCTCATTCTCTATCTGTCTCTCTCAGAAAAGTAAATAAAGCCAGGCTCGGTGGCACATGCCTTTAATCCCAGCACTTGGGAGGCAGAGGTAGGAGGATCGCTGTGAGTTGGAGTCCATCCTGAGACTATGTAGTGAACTTGAGGTCAGCCTGGACTAGAGCAAGACCCTACCTTGAAAAAAAAAAATGTAAATAGATAAATAAAATTAAAAAAAAGTAGAATTGACAAATAACCCCAAAACAAAACAAAACAAAAAACTAAACAAACAAAAAAACAAACAAACCAGGCATGGTGGCACATGCCTTTAATCCTAGCACTTGGGAGGCAGAGGTAGGATCACTGTGAGTTCAAGGACAGCTTGGGAGTAAAGAGTGAATTCCATGTCAGCCGGGGCTGGAGTGAGACCCTACTTTGAAAAAATATGAAAAAAATTTTTAAAAAAAAAATTGTTGGGAGGGACAAATAAAATGATTTATGTGTTTTCAAAGTCCGGCACATGAAAGCACTTAATAAACATTTATAATCCCCCCCAATATATTTGTTGTCCAGCAAAGAACACGTAAATATGGGGCATGGTGGCACACACTTTTAATTCCAGTACTCTGGAGACTGACAAAAAGGGATCACTGTGAGTTCAAGGCCAGCCTGTGATTGCAGAGTGAGTTCCAGGTCAACTTGGGCTAGAGTGAAACCCTAGCTAAAACAAAGCAAAAACAAAACCAAAACCAAAAAAAAAAACCCTCCAAGAATAAAAGAACGAGTGAATAAATGAACGGCTGCTGGTAAGGATCTGGATTTGGCTTCTGATGGCACCTTTTGTTCCTGTCTGGTACTTTCAAGCCCGTTTCACCTGACCTGTCAGGGAAGTTTGACTAGGAATATGGAGAAGGAATAAAAGGCCTCCAACCAGGGCGAGGGTTACTGGATACCCAAGGCTACGCTTCTGGGAGCAAACCTAGCAGTCAAGTGAGGGCTGGCAAGAGAGGTCCACTCCCTATACACCCAGGCAAGTTTTCCATGCAGCTGTCCCCTTCTGCTCTATTTCTTCTGAGAGGACAACTTGCTTTTAGGTTTCCTCCTAAGCATAGTCTATGAATTCATCCTGGCAAGACCTGTGCCTAGTTGAATTCTCTAATTGGTTGGCTAGAATGAGACAAGTTATGAAAGGCAGGATAGAAAATTTTAAAGTAAACTTAGTGAAGAAACAGCTGGTTAGTACAGCTAGGGGACAGCCTGAACTGTATATTCAGAAAGGAGTAAATCAAAAATAGGCTAAGAGATAGGCTGCGGGTGGCCCAAGATATGGGTTGGTTGGGTCCACCTAAACTTTATGTCCCGGGAAGAGGATAAACAAAAATACAGTTTTGAGAAAAGCCAAAATAATAAAACAGTTTCCCAAGACAGCCTGACCAAGGACTTAAACTCTGGTTATGCACAAATAAGATATGTAGACATAACTGTACAAGCTTGGCAAATACCCTGTGAAACCCCCTCCCCTTTCCCTTCCTTGCTAAAAACCCTATAAACAGAAACACCCAGTAGGGCTCAGGGTCGACTCCTCTGTCTCCTGCATGAGATACGTGTCGACCCCAGAGCTCTGGTTTCCCGAATAAAGCCTCATGCTTTTGCAGCAAGTTGGGTCTCCCGTGTGTCTTTGGGTGCGTGCTATCGCGAGACTTGAGTGAAGGTCTCCCTTGGGGGTCTTTCAGTTGGGGATGCTATTTCTGTGAAGGAATCAACAACCGATAGTGGTATGTGGGAGTCCCTGCCTTTCAACCGCCCCTCCTTCTCTCAGACTATCAGAGCTGAACCTATGAGACATGGGCCAATCTGCCTCCTCTACCCTTTGACCTCCACCATACCTCTCAACCTAGAGCACAGAGTATGGGTAGTTAGTTCCATGGTCTCTCTGAGGACAGCAGTGTTTTCATCTTGTCCTGTCTTTGCTACTCACTTGCTGTGTAACCTACAGAAACTCCCTTCCTCACTTTGATCCTCAGATTTTTTTTCATCTCTAAAATAAGAGAGATTGGGTTGGAGAGATGGCTTAGCAGTTAAGTGCTTGTCTGTGAAGCCTTAAGGACCGTGGTTCGAGGCTCGATTCCCCAGGACCCACGTTAGCCAGATGCACAAGGGGGCGCACACGTCTGGAGTTCGTTTGCAGTGGCTGGAAGCCCTGGCGTGCCCATTTTCTCTCTCTCTCTGTTGCTGTCAAATAAATAAATAAAAATGAGCAAAAAAAAAAAAAATAAAATAAGAGAGATTACCCTCTGTTGAAGTCAGGTTCTCGTTGCTGGTAGACATCACCCAACCAAGAGCAGCTTGTGGGGGGAAAAAAAAGAGGTTTATTTTAGTTTACAGGCTCGAGGGGGAAGCTCCATGATGGCAGGGAAAAACAATGGCATGAGCAGAGGGTGGACATCACCCTCTGGCCAACACAAGGTGGACAATAGTAGCAGGAGAGTGTGCCAAACACTAGTAAGGGGGAGCACCACCTCCAATAATACACTGCCTCCTGGAGGCGTTAAGTCCCAAATCTCCATCAGCTGGGAACCTGGCATTCAGAACACCTAAGTTTATGGGGGACACCTGAATCAAATCACCACATTCTGTCCCCGGCCCCCATAAACTGATAACTATAGATGATGTAAACTGCAATGCATTCAATCCATCTCTTAAAGATCCCATAGTTTGTTTTTTTTTTTTAATTTTTATTTATTTATTTATTTGAGAGTGACAGACACAGAGAGAAAGACAGATAGAGGGAGAGAGAGAGAATGGGCGCGCCAGGGCTTCCAGCCTCTGCAAACGAACTCCAGATGCCTGCGCCCCCTTGTGCATCTGGCTAACGTGGGACCTGGGGAACCGAGCCTCGAACCGGGGTCCTTAGGCTTCACAGGCAAGCGGTTAACAGCTAAGCCATCTCTCCAGCCCAAGATCCCATAGTTTTTAATCAATCCTAATGATGTTCATACGTCCCTTTTTTTTTTTTTTCTTTTTTTGGTTCTTTAAGGTAGGGTCTCACTGTAGTCCAGGCTGACCTGGAACTCACTACATAGTTTCAGGGTGGCCTCAAACTCGTGGTGATCCTCCTACCACTGCCTCCAGAGCACTGGGATTAAAGGTGTGTGCCACCATGCCCGACAGTCCAAGGTCTTTTAACTGAGCCATGATACAAAAAAAAAAAAAAATCCCCCCCAAACCATAACAGCACCGAATAAACATTCACATTGCAAAAGACGACACTAGTCATAGGAAAGAAACATCTAATAAATACATGATTTAAACAGGGCAAAGACCAAACTCTGTAGCTTCAAGTCCAACAACTCTAGTCAGTGACAAATCTCCAAGTCCAATAATTCCAACCAGCAACAAGTCTCTGGAGTTCCAATTCTGCCCCTCCAGCTAGGCTACTCACAGTCCTGGAAAACTTCACTGGGGCCTGCAGCTTTTCTTAGCAGCCATCTCATGGTCCCGGCATCTCCACTGGGTCTCCACTGCAATCCACAGTTCATCCTCATGGCCCCATGGGGGTCTCCATGCAGGCATCCAGCAAACCTGCTTCACACTGCCCATGGCCATTTCCAAAGCACAAGACAGTGTTGTTTTTGTTTTTGCAGTTGAATGGTCAGCAGTTTAGGCCCAAATATTTCATTTTTTCTGGACCAAATCCCTTTGCTCATACCAGTTCATTTCTACACAGTGCAACCATGCACAGCTTCTCAGGACATGGGCATAACAGCAAGCCTCTCAAACTGCTTCTAGCCCAGTCCAAGCAAAGCTCTTTCTCACCCTCATAAACCAACCCTCACAGTCCATAGTTCTTACTGCATTCAGGCCTTTCAACTCTGACCAGAATAGTCCATCATGCTGTACTTACAGCACTGCGAGGCATCTCTTAGGCCAAGGTTTCAAATCCTTCCACATTCCTCTTGAAAATCAGCTCCAGGAGCCGGGCTTGGTGGCGCACACCTTTAATCCCAGCACTCGGGAGGCAGAGGTAGGAGGATCGCCGAGAGTTTGAGACCACCCTGAGAGTACATAGTGAATTCCAGGTCAGCCTGAGCCAGAGTGAGACCCTACCTCGAAAAAAAAAAAAAAAGAAAGAAAATCAGCTCCAAAAGGCCAAAGCCACACAGTCAGGTGTCTAGCAGCAATCCCACTCCTCAGTACTATTTTACCGTTGCAGTCAGGTTTGCATTGCTGGTAGAAATCATCCAACCAAGAGCAGCTTGTGGGAAAAAAAAAAGAGGTTTATTTTGTCTCTAGTCTCAAGGGGGAAACTCCATGATGGCAGGGGAAAGCAATTGCATGAGCAGAGGGTGGACATCACCCCCTGGCCAATGCAAAGTGGACAATATCAACAGGAGAGTGTGCCAAACACTGGCAAGAGGAAACTGGCTATAACACCCATAAGCCTGCCCCAACAATACACTGCCTCCAGAAGGCGTTAATTCCCAAATCTCCATCAGCTGGGAACCTAGCATTCAGAACACCTAAGTTTATGGAGGGACACCTGAATCAAACCACCATACTCTCTTAGTCTCTGAAATACCTCCTGCCCTCAAAACTTATAAACATGGGATAATGAGGCAGCTAGCTGCTCAGGACAGGCAGGTCAGAATGCAGAGATGAATGTTCCTGTCCAGCCTGTGTTCTCTTTTATTCAATCTAGGACCCTTCCCAGCCCATAGAATGGGACTGCTAACAGATAGAAAAGGTCTTCTTGTTGTAGAAATCTACTGAAAATTAAGGAGTTTTTTTTTTTTTTTTTTAACCTGGGGGCCAAAAGAGCTTGAGATGGCTCTCCAAAGAAGCTTTGGCCCTGAGCTGAGATTTTATTTCCACTTTATAGTTCTTATGGCCAAGGGGAGGGGTACATGAACAAACAAGACATGGCAATTTTACTTATTTTATTTTATTTATTTGAGAGCGACAGACAGAGAGAGAAAGAAGCAGATAGAGAGAGAGAGGGAGAATGGTCGCGCCAGGGCCTCCAGCCACTGCAAATGAACTCCAGACGCATGTGCCCCCTTGTGCATCTGGCTAATGTGGGTCCTGGGGAATCGAGCCTCGAACCGGTGTCCTTAGGCTTCACAGGCAAGCGCTTAATCACTAAGCCATCTCTTCAGCCCACGACATGGCAATTTGTATTGTATATCAATCATTTCTGTAGTCAGGCCACCCTAACAGTGAACTCCATTTTACTTTGTTTCAGCCTAAACTCTTCTTTTTTTTTTTTTTTTTTTTTTCTCGAGGTAGGGTCTCACTCCAGCCCAGGCTGACCTGGGATTCACTATGGAGTCTCAGGGTGGCCTCGAACTCATGGCAATCCTCCTAGCTCTGCCTCCCGAGTGCTGAGATTAAAGGCATGTGCCATTATGCCTGGCTCTAAACTCTTTCCTTCTTATTGTCCCTCTGGGCCCTTTCTGGACAGTTCTCCCTTTGGGATTTTTTTTTCCATCTGCTGACAAAAATAAGTTTAGCTCCTCAGCAATCAATTCTTATAGGAACCCAGTGAATCAGTTCAACTTTTAGCTTTTATCTACCACATTCCCACCCCAACTCAATCTAGAAACTCTCTCCTTGTGGTTTAAATGAAAAATGTCCCCCAGTAGCTCGTATGTTCGAACAATTGGTCCCCAGCTGGTGATGCTGTTTGGAAAGGTCGTGGAACCTTTAGGAGGCAGAGCCTTGCTGGAAGATGCAGTTCACTGTGGGCTGGGCCTTGAGGCTTCATATTCTGGCCCCATCTCCTATTCTTCCTCGGCTCCCTGATTACACACATAATGTGACTGGCTGAATTGCGCTCTAAATCTGGAAGCGGAATTAAGCCCTTTCTTCCTTGAGTTGCTTCGGGCAAGGTATTTGTTCATAGCACTGAGGAAGTAACGAATACACATGCCTATAGGTTCCTCTCCTACCTGACGCGACATCCTGTCAAGTTGATGACTGTCTTTTACATTTGCTGTCAGTTTTATTTGCTTGTTAGACCTTTAATCTTTTTAAAATGCATTTTGACAACTTCCATAATTATAGACAATAAACCATAGTAATTCCCTCCCCTCCCACTTTCCCCTTCACAACAGGCCTGTCCATCATACCCCCCCCCCCCCCGTCAATCAATCTTTTGTTTTGATGTCATCATCTTTTCCTCTTATTATGATGGCCTTATGTAGGTAGTGTCAAGCATTGCAAGGTCATGGATATCCAGGATATTTTGTCTGGAAGAGCTCATTGTAAGCAGTCCTACCCTTCTTGTGGCCCTTACATTCTTTCTACCACATCTTCTGCAATGGGCCCTGAGCCTTGGAAGATGTGATACAGATATTTCAGTGCTGAGTACTCCTCTGTCACTTCTCAGCACCATGGTACCTTCTGTGTTATTCCAAGGTCACCGTCATCTGAAAAGAGAAACTTCTCTAACCACAAGTGCAAGTAGCATGAATATATGGGTACGCACATTAAGAGAAGTGCTTACTGGGCAGTTTGGTGAGCGTAGTATACACATTTAGCCAGACACCAGCAGGTGTTACACCCTTAGGGATCATGATTACCCCTGTTGTAGGTTTTCAGTATCAGGGATGTATTCCATTCCATGGGGCGGGCCTGCATTCCAATTAGAGGGCAGTTGGTTTCCCCCATAACAGACATGCCACTATTGTACCTGTTGGCTCATTTGGCCTAGCTGGCCAAAGTTTAAGGCTTGCAGTGCCCACTGTTGAGTATCTCCACTGGTGATTTCTCTCTTTCCCATGGAACTGCATAAGGTGTGGTTTTTTCTAGCTTTCTGTCAGCTGGCCTACATGGAGGAGGTTTTCAGCTCAGCTCCAGCAGAATTTCTCAGTGACCTTGCAGCCTAAGTATGTGGAGTCTTTAGCAATAGGGTGATGATATTTTTTTTTTAAATTTATATATTTATTTATTTATTTATTAGTTTTGTTTTTTTTAAATATATTTTATTTATTTATTTGAGAGAAAGAGAGAGAGTGGGGGGAGAGAGAGAGAGAGAGAAAGAGGGAGAATGGGCACACCAGGGCCTCAGCCACTGCAAACAAACTCCAGATGCATGTGCCACCTTGTACATCTGGCTTATTTGGGTCCTGGAGAACTGAACTGGGATCCTTTGGCTTTGCAGGCAAACTCCTTAACCACTAAGCCATTTCTCCATCCCCAGTGTATTTTTTTTTTAACTGGGTTTAAAATAAAATTTAATGATAACACTTTCTATTAGATATAAGCAAGTTGCAGGTTTCAGTCTGAAGCTGCTGTTCCTGCCTCTCGGGCTTCAGGTGCCGCTTACTCCCCAGTGCTCTTGAGGCAAGTGCTAGACATGTTTTTTTTTTCTTTCCTTTGGGAAGTCTTGTGGCAGCTTCAGGGCCTTGATTCTTATCAAGTGTTTAATCACTTTCAGTTTTTCATTCACTGAAGGAATATTCTTGGGAACTTGAGGCATATGTGCTTTTTCTAATCCAAGCATGTTTACTGTATCCTTTTCCCAGTATGGACACTCTTTTGTACTTCTTATTCTGATAACAACATGCAGTTTATGAGGATGCTGGGGATTCTCACAATATTTTTCATAATCTTCAGGACTAGGCTGAAACACTTGATCTGGAATTCTTCATTTGGTAAATTTGTGATGGATCCAATTTGTAAGGTTTTAAGATGGTGAATCTGCTGCTGGAATGCACAGATATTTAACTCCCTTTAATCCCAGCACTCTGAAGGCAGAGGCAGGAGACTACTGTGAGTTTCAGGCCAGCCTGGAACTACAGAAGGAGTTCCAGGTCAGCTTTCCTACCTCCAACATGGGCCTGGCACTATCAGGCACAGATAGAATATGTGTCACTTTGTTCTTGCTCAATTGTTCTGCATCTCTGGCATCTTTGAAGTTGCCAATGTACAGACCAGGCAGGATCTGGCTCATGCCATTCCCCATGGTGGGTGCCGGGGCGGTCGCGCTGGCAGTGTGGGTGGGGGCTGAGCTCTCGGCCCAGTCTGTTTTGTTTTTTGATTTAGGGTTTCCCTCTAGTTCAGGCTGATCTGGAATTCACTATGTAGTCTCAGAGTGGCCTCAGACTCATGATGATCCTCCTACCTCTGCCTCTCGAGTGCAGGGACTAAAGGCATGCACCACCACACCGGGCTTTATTTATTTATTTTCAAGCAGAGACAGAGAGGGAGAGAGAGAGAGAGAGAGAGAGAGAGAGAGAGAGAGAGAGAGAGAGAGAGAGAGAATAGCTAGGTCCTGTAGCCACTGCACATGAACTCTAGATGCATGCACAACTTTGTGTATCTGGCTTTATGTGGGTGCTAGGAATCAAACTTGGGTTGTTAGGCTTTGCAGGCAAGTGCCTTAACCACTGAGCCATCTCTCCGGCCCAAGTTGATGATATTAACCATCACAATTGCTTTCTGACTACATGGCCTTGAACCAACCAGTTAATTCTCTAGATTGCCCTCTCCTCTATCAAATGGAGGTCATGACAGTTGAGGTGGTGCATGCCTTTAATCCCAGCACTCAGGAAGCAGAACTAAGAGGATTGCCATGAGTTCAAGGCCACCCTGAGACTACATAGTGAATTCCAGGTCAGCCTGAGCTAGAGTGAGACCCTACCTCGAAAAACCAAAAGAAAAAAAGTTTCAAAATGGGGGTCATAAATATTCATCTGCCCAGAGAACTATTGCAAGCTTTAAATAAGGCGTGGCAGCCGGAGTCCAGCCATAGTCAGAATCAGAAAGCTGGGCTAGTATCAAAAGCGGCAGCCCCCTTCCCTGCTAAGCTAGGTAAGCTACCCAACAGTGATGTGTGTCTGTCTTTAGATGTGTGCCCGTGTGTGCACCGCTGGCTTCCCCTCCTGAGCATTCTGGGCAGATAGGATCTGTCTGAGCTCTGCAATCCTTGGCATTTCATTTAGCAGATGTCTTGAATTGTTGCCTTCTCCTCATGCAACATGCCCCAGTCCTTGGAGATTCTGTACCTCTTTGTTGCTTCCTAAGTCATTTTATTTGGAGACGCCATAGCTGGGTCCTTGGGGCTCTGAAGTGGCTCTTTAGGCTCCCACCCAGAGTGCAAGCAGCCCCATAGAGCACCAGGGCCTCGCGTTCTTCCTGATGCAGCTAGGACCTTCCCCTGACCTGGAAGACTGTCTGAAGGCAAGGATTCCGAGCTTGTCTGGGTCCCTGGAGCGGGGTTCTGACTTGTGAATTCAGCTCAGCTCCAGGACTCCTCTCCTCCATCCTTTTACTACAGTGTTTGTTTCACAACTAGACACTCTGCAAAGTGCTGCAGGAAGTAAGCCCTGGGGAGGCAGATAGAGCCCAGCAGAGCAGATAACCACGCAAACCCCTGGATGCCTCTGGGGCTCAGGACAGGGTCAGAGATAAGCGGAAATACCAGGCTTATCACTAAGCCTGAATTATTCCAGAGAAGTTATCCTGGCCAACCAGTCCACTTCATTCCCAGGGCTCCACATACTTGGACAGTAGCCATCGCCAGGCAGAGTAAACACGGAGCGGGCAGTCACTGCAGCTGCAGGATGGGGACTCTGTACCCTGCTCCAGCACTGCGTGGGCCCAGCATCAGAGGCCAGCAGCAGGCGTCAGATTACACCCAGATCATTAAGGTAAGAGGCCTCCAAGTCAATATGCTTTAAAGCAGGAGCCTGAGGAACAACTGGTAAGGTCATGGGACCAAAGGGGACAATGACAGTTGTTCCTCAGATCTAGGTCCTCTTGGAAGAAAGAGCCAGTATTTTATTGATGGGTAGAGTCTGGGAATGGGCAGCTTGGGCTTTCGTAGCTACTGTGGGGTGTACATAACAGTCAGAGTGAGGGGCCAGCTTAACCCTGAAGTTGTCTGCATTGACCTCTGTGAAGCTTTCAAAGCTTTTGTTTTTTAAAAATATTTTATTTAGCCGGGCGTGGTGGCGCATGCCTTTAATGCCAGCACTCGGAAGGCAGAGGTAGGAGGATCGCAGTGAGTTCAAGGCCACCCTGAAACTACAGAGTTAATTCTAGGTCAGCCTGGACCAGAATGAAACCCTACCTCTAAAAACAAAAACAACAAAATATATATATATATATATATATGTATGTATATATATATATATAATTTTTACTTATTTGAGAGAGAGATAGAGTTGGAGATTTAGAAAGACAGAGAGAAAGAGAGAGAATGGGCATGCCAGGGCCTCTAGCCACTGCAAATGAACTCCAAATGCATGTTCCACCTTATGCACCTGGCTTTATGTGGGTACTGGGGAATCGAACCTGGGTCCTTAGGTTTTGTGGGCAAGCACCTTAACTACTGAGCCGTCTCCAGCCCACTTTTTTAGAAATTAAATTTAATTTTGTTTTTGAGGTAGGGTGTAACTCTAGCCCAAGCTGACCTGGAATTCACTATTTAGTCTCAGGCTGGCCATGAACTCATGGCGATCCTCCTACCTCTGCCTCCCGCATGCTGGGATTAAAGGTGTGCGCCACCACGCCCAGCTTTTTTTTTTTTTATGTTTTTCTTTTTTGGCTCCATGGAGAACATGTTGGTACCTTCTGAGTGTACATTAATGATGTATGTGGGGGGGGGGCAGGGCAGGCACCTACCTGGGTAGACTGACTTGGGACTAGAAGCAACCTCTTCTGCCTCCTCCACACTCTGTCCCACAATTGGGCAACTGAGCACATAGTTGAGCTGACCACCTGGGGCACGAGGTAGGGAGAAGGTGGGGTTGATTTCAAAGATGGCAGTTTTCATCTCTACCATTTTCACACAGTGACCATGTGCCAGGCTCTGTGCACGTATAGTTCCTATGCTCCTCCTCAAAAGCCTCGCTCTGCAACCAGCCCGTGTGAGGGGGGAAGCTGTCCAGAGCGGCGACGTGCACGTGTACGCTCATGCCTATGGCATTTACAAAAGGCTCTAGATACCTGACTTCCCTTTCTGGAAACGTTCTCCTGACGTTTTGTTAGAACAAGATTCTTCACTGTAGCATGCAGTATCGTTTAGATATGCAGAATCAATAAAGGGTATTTTCTGTTTTGTTCCTTAGCTGTTGTGTTCTTGAGCTTCCCATGTGAAAAATTTTTAGCTGTTTCTTTTGTTTTCTTTCTTTCTTTCTTTCTTTTTTTTTTTCTGAGGTAGGGTCTCACTCTAGCCAAGCTGACCTGGAACTCACTCTGCAGTCCCAGGCTGGCCTCAAACTCACAGTGATCCTCCCTCCTCTGCCTCCCCAGTAGCTGCTTCTTTTATTGCCGCTATCTTTCTTCATTACAAGCATCATCTATGGTCTGTGAACTTCCTCTTAAGACAGATGGAGGTTTGACTTTCTTACTTCCTGCTTTTTACTCTCTCAACCTGATCTTAGGTATATTTTTGCTTTTACTTGATAAAGCATTTATTCACTGGGGCTTTAATACTCATTGCCAGATCAATTATTGTGCCTTAACCTAATTCTTTCTTGGATTTTTTTTTTAATTTTTATTAACATTTTTCATGATTATAAAATATATCCCATGGTAATTCCCTCCTTTCTTGGATTTTCTAATCTCTTTTGTTCCTATATCTGATGTGTCAATCACTTATAAACTTGGTAAGGCTGGCTGTAGGTGATTTACCACATGCCCATGTAACCCTCCCGCCAACTCCACGAAGTGTATGTGTGGTTATTGTCTTCATGTCACAGAACAGGAAGGAAGTGCAGACTTGGGAGCTAAATAATCCTTAGCCATAATTATAGCCAATAATTGTCAGGCAGAGATAAGAATCAAGTCCATATAGTCTGACTCCAGGCCCCATGCTCTTAACAGTATTCCACGTATTAAGGGTTTGGAGAAGAGCTCAGAGACAGAATATTTGCCTTGCATTCATAGAGCCAAAAAATTTAAAAACGAATATATATATACACACACGCACGCACACACACACACACATACACACACACACACAGTTGTGTTGCTGCCATTTTAGAAAAGCTTTGTATGCATTCTTTTAAAAAGCATATTTATTTATTTATTTATTCGCAAGCAGAGAAAGAAGAGAGACAGAGCAAATGCACCAGAGCCTCCAGCCTCTGAACACGGATGCCAGATGCATGGTGCCACTTTGTGCATTTGCTTTATGTGGGTACTGGGGAACTGAACCCGGGTCGATAGGCTTTGCATGCAAGTGTCTTAACCACTGAGCCATTTCTCCAGCCCTGCGGATCCTCCTTCTCTCCTTTCCAAGTGTTGGAATTTCAGACATAAGCCACCAAACCCAGATAATATTGTACACAGTTTTTGTCCTCTCAGAGTCTTCTGTTTTGGGGATTTTTCATTCTTCTTCTTCAACTTTGCACCGAGGTTGAACTTGTTTCCCTTCTTTGGCTGGAATACACCTTCAAGGTGTCTCCCTTAGAGTGGAATACACCTTCAAAGCTTCCGTAGAGACACTGAAAAAAGAAAAGAAAGTCTGTGTTTTGGTTTTTTTTTTTTTGTTGTTTATTTTTTATTTATTTGAGAGTGACAGAGAGAGAGAGAGAGAGAGAGAAAGAATGGGTGCCCCAGGGCCTCCAGCCACTGCAAACGAACTCCAGACGCGTGCGTCCCCTTGTGCATCTGGCTAACGTGGGTCCTGGGGAATCAAGCCTCGAATCGGGGTCCTTAGGCTTTACAGGCAAGCGCTTAACCACTAAGCCATCTCTCCAGCCCAAGTCTGTGTATTTTTATTACACCTTTGCAAGTCATAATATTCTCCACTCTATCTTCTGACAAGGGGCAGTGTCCTCAACATTCTCCAGGCTAGAACTCTATGTCCAAGCTGTCTTTCAGGATCCACTTGTGTTCAGGATGAGAAGTCTGATGTGATTCTAATTTCTGTTGATTGGTGTATGATTTTTCTTTGTGTTGTTTTCTAAATTCAAGGAACTTTTGTTAGATTTTCTTTGCATGACTATATATTTTTTGACAGATTCCTATATTTATTTCTCTTCTTGAAACTCCTGTTTCTTAGGTGTGAGACCAAGTGGATACAACTTTTCTCTTTTTCCCTCACTCTCTTACTCTATTTATATGTACACACACACACACACACACTGGCATACATCTATATAAAATCTTCATATAATACCTTAACTATTTCCTCATCTGTATTTTATATTTTGTTTTGTTTTTCCAAGGTAGGGGCTTGCCCTAGCCCAGGCTCACCTGGAATTCACTGTGTATTCTCACACTGGCCTTTCACTTATGGTGATCCTCCCACTTCTGCCTCCCAAGTGCTGGGATTAAAAGTATGCAACAGGGGGCTGGAGAGATGGCTTAGTGGTTAAGGCGCTTGCCTGCAAAGCCAAAGCATCCCAGTTCAATTCCCCAAGACCCACATAAGCCGGGTGCATAAGGGGGCGCACACATCTGAAGTTCGTTGATTCGCAGTGGCTGGAGGCCCTGATGTGCCTATTCTCTCTCTCTCTCTCTCTCTCTCTCTCTCTCTCTCTCTACCTACCTATTTCTGTATCTCTCTCTCTCAAATAGATAAAAATAAAATATTTTTTAAAAGGCATGCAACACTACACCCAGCTCATATTTTGGATTTTTAAAATTTTGTACTCACATTTTTCTTTTATGTTCTGTACTTGTTCTTTTTCTGTAAATTCTCTTGTAATGGATGGAATAAGCAAATTCTCACAATCCTGTGGTTATGAATGTTGACCTTTTTGGTTTTTCGAGTTAGGGTCTCACTCTAGCCCAGGCTGACCTGGAATTCACTATGGAGTCTCAGGGTGGCCTTGAACTCACGGTGATCCTCCTACCTCTTCCTCCCGAGGGCTGGGATTCAAGGCATGCGCCACCATGCCCGGCTACGTCTTCCTTTCTTATTACTTCTTTTCCTATTAGGTCTCTGGAGGAAAAGGAGGTAAATGTGAGAGATCAGTCTATCAACTTAACTCGGAGTCTTTAAAAAAATGTTTTATCTGTTTGTTTGAAAGAGAGAAAATCAGGAAAAAAAGCAGACAAAAAGAGAGTGAGTGTGGGTATGCCAAGGCCACCTGCCACTGCAAACAAACTCCAGACACACGCACCGCTTTTGACTTTAGCTGGGCACTGGGAAATCAAGCCCAGGTCGCCAGAGTTTGCAAGCAAGTGCTTTTAACCGCTGAGCCATCTCTCCAGCCCCAGGGTCTTAATAACACTTTAAGATGATGATGTTTCAATCGCTCTTACTCCATGAATCCCAGACTGCTGTCAGGCTACCAGAAGACCAGGGAAGACTAGTTCCACCCCAGGACAAACAGAGGTCAGCCTGTCCTTTAAAGTTGTCTTGCCCTCACCCAGAAAGGAGGAAGGAAGTGCCATTACATTTGCTACTCCATATCAACCCAGCCCTCACTGTATCTCTGGTCTTTCTTCTTTTAGCTTGGGAGATCTTCCTTATCCTCTGAGCAGGCACCATTGTCCTCAGAGAATTGCCCTCCCCTCCCCCCCCCCTTTTTTTTGCTATGTCCTGTACATGGATAAGAGTTGGAAAGAAGCCACTCTTCCACCCTCAAGGAACTCATCTGTGGACAAACTCATTTATTCTGTAAGCTGAGGAACAAAGAGATCCAAACTAGGACTTTTGGAAACTGCATTCCATCAAAGGAGGCTTAAGAACTTCTGTGGGTGTGTACAGAGTTCTGAGAACTGTCAGTATTATTACTGTGCTTTTTAAAAAAAGAATTATTTATTTTTAATTTTTTTTTTTGTTTTGTTTTGTTTTTCGAGGTAGGGTCTCACTCTAGCCCAGGCTGACCTGGAATTCACTATGTAGTCTTAGGGTGGCCTTGAACTCATGGTGATCCTCCTTCCTCTGCCTCCCGAGTGCTGTGATTAAAGGTGTGCGCCACCACGCCTGGCTATTTATTTATTTTTTTATTGACAACTTCCGTAATTGTAAACAAAAACCCAGGGTAATTCCCTCCCGCCTTCCACTTTCCCCTTTGAAACTCAGCTCTCCATCATACCTCTTCCCCCTCTCAGTCAGTCTTTCTTTAGTTTTGAAGTCATCTTTTCCTCTTATTGTGATGATCTTGTGTAGGTAGTGTCAGGCACTGTGATGTCATGGATATCCAGGCCACTTTGTGTCTGGAGGAGCACATTGTAAGGAGTCCTACCCTTCCTTTGGCTCTTAGATTACTTTCACCACCTCTTCCACAATGGACTCTGAGCCTTGGAAGGTGTGATAGAGATATTGCAGTGTTGAGCACTCCTCAGTCACTTCTTCTCAGCACCATGATGCCTTTGGAATCATCCCAAGGTCACTGACATCTGAAAAGAGAAGCTTCTATAACTAAAAGCAAGAGTAGCATTAATATATGGGTATTAACATTAAGAGAAGTGCTTACTGGGCAGTTTGGTGAACATAGTATACACATTTAGCCAGACAGCGCAGATCTTACACCCCTAGGGCTCATGACTACCCCTGTTGTAGGTATTCAGTACCAGGAATGTATTTCTTCCCATGGAGCCAGCCTCCAGTCCAATTAGAGAGCAGTTGGTTTCCCCCATAACAGACATGCCACTATTGCACCCATTGGTTCATATGGCCTGGGTGACCAAATTTTTTTTTTTTTTTTTTTTTGGTTTTTCGAGATAGGGTCTCACTCTGGTCCAGGCTGACCTGGAATTAACTCTGTAGTCTCAGGGTGGCCTTGAACTCATGGCAATCCTCCTACCTCTGCCTCCCGAGTGCTGGGATTAAAGGCGTGCACCACCATGCCCGGCTTGGGTGACCAAATTTAAGGCTTATAGTGTCCACTGTTGAGTATCTCCACTGGTGATTTCTCTCTCTCCCATTGAACTGCATGGAGCATAGCTTTTTCCAGCTTTTGGTCAGCTGGTCTATATGGAGGAGTTTATCAGCTCAGCTCCAGCAGGGTTTCTCAGTGACCTTGCAGCCCAAGTATGTGGAATCTTTAGCAATAGGGTCTTACCGTCTATTCCTGGTGGGAAACTAAGAGCCTTGGCAATGTCCTGTAAAGTTTTAGGGGTATCAGTGATCTCCCTGGCTAACAGCTCACTGGAGGTTATCCCATCCCTGGCACTGAAAATTTTCTGGTAACAATCTATGGCTTCTGTGTATTCTCTTGTCTAAAAAAGTAGAGTTCCATATGACTTATTTATATTCTCTTAGATTTTGATTAGCCCGCCCTCCACTTTTCCTTTACTCAATTTCTTCCCCTGACTTCACTTAGCCTTTTTACCCCATTAATCTGTTATTCTACTTATATATATACAATGACATCCTATTAAGGCCCCCCTCCCTTTCTATTCCCTTTATATCTCCTTTCTAGCTTACTGGCCTCTACTACTGAATTTTATTCCTACTCACATAGAAATCCAATCATTTGTAGCTAGGATCCATATATAAGAGAAATGATTGGTTTTCTGGGCCTGGGTTACCTCACTAAGTATAATCCTTTCCAGATCCACTCATTTTCCTGAAAATTTCATTTTTCTTATTTATTTGTTTGTTTTTTGGTTTTTCAAGGTAGGGTCTCACTCTGGTCCAGGCTGACCTGGAATTAACTCTGTTATCTCAGGGTGGCCTCGAACTCACGGTGATCCTCCTACCTCTGCCTCCCGAGTGCTGGGATTAAAGGCGTGCACCACCACGCCCGGCAATTTCATTTTTCTTTACCGCTGAGTAGAACTCCATTGTATAAATGTTCCACATTTTCATTATCTACTTATCAGTTGGGGTATGTCTAGGCTGGTTCCATTTCCTAGCTATTATGAATAAAGTGGCAATACACATGGTTGAGAAAATATCTCTAAGGTAGTCAAGTCCTTAGGATATATGCCTAGGAGTGATATAGATGAGTCATATGGAAAATCCATTTTTAGCTGTTTCAGGAAGCTCCACACTGGTTTCCACAATGGCTACACCAGATTGCATTCCCACTAACAGTGTAGAAGGGTTCCTCTTTTTCTGCATCCTTGCCAGCATTTACGTCCATTTGTTTTCATGATGGTAGCCATTCTGACAGGAGTGAGATGGAATCTCAATGTAGCTTTAATCTGCATTTCCCTGATGACTAGGGATGTAGAACATTGTTTTTAGATGTTTATACGCCATCTGTGTTTCTTCTTTTGAGAATTCTCTATTTTGTTCCATAGCCCATTTTTTTAAATTTGGTGGTTGGATTTATAAGAAATAAGTATTTAGTTTTTTTGAGTTCTTTGTCTATTTTGGATATTAATCCTCTGTCAGATGTATAGCTGGCAAAGATTTTCTTCCATTCTGCAGGTTGCCTCTCTGCTCTATTCACAGTGTCCTTTACCATACAAAAGCTTTGTAATTTCATGAGGTCCCAGAAGATGATTCATGGTTTTATTTCTGAGCAACTGGGGTTATATTCAGAATGTCCTTGCCAAGACCAATATGTTGAAGGATTTCCCTTACTTTTTCCTCTCACAGTTTCAAAGTTCAGGTCTGATATTAAGGTCTTTGGTCCATTTGGACTTAATTCTTGTGCATGGAGAGAGATAAGGATCTATTTTAATCCTTCTACAGTCCATATCCAGTTTTCCCAGCACCATTTTCAGAAGAGGCTGAAGATCAATGGTGGCTGCAGCTATCAGGACTTATATCAGGGTTCTCTATTCTGTTCCATTGATCTACATGTCTGTTTTTGTGCCAGTATCATGCTGTTTTTGTTACTATGGCTCTGTAATATAGGTTAAAATCTGGTATGGTGATATCACCATCCATATTTTTGTTGCTCAAAATTGTTTTAGATATTCAAGGTTTTTTGTGCTTCCAAATGAATATTTTTTCTATTTCTGTGAAAATGCCATTGGAATTTTGATGGCGATCACATTAAATGTGTAGATTGCTTTTGGTAAGGTAGCAATTTTCACAATATTGAATCTTCCAATCCAAAAAAAGATGTCTTTCCATTTCCTAGTGTCTTCTGCAATTTCTTGCTTGAATATTTTAAAGTTTTCATTGTAGAGATCCTTCACTTCCTTGGTTAGGTTTATTCCAAGGTACTTTTTTTTTTTTTGATGCAATGGTGAATGGGAATGGTTCTCTGATTTTATCTTCTGTGTGTTTGTTGATAGCATATAAGAATGCTACTGATTTCTGCGTGTTTATTTTGTATCCTGCTACATGGCTATAAGTGTTTATCAACTCTAACAGTTTGCTGGTAGAGTCTTTAGGGCCCTTTATGCATAGAATCATATCATCAGCAAATAATGATAACTTTATCTCTTCCTTTCCAATTTGTATCCCTTTTATATGTGTCTCTTGCCTTATTGGTATGGCTAAACTTTCAGCACTACATTAAATAAAAGTGGGGACAGTGGACACCCTTGTCTTGTTCCTCATTTTAGTGGAAAAGCTTCAGCTTTTTCTCCATTTAGTATTATGTTGGCTATAGGTTTGTCATAAATAGTCTTTATTATGTTGAGATATGATCCTTCTATTCCCAGTTTCTGTAGGAGTTTTATTATGAAGGGATGTTGGATTTTGTCAAATGCTTTTTCTGCATCCTATGAGATGATCATGTGATTTTTGTCTTTCAGTCCATTTATGTAATGTATTACATTTATCGATTTGCATATGTTGAACCATCCCTGTATCTCTGGGATAAATCCTACTTAGTCAGGGTGAATGATCTTTCTGATATATTCTTGTATTCTATTTGCAAATATTTTGTTGAGAATTTTTGCATCTATGTTCATGAGGGAGATTGGTCTGTAATTTTCTTTTTTTTTTTGTTATATCTTTGTCTGGTTTTGGTATCATGGTGATGCTGGCATGAGAGAAGATGTTTGGTATGATTCCTTCCATTTCTATTTTATGGAAAAGTTTGAGAAGCATTGATGTTAATTCTCCCATGAAGGTCTGGTATAATTCAGCAGTGAATCTATCTGGGCCTGGAATTTTTTAGTTGGGAGATTTTTTATAACTGCTTGGATCTCCACACATGTGATAGGTCTGTTTAGCTGGTTGATCTCATCTTGATTTAATTTTTTAAAATATTTTACTTTTATTTATTTATTTGCAAGACAGAGGTAGAAAGAGAGAGGGAGAATGAGTGAGCCTGGGCCTCCAGCTGCTGCAAATAAACTCCAGATGCATGTGCCACCTTGTACATCTGGCTTATGTGTGTGCTGGGGGATTGAACCTGGGTCCTTTGGCTTTGCAGGCAAGTGCCTTAACTGCTAAGCCATCTCTCTTGTCCCCTTGATTTAATTTAGGTAGGTCATCCACATCTTCATTATCCACTTATCAGTTGGGGTATGTCTAGGCTGGTTCCATTTCCTAACTATTATGAATAAAGTGGCAATACACATGGTTGAGAAAATATCTCTAAGGTAGTCAAGTCCTTAGGATATATGCCTAGGAGTGGTATAGATGAGTCATATGGAAAATCCATTTTTAGCTGTTTCAGGAAGCTCCACACACACAGTGGAGTATATGTTCTTTTATAAATATTTTTTTTAATTTTTTATTTATTTATTTGAGAGTGACAGACACAGAGAGAAAGACAGATAGAGGGAGAGAGAGAGAATGGGCACGCCAGGGCTTCCAGCCTCTGCAAACGAACTCCAGACGCATGCGCCCCCTTGTGCATCTGGCTAACGTGGGATCTGGGGAACCGAGCCTCGAACCGGGGTCCTTAGGCTTCACAGGCAAGCACTTAACCGCTTAGCCATCTCTCCAGCCCGAGTATATGTTCTTATAGTATGTCCCTATGATTTTTTAATTTCTCTGGTATCTGTTGTGATGGTGCCTTTTCCATCTCTTATTTTATTAATTTGTGTCTCTTCTCTTTCTTTTGGTCAAATTTTCTAAGGGTTTATCAATCTTGTTTCTCATTTCCAAGAACCAACTCTTTATTTCATTGATTCTTTGGATTTGTTTTGGTTTCTATTTCATTAATTTATGCCTTAATCTTTATTATTTCTTCCCATCTACTGACTTTTGGTTTGCCTTGGTCTTTTTCCAAGCCCTTAAGGTGAAGCAATGAGTTGTTTACTTGTGATCTTTTAAATTTCTTTATATAGTCAACTTAAAGCTATAAATTTCCCTCTTAGGACTGCCTTCATTGTGTCCCAAATGTTTTGGTATGTTGTGTTCTCATTATAATTTGATTCTATGATTTTTTTCATTTCCTTCTTGATTTCTTTTTTATAATATTTATTTATTTATTTGAAAGAGAAAGAGAGAGAATGGGTGTGCCAGGGCCTCCAGCTACTGCAAACAAACTCCAGATGCATGCACCCCCTTGTGCATCTGGCTAATGTGGCTCCTGAGAAATTGAACCTGGGTCCTTTGGCTTAACAGGCAAACATTTTAACTGCTAAGCCATCCCTCTGGCCCTTGTTCTTGACTTCTTCATTGACCCATTCATCATTTAGTAGTATATTGTTCAGTTTCCATGATTTTGTGCATGCTCTATAGCTTTTCTTGTGATTGATTTGTAGTTCGATCCCATTGTGATCAGATAGAGTTCAAGGAATTACTTCAGTTTTCCTGTCTTTGTTAAGATTTGCTTTGTGTCCTAACATATGGTCTATTTTAGAGAATGTTCCATGCACTGCTGAAAAGTGTGTATTTTACAGCACTTGGATAAAATGTCCTGTAGATATCTGTTAGGTCCATTTGTTCTAAGACCTCATTTAATCCAGATGTATCTCTGTTTATTTTTTCCCAGGATGACGTGTCAATTGATGAGAGTGGGGTGTTAAAGTCACCCACTACAACTGTGTTTGGTGTTGTATGTGACCTTAGTTCTAAGAGCATTTGCTTGATGAAATTGGGAGCCTCCATGTTAGGTACATATATATTTAGGATTGTAATGTCCTCCTGTTGGAGTGTTCCTTCAATCAATATAAAGTGACCTTCCTTTCCTAACTAATGTTGGTCTAAAGTCTATGCTGTCAGATATTAGGATAGCAACCCCTGCTTGTTTTCTAGGCCCATTTGCTTGAAACACTGTTTTCCAGCCTTTCACCCAAAGATAGTGTCCATCCTTTTTGGAAAGGTGAATTTTTTAGAGGCAACAAATGGAAGAATCCTGCTTTTTTTGTTTGTTTGTTTTAGTTTTTTTTTTTTTTTTTTTTTTTCGAGGTAGGGTCTCACTCTAGCTCAGGCTGACCTGGAATTCACTATATAGTCTCAGGGTGGCCTCTAACTCATGGCGATTCTCCTATCTCTCCCTCCCAAGTGCAGGGATTAAAGGTATGTGCCACTACACCCAGCTTGGATCCTGCTTTTTGTTGTTGTTATAATTTATTTTTATTTATTTATTTGAGAGTGACAGAGATAGAGAGAAAGAGGCAGAAATATATATAGAGAGAATGGATGCGCCAGGGCCTCCAGCCACTGCAAACGAATTCCAGATGTGTGCGCTCCCCTGTGCATCTGGCTACCGTGGGTCCTGGGGAATCGAGCCTTGAACCAGGGTTCTTAGGCTTCACAGGCAAGTGGTTAACCACTAAGCCATCTCTCCAGCCCTGGATCCTGCTTTTTAATCCAGTCTGCAAACTTGTGTCTTTTGGTTGGGGCGTTGAGGCTGTTGATATTAAGAGTTATGATTGAGGGCTGGAGAGATGGCTTAGCAGGTTAAGCACTTGCCTGTGAAGCCTAAGGACCCCGGTTCAAGGCTCCATTCCCCAGGACCCACGTTAGCCAGATGCACAAGGGGGCGCATGCATCTGGAGTTCGTTGTCAGTGGCTGGAAGCCCTAGTGCACCCATTCTCTCTCTCTCTCTCTCTCTCTGTCACTGTCAAATAAATAAATAAAAATAACAAAAAAAATTTAAAAAAGAGTTATGATTGAAAGGTGTGTGTTTATTTTTTCCATTTTCCTTGTTTTGTTGTTCTTCCAGATTTACTTTTGCTCTTTTGTATTAATTAGTATTTGAGTGTGGTTTGTTTTTTCCAGGTTCCTTATATGTGTGTTTTTCTTTCTCTTCAGCTTGGAGGATCCTTTCAAGTATTTTCTGTAGAGATGACTTTGTATTCAAATATTCCTTTATCCTACTTTTGTTGTGGAATGTCCTTATTTCTCTGTCTATTTGAATGGATAGCTTTTCAGGATAAAGTAACCTTGGTTGACAGTTGTTGTCTTTCAGAATACATCATTCCAAACCCTTCTGGCTTTTAAAGTTTGTGTGAGTAATCTGCTGTGATCCTGATAGGCTTGCCTTTGTTTATGACTTGATTTTTCTCTCTAACTGCTTCCAATATATTTTCTTTGGTTTGTACATTTTGTAGTTTAATTCTAATATGGCGAGGAGAGGGTTTTTTTTGTCTGTTTGGTGTTCTAAAGGCTTCCTGTAGATACATTGGCATCTCTTTCCCAACTGGGGACAGTTTTCTTCTATGATTTTGTTGAAAATGCCTATTATGCCTTTGGAGTGAAATTCTTCTCCTTCTACTATATCCTAAATTCTTATGTTTGACCTTTTCATAGTGTCCCAAATATCTTGAAATTCCCATTCATAGCTTCCTCTTAGCTTGTCTTTCTCTTTGTTGAACTGTATTAGATCTGCCACCTGGTCTAATTTAGATATTCTGTCCTCTCCTTCATCCATTCTACTGGGGAGATTTTCTACAGAGTTTTTTTTATTTGACTGACTGTGTTCTTCATTGCTCATATTCCTGACTGGTTTTTCTTTATTATTTGTATTTCTTTTCTCATGTCTTGTATTGACATATCCTTATTTAATTAACTGGTTTTCTGTGACTTCTTTGATTCCTTTGATTTCTTCTTTGATTTATTTGACCATATTTATAATCGTTCGTTTGAAATCTTTCTGCAGCATTTCCTCTAAATCAGTCTCACTGGAGGTCATTTCTGATGGATTTATAATTTTTGGTGGATTTATATTGTCTTGATTGTTTGTGCTTCTTGTATTATAATGTAGACATTTTTGCATCTTGGATTAATTTAGTCCTTGGGTTTTCTAATTATCTGCAGTATCATTAGATGTTTCAATCCATCTGATGTTATATATCTTCAGTGTAGGAGCTTAAGGTGCTAGGTGTGGCTCTTACAACTCTCAGAGTAACCACAAAAGTGACCCTAGGTGTTGGATTTGCCTGCTATGAGAGTATTCTAGTAGGCTGTGTGGAACAAAATGTAGGCAAATCTAAAATTTAACTGAACAATGCACATATTCAATGAAAACCAGCAGAGTATTTATGCAAGAGTAGGTATTATGACAACCAGATCTTCTAACAAAGTCACTGTCCCTTAGGATGTCTGTTGCCCCATACTCTTAATTCTGTCAACTAGGAGGCTAAGATTCCTGGTCTGTTGAGGGTTCCAAGTCAGCTTATGACCAAGTGAGACCTTTCTCTAATGAATGACAGAAAAGGCAACAAAGGTACTATCAGTCAGGAAGCAACAAGTGACAAGCCCAAAATATAGCTTATTTAAGAATGGCAGATCTGACCATCCATCAGATTCAACACATAATTTATGCTGACATGGAACGTGCAACTAGCGCTTCCGATCCTATATGCCAGGCTTTTTTGTGGGTACCGACCTGGTGAAATCCCAGTTACCTTTGGGGATGGCTTTGGTCTCAACTATGTTGCGCTCCTGCTTGGGTCCCTCTTTGCTGTGCTCTGGGCTCAGGTAGGCTGGCTGGGTCGCTGCTTGGATCGCTTGTGCCGGGTGCTGTGTAGATGAGCTCCCTTCCCAGGCCTCTGGTGCTTGCTGGTGCTTGTGCCAGTGGTGAGGAGAGGGGAGGCTGTGGATGGTGGCTCATGTTCCTGGTCCTTTTCCTCACAATCTGCTCTGCTGGTCCATGCTGTCCACCCCTTCATGTTTCTTGAGTTTGTGAGGAGGCTGGTGTGAGTGGAAAATCCCCTCACCTGGCTTTTCCTGCAGCTCAGGACAAGCCTGGTGACCGTGGCCATGTGGACCTGGTGCCACCGCTGCTGGAGCCACTTCTGTCTGCTTCCGTGGTCTCTAGATGCTCTGGATCTCTCCTACTTCTCTGCTGTGGTTGATAAGTTCTGATACTCCTTTACTTTTTAGTAGAAGAGTGTACTTTGTGGATTTTTTTTTTTTTGGCTTTTTTTCCCCTAGGTTGCTTTGGCATGGTTCCTATGCCACCATCTTAATCAGAAGTTGTCCTGTGCTTCTTTTATTTTATTTTTTCCTGAGGTAGCATCTCATACTAGACTAGATTGAGTTGGAACTCACTCTGTAGTCCCAGGATGCCCTTGAATTCATGGTGATCCTCCTACCTCTGTGTCTGGAATGCTGGGATTAAAGGCATGTACCACCACACCCAGCCCTGTGTTTCTTTTGATGGTTCTAGAAAAGCCAGCTGCTGTCCCTTCCACAGAGGTGTCCCCATGGTCAGCTCAACCTAATACTTCCTGCTACATGCCAGGCATGTTGGTGGGAATGTCAGGCGGACTGTGGAGGCTGTCCTGCCATGGTGGAGCTCTATGTGGCGTTGGGACAGTAGATGGCTTTAGGGTCCCCAAAATGAACTGCTTCAGAAATTTACTGCTTAAGGGAGGCCTCAGACAAACCCCTTTGTAACTTAGGCCATCAGCTTTAGAGAGCTCTCTAGAAATCTCTTCTAGTAGCTGGAATGGGCAGTCTTTCTCACTTCTGTGCTTATGAATGAGTCATTTTTGAAACTTCATTTTCCGTTTTCTCCATAATTCTGTTTCTGCTTGTTTTGATCCATATGCATCCTGTTTGCTTGTTTCCTTTGGGTCCATCTGGACTTTCGGAATCTTTCTAGGGCTTTGTTAGCCTTTGGCTTGATGGTGGCTCTGAAGGACTCCCCAGTAGTGGTGATGCATCAGCCAAGGCTTTATGTTGGCAGAAATTCGCTCCTAGCCTGGAAATGGGGACTGTCTCTGCATTTTGCTTGGAACTTTATTCCACAAAAGCTATCAGCACCAACTAGAAGAGAGATTCGTGGGGCTGAAGGTTGAACTTCAAGAGATTTCTCTGGGCAGCCATTTCCCAAAATTTGATTCAGGGGATCTTGGCTAAGATCCCCCCCACAGGGAAGTACAAATACTGGTTACTGGGGACAGAATGGTCCCCTGACCATGTAGGTGCCTTTCCTGTGGCAGATGAAGTCCTGCGCTAGCTGTGTTAGGGCACCATGTTCCCTACATTTTTTTCACCAGGGGCAATGTGGTTTTCTTTTGTTGCATGGGGTGGGGTGGGGTAGCTTTTTAGGGGAGGGATAAAGGGGGTTATGTATGGCAGGCTGGCCTCCAACTCACTGTGTAGCCAGGGATGACCTTGAGCTTCTGATCTCCTGCCTGTGCCTCTGGAGTACAGGGGTCACACGTGGGTACAACCAAACCTGGTTTACGTGATGTTGAGATTCCAACCAGAGCTCGATGCGTGCCAGGTGAGCACTCTGCCAACAGAGCCACATCCAGCCTGCTGTGTCTCAGTAATAGAACGGACCAGTGTTCTTTTTGCTCTCAGTCTTCCAGCACCAATGTCCAAGACTCTTCCCAGAAATAGGTTTGGGCCTATCAATGAACTGTTTAGGAGCAGCTATCTTAAGGGATGGGTAGGTGGGGATGTATTGTCGAGCTGCATTTGCATCGTAAGGACAGTATATTGAAAAGTCACTTGTGGCCGGGCATGGTGGCATGCGCCTTTAATCCCAGCACTCGGGAGGCAGAGGTAGGAGGATTACCATGAGTTCGAGGCCACCCTGAGACTCCATAGAGAATTCCAGGTCAGCCTGGGCTAGAGTGAGACCCTACCTCGAAAAAAAAAAAAAAAAAAAAAAAAAGTCACTTGTGGCTTTTCAATTTCCAGGTCAGTTTATCATTACTGATTTTACTCAGGAAGGGAAAGCTTGGGGGACACTAAAGCCCCCCCCCACCCCCACCTTTACTTAATGCCTTACTTCTATGCCTGAGCCATTCTTGGAAGCCATGTTTCTTGAGCTGATTTTCCCTTCTGGGCTCTGCTTTTTTTTTTTTTTTCCATGAGAGACTGGATGAAACAGGTCTATAAATCTGATTTCTCCGTGGCATCTTTGAGACTCTCAGGTGGCCCTTGTGTCCCACCTCAGTGACAGCCTGAGTGTCTTAGCTTATGTCTGCTTTGGAAGTTGATGTGTCTGCAAAAGTTAAATTCAAGACCAAAAGTTTATGAAGTTCACATGTTTGGAAACATGGGCCTCATGGCTGTCTAGGACCCCGCTGAGTCTGCCAGTTTAGATACTGAGTGCCTGATACATTCATGGTCATTAGTAGGAGGTCAACAAGCTTTGTAAGGCATATGACCTGTGGGGGTGGTACTTGGTGACTAGCCTAGGTTGTTGTCCCTCAGTTCTAATTTTAGGGGTAAGTAACCAGTGGCAGAGGCCCCCTGTGAGGAAGAACTTCCAGACTCACCCCATGAGCAGTCTGAATCCATGTTTCAGGTATTAGCAAAGCAGGGGAGTTTGTCTTTAAATTGCAGAAGCATCAAAATTTTCATTATGACAAAAGTCAGACCTGACTAAAGGGCCTCACAGTTGCTTCTGCTTTGATCTTGCTTTTTTTAAAAAATTTTGAATCAAATACATATGCGGCTTGTAGCACCCCAACTCTTCAGGGCCCAGGGTAATGAAAGCCTTCTTGCACAGTTCAGCTGATACGTATACTTAAAGGACACTTTTCTTCCAACCATTAGTCAGCTTCATGAACCCTAGCCTGCACTGGGCAGATTCTTAAAATATCTGCCCATCAGCAGCCTCTCAAAGAGGAATGTTAAATGCTGCCATGATGTCAAAGGGGCCTCAAGGAGAAGGGCCTGGGCCAAGCTTAGCCTGTCACTCCTGGATGGGCTTGAGTGAGAGATAGGCAAGGCAGAGGCATAGTGGAGCCCTGGGCCTCTCAGCTGCTCAGACAGCCCAAGTGTGGTTCTGGGGGACAAGGCTCCTGGCCACGAAGGACAATGACTTGCCAGACACTACCACCTAAGTGACAAGCAGTGGCGTGTGGTGCTTCCTTTTCCTTGCGCTACCTCTAGTCAAGCCCGAATCAGGATGTCAGGAGTTTCCAAGGAGGGTCCCAGTCCCCTGCGTCTGCCAGCGTTGGGCAGGATCTGCTTAGCCACCATGGACAAAAAGCTTAACATACTGACTGAGAAGGTGGACAGACTCTTGCATTTCCAACAAGATGTCATGGAGAAGCTGCAGTGTGTGTGCCAAGGTATGGGCCACCTGGAGCGAGGCCTGCACCGGCTGGAGGCCTCCCGAGAATTGGGCCTGGCAGAAGCTGACGGCTCACCCCCAGCCGCTGCTCAGTCCAGGTGGCCCGAGCTCCTGGAGCTGGTGAGGGCTGTGCAGCAGGATGGTGCCCGGCATGGTGCCAGGCTTGAAGCCCTCTTCAAGATGGTGGTGGCTGTGGACAGGGCCGTTACTTTGGTGGGGGCCACGTTCCAGAACTCCAAGGTGGTCGATTTCATCATGCAAGATAGTAATGTCCCCTGGAGGAAGGGCAGCCCGGCTGATGGCTCCCAAGAGGTTGGTTTCTGCTTCTCTGGCTGCGCAGGGAGGGGAATCGGGGTTCTGGTGGAAGCTGGGCAGGCAGTGAGTCTCAGGAGAGCTGCAGAGACATTGTTCACTTCCAGCGCTTTCTGTGCGCTGTTGATGGAGGAAAGGAGAGATGGAGACTTAGAGGCCTCAGGTGGCTTGCTAGACAGTCCACTAACTCACTCTCCCTTCTCAGGAAAAGATGAATCAGTGGCCTTGGTGGGAGGTGACACCTTGGACAGCTCTAGGCCATGCATGCATAGAACAAACTGGCCACTAAGGAGAGGATGTCATACTCCTTAGTAGTAGCAGACGTCTCTCTTCCGGTAGTGCTCTTTCTATCCTTTCATACCTGGGATAGGGCACAGGCAGAGGGAGACCAGCCTCCACAATTCCTACTCAGAAGCCCACCTCCTCTTTCATCTCTAGCATTGTGCTTTGCCTCACGGGGGGCAAACGTGTACACCTGCCTGTGGGGAGATGAACGCCTACAGTCACCCATGGGGGCAGCAGGCAGGAGTCAGAGCCGGGGGGTGAGGGTAGCATTTCTGAGAATGGCTGCTCCCCAGGTTTACATAATCACACTTGTGTCCTAATGGAAGCTTGGCCAGTGGGGAGTGAGCAGTGAGGCATTGCTGCAGGCAGGTTCACATTGCTGGCAGAAAACAGCCGACCAAGAGCAGCTTATGGGAAAAAGGGTTTATTTTGGATTATGGACTCAAAGGGAAGCTCCACAATGGCAGGGAAAACCATAGCATGAGTAGAGAGGGTGGATATCACCCCCTGGCCAACATAAGGTGGACCATAGCAACAGGAGAGTGTGCCAAACACTGGCAAGAGGAAGCTGGCTATAGCATCCATAAGCCCGCCCCCAACAATACACTGCCTCCAGGAGGCGTTAATTACCAAATTGCCATCAACTGGGGACCTGGCATTCAGCACACCTAAGTTTACGGAGGATACCTGAATCAAACCACCACAGGTATGTAGAGGAAGTACCCCATTTGGGAACAGCTAAGGACCAGCCACTAAATATTTGGAGCTATTCAGCTGACCCACCTTCCCCTTCCTTCCTGCAGCAGCTCCCGGCTCACCTCTTCCTCAGCTCCCTGCCGCCTGCCCTACGCCCCCGCACAGTGTGATCTACAGGGGAGATAGGACCCCTGCAGTGGCTCTGGCCACTGATAACCAACCTTGGCTTTATAAAACAACAACAACAACAAAAACTAATTAAATAAATTTAAGTAATGGCTTTAAAAATAAAATAAAAGCTGGGGGGCTGGAGAGATGGCTTAGCGGTTAAGTGCTTGCCTGTGAAGCCTAAGGGCCCCGGTTCGAGGCTCGGTTCCCCAGGTCCCACATTAGCCAGATGCACAAGGGGGCGCACGCTTCTGGAGTTCGTTTGCAGAGGCTGGAAGCCCTGCCGCGCCCATTCTCTCTCTCTCCCTCTGTCTTTCTCTCTGTGTCTGTCGCTCTCAAATAAATAAATAAATAAAATTAAAAAAAAAAAAGCTGGGTATGGTGCCACATACCTTTAATCCCAGCACTCAGGAGGTAGAAGCAGGAGGTTCACTGTGAGTTCAAGGCCAGTCTGGGACTATAGAGTGAGTTCCAGGTCAGCCCGGGCTAGAATGAGACCCTACATCAAAAAAAAAAAGAAAAGAAAGAAAATTAAATAAATAAAATTACCGTGCACATGGTAAAAGAAAAACACATGAGGGCTGGAGAGATGGCTTAGTGGTTAAGCACTTGCCTGAGAAGCCTAAGGAGCCTGGTTCGAGGCTCGATTCCCCAGGACCCACATTAGCCAGATGCACAAGCGTCTGGAGTTCATTTGCAGTGGCTAGAGGCCCCGGCACACCCACTCATTCTCTATCTATCTATCTATCTATCTATCTATCTATCTATCTATCTATCTATCTATCTATCTATCTATCTGCCTCTTTCTCTCTGTGTCTGTCACTTTCAAATAAATAAATAAATAAAAATAAACAAAAAAATTAAAAAAGAAAAGAAAAACACATGATATGTGAGGTCCTGGGTTCAAACCCCAATATCAAAAGAACAGAAACAAACACAAAACCCAGTCCTCAGGAGAACTCCCCTTACCTGCAACAATCACAGGTGCCAGTTTCCTGTGACTGATCAGCTCTGGGCTCAGCCTCTACAAGCACATCATATAGATAAAACTGTATGATAGGGGCTGGAGAGATGGCTTAGCGGTTAAGCACCTGCCTGTGAAGCCTAAGGACCCCAGTTCGAGGCTCGGTTCCCCAGGTCCCACGTTAGCTAGATGCACAAAGGGCACATGCGTCTGGAGTTTGTTTGCAGAGGCTGGAAGCCCTGGCATGCCCATTCTCTCTCTCCCTCTATCTGTCTTTCTCTCTGTGTCTGTTGCTCTCAAATAAATTAAAAAAAAAAACAAACTGTATGATAGCACATGCCTGAAGGAAGATCAAGAGTTCAAAGCTATCCCGGGCTACATGAAAACTTGTATCAAAATCATTCAATCATTCAATCAAAACAAATCATTCCAGGGGCTAGGAGCTCATTATATATAGTTCGCCTTCCATGGGCTCTGCACCTGCTGGCTAAAGCTAAGCAACTTCAAATTGAAAATATTTAGGGGAAAATTATGTCCGTGCTGAATATGTACAGATGTATTTTTATTCCTAAGTATAATGCATAGTGCTTCCATTATATTAGATGTTATAGGTAATCTGCAGATAAAGTATACAGGAGAATGTTGTAGGTTGTATGTAAATACAACACTAGTTCTTTTTCAAATTTTTATTTATTTATTTGAGAGGGAGAATGCTAGGGCCCCCAGCTGCTGCAAATGAACTCCAGCCACATATGCCACCTTATGTGGGTCCTTGGGAACCGAACCTAGGTCCTTTGGCTTTGCAGGCAAGCACCTTAACCACTAAGCCATCTCTCCAGTTCTTTTAAATCTTTTAAAAATATTTTATGTGTTTAGTTGCAAGGCACCAGGGCCTCCTGCCACTGCAAATGAACTCCAGACACACACACTTTGTTCACCTAGCTTTACATGGGTACTGGGAAATCATACCCAGGCTGTTAGGCTTTGCAAGCAAGTGCCTTGAACTTCTGAGTCATTTTTCCAGCCCATGCTAGATCTCGATTTTTAAAACTTTTTCTTTTCTTTTTTTTTTTTTTCTTTTTTCGAGGTAGAGTCTCACTCTGGTCCAGGCTGACCTGGAATTAACTCTGTCATCTCAGGGTGGCCTTGAACTCATGGCAATCCTCCTACCTCTGCCTCCCGAGTGCTGGGATTAAAGGTATGCGCCACCACGCCCGGCAAAACTTTTTCTTTTAAACTAGGAAAGACAGCGGGTTTCCTGGTTTTACTTAAGCTAAAAATGTGGAGCGCTTCACAACTTTGCGTGTCATCCTTGTGCAGGGGCCATACTAATCTTCTCTGTATCGTTCCAATTTTAGTATATGTGCTGCCAAAGCGAGCACAATTTTTAAAACTTTTTATTGAAAGCTTTCATAAATATAGACAACATACCATGATCATAATCCCCTCCCACCACCTCCCTTTTCCTCTTCCCCAAACCACTGCATCCTTTCTAAGGTCACGAATGTCAAGGCTACTCTGTCTCTTCATGAGAGCATTTTAACAGTCCTCCCCTTCCTTTGGCTCTTACATTCTTTCTGCCACCTCTTCTGCAATGGTCCCTGAGCCTTGGAGGGTGTGTGAGAGATGTCTCAGTGTTAAACACTCCACTGTCACTTCTCAGCACTGTGGTGAGTTTTGAGTCACCCCAGTGGTCACTGCCATCTGAAAAAAGAAGGTTCTCTAACAAAAGTGAGAGTAGCATTAATATATGGGCATAAATATAAGGGTTTAGAGGGCAATTTGGTGGGCATCATATACTCATCCAGACAACAGTAGCAGTTCCCCCCACCCCCCAGGGCTTATGACCTCTCTATCTGTAGGCTTTATTTATTTATTTGTTTTGGTTTTTCAAGGTAGGATTTCACTCTAGCCCAGGCTGAACTGGAAATCACTATGTATTTCTCAGGGTGACCTCGAACTCACGTCAATCCTCCTACCTTTTTTGTTGTTATTGTTTTTTTTTTTTTGTTTTTTTTTTTTTGAGGTAGGATTTCACTCTTGTCCAGGCTATCCTGGAATTCAGTATGTAGTCTCAGGGTGGCCTCGAACTCACAGTGATCCACCTACCTCTGCCTCCTGGCTGAAATTAAAGGCATGTGCCACCATGCCCAGCTTAAGTTTTTAGTTTTAGGTTGTTTTTTTTTTTTCTTTTGGTTTTTTGAGGTAGCATTTTGCTCTGGCCCAGGCTGACCTGGAACTCACTATGTAGTCTCAGGGTGGCCTCGAACTCATGGCAATCCTCCTACCTCTGCCTCCTGAGTGTTGGAATTAAAGGCGTGCACCACCACATCCAGCGAGTTTTTAAAATATATTTTTATTAATATATTTATTAATTTTATTAATATATTTATTTAATATATTTATCGATTTAGTTATTTTTGCAGCCATAGGCTTTTGACTAGGTTTTCAGCACTGGGCATGAATTCCCTCTTGTGAAGTGGGCCTCAAGTCCAGTCAGAACAGCTGGTTTCTTCCGTAACAGACATGTTACCACTGCGCTGGTTGGTACATTTGTCCTGTCTGGAAAGCTGTTAACTTGCAGGATCCACTGCTGGTTAACACCACTGATAACTTTGCTTTGTAAAAAGGCTGCGTGTTGCATAGGTCTCTTCAGGGTTCTGACAGCAAGTTAACAGGGAGGAGGCTCCAGCTCAGCTCCAGCCTGATTCCTCAGTGACCTGCAGCCCAAGCGCGTGGAATCTTCAGCAACAGGGTCTTACCATCTAGTTCCTTTGGGCAACCAGGAGCTTTGTATGCCAGATCTCTCACCATTGCAAACAAATGCCCACCTGGCTTTTTTTGGGTGGCTAGGGAATTGAACCCAGGCTGACAGGCTTTACAAGCAAAGTGCCTTTGACTGCTGAGCCATCTCCTTCAATATATCTAATAGTTTTAATTTATCTCTTTCCCTACAAGATTGAATATCATTCACTGGTTTTACACCGTTTTTATCTTCAGTGAACTACCTCTCATGTTCTTGTCCCTCTTCTCTATTTTGTTTTCCTTGTTGATTTATAACAGCTCTTTGAAGAACCATGAAATTAGCTGTCATACATAGGCATTTATGGATGGGGAAGTCATAGAACTTTCTTTTGCTTTTTACCCTGCTTTTTTTTTTAAATATTTTAATTATTTATTTGTAAATAGAGAGGGAGAAGGAGGGAAAGAGAGAGAATGGGTGTACCAGGGCCTGTAGCCATTGCAAACAAACTCCAAATGCATGTACCACTTTGTGCATCTGGCTGTACGTGAGAACTGGGGAATCAAACCCAGGCTGTCGGGCTTTGCAAGCAAACACCTTCAAACACTGAGCCATCTCCCCAGCCTTGTTTGTTTGTTTTAGTTATTGGAACATTTCTTTCTTCCTTGTTTTTTCTTGAGGTAGGGTCTCACTATAGCCCAGGCTGACCTGGAATTCACTAGGGAGACTCAGGGTGGCCTTGAACTCACGGCAATCCTCCTACCTCTGCCTCCCAAGCGCTGGGATTAAAGGCGTGCACCACCACGCCCGGCCCCTTGGAACACTTCTTGTCTGCATTGCTCCATTGGTATTTGACTGTTCTCTCTCATCCTTCTGTTAAATACACTCACCACTGTGGGTTTCGGTAAGGCTTGCAATCAGCCTCTAGTCCCCAGGGTGTTCTGAGAATGCAGTTAACTGAGATGTAACTAAAACTGTCTGACACACTGTCAGTGCTGAAAACTGCACTGCTGAGCCTTCTGGAGAGGTCTCTGTGTTTCCTACGAGAGCAGGGGCCTAGTAATCATCTGTGGAATTGAATTACATCCTAGCACTGGCTGTTAAATTTGGAAATTATGCCAGGACTCTGTCAAGGTCCTTATCTGTTGGTTTGTTTGAATATTTTTAAAAAATACATTTTATTTATTTATTTGAGAGAGAGAGAGAGGGGGAGGGAGAGAATGGGCGCACCAGGGCCTCCAGCCACTGCCAACAAACTCCAGATGCGTGTGCCCCCTTGTGCATCTGGCTTATGTGGGTCCTGGGGAATTGAACCAGGATCCTTTGGCATTGCAGGCAAATGCCTTAACTGCTAAGCCATCTCTCCAGCCCTGTTTATTCATTGTGGCGGTGATGGTGGTGCTGGGGATGGAACCCAGGGCCTCCACCCATGCAAGGCAGGTGCTCTGACACCAAGCTGCATCCCCAGCACCCTATTAATGAATCTTCTTGAAGTGCTGAGTGAACTTCACTTGGTTGTAACCATGAATTGGATTATTACTCGAAGCCAGGTGCTCTCAGAAAAAAATAATGAATAAAACAACAACTCCAGGCTCAGCTGGGGGTGGGCCCCATCATGGTCAAGCTGTTCAGTACATCAGCCTTTATGAATGGGGCTTGAAGTCCCTTTTCCTTCTGGCTAGGATGGGTGTGCGCGTGCGCGTGTGTGCCTTCCTACAATAGAGGCAGGGAGAGAGAGAACAGTTTGAGCCCATCAAGGTCTGCCAAAGGACAGCCTGTACGTGTCCCTTTCTACTGGTGGGGTGAAACAGGAGGAGGTCTGTGATAATGCCTCCAGCTCTCCCAATGACAGCAGAGCTTGCAGAGAAGAGTGTTATCTGCGTGCAGAAGGTCTGGGCCACTCTGATGACATTGCTGATAAGCACAACTGCATCTAACGTGTTTTTTAAGTGCCTACTATTTGGGAGAGAAGAGAGCTGTAGGGCCCCACTTTAGGGGAACTGCAGTCAGCTGAGTTTTACCATTTGAGCCTCGATGACAGATCCTTAGATTTCAAGAGAACTTGAGACTTAGAATTTTGTTCTAATCAGATTCACTAAGGCATAATAATTATTTTATCAAGAAACCATTTATACACAATAAATTGCACACACAGTAAAAGCTGTGCACATTTTAAATATACAGTTCAACAAATGTGCATACCCGTGTAACCACCACCATACTAAAAATATACAACTTACTGTTTTGTTCTGTTCTGTTTCGAGACAGGGGCTCTAGCCCAAGCTGGCCTTGAACTCATAGTGATCCTCCTACCTCTGCCTATCGAGTCCTGGGATTAAAGGTGTGCACCACCATGCTTGGCTAATATAGAACATTTCTATCACCCCTAATAGGATTCTAGAATTTTAATCTAAAGATTTATATTTTGAAGTTAAAATCTTTAAAAATTTATTTATTTGTTTGCACAGGTGTGTCTGCGCGTGCCCGTGGGTATGCCAGGAGCTCTTGCCACTGTAAACAAATGCACACCCAGCCTTATGTGGGTGCGTGGGGAATTGATCCAGGCCGGCCAACTTTCTCCCCAGTCCCCAAATTAGGTCTTGTCTTTACAAATTTATTTATTTATTATCTATTTGAGGGAGTGTGAGAGAAAGAGGCAGATATATAGAGAGAATGGGCATGCCAGGGCCTCTAGCCACTGCAAACTGCATGCGCCACCTTGTGCATCTGGCTTTATGTGGGTACCGGGGAATAGAACCTGGGTCCTTAGGCTTTGCAGGCAAGCTTCTTAACCATCTCTCCAGCCCTAAAACTCTTTTAAATGCTGCACAAACAAAATGTGTCCACAGCTGGGTTTTTTTGTTGTTTGTTTGTTTGTTTAATCTCTGGGCTTTTGGAACATTAAGGACCTCTGTGGCCAAAGCGTGAGCGAGAGGCCCATTATTGGTGGGTCTTATAAAGGTGTGCAGGATGTGGCGGGAGCTCTGCGTTATTACCAGAGCTGTTGTAACTTGTACCAGGCTCAAAATCCATGGGGCCCAGCAAGAGGTAGAAACTCAGAGAAATGTTTGCTGGAGTGCTTGCTACCTATTGGGCTGTGCCAAGTATCCATAGTGATCGGGATTGTTTTAGGACGCTGAGCATGCGCACAAAAAAGATAATGAGGCGCTGGTTTTAGGCAGACTTCAGATTTAAAGAAAAGCTGTTGACTGCTCCTCTCGGCCGGCACTGCGCATCCTTACACAATGGGTTCCTTGGCACTGATAGTTCGTTGTCTCAAAATAACCACAGCTGTTGGGCTCTTTCTACGTGCTGGACACACTCCTCAAAACATTTTCACAAATTAGTTCCCTAATCTTTCCTCTGACTTTATGAGATAAAATTTGCTAATGGGATAGCTTCCTATTTCACAGATGGGAAAGTGAGACGTAGAGAAGTATGGCTAAGTGGTAAAGGTGGGGTTCAAAACCAGCAAGGCTGGTTTGGGAGACCAGGTGCCTGGCTTCATTGCTGTGCTGGAAAGGGGTAATATGGCATCCACCTAACCCACTGTCCAGGTAGATGTTAACCATTGACTGTGGCACCCTCTCCTGCACAAGCATGGATTAGACTTTAGAATCCAACCTCAAGCAGCATTCTGGTAGCTGTGAACAGCTATCTGAGCTGACGGTTTGGGATTAAGTTTGTTTTTCCATCCTAGGTCTAAGTCATTTGAACTCCAAAGGTACTTAGAACCCCTTATCAGGGGCTGCCTCCCCTGCCACCAACGCCCCCCCCCCCCCCCCGGCTTCCCTGAGCAACACAGGGAAATGCTGGACAGAACTTGGGCTTCTTCTCTTTTGATTTTTTGTTTTCAAGGTAGGGTTTCACTCTGGCCCAGGCTGGCCTGGAATTCATTACGTAGTCTCAGGGTGGCCTTGAACTCACAGCAATACTCCTACCTCTGCCTCCTGAGTGCTGGGATTAAAGGTGTGCGCCACCACACCCAGGACTTTCTTTTGAATTTTTTGAGTCTGGAAAGGCCTCAACATCATTATCTCTAAATGACAATAATCAGTATCACCCTCTAATACTACCTTGGACTACAGAAATAACCTAACCCCTTTATCTTAAGCACAGGGTAGATGGTCAGTAAATGCTTGTAGTTTGAATGATGGTGTCTTATGGTGATTATTGTAGAGCAAAGAGCAAGCGGAAGAGAAGGAGGCAAAACCAAAGCATGCGCTGAGTACCAGAGGTGTGCAAGCCGACAGCAAGGGGCTGTGGGAAGGTGAGTGGGCACACTTGCTTCTCATTGCACACACAATGGTTCTGAATAAAAATGCCAACAGGACCACCCATAGGAAGGTTGGGATTGTTTTTTTTTTTTTTTTTTTTTTTTTTTTTCCAGGTAGGGTCTCACTTAGCCCAGGCTGACCTGGAATTAGTCTCAGGGTGGCCTTGAATTCACAATGATCCTCCTACTTCTGCCTCCCGAGTGCTGGGATTAAAGGCATGTGCCACCACGCCTGGCTGGGACTTTTTAAAATTAATTAATTTATTTGTTTGACAGAGGGAAAGAGAGAATTAAAGGGGTGCTCCAGGGCCTCCTGACTCTACAGATGAACTCCAGACACAGGTGCCACTTGGTGCATAGCTGGCTTTTCATGGGTACTGGAGAATCGAACCTAGGCCATCAGGCTTTGCAAGCCAGCTCTTTTAACCATTGAGAAATTTCTTCAGACCATAAATCTTTTTTTTTTTTTTTTTCCAGGTAGGGTCTCACTCCAGCCTAGGCTGACCTGGAACTCACTCTAGTCTCAGGCTGGCCTCAAACTCACAGCAACCCTCCTACCTGTGCCTCCCAAGTGCTGGGATTAAAGGCACATACTACAATGCCAGGCCATAAATATTTTTAAAAATTTTATTGATTGTTACTTGCAAGCAGAGAGAGAGAGAGAGTGGTGGGGGGAGATAATGGGTGCTCCAAGGCCTCCTGCCAATGCAAACAAACTCCAAATGCAAATGTACCACTTTGTGCATCTGGATTTTATGTGAGTACTGGGGATTCGAACTATTAGGCTTGCAAGCAAGCACTTCAACTGCTAAGCCATCTCTCCAGCTGGAAAGTTGCTTTTGTTTTCCTTTTTTCAAGGTTGGGCCTCACTCTAGCTCAGGCTGACCTGGAATTCACTAGGCAGTCTCAGGGTGGCCTCGAACTCATGGAGTGCCTTACACCTCTGCCTCCCAAATGCTGGGTTAAAAGCATGCATCTCTATGCCCAACCGTTTTGCTTTTTGTGATTTAGAGTCTTATATAGCCCAGGCTGGCTACAAACTCACTTTGTATGACCTTGACCTTCTGATCCTCCTGGCCTCCATTTCTTGAATGTTGGGATTATAAACATATGTCACGGTGCCCAGCTAGATTGCTTTTTTAAAAGGTTAATTTTGCGTTAATATTTACATGATTCCAAAGTCAAATTGATAAAAGAAGGTATGTTAGGAGAAGTCTGGCTTCTATCCTTTCTCCCTATGTCTCAATTTCTCCCTCTGTGTAACCATTTCAAAAACTTTAGTCTTACATAAACTCTTAATCTCAGGGGGAGTGGGCAAGATAGGAGGATTGATGTGAGTTCAAGGACAGGCTGAGACTACATAGTGAATTTCAGGTTATCCTGGGCTAGAGTAAGACCCTGCCTAGACAAAAAAAAAAAAAAGACATGGCTGGAAAGATTGCTTCGTGGTTAAGGTGCTTGCCTGCAAAGCCAAAGGACCCAGGATCAATTCCCCAGGACCCATGTAAGCCAGATGCACAAGGTGGTACATGTGTCTGGAGTTTGTTTGCAGCAGCTGAAGGCCCTGGTGTGCCCATTCTCTCTCTCTCTCTTCTCTCTCTCTCTCTCTGCCTCTTTCTCTCTCAAATAAGTAAATAAAAATAATAAAACAAAACAAAAAAGCTGGGCATGGTGACACATGCCTTTAATTCTAGCACTTGGGAGGCAGAGGTAGGAGGATCGCTGTGAGTTCAAGGCCACCCTGAGACTACATCATGAATTCCAGGTCAGCCTGAGCTAGAGTGAGACCCTACCTCAAAAAGCAAAAAAAGAAAACAAAAAGCAACTTTAGTCTTGGGCTGGGGTGACGGCTCAATGGGTAAAGTGTTTGCTGCACAGGTGTCAGGGCTTGAGTTCAGATCTCCAAACCCACATCGATGCTGAGTCTGCTGGTGCATTCCTGTGATCCTGGTTCTGGGGAGGCAGAGACAAGGGTCCCCAGAGCTCTCTGGCTAGTAAATTCAGCTGAATCAGTGAGCCCTAGGTTCAGCGGTAGATCCTGTCTCAAAGAGTAAGATGGAGAACGAGTAAAACACCTGATGTCGACCTCTGGCCTCCCCTTACACGTGCACATGTCCCCACACAAGCACACATACAAGCACACATGCCACACATACACCTGCAAAATAAGTCTTTCCCTTGCCAAGCATGGTGGCGCACACCTTTAATCTCAGCACTCGGGAGGCAGAAGTAGGAGGATCGCTGTGAGTTCGAGGCCACCCTGAGACTACAGAGAGAATTCCAGGTCAGCCTGGGCTAGAGTGAGACCTTACCTCGAAAAACCAAAAAAACAACCCAAAAAAGTCTTTCTCTTTCCTTTGATGTTCAGTCTATGTAAACCACATTACATGTGATTACACATGCACACACATATAAATATGGTCAATACATCTTCAGACAGGCTCCCATTCATACCATTCTATGCTTTGCCTTTTCATTTATAGGATATTCTGAGATAACTGCATACAGAGATATTAATTTCTCATTTTATTTTATTTTTCTGAGGTTGGGTCTCACTCTAGCCCAGGCCAAGCCGGAACTCACTCTCTAGTCTCAGGCTGGCCTTGAATTTACAGCAATCCTCCCACCTCTGCCTCCCGAGTGCTGGGATTAAAGGCATGCACCACCATGCCTGACGACTAACTTCTCTCTCTCTCTCTCTTGTTTTGGTTTTTCGAGGTAGGGTCTCACTCTAGCCCAGGCTGACCTTCACTCTGTATTCTCAGGGTGCCCTCGAACTCACAGCGATCCTCCTACCTCTGCCTCCAAGTGCTGGGATTAAAGGCGTGCGCCACCATGCCCGGCTTACTTTTCTTTTCTTTTCTTTTTTTTTGGTTTTTCAAGGTAGGGTCTCACTCTGGTCCAGGCTGACGTGGAATTAACTCTGTCATCTCAGGGTGGCCTTGAACTCATGGCGATCCTCCAACCTCAGCCTCCCGAATGCTGGGATTAAAGGCGTGCGCCACGACGCCCGGCTACTTTTCATTTTTTTAATGGCCGTTCCACACTCCACTATGTGGATGTTCCATGGTTTACACATCCTCCTGATGGTCATATGGTTATGTTCAGTCTTTGGCTGTTATAAATGTACAGTGAGTGGCCTTTTGCATACTCCTTGCATTTTCTTTCTCCCGGCCTGTTCTTCTCTATAGAGAGCCAGAGGGGGGACCCTCCAGCCGGGATAGTGGGGCGACTGCCTCTCATCAGCACTTCGGGGATGGGAGCCGGCCTCACTCTGGCAGGCACCTCACTGGGGCAGGAAGCTGGAGTTCTTGGCCCAGATGACGTACCCCCGGGCCACCTACTGCCACCCACAGAAACTGAAACCAGAGCTCCTGAGACATCCAGTGAGAACCCTAGGACTAACCCGGAATTGTCTACAGAACCCGACAAGGTCAGTGAGGCCCTCACCAACCAGCAGGTGGCACTCAATGCAGGACAAGAAACATCATCCAGCAAGCCTGTCCCTTGGCTCTCAGAAGAGGGCATGAGGCTGAGTTCAGCAGCCAGCCCTGAGCCCCCAGGGTCAGTAACTCCAGCCACGGCAGCTCACGGTGCTAGAGAAGAACTTCCGAGGTAAGAAACATTCTTGCTGGGCAAGGGGAGGAATTGATTGCATGACACGTGTTGGTTGACCACTATATGCATAGAGTTGAGCTAATTTTATGAGGGGAAGACCCTGTATTTGGGAGCGTGGAGGACTTGTTCTTACCTGATGACCATAAGAATTACCTGGAGGACATTTTAAAGAAGTGTTTCAATGGCTAGAGATACTGATTTCTGGAGTGAGACTTAGGCATTGGGGATGTTTTTTTTTTAAACTGCTATGGGGTAGAGTTGAGAGTTACTACCTCTTAGTTCAATAATAATAGCCGGGCATGGTGTGCGTGCCTTTGATACCAGCACTCGAAAGACTAATGTAGGAAGATCACCATGAGTTCCAGTCCAGCGTGGGGCTACAGAATGAGTTCCAGGTCAGTCTGGGTTAGAGTGAGACTCTACCTTGAAAACAATAACAAAATAATCCTAATAATCACAGCATATAGCAGACGGGGTTCACAGAGCACTTTACCACATGTCAAGCACTGGCTTAGCCTTTTACAAACATCTAATCATTTTATCCTTCCAGTATGCCTATTTTCCATTTTACTGATGGTGAAATTTAGGCTCAGAGTGCCACAGTCATACAGGCTTGGGATCTGAGACCAGCTTGCTGAATCTGTTTGCCGAATCACCACACATCTGCTTTCTTGGACTGGCATTTAATTAAGTCGTAAACAAAGTGATGAGAGATGGGGCAGTCAAGCCTGGGGCTTTGTATCAGTGGTTGTGGACATGGAGTTACGGCAGTTGCTCTACTCTGAGGATGTAACTTTAAGACTTTGTTAGGCAGGCACTGGGAAAATTAAGGACCTGTTGAATGCCCAGCACTGTCTGTATTCATCAGCCCTGTGGGCAGCACATGCTGGCACTCAGGGCAGTCTGGGAATGGCAAAAGGCTTTTGAGGCTTCTCAGAGGGGCCTGATGCTCTCTGTACCTGCCCTGGACTGCCCTGATCTATCACTGAGACCCTAAGCCCCAGCACAGAGAGATTCTCTAGCGTTTGTTTGCTGTGGTGACTGGCAGAGAAGTGCCGGTGGTTGTTGGCCTTTGTTCTGGAAGGAAACAGGAGCCTTCCAGGAGCCTTGACAAGTAGGGAGGAGAAATTCCTGGCAGATGTCCCAGGATCTAGGCCAGGGCTTAAATGTGGAATCTGGAGTCAGGGTGGCGGTGGGGGGGGTGAACTTTCCATGAAGTTGTTAGGGGCTCAAAAAGATTCCCAGTGAGAAGTGATATTCATCTCAGGTGCCGGCCCTGAGCAGAATGTCAGGCCTGCAGCAAGTCCCAAGGGACGGAGAGCTCACCCTATACTCTTCCTTCTCTAACATGTGAGAGCATTTTGAGGAAAGGAGATTGGAATTCAAGCTTTCAGCTCTGATTAGGAGAGGTTGCTGGTGCAGACACCGGAAGCTTATCTGAAATTGGCAGCACTGAGTTCTGCGAGTGATTGGAAATGTCTGTCATGGGTGTGGTTGTGCTGTGTGTAAGGAAACACTAGACAACAAATATAGTGTGGAGCTGCGTACAGCGGCTTTGGGGACATCCCATGCCCCCCTGGAGGGGGACACCAAAGAGAGGAGCAGCTGCTGCTGGTCTTTTCATCTAACCACTTACATACTCCTCCACAAATTGGCTTGCCACAGTTTCCTGGGTCTCTTGGTCTGGTATGAATGAAGCCTGAGCTAGGTTTGGGGTGGCTTAGCTTGGATATCCCCTACCATCACCCATACCTAGGTTGCAAGGGGCGCGATGTTCAAAGGATTTCTGCCTCCTACCCAGTGCTTAACTGGAGACAAATTGTTAAATCATCTCCCAAATGTATCACAGATAGTCAGGCTGTGTCCTCACAAGCCCTGGGTCCTTAGGCTTTTCAGGCAAATACTTAACCGTTAAGCCATCTCTCCAGTCCCCAAAATATTTTTTTAAAGGGATTTCCTTTTGTAAATAAATCTGTAAGGTGGTTTTGTGAGGTACATTGTTAAGATTTAGGGATGAGAAGATGCTAACACAATTAAACTCAAGGGCACATTGTGGCCAAAATTGTAATTTGTCGTTATTATCATCCTTGTTTGAGATGTCTTAAGGAAAATAGGCACTATGTCTGTTTTATCCATTGTGTTATGGTTTCAGAATCCCAACCAGATTCTGGAGTGGGAGGTTCTTTCATTTGCCATGTTTCATAAATTTTCCTGTCTTTCTGGCCTGTCTCAAGGGTATAAGTATCTCTTGGGTACCTTTCTTTTCTGTTTTCTATTTTTTTTTTTTTTTTGAGGTAGGGTATCGCTCTAGCCCAGGCTGACCTGGAATTCACTATGTAGTCTCAGGGTGGTCTTGAACTCATGGTGATCCTCCTACCTCAGCCTCCTGAATGCATGTGCCACCACTCTGGGCTCTTGGGCATCTTTCTTTCAATTTTCTTGGATATGTATTTTAAGTGTAGTTGCTAGAACATATGGAAAATCTTACTTGTTTGATAAATATTCACATTTTCCACTATAATCACATCATTTTATTTTATTTTTTAAAAACTTTTATTGAGCCAGTGTGGGAGTGCACACCTTTAATCCCAGCACTTGGGAGGCAGAGGTAGGAGGATTGCTGTGAGTTCGAGGCCACCCTGAGACCCCATAGTGAATTCTAGGTCAGCCTGGGCTAGAGTGAGACCCTACCTCAGAAAACCAACAACAACAAAAAAACACTTATTGACAACCTCCACAAGTATACACAATGTACCCTGATCATAAATCGTCTCTCACCTCCCTCCTTTGTCACCATTCTCCCTCCACTGAACTCCTTTCTAACTAGTCTCTCTCTCTCTCTCTCTCTCTCTCTTTTTTTTTTTGAGGTAGCATCTCGCTCTAGCCCAAGCTGACCTGGAATTCACTATGTACTCTCAGGGTGGCCTCGAACTCACGGCAATTCTCCTACCTCTGCCTCCCAAGTGCTGGGATTAAAGGCGTGCGCCACCACGGCTGGCTGTTCAAAGGGATTGAAACTATGTATTCCTACTGTCAATACAGCATACCACAATGTTGCTAACATTGCTAACAGTTCAGGGGCATTCTTAACCTCCAGCTGGGTCACAAGTTCCAGGACCCCAGCTTCCAGGTAGTAGCAATGAATGAAGTGGGCCCAGTACAAATAGAAAGTCCAATCTTTTATAACAGTTGTTTGATTTTAGTCAAGCACTTCTAATCTGAGGCTTTCAGTGTGAAATTTGATTTGGTTCCTGCTTTTTAAAAATAATAGTTTTGGGCTGGAGAGATGGCTTAGCGGTTAAGCACTTGCCTGTGAAGCCTAAGGACCCCGGTTCGAGGCTCGGTTCCCCAGGTCCCACGTTAGCCAGATGCACAAGGGGGCGCACGCGTCTGGAGTTCGTTTGCAGAGGCTGGAAGCCCTGGCGCGCCCATTCTCTCTTTCTCCCTCTATCTGTCTTTCTCTCTGTGTCTGTTGCTCTCAAATAAATAAATAAAAATTTTAAAAAATAATATGTTTTATTTATTTGCAAGGATAGAGAAAGAGAGAGCACGAATGAGTGCACAAGGGCCTCTAGCCATTGCAAACAAACTCTAGATGCATGCACCACTTTGTGCATCTGGCTTCACATGGATACCGGGGAATCAAACTCAGGTTGTGAGGTGTTGCAGGCAAGTGCCTTAACTGCTAAGCCATCTTTCCATCCTGGTTCCTGCTTTTCTAAAAACAATTTTTTAATACTTTATTTACTTGCAAGCAGAGAGGGGCAGAGATGGGGGAAGAGAATGGGCACATCAGGGCCACTGCATACGAACTCCAGATGCATGTGCCACTTTGTGCATCTGGCTTTCTGCAGGTACTGGGGAATTGAACCTGAGTGATGAGGTTTTGCAGGCAAGCACCTTAACTGCTGACCCATCTCTCCAGCCCAGGTTCCTGCTTTTTTTTTTTTTTTTTTTTTTTTCACTGAAAAGGAATCTGAGGCCAGACGAGGGTGGACAGAAACCACATGTCCCGCCTATAGACAGCAGTCTTCCTGGTATAGAGCCAGGCTTAAAAAATCTCAGGGCATCTAGTATTGCCCATTTCTACCATAAGTTGTCTGGAGCCTTCTGTAGACCCTCATCCAGTAAAATCCTGCGAGTAAGCACAATGTCTGTTATTAAGCAGATCTTTCTTCTATTGTCTTGCCTTGGCAGAAATGGCCAGAGATCCAGAGGTTGTAGTGACTGCAATCTGCTGGTTCCAAACCACAAGCTGTCTTACTATTAAAACATCCCAATTTTACAGATAAAACAGGCTGACATCTCTGTCTAGAAGCGACAGCAGCAGGTCCTTGAGCCCTAATCCACTCTGACTCCAGAATCTTGCCTTTAACCTCAGTCAGGAATTGTTTGTGTACAGTGCTAAGGGTTGAAACCAGAGTCTCAAACATGCTAATCAAGTTGTCTGCCACTGAGCTACATCCCCAAGACTGCCTCACTTTTAATCCCACAGCCATATTTCTCTCTGCCCAGGATTGCCCTCCATGCGCAAGAGATGGAATGTCCTGGAAAGCTGCTTATGACCCAAGAGGACAGCCTCAGACCCACTGCACCTGTGGAAGCTCCAGCAGCTGCCCAGCCGGATGAGCAGGACACGTGCGGGTCCAGGTGCTGTCCTGAAACTCCTGGAACTGAGTTGGGGGGACAGACCTCTGAAGGAGTCAGACCATTCCCCCCACTGCTGAAGAGGAGCAGCCATGGGGGCGCAAGTGCAGAGGAGGAGCCAGGGCCTGAGGCCAAGCCTGACACGGGACCAAGCTCGGCCACAAGGGCTGAGGAAGATGAGTCTTCTGGGACCACAGGCCTGCAGCAAGACACAGGCCCAGGAGCAGGGCACCCTGAACCAGGGGAGGACTGTGCAGCCAATGGCTCTGGGAGAACTGAAGTAGGAGGGACCCTGGGTGCTGAGGCTTGCAGAGTGGTTCTGGGTAAGTGAGGCTGTGGTCCCACTTGACACAGACCTGAGGTGAGCGGGTGGGCCTTCCTACAGCTTGCAGGGTTAGATGATGTGAGTCCAGGGAGAAGAGTGAAGGGCTGAATTTGGACCAGCTGTGGTGACTGGTAGGTGGGGACCCATGTGACCCAACTGGTGAGGGTTCTTAAGGCAACTTCCCTGCCTTAAGCTTTCACCATTGGCATCCTTTTGCAGTGAGAGCTCAATGAGGCATCTCTCTCTCTCTTTTTTTCGAGGTAAGGTCTCTTTCTAGCCCAGGCTGGAATTCACTCTGTAGTCTCAGGGTGGCCTCGAACTCACAGAGATCCTCCTACCTCCATCTCCAGAGTGCTGGGATTAAAGGTATGCACCACCACACCTGGTGGCATCATTTTTCACTGAGACAGGAAAGGCCCTTGCCCTTGTTAAAATTAAAAAAAAAAAAGTGTGGGGGGCACTGGCCTAGGGAGATCGTACTTTCTTAGTTTGCATGCCCAGTTTTGATTCCTCAATACCCATGTGAAGCCACACTTACAAAGTGGTACATGTGTCTGGAAGGTTTTTTTGCAGTGGCAAGAGGCCCTGGCATGTCTGTTCTTTCTCTCAAGTAAGTAAGTAAATAAACAGTCACTGGTGATGTAGCTCAGTTGGTAGAGTGCTTATCAAGCATGGACAAAGTCTTAGGTTCGATCCCTAGCACTGCATAAAACTTCTGGTGTGGAGGTAAATACCTGCAATCCCAGGCACGAGAATCAGAAGTTCACAACTGGAGCTGCGGAGATGGCTCAGCAGATAAAGGCACTTATTGCAAAACTTGCTGGCCTGAGTTCAATTCCCCAGTACCTACATAAAGCCAGATGCACAGAGTGGTACATGCATCTGGGCTTCATTTGAAGTGGCAAGAAACCCTGAAATGTTTATCTGTCTGACTCTCTCTCTCCTCATAAATAAATAAATAAGTAAAGATAGATTAAAAATACAGGGTTGGAGAGATGGCTTAGCCGTTAAGGCGCTTGCCTGTAAAGCCAAAGGACCCAGGTTCAAATCCAAAGTAACCATGTAAAGCCAGACGCACAAGGTAGAGCATGCATCTGGAATTTGTTTGCAGAGGATAGAGGGCCTGGCACACCTGTTTTCTCTCTCTCTCTCTCTCTCTCTCTCAAATAAATAAATAAAATATTTTAAAAAATTTTAAATATGTATGTGTGTGTGTGTGTGTGTACACACACACACACATATATGGAGAGAGAGAGAGTCACTGTCAACTATTATCACTATTATCTGCAACAGTGTGGAGGTGTTGAGCTTCTGGCTTGCTTTTCATACCATGGGGATGGAAGATGTCCTTATCCTACCATAAAGGTCCAGCCATGGAGTCACCCTCCTTAGCCAGAGGTTGTCTGTGGTGCTCTGGGTACTCCCTATAGTCAGAGAGTGACTGGACACTCCTGGGATAAGCCTTGAACAAATGTCATCCTGAGCCTTGACATCTTCATGCACAAACTGGCTTATAGTATTATGTTTGGTATGTATCCTGGATTCCATTCCATTCCTTTATCACTTCATGAAATGGCCATACTACCTGATTAAAAAGAAACCAACCTTAGCCAGACATGGTGACACACGTCATTAATTCTGGCACTTGGGAGGCAGAGGTAAGAGGATTGCCATAAGTTCAAGGCCACCCTGCGACTACAGAGTAAATTCCAGGTTAGCCAGCCTGGGCTAGAGCAAGACTCTCCAAAAAAGAAAGAAAGAGAAAGCAAGCAAGCAAGCTTAAACCACATTGGTTTTTTTGTCTTCTCAAGTTCTGGCGACCTTATTTCCTCTCGACATCATTGTTGCTCCCCACCCCCACCCTCTGGCCTAGAAGCTGCCTGTTAGGAGTCTCACCAACAGACTTGCTTGGCCTCTGGTGTCTAGCTGAGGTCAGCTGACAGGAGCCCAAGGGTGGGAGGAGAGGGGGGTTATCTTCATTTTTCTGTCGCCCTCTTATACCCAACTTGCCCCTTCACATAGAGCTCCCAGACCTTTAAAGATACACCCCCAGGGGGCTGTGGAGATGGCTTAGTGCAGAAAGCACTTACTACCCGACTCTGAGTTCCCGAGTTTGAATCCTCAGACCCCAAGTAAAACCCAGAAGCCGTGTGGGTTTCTGTAATCCCATCATGGATATGGCGAGAAGGGAGGCAGAGCGGGGAATTCCCTGGACGCTCATGAACCAAGATGTGAGTGAGAGGCTCTATGTCAAATGAGGTGGAAGATAAGGACCAGCCCCCACAAAGTCTGCTGACCTCCACATGCCATTGCTCACACACGCAAACACGTTCATACACACAAACATGATCACACACACTAAAGACATTTTATTTTATTTATCTGTTTTTTCTGAGGTAGGGTCTCACTCTAGCCCAGGCTGACCTGGAATTCACTATGTAGTCTCAGGGTGGCCTCCCTAGTGCTGGGATTAAAGGCATATGCCACCCCTCCCGGCACTAAAGGCATTTTAAAAAGTTAGACTCTTTAGAAAACACTGCTCTGGGGCTGGAGAGGTGGCTTAGTGATTAAGGTGCTTGCCTACGAAGCCTAATGACCCAGGTTTGAGTCCCCAGGACCCACGTAAGCCTGATGCACAAGGTGGCACATGCATCTGGAGTTCATTTGTAGTGGCTGGAGGCCCTGCCATACCCATTCTCTTTCTCTCACTCAATAAATAAATTATATATATATAAAGAAAACACTGCTCTGAGTGTTTTGCAAACACCTTAGATTCTAAGCTGAAAAGAAGGTAAATAACCTTGTCCTGTTCTTTTTTTTTTTTTATTTTTTTTTTTTAAATTTATTTGAGAGCGACAGACACAGAGAGAAAGACAGATAGAGGGAGAGAGAGAGAATGGGCGCGCCAGGGCTTCCAGCCTCTGCAAACGAACTCCAGACGCATGCGCCCCCTTGTGCATCTGGCTAACGTGGGACCTGGGGAACCGAGCCTCGAACCGGGGTCCTTAGGCTTCACAGGCAAGCGCTTAACCGCTAAGCCATCTCTCCAGCCCTCCTGTTCTTATCATAACCCAGCACAACTGTGCCACTGAGTTCCATTTTGGGTCAATCTGATACAAGACCAAACCATGAGAAAAAAAACACCTCTGAATAAACAACTTTCTGTTCTACATCTGTACTTCCTTATCACTGATTTATCACTAAGAGATTTTCTGTTTGTGCCCCCAAATCATGTAACCTTAGAAACTTGGAATCCACCATTAGTGTAAAGAATTCAAGGTGATGTCAGATTGTCATACTCTCTATAAAAACTCTGATCGATCAGAGCTCAGGACTTAGGCTTTGGAAGTTCTTCCCCTAAGTTTATGTCAACACGAGTACATTTTCTGATTCCCCACTCTAAAAATAAAGAATAAAGAAAGAAAGAGGGCTGGAGAAATGCCTTAGGTGTTAAGGCATTTGCCTGTGAAGGCAAAGAACCCAGGTTCAATTGCCCAGGACCCACATAAGCCAGATGCACAAGGGGCACATGCATCTGGAGTTCATTTGCAGTGGCTAGAAGCCTTGGCATGCCCATTCTTTCTCTGTTTCTCTGCATGCAAATAAATAAATAATTTTTTTTAAAAGAAAACAAGCAAGCTCTGACCCTGCTCAGTGTGCACTGTTTCCTGCAGGCTGCACTGGTCCAACCGTAGGATCCCTGCCTAGATTTTATAAACAGGCTTGGGTTTACTGCCTTGAATACTGTTCTGGTGGCCAGTAGATCTGGATTTAAATCCCATCTGTCACTGTCTTATTGTGTGACCTTGAATTTCCCCTCTTGGAGACTCAGTTTTCTTTTCTGCCAAATGGGTAGCTCCAATGAGGTCATTCTGGATACCATTTTCGAGTACCGGGGCTGTAAGAGGCTTTCCATCAGGTAGCCCAAGCGAAGACTGGCGGTTCTGGGATGGGAGGCTGCATGTGGAAGGCTCACAGGTCCCTTGTTGTCTCCTGACAGATGATAGCACGGCCCCCCCAGCTCCTTTTGAACACCGGGTGGTGAGTGTCAAGGACACCCTGATCTCAGCTGGTTACACAGTGTCCCAGCATGAAGTCCTGGGAGGGTAGGTGTACCCCTGCCCTGTGAGGGGCAGGGACTGGAGCAGTGGGGCAAAACGGGAAAATAAATGGGAGCATCCCTAGGGAGCAGGATAGCCCCATGCGTGAGCGAAAAGAAGAATCGGAGGCCTGCACTGTGGACCATGGGATGCACCTCCCAGAGATGGCAGGAGGGCTGGCAGGGGCATGGTGGGCAAGATGTCCTCTAGGGTGCATGCCAGTGCATGTGGTGTGGAGTGTGGGCGAGGGGGTCTTCCCTGAGGTGTAGGATAGCCCATGTGTAGTCGGGTGAAGGGGGGTTCTTCTTAGAGTATAGGCCAGACTACACGGTATGAGTGGTGAAGAAGTTATCTTCTAGGTTTTGGGAAACGCCACAGATAGTGAAGGATGAGTAGGATAATACTTTGTGGTGGAAATGGGTCACATGATATGCGTACGGCAGAGGGGAGAAGTGCCCCCTCCCCAGCATGCAGTGGGCTTCTCACACTCTCAGCCTTTGGTGTCCCTGTGTCTCCGTAGGGGCAGGTTTGGCCAGGTCCACAGGTGCATAGAGAGATCTACAAGCCTCATATTGGCAGCCAAGATCATCAAAGTGAAGAGCTCCAAGGACCGGGTGAGGCATCAGCCCCAGGCCAGCCAGATCCTTCTTGCTAAGATCCAGACTCCTTGACCTCCTTCACAGACCCCCTAGCCGAGCCCCCACTGCCCCTGAGCTCTCCACTCTGCACAGGGAACTCCATTCCTTTCCTGCCTCTTTGCCATGACAACCACACTGCATTCAGTAGGTGACCTTACTCTCCTGAGCTTCGTATGTGGGTATCGCGGCCACACTCTACCAGCATGCTTTCAGGACCCTAGACCTCAAGGCCTTTTCTTTCTTGAGCCTCTGGTTTCCTCTCTGTGAGATGGGTGGGATAAACCAAGGTTCTTTCTGTTGCAACAATGTAGTTTGAGAAGCATAAGGTGTGTGTGTGTGTGTGTGTGTGTATGCATGCGCACGTGTGTTGAGAGAGATAGCTGGCTCCTCTTCCTGACCTGTTTTCTTGGAAACCCTCTTGCCTCTGGTTCCATAAGGAGGATGTGAAGAACGAGATCAACATCATGAACCAGCTCAGCCACGTGAACTTGATCCAGCTCTATGATGCCTTTGAGAGCAAGAATAGCTTCACCCTCATCATGGAGTAGTGAGTATCTCAGAGGAGAGGCAGTGGCTTCTCCTCAGGCTGGGGATGAGCTCTACCAAAAGTGGAAAGACACTGGACGTAGGGGTGTAGCTCGGTGGTAGAGTGGTTGCCTAATATGTGTGAGGCCCTGGGTTCAATCCCCAGTACCACAAAAATAAACAAAAACTTTAGTTTCACATGTAGTCTAATTTACCCATTTAGGCTTCTTTTTTTTTTTTAAGTTTTTTGTTCATTTTTATTTATTTATTTGAGAGTGACAGAGAGAGAAAGAGGCAGAGAGAGAGAGAGAGAGAGAGGGAGGGAGAATGGGTGCACCAGGGCCTCCAGTCACTGCAAACGAACTCCAGACATATGCGCCCCCTTGTGCATCTGGCTAACGTGGGCCCTGGAGAATCGAGCCTTGAACCAGGGTCCTGAGGCTTCACAGGCAAGTGCTTAACCGCTAAGCCATCTCTCCAGCCCTAGGCTTCTTTTATTTTATTATTCTAGAGAGATCAAGAGAGAGGGAAAGAGAGAGAGAGAGAATTAGCACCTCAGGGCCTCAGCCAGTGCAATCGAACTCCAGATACTTGCACCACCTAGTGGGCACGTGCGACATTGCGCTTGCCTCACCTTTGTGTATCCGGCTCAGGTGGGATCTGGAGAGTTGAAAACATGGGTCCATAGGCTTTGCAGGCAAGCACCTGAACTGCTAAGCCATCTCTCCAGCCCTCTTTTTTTTTAATTTTTAATTTATGCATTACTTTGGCTTTTTTGATACAGGACTTCAGGTAGCTTAGGTTGACCTTGAACTTGCTACTTAGCTGAAGAGGATCTTGAACTCTTGTCTTCCTGCCTCTACCTCCAAAGTGCTGGGAGTAAGGATAGGCGTGGGCCACCACACCTGCTTTCATTTAGGGTTCTTTGCATGTAGGCACTAGTTATCCTCCAGCAAGTGAGTTTGCAACCCTGATCTAGATTATCCAGAGTGTGAATTATCAGCAAGGAAAACCATCCCAGACCTTGCGCTGTAGCAAAAGTCCCAACTAAACCTCAGCTGGCAGTGGCAGCAGCCCTGTGTCACCAGCCATGGTTCCCAGAGGGGTCTATCCAACCATGGGTTTACCTGGGCAGGCCACTTTTGGCCCTGTGCTCCGTCTAGTGCCTTCCCCTCTTTCCTCTGGCAGCGTGGATGGGGGGGAACTCTTCGACCGGATCACCGATGAGAAGTACCACCTGACGGAACTGGATGTCATCTTGTTCACCAGGCAGATCTGTGAGGGCGTGCATTACCTCCACCAGCACTACATCCTGCACCTGGACCTCAAGGTCAGTTCTGTCCTTGGCCTGTGGCAGTTGTCCCCAGCTTCTGGTGCACTCTCGCCAAGAGCTCTGACAGAGGACAGTCCTGCCTTCCCTTCCCGGCTGTCATTTCCTCGTTCTGGAGGCTGGAGCAGGCTTGCCATGCTGCCTCTCTAAGTCCGTGTTCTTCTTCTTGTGACTTAAGGATAATTAGGCCTCTTTAATTGCCATTTGAAAATTAAGTGACCAGGATCTTTTTCTTTATAAATGTCTTTTAAAGTTTTAGAAGCTGGGCATGTTGGCACACGCCTTTCATCCCAGTCCTCAGGAGGCAGAGGTAGGAGGATCACCGTGAGTTCAAGGCCACCCTGAGAAAGTTCAGAAAGGAACATATGCGAATAACAAACACAGGAAATGCAGATACACAGTAGAAGTCCTTCCTACCCAGTCTCCGTGAGGTCATCTATATGAGTGACTGGACACTGTACAGAAACTTACACAAAGTGGGGAAAGTGGGAGTCACTCAATGCATCTTTTTTTTTTTCAATTTTTCAAGATAGGGTGGATTTTATCGTATGGCCATAATTTATATTTTAACAATGTTACAGACTTTTTCTCGTTTCCTTTTACTTTTTTACTGTGGCTACTAAACAGTTTAAAACCGCATTTCCATTGGGCAGTGTTTTCTGGACCTTATATAAAGAGGCTTTTACACACCTTCCCTATACTAATCTGGTGAATTGTATAGCTTCATCATAACATTAATATTACATTATTAAACTTATTTATTAAAGTAATATTACATTATTAAAATTAATATCTGAGATTTGCTTTGGAAGCTGTAAAGTCTATCTTGCATATTATGTAATTTTATCCTCAAACCCTCCAAGTAAGTGGTGGTTGTTATCATTTTAAAGACTGAGACACTGAGGTTTGGGAATTGGAATGGCCTCATCTAGGGCTGCAGAACCAGGAAATGGACCCCAGATCTCCAGGGTTTGCTTTTTGTCATTTTGTTTTGTTTCTTTTTTTAATTAATCAAACAGCTTGGCATGGTAGAACACACCTTTTAAAAAATATTTTTATTTGTTTGAGAGCGACAGAGAGAGAAAAAGAATGGGCACACCAAGGCATCCAGCCACTGCAAACAAACTCCAGACACATGCGCCCCCTTGTGCATCTGGCTAATGTGGGTCCTGGGAAATCGAGCCTCGAACCAGGGTCCTTAGGCTTCACAGGCAAGCGCTTAACCGCTAAGCCATCTCTCTAGCCCTTGTTTTTGTTTTTTGAGGTAGGGTCTTGCTCTAGCCCAGGCAGATCTAGAATTCACTATGCAGTCTCAGACTGGCCTCAAACTCACAGTGACCCTTCTACCTCTGCCTCCTGAGTGCTGGGATTAAAAGCATGTGCTACCACACCCGGCCTCCAGGTATTTTCTATCATAAATTATCTAAATTGTCAACACTTATTTTTTAATATGTTTATTTATTTGCAAGCAGAGAGAAAGAATGAGTATGAGAGAGAATGGGCATGCCAGGGCCACCTGCCGCTGCAAACAAACTCCAGACACATGTGCCACTATGTGCATCTGGCTTTACATGGGTACTGGGAAATTGAAATTGAACCAGGACTGGCAGGTTTTGCAAGCAAGCACTTTCAACTGCTGAGCGATGTCCCCAGCCCCAAACTGTCAACATTTAAAACCATTAGATGTTCACTACATATATATATAATATTAATATATTAATTAATTAATATATTACCTCTGCCTCCTGAGGGCTGGGATTAATATATATCCAATGTTTTTAATATTGTTATATATAATATATAATAAATACATATTATATATAATAAATATATATTATATATTTATATATAATTATATAATATATATTATTATAAAATATATATTGTATATAATATAATGTATATATATAAATATATATATTATATATATATTCATACGCACACACATATATATATATTTTTTCAAGGTAGGGTCTCCTTCTAGCTCAGGCTTACCTCAAATGATGTTACTATGTAGTCTCAGGGTGACCTTGAACTCACAGCAATCCTCCTACTTCTGCCTCCCAGATGCTGGGATTAAAGGTGCGCATCACCTTGCCCAGCTAAGATTTATTTATTGTTTGTTTGTTTGTTTGTTTTGTTTTTCGAGGTAGGGTCTCAATCTGGTACAGGCTGACCTGGAATTAACTATGTAGTCTCTGGCCTTGAACTCATGCGATCCTCCTATCTCTGCCTCTCTGAGTGCTGGGATTAAAGGTGTGCACAACCATGCCAGGCAAGATTTAATTTTTTTTTATAATTTTTATTTATTTACTTATTTGAGAGTGACAGACACAGAGAGAAAGACAGATAGAGGGAGAGAGAGAATGGGCGCGCCAGGGCTTCCAGCCTCTGCAAACGAACTCCAGACGCGTGCGCCCCCTTGTGCATCTAGCTAACGTGGGACCTGGGGAACCGAGCCTCGAACCGGGGTCCTTAGGCTTCACAGGCAAGCGCTTAACCGCTAAGCCATCTCTCCAGCCCAAGATTTAATTTTTAAAAAACTTTTTATTGACAGCTTCTCTAAGTACAGACAATAAACCATGATAATTCCCTCCCTTCAGTCCCATTCTGCTCCTCTCAATTCAAACAACTCACTGGAAGGTAGTATCCCAACCCTGGCATTGAAATTTTTCTACTAACAATCTATGGCTTCTGGGTGAACCATTATCCAAAGAAGTAAGTTTCTATATGGCTTATTCAGGATATCTTAAATTTTGATTAACCCTCTCCCAACCCTTCCTTTACTGAATCTCTTCCCCTGATCTCACCTGGGCCAATACACCCCCAGCAATCTGTTCTTCTACTTACATATATACAAAAATGCCCTCCCCTTGAGTCCTGCCCTCCCTCCCTTATACCCCTTTCTAGCTTACTGGCCTCTGCTACTGACTTTTACTCTGACTCACATACAAATCTAAACATTCCAGGTTAAGATTCACATATGAGAGAAAACATGCTGAATTTAACTTTCTGGGCCTGGGTTATTACCTCATTTGGTATTATCTTTTCCATATTCATCCATTTCCCTACAAATTTCATAACTTTATTTTTTCTTTACTGCTGAGTAGAACTCCATTGTATAAATGTACCGTATCTTCATTATCCACTTGTCAGTTGAAGGACATCTAGGCTGGTTCCATTTCTTAGCTATTGTGAATAGAGCTGCAATAAACATGGATGTGCAAATATCTCTAAGGTAGTGAGATGAGCTCTTGGAATATATGCCTAGGAGTGCTATCATTGGGTCATATGGTAGATCTATTTTTAGCTGTCTCAGGAACCTCCACACTGATTTCCACAATGGCTGTATCAGAATTACATTCCCACCAACAGTGTAGAATTCCTCTTTTTTCTGTATCCTCGCCAGCATTTATTGTCATTGTTTTCTTGATGACAACCGTTCTGACAGGAGTGAGATGGAATCTCAAAGTAGCTTTAATTTGTATTTCTCTCATGGCTAAGGATGTAGGACATGTATTTAGATGTTTATAAGCCATCTGTATTTCTTCTTTTGATAAATATTTAGTTCTATAGCCCATTTTTGATTGAATTATTTGACTTCTTATTATTTAGTTTTTTAAAAAAATATTTTAGTTGTTTGACAGAAAGAGACCGGGACAGAGAAAGAGAGGGACAGAATGGGTACACCAGAGCCTCCGGCCACTGCAAACAAATTCCAGATGCATGTGCCCCTTGTGCATCTGGTTTATGTGCGTGCTCCTGGGGGAATTGAACTGGGATCCTTTGGTTTTGCAGGCAAGTGCCTTAACTGCTAAGCCATCTGTTCAGCCCCACTATTTGTTTTGTTGAGGGTTTTGTATATCCTAGATACTAGTCCTTTGTCAGGTGTATAGCTGGCAAAGATTTTCTCCCATTCTGTAGGTTGCCTCTTTGCCCTATTCACAGTGTCCTTTGCTGTATTAAAGCTTTTTAATGGCATGAGGTCCCAATGGTTGATTTCTAATTTCTAGTTCCCTTGTTTTTATTTTTGTTTTGGTCTTTTTGTGATTTTTTTGTGCTGAGGACTGAACCCAGGGCCTTATGCTTGATAAGCAAGCACTCATCCACTGAGCTTAATCTCCAACCCCTACATTTCTAATTTCTGCTGAGGACTGAGAAACTCTGACAACTGTGTTAGCCTCCTACTTGGTAAGCAGCAGCTGGCACTGAGAAGTGAGTGTCCTTTATAGAGGGGAAAAGTCTTCTACTTCCCCAGAGCTTTCATTGATGCACTTCATTTGGTTCCATTATATATCTAACCTCACCGGTCTGCCCTGAGCCACTCCCCTTCCTTAGAGGCTGGGGAAACCGAAGCTTATGAACATGTGGTCGTGGGAGCTGCAGGCCTCCTATATTGGTTTCCTCACTGGTTGTGACCAAGTGCCTGACAAGAAGCAACTTGAATAAAGAAGGGCTTGTTTCAGCTTACAGCTCCAGGGGTACAGTCCGTCATCCCAGGGAAGGCGTGGCGCCAGGAGCAGGCTGAGTGCGCCTCACCCATAACTGGGAAGCAGAGAGAACACAGATAATTGGGCTGGGCTATAAGTCTCACCCTGAGTGACCCACTTCCTCTAGCAAGGTTCCACATCTTAAGGGCCCCCAAACCTTCCCCAACAGTGCCCCCAGCTGGGGGACTAAGTGTGCAAACGTATGAGCCTATGGGGGTCATTTCACATTCAAGCTACAGCATTCCACTCCTGACTCCCATAGGCTCATGGCCAGTTCATGATGCAAAATGTATTCAGTCCAATTTTTCAAAAATCCCCATATTCTTTACTTAATTTATTTATTTGAGAGAAAGAGGGAGAGAGAGAGAAAAAAAAAATGGGCATGCCAGGGCCTCCAGCGATTGCAAATGAACTCCAGATGCATGCACCCCCCGCACCTTGTGCATCTGACTTATGTGGGTCCTGGGGAATTGAACCAGGATTCTTTGGTTTTGGAGGCAAATTCCTTAACCACTAAGCCATCTCTCCAGCCCCCAAATCCCCATATTCTTTAACAGTGTCAATACTGTTCGAAATTTTGAAGTCTCTTCTGATATTAAAGACAGTCTCTTAACTGTGAACACCTTTATAAAACCTTAACACAGGTTACATACTTCCAACACATAATAGCACACAGTAAATATTCCCATTCTAAAAGGGAGAAATGTGGGCACAGCACAGAAGTATTGGACTAAAGCAAAACTGAACTCCACTAGGGAAAATGCCAGATCCTGAAGAATATCTGGGACTCTTGATGGAATGAATTGTCTGGACCCCAAAAATCTTGGATAAATCTGCTCTTCCAGTTCTGCTGCCTGGAGGATGCATAGTCTCTCTTTTGGGTTGGGTCCACTCCTAGCCTGTATCTTTACTTGGCAAGCATCCCATGGTCCTGGTATTTTCAATACCCTGGGGTTTCCACTGAAAATTAGACTTATTCTTTACCACTTCACACAACGGCCTCTCAGGGGCTTCTCATAGGGAATCCAACCCTGCTGTACATTGCCAACCCTCAGCAGATCTTTGAAACTGTGGAGAAGACACCATGACCCCCATGATCTTGCATCTTTCATGCCTCTGAAACCAGTAGCATGTGGAAGATGCTGCCAGTTCCTAACACCAGCTCAGAATGAAGCCTGGTCCCCTTGGACCGAAGCTGTAGTGGCATCTGTGTGCCTTGGTTGCCGAATCTGTGAAAACACTTCCCTAGGCAGTTGATTTGAGCAGGGAACCCCTTATATAGCATTCTCCCTGCAGGCTTTCTCTTTTCACAAGAATTTTCATTTTCACTTGGATCCGTCAGTGTGTGGAATCTTACCTTCAGGCACCTTTCCTGTTGTCTCCATGAAGAGAGTGAGGTTTCTTTTTAATCCATTTATCTAACAATTGCAAATAGTTTTTCTCTGCAGTTTTCTTTTCCAGAGCTTTAAGCTTATGAATCTCTCCTTTCTAAAATTCATTTTCCATGTCTTTATTCTCTTTTGCTATAGAATAAGAGTGTTCAATGATTCATAATAATTCACTGAATAAAAGCTTCTCAAATAGAGCCACCAGCTAAGGACCCAGTATTCAAACACATGTGCCTATGGGGACACACTCTAGCTCGTTTCACATTCAAACCACAACACTAGCCTTGGTACACACCTTTAATCCCAGCACTTGGAAGGCAGAGGCAGGAAGGTAATTGTGAGGCTGAGGTCAGCCTGGGACTACAGTGAATTCCAGGTCAGCCTGGGTTAGAATGAGATCCTACCTCGAAAAAACAAACAACAACAACAACAAAAACTTCAAGCCACTGACTACCTTGGTTACTAATCAAGATAAACAGATCACTCTCTCTCTCTCTCTCTCTCTCCCTCTCTCTCTCTTGCAGCCAGAAAACATACTATGTGTCAACCAGACAGGACACCAAATTAAGATCATTGACTTTGGGCTGGCTAGAAGGTAAGGGAATTTATCTGGCTACTCTGACAAAATCCCTTGAAACTATGTAGCTCTTGTGAATATAGTGATCTGCCTAAGAGCCATCCAACTTCTGAGTTTGGTGATGGATACAAAAGAGTTGTCATATGCAGAAGCTGGTGGCTTTGGCTTGTTACAACTGTAGCACTAGTCTGTGGCACATACTCCATTTCTCCTGAAAATCTGTGGCATTAACTGTAGTTCAAACTACCTGTCTGAGCAGAGAGGATGATGGTTAAAGACTACTGAACAGAGTGCTCTCAATTCTTCAGTCCTCCTGGGACCAGACTGTGCCCTAGAATACATCCATCACCATCTTTACACTCTTAAGATATCACTAGATAACATATGAAAACCTGTATGTGACAGGGTAAGATGATGCCACTCAGAATTAGTTAAATCTTGGTACAGTGGTGACACACATTCTTACTAACATAGGACAGCTGTGCATTTTCAATGAGATGTCATATAGGCAGTGCAAACCCATCTAGTAAAGGTTGTTAGGTCTTCAAGTTTTAGTAAATTAAAATGAATATTGTATATATATATTTAAATAAATCAAGTATTTTTTGTTTATTTTTATTTATTTATTTGAAACCAACAGACAGACACAGAGAGAAAGAGAGGGGGAGAGAGAGAGAGAGAGAGAGAGAGAGAGAGAGAGAGAGAATATGGGTGCATCAGGGCCTCCAGTCACTGCAAACAAACTCCAAATGCATGCACAACCTTGTGCATATGGCTTATGTGGGTCCTGGGGAGCCAAACCTTGAACTGGGGTCCTTAGGCTTCACAGGCAAGTGCTTAACAGCTAAGCCATTTTTCCAGTCCTAATTTTTTTTAATTTTTTTGTTATTTATTTATTTATTTGAGAGTGACAGGCATAGAAAGAGGCAGATAGAGAGAGAGAGAATGGGCACGCCAGGACCTCTAGCCACTGCAAAGGACCTCCAGACACGTGCGCCCCTTGTGCTTCTGGCTAATGTGGGTCCTGGGGAATTGAGCCTCAAACCGGGGTCCTTAGGCTTGACAGGCAAGCGCTTAACTGCTAAGCCATCTCTCTAGCCCTCCAGCCCTAAATTTTTTTTGTTTTTCTTTTTTTTTTAATTTTTATTAGCATTTTCCATGATTATAAAAAAATATCCCATGCTAATTCCCCCCCCCCCGACTCACTTTCTCCTTTCAGCCCTAATTTTTAAAGTATCTTCTTTTTTTTTTTCTTTTGAGGTAGGGTCTCACTCTAGCTCACACTGACCTGGAATTCACTATGTAGTCTCAAGATGGCCTCGAACTCACGGCAATCCTCCTACCTCTGCCTCCCGAGTGCTGGGATTAAAGGCATGCGCCACCATGCCCGGCATGATGCCCATTTCTTATAAAGAACTTGACGTTGTTACTTCTGAGCTGTAGGCATCATCTACCATCCACAATCAGCAGAAGCAGAGCCTCACGCACAGGCACGTAGAGCTGCTCACCGAGCGCAGCCTCTGTTTCTTCTAGGAAAGACCCTGAACCACAGGGGCCAGAGGTCACTGCCCGGTCCTTGAAGTCTTACCCAGCTGCATGGTGAAAGGTGCACTTTCCACTGCCCCACATTGCTGCTGGCACAGCAGCAGAAGGAAGCTCACTGTCCCATTGTCCCTTCAGGGATCTCAGCCTTGCAATGACACTATTTCACCAACAATACAAAACCCTTCCTATCGGCACACTTAATCTATAATGTAGTAAACCTGCCTCATGCTTTTTCCAAATAATGTCCTTTAAAACTGGGCTAATCTTGGCTGGAGAGATGGCTTAGTGGTTAAGGCAGTTGCCTGTGAAGCCTAAGCACCTAGGTTCAATTCCCCAGGACCCATGGAAAGCCAGATACACAAGGTGGCACATGCGTCTGGAGTTAGTTTGCAGTGACTGGAGGTCCTGATGCGCCCATTCTCTCTGTCTCTAACTGCCCTTCTCTCTCCCTCTCTCTCTCTTTCTCTCCCCTGTCCCTCTGTGCTTACAAATAAATAAAGTTTTAAAACTGGGATTATCCCTCAGAGTGTAGCTCAGTGGGAGAGCACTTGTGTAAGCAGCGTGAGGCCCTGGGATCAATTTCCAATACTGAAAAAAAATATGGAGAGAACTGTAATTATTTTACATCCATGCATGTCTTATAGAGGACAGCAATATTTTCTAGTCTATCTCCCCAGCCCACCAGATAAGCTTTCTCGGACTTTTCCCTATAGTCTGTTGTTGTGTGAAATTTAATGTCACAGATGTACTGTGGCTCTTTAGAAAGCCACAAGCTGTTGTAACATTTAAGTAATTTTGGCTACCCAAGAACCGCTTTTCCACTCCTGAGGCACAACTTTTTAAAATTTTTATTTATTTGTTAGAGCCAGAGAGAGAGAGAGAGAGAGAAAGAAAGAGAGAAAGAGAGAATGGGCGCACCAGGGCCTCCAACCACTGCAAACGAACTCCAGATACATGCGCCCCCTTGTTCATCTGGCTAACGTGGGTCCTGGGGAATCAAACCTGGGTCCTTTGGCTTTGCAGGCAAGCACCTTAAGCACTAAGCCATCCCTCTAGCCCTTGGGGCACACTTTTTTAATTAATTAATTTATTTATTTAAGAGAATGAGCTCAACAGGGTCTCCTGCCACTGCAGAGGAACTCCACATACATATGACACTTTGTGCATCCGGCTTTATATGGGGAAGCAAACCTGGGCACCTTTAACCACTGAGCCATCTCTCTAGCCCCAATACTTTCTTTTCTAAAATAGCATTTTATTTGAATGAGTGTGTGTGGGTGGGTGTGTGTGTCTGGTAAATTGCTGCTGTGAGGCCCAGGCAACATGTGTGACAGGAAGGGTAGGAACAAGTTTCCTCCCAGCAGGCATCCACCCTGCACCCCCGTCGTCTCTCTCCATGGTCCGCTGCATTCCTTCCTCCCCAGGTATAAGCCTCGGGAGAAGCTGAAGGTGAACTTTGGTACTCCGGAGTTCCTGGCCCCGGAAGTTGTCAACTATGAGTTTGTCTCATTCCCCACCGACATGTGGAGTGTGGGAGTCATCACCTACATGCTGTGAGTGCTCAGGGGCAGGGCTCAGGCGTGAGGGGGGCTTGGGCCATCTGGCTTACTTGGCTAACATGAGAAGCAGGAAAACTTTGAACACAATTTGGGAAGAGTTTCCAGGAACACTGATAGAGGAGCAGGGTAGGGCGCTGGGGAGGAAGGCGCTTAGGTAAGGATGTGTTACAAATCCATCCTGACTTCAGGTTATAACTTAGAATAATATTGAAAAGAATTGATATGCAAAGGTCATCCCTCAGCACAAAGGCCTGAGTACGTGGCTCCTTGGTGATGAGGCCCTCTTAGACTTCAGAGGTTATATCGAAGCCATGGGCTCAGTCACTGAGGTTTTGTTAAATATTTTATTTATTTATTTATGAGAGAGAGGGGGGCAGTAGAGAAAAGAATGGGCATGTTGGGACCTCTAGGCACTGCAAGCAAACCCCAGAGGCATGCATCCCTTTGTGTACCTGGTTTTACATGTGTACTGGAAAATTGCACCCAGGTCCTTAGGCTTTGCAGGCAAGCACCCTAAGGTGTTTGCCTGCAAAGCCAAATGACCCAGGTTCGATTTCCCAGGACCCACGTAAGCCAGATGTACAAGGTGGTGCATGTGCCTGGAGTTGGCTTGTAGTGGCTGGAGGCCCTGGTGTGCCCATTCATTCTCTCTCTTTCTCTCACAAATTAAAAAGATAATAATCAAAAATAATACAAGGTGCTAATGACAGAAGTAAGGTCACCTGTGGGAAGCTGGAGTTTATTTCCACCTGGGAACCCTGGAATCCATTGTGGGACACCCCCTCAGAGTTGTCTATACCCCAACTCTTACTAGTTCTTATCTGTAGTTTTTTTTTTTTTTCATTTTTATTTTTATTTATTTGAGAGCAACAGACAGAGAAAAAGGCAGATAGAGAGAGAGAGAATGGGCGTGCCAGGGCCTCCAGCCACTGCAAACGAACTCCAGACACATGCGCCCCCTTGTGCATCCGGCTAACGTGGGACCTGGGGAATCAAGCCTCGAACCGGGATCCTTAGGCTTCACAGGCAAGCGCCTAACCGCTAAGCCATCTCTCCAGCCCTGTTTTTTTTTTTTTTTTTTTTTTTTTTGTTTTGGAGGTAGGGTCTTACTCTAGCCCAGGCTGACGGAATTCACTAGTCTCAGGGTGGCCTGGAACTCATGGTGATCCTCCTACCTCTGCCTCCCGAGTGCTGGGATTAAAGGCGTCCTCTACCACGCCTCTTATCTGTAGTTTGATCCCAGGTGTGGGGACTAGGGTTGGTTTCCTGATGCTTATGGGTGGGGAAAAAACAAGCTTTAACTGAAGTCATCCAGTGAAGAAATGCAGGTACCTGGGTCCAGGTAGGGCAGGTATGTATCCAAGTGTCATGTAGCCTTGTCACTTAAAGGTATGGGCCACCACATCTGGCTACTTTTATTTATTTATTTTTTTGATTCAGGATTTCACTGTAGCCCAGGCTGACCTGGAACTCATTCTGTAGCCCAGGCTGAACTCAAGCTCATGGTTATCCTCCTACCTCAGCCTCCCAAGTGCTGGGATTATGCCACCATGCCCAGTTTATAGCTGTTTTTATTTTTTTTTAATATTTTTATTTATTTGAGAGAGAGAGAGAAAGAGTGAGAGTATGGATGAACTATGGTCTCCTGCTGCTACAAATGAACTTCAAGACACATGTACCACTTTCACTTTATTTTTAAAATATATTCTTATTTATTTATTTGAGAGAGAGAAAGATGGAGGGAGAGAATAAGAGAGAGAGAGAGAATGGGTGCCCCAGGGCCTCCAGCCACTGCAAACTCCAGATGCTTGCGCCCCCTTGTGCATCTGGCTTACATGGGTCCTGAAGAATTGAACCAGGATCCTTTGGTTTTGCAGGCAAATGCCTTTAACTGCTGGGCCATCTCCCCAGCCCCTTATAGCTGTTTTTAAATTAGTAAATATAAACTTGATGACTGCATACTCTACAATGGACTCCAGTTTATTCTTCGGAGATCGGGAAAGATGTGTATGGCAGGGGAGTTGTTCTGAACATTCTTCCCACCTCCATTTTTTTTTTTCAAGGGAGGGTCTCACTCTAGCCCAGACTGACCCAGAACACACTCTGTGATTCCAGGCTGGCTACAAACTCATGGAGATCCTTCTACCTCTGCCTCTTGAGTTCTGGGACTAAAGATGTGTGCCACCATGCCCAGCTCCACCTCCATTTCTTATAAGAAAGAGAGAGGGAGAATTGGCAGGCCAGGCCCTCTAGCCACTGAAGTCAAACTCCAGGTGCATGCATCACCTTGGGCACATGTGTGCCCTTGTATGCATGCGTCACCTTTTGTGTCTAGTTTACATGGGTTCTGGGGAGATGAACCTGGATCCTTCAGCATCTCAGGCAATCACCTTAACCACTAAGCCATCTCTTCACCTCCATTTTTTGAAAACCCTCCCAGTCCTTTCCCTTACTGAATGCACTGAACAATAGGCTGCGGAGGAGTAATGGGGCTGCTGTTCTTTTGAACCCTCTTGGTTCTCGTCAGGTCTTCCTGAGCCTTGTACATCTTTTCTATTCCATCAGAGTTGGCAAATGTGGCTTCCACACACTAATGTTCTTTTACTCTCCTCCACAGACTCAGTGGTTTGTCCCCATTTCTAGGGGAAACTGATGCAGAGACCATGAATTTTATTGTGAACTGTGTCTGGGATTTTGACGCTGACACCTTTGAGGGGCTGTCAGAGGAAGCCAAGGACTTTGTTTCCCGGTTGCTGGTCAAAGAGAAGAGGTACCCTTTGCTGTTGGTCACTCAGTAGCCATTGGGATGGTCCCTGATATGAGTGCTGGGCTGAACTGTGGAATCCTTTCTTCCTTCTAGGTTTCTTAGTCTGCTGCTTGTTTGGAACAATAAAAGGAGTAGAGAAAGGCATAAAGGAAATTAACTTTAAAACAGCTAGGAACATGAACTCTAGACAGAATTTTATATTTTATTTTTATTTATTCATTTGAGAGAAAGAAAGAGGGGGAGAGAGAGAGAAGGAGAATGGGTGCAGTAGGGCCTCTAACTGCTGCAAATGAGTTCCAGACACATGTACCACCTTGTGCATCTGGCTTACATGGGTCCTAGAGAATCAAACCTTGGTCCTTTGGCTTTGCAGGCAAGTGCCTTAACTGCTAAGCCATCTCTCCAGCCCTAGACAGAATTTTAGGAAGGGGCACACTGCAAATGAGCTAATGTTGAAATAAAGTTCAGGTTCGATGCAGGTCTGGGTGTCTTGTCTCTTGGTCACGAAGACCTTTGTTGGTAAGCTTCAGCAGTTATGCCAAAGCCATGGGATGAGCTACTGAAGTTTTTGATATGCAGACATAAAATAATAACTGAAAATAACTAAAGGTGGTAAGGACCTGGGAGAGAGTCTGGACCAACCCTTTCATCTTGACTGTGAAAAGTTTCTGAGAGAGGAAAAAAAGTACAATCTAGATGAACCAGCTGACAGTTTACTCACTCTTCGTGTTCTTTTACTTCTTAAGAGCACCCCCAGAAACAGCTAGTTTTCCTACGGCTCTGCCTCAGTTTCCCAGGCCTCCCGGGGGAGAGGGCGGTGAATCAGCGGGACTCATTCTCTCTGTAGAGGTCAGGGAACATGTTACTGACAACATACGGGCACTCTTAAGGAGGGGAGTTGTAGACAAGAAGGAGCTCTCTTTTGGGGATGTTGCATGAATCTGCCTGAATGATTGACCTGTCCCGCTGACTCAGATTTACTACCCAGTGGAACAGAGTTCGGGACAACTAGGAAAGGCAAGCCCAAATCAAAGTCTCCAATGGCTGTTTGACTTCACAGCTGCAGGATGAGCGCCACGCAGTGCCTGAAACATGAGTGGTTGAATGACCTGCCTGCTAAGGCCTCGAAATCCAAAGTCTCCCTCAGATCTCAGCTACTGCTGCAGAAATACATGGCCCAGAGAAAATGGAAGGTATTTTGTTTTTTCTTCCTGCAAAAGCAGTCTTTGTCTCCTGACCTTTGAAAGAATTGTAGCTAAGGTTTCACTTAGGTATTGATTCTAAATATAACTCCCTCATGTCCAAGCTGTTCGCCCGATTAGAAGATACCACAGACTAGAAATAACTGGCATAAAAGTGATATTTAGCCCATGGTTACGGGGACACATGAAAGCCAGGAGGAAGCTGAGCATGTGTTCTTAGTAGGGAGCTCCTACCTGGCTGTGAGTATTGAGGCCTTGTGCTTTGGCATCTCAGAAATGGGGCCAGATACGGGGCATGGTGGGGCACGCCTTTAATCCCAGGCAGAGGTAGGAGGATTGCTGAGAGTTTGAGGCCACCCTGAGAGTACATAGTGAAAAAATTCCAGGTCAGCCTGAGCTGCAGTGAAACCCTACCTCCAAACAAAACAAAAAAAGAAAGGGAGCAGGAGGAACCCCTAACCATCTTCAAAGGCTTTATAATTTAGTTTACTACAGCACTATTTGGGATTATTTGAACATAGAACCTATATTAATGGCAATTGTTTTCCAGGCAAGCGGCTTTCCAGAAGTTTGGTGTTGGTCTGACTAGATAGCTCAGCAGTTAAAGGCACTGACTTGTCAAGCCTGCTGGCCCAGGTGTGATTCCCCAGGACCTACATAAAGCCTGATGCACAAAGTGGCACATGCATCTGGAGTTCATTTGCAGTGGCAAGAGGCCCTGGTGCACCCCTATTCTTCCCCCCACCCTCTCTCTGCTCACAGATAAATTTTAAAAATGAAAAACTTGTTTGGGCCAGGTATGGTGGTGCACGCCTTTAATTCCAGCACTTGGGAGGCAGAGGTAGGAGGATCGCCATGAGTTCGAGGCCACATAGTGAATTCCAGGTCAGCCTGGACTAGAGTGAGACCCTACCTCAAAAAAAAAAAAAAAAAAGTTTGGTTGACTTAGATCCTTACAAAAAAAAAAAAAAATCACAAGCAGGGCTTGGTGCTTGGCTCAGTGGTGAAGTGTGTATGAGGCTGTGGGTTCAGCCCTCAGCACTGTAGTAGTCAAGGTTCGGTAGAACTGATAGAATGAACATATACTGCAGAGGGGTTTATTAGACTGGCTTACAGAGTACAGGCGGGGCAGTCCCACAATGGTTGGCTGCAGGCTGGAGCATCTGAGAAATGAGCAGCTGCTCAGCCCGTGAAGCTGAATGCCTCAACAGTTCCAGTCTGGTGCTGGAGGCCTGGAAGGCTGCTCCTAGGGAGCTGCTGGTCGGTGGTCCCTATTGGAAGGGTGAGGAAGCTGTTTTCTGACATCAGCACAGAACAGCAGCCTCAGAGTAAAAGCACACACCAAGTAGCAAGGACAGGCTGGCAGAAAGGCATACCGCCCCATGCTGCGTGGAGGATGGCCACGTTGGGATCGCCTCTACAGATGTTTGCCCTCAGCCTCAGCTGCGTGCCTTGCTATGCATAGCCAGGTCTATGCAGCCGCTCCTCCCACACTCCATTTTGCCCCATACTCGGGTACCGGTTTTCAGCATTAATTACCTTTTCACTGTTGTGACCAAATCCTTGCCCAGAAGCAAGTTAAAGAAGACAATGGTTTATTCTGGCTTACAATTTTGAGGGGATAGATTCCATCATGATGGGGAAGGTATGGCACCTGAAGGCTGACTGGTCACACTGCCGCAGCACACAGGAAGTAGAGACAAGCAGGAAATGGGGCCAGGCTATCTAAAGCCTCAAAGTCCACCCCAGCAAGACACTTTCTCTTCCTCTCTCCCTCTCTCTCTCTTTCTCTCTTTTTGGTTTTTCGAGGTAGGGTCTCACTCTAGCCCAGGCTGACCTGGAGTGCACTATGTAGTCTCAGGGTGGCCTCAAAATCATGGTGATCCTCCTACCTCTGCCTCCCAAGTGCTGGGATTAAAGGCGTGCGCCACCACACCCAGCTGAGCCATTTTCTCCAGCAAGATTCCATCTCCAAAAGGTTCCATAACCTTCTCAAATAGTGTTGCCAGCTGGGGACCAAGTGTTCAAACACATGTGTCTATGAGGCACACTTTTCATTCAAACCACAAGCCCTAAACAAACACAACTCCTCCTCTGTAATTCCCCTCAACTCAAACAGAAAAGAAAACCAAAACCTTTTCCTCAGGAGCCAACACACAAACATGAACGTGCACATGCACTCATGAAGCAGGAATGTCACATGATCTAATAGAGTGCGGTGTGTCCTATGCCATTTGCTTTCATTTTTGTTTGTTTGCTTGTTTTTGGTTTTTCAAGGTAGGGTCTCACTCTAGCCCAGGCTGACCTGGAATTCACTATGGAGTCTCAGGGTGGCCTCGAACTCACGGCGATCCTCCTACCTCTGCCTTCCGAGTACTGGGATTAAAGGCGTGCGCCACCACACCCGGCTGCTTTCATTTTTTAAAAAAGCTGTTCATAGCCCACAAATTTGATTTGATGGCCTATCCGTGGTTTGTGAATCACAACTTGAAAACATGTTTTCATGTAAAAAGGGCACAATAACTAGTTTGCTCACCTCCAGCTTTTTCCACACATGTCCCTCCAGGTCATGTGACTAGTCGTTCTGCTATCATTATTCTGGAAACTTGTTTTTAAAAATATTTTATTTATTTGCAAGGAGGGGGGGGGGGCCCAGGGCCTCTAGCCACTGGAAATGAACTGCAGATATAGATACCCTTTTGTGCATCTGGTTTTACGTGGGTCCTGGGGAATCAAACTCAGGTCATTAGGTTTTGAAGGCAGGCACCTTAGCTGCTGAGCCATCTTTCCAGCCCTAGATTACCAGTTTTAAACAACCCCAAGTGGCTAGACTTGCTTCAGTCTCTTTATCATTTCTCGTTAAGGTATCTGATCTAACGATATGCCTTTTCTTTTGCTTTCTCTTTGCTTCAAGAAACATTTCTACGTGGTGACTGCGGCCAACAGGTTAAGGAAATTTCCAGCTTGCCCCTAACGTTCAATTCTGCTGTTCCAAATGGCCCAGAAATTATTGAGACAATATGAAGAGATGATTCAAGATTTTATATAATCTGGCCTTTTATTATTATTGATTCTTATTTTATAAAGAAAGAAGAAAGAAAAAGGAAGAAAGGAGAAATGAAAAAAGAAGAAAAAGACAAGAAGGTTATGCTATTGCTTTCCATGTGGATGAAAGTGATTTTTAAAGAGCTCTAGAAACTTTTTTTTCTGCCTTGTAAGATCTCAGTTTGAAATGCTGTATTTCCTTTTCCAGTACTCACTATGGGTAATAGGTGTAGACATGGTTAAGGTGAGATGGAAACGTTCTGCTTGGCATATATCAAATATACATTTCAAATTTGCCATGATTAAACAATTCAGTAGAGCTGGGCATGGTGGCGCACACCTTTAATCCCAGCACTCAGAAGGCAGAGGTAGAATTGCTGTAAGTTCGAGGCTACACTAAGACTACATGCTGAATTACAGGTCAGCCTGGGCTAGAGTGAGACCCTACCTTGAAAAAAAAAAAAAGAATTCAGTAGACTATTTTGCAAGGGCATGCCATCGAGTATTGTTTCCCCTAGTACAAAGAACTCCAAAAATTTTTTTTTGAAAGTATAGCAAAGTTCTATTGAAAAGTGAAAGTGAAAACACAAAGCTCCCAGTGACAGCAGAGAGGGGACCCGAAAAGTGGGCTGATGGCCAGCACTGTAGAATGGAGTTTTATGAACTGAGAAGTTGGATTGGTCTATGTCTATATATAAAAGAATTCCTAGAATTTTGACTGGCTTAGGTGTGAGCAAATATTATACTACCCTTCTTTACTGTCAAGCTAGACAGGGAGCCTCAACCTTTTTAACTTTAGCACAAACCTGTCATCCTAGCATTCAAGATGTTGAGGCAGGAGGATTGTGAGTTTGGGGTTATCCAAGCTACATAGCAAGACCCTGTCCTATAAACTAAAAGTTATCTCTCTCTCTCTTTCTTCCCCCTCTTTCTCTCCCTCTCCCTCCCTCCTATCCTAGGCAGACCTCCAACTCACTATGTAACCAAAGATGACTTTGAACATGTTCTCCTCCTCCCAAGGGCTGAGACTACAAGGGCACACCACTATGCCTGGTTCATACTGTGCTAAGGATTGAACCCAGGGCTTCATGCATGCTAGGCCACCGTGCTACTGACTGAACTATATCCCCAGACTTGATTATGAATCTTTGGTCTTATTTAGTCTGGAAGCTGCAATGCACTATACTGAAGAAAAAAGAAAAAAGTAAGAGTAATGTCACCCAGCTTTCTGAGTAGCACACAGATGACACGTTACAGAGCAATAAAGGAAAACTGCTCTCCTGCTGCCTTTGTCATTGTTTAAATAGACATTGCTAGATGTCGTTATACTGAATCACTGCTACAAACATTAGAGGGCTTATTGCCATTCAGTCACTGAAATAATGCTGTTCTCCATGTGGTGAGCAACTAACACAGCAAATTTCTACTCATTTATATTTAAATATTTTCCAATTTATAAAGTGATTAAGCAGAATACTTTATTACTCAAAAGCAAACAGTCCTTTAAATATTCTTACTCAGGCTGAGGAAATGGCTTCATGAAGCCTAAGGACCCCAGTTCGATTCCCCAGGACCCATGCAAGCCAGATGCACAAGGGGGCACATGCATCTGGAGTTTGTTTGCAGTGGCTGGAGGCCTTGGCACGCCCATTCTCTCTCCCTCTTTCTCTCTCGCAAACAAATAAATAAATAATATATATTTTAAAAAATATTCTTACCCAAAACTAAATAAGCTGGGTATGGCGGGACATGCCTTTAATTCCAGCACTGGGGAGGTAAAGGTAGGAGGATCGCCATGAATTCAAGACCACCCTAAGACTACATAGTGGATTCCAGGTCAGCTTGGGATAGAGCAGACTCTACCTCAAAAACCAAAAAGAAAAATAAAGAAATACATTTCCTTACTCCTACCTGATGCTTGTCTTATTCCCAATGCCTCCTTCATCTAGTAGTTTCAATTGTTATAGTCATTTTTAGTATTTTTTTCTTTTTCTTTACTGATTTATTTATTTTCAAGCAGAGAGAGAGATTGAGAGAGAGAGAAAGGGTATTCTAGGTATTGCAGCTGCTGCAAAATGAACTCCATATGTATGCGCCACTGGGTTCTGGGGAATCAAACCTGGGTCACTAGGTTTTGCACTGAGCTGTATCTCCAGCCCCTAGTTTTTAATTAGAAATCCACCAATTTCACAGCCTTTCAGAATATTTTTTTCCCTCGGAATATTTTTGGGTTTTTTCGAGGTAGGGTCTCACTCTAGCTCAGGCTGACCTGGATTTCACGGTGATCCTCCTACCTCCGCCTCCGGAGTGCTGGGATTAAAGGCGTGCACCACCACGACCACCCCGCAGAATCAAGCAGGGGAGCAAAAGATGGGAAGGTCATCCCGCTGTTTCAGTTCTCAACTTGTGACTTCCCCTTGGAACGCTAGCCGCTGTCAGGAAGCTAAAATTTCCAGAAATATCATGCAGAGGCCTGATCCAAGGTTGGCAGCTGTGCATGAACATCAGAACAAATGGCTGCTGGAGGTCATGTTAGTGGGAAAGTAACAGTGTTTGGTAAAATGGCGTATTTAAAAGCGTCAGTTATATTTTTGAAACTTTCTTTTTCCAGGCAGGGTCTCACTCTAGCCCAGGCTGACCTGGAGCCCACTGTTTAATTCCAGGCTGCACTGCACAGTGATCCTCCCACTTCTGCCTCCTTAGTGCTGGGATTAAAGGCGTGCACTACAATGCCCGTCTTGAACAAGGTTTCAGGGCAGCCTACGGAGAGAACTGGGGAGGAACTTTTGTAACTCTATCTAACATAATGTTCTTACCTTCTTTAGGACTTAAGACCCTGGGGGTGCTATCTTTCCCCCCAAAAAATATGTAGACCATCACACTGATCTACAACAGCCTTGTCTAAGAAATGCATCATGAGCTGTACACATAGTTTAAAATTATCCTAACAGCTCCTCTAACTACAGCTGTTGAAGTTAAATTTAATACTCTAACCCAATGCATCAGAAATATTTTGCTATGTAATCAATATAAAACAGATATTTTATTCATATGAAGTATCAAAAAATCTATACATATAGCACATGTCAATTCATAGGATCTGTTTTTATTTTTATTTTTATTAACAACTTCCATGATTATAAACAATGTCCAATGGTAATGCCCTCCCTCCCCCCACTTTCCCCATTGAAACTATAGGATCTGTTTTTATTGGATATAATCTGTATTTAGATTTCATAAAACTGACATAGTCAAAGTGTTTGAAACATATTGAAAACTTTTCCCCCAATAAATAAAGTATATGTTTCCACATCTAATTAAATCAAATTAGAAATTTAGTCCTGTCACTGAATTAGCTACATTTTAAATGTTTAATAGGCATGTTTTGGGTGGCTTCTAGTTTGGACTGGGCTAACAGAGATCTCATGTCTGTTAAGCTTGCATTACCCATCTCCCCATGCTATGTCTTTTTATCTAGAGAAACAATTTCTCTCAAAGTCCCTTTGAATGTATGTTTAAGCGAGGCATACACAAATGAGAGGTAATGTGTACTTTAGCCCCCGTTGTCAAAGAGAGAGGCCTTAATGGAATTTGCATTTTTGTATACTTTTACTTCTCTACTTTGCTAATATACACAAAATATTTTAGATTGTAACACTGTTGGTATCATCCACTTCTACTGGGATTTTCTACTTAACGAGCAGACATGAAAACCTGTCTGGCGAAGGAACTCTTAAAGTAGTTGGGGCCCACTTTCTTCCTTTCTAGCTTGGAGAAGAGTGTTAAGGGGGCAGAAAAATAGCATCTTCCCATTTTTGATTTGATAAGTATCTGTGATGATTCATATTTTCAACACAATAGGATCTAGAATCACCTAAATAATTAACCTCTGGGCATGTCTAGATGTTTCTAGATTGGGTTAAGTGAGAGGTGGCAGCATTTCACGGACTAGGGTCCCAGATTGAATAAAGAGGAAAAAGCAGGCTAGAGGGATGGCTCAGAAGTTACGGTACTTCCCTATAATGCCTAACAACCTGGGTTTGATTCTCCAGGACCCATGGAAAGCCAGGTGCAAAGTGGTGCACCCATTCTCTCTCTCCCAATCCCACTCCACCCCCTTACTTGCAAATAAATAAATAAACATTTTTTTTTTGGCTTTTCAAGGTAGGGTCTCATTCTAGCCCAGGCTGACCTGGAATTCACTATGTAGTCTTAGGGTGGCCTCGAACTCACAGTGATCCTCTTACCTCTGCCTCCCAAGTGCTGGGACTAAAGGCATGCACCACCATGCCTGGCTAAATAAAATATTTTTTAAAAGGGAAAAGCAAGTGAAGTACCAGAATTTGTCTCTCTGCAATCTGCCTGTAAATGCAATGAGCACCCCTGCCTCCCCTGCAATGGCAAACTATGCCCCCTCAAACTGTGAGCCAATATAGCCCTGTGTGATACTTAAACATGAGTCTGGAGCAGCAACTACGTCATTTTCTGTTTTCACAAGTCCCTTTCTTTTCTCTCTCATCACTAGGGCACCGTAAGTAACAACAAAAGATATGATGACAATAAAGAAAATAACATTTTTAACTGCTTAATATAAATCATTTGGCTCAGTCATGTCTTTTTTTTAACTTTTATTTTATTTGTATTTATTGTTTATAAATATAAATTTATTTGAGTGAGAGAGAGAGAGAATGGGCATGCCAGGGCCTTTGGTTGCTGCAAATGAACTCTAGATACATGTGCCACCTTGTGCATCTGGTTTACACGGGTCCTGGGGAATTGAACCTGGGTTCTTTTGGCTTTGCAGGCAAGCACCTTAACTGTTAAGCCATCTCTCCAGCCATTAGTAATGTCTTTTAATGACCGCAATGAAGCAATTTCTTCAGTGTCATTACATTTATCATCAATATTGCTAAAAATGGCAAGTTGAGGGCAGGAGGATGAATCAGCAGTTAAAGACTCTTTCTTGCAAAGCCTAACTGCTCAGGTTTGATTCCCCAGTAACCACATAAAGCCAGAGGCACAAGGTGCTACATGCATCTGGAGTTTGTTTGCAGTGGCAAGAGACCCTGCATGCACATTCGTTCTCCTTGCAAATCAATAAATAAAATATTTTAAAATAAATCAATAAATGTCAGGCTAAGCTATATTTGTAGTATCCATGCAGTCATCCATTACCAAACTAAAATTTTAAATTAGCAACCCTATATACTATAAACTTATTTTGAGAAATTTTCCATTTTCTTCATTTTGCCTGGCTAGACTGGTGAGACAAACTGATTTTAGAAGTACCTCTTTTGGGGGCTGGAGAGAGGGCTCAGTGATTAAAGGTGTTTGCTTGCAAAGCCTGACAGCCCGGGTCCTATTCCCTAGTACCCATGTGAAGCCAGGTGCACAAAGTGGCACATGCATCTGGAGTTAGTTTGTAGTGGCAAAAGGCCCTGGCACGCCCATTCTATCTCTACCTTGCTCTGCTTGCAAATAACTAAAAATATTTTAATTTTTTAAAAATTTATTTGAGAGAGAGAAAGAGGCAGATAGAGAGACTGAATGGGTATGCCAGGGCCACTGCAAACGAACTCCAGACACATATGCCACCTTGTCCATCTGGCTTACATAGGTACTGGGGAATCAAACCTGGATCCTCAGGCAAGCGACTTAACCGCTAAGCCATCTCTCCAGCCCAATAAATTTTTTTTTTTTTTTAAAAAGAAATTCCCGAGCTGGGCGTGGTGGCGCATACCTTTAATCCCAGCACTCGGGAGGCAGAGGTAGGAGGATCTCCGAGAGTTCGAGGCCACCCTGAGACTACATAGTGAATTCCAGGTCAGCCTGAGCCAGAGTGAGACCCTACCTCGAAAAACCAAAAAAAAAAAAAAAAAAAAAAGAAATTCCCGGGCTGGAGAGATGGCTTAGCGGTTAAGCACTTGCCTGTGAAGCCTGAGGACCTTGGGTTCGAGGCTCGATTCCCCAGGACCACGTTAGCCAGATGCACAAGGGGGGGCATGCATCTGGAGTTCGTTTGCAGTGGCTGGAGGCCCTGGCGTGCCCATTCTCTCTCTCTATCTGCCTCTTTCTCTCTCTGTCTGTCGTTCTCAAATTAATAAATAAAAATAAACAAAAACAACAAAAAAGAAATTCCCTTTTGGGGGGAATAGTGCATTTGTCATGCTCTGTGTACATTGCTTAATGTACTCACCATCAGTAAATGGTTTTGACTTTTTGCTATTAAATATGCTATTACATAACTGCTTTTACACTAGAATCTGAGTTTTAGCTTTTTTTTTTTTTATTTTAGTTTTTCGAGGTAAGGTCTCACTCTAGCTCAAGCTAACCTGGAATTCACTATGTAGTTTCAGAGTGGCCTCAGACTCACAGGGATCCTACCTTTGCCTCGCAAGTGTTGTGATTAAAGGCGTGCACCACCGCACCTGGCTCTTTTTTTTTTTCTTTTTTCCAATTTTTCTTTCTTTTTTCTTTTTTCTGAAGTAGGATTTTTCTGTAGCCCAAGCTGACCTGGAATTCACTCTGTAGTCTCAGGGTGACCTAGGACTCACAATGACCCTCCTAACTGCCTCCAAAGGTCTGGGATTAAAGGCGTGTGCCACCACAGCCGGCTATTTTTGCTTTTAAAAAAAGTTTTTGCTGATAAGATGGATTTCTTTCCGTTCTGCTATTTTATCCTTACAACACAATCTTTGATAGTACCAAATGTGGCAACATGCCTTTGAATACAATGCCTTTTCAAATTATAGTCTTTGGAAATCTGCACAAATTTCTTACAAATTAAGTTAAATGTCTTAATACTTGCCTCTTCTAGAAAGTAGATACTGTCCACATGTCATTGAATAATCTTCCTTTGTCCATTTTTTGGGAGGTAGGGACTCTTTTCTTTTGAGATGTTGTAGAAGCTATACTGGATTTAAAAAGCAATAGATGGGCTGGAGAGATGGCTTAGCAGTTAAGCGCTTGCCTGTGAAGTCTAAGGACCCTGGTTTGAGGCTCGGTTCCCCAGGACCCACGTTAGCTAGATGCACAAGGGGCTGCATGCATCTGGAGTTTGTTTGCAGTTGCTGGAGGCCCTGGCGCACCCATTCTCTCTCTCTGCCTCTACTTCTCTCTGTCTGTCGTTCTCAAATAAAAATAAACAACAAAAAAATAAAAAATTTGAAAAAGCAGGACTCTCTTTTATTATGAAAATTCATTGACAGGCAAATAGAAAACAAGATCTGGCCTCTCCACATCTCAGCTGTAGATGCAGTAAGTATGAAGTGAAGGGCTTATTGTAAAATGTGCTGGGAGATGCCTAAGGCACACCAGGTTGCAGAATTACCCTGAATATTCAGAGTCATCCTACGTGTCCTCTAAACAACATTAAACACTCATTGTTTGCAATGGTAGGCTAACACAGTATTGATCATCACTGCATTTTGTTTGCCAAGGACCACAAACATACAATGTCTGATGATGCCATTCGACCATGCTTAGACGGTTGGACACACACTGGGAGCCAAAACCCACCGTAAAACTGAAGCCACATGTGTGAACAAATAGAGCATGCGTATGCTTACTTTATGTGACGCCGTGACACTTTGTCATCTACAAAGCAAATGCTCGAGAGCTGCACAACGGAGTTACCAAAAACAGATCCCATAATGTCTTAAGTGCTTGTGACTTTGTGTTGAGCTGTGTGCATAGCTATCTTTGGGCTGCGTGCTGTATCTCTTATCTAGGATGATAGTAATGAGGTTGTCAACATTCCTTCATGTTAGAAGTGAGACCCTCCCCTGAGACTCCAGTCATCACTCCCTCCTCCCCCAGGACTTGTGTGTTCTTGGGGGACGTTAGACTTACACAGAAGGTAGATGGTGATTTGGGACTTTTCAGTTGTGTACTTTTTTCTGTGAGTTGTTCATGCAAGGAGTGGGACTTCCCAGCTGTATAGCTTTTGTAAGTAACTCCAGTAAACTTACTAGCTCACTAAGCTAAACTTGGATAGAATCCTTTCTTTGGGCCATTGGTGCTCTATCTCAGGTAAACAGATGTTTTAACATTTTGCCAGCAAGTCACATGTCTCATGCCAGTTTCCAGAACCCTCAAAAATACCACTGGAGACCAAGCCCCCAAACAATGAGCTTGAGGGAGGGCACTTCATACCCAAATCATAAGATGACACATCTTTTTTTTGTTTGTTTGTTTTTTCCATGTAGGATCTCACTCTAGTTCAGGCTGACCTGAAATTCACTATGTAGTCTCAGGGTGATTTTGAACTCATGGCAATCCTCCTACCTCTGCCTCCAGAGTGCTGGTATTAAAGGCGTGCGCCACCACGCCCAGCTGGTTGTTGTTTTCGAGGTAGTGTCTCACTATATCCCAGGCTGACCTGGAGCTCACTTTGTAGTCTAGGCTGGCAATTCTCTTACCTCAGCCTCCTGAGTGTGGAGATTATAGGTATGAGCCACCATACCTGGCTTTAAATTTGATTTTTTAAAATTTTTTTGTTTGTTTATTTTTATTTATTTATTTGAGAGTGACAGACAGAAAGGAGGCAGAGACAGAGACAGAGAGAGAGAATGGGCCTCTGCAAACGAACTCCAGACGCATGTGCCCCTTTATGCATCTGGCTAACTTGGATCCTGGGGAATTGAGCCTTGAACCAGGGTCCTTAGGCTTCATGGGCAAGCGCTTAATCGCTAAGCCATCTCTCCAGCCCTTAAATTTGATTTGTATGTATGTATGTATGTATGTATGTATGTAAATATATACATATATATAATCACAATTATTTTTATTTTTATTTGGTTTTTCGAGGTAGGGTCTCACTCTGGTCCAGGCTGACCTGGAATTAACTCTGTCATCTCAGGGTGGCCTTGAACTCATGGCAATCCTCCTACCTTTGCCTCCCGAGTGCTGGGATTCAAGGCGTGCCCCACCACGCCCGGCTTATAATCACAATTTTTAAAAAAGTGAATTGTTTAATTTTACATGGCAAATACATTAGGCTCAAAGCTAGAAATTTAATTCTTGGCACTAAATAAAACTATACCTTTGGAAAACCAGGCACAGTGGCACACACATATGTAATCCTAGTATTCAGAAGTCAGGAGGATCAGAAGTTCAAGGTCTTCTTTGGCTACATAGTTTGAGGACAGCCTGGGCTACATGAGATGCTATCTCAAACAAATAAACACTATATCTTTTTAAGATGGGAAAGATTGATTTATTCATTTTGGATCCAGTTTTTTACTAAACAGTAACAAAAGTTAGTCACTATTAAGTGAATGCCCAAATACCATGCACTGTACAAATATTAACTTTAACCTCTGTAGTTGCAGTCAGGTCCGTATTGCTGGTAGAAATCACCCAACCAAGAGCAGCTTGTGGGAAAAAGGTTTATTCTGGCTTATAGGTTTGAGGGGGAAGCTCCATAATGACAGGGAAAACGATGGCATGAGCAGAGGGTGGCCATCACCCCCTGGCCAACATCAGGTGGACCATAGCAACAGGAGAGTTTGCCAAACACTGGCAAGGGGAAACTGGCTATAATACCCATAAGCCCACCCCCAACAATACACTGCCTCCAGGAGGTGTTAATTCCCAAATCTCCATCAGCTGGGATCCTTGCATTCAGAACACCTAAGTTTATGGGGGACACCTGAATCAAACCACCACACCCACTGGCAGATATTTCTCTTTTATAAATGAGGAAATGGAGACTTATTTACATCTTAAGCTTTCCTAAGGGGGAGAGGTCACCGAGCCAGAGTTTAAATCGAGCATGTGTGGCTCCATATTGCATGTTCATTTTCCCCAGTTACGATGTTCTGCAGTTACCTTTTCATCACTGGACAAACACCCAAGCAGAAGCAGTTTATTGAAGGGAAGGGTTTATTTTGGTTTAGTCTCAAGGGAATGCTTCATGATGGCAGGGGAAGGCATGGCATGAGCTGGACATCATCCACTTGAAACAGGTGGTGGCAACAACAGAAATAAGCCAATCTCTAGCAAGGGGAAGCTGGCTATAAAACCCCAAAGCCCACCCCCAGGAACACACGTCCTCCAGCAAGTCTCTATCACCCAAACTGCCACCAGCTAGGAATCAAGCATCCAGAACACATGCATTTATGAGGGACACTTAATTCAAATCACCTCCAATGCCTAGTGTTAGGATCATTTGACTATCATCTATCTATCTATCTATCTATCTATCTATCTATCTATCTATCATCTATCTATCTATCTATCCATCCATCCATCCATCTATCTATCTGTTTATTTGAAGCAAGCCCAACAGACTGCCTTTTTTTATGTGAGAGTGAGATAGAATTGGTGCACCAGGGCCTCCAGCCACTGCAATTGAACTCCAGACATGTGCGCCCCTTATGTGCTTGTACAAACTTGTGCACTTGTGTCACTGTGCATCTGGCTTAGGTAGAACCTGGAGAGTCGAGCATGAGTCCTTAGGCTTCTCAGGCAAGTGCCTTCACCTCTAAGACATCTCTCCAGCCCTGATTACCTTTTTTTTTTTTTTTTTTTTTAAATTTCCAAAGGCTCTTTTAAAAGGGAATAGGGAGATAGCTCAGATGGCAAAGTGCTTGCCTTGAAAGCATGAGGATCGGAGTTGGAGCTCCAGAACCCTCATTGAAAAAGAAACAAAAAGAAACAGGAAAAGCTGGGCATATGACATTCTTGTAATCCCAGGGCTGGGGAGATGGAGACTGGGATTCCTGGGGCTCGCTGTCCAGCCTACTTGGCAAGTTCCAAGCTGCTTGAACAAAGTGGACAGCACCTGAGAAAGGACCACTGGAGGCTGTCCTCTGGCTCCATGAGTGCACATACACACATGCATGAACACACACACACACACACACACACACACACACACACGAGAAAAAAATTAGTTGTAGTCATTCCATGTCTATGTTGTAGGCATTACATGTAGCAAATAAAAGGCAACCACTGTTTTAAAGCTTTCTTTAACCACTGAGTCATCTATCTTCCCAGCCCACATTTTTTTTCCTTTACTTTAAATACAGTTTTTCTTTTTTTTTTAATATGTTTGAGAGAATGGGTTCACCAGGCCCTCTAACCCCTGCAAATGAACTTCAGATGCATGTGCCACCTTGTGCACCTGGATTACATGAGTACTAGGAAATTGAACTTGGGTCCTCAGTCTTCATAGGCAAGCACTTTAATCACTAAGCCATCTCTCTAGCCTTAAAGTTTTTAAAGAATATTTTATTTATTAGAGAGAGAGCAAGAGAGAAAATATGGGCACACACGGGCCTCTAGCCACTGCTATGGACTGTAGATGCATGTGCAACCTTGTGTACCTGGCTTACGTGGGTCCTGGAGAATTTAACTTGGGTCCTTAGGCCTCCTTCATAGGCTAATGCTTTAACTGCTAAGCCATCTCTGTAGCCCTTAAAATGTTTTAAACAAAGTATTTTTACTTATTTAAGAGAGAATGAGTGTGGGCCAGATACAAAAAGTAGCACATGCATCTAGAATCCATTTGTAGCATCAAGAGGCTCTGGAGCACCTATACCTACACACAAAATTTTTGTTTTTTCAAGGTGGGGTTTTTACCCTAGTCGAGACTTAGGTGGAACTCTTTTTTTTTTTTTTTAAATTTTATTTATTTATTTGAGAGCGACAGACACAGAGAGAAAGACAGATAGAGGGAGAGAGAGAATGGGCGCGCCAGGGCTTTCAGCCTCTGCAAACGAACTCCAGACGCATGCGCCCCCTTGTGCATCTGGCTAACGTGGGAACTGGGGAACCGAGCCTCGAACCGGGGTCCTTAGGCTTCACAGGCAAGCGCTTAACCGCTAAGCCATCTCTCCAGCCCTGGAAGTCTTTTTTTTTTTATTTTTATTTATTTGAAAGTGACAAAGAGGCAGAGAGAGAGAGAGAGAGAGAAAATGGCATGTCAGGGCCTCCAGCCACTGCAAACGAACTCCAGACACATGTGCCCCCTTGTGCATCTGGCTAATGTGGGTCCTGGGGAATCGAGCCTTGAACCGGGGCCCTTAGGCTTCACAGGCAAGTGCTTAACTGCTAAGCTATCTCTCCAGCCCTTAGGTGGAACTCTTTGTAGCCCTAGATTAGCCTCAAACTTATATGGATCCTCCTAAGTGTTGAGACTAAAGGCATGTGCTACCACACACAGCTATAAGATTATTTTTTAGGCTGAGTGTGGTGGCACATGCCCTTAATCCACAGCACCCTGGGAGGCTGAGGTTGGAGGATTGCTAAATTTGAGGCCAATCTGTAGCTACAGAATGAGTTCCAGGTAAGCTTGGGCTTGAGTCGGAGCCTTCCTGGAAAACCACTACCCCCACCAACTTTTTTAAAAATTTGAATGTAGAGGCTGGAGAGATAATTCAGTGGTTAAGTATGATGACACGGGTTTGATTCCCTAGTGCCCACATAAAGTCAGATCCACTAAGTGGTACATGTGTCTGGAGTTCATCTGCAGTGGCAGGATGCTCTGGCACATCCATTCTTTCAAAGAAATAAAATTTTGCAAAATTATGGACTCACCAATGGGTTAGGTACATTGATGAGGTCAGTCCCCATCAGCCAATCAATTCTCAAAAGCCCTGCATTAGGGATGAAGCCACATGAGCTTTTGGCAGTCATTTGGTTGACTGGTATTCTTTTTAATTAACTTTATTTGACAATGTAAAAGGGGCGGCGGGGGGGGGGGGGTTAGAGAATATGAGCATGCCAGGGCCTCTAGCCACTGCAAACAAACTCCAGATGCATATTCTACCTTGTGCATCTGGCTCACATGGGTACTGGGGAATTGAACCTAGGTCCTTAGGCTTCACAAGCAAATGCCTTAACTGCTAAGCCATCTCTCCAGTGCCAGACTCTTAATTTTAACAGAATGCCCTAAGTAGCTTAGTATCTGTAAAGACCTTCTTCCATGTTAAAATAAGTGCTATTTACCAAGGTTACTCTTTTTTTTAAAGGCAAGGTCTTACTCTAGCCAAGGCTGACCTCAAACTCAAGGCTACTTCTGCCTCCCAAGTGCTGGAATTAAAGGTGTGCACCACCATGCCCAGCTAAGTTTACATTTCTCAGTGCGTGGGTATCAAAGAAAATAAAACTATGATACACTGTTTATATTATGGTGCTTAATATGTTGTCAGGCCTCTGCATACCAGCATTCCAGAACTTATTCAGTATTCTACATAGCAGATATTTTACTAAATGCTTTCATGCATTGAGTCTGATACTCCAACAAGGCATTTTGTGAAGTACCATTTTATTACTACTCTGTAGGTAGAGAAAAAGTTAACAAATTTGCTCTGGGCAGTAGTGAGAGTGTATTGGAACTTGCTTTTTCCCCTGCTTGAGACAGATTTTGGCCTCACAAGGATTCCTCAAAACTTTTAAGTGGGGGCTGGAGAGGTGGCTTAGTGGTTAAGGCACTAGCCCGTGAAGCCTAAGGACTCAGGTCCGATTCCCTAGTACCTATGTAAGCCAGATGCACTGGGTGGCACATACGTCTGAAGTTTGTTTATAGTGGCTAGAGGCCCTGGTATGCCCATTCTAATAAAATTTTTTAAAAATAATTTTATTATTTGTTTGTTTGTTTGTTTGAGGAAAGGTCTCACTCTAGTCCAGGCTGACCTGGAATTTACTATGTAGTCTCAGGTGGCCTTGAACTCACAGTGATCCTCCTACCTCTGCCTTCTGAGTGCTGGGATTAAAGGCATGAACCACTACGCGCGGCTTTAAAAAATTAAAAACAAAAAACCTAATGACAACTGCAACTTGAATGCATGTAAAAATAATATTTATTAACTTAGGATGTATAATATAATCAAACCAAAACCAAAAAACTTAAGCAAAATCTGTAAGATTCCTTTCGGATTGTAATTTATATCTAGATATGGCAGTGGACTGTCTTTAGCTTAAAGCAGAACAACAAAAAGGTTCCAATTCCATCTGGTAAGAGCACAGAGCTGTGAGCTGAGGCTATGGGAGGCTCTGTGGAAGTGCTAGCCCACGCCTCAGAATTCCGCCCAAGTGCTGGCTTCTTTGCTATTGAGACAATGCTCAGTATCCTTGCCATAGATGTCTAAACAAAATCCAAAAGTCCTGAGACTTCCAGAAGTATGCTATCAGCTCACAGCATATGCTGGTAATAAAATGAAAGTTATTTTACTGCAGTCTTTTGAGCAATGGCAGCATTTTCCAAAATTTTCCTTTTCCATTCTTCATAGTCCTGTGTCAGGTCTTCATCACTCTGTGGTTTATGTTGGATCTCAACTCCATTCAAAACTTCTAAGAGAAAGTTATCAAGTTAGTTCAAAAATCACTGTTTACACATGAAATAAGGAAGTCTGTTTAATGTATCTTCAATTAGTTAAGGTAATAAACAAGACGGTATATAGTGAACTGTAAAAATAGCAGCTTCACTTTTCTTTTATAAATAAAGCACATGTGTCTGGAGTTCGTTTGCAGCAACTGGAGACCCTAGTACATCCATTCTCTCTCTCTCCCCCCAAAATAAATAAATTTAAAATTTTTTTTAAAAAGGTCCTCTTATTAAGTCTAGTGCTCACTAATTTAACTGTATGAGTAGCCAGTGAATCCCAGCAATTCTCTACCTCTGCCTCCCTCATGCTGGAGTAACAGATGTGTACCACCATGCCTAACAATTTTACATGGGTGCTGGGGATCCAAACTGAGGCCTCCTGCTTGCATGGAAAATTCTAAACCCCATTAAGCCATCTTCCCAGCCCTGGAGCTTTAGGTTGGCAAATTTGAACTTAACTTGGAAACATATCTTTAGCTTAAAAAAGTTTTAGCTAATTGCAAACAGCCAGCTGATTAGTGGCAATGCAGCATGTGAAGTCAGGTAGTTTAGCTTTAGACATTTTTAAAAACCATGTATTTATGTATTTGCGAGGAAAGAGAGGGACAGAGAGTATATGAATGGGTGTCAGGGCCTCTTGCCCATGCAAACGAACTCCAGACTCATGCATCACTTTGGGCATCTGGATTTATGTGGGCATTGAGAGATTGAACTCAGGCCGTCTGCAAGCAAACATCTTTAACCACAGAGCCATCTCTCTAGTGCCGTACTCTTTTTTTTTTTTTTTTTAATAAATATATTTTTTTAATTTATTTGACAGAGAGAGGGAGGGAGGGAGGGAGAGGGAGAGGGAGAGAGAATGGGTATGCCAGGGCCTCCAGCCACTGCAAATGAACTCCAGGCGTGTGTGCATCTGGCTATTGTGGGTCCTGGGGAATTGAATCTGGCTCCTTTGGCTTTGCAGGCAAATGCCTTAACTGCTAAGTCATTCCTCCATCCCTCTACTGCCATACTCTTAATGACACTTCTTTCACTTCCACTAGTTATTGTTTCAAAGACTGACCTTGTTTGGATGCAGGGTCTTACTTTAGGCCAGGCTGGCCTTGCACTCACAGTGATTTTTAGCTTCCCAAATGCTGGGATTACAGACATGAGCCACCATACCCAGCTCTCATTTTGCAAAAAATATTTATTTACTTAAGAGAGAGAGAGAGAGGGGCTGGAGAGATGGCTTAGCGGTTAAGCGCTTGCCTGTGAAGCCTGAGGACCCTGGTTCGAGGCTCGATTCCCCAGGTCCCACATTAGCCAGATGCACAAGGGGGCGCACGCGTCTGGAGTTTGTTTGCAGTGGCTAGATGCCCTGGCGCACCCATTCTCAATCTCTCTCTATCTGTCTCTTTCTCTCTCTGTCACTCTCATATAAATAAATAAAAATGAACAAAAAAAAAATTAAAAAAAAAAAGTATTAAAAAAAAAAAAAGAGAGAGAGAGAGAGAGAGAGAATGGGCATGCCAGGACCTCCTGTTGCTGCAAATTAACTCTAGATGCATGCATCACTGTGCATCTGGCTTTATGTGAGTACTGGGGAATTGAACCCAGGCTGTCAGGCTTTGCAAGTAAACACCTTTAACTGCTGAGCCATCTCTCCAGCACCCCCCCACCTTTTTTTTTTGAGATAGGGTCTCATAAATATAGCTCAAAATGGCTTGGAACTCACTATATAGAACAAGCTGACCTTGAACTTGCAGTGGTCCTCCTAAATGCTAGGATTATAGGTATGTGTTATCATGTCTGGCTTGAAAAACTGGTCCTATCAAAAGTGGTTAGGATTTTGTCTAGTGCTGGCTCCTTAGATGTGAGCTGCTGGTGCTGCGCTGGGTCCCTCACTGCACCGATCATGGCACGCCATTTCAACTGCAGGAGAGTGTTAGTGAGATGGTACCTTCAGCAGGTGCTTCGACCAGTAACTTCTTTTTCTTCAGTGGTGGACTATCTAAATCTCCAGGCTCTCCTTTCAGGAAAGAAAAAAATGACAGCTGTGTTTGTATTGTCAATTTTAGTATCCTGGCATACCGATCCTTAGCTGAATCCCAAAAATTAATTCTGAAGAACCAAAGACTGACAAGGAGAAGGCTGTTAACCTTGCCCTTCTCTTGTCAGACTTGATAATCACTTTATCCTAGCTTATGTACATGGAGGCTGCCATTTAACAGTGGACCACTTTAATAGAGAATCTATTTTCCAGGTATGTATTTGTGGAATCATAGGTTTTGGATTTGGTTTTTATTAAGTTACTTGAAAAGCAAAAAATACCAATTTTCTCACTAAAAAATGTATCTGCCCCACATTAAACACAGAATGCATAAAGCAACATATTCACTATACCAGCAAAGCTACATTTGCAAACGAGACATTCTTGAACAACAGAATACTCACTGTTAATCTGCTGTCCAATCTTCTCTAACTGTTTACACAGCCGATCAAATATAGCTTTTTTTACACCGGAGGTGGTCATCATTTTGTTTTTATCCACTTTTAGCTTTAGAATTCTACAAAAGAATACCATAAGTTGCTTTAATTTTTTTTTTTTTTCAAGGGCAGCAGTTTTCCTCTCTGGCCAACTAGACTACAATCATATTCACTTTCTGCCCAAGGTTTAGTTTTTCCTTTACTTCAAGTGTGCCTTAGCTACAGCCATGCAAATTTACCCCTTCATTGGCTCTTTGAGGTAGGGTCTCACTCTAGCTCAGGCTGATCTGGAATTCACTATGTAGTCTCAGGGTGACTTTGAACTCACAGTGATCCTCCTACCTCTGCCTCCCAAGTGCTGGGATTAAAGGCATGTACCACCACCCCCAGAGCAAATTTACCTTTTTAAGCTCTTGAGTTGCTTATTAGCTTGACAGTGCTAAAGCCTATCTACTGCATAACACACAGGGCACACAGAAGACATGCGGTAGCATCATGCCTCTCACATGTTACCAATCTGCAGAGTGAGAACCACGGTATCTTTTAGCTTTCTGTTCACTTTAATGCAGAATGCTTATGTTTATACAGAAGCGTACAAAGGCGGCTTCTTTGCTCTGCTCTCAAACCCCAGGTCCTGCTTCCCATCACTCTATAGTAACCAATAATAAAAACAGAAAACAAATTTCTTATTCAGGAAAGTGCCTCTAACCACTTAGCTATCTCCTCAGTCCCTTCTTCAGGATAACAGACCTGTTCAAAGTTTTCTGCGTCATATGGTTTCAAAAGTGAGTTTATTTGATAATTTTCATTGTTTTATGCAATATCAGCCACACCCCATCTCTATACACACAAATACTTCTGTTGATTTAGAGGGACTTTAAAAGTGCCAGAGCCTTCAGCCTCTGCAAACGAACTCCAGATGCATGCACCATCTGGGCACTGGGTAGTTGAACCTGAGTCCTTTGGCTTTGCAGGCAAGCACCTTAACCACCGAGCCATCTCTCTAGCTTGGCCTTTTTTGTTGTTGTTTTTTTGAGGTAGGGTTTTACTCTAGCTCAGGCTGTCCTGGAATCAACTATGTAGTCTCAGAGTGGCCTTGAACTCACGGTGATTCTCCTACCTCTGCCTCCCGAGTGCTGGGATTAAAGGCGTGCGCCACTGCGGCCCCCACCCTTTTTTTAAATGAATGACAGTCATTCTAGGTACATTGATAACAGAGCCTGATACACTAAAATTAGTGGCTAAGTAGATAATAAAAAGTTTATTCTTTAAATGGCTGAGTACAGTTTGTCTTTTTTTATTTTTTTGAGGTACGTTCTTGCTCTAGTCCAGGCTGACCTGGAATTCACTATAGTCTCAGGCTGGCCTCGAACTCACAGTGATCCTACTACCTCAGCCTTCCAAGTGCTAGGATTAAAGGCATGTGCCACTATATCCAGCCTAAGTACATTTTTTTTTCTCCTAGAAAGTTCCCAGCAAGGTGAAATATGAAATCAAAGGTAGCAGTATTTTAGGATAACAATTCAGTATACATAAAGTAAGATATGAGATCAGATATGAAAATCTGTCATAGAAATGTTTTATAAATCATTTGAGGAACAGCTGCAGGCAGTACATTTAAAAAAATATGGAAAACCACACATGACCACTTCTGACAGATTTTATCTGTCAGAGAAAAAGAATAAAAAAAGCAGATTCTGAAATTAGAACACTCAGCTTACATAAATGACTGCTACTTGGCAAGTGAACTTCTGGCAACACTAGTTCCAAGTGGTCGGCTCTATATGGCTTATTTGAGAATCTGATCACTTGGCCACAATTCCTAGTGTTATTTATAGAGGGAAATATGCTCTGAATTGAAAATCAATTAAATTAGAAATGTTCTCTGGGAATGAAAAACTCACTTATACTTGGGAACATCTCTGAATTTTAAAAGAAACAATTACTAATTAGATGTGGTAGTACATGCATGCTTGTAATGTCTGCACTCACAAGGCTAAGGCAAGAGGATTTCTAGAAGTTGAAAGCTGGCCTAGACTACACACCAGCCTGGATTACAGAGCAAGAACCTATCTTTGGAAACTTAAAATACAAGAGAACACGAACAGGAACACTTACTTGCATGCTGAAAGTAGTGCGGAGGTGGTGAAAAGTGGCCTAGATAAGTCAAGATCAGCTTGCTGTGCGTGTGGAAGACTGGATTCATAGCTAGGAGACAACAATGTTTATAAAATGATTTGTCAGAAAATATTTCAAAGGGACTGAAAATACAAAGAAAACAATTTTTAAAAAATGTGGTGTAGGGCTGGAGAGATGGCTTAGTAGTTAAGCACTTGCCTGTGAAGCCTAACGATCCTGGTTCGAGGCTCGATTCCCCAGGACCCACATTAGCCAGGTACATAAGGGGACATACACATCTGGAGTTTGTTTGCAGCGCTGGAGGCCTTGGTGTGCCCATTCTCTCTCTCTCTGCCTCTTTCTCTCTCTGTCACTCTCAAATAAGTAAATAAAAATAAACAAAAAAATAAAATAAAATGCAGTGTAGCTCAGGCTATCTAAACTCTCGATCTTTGGGCTAGAGAGATGGCATGATTATTCTCTCTCCTCCCTCCCCTCTCTCTGTACTTTCAAATAAATAATTTTTTAAAAAGTTAAAAAATACAGCTGGGCGTGGTGGCGCATGCCTTTAATCCCAGCACTTGGGAGGCAGAGGTAGGAGGATTGCCGTGAGTTCAAGGCCACCCTGAGACTCCATACTGAATTCCAGGTCAGCCTGGGCTAGAGTGAGACCCTACCTCAAAAAATCAAAAAACCAAAAAAAAAAAGTTAAAAAAATACATGATAAGCACTGTCTCTTTTAGCAACTCAGGTAATTTTATTAATTTTTATATTTTATTTTTATTTATTTGAGAGAGAGATAGATACAGAAATAGGTAGGAAGAGAGAGAGGATGGGTGTGCCAGGGCCTCCAGCCACTGCAAACAAACTCCAGATGTGTACACCCCTTGTGCATCTGGCTTATGTGAGTCCTGGGGAGTCAAACATGGGTCCTTTAGCTTTGCAGACAAGTGCTTTAACTGCTAAGCCATCTCTTCAGCCCATCTTTTTGTTAATTTTTATTTACTTTCAAGCAGAAATAGAAGAGAGACAGACAGAAAGAATGAGGGGCCTCCAGTCAACACAAACTGACTCCAGATGCATGCATCATTTTGTGCATCTGGTTTTACGTGAGCACTGCAGACTAGAACTTGGGTCATTAGGCTTTGCAGACAAGCACTTTTAACTGCTGAGCCATCTCTTTAGCCCTCAGGTATATGTTTTTGAGACTAAAAATTATTTAGACCAGAGTATTGAAAACACAAAACACAAGAACACCTGGCTTGATCACTGGTTAATTCTGTTTAACCTATTAGCATAAACTTTCAATTAAGGTTCTTTATACTCATACCTTTGCAATATCTTTGAAGCCAGTTTCACTGCTTCTGTACAGCCGAACTGGACAGCTAGGTCTCTTATTCCAATATTTGAATTCAGGCCCAATAAACACTCAAAAGATTTAAGGCAGCTCTGATACATCTTCTTGTTCAAACCAGAAAGTTTAATTAAATAAGCCTTTGAAAGAAAAGTTTTATATTAGTACTCTTAAATAATACTTACTAAGTATAATACGTGGTATCCTTCCTCAATTGTCCTCCACCTTGCTTTTGTTTTGTTTTTTCGAGGTAGGGTCTCACTCTAGTTCAGGCTGACCTGGAATTCACTATGTAGTCTCAGTGTAGCCTCAAACTGTGATCTTCCTACCTCTGCCTCCCAAGCGCTGGGATTAAAGCCACCACACCTGGCTCCACCTTGTTTTTGAGATGAACATGGATCTGAGTGATTTGGCCAAACTAAGGTGGCCAGCAGATCCTCTGTCTCTATCTACTTAGCACTAGGATTATAAGTGCATGCCATGATGCCCAGATTTTACATAGGTATTGGGGCTATGGACTCAGGTCCTCATCCTTGCATGGTAAGCAATTTATCAATTTAGCCATCTCCCCAGCACAGTGGCACTAACTTTCCAAAATTAATTCTGTACTAATTTACTCAAAAATGTCAGCCTGGAGAGATGGGTCGGTGGCTAAGGCGGCACTTACCTGCAAAGTCTAACAACCCAGGTTCAATTCCCCCATACCCACACAAAGCTGATGCACAAAGTGGAACATGAGTCTAGAGTTCATTTGCAGCAGCTGGAAACCGTGGAGAGCCAATTCTTTCTCTCTCTGTATTTGCAAATAAAGAGCTTATACCATAGAATAACACAATTATGCATACACAGATAATTTTGTTTTTTACTTGAGAGAGATAGAGAGAATGGACACACTGGGGCCTTTCAGCCACTGTGAACAAACTCCAGATGCGTGTGCCCCCTTGTGTGCATGTGCGACATTGCACACCTGTGTCACTATGCATCTGGCTACATGGACCTGGAGATTTGAGCAAGCATGCTGCAGGCAAGTGCTTTAACTGCTAAGCCATCTCTCCAACCCTGTTTTTTGAGGTATGGTCTTGCTGTAGCTCAGGCTAACCTGGAATTCACACCAGGCTTTTTTCCACCCTTTGGACACAGTGTTATTGTGCAGTCATTTAAAAATTATCTGTGTGGCTGGAGAGATGGCTTAGCGGTTAAGCACTTGCCTGTGAAGCCTAAGGACCCCGTTCAAGACTTGATTCCCCAGGACCCACATTAGCCAGCTGCACAAGGGGGCGCATGCGTCTGGAGTTTGTTTGCAGTGGCTGAAGGCCCTGGCATGCCCATTCTCTTTCTCTCTCTGTCTATTGCTCTTAAATAAATGAAAATAAACCAATAGTCTCCCAGAAAGAGATTTACAGGCCTTTCTTAAAAAAAAAATTATCGGGCTGGAGAGATGGCTTAGCAGTTAAGCGCTTGCCTGTGAAGCCTAAGGACCCCGGTTCGAGGCTCGGTTCCCCAGGTCCCATGTTAGCCAGATGCACAAGGGGGCGCATGCGTCTGGAGTTCGTTTGCAGAGGCTGGAAGCCCTGGTGCGCCCATTCCCTCTCTCTCCCTCTATCTGTCTTTCTTTCTGTGTCTGTCGCTCTCAAATAAATAAATCAAAAATTTAAAAAAAATTATCTGTGTGGGCTGGAGAGTTGGCTTAGTAGTTAAGACTCCTCCCAGTGGAGCGTATGGATCCAGGTTCAATTCTCCAGATCCCATGTAAGCCACATGCACATGGTGGCACATGCATTTGGAATTTGTTTGCAGTGGCTAGAGGCCCTGGTATGCCCATTCTCTCTCCCTCGCTCCGCCTCTCTCTAATAAGTAAATAAAAATTATTTGTGCAGATGGGCATGGTGGCATACACCTTTAATCCCATCATTTGGGAGGCAAAGGTAGGAGGATCACTGTGAGTTCAAGGTCAGCCTGGGATTACAGAGGGAGTTCCAGGTCAGCCTTGGCTAGAGAAAGACCCTGCCTCAAAGAAAATAAAGTAGTGGGAGACATACATATAGTTTCCTATATTTTCAACATAGTTGTCAATGTACAAATTATTGGGAAAAAGAACAAGGGAAGTGGTGGGATAAGAGGAAAATGTGTGTAGGAAAAGGAAGAAGGAAATTATGAGAGAAAAGAAGGATGTGGGAAGCCTAGTCTGTGTGGGAGAGTCAAGGGGAGCTCTATAACGGATTTAACAGAAAGATGGGGTCACACAAAACAAATAGGAACTTGCCAGAATAGCATTTCGTGGGAAAACAAAAGTGCTGCATTTACAAAACTACAAGACAGTAAAGTGTTACAGTACATTAAATGAATACGATAAATTGAGGTCAGGGCAAAAGAGGCTGGAGTTTCACTGCAATGGTCATCTAACAGCATTAATAAGTATATCCATTACGATATAGTGGATTTATGATGATCCATTATGTTAAGTGTGATACCTACAGCATATTATGTAATATAATCCAGTGAAATGGACATTTAATTACCATTTTATGGAGTGTAGCAGACAGATTCAGGTTTGCTGAGATAAACTTCCAGATCAGGCACAGTTATGGAGGAAGGGATTTATTGAAGCTTACAGATCCAGGGGAAGTTCCATAATGGCAGAAGAAGCTGGCCTGCCTTCACAGGCCCAAACAGAGAGAACGAAGCACAAGCCTAAAGGTCAAAAGCCACAGCACGCTTCAGGAACTCCAGCTAGGCACACTTGGTGTCTCTTTAGATTGAAATCAGAAACCCACCACCACACCTTAAGATCTACCCAGTGACATTGCCTCCAGCCAGGTAGCCAGCAGATGCAAACTACAAACAACTGAATATATTGGGGGGGGCACCTATTCTATTCAAACCACCACATAGATGAATGAGAAAACTGGTAGCTAATGGAGGTAGTTAAAAAGTATTGACACTTGGTCTCAACATGTGACTTTCCTGACTTCAAAGTTGTTAATCTCAATCATGTGACACTGGGGGTACAGGGGGAACAGACATAGGTTTTAGAAGCATAGTCAAGGAAACTAAAGAGTAAAGAACATAGTGTCAAAAGTATTTTTAGCTAAGTGTTGTGGCGCATGCCTTTAATCGTAGCATTCAGGAGGGTGAGGTAGGTTCAAGGCCAGCCTGGGGCTACAGAGTGAATTCCGTTTCAGCCTGGGCTCGTGTGAGGCATGCTGCCTCAAGGCAAAAAAAAAATTAAACCAACAAAATGCTAAAGTTCATCTAGAACATAACGTGGTGCTAAGTCTGGAAAATTCTAAAACAAGAGTTTAACCCGGGTCTAAGCCAAACAAGCTTAAAATGTAATGGTTATGCCTTAGTGTTGAAGCAGATTACGCAGGCATTCAGTGGGAACCACTTACCCTGTCCAAGGGGCACTTCATACAGGAAGCGGCAAGGTCCAGACAGATGACCGCATTGCTAGTTTCTGTGGTGTGTGCGGACAGACCAGTGCACTTCACTTGGGACAGGCGCAGGTATTCTTCTGCTTTCCTGCTTAACAAGGGTACCGCGTTCACCAAAAAGGCTTCAGTTTGTCCAACACATAAAGAATAAATACACGCTGGAGAGGCCTCAGTGGCTAAAGGTGTTTGCTTGCTTGCTTATAAAGCCTAACGGCCGGGTTCAATTCTCCAGTGCCCAGTAAAGCCAGACATATATAGGTGGCCTTCATACTGGGCTTAACTAATGTGCAGTTTTATTTGGTGCTGAAAGTGAAGCTCACATCCTTTCAAACAAAATAAATTTAATTCCTCCCAAACGACCCCTCTTTCCTCCAACTATTACCACAACAAGCATGAACCACCGGAGGAAGGAAGGAAGGTTAGATCAGATTTTCTTTCTTCCCCTCCTTTAAGTGGTTCCGAATTTTCAGTGCACTTGACAACCAACTTTGGGGACTTGTGTAAACAGATTCTGGGGCCCGGAGTGTTGGTGCACATCTTTAATCCCAGCACTCGGGGAGGCAGAGATAGGAGGATCACCGTGAGTTCAAGGCCACCCTGAGACTTCACAGTGAATTCCAGGTCAGCCTGCGCTACAGTGAGACCCTCCCTGGGAAAAAAAAAAAAAAACCCTAAAAACTAAAAAGATTCTGGGGTTCATCTCAGGCCTAGAGTGGGGCCCAAGAATTTTTACTTCTAACACGTACCAAGATGATTGCCGCTGCTGCACGTTCAGGACCAACTTTGAAAACCATTGTTCTAAATGACCACTGAACTCTATCTTCAGATCTTTTTCTTTTCTCCAAATCTTTTAAGAAGTGCTCTTTTCCTTCCTTTCCCTCACCTGCCTCACTGCTGAGGCGCTCACTCGGCCTACTTCTGCTCTATATGCTTGGCTGCAATGACTTTATTCCCAATGCCAGGTCACCTAAAGATCCTTCTAATCTTTGGCACCGGATAGTATCTCGGCCAGTCTTGATACATCTTCCCATGCGTGGCACCTTCTATTAATTAGGTATCAGAGCAGCTGGGGCCACTCCTGATTGCTATGAAAATCACGCCCTGTCCCAGTCCACCCGGCACGTCACCCCGCATAAACGTTACCCCTTGCTCGCCATTTACACTGATCTCTCAAGGGTCGCTCACTGGGTCTGTCTCACCGCGGTAAACAAGCTCTCGAATTCCCCAGCAGTTACCGGAAGTTCTCCCTGACTTGCTCCTCTTCCGACTACAACGCTAGACCGTCCCCTCCAGTCAACTCGGATACAAGCGCACGGCCGGGAAGGTTTCGTGAAGCCCGAGTCTCGCTCGGCCCGCCGCCCCACCCATCCTTCCCGCACCGCCGGTCCCACGGACGTCGCCCGAGGAGAGCCGGGGACACGAGGCTGGGGGAGGGAGAACCTCTCGTGGGACGTGGGCGGCCGCACTTACCTCAACACACCCGGTTCGCTTAGGCCCAGGCGTGGGGCCAGGGACCCGATCAGCCCGGACCCCATGGCAGGACCAAACTGGCGCCAAAAGCCTCAGTGGGAGGGACTCCACGCCGAGCCAGGCCCCGCCCCCTCGGCACGTCCGGATTGGTTCTCCCCGGAAGTTGAGACCGTCCCACAAACCAATCCTGGTCTTCCTTCTGCGCATGTGCCCGGGTGAGCGCACCAAAGCGGGTGTAGCGAGCGTACCACGCGGCTTCTGCTCCTTCTAGGATTTCCTCCTTAAAGAACCCGTTAAACACCGACCTTCCTTCCCGCTGTCCGCAGCGGAGCAGTAGTCCGCCCCACCCACCCTCGCACAGTACGCATAGAAATAGCCCGCACCCAGCGTTAAGTGACAGCGGCCAATGAACTCGCGAGACTTGGGTTCCCTAAAACGGACCAATCCCTGAGCTGATTGCTGGTTAGGGGGCGGGGCCAGAGAGGGCGGGGCTTGGAAGGCCGCCGCGTCACCTGACCGCGGGAGGCGCCGCGGAGTAGGTGCTGCTTGCTGCAGGCTCTGGGGAGTCGCCATGGTGAGTGCTGCTGGAGGGGAGGGCCCCCGGACGACCCTTCTCGCAGTCCCGGCTTTTTATTCCTATGCGCTGGAGCCCTGCGGGCAGAGTGCGGTCCCCGCAGGCCCGTCGAGGCTAACACTAGCCCTGCGTGGCCCGCGGGGTCCGGGGAGGCAGGCTGAGGAAGGCCGCAAGCTGGCTGATCTGGGTCGGGGTGGGCGGTGGCTGCTGGCTTCAGCCGTTGCTCGGAGGAGAGGCGGTGTCTCGGCCGTGGAGGTTCTGGGTGTGCGGTCCCGCGGCGGCCTCTTCGCGGAAATGACCACCTTGCCTCCACAAGGGCCATGGAAATCTCAGGTCTGAGCTGCGGAGCGCCGGAGCCTCGGAGCTGGGTCTGGGACCCGCCCAGATGGTGCATTTCCACCTTTGTGCTCTGCTGTGCTCCTCCGGCCCCGCGTCTTTATTCCTACAAGAAATGCCTTCCAGTGGTTCCCTGGCCGCAGCACCCCATGCGTGTGCAGTGTGTTGTCAGAGAATTCTGGAGACCTGCTTACGTGTTGTTTCCTCAGAGACTCCTTTCTTCCACTGAGAGTGACAGTTAAGAGGGGAGACAGCCTGTTTCACATTTGTTCACTAGGGACTCTGGCTCACTCACCCCCTCACTGATAAAATCCCACTTTTTACTTTCTGGAAGTAGTCATTCTCCCTAGGGCCTCTCTGATTAGCAGAGACCTTACCAATACGAACTTCCTCAAATTGTGAATCCCGTCTAGTTCCCTCAAGGCAAGTTATCACTTGCATCGTATTAGCGTTTGATGTAGTCTACTGAATAATGGTTTTGGATGTTGGTATGCTTATGTCAGTTTTAATTATCTCATTATTCATTCTTTGTAGGCGAAGTTCTGTAAGCCTGGACACTTTTTACTTTAAATGTGTTGATGGGGAAGAAAACAAGATTAAATATTTTGAGGGGGGTTAAGTGTTTGGGATGTTCTTGCTAATACCTGGTAAGCCTGGCACTCATGACAGTCCAGCTTCCGCCTTCTGAATGCTGGGACCATGCCCACGTGCCTGGTCAAGTCTTTGACATATACTATTTTCATACATTATATTGCCTTACATGCTTACAAGATGATTTTTTTATAGTTGGGGATTAATATATGATAAGTAAAATTTAGCTTTAGGACTTGTCTGTCAGCACTTGCTGATTAACTTTTATAATGTTTTGTGCTGGGTGGTCCACATTGGAGCAGTGAGCTAGGCACAGTCCCTTGTACATTTTATTAGTATCATTCCTGTTATGGCCAGTCTTTATCACTTGCGCAGTTATTAAGTCTTTGAGTCACACTTGTGCATCTGAAAACAAGTGAGCGTCTCATTAACCCTTCACTCCTAAAAATCTAGAATCCAGTTCAATTAATCAAACATCTTGTGAGCTTTCAATGTCATGCACTATGGTAAACACTGGATACAGATTAGAGGAGGAGACGTGCTTGTGAACTTACTGTAATCCAGTGTAAGGGATGCTTTATAAACTCCATCAACTCAGCACTTTGGAGTCATGATGGGAAAAAGTTTTGCCTGTGAAAGACTACTGGAGGTAAAGGGAACAGATTCTGTGGAGTATGGGCATAAATTGTCCACTCGAAGAAGAAAGAACATTGCCAGTAGATGAAGCTGTAGGTGAGAAATGTTTACTTTGTGCTCCATGGTAGGAGTTATAGTGTGTTGGGAAATTAGTGTATGTATATAGTAGAATAATTTGTTGTTGTTTTTTGCTTTTTGGAGTCTTGGGGTGATCGAACCAGGGCTTTGAGCCTGCTAAGCAAACACTACAACAGGGTTTTAAAATTCTCACTTCTTGTCATCCTTAATGCTCTCTGCAGTGTTAGCATGTGCCATAGCATCAGTTTGAAAGTAGTATTTTCTTTAGCATGATAGGATTAAGAATCTTTGTGAATTTACATTATAAACAAAGTTAACACAAATGATAAATTATGCACACATTCAATATAGAATAAAAATGTTTTTTTAAAAAAAAGAATCTTTGTGAGATTGCTTTTCATTTTGAGATTTGCATTGTACTGTCAGGTCACATCTGCAGCATAGGAATGGAGAAATTGACCAACAAGTATGTTCCTACAATGGGTGGAGGAAATTGCTTGCATGTCAAGGGAATATAATTTTGAATTTTGTGTAATTCCTCATAACAGCAATTCAAGTACTCTTTCATTTATTTATTTATTCTAGATAAGGTCTTGCTCCAGCCCAGGCTGACCTGGAATTCACTGTGTAGTCTCAGGGTGGCCTCAAACTCATGGCAGTCCTCCTACCTCTGCCTCCCAAGTGCTGGGATTAAAGGCGTGGACCACTAAGCCGGACTCAAATACTCTTTATTTATTTATTTTTTTATTTTCAAGGTAGAGTCTTGCTCTAGCATAGGATAACCTAGAATTTGCTCTGTAGTCTCAGGCTGGGCTCAGAGTCACAGCAATCCTCCTACCTCTGCTTCCCAAGTACTAGAATTAAAGGTGTGTGCCACCACACCCTTTTTTTTTTTTTTTTAACTGAGAGAGGGAGAGAATTGGTGCGTCAGGGCCTCCAGGCACTGTATATGCACCCCCTTGTGTGCATGTGTGACCTTGCATGCTTGCATCACTTTGCATCTGATTTACATGGGACCTGGAGAGTTGGACATAAGTCCTTAGGCTTCGCAGGCAAGTGCCTTAACTGCTAAGCCATCTCTCCAATCCAAGTACCCTTTTCTTTTAATTAATTTATTTGCCTATGCATGGGAGAGTATGGGCACACTAGACCACTTTCTGCTGCAGGTGAACTCCCGATGCATGTGCCATTTTCTGTGTCTGGGTTTGCTTGTGTAGTGGGAAACTGAACCCTGGGCCAACAAGCTTTACAAGCAAGTGCCTCCAACTGCTGAGCCATCTCTCCAGCCCACAAGTACTCTTACTATTTCCATTTTGTAGTTTAAATAGAGAGTATCTTTTATAAGCCACCAGTTCATGATTGATTACCTTTGCGTTTCTTTATTCCTTATAACACTGGAAGGGAGGTTTGTGGACCTTGAGCTAAGGTAGGGCTAATCACAAATGTTAATTTGGTCTTGGTTCCACAGTGTTTTTATTTTTCTCTGATCCATGCTTTGTGAAGTACAGAGGCATTTGCAAATGTAAACCACTTTCATGTGTTAGAGGACACTGATTATATGGTTGTGTTTAATGATAGGATGTTCATGATGTAACTCTTCCTGCTTCATGTGACATTTCCCAGGAAGGGCATCAAGAATTGCTGAGAGACTGGGTATATAGCTCAGTGGTAGAATGCTTACTTAGCAAGTCCAAGGCTCTAAGTTCAAATTCCAGTACCCAAAAAAAAAGGAGGGAAGGAAATAAGGCCCTTATATTTGCACAACTATATTGAGTAATATAAAAATACATTTCATTATTATAACTTTATTTGTATTCTACTTTGTAGTAAGTTGTCTTCTGTATTTTTTTTTACATTTTTGTATTTATGTTTCTATTAAGTTTAAGTTTAGTTAATACAAAATTCAATGATTTTCCTAAAATTTTCTTTTTGTTTCTAGTCATTCTATATTAGTTTTTTGAAATTATTTGTAATCACTTTATACCCCAAGTTTTATTTGCTATGAAGATGATTCATAGGCAGGAGCCAAAAGGTGGGGAAAGAATTCACATGTCCATAGATGGATGAATCAATAAACAAAATGCAGATACATACAGTGAAATATTATTCAGCCTTTTAAAAGGAGGGAAATTCTGACACAACCTCTAACAAGGATGAACCTTGACAGCACACTAAGTGAAAAAAAGCAAGACACAAAAGGAAAAGTAGCATTGTTTAATTCCACATATGAGGTATCTAGACTAGTAAAACAAAGATTTGTTTAACTGAAGGGCATGAGGGTAACTCAGGATTGTCCTTTACTTAATGGGTATAGTTTTCATTTGGAAAGATGAAAATGTTTTGGACATGGAAAGGTGGTGATGACTATACAGGAATGTGAATGTGGTAAAGCTTACAGTTACAAAAATGTCTAGTTGACAACTTAAACTTAATGAAATCTACTAATTTATTGTTAAATCTATCACATCCAGATGCAGAGAGCCCAAAAAAGATTAAGATAGGTTGGTTTCACTGAAATACTCACAGGACTGGCCAACATATAGTAAATTTCCTTGCCAAAATCTTTTTGTTGTTGTTTGGTTATTCAAGGTAGGATCTCACTGACCTGGAATTCACTATGTAGTCTCTGGTTAGCCTTGAATTTATGGCAATCCTACCTTTACCTCCCAAGTGCTGAGATTAAAGGCATGTGCCACCACACCTGGCTTTTTTTATTTGTTTAATTTATTTGTTTTTAAGCAGAGAGAAAGATAGAGGAGACAGAGAATGGGTGTGCCAGGGCCTCTAGCCATTGCAAATGAACCCCTGATGCAAGCACCCCTTTGTGCATCTGGCTTATGTGGGTACTGGGGAATTGAACCTGGGTCCTTTGGCTTTGCAGGGAAGCACCTTAACTGCTAAGCCATCTCTCCAGCCTTTTTTTTTTTTTTTTTGAGAAGGTTTTAGTCTGTAGTACAAGCTGGTCTCACACTCCTGGCACACCTTCTTCCTCAAACCTGACTGCTGGGATTAAGTCAGAATCCTTAAATGCCTGTGTCCTCCTTACCTGTGAAACCAGCATTTTATGCTAATAGTTTGTGATATAGTTAATATTCTCATTAAATGAAGACTATGACACCTAACTTTTTCTTTGAAATTTATTTATGATTCTTGAGGAGGGGTCATTTCAGGTAAACTCAGTTTATTAATGATTGTTAGAGACAAAATAAAGGGAGATGTATGATATTAATCATTGTTTTTCTTCCCAAAATTAAACCAAGAGAGTTTTCAACTTTATAAATTGTAATTCAGAAGTGAGTTTTATGTTGTTCCTGTTTCTGTTCATTTTAAAATGTATTGTTTTAGGTATGAGACAAACCAGGTTTTACTTCCATGTTTTTGTATGTCTGTGTCTTCTGCCTTTTCTAACTCATTATGTGAAGAGGTACCTTTTCTTTAGTCAGTTTTTTTTAGAGAAGAGAGAGAAAATTGGCATGCCAGGACCTTAGCCACTGCAGTCGACCTCCAGACGCTTGCACCACTTAGTGAGCTTGTGCCACCTTTCCTCACCTTTGTGCATCTGGCTTATGTGGGAACTGGAGAGCTGAATGTGGCTCCTTAGGCTTTGCAGGCAAGTGCCTTAATCGCAAAGCTATCTCTTCAGCCCTTTAGTCAGTTTTAAACAAATATTTATTTATTTCAGGGGAGAGATAGGAAGAAAGAAAAAACAAAAGGAGAAAAAGGCAAAGAGAGAATGGGTATGCCAGGGCCTCCTGCCACTGCAAATGAACTGCAGACACTTTGTCATTTTGTACATCTGGCTTTGTGTGGCTACTAAGAAATTAAAACTGGACCATCAGGCTTTGCAAGAAAGAGTCTTTTAACAGTTGAGCCATCTCTCTGGTCCTTTAGTCAGTTTTCTTTTTCTTTTTTTCTTTTTGTTCTAGCCCAGGCTGACCTGGAATTCTCTGTGTAGTCTCAGGTTGACCTTGAACTCACAGCAATCCTACTTCAGCCTCCTTAGTGCTGGGATTAAAAGTGTGTGCCACTACACCCAGACCTTTAGACAGTCTATTTATTTTTTTATTTATCTGTGAGCAGTGAGAGAGAATGAGTATGGATGTGCCAGAGCCTCTTGCCCCTGTAAAGGAACTCCAGATGCATGCACCACTTTGTGTATGTGGTTTTGCATGGGTACTGGGGAATTGAACCTGGGCCATCAGGCTTTGCAAGCAAGAGCCTTTAACTGCTGCACCATCTCTCTAGTCCCTTCAGTCAGTTTTTAAAAATTAAAATGAATTGACATAAAATTAGCAGTTCAAAGTAATCTACAACATTATCTCTAATTTGTCTCAGAACATTTGCGTTATGGTTAAAAGGAAACCCTGTGCTCATTAAGCAGTGACTTGTCCACCTTCCCTCCTTCAGTCTACTCTCTGTTTCTGTAGATGACTTGCTATTTGAGATATTTCATATAAGTGGAATCATGCATTATGCAACTTTTTGTCTAACTTCTGTCATATGGTAAAATATTTTCTAGGTTTATTTATTTAGCAGGTATTAATATTTCACACTTTAAAAAATATTCTATTTGTTTATTGAAGAGAGAGAGAATAGGTATACCACGGCCTTTAGTCACTGAAAATGAATTTCAGATGCCTTTGCCACCAAGTGTATCTGGTTTATGTGGGTACTGGGAAATTGAACCTGGGTTCTTAGGCTTTGCAGGCAAGCGCTTTAACCATTAGGCCACCTCTTCAGCCTGGTTCAGACCTTTTTGTTGTTGTTTTTTTTTTTTTTGGTGTTTTTGTTGTTGTTGTTGTTGTTTGTTTTTTCAACGTAGGGTCTCACTCTAGTCCAGGCAGACCTGGAATTCACTCTGTAGTCTCAGGTGGCCTCCAACTCATGGTGGTCCTCCTACCTCTACCTCCTGAGTGCTGGGATTAAAAGCATGCACCACCATGCTCAGCCTGGTTCCGACCTTTTAATGGCTGAATAATAATTCTATTGTATGCATGTACTACTGTTTTTCCATTCATCCGTTGATTAGTTATTTTATGTTCATCTGTTCATTTTTTGTTTTTTTTTTAATTTGAGAGAATGGGAATGCCAGGGCCTTTGCCTGCTGCAAACAAACCCTAGATGGTGCTCCTCCTTGGTGCATGTGCAACAATGTGCGCTTGTGTCACTGCGTGTCTGACTTTTGTGGGACCTGAAGATTCAAACATGAGTTCTTAGGCTTTGCAGGCAAGCTCCTTAACAGCTAAGCCATCTCTCCAGTCCTGTTCATTAGTTTTTAAATTAAATACATAGTTTAAAAGGTCTAAAGGTAGTTTGTTTATTTGCAAGCAGAGGGAGGGAGAGAAGAGAGACAGATGGAGAGAATGGGTGCACCAGAGCCCCTAACCACTGCAAATGAACTCCAGATTAATGGGCCTCTCTGTATCTGGCTTTACATGGGTACTGGGGACTCAAACCCTGATAGTTAGGTTTTGTACTCAAGCACCTTAACTGCTGAGCTCTCTCTCCAGCCCTAAAGTCAGTTTATACATGCAGTGAACATTTATGAAGTACGCATTGTGTATCTAGAATCTTGACATAAAAATGCCCATCAATTATATAATTTCACTGTAATGTATGCTGTGGTAGTCATGCATAGTTTATACAACATGAAAAAGTTTATACAATGAGTGGGTTTATTTTGCAAGCAGATTTTTGCTGGTGGCACAGAAGAGTACATGTATATTTTTGTCCATTACAGCTGTACATCTGTGTATTTGAAATGATAATAAGCCAGATATGAAACATAGTTGAAAGGGAAAGTTTATTTTTCCAGATTTGGATTAAACTACACTTGTCATAAGAATTAGCTTGGCTATGTAGCTGTGTTCTGGTTAGATTCACAGTATATTAGCAGAACACAGCCATAAACTACTACCATTCGTATCTTGGAGGTTGTCATTCACTTGTCAAAAATTCATATTAGTTTGTGATACAGAGCCAGAACAAGTCATATGTGAAAGTTTTGAAAAAGGAAATTGGCTAGAACTAGACATAAAAAAATTGCTAAGAGAAAGTACTTACTAAGTATTTTAAAATGCTTATTTCAGCCTACAACACAGCAGTCACCTCAGGATGAGCAGGAAAAGCTCTTGGATGAAGCCATACAGGCCGTGAAGGTCCAGTCGTTCCAGATGAAGAGATGCCTGGTAAGAGTGAAAATGTGAGACACAATTACAGACTCTAGGTTCCCAAGCATCTCCAGTTCTAAATCTTGTTTTCAGTCTATACCAGCATCTGTCTCTAGCACTGTGTAGAGCATTTTCAGTCTTCCTTTCTCATAATTATATGTATAGCTAGGGACTGTCTGTATTCTGGACTGGAATGTAAACTTATGGGAACAAGAAATCTTGACTTTTAGTCACAAATTGCCACCCATATTACTGACCTTCTTTGGTTCAACAGCTCAAATCAGAGGACTACTTAACGTAAACCGTTGTTGAATGGATTTTGTTTTGTTTTTCAAGGTAGGGTTTCACTGTAGCCCAGGCTCACCTGAAATTCACTGTACATTCTCAGGGTGGCCTTAAACTCATGTGCTGAGATTAAAGGTGTATGCCACCACGCTCAGCTGGATTCTTTCAAATTGAATTGTTTTTACCTGGATATCTTTAGAACTTGAATTTCTATCCTGAATAAATACATCTATTATGGAAACTAACTTTAAAACTATCAGTGTTGTGGTGCACACATGTAATCCCAACACTCGGAAGGTGATGCAGGAGAATTTTTTTTCTTTTTGTTTTTTTCAAGGTAAGGTCTCACTCTAACCCAGGTTGACTTGGCACTTATTGTCTAGTCCTGGTCTGGCCTCGAACTCATTAAGATCTTCCTAGCTCTGCCTTCTGTGTGCTGGGGTTAAAGGCATGTACCACCATTCCTGGCTGAGGCAGAATTAAAAGTTTGAGACCAACCCTGGGTCACACAGTGAGACCCTGTCTCCAAAAACAAGTACAAGTATTCTTTTACCTGCTTACATGTTCTTGTCTTCTAAAGATAGGAAGTAATCTGTTAGGACACCCTGCGGATTAAAATGTAAGGAACTGAACCAAATAGGCAGGTACTTAAAGCCGTAAGTTGCTGTGGTAGTGGTGATAGTTAAAATTTAGTATCATGTCTTACTGTTTTGGTTTCCTTTCCAACAAATTTGGAAAGAAAAATGTCTTGGGATGGAAAAATGGGCTTGCTCTTGCTTCTCTTTCTGTGTATTAGTAGGGTTTTCTAACAGTATCTCAGCAGTATACCTATGAGTTAAGTGAGACATACGGGTCTTCGAGAGGATTTGAAGAACACAAGCGGATAGTCATTACAGATGCTCTGAGGAGTCTGAAGACCAGTGACAAAGTCACTGTTACATTGCTTCAAAAAGGTCTCTTGGTTGCAAGTCAAATGTGGACTGATGGAGATAGTTTCCTGTCTTTTAGAGGTAGAAAAGATTGAAGTTATACCTATACACATATGGTTATGTACTGGGATTCTTTTTATTTTTGAAAGGTTTTCAAAAAGAATTTGTAATGGGATTCTTATCAAGCTTTGCAGCCCTGGTGAGGAATCCTGTCTATTTTTATTGTCAGAGAAAAAGCAAGGAAAAAATACGTGAAGCTGATTTTTATGTGACTAAAATAATGCAGGTGCTGTATACTTTAAAAACCATGCAACAGCTTTTATTAAGATAGTCAAGATAAATGTTGATTAAAAATTGCACATTCTCATCAGTTCTCTTGTATTTCTATAGGACAAAAACAAGCTGATGGATGCTCTGAAACATGCTTCCAATATGCTTGGTGAACTCCGGACTTCTATGTTATCACCAAAGAGCTACTATGAACTTTGTATCTTTTGATTGTTCAAGAAAAAACATTTGGGCCATTCTCACTTCTTGATAAGCCTGTTTTGTTTGTTGTTATCTCACCTTTGGTTTTTGTTTGTATGTTTTTGATGGGTTCTTACTTTGTTGTCCAGGCTGGTTTGTAGTTTATTATGTAGTTCTGGCTGGCTTCAAATTAGCAATCCTCCTGTCTCCATCTTCTGAGTATTGGGATTACAGGTGTGAGCCACCATGCCTACCTTTTGTTTGCTCTTAACATTTTCTAGTTATTATTCAGACAGAATTGTACTCCCCCAGGAGATGTGTTAAATAAGACAAAGAAAACTTGCTTCCAGAATCCCCCTTTTCTAAGCTTAAAGCCTCTTCCCTACGCCCCCACAACCTTTCTTTGTGGGTTTTTTTCCCCCCACTCCAGAGAAGCACTCTGCCACTGAGTTAAATTCCCAGCCTTATTGCTTTAAATAGTGGTTGTTACTATATCTCAATTTTTAGACCCTGTTTGAAGAATATTGAAGCTGTTATGCAGTTGATTGCTTTTTTGTTTGCTTTTGATGTCTTATGATGTATTGTGCCTGGCCTGGAGCTTGTTAAGTAGACTAGTCTGGTCTCCAATTCACAGTGATCCTTTGTTTTGTTTTGTTGTGTGTTTTGTTTGAGGTTGAGTGTTACTCTAGCTCAGGCTAACCTGGAATTCACTATGTAGTCTCAGGGTGGCCTCAAACTCACAGTGATCCTCCTGTCTCTGTCTCTTTGAGTGCTGAGTGCTGGGATTAAAGGTGTGCACCACCATGCCAGGCCACAGAGATCCTTTTGCCTCTGCTTTCCAAGTGCTGAGATTACAGGTGTGTAGCTGCATGCCTGACTGGGTTTTAGACAGTGAGATGGTCTTGCCTGCCTGCCCACCCGCCTCCCCTCCCCTCCCAAGGTAGGGTCTCACTGTAGCTCAGGCTGACCTGGAATTCACTATGTAGTCTCAGGGTGGCCTCAAACTCATGGCGATCCTCCTACCTCTACCTCCCGAGTTCTGGGATTAAAGGTGTATGCCACCAGACCCAGCTGACTCAGATATTTTTGATTAAGTTTCCTACTTAGTCTTCAATAAGTAGAGCTCCTGAGTGCTGTGATTAAAAGCATGTGCCACCATGCCCAGCCCCAATGGCTTTCTTATGATCCTTTAGCCTAAGCTTACCAAGTAGCTGGGATTACAGCTGTGCACCCCCATGCCAGTCAGCATAATAGATTTTTTTTTTTCCCCTGTGGTAGGGTCTTGTTCTAGTCCAGGCTGGCCTGGAATTCACTCTGTAGTCCCCAGCTGGCCCCAAACTCATAGCCATACTCCTATCTCTGTCTACTGAGTACTGGTATTAAAAGCGTGCACCACCATGCCCAGCAATTCAGTCAGTCAGTCAGTCAGACTGTCTCTATCTCTTTCTCTCCCTTTTGTACTGGTAATAGAAAGTAAGCACAAAGTCTTGGGCATACTAAGCAAATGCTGATACCACTGAGCTGCATCCCTAGTACTGCCCAGTAGTTTTAGAATTTTGTTTAGGTTAACTTACCTTTATTCTTAGTCCTTAATCATATTAAAAGATATGGCTATTTCTGATGAACTGCACTACTTGGAGGTCTACCTGACAGATGAATTTGCTAAAGGAAGAAAAGTAGCAGATCTCTATGAACTTGTACAGTATGCTGGAAACATCATCCCAAGGCTGTAAGTAGAATCTAAGCATTGTTTTAATGTTTTTATTTTGATTGATATTTTATTTATTTGCAAGCAGAGAAAATGAGTGCCTCTTGCCACTGTAAACAAACTCCAGACACATGTATCACTTTGTACATCTGGCTTTAGGTGGGTACTGGGGAAATGAACCTAGGCCATCAGGTTTTATAAGCAAGTTCCTTTAACTACTGAGCTATCTTTCTAGCTTCATATAGCCAGGGCTGGGTGGCACACATTTTTAACTCAATTTACAGAGTTAGTTCCAGGTTATCCTGGGCTAGAATAACAAACCTACCTCAAAAAAATTTTTATTTACAGGTAGAGAGGGTGACTCTTGCCACTGCAAGCAAACTCCAGATGCACCCACCACTTTGTGCATCTGGCTTTACATGGGCACTGGGGAGTCAGACCTGAGTCAGCAGACTTTGTAAGCAATTGCCTTTAACTGAGCCATTCCTCCAACCTTGTAAGAGTGTTTGTATGTATTTCCTAGGCTTTGCACACTGACAGTATGTAGCCAGTGAAATTTATGTATTCATTGCTAATTGAAAACTTGTACCTGGGCTGGGGAGATTACTTAGTGGTTAAAGGGACTTGCTTACAAAGCCTGACAGCCTAGATTTGATTCTCTAGTTCCCATGTAAAGCCAGATGCATAAAGCAGTTGCATGCATTTGGAGTTTGTTTACAGTGGCAAGAGGCCCTGGTGCACCAATTCATCCTCCCTCCCCCTATCTTTCTCCTTGCAAATAAATAAAAAACATTTTTAAAAGAAAAATAAAACTTAACATCTGCAGGTTTTTTTTTTTTTTTTTTTTTTTTTGAGACAGCATCTTCCTATCTCAGGTTGGACTTGAACTTGTGATCTTCCTATCTGAGTTCCCCAAATGCTAGGATTACAAACAGACCTGTAGCACGATGGCCAGCTAAAACTGGCTTTGCTAAACTCCCAGTCATGGTAGAATGCCTGTAATCCCTGTACCTTGGAGGCAGACACATTGCTGAAAGTGCCAGGGCTGCACAGTAAGATCCTGTCTGCTCAGAAAACCAAAAAGCAGAAAAGGAAAAGAAAACCAACTTAAAAGTATTTAGAAGTGCCCAGAGAGGTGGCACATGCCTTTAATCCCAGTGCTCAGGAAGCAGAAGTAGGGGGATCTCTGAGTTTGAGGCCAGCCGGGGCTAGAGTGAAACCCCTACCTTAACAAGCCCCCACCAAAAGAAAAGCAAATGAATTACTTGACAAACTGAGGTTCACATTTTGGTAGATAATTTCTTAGTAAATATACTTTTTTTTAAGGACTTAAAAAATTTTTTTTAAAGATTTTTATTTATTAGAGAGAGGGAGAGAGGGAATGGGCATGCCAGGGCCCCTAGCCACTGCAGATGAACTCCAGGTGCATGTGCCACCATTGTGCATCTGGCTTACGTGGGACCTGGAGAATAGAACTTGGGTCCTTAGGCTTCACAGACAAGTGCCTTAACTACTAAGCCATCTCTCCGGTACTCAAGTAAATGTACTTTTTATTTCAATTTAGTATTTTTATTTGTGTGTGTATATGCACATGTGCATGTACAAATTGATGAGTGCACTTGGATCTCTTACTGCCAGATGCTTGTACCTCTTTTCACATCTAACCTTTACGTGGGTGCTGGAGAATTGAACCTGGGGCAGCAGGCTTTATAAGCAAGTAACCACTTTAACCACTGAGTCATCTTTCTAGCTCCAAATTTACATTTTTTACAGATAGAAAAAAAATAGAGCTGGTCGTGGTGGCACATGCCTTTAATACCAGCACCAGGGAGGCGGAGGTATGAGGATCTCCTGAGTTTGAGACCACCCTGAGACTAAATAGTGAATTCCAGATCAGCCTGGACTAGAATGAGACCCTACCTCAAAAAAAAAACACAAAACAAAAAAAAAAGACATTTGTTTTAAGTTGCATTCTAGAAAATATCAGTTATTATTTTCCTAACTTCTTTATCTTTGCATATTTTTAAAAATTTTATTGACAACTTCCATAACTATAAACAATATCCCATGGTAATTCCCTCCATACATATGTATGTATGTGGTGTGTGTGTGTGTTTGTGTGTGTGTGTGTGCATGGACGTGTATATGCATGCATGTAGAGGCCAGAGGTAAATGTGTATATCTTCCTTCATCATTCTCTACCTTATTTATTAAATTATTTTTATTTTTGAGAAAGAGGCAGAGAGTGAGAATGGGTGCTCCAGGACCTTTAGTCTGCTGGGAATGAACTGTAGACTCATGCACTTCCTTTGGTGCATGTGGAAGATTGTGCACTTGTGTCACTGTGTTTGGCTACGTGGGACCTGGAGATTTGAACATGAGTTCTTAGGCTTTGCAGGCAAGCACCCTAACTGTTAAGCCATCTCTCCAGTCCTCCATCTTCTTTATTGAGATAGGGTTTCTGTCAGCTAGACTGGCTAGCCATTGAGCCCTGGGAATCCTCTATCTTTATTTCCCCAATGCTGACATTGGAAGTATACATCACTATGCCTGGCATTTACATGGGTGCTGGGGATCCAAACTTGGGCCCTCATGATCATGTGGCAAGTGCTTTTATCCTTGAGCTATCTCTCCAGCCCCTGACTTTGTTTTGCCCTGCTGGGGTTGTGATTCATCCTCCTATTGAGTGTATCCATACTACATATGCTACCTACCTGTTAATCACCTGGGTTATCAGATCAGCTGTTGCGTTATCATGGTGCTGAGGCAGCCTAATGCTATCCCAGCTTTACTCGCCTTCTTAATTTATCTCATTACATAGGCATTTGTATATCACATCGCTTGAAGAATAGTGAATAGTAAGATATGAAAGCAAAAGAGAGACCACATTCACATGTTATATGATTATAGCTATTTTACTAGTTATAGTTGTTAATCTCTTTGCTTAAGTTTAAACTTTATTGTAAGTCTATATGTACAAGAGAAAACAGTGGTCCATCCTTATCTGCAGTTTTAGTTATCAGCTACGTATCTTGAATTATATCCTCTATGGGTAGAAGGGGGATTGGCTGAAATCAGTCAGTGATACAGTATTTATTTTTGTTTTGTTTTTAGATTTTTAGTGGTTATATTTAAAGTCAAATGATTGTTTTTTCATAAATATGCTGGAGCCAACAACATGGTTTTTGTCTTGTTCATTTGAAATGAATGTAGTATGTTTGCACATAAATCAAATTCTTGAATATTACGTTTCTAATCAAATGTCTTTTCATACTTTTCTTAGTTATCTGTTGATTACAGTTGGAGTTGTATATGTCAAATCATTTCCTCAGTCCAGGAAAGATATTTTGAAAGATTTGGTAGAAATGTGCCGAGGTGTACAGCATCCATTGAGAGGTTTATTTCTTCGAAATTATCTTCTTCAGTGTACCAGAAACATTTTACCTGATGAAGGAGAGCCAACAGAGTAAGTAATCGCATACATACATTTCCATTGTGACAGAGAACTATCTCGGTATGTGCAGTATGAGCCCGTGTATACACATGTGAAAATTATGTCTTTGAATTTGTCTGCTCTTTTGACCAACTGTTTTGTTTTGTTTTGAGATAGGATCTTTATATGTATTTCTGGCAACTTGATACTGTAGCCCAGGTTGGCCTCAAACTCATGACTCAGTCTTTTGGTGTTAGCTTCCCAAGTGCTGGGATTTCAGGCATGTGCCACCATGACTGGCCACTTACTATAAGTATGACTTTTAAAATGACATTTGAAAATTTATTTGTGGGCTGGGGAGATGGCTCAGCGTTTAGAGGTGCTTGCTTGTAAAGCCTACCAGTCTAAGTTCAGTTCCCCAATACCCATGTAAAGCTAGATGCATGAGGTAATGCATGTGTCTGGAGTTCATTTGCAGCAGCAAGGGGTCCTGGAGCACCCATGCACTCTTCCTTTCTCTCTGCTCACAAATATATCAATAAAAATGCTATTTTTTAAAAAAGAAAGGAAATTGTATTTGTGATGAAATAATGATGTATGTTTAACTTTAAGTCTTTATTTATTTATTTTTTTTTTTTGAGAGAGCGGGACAGAGAGAGAATGGGTGTGCCAGAGCCTCCAGCCACTGCAAACAAACTCCAGATACATGCACCACCTTGTGCAGCTGGCTTACGTGGGTACTTGGGGAATCAAACTGAGGTCCTTTGGCTTTGTTGGCAAGCATCTTAAGTGCTAAGCCATCTCTCTAGGCCCAACTTTAAGTCTTTTAAAAAAATATTTTATTTATTTGAGAGAGAGAAAGAGAGAGGGGCAGATAGAGGAAAGGAGAGAAAGGGTGTGCCAAGGCCTTCAGCCACTGTACTCCAGATGCATGTATCATCTTGTGTAGCTGGCTTACATGGGCCCTAGGGAATAGAACCTGGGTCTTTTGGCTTTTAACAGCTAAGTCATCTTTCCAGCCCTGTGTTTAACTTTTTATGAGCTAACCAGTTTTTGTAATTTTTTGGGTGCATATTAGTTTTTATGGACTACTGGTTACCCAAGAAGATAAGTGATTTTAATGATCTGTGAGTACTAGTTAGGAATTAACTCATAAAAATAAAACAATAAAATTTATTTATAGAGGTCAAAATTTCTTGTGTGACCACTATTACAACATCTAAATCCATGATAGTTTTGTTTTTGTTTTTTGCACAGCAATGGCAAATGGTTAGCTAGGTGTAGTAAACTCTTCACATGTCAGGTTCTTAGACTGAAGAACCAAGAATTTCCTTTTATTTAAAGTTTAGCCATTTATATTTTTGCTAAAGTATACATATCACTAGTTTTTAGTTTTTGCATTGATTCTTCCCCCCCACCCAAGCAGAGAGAGAGAATGATGTTAATGGGTATGCCAGAGCTTCTTGCCACTGCAAACAAACTCCAGATGCATGTGCCACTTTGTGCATCTGGCTTCCTGTGGGTACTGGGGAATTGAACCCCAGACTGCCAGACATTGCAAGCAAGTGCCGTTAGAAGCAGAGTCATATCTCCGGCCCCCTTTTTCACAACAGAATCTAAATTATATGATCCATGTTGGCCTCAAATTTGTGATCCTCCTGCCTCTGCTCCCTGAGTGCTGGTATTGCAGGCATATGCCAGGATTATTTTCATTTTAAAAGAAAAAAATTGCCATTCATGTGACAACAAAGTTTAGCAGTACAGAAAAGATAAAGATTAAACTATATATAGAGAAGATAGTGAGGTTATTTGCCTTGTTACAACTTGACTCTCAATTTTAAACTTTAGGCAGTTAGTAAAATTGTTCCAAAAACTTAAGTTCCCCATCCTAGGAAATGTAGAAAAATAAAATAATGGTATCTTTCCTTACAAAGTTCACATTTCATTTGCAAACAAAATAGTCATCAATAAAAATGACATACTTGGGGCTAGAAAGATGGCTTAGCAGTTAAATGCTTGCCTGTGAAGCTTAAGGACCCCTGTTCGAGGCTTGATTCCCCAGGACCCATGTTAGCCAGATGCACAAGGTGCCATATGTATCTGGAGTTTGTCTACAGTGGCTGGAGGCCCTGGTGCGCCCATTCTCTCTCTGCCTTGTTCTCTGTCTGTTGCTCTCAAATAAATAAATAAAAATTAAAAAAAAATTTAAAATGACAATGGCATACTTAGTAGTACATCATATGTGTCAAATTTTTAATTTTTTTTTTTTTTTTTTTTTTTTTGAGGTAGGGTCTCACTCTAGCCCAGGCTGACCTGGAATTCACTATGGAGTCTCAGGGAGGCCTCAAACTCACGGCGATCCTCCTACCTCTGCCTCCCAAGTGCTGGGATGAAAGGCATGCGCCACCACGCCCGGCACTAGATTTTTTTTTTTTTTTTTTTGGATGTAGGAAGTTGCCATAAGAGCATATTAAACAAGTCCAGAGTAGGGAGTTGTGGAAAGTGATTTGTCCTCTTAACTTTGTATTGTGTCCCCTCTTCACATTTTTTTTCTAGAGTCTGTTCCTCTTGAAATTTGACACTAAGCTAATGAAATAAAATTGACTTTTTTTTGAAGCATGGGTATTATTACAAAAATGAGAAGGAATTGAACAAAAGAGAGGTAAATTGGACCTATAATTTAAGTCTTATGTAAACATTTTCCCAATTTTTTTCTTTGCAGTGAAGAAACAACGGGTGATATCAGTGACTCCATGGATTTTGTACTGCTCAACTTTGCAGAGATGAACAAGCTGTGGGTGCGAATGCAGCATCAAGGACACAGCCGAGACAGAGAAAAAAGAGAACGAGAAAGACAAGAACTGAGAATTTTAGTGGGAACAAATTTGGTGCGCCTTAGTCAATTAGAAGGTGTAAATGTGGAACGTTACAAGCAGGTTAGTATCTTTTTTCTTTGACACCCTTTCTTATGTTCAGAGATGTAAAGTGAAGTCTGATTTTTTTTAAAGTTTTTTTTTTAAATTTTTTTGTGTATTTATTTATTTGAGAGTGACAGATAAAGACAGCACGCCAGGGCTTCCAGCCACTGCAAACGAACTCCAGACACGTGCGCCCCTTTGTGCATCTGGCTAATGTGGGTCCTGGGGAATCGAGCCTCAAACCATGTTCCTTAGGCTTCACAGGCAAGCGCTTAACTGCTAAGTCATGTCTCCAGCCCGAAATCTGATTTTTCTAAAAAATATTTTTATTTAGTATTACCTAGAGGGGCTGGGGATGTATCTCAGGTGATAGACAGAGTGCCTGCCTAGCACACATGAGGCTGTGGGTTTGATTGCTAGCATTCCACAGACTGGGTATGGTGGCACACGTCTATACTCCCAATACTTGGGAAGTAGAAGCAGGAGGATCAGGAGTTCAGAGATATCCTTGGCATCATACAGAGTTTAAAGCCAGCTTGGATTACATGAGACCCTATCTTAAAAAAAATTTATATATATATATACATACACACACACACATACATACATACATACATATATAATCATAAACTACATAGAGAAGGATTTTTTTTAGTGGTTCTCATCCAAAAAGACCAAGTTAAACAGAGAGAGATACTAAGTTTATGGTTTGGAAAAATAAGTATTTTCAAAATAGCTTTCCTTAAATCTGTAGATTCAGTGTAATCTTAGTCAAAACCTGCCTAGATTGTTCTGTTTGTTTTTCATAGAAGCTAGCAAACTGATTCTAACATGTAAGAAAAAGCAAAAAACATAGAATACCCACAGCAGTTTTGGAAGAGGACAAAATTGTGGGCTGGAGAGATGACTCAGCACTTAAGGCGCTAGCTTGCAAAGCCTCGCAGCCTGGGTTCAATTCCCCAGTATCCATGTAAAGCCAGATGCACAGTGATGAATGTGTCTGGAGTTTGTTTGCAGTGGCATGAGGCCCTGTCTGAACCCCGCCTCAAATATTTTTTAAAAAGGGGACAAAAGTAGATATCCATGCAACTTAAATCCAAGATCAGTACAGAAATGGAATAGTATATAGAAAAAAACTAAGAAAGAAAAAAAGAAATAGAATAGTATGGTGCAGACATGTTATCAGGATGGATAGATAATAAGAAAATGGTGAGAGGAACAGACATAAATCAGTGAATACTAAAAGACTAGCAAACTTTTCTGTAAAGAACAAGACCATAAATACTATTTAGCTTTGTAAGCCATCAGTTAGAACTAATTAACTCATCAGGTGTGGAATAGAAGCAGCCAAAACAATAGGAAAATGAGCAGACAGAGCTGTGTTCCTGTGAAACTTTATTTGCAGAAATGGGCAGGGAAAGCTAGGGAAGTAGCTCAGCACTAAAGTTCTTCTCTAGCATGTCAAGGCTTTGGGTTTGATCCCTAGCACTGTAAAAAAAACAAAAACAAAATATGGGCAGTTAGTTCCTTAATTAGACAATTCAGAATGTGTGTGTGTGTGTGTGTGTGTGTGTGTCCGCGTGCCTGCACGCACACATATATATACATATATGTATGTATGTGTATGACTTTTTTAAAAAAGAATGAGACAGAATCTCATGTAGTTGGGGGTGACCTTGACTACTTCTAGAATGCCGGATGTACCACCAAAGCCCAACTTAGGCTATACTGGTGATTAAACCCAGAGCCTTGTACATGCTAGGCAAGTACTGTACTAACTGACCTGCATTTCTAGTTCCCTAAGACTTTTTTTTTAGGCAAGCCCAACAGATTGGCCCTTTTTTTATTTTTTATGTTATAGAGCAAGAGCAAGAGCAAGAGTGAAAGAGAGAATTGGCACGTTGGAACTTCCAGCCGTTGCAGTTGAACTCTGGATGCTTGCACCACCTTGTGTGCCTGGCTTATGTGGGACCTGGAGAGTCAAACATGGGTCCTTAGGTTTCATAGGCAAGAGCCTTAACCACTAAGCCATCTCTCCAGCCCCTCCCCCAAATATTTCTTATGAAGGTGCATAAGCAACCTTTGTAATAAATGGTTCTGAAATAATTGAATGGCTATATGCAAATAAGCAAGCTAAGTTGTGATTCATTATTTATACCATGTAGACTCTGAAAGTGGATCAGACTCTGAAATATAAAAACTCCAGCTGGGCATGGTGGCACACGCCTTTAATCTCAGCACTCGGGAGGCAGAGGTAGGAGGATCGCCATGAGTTCGAGGCCACCTTGAGACTACATAGTGAATTCCAGGTCAGCCTAAGCTAGAGTGAGACCCTACCTCGAAAAACAAAAAAAAAAGAAACAAAACAAACAAACAAACAAACCTACTAGCAAAAAATACAAATCTTTATGCTCTTGGATTAAATAAAAACTTAACAAAGACATAAAACATTAATTTAAAAAGAAGGGGAGCTAAGAGATGTCTCAGTGGTTAAAGGCACTTGCTTGCAAAGCCTGAAGACCTTAAGATTCTAGTTCAATTTCCTCATTCTCAGGTAAAGCCAGATGCACAAAGTGGCACATGCATCTGCAGTTCAAGTGCAGTGGTGGGAAGCCCTGATGTGCCCATACCCATTCTTTTTCTGTCTGCCTCTTCTCTCTTTTTAAAAATATATATATATTTATTTATTTATTTGACAGAGAAAGAGGGAGAGAGAGAATGGGTGAGCCAGGGCCTCCAACCACTGCATACAAACTCTAGACGCATGTGCCCCCTTGTGCATCTGGCTAATATGGGTCCTGGGGAATCGAACCTGGGTCCTTTGGCTTTGCAGGTAATGCTTTAACCACTAAGCCATCCCTCCAGCCCCTCTTCCCTTTCTTTATCTCAAATGAATAAATAAAAAATCTTTGTTTTATATGTTAAGTAGCACCTAGAATTTTTATACTTAAACCTCTGTTAATTTTTAAATATTTATTTATGAAAGAGAGAGAGGGAGAGAGAATGGGCTTATATGATTTTGAAGGTTGACTAGGCTTCTAAAGCAGTGATTTGGGATGGTGAAAATAGCTTAACTGCTGGGAGTGGTGGCACATACCTTTAATCCCAGCACTTGGGAGGCAGAGGTAGGAGGATCACTGTGAGTTTGAGGCCAGCCTTGGACTGCAGAGTGAGTGCCAGGTAAGCCTGGGCTAGAGTGAGACCCTATCTAGGGGACAAAAAAAAAAAAAAGGAAAAGGAGAAAACTTAACTATTAGGTGTTCTTCTTTGCTCTTTTAGATTGTTCTGACAGGCATATTGGAGCAAGTTGTGAATTGTAGGGATGCTTTGGCTCAAGAGTATCTCATGGAGTGTATTATTCAGGTAGGAAAATTTTCCTTTCTTAAATGGACTCACTTCTTATTTTCATTGTTTTGAAATCAGTCTTGGGCTTGATGTGGTGGCTCATGCCTGCAATTCCAACCATCTGGGAGGCTGAAGCCCAGGGTGTTAAGGCTAGCCTGAACAGTATTGTGAGACTACTTAGAAAAAGAAGGGGGAAAAAAGGGGGGGGGATAAGATTCCTGGATAAGGAATTTTCCCTTCTCTAGAAAGTTTCTTTCTCTAAACTTGGTCTCTATAATAACCTGATTTGTCCAAAATGTAGGTTGTTTTAGTTTTAGTTTAATTGTAGTTGTATATTAGTTACTAGAATGTTTTTGTACAGATTTATGTTTTTGGCTTTTGTCTATAGTTGTCTAAGAGAAAATTACTTTTTTTTCTACAGATAAGGTCTTTAAATATTATGCATGAGCAGAAAATTATGTAAAAATTTTCCTCATATCATACAGCTATTGTCTGGTTTTTAGGTTTTTCCTGATGAATTCCATCTCCAGACTTTGAATCCTTTTCTTAGAGCTTGTGCTGAGTTACACCAAAATGTAAATGTGAAAAACATAATTATTGCTTTAATTGACAGGTAAGACCATCCACAACACTGGAGGGTAACTGCTGGCATGGGAATAATAAATTTAAAACATGCTTCAAATTACTTATTTCTGTTGTCTTCATACTATTAATAATTTAGTTCTGTAAAGTTCTTAGTAGGTATTTGCCTAACTTATGTATGAAAGAAGGTTAACTTCTAATTTGAAGGAGACATGGAGATAATTTTTTTTTTTTTTTGAGACAGGGTCTTATGTTGCCCAGGATGGCCTCAAACTCATTACAGAGCTAAGAATGACTATTAACTATTGTTAACTCCTGCTCATCCTGCCATTCCTATCCAGAGTGCTCACAGGCTTCCATACCTTCCTTGAGATGAATTTTTTGGGGTGAGTGGGTGGGTGTGGAGAGAGAGGGAGAGAGAGAATGCACTGTGTGTATACATATGCCTTATTAATGCTCTTCCATGTTATTTCCATGAGATGAAGTCTTTCACTGAGCCTGGAGCTGCCATTTTCAGTCTGACTGACTGACCAGTGAGCCTCAGTGATTCTCCCATTTCTGTTCCCACCCCACCCTCATCACCTAGTAAGACTGGGATTACAGGCATGTATTTTTTTACAGGGGTGGTGGGGATCAAACTTTGGCCTCCTCAGGCTCTGTGCCATCTCCTCAACTACAAGATGGATAGTTCTGTTGTTGTTTTCTTCTTTTTAAGGGAGGATCTCACTGTAGCACAGGCTGGCCTTGAATTCACAGTGATCCTCCACGTGCGCCACCATGCCCTGTTTTGTTTTTTTTTTTTTTTTTTTAAATAAAGGTTCTCATGTACCAGATTGGCTGTAGCCAAGGATGACCTTGAACTGATGTTCTTTCTGCCTTCACCTCTCATTGTTGGTATTCCAGAAGTATACCACCATGCTTGGCTTGATTTTATTTTATTTTATTTTCAACTTTTTAAAAAAATTTATTTATTTGAGAGCAACAGACACAGAGAGAAAGACAGAGAGAGAGAGAGAGAGAATGGGCGCGCCAGGGCCTCCAGCCTCTGCAAACTGAACTCCAGACGTGTGCGCCCCCTTGTGCATCTGGCTAATGTGGGACCTGGGGAACCAAGCCCTGTACTGGGGTCCTTAGGCTTCACAGGCAAGCGCTTAACCGCTAAGCCATCTCTCCAGCCCGATTTTATTTTTTAATATTTTGTTTGTTTATTTGCAAGCAGAAAGAGAAAGAATGGGCATGCCAGAGCCTCCAGCCACTGTAAATGAACTCCAGATGCATGCACTACCTTGTTCACTGACTTATGTGGGTACTAGGGAATGGAACCTGAGTCTTTAGGCTTTGCAGGCAGGCACCTTAACTACTAAGCCATCTCTCTAGCTCTTGATTTTGTTTTCTTAAGTAACAATAAGGTGATTCAGAATGTTCAAATAATAATTCTGCTAACACATTTATATAAAGCAGAATTGTAAAACTTTTCATTACTTACATGTGTATGCATGTGCTTGCACATTTCACGTTCATGTTCATGTGTCTTGAGTACAGGCATGCGTGCCTCAGCACACATGTAGGGGTCAGAAGACAACTTTGGGTTCTTGCTTGTCTGTGCACTTTATGATGTAGGTTTCTTGCTCTGGGTTCTTGCTCTGCTGTTCCTTGCTGTGTTCTCCATGAGCTGTTGGGAAATGTCCTTTGTCTACCTCCCATTGACTGTGGATGTCAGTGTCCTGAAATTACAGAAGCCCACCATGGCTTCTGGCTTTTTACATGGGATTTGGGGGTTGAACTCAAGTACTCTGGCTAGAGCTGTGGGTGCTTGATCTACTGAGCAGATTTTTGTTGTTGTTGTTTTGTTTTTTGAGGTAGGGTCTTGTTGTAGCCTGGGCTAACTTAATTCACTATATAGTATTAGGGTGGCCTTCAACTCACAATGATCCTCCTACCTCTGCCTCCCGAGTGCTGGGATTAAAGGTGTGTGCCACCACGCCCGGCTTGGCTGCAGAATTTTTAAGAATCACATGTATTTAGTAAATATGCTTCATGTGTACTTTATTTGTTGGTCTTGATGGATTAAAAATATAAAACTTGGCTTTTTAAAAAAAATTTTTTTTCGTTTTTCTTTATTTATTTGAGAGCGACAGACAGAGAGAGGCAGATAGAGAGGGAGAGAAAGAATGGGCATGCCAGGGCCTGCAAATGAACCCCAGATGCGTGCGCCCCCTTGTGCATCTGGCTAACGTGGGTCCTGGGGAATCGAGCCTCGAACCAGGGTCCTGAGGCTTCACGGGCAAGCGCTTAACCGCTAAGCCATCTCTCCAGCCCTAAAACTTGGCTTTTTTTTTTTTTTTAATTTATTTGATAGTGACAGAGAGAGATAGGGAGAGAAGAGAGAGAATGGGCGCGCCAGAGCCTCCAGCCACTGCAAACGAACACCAGACACTTGCGCCCTCTTGTGCATCTGGCTAACGTGGGACCTGGGGAATCGAGCCTCGAACCGGGATCCTTAGGCTTCACAGGCAAGCGCTTAACTGCTAAGCCATCTCTCCAGCCCTAAAACTTGGCTTTTGATAATGGTTTTGATGAGTAACTCCTTGGCAATGGTGCCATACAGTAATACATAATGTGCCTCTTAGTTGTGAGTTAATATATTGTTATTATGAAGCCAGAAAAAACAACATAGATTTATTTTGGCAGATATGTTTTATTATGTTTTACAACTGTCTAATTAAGTTACTAGTTCTAAAGTCTGAGAATCTACAGGGTAAGAGTCTTCAAATTATAAGTGCTATCCTTAAAGCACAAACATTAGCTTTTCCAGCTCACTCTTAAAACTGGATTTTTCCACCTCACGCTTAAAGAAAAGCTAGTAAACCGGATTTTTCTTGTGCAGAATGTAATGTCAATTAGCAGTCCCAACCATCAGTAGCTTTTCTCTGCATTATGTGGCTGTGTTCCAAACCTGACAGACATGGAACAGACATGATTTTGAATAGCTTGAGATGTAGGAGATAAGCCAGTCATGATAGCTTACACCTATAATCCCAGCTCTCATTAAACTGAGGTAGGAGCATTGATGAGAGATTGGGGGCAGCCTAGACTACATAGTTTGCTCCAGGTCAGCTTAGGTCAGAGTAAGAACCTGCCTCAATGCCCCCCCCAAAAGATGAAGGAAATAAAAGTTAAGTTTATTACTTACTATTGGAATTTGTCAAGTTTTGTGGTAGTAAAAATATAGTATCTTAAAAGTCTTAATTTTACCTTTTTTTAAAAAAAATTACTTATTTTTAAGTGTGTGTATGTGTGTGTGTGTGTGTGTGTGTGTATGTACACACATGCATATATATATATATGTTTCTTGGTTTTTTTTTTTTTTTTGAGGTAGGCTCTTACTGTAGCCCAGGCTGACCTAGAATTTCAGTACGTAGTCTCTGGGTGGCCTCAAACTCAAGGCAGTCCTTCTACCTCTGCCTTCCAAGTGTGAGATTAAGGGCAGGTACCACCATGCCTGGCTAGAGAGAGAGAGAGAAGAGAGACAGGGAACATGGGCTTGCCAGGGCTTCAGCTGCTGCAGACAAATTCTATATGCATCACTTTGTGCATCTGGCTTTATGTGGGTACTAGGGAATAGAATCTGGGTCGTTAGGTTTGCAGGCAAGCATGTTAACCATTGAACCATCTCTCCAGCCCTTATTTTTATCTTTTGAAGATGGTTTATTTAAGCTGGGTGTGGTGACATACCTATACTAGCACTTGGTAAGTAGAGTTGGGAGGCTTGTTAGTTCAAGATCAGTCTGGACTATACAGTGAGACTAAAATAAATAAATAAGTAGATAAATACAATTTCAAGGGCTGGAGAGATGGCTTAGCGGTTGAGCGCTTGCCTGTGAAGCCTAAGGACCCTGGTTCGAGGCTCGAGTCCCCAGGACCCAAGTTAGCCAGATGCACAAGGGGGCGCATGCGTCTGGAGTTCGTTTGCAGTGGCTGGAGGCCCTGGTACACCCATTTTTTCTTTCTCTCTCTTTCTCTCTCAAATAAATAAATAAAAATAAAAAAAATAGGATTAAAAAAAAAAAGATTGCCACTCAGAGGCTGGTGAGATAGCTCATCAGTTTAAAGTACCTGCTAGTCCAGGTTCAGTTCCCTAGTCCCCATATAAAGCCAGATGTACAAAGTGATAGATGTATCTGGAATTCATCTGCAGCAGCAAGAGGCAGTGATGTGCCCATTCTCTCTCACTCTCTCTCTCTCCTCATAAATAAATATAAACATACTTTTTTTTTTTTTTAAAGAAGAATGCCATCTGGGAATGGTGGTACACGCCTTCAGTCCCAGCATTCGAGAGGCAGAGGTAGGGGGATCACCATCAGTTCAAGGCCATCCTGAGACTATATACTGAATTCCAGGTCAGCCTGGGCTAGAGTGAGAACCTACCTTGGAAAAAAACAAAACAAAACAAAAACAAACAAAAAGACTGCTAATCAAATAAGGCATCATTGGCATGGGCAAAACTGCTTATTTAAAAATGAATTGAGAAAATGATGGTACATTTGAACTCTTTCTTAAATATTTATTTATTAAAGTGGGAGAGAATGGGTGTAACAAGACCTCCTGCTTCTGTAAATGAACTCCAGACATATGTGCCACTTTGTACATCTGGCTTTACTTGGGTACTGTGGAATCAAGCTCAGGCCATCAGGCTTTATAAGTAAGCACCTTAACCCCTGAACCACCCTCTGATGGTTTGCTTTTTTCGAAGTAGGATCTTACTGTAGCCCAGGTTGACCTTGAACTCACAGAGAGCCTCCTACCTCTACCTCCTGAGTGCTGGGATTAAAGATGTGCACTAACACCTAGCTTTTCTTCCCCCTTCCCTCTCCTTTTGATACAGGGTCTCACCCTAGCCCAGGCTAACCTAGAACCAAACTCTTCTCTTAAGATACACACTCAGAAAATATAGAAAAGTTGGATGGGAGGGTCGCTGTGTGTTTGAGGTTTTCCTGGGACTACAGAGTGAGTTCTAGGTTAGCCTGGAGTGAGACCCTATCTTGAAAAAATGAAAACAAAAGAGGTGGATGAATAGATGGCATAAACCTGAGAACCTGATTTCACGTCCCCAGTACCCATGTAAAAATGCCAGGCGTGGTTGTATGCACCTGCAATCCCAGCACAGGAGAGGTAGAGATGGAAATCCTGGGGTTCACTGACTAGCTTATCTGCTAGAATCAATGAGTTCTAGGTCCTCAAAGATTAAAGTGGAGAGTGTTTACATTCGCACACACAAGTGCACGCACACAGACACACCATATATTCAGGTTAAGAAAAATAAAACACAAATTTTTCAAAAGGTCTGGTGAGTTGGCTTAGCAATTAAGGCAGTTGTTAGCAAGCCAAAGGACTCAAGTTCAGTTCCCCAGTACCCACATAAAGCCAGATGCACACGGTAATGCATGCATCTGGAGTTTGTTTGCAGTGCCTAGACTGTCTGGTGTGCCCATTCCATCTGCCTCCCTCACCTTCTCTCTCTGTCAAATAAATAAATAGATTAAATAAAAATAAAATAGAAGAAAGCAATAAAGAATAGAATGATCCCACTGTTTAGATCCCTGTACCTTTTACAACAAATGATGTTTTCTTTCGTAGATTAGCTTTATTTGCACATCGTGAAGATGGACCTGGTATCCCAGCAGAGATTAAACTTTTTGACATATTTTCACAACAGGTGGCTACTGTGATACAGGTTTGCATAACATTTCCTCTAGTTCTCAAAACTTTGAAACATACTTACTGCAAGAGCCTTTTGTAATTGTTTGAAATAAATTGTATGATTTTCTTAAACATTCCAGTCTAGACAAGACATGCCATCAGAGGATGTTGTCTCCTTACAAGTCTCCCTCATTAATCTTGCCATGAAATGTTACCCTGATCGTGTGGACTATGTTGATAAAGTTCTAGAAACAACAGTGGAGATATTCAATAAGCTTAACCTTGAACAGTAAGTCTAAGTTACATTAAAAAAAAAATCTTAGCACTTTTTTTGTTCTTGGTTTTTCTCACTTGCTCTTTGAAATGTTAGCAGTTTGTCTTGTTTGAAGCGTAAGTTAAGATTGTCATGATTGGTGCTGATCAGGGCCAAGAGTTTTACTTGTTTGTATACTATAGTGAAGTCATGACCCACTTCAAAGTGCAGTGTCTCCAGTTCAGAGCCCTTTCCATGTGTCAGCAAGCTAGTTTTTAAACTGATAGGGAAACTTTTACATAAAGCAGTATTTTCCTCAGAAGGGGTTTCATGCAACAAAGTGAATTGTGAAAAACATGAGTACATGTATACTTGAGGTGTAACATTGATTTAAGTGGGTTTTTTGTTTGTTTTTGGTTTTTTTTTTTTAGCTTTAGTTTTTATAGTATTAGGGAAAGAACTACACTGCTTCCTTCAAGAAGCTTCCGCAGCCATGCTCTTCTAGACCTGTGGCCACTGTGGGCAGTGTTATTGCTGTAATCTTTTCCCCACCAGAGCTCCCTCCCTGGTCACGCTCTTGAATTGAGTCAAGTTGAGCACTCTTTTCCTTCTCCCACCCACCTGAAGTTCAGCTACATCAGGAAATTTATTTTCCTTTACCTTTTTTATTTTTTGGTGTCTGCATGTTTGTATGGTTTGTGTGTGTAAGAGAGTATGTGTGGGCATGTGTACCAGTGTACACATGTGGAGGGACAACTTCAGGTGTGAGTTTATGCCTTTCACCTTCTTTGAGGCAAGGTCTTTCATTCACTGATGATTTTACTAGGCTATAACTGGCTTGTAAGTTTCTGGAAGATTCTCATGTCTTTACCTCCCTTCTTACCACTGAAATTACAGACACTTACCACAGTGTGCAGCTTTACATGGTTTCTGGGGATCCAAGCTCAGTAGTACAATAGCTGGGTCAAATGGTAGTTATATTTTTAGTTTTTTGAGAAACCTCCACACTGATTTCTGTTGTGGATACATCAGTTTACACTGCCACAGTGAATGCAGAGATTTCTTTTCCCACATCCTCTCCAAAATTTGTTGTCCTTAGTGTTCTTTCTTGTTAAAAGTATTTGTTAGGTGGGTGTAGTGCTGTATCCATTTAATCCCAGCACTTGGGAGGTATAGGTAAGAGGATTGTTGTGGGTTTGAGGCTAGCGTGGTACTACTAGGTCAGCCTGGGCTAGAGTGGAACCCTGCCTCAGGAAAAAAAAAAAAAAAAAGGGAGCTGGAAAGATGGCTAAGCAGTTAAGGCACTTGGCTGTGAAGCCTAATGATTGGGATTCAGTTCTCTAGTACCCCATAAAGCCTGCTGCACAAAGTGGCACATTCATTAGGAGTTTGTAGTGGCTGGAGACCCTCGCACACCCATTCTGTCTGTCTGTCTGTCTGTCTCTGTCTCACTGTACTTGCAAATAATAAAATATATATTTTTTATTTTTTTGTTTATTTTTATTTATTTATTTGAGAGCAACAAATAGAATGAGGCAGACAGAGAGAGAGTGGACACACCAGGGCCTCCAGCCACTGCAAACGAATTCCAGACGTGTGCGCCCCCTTGTGCATCTGGCTAACGTGGGTCCTGGGGAATTGAGCCTCGAACTGGGGTCTTTAGGCTTCATAGGCAAGTGCTTAACCGCTAAGCCATCTCTCTAGCCCTAAAATATATTTAAGTATTTATTGTTCGTATGTATGGCCACACATGCCATGATACACCTGTGGAGGTATGTGAGTGTTCCACCTTGTTTAATACAGGGTCTCTTGCAAACTAACCACCCAGTTGCCAACTGTCAGATTAACTGGCTTGGGAGCTTGGGATTCTGCCTCAACTTCTCGTCATAGGCACCTTGAGATCAAGATGCATGCACCACTTTACATCCGGCTTTATGAGGGCGCTAGAAAATTGAATGTGGACCTGTAGGCTGTACAAACAAGTGCCTTTAAACTCTTATTAGTTATTTTCACTTTGCTATGACCAAAGTCCATGACAAAAGCAGTCATAAGTCTCTACCTGTACAACCTGTTAGTGAATTGGAAACTATTCCCAACAAAGCAGTGGTAGGTGAATAATAAGTATGTTTATCCTCTTTTTCATTTTTAATTTTCTTCATGTATATGAGTGTGTGCTGTGGATACATGTGCACTTGTATGTTTGTATATCTGGAGGCCAGAGGTTGATGCCTGATGTCTTTCATTGTTTCTGCTTTCCAAACTCTTAGATTATAAGCAGACCACTATGGCAACCTAGCATTCACATGGGTGCTGGGGATCTGAACTCAGTTCTTTACATGTGAATAGTAAATGCTTTATCCACTGAGCTGTCTTTCCAGATCCCCCACCTTTTGTTTAGAGAGTGGGAAATCTTACTAATGAAGTCCATACTGGCCTAGAATATGTGATCCTCTTCTCTTAGCCTCCTAAGTGCTGGATTACAGGTGTGGGCCACCAAACCTGGCTATCTTTATCCTCCTATTTTTTTTTTTTTTTTTGAGAATCATTTATTTATTTGAAAGAGAAAGAGGCAGATACAGGATGAGTGCACCAGGGCCAACAGCCGCTGCAAATGAATGCCAGATGTATGCGCCATCTTGAGCATCTCTGGCTTACATAGGTCCTGGGGAATCGAACACAGGTCCTTTGGCTTTGCAGACTAAACCATCCCATCTCTCCAGCACCCATCTTTATCCTTTTTTTTTTTTTTTTTTAGTTTTTCAAGGTAGGGTCTTGCTGTAGCCCAGGCTGACCTGGAATTCACTATGTAATCTCAGGTGGCCTCAAACTCACAGCGATCCTCCTACCTCCGCCTCTCGAGTGCTGGGATTAAAGGCATGTGCCACCAGGCCCAGCCTATTCTATTCTATTCTTTTTTTTTTTTTTTTTTTTTTTTTTTTTTTTTTTGAGGTAGGGTCTTACTCTAGCTCAGGCTGACCTGAAATTCACTACATAGTCTCAGGGTGGCCTTGAACTCACAGCAATCCTCCTACCTGCCTCCTGAGTGCTGGGATTAAAGGCATGCACCACCATGCCTGGCTTCTTTATCCTCTTGAAAGAAAGTCATTGGAACATTTGGGGAAAGAAGAAAAATGAATATCGATCATTTTCTCAATGTACTTGACCAATTTCTTTCAATATGTAAATGAAAAATATTTAATTTCTATGAAATGTGCTGTTTTTCTCTTTGTAGTATTGCTACCAGTAGTGCAGTTTCAAAGGAGCTCACCAGACTTTTGAAGATACCTGTTGATACATACAACAATATTTTAACAGTCTTGAAATTAAAACATTTTCACCCGCTCTTTGAATATTTTGACTATGAGTCCAGAAAGAGCATGAGTTGTTATGTGCTTAGTAATGTTCTGGATTATAACACAGAAATTGTCTCTCAAGACCAGGTAAGCAAATATCAACATGCTGTTTGGGAGAAATAGTGCAGCTGGGATTTTAGAGCTTGAGCCTTAAGTGCATGGTAAATAGGGAAGATATTTAGTTATAAGTAGTTTATTTGTTTTGCAAATTCAAAGATTACAGGTGTATACAGAGTTATTAAGCACGACTGATTCTACCAGAAAGAGAATAACCATTGCTGATTAACATTTGGTGCATCTCCAGAATTTTGTCTATGTATGTATTGATTGACATTGTGTGTCAACTTTCTTACAAATAATTAATAGAATTCCATAACTTCTACAACAAGAAGCTTTTGACAGTATCTTTATATGCTAATGGTCCCACCTCAGTGTCTTTCCTGTGTCTCTCATGTTGCAGGTAGATTCCATAATGAATTTGGTGTCCACATTGATTCAGGATCAGCCAGACCAACCTGTAGAAGACCCTGATCCAGAAGACTTTGCTGATGAGCAAAGCCTTGTAGGCCGTTTCATTCATCTTTTGCGGTCTGATGACCCTGATCAGCAGTACTTGGTATGAGTTACTGTGACCTTTCATCACTCCTAATGAGTACACAGGTGCTCAAGTGGCAGAGCTGAGGAGATGGCACAGCCAGTAAGAGCACTTGCTATGCAAGCATGAGGGCCTAAGACCATCTTGAGTTTGAATTGCTAGCACCCACATAGAAAGTTAGACATGGCTCCATATGACTGTAATCCCAGTCCCTGTGGGGAGCAGAGATTGGAGAATCACTGAGGCTTGTGAAAATGCCAGCTCCAGGTTCAGAAAAAGAGACTGCATCTCAAGGAAATTTGTGACTGAGAGGGCCAAGGGATGGAACCCAATGTTCTCTGGCCTCCATATGTATGTGCATACAAAAGAAGGAATGCTAGGGCTGGAGAGATGGCTTAGTGGTTAAGGTGTTTGCCTGTAAAGCCAAAGGATCCCAGTTCAACTCTCCAGGACCCATGTAAGCCAGATGCACAAGGGCACATGTGTCTGGAGTTCGTTTGCAGTGGCTGGAGTCCCTGGTGTGCCCATTCTCTCTCTCCCTCTCTTAAATAAATAAATAAAAATAAAAGTTTTAAAAATAAGAAGGAATGCTGAAAGAGTATAATAGAAATTTTGTTTTAATTAAAATGGTTTTGAAAAAAAAATGCAACTAAAAGTTCAAGGCATCCATGCACTTTTATCTTTTTTTGGAGGCATGGTTTCACTCTAGCACAGGCTGACCTGGAACTCAGTCTGTAGCTCAGGTTGGCTTTGAACTCATGTCGATCCTACTACCTCAGCTTCCTGAGTGCTGGGACTAAAGGCATGTACCGCCATGTCTGGCATATTTTATATTTGTGTTTATTTAATAATTGATTGATAGACAAAGGGTCTCACTGTGTACCCAAGCTGCCCTCATATGATCTTCCTGCCTCAGTGTTCTGAATGCTGGGAGCTGGGATTTTTGTCTGGTTTTTTTTTTTTTTTTTTTTGGTGGGGGGTGGATTGTGTGTGCATGTGCATGCAGGCTAGAGGTTGACATTGGAGGATCTTCCTCAATTACTCTTCACCTTATTTTGAGGTGGGGACTCTCACTGAATCTGGAGCTCAGATTGGGCTACAGGTATTTTAGTTTCTTTTGAAAAAAAAAAAAAGTCTTGGATTGTGGAGATTGATCAGTGGTAAAGACCCACATTCAATTCCTCAGGTCCCACGTAAGCCAGATGCACAAGTTAGTACATGTATCTGGAGTTTGCAGTGGCTGGAGGCCCTGGAACACCCATTCTCTCTCAAATAAGAACAAAAAAAATTTTTTTTAGTTGAGAAAAAGTCTTAAGAATTTCTTTTTTAAATATTTATGTGTGTGTGTGCACACGCATGTGTGTATATGAGTCATCAGGGTTTACATGAGTGGCTAGGGAATTGAATCTGGGCTGGAAGGCTTTTCAAGCAAGAGGCTTTAACTGCTGAGTTATTTCCCTAACCCCTCAATTTCTTTTTGAAACATGTATCGCTTTCAAAAATGTTCACTTATCATAACAAACTTTGATGTTAAAGAAACAAACCTGGAAAAGCTCAACCAAAACTATGTACAAATTGCCATAAATAAATCTCTTTGTATGCTAATTGAAAAAAATTTAGCCATGTATGGTGGCATATCCCTTTAATCCTAGCACTCAGGAGGATGAAGTAGTAAGATTGTCATGAGTTCAAGTCCAGCCTGGAGCTACAGATCAAATTCTAAGACAGCCTAGGCTAGAGTGAGACCCTACCTTGATAAAACAAACAAAAAATAAACACAATCATAGTTATCTATCAAGTACTGTTTATAATAGTGAAATAAAATTAACATCCTTGGGCTGGAGAGATGCTTAGCGATTAAGGTGCTTGCCTACAAAGCCAAAGGACCCAGGTTCAATTCCTCAGGGTCCACATAAGCCAGATGCACAAGGTGGTGCATGCATCTAGAGTTCATTTGCAGTGGCTAGATGCCCTGGTGCACCATTCTTCCCTCTCTTTCCTTTCCCCAGGACCCACATAAGCCATTTGCACAAGGGGGTGTGTGCATGCATCTGGAGTTCGTTTGCAGTGGCTGCAAGCCCTGGCATGCCCATTCTCTTTCTCCTTGCCTAAATCTCTCTCTCTCTCTCTCTCAAATAAATAAAATATTTTTAGAAAATGAAAAGAGAAGCTTCTCTAACCAAAAGTAAGAGTAGCATTAATATATAAATATGAACATTAAGCTTACAGGGCAGTTTGGTGAGCATAACATGTGCATTTAGCCAGACGAGCAGACTTTATACCCCTAAGGCTCATAACCTCCCCTGCCATAGGCTTAAAAATATATATATTATTTATTTATTTAACAGAGGAAGAGGCAGAGAGAGAGAGTGAGCACATTAGGGCCTCCAGCCACTGCATACGAACTCCAGACGCATGTGCATCTGACTCATGTGGGTCCTGGGGAATTGCACCGGGGCCCTTAGGCTTTGCAGGCAAATGCCTTACCTGCTAAGCCACTTCCCCAGCCCCTGCCATAGGCTTTTGATTAAGTTTTCAATACCAAGCATGTATTCCCTCCCATAGAGCAGGCCTCCAGTCCAATTAGAGAGCAGTTGGTTTCTCCCAGAACAGACATGTCACTGTTATACTCGTTCAGTCAATTTGGCCTATCTGGCAAAACTTGAGGCTTCTGGTGTCCACTGTTTTCACTGCTAATGACTTGTGACTCCCATAGGACGGCATGCAGTGCAGCTTTTTCAGCTCTCAGTTGGCTAGTCTACAGGCAAGAGGTTTTCAGCTCAGCCCCAGCTTGATTTCTCAGTGACAGAGGTGTTTCTTTTGCTGAGGATATTTTTTGATATCTGGGGCCTTCTGCTATTCCATATGAGTTTTGAGATTATTTTTCCTGTCTCTGAAAAATGATTCTGGGATATTTTTTTTTAACATTATTTATGAGAGGGAGAGAGAGATGGGCATGCCAGGACCTCTAGCCACTGCAAATGAACTCCAGATGTATGTACCATCTTGTGCACCTGGCTTATGTATGTAGTGGGGAATCAAACTTGAGTCCTTAGGCTTTGCTGGCAAGTGCCTTAACTGCTAAGTCATCTCTCCAGCCCGATGCTGGGATTTTTATTGATACTGCATTGAATGTGTATGTTGCTTTTGGTAGAATTGCCATTTTCACAATACTCTACCTATCCAGGAGCATAGAAGGTCATTCCATCTTCTCATGCCCTCCTCAATTTCTTCATTTACTATGTTTCTATGTATGAGAGAGAAAGAATTAATTTTATTTTTTATTGCATATCACATGTGGTAGTCAGGTACTTTGTCTTCCACAAGCTCCAAAGGAGATTGCATGTTCTGTCATGTCCAAAAAATGGTTATGAATTAGGAAGTATCTTCTAATAGTATACTACTGTGGAATATATGGTTTTGGTTTTCACTCGTGGTTGTGTGTAATGTGGTATGTGTATTTAGTGTATGCATGTGTATATGCTCTTGTGTCCATACACTCACCTGCAGCAGGGTTCACTGGCCTGGGGAAGCAAGATTGGCACACTGATCGAACCACTCTATGTACTCTTCCACTTGGTCTTGTTTTGAGCCTGAGTCTCCTTTTACTAGTTCTGGAGCTTGTGGGGCTCTGAAGGTTTTCGGGACTGGACTAGAGTTGTAGGCATGCATGTCCATGCTCAGCCGTTTTTACATGGGATCTGGAGATGGGAAGTAGGGCCGTCTCAGGCCTCCAAGTCCTCATGCTTGCTGGTAAAGGATGCGTACTTAACTGCTGAACCATCTTCAAGCCTTTTGTTTTGTTTTGTTTTGTTATTGAGGTAGGATGTCACTCTAGCTCTAGCTGACCTAGAATTCATTCTGTGGTCCAGAGTGACCTCAAACTCACGACGATCCTCTGCTTCAGCCTGTCAAGTGCTGGGATTAAAGGTGTGTGCCAGGTGTTACAGGTGTGAGCCATCATCCCTTGCTTGAAATATATATTTAATTTTTTTTTTTTTTCGGGTTGGAAAAATGGCTTAGCAGTTAAGGTGCTTGTCTGCGAAGGATAAGGACCTAGGTTTGATTCCCTAGTGCCCACATAAGCCAGGTGCACAAAATGGTGCATGCATCTGGAGTTCATTTGCAATGGCTAGAGACCCTGGCTACCTGTTCTCATTCAATCTCTCTCTCTCTCTTTTTCTTTCTGTAATAAATAAATTAGAAGTAAAATATAAGAAAAAAATTCTTTTTCTTTGTCAGATTTTGAACACAGCACGAAAACATTTTGGAGCTGGTGGAAACCAACGGATTCGATTCACACTGCCACCTTTGGTATTTGCAGCTTATCAGCTGGCTTTTAGATACAAAGAGAATTCTAAAGTGGTGAGTTTTACTTTTAAGTATGTCATTACATTTTTCCTTTTTCTTCTCTCTGAATGTTAATTTTGTACTGTAGAAAATTTAAAACATGCACAAAAATAGGTAATAGAATAAAGTCCCATTTGCACTAATCCCAATTCTTTACCTATCCTTCCTCACAGGATGTTGATAAGTCACACACTAGCTGAGGTATGACAAAAACACCTAGAAATAAAATCAGTTTTTATTTTACTTTATTTATTTAAATTATGTGGCTTTTTTGTTTTGTTTTGTTTTTCAAGGTAGGGTCTTACTGTAGCCCAGGCTGACCTGGAATTCACTTTGTAGTCTCAGGGTGGTCTCGAACTCATGGAAGTCTTCCAATGTCAGCCTCCCAAGTGCTGGAATTAAAGGAGTGCACTATCACACCTGGATTGAATCCATTTAAATTAAAGCTAGAACTTTTCCTAAAGTTCTGACCAAGTTAACTTGCCTAATGAAATGGCCCAGCATTGTATAATCATTTCACTCTAAAAACATAAAATTGAACAGTATCATGAATTGTGTGCAACTTTCATGTGAGTTTATTTATTCCTAAAACAGTCATAGTTTAAGTCATCGGTGGTATAATTTAAGGAAGATTCTTCAGTTTCATCAATTGGATTTATTTTAAGAAATAAAGTTGAAGCTGGGTGTGGTGGCACATGCCTTTAAACCCAGTACCTGGGAGGAGAGGTAGTTTCACCATGAGTTTGAAGCCACCCTGAGACTATATAGTGAATTCCAGGCCAGCCTGGACTAGAGTGAGACCCTACCTTGAAAAACCAAAAAAAAAAGAAAGAAAGAAAAATCAAGTAAACTTAGTTTTATAATACTTAAGAAAAAAGGTTTTACAGTACTCCTGTCAGCATGAATACAAGCATTTGTTCAGTATTTGTTAAGCTAGTTTTTAAGACTAGGTATTTGTGATTGTAACAATAAAAGTAGCCATATTAAAAACCTATAATAATGAAAGTGTTATGGAATTACTATACATACAGGTATACACTGGAACAGAACAGTAAGTCCAGAAAGAAACTGTTGCAGCTACCTTCACATTGTTGGGACACCCAACCAGAAGCTGCTGAGAGAAATTTCATGCTTAGAGATATCAGGGGAAGCTTCATCATGGCATAAGAAGCTGGCTCATTTCCTTATACATCAGCATAGGGAGAAATCAACACCCGCAGGCATGAGCAACCAAGCACAAACTGGCTCTTAACATACCTAGTAGGGTGGGACTCAAGATCCACCCCCCAGTGAATGCTGGCGCACTCCTTTCATCCTAGCACTTGGGAGGCAGAGGTAGGAGGATCGCCGTGAGTTTGAGGCCACCCTGAGACTATGTAGTGAATTCCAGGTTAGCCTAAGCTAGAGCAAGACCCTACTTTGAAAAAAAAATGTCTGAATCTATGGGAGACTTAGATTTACATTTAAACCACCACAAAAACCCAAGTGCATATGGTTAGATTATTTTAATCCTTATTACAATGCTGGGAATACACAGTTGAAAGGGCAGTCTCTTCAATAAATGATGATAGGAAAACTGGATATCCTTACTCAAAAGAATAGAGTTCAAGTTTGACTTTTATCTCATATCTTGTACAAAATTAAACTCAAAATGGACTGAAGACTTATAAAACATGAATAATAATAATAATAGATAATAATAATAGCTCCAACCAGAAAATATCCTTGACATTTGTTGCAGTTAGCTTTGCAGCTGTCAGAAAGCAACCAACCAAAAGCAGCTAATGGGTGGAGAGGGTTTATTTTGGCTTATAGACTTGAGGGGAAGCCCCATGATGACAGAGGGAAACATGGCATGAGCAGAGGCTGGGCATTACCTTCTGGCCAATAGTAGGTGGGAAACAACAGCCAGAAAGTGGTTCAAACACTCCAAGGGGAAGCTGGCTATAATATTCATAAGCTCACCCTCAACACACCTCCTTCGGTAAGAATCCAATTCTCAAATTGCCGTCAGCTAGTATTCAGAACACACGAGTCTATAGGGGACACCTCATTCAAACGAACACATTCCAGCCCTGACCCCATAAACTCACAACCATCCATGATGGAAAATGTAATGCATTCAGTTCAACTTTAAAAGTCCCTATAGAGTTTTTCAATCCTGATGCTGTTTAAACATTTCCATAATTTAAGGTCTCTTAAATGAACCATAATACCTAAACAAAAAATGCATAATGACACAGAATAAACATTCACACTACAGAAGATGGCATTGGGCATAACAAGGAAAAACTGAACCAATATATTATGTAAACAAACAGGGCAAATATCAAATTCTGTAACTCCCAAGTCTACCATCTGTAACCAGTGGTGAGTCTGTGGAGTTCAATTCCACTCCTCCAACTGGACTGCACAAAATCCCAGAGAAAAACTCCATCTGAGCTGGAAGTTCTTCCTGGCAGCCATCCCACAGTCCTGGCATCTCACTGGATCTCCACTGCAACCCACTGTTCATCCTCATGGCTCAATCAGGTCTCCATGCAGGGATTTACAACAACCCTGCCTCATATTGCCTGTGGCCATTTCAACAAATAAAACCACATGGCAAATCCAATGACCCACTCTTTTCTGCATTTGTTACACTCCATAGTACCAGCTGGGCTATCAACTTGTTAATCCGGGGGCAAATAAAGTCAACTTTGAAGATCAGGACACTTTCAGCATTCAGGTCTTTTACTTTCAAAAGAGTACACATTCTTTCTGCTTCTGCAATACAGGATAGCTGGCCCAATCTCAGTGGTTGTAATCTCTCAAATAATTGTAACTAAACCAAGCTATTACCTTTAGCCCAAAGCTTTCATTTCTTCCTGTGCCATATCCATGTGCTTACACCAGTCCATTTCTACGCACCACAGACTGTATAGGTTCTCAGGCTTAAGCATGCAGAACACAGCAAGCCTCTCATACAAACTGGGTGTATCCTAGTTCCTACCAAATTATTTCTTCCCTTCAAAAGCCAAGCCATAGTTCTTTCTTCCTGCATTAAAGTCTTTTCAACTCGGACAAGAATGGTCCATCAAACTCTGCCTTCAGCGCTACAAAGTGTTTCTTAGACCAAGGTTTGAAGTCCTCCCACATTCCTCCCACAAATCAGTTCCAAAAGGCCAGAGGCTATATAGGCAGGTTTATAGCAGTAGTGACTCCACTCGTGGTACCAATTTACTCTTGCAGTTTGCTTTGCATTGCTGGAAGAAAACACCTAACCAAAAGCAGCTGAAGGGAGGAGAAGGTTTGTTTTGGCTTATAGATTCAAGGGGAAGCTCCATGGTAGCAGGGGAAAACATGGCATGAGCAGAGGGTAGACTCACCTCCTGGCAACATCAGGTGGGCAGGAGAGTGTAACAAATACTGGCAAGTGGAAACTGGCTATACCATCCACAAGCCTGCCCCCAACAATATACTCTTCCACTAGGGATCCAGTGCTCAAATTTTATCAGTGGGGACAAGCATTAGGAACACATAAATTTATGGGGGACCCCTAATTCAAACCACTACAACATTGGTCTTGGCAGTGATTTTTCTAGGTACGATACCAAAAGCAAAAAGTGGAGACATGGGGGTCTAGGGAGATGGCTCAAAGGTTAAGGCACTTGCCTGTAAAGCCTAACAGCCAATGTTCACTTCCCCAGTCCCCTTGTAAGCCAAATACACAAAGTGGTGCATGTATTCAAAGTTTGTTTTCAGTGGCTGGAAGCCCTTGCACTCCCACATTCTCTCTCTCTAAGTATAAATACATAAAATATTCTTGAAAAGGGAGCACAGACACACTGCTAGTGGGAGTATAAATTAGCATGGGGATAGCTCAGTGGTAGAGTGCATGCTTAGCTTATACAAGGCCCCTGGGTTGATTCCCAGCACCCCCACTGCATTTAGAACTTCCATACAATTTCACAATCCTTAAGTCCCACTACTAGACAGGATATGAAGAGATCACCTGCACTCCCATGTTCATTGCAGCATTATTCACGGGGGCCATATATGACTGCATCTGTACATGCATAGTGAAAATAGAATGTGTGTATACATGTGAGTGTGCACAGTTACACTGGAATATTAGCCCTATGAAAGAGGCTGCCATTTGTGACAATGTAAATGAACCTTGAAGACCTTGTGCTCGGTGAGGTGAGCTGGCTGCCGCAAGATGACTACTACCTGACCTCACATGTCTGATGTTGGCATGTCTAGAGTAGACCAGGGGTTGCTGAGTTAAACAGACAATTATCAGATGCAAAAATTTTGGAGATCAAAAAAAGAAAAATTCAGGATTCCCCCTATCTGATGACAACTAGTGTGTACTATACTAAAGATTATGTGCTTGCATTACTGCACTTAATCCTTATAACAAGTCTGTCATCACTTAAAACTAAAAAGAATTTAGTGCTTTAACAAGAAATGAGGCAGATGTGGTGGCACAAGCTTTAATCCCAGCATTTGGGAGGAATGTTGTGAGTTTGAGGCCAGCCCGGGCTAGAGTGAGATCATACCTAGAACAAAGGAAGAAGAAAATAAATGTGGATGGTTTAATATAAAATGTCTAGCCTCACTAGTAATTACAGCAATGAACCTTTTTAGAAGAAAATTCAATCTTATAATAAAAATGAGAATCACCACATTTCTGTTTCTAGTAATCTGATAAGTAACTATAGTGCTTTAAAAAATGAAGTGATTCTGGGCTGAAGAGCTAGCCCAGTGGTTTAGGCATTTGCTTGCAAAGCCTAACAGCCTGGGTTCAATTCCTACGCTCACATAAAGCCAGAAGCACAAAGTAGAGCATATGTCTGGAGTTCTTTAGCAGTGGCAAAAGGCCCTGGTGTGCCCAATCTCTCATAACCTCTCCTTCTCTTTCTAGTTCCCTGCCTTGGCTTGCAAATAAATAATTAAAATGTTCTTTTAAAAAAATGCAGTGGGGCTGGAGAGATGGCTTAGCGGTTAAGCGCTTGCCTGTGAAGCCTAAAGACTCAGGTTCGAGGCTCGGTTCCCCAGGTCCCACGTTAGCCAGATGCACAAGGGGGCGCACGCGTCTGGAGTTCGTTTGCAGAGGCTGGAAGCCCTGGCGCACCCATTCTCTCTCTCTCCCTCTCTCTGTCTTTCTCTCTGTGTCTGTCGCTCTCAAATAAATAAATAAAAAAAAAATTTAAAAAATAAAAATAAAAAAATGCAGTGATTCTACTTCTAAGAATGTTTATTAATTTCAGTGCTGAGAATTGAATATAAGCCTTGTGCATTCACAATAAGCATTCTACCTCTGAGCTACATTTCCCAGCCAAAAGTCTCTTCACAAGTTTTTTTTTTCATCTTCCAATGCTGGGATTTGAATTTAGGGCCTTGTGCATGCTGGGAAATTGCTCTGTTAAGCCTAGTTTTAAGAATTTACACTAAGTAAATAATTGGGCTCTTGACATAGCATTGTATATATAGACCATTCATTGTGGATTTATAAATTGTTTCTAAAGGAGAATACTTGCAAGTAAATAACTAAAAATTTTTTTAAGATAAAAATTAAAGATAGCTGGGCATGGTGGTGCACACCTTTAATCCCAGCACTCGGGAGGCAGAGGTAGGAGGATCACCATGAGTTCAAGGCCACCCTGAGACTACATAGTGAATTGCAGGTTAGCCTGGGCTAGAGTGAGACCCTACCTTGAAAAACAAACAACAAAAAAACCAAAACCAAAATAAAAATAAAGATCAGTTTAATAAATTTGACTACACATGCAGTTGATAGAATATCTCCTTGTTAGAATAATATTAGATTACTTTTAGTATTTTAGTGAAAGCTATTAGGAAAAAATATGGAAAGAAAAGTTATATTATTTGCAGTAGCTGGATGTGGCGGCTTACACCTTTAGTCTTAGGACTTGGGAGGCAGAGGTAGGAGGATTGCTGTGTTTTGAGGCCAGTCTGGGACTACATAGTGAATTCTAGGTCAGCCTATATAAAGCAAAACCCTCAAAAAAAAAAAAAAATTTAATTTTCAAAATTCCTTTGTGTATTTTCCTAATCTCCAACTTGAGGATGTGTTTCCTCCTTCCCTCCCTCTCTTTCTTTCCAGGTCAAGTCCTACACTAGCCTAGGCTAAATGAGAACTCTCTCTGTAGTTCCAGGCTGTCGTCTCACTCCTGCTATCTCAGCTGGGACTGAAGGCATGTGCCACAATACCCAGTTTGTTCTGCTTGTTTGCATATTCTCATTCTTGTATTTTCTTTCTTTTTAATTGTTATTGTTTTGTTGTTTTTTTTTTTTTTTTGAAGCAGGATCTGACTATGATCCTGTCTGACCTGGAACTCACTCTATAGCCCAGGCTGGCCTCAAACACTCAGGAATCCTCTTAACCCAGCCTCCCAAGTGCTGGGGTTAAAGGTGTGTGCTGCCATGTCTAGTTTGTGTTGCTTTTCAAATTAGAAACCATAATGTGAATAGTAAAGGCAGCAGCCTCAGATGGATGTTTTAAAGAAGATCTGGGTATAGAAAGCCTAAGGACCCAGGTTTGGTTCCCCAGGACCCACATAAGCCAGATGCACATGGTGGTGCATACGTCTGGAGTTTGTTTTCAGTGATTAGAGGTCCTGGCATGCCCATATTTTCTTCCTGTCTCTCAAATAAATTAATATAGTACATATAATTTTAAAATCTGGTTGGTTTACTTGTGTAGTCCATATGTGAGACTGCCGAAAAATGACAGGAAAACTATGAGCTCAACTTCACTGCTTTTACTTGCAGGTTCCATTATAAGTTTCAGTAAAATAAGCCAATCTTGAACTTGAAGTAATATAAGATAATTTTTTTGTTTGTTTTAGGATGACAAGTGGGAAAAGAAATGCCAGAAGATTTTTTCATTTGCTCACCAGACGATCAGTGCTTTAATCAAAGCTGAGCTGGCTGAATTACCACTGAGACTCTTTCTTCAAGGAGCTCTGGCTGCTGGAGAAATTGGGTTTGAAAATCATGAAACAGTAGCATATGAATTTATGTCCCAGGTAAAGATCTGTTCTTGCATTTGTCTGGTTTTACAGAGTTCAGTCACTTGCTTGTTTTCTGGTGGTGATGCATGTGGCCTTACTCTTACCATGTAATACAACTTTCTCCAGACATTGGAACCTCTTGTGTGATTCAGTTGCTAGGACCTAAGAAAACACAAGATTTCCAATGGGTCTTGGTGAAAGTATTTCTTGGAAAAAAACTTTATATTGTCAGTTAAGTTTGAGAAGCTCGGTTGGAACAGAGCTGGAATAGGCCTCTTTATTGTAAGCTGCCACAGTCCTTCCCATCTTTGCTGTTTGTGCACAGTGTGTTCTGATGTGAGGAGACTACAGGATGGCTCATAGAGTGGAAACTGCCCCAGTGGATGGTTGGTCCCTAACTGTCCTTTCTGCACTGCATCCACCAGGCATTTTCTCTCTATGAAGATGAAATCAGTGATTCCAAAGCCCAGCTGGCTGCCATCACCTTGATCATTGGTACCTTTGAGAGGATGAAGTGCTTTAGTGAAGAGAATCATGAGCCCCTGAGGACTCAGTGTGCACTTGCTGCATCAAAACTGCTGAAAAAACCTGACCAAGGTCGAGCTGTGAGCACCTGCGCGCATCTCTTCTGGTCTGGCAGAAACACAGACAAAAATGGGGAGGAGGTAAGGTCACTTCCATCGTGTTACAGGAGAGAGGGTTGTTAACAGGATTGGTTATGTGAGCCTTGTGATCTGGAATTGAAACATTTGGGCACTTGGAAACTTGACAAAGACAGTTGCTTTGATTTGCTAAAAAATGAGTGGAGCCAAGCAGGGTAGTGCATGTCTTTAATCCCAGCACTCGGGAGGCAGAGGTAGGAGGATCGCCATGAGGTCGAGGCCAAACTGAGACTCCATAGTGAAGTTCTGGTCAGCCTGGGCTAGAGTGAGACCCTACCTTGAAAAACAAACTAACAAAAAAAAAAGTGGATGGTAACGTTGAGCACCTCACCCTGTGGGAAGGCTCACTTTTGTGGTCATTAATCTTCTCTATATTTTTCTGCCCTTTAACTTTAGCTTCATGGAGGCAAAAGGGTCATGGAGTGCCTAAAGAAAGCTCTAAAAATAGCAAATCAGTGCATGGACCCCTCTCTACAAGTACAGCTTTTTATAGAGATTCTGAACAGATATATCTATTTTTATGAGAAAGAAAATGATGCGGTAAGTCAACTAGTAGCATTGTTGGTGAACTACCATCTTCCTTTTGTGCTCGGGGTGAGCGACTTCATTCATTCATGAAAGCTGACCACAGAACTCACCCACTGGCTTCTTTGCTTCTCCTTTGCAGAGATGTGTCTTAATGTGCATGTGACAAATGCTAGATACATATTGCCAACTAGTAGGCTGGTTTATCATGTAAGAAATCAAAATTTTTCCTAAATATGTGGTCCTTTAGGATTACAGTGTCGGGCACGATTTGTAAGTTAGATAAAGTTTGGGGTTGTTGTTGATAGTACTATTATATTTCTTTTGCTTTTTGTTACTCTATTTTGAACTTTTTATTTTTTCTTAATAGTTTTTGCTTAAACGAGGAATCATGTTCTCATTTCATTTTTTCATAGTTACCGAGGTATTTGATGAGAGTAATGCTCATTCTTCAGAATAGCATTATTTATCTTTGTGATACATGCTTGACCGTGCAACTGTACTTTTTTTTTTTTTTTTTGTAGGTAACAATCCAGGTTTTGAACCAGCTAATCCAAAAGATTCGAGAAGATCTCCCAAATCTTGAGTCCAGTGAAGAAACAGAGCAGATTAACAAACATTTTCATAACACACTAGAGCATTTGCGCTTAAGGCGGGAATCACCAGAGTCTGAGGGGCCAATCTATGAAGGTCTCGTCCTTTAAAAGAAGGCAATTCACCATACTTCTGTCCACATCCATCCGAAAGGTTTATTAATAGGTCTCCCTTCCATAGATTGTGCCTTTCAGAAATGCTGAGGTGGGCCTCCTGTTCCTTACCTGTGATGTATTTTACCCAGCACCTCCAGACACCTTCAGGACCTTAAGAAAGTTATTCACTGCATAATTGTTTAAGTCTGTCTGTCTGATCACCCCAAGTAGCATGACTGATCTGTTTAAGTTTCCTGTGATCTGTGAAAAACAAACAAAAAAACACTTATCTTGGCTACTAATGAAGCTCTTTTTTCTTGTTTTGTTTTGTTCTGTTTTCATTGTTAATTGTGTATTTCTTCCTTACTTCGGAGTACTTACCCAAAAGTATTTGTTTCTTTGTTCTATATTCCCATTTGAGATTAATTTAGAGGAAAGGAATACTGTATGTAAAAATTCAGCTTGGGCTTTTCCCTGAATGCAAGTTAAGCCTATGTGTAATATTTTCCTTAAAACTAGAATATATTAATGCATGTTTGAGAATTTTAAAACACCATGGTCAAAAGCAGAAGCTATATTTTGCATTTTTAGACTTTGCCATCCATTGAGAACCTTAGTTGTCCTCTGGACACATTTATCAACATAATTTGATTCTAAATAGTATCAAATAGAAATTTTGTGACCTGTTTAATTTATGTATAACCTCCATTATTATGAATTTAATAGGAATTGCATCACAATTATGACTTTTTTCATCAGTGAAATAATAAAAGTTCTATTAACAATTTTGCACCTTTTTTCTTTTTCCTACTGTCTTCATAAAAGGAACTAGAAAGGCTGTGGAGTGTTATATTATCTCATGTTTGTAGAGCTCACTTATTTAACTCTTGTTATAATCATTTAGGGAAGCAGGCACCATCTACTGTTTCAGACATTTATATCTATTTGCTGTCCTTAGTCTCACCTGCTTTTCCTAAGGCATGATGAATTCTCATGAACTCCGTAAAGGTTCACCACCTATGTTAGTTATCTACTGTGTAACAGTTATCCCCAAACTGAAAACAGTCAACATTCACCTCACCATTGCCTGAATTTAGCATCTGGGAGCAGCTTAGCTGGGGTTCTGGGTCCATGTGTCTCATCACATCTTTGGATAGGGCTGCTCACATCTGAAGGTTTCATTAGGACTGACTTCTGAGTGCACTCACATAACTTAGCTCAGAGGGCAGGAACTCAGTTTCTAACCTCTGACCTTTTCCATGGTGCACCTTACAGGCCCTCCTAACATGGCAGCTGACTTGCCCAGAATAAGCCCAGAAAGAGCAAAGATGAAACCACAAAGCTTTTTGATGACCTAATCTTGGAAGTGACATATGCACTTTTTGCCTTATTCCATGTAAGTCAGTTAGTCTAGCCCACACTCAAGGGGAATTAAGGTGTACCTTTTATTTTTTAGTTTTTGTTTCATGTGTGTGTGTAGTGTGTTGATATACACGTGGAGGCCAGAGGTTGATGTCTGGTCTCTTCCTCAATCACACTCTGCCTTATTTATTGAAATGCTCTCTCATTTGAACCTTAAGAGCTAAGCAATTTTTGTTAGTCTAGCTAGCCAGCTTGCCCTGAGCATCTCCTATCTGCACCTCCACATGCTAGGAGAGCAGGTGAGCCAGTGGCCATTTCCATGCATGTGTGCTCGGAATCTGAACTTGGGTCCTCATGCTTGTGTGGCAAGCACTTGACTGGCTGAGCCATCTCCCCAGTCTGCCCTCAGTATTTTTGCCAGCGTCTAGACTTGGCCAGCCTGAACCTGCCGATGGCCTATGTGTGTTTCAGCATGCCTTGCTCAAATCAAACCTGGTGATACAGAGACTGTCACTGCTTTTCTTTTTTTTCCATCTATAGTTTTGACAAATTCGTAATTTAGGTGACCATTGCTACTATGTAGTTTTGGGGTTTTTTTTGTTTTTTTTTCTGGGCCCTCTGTTCTATTCAATTAATTTACTTGCCGACCTCTGTGCAGTATCTTGCTGTTTTTTTATTTATGGCTCTAGTATAGTTTGAGATCAGGTATTATGATTCATTCAGCATTACATTTCTGCTTAGGACTGTTTTCAAATTCAGGGTCTTTTTGTGCTTCCATATGAATCTTAGGTTTGTATTCCCTAGCTCTGAATAAAGTCGTGAAAACTTTGATGAGGATTATATTAAATGTGTTGATTGTTTTTGATAATATGGTAATATACCTTTTTACACTGCTACCAATCCCTGAGTGTGGGAGCTCTTCTTATCTTGTAGTATCTTCAATTTTTGTCAGAAGTTTTTTATTTTTTTTTAATTTATTTATTTGAGAGCGACAGACACAGAGAGAAAGACAGATAGAGGGAGAGAGAGAGAATGGGCGCGCCAGGGCTTCCAGCCTCTGCAAACGAACTCCAGACACGTGCGCCCCCTTGTGCATCTGGCTAACGTGGGACCTGGGGAACCGAGCCTCGAACCGGGGTCCTTAGGCTTCACAGGCAAGCGCTTAACCACTAAGCCATCTCTCCAGCCCTGTCAGAAGTTTTTAAAAAATTATTTATTATTTATTTGCAGGGAGAGCTAAAGACAGAGAGAGTGAAATGGGTGTGCCAGGGCCTCCTGCCACCTTAAACAAACTAAATGCATGTGCCATTTTGTGCATCTGGCTGTACATGGGTACTAGGGAATTGAACCCAGGCTGTCAGGTTTTACAAGCAAGCACCTTTAACACTGAGCCATCTCTCCAGCCCATTTATATGGTTTTTGTTCCTTTACATTACCTTATTGCTCAGGCTAAGACTTCAAGAAGAGTATTGAATAAGTAGAGAAAGTTGCCAGGCATGGTGGCACACGCCTTTAATCCCAGCACTCAGGTGGCAGACGTAGGAGGATCTCTGAGAGTTCAAGGCCTCCCTGAGACTCCATAGTGAATTCCAGGACAGCCTGAGCTACAGTGAGACCCTACCCTGAAAAACAAAACAAAAAAAAAGAGTACCCTTATGTTCTAGATTTAGAGGCAATACTTTCAGTTTCCCTGCTTAGTGTAATGCTAGCCATAGGTTTGTTGTACATAGCCTTTATTAAGTTAAGGTGTACTCCTTTGATTCAGGGTTTTGATTATGAAGGATGTTGACTTTGCAAAGGCTTTTTCTACATCTACTGAGATGATCATGTAATTTCTGTCATATTTATGTATATTACATTAGTTCACATTAATATGTTGAACCAACCTTGCATCCTCGCAATGAAACTGACTTGGTTATGTGTAATTTTTTGTTTGTTTCTTTGTTTTTTGTTTTTTAAATAAGGTTTCATTCTAGCCCAGATTGACATGGAAGTCACTATGTAGACTTAGGGTGGCTGAGTGCTGGGATTAAAGACTCAGTTTGTGTGTAATTTTATTGTGCTCTTGAATTTGATTTGGAAGTACTTTATTGAGTATTTCTCCAATAGTATTAGTTTTCTTTTTATCTTTATCTGGTTTGGGGTAATACTGGCTTTGTGTAGTGTTCTCTTTCTGTTTTCAAGGAGTAGCATGAGGCATATTGGTGTTGGCCTTTCTTTAATGATCTGGTGGAATCCCACAGTGGATCGGTCCAACCTGGGGCTGCCTTGTTGGGAGACTGCATTGTTGCTTCAGTCTCATTGCTAGCTATGCATCTGTTCTTAGCCTTTTGACTCAATTTTGGTAGGTAATGTGTGTTTAGGAATTTATTCATTTCTTCTAGATTTTCTAGGTTTTCAAAGTATTCTCGAGTGATTTTATTGGGCCTGTTGAAATATCTACCCATTCATCACTAATTTGAGTGTTATAGACTTTTTTAAAATTAGTTTAGCATACAACTCTTCACGGTGGGACACAGCTTGCGTGTAGATGAAGAGCGCCATGGAATGATTGTGAGTTGGCACAACACGTGGGTCATGACCTGCTTGCAATACCCTTGTGGCTTCCATTCCTCCCGTGGCTGTACTGTCTTGAGTGTCTGTCCATGAGCAGTTGTTCCCTGGGTTTTGCTTACCCTGGTGGTTGCCGCTCTCATCTCCTGTCCCTTCTACACGCTGTGGAGGGCAGGCATCAGATGAGTGTGTGCTAGCTGTTGTGGCTGGGTGCTGCTACTGGTGCACAGAGAGAACTGGGAGCGAGTTGCTCCATGTTGAGGGCATTGTCCGTCATATACCACTTGTCCAGGCTCCCATGTCCTCCTTGCTGGGCTGTGACTAGTTACCCACCTGTTGCATTGACCCTTTATTCTTGGCTCTTACCCTGCGACCTGCTCACCATGAACTTGGGATGGTGTGCTTGGGAATGGTGGTGCACATCCTGGACTCCCTCCCCTCGCCCCAGAGCTGAGGGGTGCCTGTGGGGAATAACTTTCACTTCCTTATTCCCCTCCTGGCAGTTCTGTAGCAAATAGTCGCCTCTAAAACAGGTGTCTCTGGGGCAAGACTATGATCTACTCGAAGAAAGAGGCCAGACACACAAAGCATTCTCCTGTCCCTCAGGCATTGCCTCTGTATTGTTGACACCAAACATAGCCCTCACCTCAGTGGGAATGAGAGAGTTTATTCAGGAGTCAAATAGGGAGAACAGACTTAGGTTACCCTAAATTCCATGTTCCAGTGTATTAACAATTCCATAAAGCTTTTATAGTTAAAAATTCATAAACCAGGCTGGAGAGATGGCTTAGCGGTTAAGGTATTTACCTGCAAAGCCAAAGGATCCCAGTTCGACTCTCCAGAACCCACATAAGCCAGATGCACAAGGGGGCACATGCATCTGGAGTTCATTTGCAGTGGCTGGAGGCCCTGGCGCACCCATTCTCTCTCTCTCTCAAATAAATAAATAAATACAGTTTTTAAAAAGTCATAAACCAAGGCACTTTTCCAATGCTTAGACAACATCATCCAGTTAGGTGGGCTACAGTAAGGCAGGGCTCTCTCTGCTGTAGGCTTCAGATGCCGTCTGGTGATGACGGGTTGGTAGAAGCTGGTGGTGCATTCCAAAAGGGTTTCACCTGATTGCCTGCGAGGTCAAGCTAGCCCAAGAGAATTTGCCTCAGAACTGAAATCCAGTTCTCCACCCCCACAGAAGTGGGTACGGCACTCCCTGTCCTTTAGGCCTCTTACTCCTACTATCTGCCTGAGGGCTGGAAAGCCATGCTTGGCTCTGTTGGGCAGGTAAGGCAGGGTTGGGGAGAGAGCGGGGAGGTTTTATAAGTGGTAGTGCTAAGGGAAGAGGTGATGGGAAAAGGTTTGAGATTCGGAGGCTGGGCCTAAGGGAGCAAGCACTGGTGCAGCAAGGAAAATACTTTGCATATTTGTTTCATTACACAATTTCCCTTTGGAGCCTGGGCTCAGTTCTCCAGTACCCACATAAATGTTGCATGTGCTTAGAGTTCATTAGCAGTGGCAAGAGATCCTAAAACACCCATACACTTTCTTTGTTTGCAAATATTTTTTTTTTTTTTTTTTTTTTGGTTTTTTGAGGTAGGGTCTCACTCTGGTCCAGGCTGACCTGGAATTAACTCTGTAGTCTCAGGGTGGCCTTGAACTCACAGCGATCCTCCTACCTCTGCCTCCTGAGTGCTGGGATTAAAGGCGTGCGCCACCACGCCCGGCTTGCAAATAAATTTTTAAAAAGTAATGCTTTTTTGGAGCAGGGCATGGTGGTACACTCCTTTAATCCCAGCACTGGAGAAGCCAAGATAGGAGGATTGTGAGTTGAAGGCCAGCCTGGGCTAGAGTGAGACCCTGCTTCAATGCAAAACAAAATTTATTTTTGTATTGTTTTGTCAGTTTTATATATGTATATGATGTCTTTTTTCATATCCACCCTCCAATTCCCTTCTCTATCCCTCCCACTGAACCTCTCTCGAATCCCTGGCCAGAACCTCTTAAGCCAGCAGAGTGCATTTCCATTTTGTTTTTTGCTTCTGTTTGTCTTTGCTGGGCCTTGAACCCAGGGCCTGGAGCATACCAAGCCAGCCTCCCTAGTGCTGAGCATCACACATTTGAGCTGGAAGCTTTGGGTTTACTCTTTCTCTCTGAAGTTTAGATTCTTGTAGTTTACTATAGCCACAGCTCATGGGGGCGGGGGGGGGGGGGATTACTGTTGAGATCAGGCTGTTCCCTGCTCTGAGATTCCCTTGTACCAACGTGTTAGACATGTAAACACCATCATCTATTCAGCGCTGCACCATAAGGGATGCCCTTAGTTGGCCTTGAACTTGTGGTGGTCCTCTAGCCTCAGCCTCTCTTGTGTTGGAATACATGCCTGTGTCACCACGTCCAGCTTTGCTTGCTCCTTTTAAATTTTTATTTAAAAAAAATACTTTATTTATTTATTTGAGAGAGAGAGTGTGTGAGCAAACTAGGGCCTCTAGCCACTGCATACAAACTCAAGATCATGTGCCACCTTCTGCATATGGCTTTACATGGGTCCTGGGGAATCGAACCTTGCTCCTTCAACTTTGCAGGCAAGTGCCTTAACCACTAAGTCATCTCTCCAGCCCTATTTTAATTTTTGTTTTGCCTTGTTTTTCAAGGTAGGGTCTCACTCTAGCCTAGGCTGTCCTGGAATTCACCATGTAGTCTCAAGGTGGCCTTGAGCTCACAGTAATCCCCCCTCTGCCTCTTTAGCGCTGGGATTAAAGGTGTGCACCACCACACCCTGCCATATTTTATTTATTTTTAAAAATATTTTATTTGAGAGAAAAGGGCAGATATGGAGAGAGGGGGAGAGAGAGAAAAAATGGGCACACCAGGGCCTTGACCACTGCAAAGAAACTCCAGACACATGTGCCACTTTGTGCATCTGGCTTTATGTGGGTACTGTGGAATCGAACCTGGGTCCTTTGGCTTAGCCAGCAAGTGCCTTAATAGCTAAGCCATCTCTAGTCCTGCATTTTGTTTTTTTTAAGTAGGATCTCACTCTAGCCGAGGCTGACTTAGAACTCACTCTAGCCCAAGCTGTACTTGAACTCACAGTGATTCTACCTAAGCTTGGATTAAAGATGTGTGCCACCACTCCCAGCCACTGCTGTTTTTATTTTATTTTGTTTATTTATTTATTTATTTATTATTTGTCTCATGGACAGAAATCTCTCATTAGATACTTCCTTCAATCCTTTTAAAAGGTCTTTGAATATCCTGGGCGTGGGGTTTCATGCTATTTGGATTCAATGATTTAGTAGTTGCAGACATTTAACACTAGGTGGCACCCGCTTACCTTCACATTGGAAGGATGGAGTCTGTGGGATGTTCCTAGAGCGCCTTCCACATTTCTCTCCTGCTAGCAATCAGAAGTAGATGACTTGAGTCGAATGATTTTTCAGAAGTCACACACACGTGAGGTCCACACACTGTGCTCTCCAAACACTTCAGATTCTGATGATGATCTGATTCTGTCACAACTGGGGAAGGGAGAGGGAGCAAACCTGAATGAAAAATGTCCGCCTGCTGCATGGACACATTTTTAAAAATCTGAATGTCTAAAATTTATAAAGAACTACAAAAATCAGCTGGGTGTGGCAGCGCACATCTTTAATCCCAGCAGTTGGGAGGCAGAGGTGGGAAGATTACTGAGACTACATAATGAATTACAGGTCAGTATGGCCTAGAGTGAGGCCCTGCCTCAAAAAAAAAAAAAAAATTAAACACCAAAAAAGTCATCCAGTCAATAAATGGGATGATGAATTGAATAGACAGTTCAAAGAAGAAATATAGACCTAAAATCCTTGAAATCTGTTCAGCATCCTTAGCCATCAGGGAAATACGAATTAAACTATGTGATTCTATTTCACTCTGGTAAGAATGGCTCTCCTGAAGAAAACAAATAAATGCTGCCAAGGATGTGTGGAGGGAGGAACCCTAAGACACTACTGAGAGAATGTACAACCACTATGGAGCTCATTCCTGAGGTTTCTGGAAAAAACAAAAAGCCAGAACTAGGGTCTGGGAAGATAGCTCAGCGGTTAAAGGCAATTGCCTGCCAGCCCAGATTCATTACCCCAGCTACCCATATAAATCCAGACAGTCATTCGATTTCAGCAGCAAGAGATCCTGGTGCGCCCATAAATAAGCACACAGCTGCAAATAAGTAAATCAAACTAGCACTAACATCTGAGCCAGCTGCCACTCTTGGGCGTATACATGAAGGACTTTTTTTTTGTTGTTTTTTCGAGGTAGGGTCTCACTAGCTCAGGCTGACCTGGAATTTACTATGTAATCTCAGGGTGGCCTCGAACTCAGTGATCCTCCTACCTCCGCCTCCCGAGTACTGGGATTAAAGGCATGCGCCACCACGCCCGGCACGCATTCATACCACAGATATGCTGGCATATTCATGTTTACTGCCTGTGGTAGTTTGAATGTAGTGTCCCTATCACCTCACGTGTTTGTGATTAAGCCTCATGCTTGATCTCCAGTTTCCTACCCAGTACTGAGACTGGCTTGACCATCCACCCTCCCTTTCTTTCTCACATTCAAATTAATAAATAAAAGGAAGAAGCTGTCAGGCATGGTGGCACACACCTTTAATCCTAGTCCTCGGGTGGCAGAGGTAGGAGGACTGCTGTGAATTCAAGGCCACCCTGAGACTTCATAGTGAATTCTAGGTCAGCCTGGACTAGAGTGAGACCTTACCTCGAAAAACCAGAAAAATAAGACAGAAGCACCAGAGGGTACTGTGAGTTTGAGGTCAGCCAGCTCTACTTACCCCCAAGGTTATGACCTACTGCTGCAAAGAACAGCATCCCCCAGAACCATAGTCCCTACATTCCTCTCTAGGGCCTTTACACTCTAGTCCGCAGATGTTTCTGCTCTAAGCTACTCTTTTCCCAGTTGCAACATGTATTTTGGTTAGCTTGTTTTTCATTTGCTGGAGACCAAACCCAGGGCCTGGACCATGCTAGACAAGTATCCTACCACTAAGCTACAGCCCCAGACCTTTTCATGTGGTGTTTATCTAGTGTGGTATCATCTTTTTCTTGGTTCTTCCAATCTTGAGAGTGGAACTTCCAGTGATGGGTGCCCAGAGAACTCAAAATACAACCAAAACCTACAGGCATGAGAACATAGATGTTCATGCTACATCTGGTAGGTGAAAAAGCAGAAGAGAAATGAATGGCAAGAACTTTTGTCAGGGTGCTTTCTCTTTTGTGGTTGTGCTTATGCAGGTTTCTTTTTTTTTTTTTAATTTTTATTTATTTATTTGAGAGCGATAGACACAGAGAGAAAGACAGAGAGAGGGAGAGAGAGAAAGAATGGGCGCACCAGGGCTTCCAGCCTCTGCAAACGAACTCCAGACGCATGCGCCCCCTTGTGCATCTGGCTAACGTGGGACCTGGGGAACCGAGCCTTAAACCGGGGTCCTTAGCTTCACAGGCAAGCGCTTAACCGCTAAGCCATCTCTCCAGCCCTGCAGGTTTCTTTTTTATACCTAGCTCAAGCATGTCATGAGGATCAAGTGTGCAGCTCAGAGCTCAGCCTGCCTGGGTAACTGTCCAGGTTTTAATTGCTAGCATTGCAACCTAGGCAAGTTCCTTAGTGTCTCTGGAGCTGTTTAATCGTTTGTAAAATGGAGCTCATAATAGGGCCAATCATGTCTACTTCACAAGGCTGTTGTAAAGTTGAAGTAAGATCATGTATATAGGACTGGGGATTTAACTTGGATGGTAGAGTGCTTGCCTAATGTGGTATTTTGAATGTATCCCCCCTCCATAGCCTCAGGTGTTTTATTAAAGCTCATGATGTGTCTCCAACTGCCTGGCTAGAGGAGAGGTCACTGGGGGTGGATCCTGAAGTCTAGTCCTATGGTGTGTTTGGAGGAGGATCTGAATTCCAGCCCAAAAATATGCAGAGAGGTGTGAGCTTTGACAGAGTCCCTGCTGCTTGCTGCTTTTAGGTGTTTGCTGGATGCTGGTGGTTTTTCTCTCTGCTTGGATTTATGAATGGAAGCCAGCTTCTCCCACCATTAATGACACTTCCCTTATTTCTATAAGCCTGAAATAAATCCTTTTCTCCCATAAAGCTGTGTCTGTTTGAGCGTTGGAACTGTCTACTACACCTAGCATGCATGGGGCCCTAAGTTTGATCTCCAGTACCACATAAACTGGGTATGGTAGAGGCAGGAGAATCAGATGTTCAAGGTCATCCTTGGTTTCATAGTGAGTTCAAAAGCAGCCTGGGCTACATGAGACTATGTTTCAAAATATAGTAACAACAAAGCACAAAACAGAACAAAGATGAACCAAGCAAGGGCCTAAGACAATCTATGGCTTCTGTGTTCTCCTAAATTCATAGGGTGGCAGGGCTTAGCACAGTGACTCCTCTGCTGATGTTCCCAGAGCCCAGTCATGCCATGGGAAGCCTAACAGTGAGTTGTGCTGGGGCTGAATGCCCAGGGTGGCCTCAAACTAGCTGAGGCCAAGATATAAAGGACTCTGAATACCCAGGAATCTGTCCCACTCCTGTGAACCACACATTTCTTTTTTTAATAATATATTTTGTTTATTTATTTACTAGAGAGAGAGAGAGAGAGACAGGTAGAGAGACAGAAAATGGGCACACCAGGGCCGTCAGCCACTATAAACAAATTCCAGATGCATGCGCCACCATGGGCATCTGGCGTATGTGGGTTCTGGGGAGTCGAACTTAGGTCCTTAGGCTTTACAGACAAGCACCTTAATCGATTAGCCATTTCTTCAGCCCAAGCCACAAATTTCTAGTAGTAGCCTAGACCTTCCCTAGGCTCTGATGCTTCACTGGTCGAGCAGAGCAAGGGAGGAGCCCGCCTTGCAGAGCCACAGTTAAAGAAAACCGTGTGGACACGAGGGCAGGACTGAGTGTCCTTTGCTCGTTGGCTGGAAGCTTAGTAAGGAGCACTGAAAAATGCTCCTGTAACCCTTGCCTTATGTGTCCACTTCTCCCATGCCACGAGCCACTGGTGGTCAGCGAGAATATCTTCTTATATATACTTATTCATCACCACTCATCCACTCACTTCTACCTCCTGCCATTCATCCATCCCTTTTGTTCACTTCCTCTCTTTCATTCATGTGCTTTGACTAAGTCATTCTGTTCATTTAATGTATTCCATCCACCCTAGATTCAAGTACTTAATCCATCCCATCTTTCTATTGAATGAAAGCAGGTTTTCAGTTCCTTGTGCTGCTGTGTGCCAGGCACAAGGCGTGGTACCAACTGACAGGAGATTGCACCCACTGACCTTTAGGGCAGAGAGTGGCATCTAGCTTATCCCTCAGGGGTGTGTGTGTGTGTGCACTTGTGTGTGGTGCATGTGTGTGTGCGCACATGCGTGCATGGTTTGCTTTCCCAGGCTGAGAAGAGAGATGCCAGGCCACCCTTGCTCTTGTTCCCCACTGCTTCCGGGAAGCCATATGCTGAAAAGGTCATAGGCTAGGGGTGGATGGTCAGTGTCCAGTCGTCTGTTTCTAGGTCTGAAAGCTGATACATTGAGCTTTCCCCAAAGCAAAGAACTTTGCAGAATCATGGAGATCCTGCTATTCTTTTTGGTAGATCAAATAGTTCTCCTGTAATCCCATTCCAGTGCCAGATGTAATTTCCCATCATATATTTGTACTCGGTATTGTTTATAGAAACACAGGAAAGCGTGAGAGCAGTAAAGGGTTTGTGATATCAGCATCGGCCCCAGAAAATGTCAGGGATGATACATGTATATGTGTTCCACATTTTATAAACGCATATGCATGGCAATACAGAATTTGGGGCAGAAATTGGGCCATGCTCCATGTTCTGTTGTGTACTTCATTTTTGTCACTAAGGGGTATGTTATGAAACTATTTCCAAGACAGTGAATAGAATCAGGCTCATTTCAGCAGCAGCATGGAATCCTAGTGTATATGTGTATGTGTCATATAACCAGCTCCACAGGTGTACACAGCCGTCCCCACCCCATGTTGTCAGGTTATAAACACACTGAAGACATCTTCAGCAAGATAAAGTTAGGCTGGCTCTCGTCAAATACCTAAAATTTTCATTTTGGAGGACTGGAGAGATGGCTCAGTGGTTAAAGGCATTTGCTTGCAAAACCTGACAGCCTGAGTTCCCCAATATCCTCGTAAAGCCAGATGTACAAAGTGCATGCATCTAGAGTTTGTTTACAGTGACAAGAGGTCCTGGCACAGGTTCATATTCTCTCTCTCTCTTCTCTCTCTCTTGTTACAAATAAATAATTTATACAAACACTTTAAAATTTTCATTTTAATAAGGCAAGGAATTAATGAAGGCAGCCATTTAGCTTAGACCATGCCTCTGTTAGTCTTTCCTGTAGCATTGGGCTGCTTCCACAAGGGGTATCGTGAGCCAGCACCACACTGTTGGTGATTCTTTATGAGTACACTGGGGAACTGAACGCCAACGGGATAGCAGGCTTTGCAAGCAAGTACCATTTACTGCTGAGCCCTCTCCTCAGCCCTAGTGATTTATTTATTTGTATGCTTTGGAGGGGGGTTGATGTAAAGAAGTCTTTGCTGGTGCCACTAACACAAGACCTGCATAATGGGGGGGGGGAAGATGACACCAAACTAGAAGAGATAGTTGGAAAGAAGGGATTCAGTGGAAGGGAGATTTGGGAGTGGGAAAAGAGAGGGCAGTGGAAGGGGATTATGATCATGGTATACATATGTATGTTGCCAATAAAAACTTTTTATTTACTTATTTAGTTATTTATTAGAGAGAGAGAAGGAAAGAGAGAGATAGTGAGAATGGGCACACCAGGGCTTCCAGCCACTATAAGCAAACTCCAGACACAGGCGCCACCATGTGCATCTGGCTTATGTTTGACCTGGAGAATTGAACCTGGGCCCTTAGCTTTGTAAAACTTCCCTCTCTCTCTCTCTGTCTCTCTCTCTCTCTCTCTCTCTCTTTCTCTCTCTCTCTGTCTCTCACTCAAAAATAAATAAATTAAAAAAAATTAAAGGACTGGAGAGATGGCTTAGTAGTTAAGGAACTTGCCTGCAAAGCCTAAGAATGCATGTTCGAAACCCCAGGTCCCGTGTAGCAGATGCGCAGTGGCACAAGCCCACAATGTTGCACATAAGCAACAAGAGGAGGACGTGCATCTGGACTTCGTTCATAGTGGCTGAAAGCCCTTGCCATGCCCACTCTCTCCCTCTCTCTCTCTATCTCTTTCTGCCCCTTTCTCTCTCGCTGTCTCTCACTCAAAAAAAAAAAAAAATTAACTTAAAAAAATTTTAAAAGCTGGGCATGGTGCTGCACAAATCCCAGCACTCAGGAGGCAGAGGTAGGAGGATCACCATGAGTTTAAGGCCACCCTGAGACTACATAGTGAATTCCTGGGCTAGAGTAAGACCCTACTTCACAAAAAATTAAATAAATAAAATAAATTTTAGAGCTGGGTGTAGTGGTGCAAATCTTTAATCCCAGCCCTGGAGAGGCAGAGGTAGGAGGATTGCTGTTTCAGGCCAACCTGAGGCCACAGAGTGAGTTCCAGGTCAGCTTGGGCTACGGTGAGACCCTGCCTCAACCAAAAAAAAAAAAAATTCTTCTTACAACGTGTTCCTCCAGACACAAAATGGCCTGGATGTCTGTGACCTCGCAGTGTCTGACATTACCTATACAAGACCCTTATGATAGGAGGAAAAGATAATGACATCAAAATAAAAGACAGACTGATTGAGAGGGGGAGGGGATATGATAGAGAGTGAAGTTTCAAAGGGGAAAGTGGGGGGAAGGGGAGAATTACCATGGGTTATTGTCTACAATTATGGAAGTTGTCAATAAAACATAAATTATAAAAAGAATATAAGAACCCCCAAAGCTGATTGATTAGAATGTCCGTGACTGTGGAGAGTTGGAATGTTGCAGATACATCCAGAGCCAAATTATCCTGGGCTGCCTTTAATCTTAATAATCACTCACTGCCCACCTCTGTGTCTGACCTCATATCCCTGTGACTAGGTAGGCCCTTTGTAATGGACCAACAAACATTAGCTTTTACCAACTCAGAGACTAAGAATGTCACCAAATAACGTCTGAGGCCTACAACACATATTTTCCTGCTTTTCTGTAATCAGCCTAATTTTTTTTCTAATCAACCTGACATTTCTACCAATGTATTTGAGAAAGTGCCTTGACTTGTGACTTTTTTTTGTCCTGCTTCTATAAAAACTCCGTGAAGAACTGAGGAAATGGATTAGCAGTTAAGGCATTTACCTGGGAAGCCTAAGGACTCCTGTGCAATTCCCCAGGACCCACTTAAGCCAGATGCATAAGGGGGCACATGTGTCTGGAGTTTGTTTGCAGTGGCTGGAGGCCCTAGTGTGCCTATTCTCTCTCTCTGCCTCTTCCTCTCTCTCAATTAAATAAATAAAATATTTTTTTAGAATCTCTGTGAAACTATTTTCATGTTGGAACATAGTATTTGTAATATTTTTTAATATTTTTTGTTCATTTTTTATTTATTTATTTGAGAGTGACAGACACAGAGAGAAAGACAGATAGAGGGAGAGAGAGAGAGAATGGGCGCGCCAGGGCCTCCAGCCACTGCAAACGAACTCCAGACGCGTGCGCCCCCTTGTGCATCTGGCTAACGTGGGACCTGGGGAACCGAGCCTCGAACCAGGGTCCTTAGGCTTCACAGGCAAGCGCTTAACCGCTAAGCCATCTCTCCAGCCCAGTATTTGTAATATTTGAGTGGGATGGATGGTGTGGTGGTTTGATTCAGGTGTCCTCCATAAACTTAAGTATTCTGAATGCTAGGTGCCCAGCTGATGGAGATTTGGGAATTAACACCTCCTGGAGGGAGTGTATTGTTGGGGGCGGACTTATGGATGTTACAGCCAGTTTCCCCATGCCAGTGTTTGGCACACTCTCCTGTTGCTAGGATCTACCTTATTTTGGCCAGGAGGTGATGTCCACCCTCTGCTCATGTCATCATTTTCTCCTGCCATCATGGAGCTTCCCCTCAAGCCTGCAAGCCAAAATAAACCTCTTTTTCCCACAAGCTGTTCTTGGTTGTGTGATTTCTACCAGCAATGTGGATCTGACTACAACAGGTGGGATCCTAGCTTTTGGTGGCTACTGACCCTGGGCTCCAGAATTCTCCCCTCCCATTTATCCCTGACACGTGACACAGGTGGCAGCTGTTTGTTGCCACCAATATCAGAGTTGCCACACTAGCCCTCACTGGGTAGAAAGCAGAAGCCATTCTGGGTAGGCTTGAACCACCAGGCTTTTGGTTAACAGACACATGCACTAACCAATTGTACAACAGAGACCTTGCTGGGTTTTCAGTCCTTCTGTCACCTATGGAGCCAATTCCCTGCCTTAATCCCTCTGTGCTACGTGCTCAAGGTCACTTCCATTTTCCTGATGATGAATGCAAACCTGTGCTTTTGTCACAGGAAAAATGGAAAGAAAAAAAAAAAGCAGTGGGGCTGATTTTGGATGTGTGGGTAAGGCTGAGGTGGGACAGCAGGCTATCCTTGTCCTACCCACCCCTCACAGGTGCTTATAGGCCTGTGAGTCCCCGTACACAGGGGTCCTAAACAAGTCTGTGCTTAAGCCACATCACCCTTGGATTCCCTGTGGAACAATCTGGTCCTACTGAGTGATGGAACATTTGCCGCAAATGGTGCGTAACAGGCATCAAGAACTCTTTCTTCCTTTTCCTCCTCCTCCTCCTCCTACCTCTGTCCTCTCTCACACAGTCCAGGCTAACATAAAACTCATTTTGTAGCTGAAGCTGGTCTTGAACTCTTGATTCTTCTGCCCCAGATTCCCAAGTGCTGGGATAATAGTCATGTGCAAGCACACCTGTCTCTTTTCCTTCTTCTTTGTTTTTTTTTTTAAATTTTTTTCTCTCAGTTTTTTTTTTTTTAAATTTATTTATTTGAGAGTGACAGACACAGAGAGAAAGACAGGTAGAGGGAGAGAGAGAGAATGGGCGCGCCAGGGCTTCCAGCCTCTGCAAACGAACTCCAGATGCGTGCGCCCCCTTGTGCATCTGGCTAAAGTGGGACCTGGGGAACCGAGCCTCGAACCAGGGTCCTTAGGCTTCACAGGCAAGCGCTTAACCACTACGCCATCTCTCCAGCCCTCTCTCAGTTTTTATTAACATCTTCCATGATTATAAAAAATATCCCATGGTAATACCCTCCTTCCCCCAACTTTCCCCTTTGAAATTCCATTCTCTGTCATATTCCCTTCCCATCTCAATCAGTCTTTTATTTTGATGTCATGATCTTTTCCTCCTATTATGAGGGTCTTGTGTAGGTAGTGTCAGGCACTGTGAGGTCATGGATATCCAGGCCACTTTGTGTCTGGAGGAGCATGTTGTAAGGAGTCCTATCCTTCCTTTGGCTCTTACATTCTTTCCACCACCTCTTCTGCATTAGACCCTGAGCCTTGGAAGGTGTGATCGAGATGTTACTCGGTACTCTAGTCACGTTTTCCCAGCACCATGATACCTTCTGAGTCATCCCAAGGACAATGCCATCTGAAAAGAGAAGATTCTCTACCAAAAGGGAGAGTAGCATTAATATAACGGTATGAATATTAAGAGAAATGCTTACTGGGCAGTTTGATAAGCATAATATATACATTTATCCAGACATTAGCAGACGTTACACCCCTAGGGCTCATGACTACCCCTGTTTTAAATTTTCAATATTAGGGATCTATTCCCTCCCATGGAGCGGGCCTCCAGTCCAATTAGAGGGCAGTTGTTTTCCACCATGATAGACATGCCACTATTGCACCCGTTGGCTCATTTGACCTGGCTGGCCAAATCTTCTTTGTTTTTTCTAGGTAGGGTTTCACTCTATCCCAGGCTGACCTGGAACTCATTATGTAGACTCAGAGCGGCCTTGAACTCACAACGATCCTCCTACCTGTGCTTCCTGACTGCTGTGATTAAAGGAGTGCACCACCACACCCTCTTTTTAAAACTCCTGCTCTGAGGTCCCTGTCAGGAAGGGCAGCAAAAAGCTCAGCATGTCCGGCCATCCCAGTTGGTCACTCTGAGCCAAGGGCTCTGACCCTGAGCCAGGAGTTCTCAGTGGGGATGATCCTGACCAGGGGACTTTTGACATTGTCTAGAAACCTTTTGACTGTGTCACTGGGAGTAGTAGGCAGGGAGCATGTGCCTGTCACTCAGGGGATGAAGTCAAGGCATGCTGCTCCAGTACGGAAGGGGAGAGGCACACCAGAGAGGGCCATCGGCTCCCTTGGAAATGTGCTCTGGGTTCCCAGGAGGAATGGCTGACGGGCAAGCAAAGGACCATCCATCCCACAGGGCAGGGGCTTCCCAAGTGCCAGCATCAGTCCTGGAGGTCGTGGAGATTTGGTGCCAGATGAGAATGACTCTCTGGTCACTGACTCTATGAGGAGGTCGTGGTTCTGGTGTGTAAGAGTTATCATCGATCCCAGCAGGGAATGTTCAGGTGCCTGGCAGAGGCTCAGTGGGTGAGAAAGAAAACAGAAAGGGACAAAACTGACACAGATATGTCCCTTGGATGCTGGCCATCCACTTAAGAGTTAGGCATCATCAGGAAGAAATGTCACTTCTACCTTTGGGGTCTCATGGGTCCTCTTGAGGGGAACTTCAGTAGGCCATGAAGGAGAACTGAGCTGTCATGGTGACCCCGGACAATTCCAGGAGGAGGGGAGTGGCTGTTTGCTGAAAGCTGACATAGGAGGAGGCCTTAATGAACTTACCTGGCAAAGAAAACAGGAGAGATTGTTCATGGAAGACAACAGCACATGCCAAGCAAAAGCCTTGTGGCTTGGACCTGGCTGTGGTGTGGTCTCAAATCCTCCTGCAGGGGGCGCAAAAGAGCAGCCAGGCTCAGGAACAAGGAGGCCTGTGGCCTTAATAGCTGTTTCACAGTCTCATGAATGCCATGAGGAGAGGAGGGGCGCAGGGAGTGGTTAAGGTCTGATTTGCTTTTGCATGGGTCCGGGTCCTAACTTCGATCCCACAGTGAAGGCTGGGGCAGAGCTGCAGCCAGGCTAGTCTGACTTTAGGACCTCAGTGCATTGACCTCTGGGGCTTTGCCCTGCCCGAAAGGAGGCCCTTTCTCTGGAGCAATCCTCAAGGCAGGGGAAATGCAGGCAACCACCCGGTGAGGAGCCTGGCCAAGCCCAGGGCCAGTTCCCACAGTCTGGACCCACTGGCCCTGGGTGGATCACTCTAGCGGAGGAAGCTGGGAGCTCCCTGGCTGGGAAGACAGTGGATGCCAAATGGAGGTCAGTGGCCGGGCAGCCCGGGTCTGGCTCTTGAAGAACTGGGCTGCCCAGGGCAACATCTGTTTCCATTCCCTACTGGGAGCTGGGCGGACCGGGTGGGGCAGCGACTTCTGAGAACTTTGTGTCCCTGGAGAGGTCTTCCCCTGTCCTGCCCCCCAACCCCAGTCTTTAGGAAACCACTATGGTTAGGCACTGCCCCAGGACCCAGCTGCCACAGGGCTGATGTTGCTCATACAGTCCTCCAGTTCCTGGCTCAGAGAGCTCAGAGGTTTGCCCGAGGTCACACAGCAATATAACAATATACTTAAACAATAAAGAGGCCAAGCTTCCAACAGGCACAGGATCCAGGAGACCCGAAGAACCAGGGAACACGCTTCATTTCACCTAAAGTCTGAAGGGAAAAATTAAGACTGCAACCCAGCTTGGGTTAAATCTGCCCTTTTTATCAGCGTTCTGGGAAATGATCATTTAACAGAGGAAAGGCCCACAAAGGAACCATACCCAGGTGGGTAAAACAATAGCCTATGTAGGTGGTGGCCACTTGAGTATGACCCAACCAAGGGCAAAGCTTCCAGTCTGGCTCCTCTCAGCACGCCACACTCACCCCGGTGCTCAGGCTCTGTATTCCCAGCCCCCCCATACCTGGCCTGTCGCCCAGTCTCAGCCCAGGAGCAGCTCCACAGCTAAACCCGCCAGGCCTTGGGCTTCAGCCTCACCAGTCCTCCCTGTGCCTTGACGTCTGTGACCACGTGGTGCAGCAGTTTAGAAAGCATGTTCTGAAAGTGAATCCTGACTCTCCTTTGCTGTGCCCCGTTGGACCCTCCCTCCTTGTCTGCAAGATGGAGATGGCAGGACTGCCATCTTTTTCTTTTTTTTTTTTTTTTCTAGCCCAGGCTGACCAGGAATTCACTATGGAGTCTCAGGGTGGTCTTGAACTCCTGGCAATCCTACCTCTGCCTCCTTAGTGCTGGGATTAAAGGCATGTGCCACCACACTTGGCTCCTTTTTAAAAAAGTTTTATTTCTATTTATTAGTTTTCAGGCACAGAGAGAGAGAAGAGACAAAGAGAATGGGTTTGCTAGGGCCTCCAGAAGCTGCAAACTCCAGATGCACATACCACTTTGTTCACAGGACTCTACATTGGTCCCGGGGAATAAAACACAGGTCCTTAAGCTTTGCAGGTAAGTGTCCTAACCTCGGAGCAATCTCTGTAGCCCTTGTTTTTTGTTTCGTTTTGTTTCTTTGACGTAGGGTCTTGCTATAGTCCAGGCTGACCTGTAATCCACTATGTAGTTTCAGGGTGGCCTTGAACCCATGGCGATCTTCCTACCTCTGCCTTTCAAGTGCTAGAATTAAAGGCATGTGCCACCACTCTCAGCTTGTTTTTATTTTTATTTATTTTTTTTTTTGAGGTAGAGTCTCCCTCTAGCCAAAGCTGACCTTGAATTCACTATGTAGTCTCAGAGTGGCCTTGAACTCATGGCAATCCTCCTACGCCTGCCTCCTGAGTGCTGGGATTAAAGGCGTGTGCCACCACGCCTGGCTTGTTTTTATTTTTATTTTTTATGTTATTTTTTAAAATATTTTTTGTTCATTTTTTATTTATTTATTTGAGAGTGACAGACACAGGGAGAAAGACAGATAGAGGGAGAGAGAGAGAATGGGCGCGCCAGGGCCTCCAGCCACTGCAAACAAACTTCAGACGCGTGCGCCCCCTTGTGCATCTGGCTAACGTGGGACCTGGGGAACTGAGCCTCGAACCGGGGTCCTTAGGCTTCATAGGCAAGCGCTTAACCGCTAAGCCATCTCTCCAGCCCTGTTTTTATTTTTTAATATTATTTATTTATTTAGAGAGAGAGAGAGAGAGAGTGAGTATGGGAGCATCAGGGTCTTTTGACACTGCAAATGAATTCCAGGCGTTTGCACCCCCAGTATAAAGTAGGGGTGTAGACGGTTCTCATCTAATAGAGTGACAAATTGAGTAATCATTTCCAAAGTCCTCAAAAGCATGCCTGGTGGGACTGGAGCAATGGCTTAGTGATTAAAAGTGTTCTCTTGTAAAGCCTGCCAGCCTCAGGCTCTGGGGAGATGGCTCAGGGTTTGATTCCCTAGATCCCATTTAAAGCCAGATACACAAAGTGGCTCATGTATCTAGAATTTATTTGCAGTGGCAAGAGGCCCTGGTGTGCCCATGTACACATACACTCAGATAAATAAAAGTACTTAACTAAGCATGTGTGGCCTAGAGAAGCACCAGCGTGTTCCTCAGAACCACCAACAGATATCTGATTGTTCCAGTTGGTAGTGAGATTGAGCTGGAAGAAGCAGGAAGATCTTGCTGGAAGGGTCACTGGAGGCCATCTTGGGTGTCCAGGACAGACAGAATGGCACCTCCTTGTTCCTTCTTTAGCCTTCTGTCTCTGACTACCTGAAAACAAAACTACCTTACTCCTGTGTCTCCTTCAGTACTAAGCCTCAGAGCGACGAAGCTGGGCCTGGCCTCACTCTTCCTGTATCTTCAGGCCTGACACGGTAGACACTCGTGGGTTTGAATGGATGATGAATGACCTCTGCTCTTCTTTATGTCGGGATGTTTCTCGCTGCAGGAGGTCATTTGTACATTAGTATGAAGTGTGAATCAAGGTCTTTTTGCCTTATCTGATCAGTATGTTCTGCTTCCCAGGGGAACAAACGAGGGTCTGGAGTCCTGGGAGGAAGTAGATGTCCATAAAGATGTAGGAAGGGCTGGGGAGATGGCTTAGGGGTTAAGACACTTGCCTGCAAAGTCTAGCGACCCGGGTTCAGTTCCCCAGTATCAATGCAAAACCAGATTCACAAAATGGCACATGCATCTGAAGTTCATTTGCAGTGACTGAGGCCCTGGCACACCTAGTCTGTCTTTCTCTCTCCTTAAAAATAAGTTTAAAAAAGTTTTAAAAGATGCAAAAAAGATTAAAAAAGAGAGATCCCCAAGATTCTGAAGCCCATCTTTGTGTCCTTATCCAAATTATCACAGAACTGAAAACATAGATATAGAGAAGGGTAAATTGTGAATTATGAAATTTATTTTGGGGAGAGTTAGGATTCCAAGGGAATGCAAAGAAGAAAAGCCGAAGCCAATAGAAATTCTCCCCCTTCCCAAGCTGTCTGAGAGGAGATGGGGAGGATCCCTCTGACATAAGGAAAGAGAGAAGGAGCTGGGACGGGTAAGGGGCTCCCACACATGTGTTTCAAGCCCATGTATATGAACAGATGAGATCCAATTCAAATAAGGCTCATCTTTAGACTCAGGCATGTAAGGGAGGGAGGGACCTGATTGGCTGGTGGTCTGAAGAGGCTAACTCCTCAGGAGGGGCCAGGAAAAGCTGAGGAAGAAGCAGGAAGTTGTTGCTGAGGTGGTGTTTGGAGGTTGTTGCTTACAGCCATCTTAGATGAGACAGAATCAGATGCAAGTTCTAGTCTTACCCAAGCAGGCAAGCTGGCATCCATCTATCTGTGGGCCAGTCTGTAGCTTACTACCTACCAGGAAAAAAGGCTCAATTGCTCCTAATCTGTATCAGAAGGACTGTGAAGTCTCCGTGGTCAAGTGGAGGACTTTTGCCCTTGGAAAAGAGATAGGATTTTGTCCTGATAGAGAATACAGTTAGGGTGACTGGACCCCTGAAAGTAAGAAATGGAGGAAGGTCTACACTTGCTAGAAATTAAAAATGATCTGACTTCTTATCTCTTGCCTAGTTCCTTAGACCTGTTTTTCCACAAACAACCAGGACCCCTCCTGGGAGGGAGGTCTTTCATAGGATTTAAACACTGCGGTTGGTCAAGTTCAGCCCCCAGAACTTGGTACCAGGGCTAGCCTCTTCCTGAGGCAGCTCCTATTCCTAACCAACCAGCTGTCCCTCTGGTTCACCTGAGCCAGAAGGCAGCCCACCACTGTGAGGTTATAAATACCATTGCAAGGGGAGGGCAGGCTCTCTGACCCCTTGGGAACTTGCAGCTGTGGGTGAGTTTTTCCTTCAGCTGGGCCTGGGCTGGCTTGGCCCAGCCTGGAGGCCCCCTAGCCCTTACTCTCCACATGGGTTCTTTATCCCTTCCAGCTCCCCATATGGCAGGAGCTCCTTGAACTTTCTTTTCTCTCCACAGTCTTGGCAGTCCCCTGCCACCATATGGGATCTCTAGCCATGTGGATGCCTTTCCTTGGCTCTGTACTTCCCTCAATAAATATAGTAATTTAATAATTATCCTTCTCAGTCTTTTAAAAAATTCAATTCTTTTATTAAAATTAGAAGTAAGGACTGGAGAGATGGCTTAGTGGTTAAGCGCTTGCCTGTGAAGCCTAAGGACCCTGGTTTGAGGCTTGATACCCCAGGACCCACGTTAGCCAGATGCACAAAGGGGCGCACCTGTCTGTAGTTTGTTTGCAGTGGCTGGAGGCCCTGGCGTGCCCATTCTCTCTCTCTATCTGCCTCTTTCTCTGTCTGTCACTTTCAAATAAATAAATAAAAATAAACAAAAAAATTTAAAAAAATAAATAAAACTGTGCACTACTACACCTGGCTTTCATCTTTATAAAAAAATTAGAAGCGAAACTAGGATGTGGAACTCAGGGAGTTTCCTGGACCCCAACCACCCCTTGTTATTGAGGCAGTCTAGGGTGACTGGACCCTGAAAATCTTTGAACCCACTCTTGCACTCTCCACTTTGCTAGAGATCTCCTTATCTCTCACTGCCAAAAGGAGTTCCTTAGATGAAACTCAACCTGAGTCTCTCCCTAGGAAGGAGCTCACCTTTCCTAAAATTAGGATTCCTGAGGATTATACCTCAACCTGACATTGTGGCTAGTTAGCTCAGCCCCGATCAGAACCTATAAAAGGTAAAAGGCTTTACCATGCTCCTGTCTTTTCATGGGCAGGAGCGCTTCTGTATACGCTCTTCTTTCCTTCTCTTAAGTGCTTTAAGTTCTATGTGATCCAATAAAATCTCTCTAAGCTTCACACTCTGCTCTGTGCATTTCGATTCATAAGGCAAGAATCGAGAGACAGGGCTAGAGAGATGGCTTAGTGATTAAGGCGCTTGCCTACAAAGCCAAAGGACCTCGGTTCAATTCCCCAGAACCCACGTAAGCCAGATGGCACAAGGTGGCACATGCGTCTGGAGTTCATTTGTAGTGGCTGGAGGACCTGGCACAACCATTTTCCTTCTCTCTGCCTCACTCTCGCTTTCACTCTCTCTGCCTCTCTCTCTCAAATTAATTAATTAAAGAATCCATGGGCTAGAGAGATGGCTTAATGGTTAAACGCTTGCCTGTGAAGCCTAAGGACCCCGGTTTGAGACCTGATTTCCCAGGACCCACGTTAGCCAGATGCACAAGGGGGCATACGTGTCTGGAGTTCGTTTGCAGTGGCTGGAGGCCCTGGTGTGTCCATTCTCTCTCTCTCTGGCTCGCAAGTAAATTAAAAAATAAAATAAATAAAACAAAAGAATCCAGAAACATCCCCAAATTATCACTGTGTTGACATATATTGGTACATTGGAAAAAGAACCCCAATTTCTATAGCATTGATAGCTGGCAAGGAACCCCAAAATTCCTGTATCAATACTATGACTGTGGACCTGTTCCCTAGCTTGTGCATGGGAGTCCTTGTGCTCCTTATACTTTATTTTATTCATTTTGGGTTTTTGAGTAGGGTCTCACTCTAGCCCACGCTGACCTGGAATTCACTATGTCATCTCAGGGTGGCCTCGAACTCACAGCAATCCTCCTACCTCTGCCAGGATTAAAGGCGTGCGCCACCACACCCAGCTGTGATCCTAATATTTTAAAGACAATATTTCCTCTGAATAAGGGAGAGAAACCCTGGTGGAAGGAATTCCCAGGCAGCCCCTGGCTTTCCTGGAGGAGGCCTGGCCCAGAGACCTGCAGGAAGTTGCACTCAAGGTTCACAACTTCCCTAGAGGACATCCCCCTGAATTGGAGTCAAGTTCATGTTAGCAGAGCTCACGTAACCTGGAAGGGCCCGTACTGCGTGGAACACAAAGTTCTGAGGTGTGGCACAGAGCTGGCCCTGACCTCATGGTGAGACCCATTGAGCCGCGGGAAGCATCCAGCCTTCAACCAGCCTTGTCCCTGATCAAAGGAAGTGGCTGACTTCCTGGCAGATTCGTTCTGTTTATTTCTCCTCTTGGGGCATTTTTTAAAAAATTCCACGCAAGCACATCGTGTGGCTCTCTGTCTCCCCCCCTTTTCTTAAATAATTTTTTTGGTTTATTTTTTATTTATTTATTTGAGAGTGACAGACAGAGAAAGAGGCAGAGAGAGAGAATGGGCGTTGCCAGGGCTTCCAGCCACTGCAAATGAACTCCAGACGCGTGCGCCCCCTTGTGCAGCTGGCTAATGTGGGTCCTGGGGAATCGAGCCTCGAACCGGGGTCCTTAGGCTTCACAGGCAAGCGCTTAACTGCTAAGCCATCTCTCCAGCCCTCTGTCCCCTTTTGTGTCCTGAAGATTTTGCAAGGTCATTCTGTAAGTTACTATTGGAAGGAATCAACTGTGGGTTACACACAGCTCAGCTGCTCTGAACTGTACCAAGTTACTGGCACCTCAACCCAAGAGCATGTATTGAACATCTAGTGTATGCCTGGCTCCACAGTGTATATGGAGGAGGGCATGTTAAAGTTTACTTGCACCTTGGGGTGTTGTACAGTAGACCTAGCTTTTGGGATCATCCATCACTACATCTATAAAATAGGTGAAAAGAAGTTTAAATTGACCACAAGTGATAGCCCTCACTCACCAGTGTGGATTAGGCTGGGCCAGGGCCCTGGGAGCTGCCAAAGGAGATGCAGACACAACTTTGGCAAGCTTTGACCTTCCTCTAGGTGGCCATGACAGATGGCCTTACACAGAGCAGCTTGTTCCTTACACTCTGTGTTGATATTGAGTAGAAAATTTGAACCCTTGCTCTCCTGTACTTTTCAAATTCTTGGCAGAGAGGCAGGAATCACACTTATTTATTTAAGAGAGATAGAAAGAGAGACAGAGGGACCAAGAGAGAATTGGCGTGCCAGGGCCTCAGCCACTGCAATTGAACGCCAGATGTATGCACCACCATGTGCATCTGGCTTACATGGAACCTGGAGAATCAAACCAGGGTCCTTAGGCCTCACAGACATGCGCCTTAACCACTAAGCCATCTCTCCAGCCCTTTATTTTTATTTTTAGAGAGAGAGAGAGACAGACAGAGGGAGGGAGAGAGAGAATTGGCACACCAGGGCCTCAGCCACTGAAATCAAACTCTAGATGCTTGTGCCACCTAGTGGGCATGTGCAACCTTGCACTTGCCTCACCTTTGTGCATTTGGCTATGTGGGATCTGGAGAGTGGAACATGGGTCCTTAAGCTTCACAGGCAAACGTCTTAACCACTAAGCCATTTCTCCAGCTTTTTACATGTTTTATTGACAACTTCCATACATATAGACAATAAACCATGATCATAATCTTTTCCCACCTCTTCCCTTCCCCCCTTCCCAAATCCTCTCCACTGAATCCCTTCTTCTTTCCAACTGGTCTCTCTTCTATTTTGATGTTATCATTTTTTCTCTCCTATTATTGCAGGTCTTGTGTAGGCAGCATCAGCCACTGTGAGGTCATGAATATCAAGGCTACTTTGTGTCTGGAAGACAGTATTGTAAATGCTCCTTACCTTCCTTTAGCTCTTACATTCTGTCCACCACCTCTTCTCCAATGTCCCCTGAGCCTTGGAGGTGTGGTAGAGATGTCTCACTTAGTGCTGAACACTCTGCTGTCACTTCTTCTCAGCACTTTAGTGAGTTTTGAGTCTCCCCAGTGGTCAGCACTATCCAAAAAGAAACTTCTATAACCTAAAGTGAGAGTAGCATTAATATGTGGGCATAAACATAAGTATTTAGAGGGGAGTTTGGGGGCCATAATATACCCATTTGGCCAGACAACAGTAGTAGTTTCCCTCTAGGGCTTATGACTTCTGCAGCCATTGGTTTTTCAATAGGATTTCAGTACAAGGCATAAATTCTCTCCTATGGGGCTGGAGAGTTGGCTTAGCAGTTAAGACACTTTGATGCAAAGCCAAAGGACCCAGATTCAATTTCCCAGGACACACATAAGCCATATATACAATGTGTCTGGAGTCTGCAGCAGCTGGAGGCCCTGGCACACTCATTCTCTCCCTCTCTCTCTTCCTCTTTCTCTCAAATAAATAAATAAATAAAAATAATCAGAGAGCTGGAAGGATTGCTTAGCAGTTAAGGCACTTACCTACAAAGCCAAAGGACCTAGGTTTGATTCCCCAGGACCCACACACATAAGCCAAATGTACAAGATGACACATGCATCTGGAGTTTGTTTGCAGAGGCTGGAGGTCCTGGGCACCCATTCTCTTTCCCTATATATATCTATTTGCCTCTCTCTCTCTCTGTCTCTATAACAAATAAAAAATATCTTGCTGGGTATGGTGGCACACGCCTTTGATCCCAGCACTCAGGAGGCAGAGGTAGGATCACCATGAGTTCAAGGCTGCCCTGAGAGGATATGGTAAATTCCAGGTCAGCCTGGACTAGAGTGAGACCCTACCTCAAAAAGCCAAAAAAAAAAAAAAAAAGACCCTGCCTCAAAAAATTAAATTTCAAATTAAAAAATTCCCTTTTATAGAATGGACCTCAAATCCAATCAGATTTCCCCCATAACAGACATACCACCATTGCACCAGTTGACACATTTGACCTGGATGAGCTTACAGGGTCTGCTTCTGGTTAAGACTATTGATGGCATTTCTCCTCCAACAGGCTGCATAGCTCTTTCCAGCATCCTGACAGCTAATCAACAAGGAGGAAAGAGGCTTCAAGCTCAACTCCAGCTTGATTTGTCAGTGACCTTGCAGTACAAGCATGTGGAATCTTCAGAAATAGGGTCTTACCATCTAGTTCTTGGTTAAATAGCCTTGGTTAAATAGCCTGTAGTGTTTTGGGGACATCAGGGGCCTCCTTGGCCAACAACTGGCTAGAAGGTATGCCACCCCAGCACTGAAATTTTCTTGTAACAATCTATAGCATCTGGGCACAACATTATCCACCTCCATAGGGTATTTCTGTGGAAATTCTCTCTTTTTCAATATGTATGTTACTGGCTAGTGAAGAAGTAGGTTTCCATATCGCTTATTCATAACATCTTAATTATTTTTTGAGGGAGGGTCTCACTCTGGTCCAGGCTGACCTGGAAATCACTAGGTAGTCTCAGAGTGGCCTTGAACTCACAGCGATCCTCCTACTTCTGCCTCCCCCCCCAAAAAAAATCCTTCAGGCCTTTTTAAAAATTTATCTTGGGAAACAGAGAGGGGGGTGGGGGGAGAGGGAGAGAGAACAGCATGCCAGAGCCTTCAGCTGCTGCAAATGAACTTCAGTTGCATGCACTTCCTTATGCATCTGGTTTATGTGGGTCCTAGGAATCAAACCTGGGTCCTTTGGCTTTACAGGCAAGTACTTTAACAGCTAAGGCTTCTCTTTAGCCCCATCTTAAATTTTGATTAACTCTCTTCCTACCTCCTCCTCTGCTCCATCCCCTCCCCTAAGGACTTTTTTCCCCCACAGCACAGCATCTTTCTCTAGCCCAAACTGACCTGGAACTTATTATGTAGTCTCAGGCCAATCTTGAATTCTCAGTGATCCACCTACCTCTGCCTCTTGAGTGCTGGGATTGAAGGCATACATTATCACGCCTGGCCTGAAGGATTTTGTTTTGTTTTTTGAGGTATGGTCTCACTCTAGCACTGGCTGACCTGGAATACACTCTGTATTCTCAGGCTGGCCTCAAACTCACAGCAATCCTCCTATCTCTGCCTCCAAAGTGCTGGGATTAAAGATGTGTGCCACCACACCTGGCTCTAAGGATTTTCTTTTTTTGAAGCAGCATTTCACTTTAGCCCAGGCTAAAATCTTCCTACCTCAGCCTCTGGAGTGCTGAGATTAAAGGCATGTGGCACCATGCATGACAGGAATCACAATCAATATCAGAAGAACTGCACAATGCTTTCTTCTAATTGGGAACTGAAGACCTGATATGGAGGAGGGAATGAGAGAGGTGCTACTAGAGATGTCAAGATCTGGGCTGGGTCTGGGGGTGCCAATGACCACAGTGTGGAGGGCTGAACATCAAAAGTTGACATATTAGAGTGTGCTTTGTAGAAACACAGTCTGGCCACACAGGTACATTTCCTCCTAGTCCTGTCCACCATAAAAAGAAATGGGGGGGGGCGACTGGAGAGATGGCTCAGTGCACAGGGGGGCACATGCATCTGGAGTTCGTTTGCAGTGGCTGGAGGCCATTATCTCTATCTGCCTCTTTCTCCTCTCTCTCTCTCTCTCTCTCTCTTGAATAAATAAATAAATAAATAAATAAATAAATAAATAAATAAATAAATATTAAAATAAATGGTGAGGGGGCTGGAGAGACGGCTTAGCAGTTAATGTGCCTGTCTGCAAAGCCTGAGGACCCAGGTTTGGTTCGTTTCCCCAGAACCCACGTAAGCCAGATGCACATGGCAGCGCATGCATCTGGAGTCGTTTGCAATGGCTAGAGGCCCTCACATGCCCATTCTCTCTCTCTCTCTCTCTCTCTCTCTCTCTAATAAATAAACAAAAAATAAAATATTTAACAACAACAAAAAAAGAAGTGGGTGCAATGAATGTGGTCATGGGTTATGTCAGACAGTGGCTGTTCCCTGTGCAGGTCACACAGTCAGATTCCTCAGGAAATACCCTTTCCCCATGAGCGCAGCACGTGCTCACCATAGGAGCATCCCCATGTTCCGCGCTCAGTGGTCTCCAGCGGCTGTCTGTGTGCAGCTGGTCATCTAGAGTGGAGCACGAACCCGGGCACCAGACCGCAGCCCTGAGCGCAGCGCAGGTTGTGCCCCACGGCAGCTATGAGAAGAAGCCGCAGTCGCAGATGGCCTTGCGGGAACTGTGTTTGATTCACTGAGAGACACTCCAAGGAAGTGGCTTGCGCCAACTGTGATGGGAACCCGTGGGAAGGAAAAGCATTCCGGGCTGGGGCTGAGGGAGCTTCAAGAGCGAGCCAGGGCCCGGGAGGCTGAGAGAGGTCAGCCTGGTGTCACCAACGCAGGGAGGGGCGCTGGCACTCCTGCAGAAGGGAGGCCACCCATGGAGAGAGTCGGGAAGTGAGCCAAGAGTGTAACTTCCAGGAACGGAGCCTGGACCGTGTGCGTGGGGCAGGGAAAGGAGGAGCCGTGTGGACTCAGTCACTTCAGCGGGACTGGGATCCCAGGTTCCCCCAGGCAGGGATTTCCAAGGGTCTGGCTGGGCTCTGCTCCGAGGACAGGTCATGGCATGCAGGGGCCAGGCCGGGCCAGCTCATGAGGGCATCCTAGCAGCAAGCAGGTTCTGGGCCCTCATCCTCTCTCCCTGCCTCAGCACCTTGTGGATGGAGGGATTGGAAGGGAGTCGTTTCTTGCTCCACAGCCTGGCTCACAGATGAAGAAATTAAGGCACAGAGCTGGCAGTGCCTGTCCCAGATAGTTGGGTCCACGCGAGTCCTGCTCCCCAGTTCCTGACAACCCTTCTGCCTTGTAAGCACCTTGGAAGGAGAGAAGAAAGGAAGGAGGTGGAGACCCGTTTCCAGGAGCTAATCAGAAAGAAGCCTTCACAGGGCTCCACACTTTTGGGACAGAGAAACAGAGGATTATTCTAGAACCTGGGCTATGGTAGCCACCGCGGCCTGGGCTCGGACATTTGTTGAGCGTCTGAGCTTATGGCAAATCTCTTGGCCTCTTTGGGCATGAGCATAGTTCCTGTCTCCGTGAGACTAAATAAATTAAAGCTCAAAGGGTTCCAAACTGTGCCTCACAGACTTCACCTGTTCTTGGCCGGGATGTTCTGAGCCTGCCCCAGGGAGGGGGTGAGACCAGAGGAGTAGGGAGGAAGGAGACCATTTCATGGGCACCTGCTGTCCCCTCATCCCTCAGCCTCATAAGGGTATGTCAAGGGGGGTGGCAGAGGCTAGAGGCTGCAGTACTGAGGAATGGTGAGCCTGGGACGGCTCCACCCCTGCGTGCTCCAGGCGATGACCTCTGTTTTGCGCTGTTGTTTCACTTTCTCCCTCTGTGTGCACAATCTGAGAAATGGGCTCACAGACCGCGCCTGCCTCCAGTGTGCGTGAACGGGCAAGGAGACCTGTTTGTGACGGGTGGCTGGGCTCGGGGCGTGCATCCTGCCTAAACCACGGCCCACCCGCAGCTCCAGCATCCCCAGCGTGGAGGCGGTGGAGTTGCGTTCCACTTGCACGCCCTCACGGGACTTGCACCCAGACACGCCAGGTGTGTGCTGGGTCAAGCGCGGGTGCCACCTCCCGTATCCCCGAAGCTGCAGGGCCCTGCAGGCTCCTGTCCCATCTCGCAGCAGCTCGGGGAAGACTGTCCCGCCAGAAGCCGAGCCCCCACCTTCCCGCCGGCGGCGGCCGGCTTTCGAGGAAGCGCTGTCATTATGGTGAGGAGGGCAGAGCCGAGTGGCAGGCAGGGCCCTTCCCAGCCACGTCGCCAGCCGCCGGGCGACCCCTCCTCCCGCTGCCCAGCCATCCGAGCTGTAGGGCTGCACCCGGGCCACCGGAGCCTCTAGGGCCAGAGGTTACAGAGTTGGCTAAAAATAACCAGGGGGCAACCACCCTGGAGGGAGCCAGGTGCCGGGTGAGCAGGACCCAGGATCCCAGGTCCTGCGCACTCCTGTCCCTCTTGCAGGCCCCACCCAGCGCCAGGGTCCCTCCTCCCCTCTGGCCGGCTCCTGCACTCCTCTCCCAGGCCTGCAGGGTCGCGGGGCCCCGGAGGAAATGCCTTCCACCGGCCGCGAGATGGACAGCTGCGGGAGGAAGGTCCTCTGGGCTCTGGGCTTCCTGCTGCTTCTCGGAGCCGGCGCTGCCAAGAACATCTGGGAGCGGGCGCTGCCCGCGCGGCTGGCGGAGAAGACGCGCGTGAGTGCCGGCGGGCAGGGCGCGGGGGGGAGGGAAGGGAGCCTGGGCACCCGAGGTTTCTGGATGCTGGGATTTCTTTCCCTGCCCCTCTCCTTAAACGTGGCAGCGCGGGAGTCTCCTTTATCTGAGCCAACCCGGAGTGTGTAGGAAAGATGGGAATCCTCACCTGTGAGCCAGGAGGGAGAATCTTGCTTTTGCTTTCCTACGAAGCATCTTTTCTCCTAATAAAGCAGCGCCTAAGGAAAGGATCCAAGGACACAGAACTGAACATTTTTGTCCCCTAGCAACGGGGATGAAACGTAGCTCTGCGTTCACATGGTGGCTTATGCATGCAGTTCACGTTTAATGGAAACTGTTTTGGAAAGATCTGTGTGGGAACCTGTAGGTACAAGGCGAAGGCAACATGTCTCTCATCCTTAAGAGCGTGGCAAGAGGCTTAGCGGTTAAGGTGCTTGCCGGCAAAGTCAGAGGACCCAGGTTCAATTCTCCAGTACCCACGTAAGCTAGATACACAAAGTGTCGCATGCATCTAGAGTTTGTTTGCAGTGGCTAGAAGCCCTGGTGCGCCCATTCTCTCCTATCTGCCTCTCTCTCTTTCATAAATAAATACATATTTTTAAATTATTAAATATTTTTAAAAAGAGTGTGGCAGGCACTTTAGAGACAAACAGCAGCAATTTATGCCCAAGAAGAAAGGGCCTGACGTAGCCAATGGTGAGAGGCAGGCTCCCTGGAGCCAGGGGCTGGGGTTGAGTTCCTATTCTGTTCCTCCCCAGCTGTGTATCTTAGGAAAGTTGTTTGAGATCTCTGGGCATCAAAAGTTTTCATCTGCAAAAGACAAAGTGCTATACTCCCCTCAATAAGCATATATTTTTCTTCCTTCCTTCCTTCCTTCCTTCCTTCCTTCCTTCCTTCCTTCCTTCCTTCCTTCCTTCCCTCCTCTCTCTCCCCCCCCCCTTTCTTTCTTTCTTTTTCTTCTTCTGGTTTTTCCGGGTAGGGTTTCACTAACCCAGGCTGACCTGGAACTCAGTATGTAGTCTCAGGGTGGCCTCGAACTCATGGAAATCCTCCTACCTCTGTTTCCTCAGTGCTGGGATTAAAGGCATGCACCACCACACCCGGCTTCTCAATAAGCATATTTGGATGGCCACCGTTTGCCAGGCACTGTCCTGGACTGGGGGGCACAAGGACACTTTTGATTCCCCATCCTAGGGTATATGTGTAACAGTGGGGTAGGAAGAGAATGATTGAGAGGGAGGAGAGGAAGGAAACCATGGGGTGCACTTAACCTTCCAGCACCCAGGACAGAGATAAGCAAGATGGGCCTGGGGTTGTATGGAGAAGGGTCCCTGCGAGCCTCGATGGTGAGGACAATGGACTGGAGGGTGTGGAGGCTCCAGAGGAGGGCGTCAACATGCCACCCATGTGGCGATCCTCAGCACAGATTGTTTGGTGGGGCTTTGAACCCGGAGCCTTCTGGCTGTCTTGCAGGTTCCTGGGTCAGAACCAGATTCTGTTTTTGCCTCATGCCCGGCCATCGAGTCACCCTCCGTACTTTCTTGGGCATGAACTGTGAACAAGTGCAATGGGAACTTGCGAGTAAGCACGCACAGCTCTGCCCAGCAGAGCTTGGGAGGGGCTGGCAGAGTTGCAGAAATTCAACCAGGGGAGGAGAATTTAGAGGGTCATGTTTACTGACACCAGCCATGGAGCGGGGAAGGAAACTACTGAGGTTAATCTGGACTCAGCATTCAAACTCTGCAGGGTGTGCAAGTGCTCATGGGAAGCTGCAGGAGCGGGGAGTGGAGTGGAATGTAGTGAGTTGGTTTGGGGTGTGTAGAGGCCTGCAGAGATCATGTGAAACAGTCACCAAGGCTTCCTGAAGGAGGTGGTGATCCTGATGGGGGCTTGGAGAAGGATTCAGAATTGAAAGGATGAGGGACATTTCTGGAAGGCTCAGTGTGAACTGAGGTTCAGAGGCCAAAACATCCAGAAGGCCAGGCCAGCAGGGAGGCTTATGTCTGCAAGAAATGGGTGGGGGTGTGTGTGAGGGGGACCCTTCCCAGAGCCCAGCTTTTGTATCTAGTGCCACCATTGGACACAGTACCTGAACTCTGCATTATTGACAGTCATCAGTCTCCCCAGCTCCCCAACCCCCAGCCCAGGGAAAGGCCAGGATATGACTCACAGGCAAGAGACTAGGCAGGATGTCATCACAGAGGCATCTCCCTCTCAGAAGCTGTGCAGCCCTGGGCCACTCACTGTCCCTCTCTGGGCCTCAGGTTATCCACTGGGAAATGGAGAAAGAACAGATAATTCCTATACTCCTGTGGCCTTGCTCCCCACACCTTATTTGGCACTGGAACTTTGAGGGACTTGGGGCTGGTCAGGGCTGGGGAGCCTAGTTGCTCAGTATGTTGCTGGAGTTGACTATGGGGAAACCAGTTTGATTTAACACAGTCACGCTTGATCATAGCCAAAAGGCCAAGGAGCGATAACACAGTCACTATTAAAAGTTAAATCAGGACTGGAGAGATGGCTTAGCGGTGAAGGCATTGGCCTGTGAGGCCTAAGGACCCAGGTTTAATTCCCCAGTACCCATGTAAGCCAAGAGGCACAAGATGGCACATGCATATGGAGTTTGCAGTGGCTGGAGGACCTGGTATACCCATTCTCTCTCTCTCTCTCTCTTTTTATCTGCCTCTGCCCCCCAAAACCAGTAAATTTTAAAAAATGTTTAAAGTTAAATCATGTGCACTTACAACGAATGGATCATTACAGTCTGCTCTGGAATGTGATCCAAGACTCCTGTGTTGAAGGTCCTGTCCCAAATTCAGCAGCACTCAGCGGCGGGGCCTTTGGGAGGTGATGGACAGGGTGAGAGCCCTGGGATTTTTATTTTTTATTTATTTTTAATTTTTTTGTTCATTTTTATTTATTTACTTGAGAGTGACAGAGAGAGAAAGAGGCAGATAGAGAAAGAGAGAGAGAGAGAATGGGTGTGCCGCAGCTTCCAGCCACTGCAAACAAACTCCAGACGCGTGCGCCCCCCTGTGCATCTGGCTAACGTGGGTCCTGGAGAATCGAGCCTCCGGGGTCCTTAGGCTTCACAGGCAAGCGCTTAACCGCTAAGCCATCTCTCCAGCCTGAGCCCTGGGATTTAATGGACTATTGTTAGGAGGCGGGGCCTGGTGGAGGAGGGAGATCACTGGGGCTGTGCCCTTGAGGGGGATAATTTGTCCTGGGCCCCTTCTTCCCTGCTCTGTCTCTGCTTTCTGACCATCTTGAGGTGAGCAGCTTGTCTCTGGTATACCCTTTCTTGTCTCACTGTAGCCCAGGCTGACCTGGAACTCACTCTGTAGCCCAAACTGGCCTCAAACTCATGGCGATCCTCCTACCTCAGCCTCTCACATGCCGGGATTAAAGGTTTGTGCCACCGTATCCAGGCTGGCATGCCCTTTCCATGGGTCAGGAACCAGCAGGCTCGGAAATCCCAAGCTTAAATAAATCTTTCCTCCTTTAGGCTGATTTGCCAAGGCATTTTTGTTACAGTGATGAAAGCTGACTAGCAAGCAGTTGGGAGGGAACACCTCATTAGCAGAAGGGCCTTGTGCCCTGGAGTGTTTCGCTGCACTTTTATCATCCTCAAAGCTCCTGGGGTTTGTGTCTGTGAACATGAGTGGGATAATGAGGCAATATTGCTTGTTTGTCCTCAATCCTTCAGTGGCCTTGTGCTGGTGGCCTGAAGTCAGCCACGCTGGGAGTGTGATGGTCCAGCCTGTGCCAGAGAGCCAGGTGTTGTTAAACCTTGACAGGTATATGTCGCCTGCACACCTCTCAGACCGCCAGCTCTGCTGAGCTCATCCTTCTGCCAAGTGCTTGTGTTTGGGGACCTTGCTCAGAGCAAGGCTGGTTCACTTCCTGCACTCTATTGATGTCTCGCTGCCCAGAGTCCCGGTCGATATCACTGGGCATGTGTCATCTCGGCTTTGCTTTTGGACAGCCGGGGTATTTCCTTCCATACTTTTGTACTATCTTGACTTTTCTTTCATTGCTTTTAGTTCTATTAGACTTATAAGTGAATTTATTTAGTTTTCTGCCAACTGCTTTCCTAGATGACAAAAGAAGCACCGGGGTCACTTTGCGTCACGTTTTGCGCAGTGTCTGTCTTTGCCTGGAACCAAGCCACTGAGCCACGTGAGGACGGGAACAGTCTCTTCTGGCCCAGCTTGGCACGTTTTGTATCCAGCCAAACCGGCGGGTGGGGGGGGGGGGTGTCATTGGCTTGGGAAGTATGAATGCACTACTATTCAGTGAGTGAACAAGTGACATCCAGCTCTCTTGGGAGTGTGATTGAAAGCATGGAAAGTTCTAGTGGAGGCTCATGTGTGTGATTGACAGCAACATTGACTGAGTTCCTCTCTGAGAAGGTCCCATGAGCCTCGTACTGGGCTCTGCTCCCAGAGCCTGGTGCTGAGGTCTTAGTGCGCCAGGAAATGGCATTTATCAGTGTACACTGGACTCCATCCCTGTGGTCCGGGGAGACACTTATTTTTAGATCCTTGACGTCTGAATTCCAGAGGAAGAGCAAACCATGCTCAGAAGAAAATTGGCTCTCTTACTTCACCAAGTAAGTCAGTCCTGGGAGACATTTTTATTAGTCTAGCTGTGAAGTCTCTAGAACATTCCAAAGAAGGGCAAAGCTCTTGCCTGTGGGTTGAAGGGATGGAGCGTGCCAGGGTAGGGGTGAGGGACAGCTCTGCAGATCGAGTGCTTTCTCCTCCATGGAAATGGCTGTACACACCCCTTCCTGATGAATGCTATGATATTTACTTGGAAAAGAATTCAGGCGACCCACAAAGTTATAAATAATTGAAGAGAGCTTAAAGCACTCCTCCAAGACATCACTACCTCTGCTGATGTGCTGTGCAGTGTCAAGACTTTTTCTTGGAGCACTTGAAGTCCATGACACACATTGTTTGCTTAGCGGATTAATTTTTTTTAATTAAAAATATTTTATTTTTATTTATTTGGGAGAGAGGGGGAGGGAGAGAATGGGTGTGTTAAGGCCCCTAGCCACTGCAAACGAACTCCAGATGCATGTGCCACCTGTACATTTGGCTTACATGGGTTCTGGTGAGTTGAACCTGGGTTCTTAGGTTTTTCAGGCAAGCACCTTAACAACTTAGCCATCTCTCCAGCACTAGACTTTTTAAAATCAAGATGAAATTCACTTAATAGTAGACGAATTTATTTATTAGAGAAAGAGAGAGAGAGAGAGAGAATGAGCACTCCAGGGCCTCTAGCCACTGCAAATGAACTCCAGACATATGAGACACCCTGTGCATCTGGCTACATGGGTCCTGGGGAATCAAACCTGGGTTGTTAAACTCTGCAGGCAAGCATCTTAACCACTAAACCATCTCTTCAGACCCCTGATTTTTTTTTTTTTTTTGAGACAGTTTCTCCTATCTAGCAGGCTGACCTCAAACTCTCTATATAACCAAGGTTGACCTTGAATTTCTGATCCTTTTGCCTCTACCTCCAGAGTGCTAGGATTACAGATGTATAACACCGTATCTGATTGATGTGGTCCTGGGGATGGAAGCCAGGGCTTCATGCATGCTAGGTGAGCATCCTGAGTCACACTGCTAGACCAAGAGAAACCATTGTGAAGTCTGGTGTCACAGAGTACCCCTGCAGTGTTATCCAGGGGCTGCCTTTATCTGTTCCTGAAATACTTCTGTCCCTTGATAAGGAAACTCTTTATCCACTCAGTACTCACCTGTTCTCCCCTCCCTCAACCCCTGCCAGATCCTGTCAGCTCTGTCCCTGTGGGTTCCCCGTTCTGGTCACTATTGATTCTCACAGCACATGCGACAGGTATGCAAATGGGGTCTCTGCCCTTGTCCCTTCTCCAAGGCCCATGTAAAATTGTAATGCTGTCCTGTTATCTATTTATTCAGCTTTAAAAAAATTGGGGCTGGAGGGATGGCTTAGTGGTTAAGCGCTTGCCTGTGAAGCCTAAGGACCCCGGTTCGAGGCTTGGTTCCCCAGGTCCCACGTTAGCCAGATGCACAAGGGGGCGCACGCGTCTGGAGTTCGTTTGCAGAGGCTGGAAGCCCTGGCGCGCCCATTCTCTCCCTCTCCCTCTATCTGTCTTTCTCTCTGTGTCTGTCGCTCTCAAATAAATAAATAAAAAAAATTAAAAAAAAATCCTTAAAAAAATTGGGGCTGGAGGGATGGCTTAGCAGTTAAGGTGCTTGTCTGAAAAGCTAATGGACCCAGGTTCGATTCCCCAGGACCCATGGAAGCCAGATGCGCAAGGTGGCACATGCGTCTGGAGTTTGTTTGCAGTGGCTGGAGACCCTGACTCACCCTTCTCTCTCTCTATCTGCCCCTTTCTCTGTCAAATATAAATAATAGTAAAATATTTTAAAAAATTGTCTAGAGCCGGGTGTGGTGGTGCATGCCTTTAATCCCAGCACTCAGGAGGCAGAGGTAGGAGGATCGCCAATGAGTTCAAGGCCACTCTGAGACTACAGAGTGGATTCCAGGTCAGCCTGAACTAGAGTGAGGCCCTACATCAAAAAAAAAAAAAAAAAGTTGGCTAGAAAGCTGGGCCTTTACTTTAATGGATGCTGAACTTGAACTTGCTGAATAGGCTCCTGCTAAAGGAGGCCAGGACTGGGATTTTCTTGACCTGTTCCCAATAGCAGCTGAAGGGCTTTGCAAACCTGTAGAGGCTACCAGAACTCTCTTTCCATGGAAGAAAAACTAGCCACCAGGTACAAAAGCTTATAGGAAGAGTTTCTACCCAAGTCAGGTGTAGAGCTGAGAGGCTCTGTTCTGAGAGGTACCCAGAGTTTTTATTAGACAGATGTTTGGAGGTATCTTTGCAATGAAGTCCTTAGGGGTGGCAACGAAGTAGGGACATCCACTGATGCTCTGGGACTTTCATGATAGACTGTCAGTCTGTGCTAAGTTTTCGTATTTCTCTAAGAGATTTGAATGGCCATTATTTTATTTTCAGCCCCTCCCACTAGGAAGCTACATCAGCTTGGGTAAATGCCTTTACAAGCCCCATGCCTCAGTTTCCCCAGCATAAAGTAAAATATGCTGAGGGTCCTTTAAGGGAATAAAAGCTTGACAAACGCTGCCTCTATGACCATATTCATAAACCAGACAGCCCAGGTTATGAGCCCAGAGTTTCCTTGGGTGGTAACTATGTGCCTCAGTTTCCTCATGATGAGTCAGGAACAGCAACAGAACCTACTTGAGAGACGAGGCGCCACTGGGCAATTGTCAGAGTGGTGTGCGGATGAAAGCCTGTGTCATGTGCAGGGTTGTCTGTTCCCATGTCTCCACCCACTTCTAGGAATTCTGCCGTCGATTACCTTGGCATCATCCAGAAATGATGAGGACACCAAACTCCCCATTCCGTTGTTGAATGTGGGTTGCTCATGGGTACATCTTCAGTGTCTGCATGGACTAGACATAGCTCTGAGGTTCAGGAACTAGCTAGTCAGTTTCCTTTAATCCTGCCTGAGGGTCAGATCAATCGCATATGGCCGGGGGGGGGGGGGAGGAGGGGGTGGATGCTAAACCAATCATTGCTCTGTGATTGATGGATGGGCAGCAGGGATGCAGGGAGAGATAAAAGAAGGCTGGGAGAGATGAAGATGGTTGCCAGCAATGTTTCTGTGTCTCACTGAGGGCTGGGAGGCTCGGAGCCCACAGAGCTAGACACAGTAGAAACAAAGACCATACTAACTATGGTGAAGTATTGCAAGCGCTGAGCTGGGCGCCTCACAGCTGGTCTCTCGGCAACATCTGCAGTGACTACTGCTTTCATGTTTATTTTGCATGGAAGGAAAACTAAGGCTATAATATGTTGGTGATTTCCCTTAAAAGAATTTTTTTTGTTGTTCATTTTTATTTATTTAGTTGAGAGCAACAGACAGAGAAAGAGGCAGATAGAGAGAGAGAGAATAGACATGCCAGGGCCTCCAGCCACTGGAAATGAACGCCAGACACGTGCGCCCCCTTGTGCATCTGGCAAATGTGGGTCCTGGGAAATTGAGCCTCGAACCAGGGTCCTTAGGCTTCATAGGCAAGCACTTAACCACTAAGCCATCTCTCCAGCCCTTCCCTGTGCTTTAAACCCAGACAGGTCGGTCTCATGCCTAAACTGAATCCTCCATCCCAGCTCTGTCCTCCTTGACCTGTGACCAGCATTAGTCCCATCTGTCATGAGCCCCCTTGAGGGCTTGGACCCAGCCCCTGGGCTCTTGCATAAAGGATGAGGAACCCTTAACTTTGCCTTAGCTGGGCAAAGAGTTGGGGAAGAACCTCAGGTGGAAGGGACAGTTCGGAAGTGCGTGGTAGTCTGAATGCGGAATGTTCCCCATCACGTCATGTGTTTGTGATTAAGCCTCCTACCCAATCCCCAGCCAGTGACAATAGGGAGGTGGAGCCTTGATGGAGGCGGTGTGTCAAGCCCAGTACTGAGGCTGCTTCCACCCAGATATGTGAAAGCTTCCTGCTCGGGCCCTGTTTTTCTCCATGGTGAAGAAACCTCCTCTTGAAGCTGTAAGCCTGAAATAAAACTTTTTAACCTCATAAGTTGTTTCTGGCTGGGTGTTTTGTAAGTCATATATGTTGGCGGCACCATGGGGGATGTGGGAATCCTCACCTTACAGCGTCGGCAAAGATTGAGTCCTCCATGCCTCAGGATTCTCATCTTTAGAGTATGGTATCCTAAGACACCCCCTCTCCCCACATCTATGTCCAGCTCATGATCAGAAGAGTGTGACGGGGCCTGTGACACAGGTACCCGCCAAGGACATGCCCACATCAATGATGTTCCACTGGCCCGTTGGTCACCCGCATGGAGCCGTGGGACTACTTCTCAGTTAGCGTGTGTTGACCACTTTGCGGGAAGTCTGCCAGCCAACAGCGTTGCCAGTGCCATCATCACAGCTTGCATTAAACCATGAGTCGTTACTGAGACTTGCCATGGGCCTGGCACTGTTTTAGAAGTCGGGAAGGCAGATGGGGATAGAAGCAAATCCCCATGCCTGGGAGAGCCCAGGGACACGCTAGGAGAAAACCAGCGCACGAGTGAGCATGTGCGTGCTGACATCCCAAGGAGGAAGAGAGGCGGGAAGCCATGTGTGTAGGGGAGAGGATTTCTTTGTGAGCAGAGGACACGAGCTCCCTCCAGGGCAGGTGTGGCAGGTGTAGGCAGAGGGCAGCCAATAGAAAGGACCAGAAGTGGGACTTTGCCTGCCACATTTCAGAGACCTCAGAAAGGCCAAAACAGTCAGGGAGAGCAAGTCAGGGCATGGCATGGGAGAGAGGTCAGAGAAAGGGAGATGTTCAGGTAGCCTGTCCTGGCCCTTTGGGCTGTCAAACCTTTTAATCCTGAGGTTCTGGGTGAGCCTGTATTTCTTGGAGTGAAAATCAGTCTCAGCTCCCCAGGAAATACCCTTTGTTGAGAACACGTACGAGCATCCCCTTGCTCCACAAGGAATGTTCTTTAAAATATATTATTACCCTTTCGTCTGGCGCCCTCAATGAATCCATTCTTTTTCACCAGCGACAATCTTTCAGCAGTGCAGTAAATAACTTGGGAGGTTTGCGTCCAAGGTGCTTGTTGTCTTAATTCTATCCAGATGCTTGCATCACCCCCCACCCCCACCCCAGGAGAACAGTGGCCCACATAAAATTGATCTCTCTGCAGCCCCCGCTGGGGCACCACTGACCAAATCCAGGGATGGGAGGTGAAGGAGATGGAAGAGCAGCCTTGATCCTGATCCCCAGACATCAAGAGTCCTCTACGTGAGGCCTGAGGTGGAAGCAGGCTGGTGGGAAACTGACCTATCCTCTTGGAATCGGCCTCCGAAGGGGGCCAGCGCAGCTGTCATGGTGAATCAGGATTAGAACGGGTGAGGCCCAACATGGGTCCAATTTAGTGAATTCTGTAGATGATGAATGGAGAGGAAATGGCATGGGATTATATGTCCCCTGCTTGCAGCTTGGGAACAACTGGGGGACAGTTTGGTAATGTGGGAGACAGAGAAGCATGGGGTGCTGAAGACTGAAGGGAGTCATAAGCCCCACTCTGCAGCTCCCCCACATCTTTAGGGAGCCTCCAGTCTTCTTATGCATTCCCTTCTTATCTACCAGGCATGGCTTGACATTCATTTCTACTTCTCACAAATGTCATAACCAGAATGCCCAAGCAAGAAGAGATGGGTTCTTTGGGTGAAGCAGGGGTGCAGACCAGAAGCCCCTCCACCAGGCTGTCCTTGGACCCTGGCTTGTTTATCCCCACACTCCCTGGGAGGTTACAGAAAGCCTTGACCTCTGTGATACCAACTCTTGGGCCCCTTGCAGGACCTGGTCTCTGTGACCAGACAGCCCTTGCTGGGCATTGGTGGCAGCGCAAGGACTTAGTGATGGCTACATGGAAAGGGTGAGTGAGCCGGGCGTGGTGGCGCACGCCTTTAATCCCAGCACTCGGGAGGCAGAGGTAGGAGGATCGCCGTGAGTTCAAGGCCACCCTGAGATTACAGAGTTAATTCCAGGTCAGCCTGGACCAGAGTGAGACCCTACCTCAAAAAAAAAAAAAAAAAAAAAAAGAAAAAAAAAGAAAAGAAAGGGTGAGTGAGTGAGGAGACTGGATTAGAAAGGTCCACATCACCAGATAGTCAGGGAAGCCCACCTTTAGGAGGATGCCTAAACTGAGGATTGAAGTGTTGTCCAGCCAGTTAGAACAGTCTTCCATCAGCATGTACGAGTGGCAACTGGTGGCAGCATGCTAGCTTCCTTCCAGGGGCAGGAGCCATCCTGGACACTGTGGGTATCTTCATGTATCCAGTCCTCACAAAGCCCAAGGAAAATGATGCTATGATTGTCCCTGCATGGAGATGGGTCACCCAGCAGATGAGTGACAGAACTGGATGTAAACCCCCAGGGCCGGGATTTGAACTCACTGTGAGTGGAAGTGGTTACAGCTCAGCTGTGCTGAAAGACAGTTCCACAGAAGGTGAACGGGATGAAGCAGAGCACTGTAAAATACTGAAAGCACTTTTAGTGTTAGTGACGGGCCTTGGAGCATCCTTTCAGTGCTAAGCTTTCAGAGGCTGGGGTCAGTTGATTCCCTAACTCACAGCTAGCTGCTAGACCCTTCCTTAGTTCCTGGCTGCCTTGAGTTGAGGACTAAGCCAAACAGGCAAGCATAGTGCCCTGCTGCTCTGAGCGCTCCATGGGTGCCCTGGGGAAGCCACTCAGCAGCCACACAGCTGCTCCCTGCTGAAGCACGGCTCTGGCTCTGAGGCATGACTGTTTCACAGAGCTTACACTGGACCTTTTTGCCATCGCAAGCTTCAGTGAGTTTGATCAGCCATTTTCACTGAGGCCAGAAAGGGCAGCATGTCCCCTGGTGGCCCAGCAAGACCTGTGATTGGAGCAAACACAATCCTTCATTTGCATGAAGGTCTGTTGTGATTGGCACAAACATAGTCCTTCATTTGTATGACTGTGCTGTGATTGGTGCAAATATCCTTGCTACTCTCCTTTCTGGCTATAAACAAGGTTGTTTGGTTCACTATTCAAGTCAGATAGAAGACATCCTTAGATGCTACCTTTGGCATTACAACATTAAGCCTCACAGGGCTTTTCTTTTAAAAAAAATATTTATCTGCAAGGAGAGAGGAGACAGAGAGAGCGAGAGCGAGAGCGAGAGCGAGAGAGAGAGAGAGAGAGAGAGAGAGAGGAAGAGAATAGGTGCACCAGGACCTCCTGTTGTTGCAAACAAACTCCAGATGCATGTGCCACTTTGTGCATCTGGCTTTATATGGGTGCTGCGGAATCAAACTTGGGTTGTCAGACTTTGCAAGTCAGCTCCTTTAACCATCGAGCCAGATCTTCAGTCCACAAAAGGCTTTTTTTCCAGTGGTCTTTTTCTTGCCTACCTTTGACCTTTATCATTAGTAGAGTGGGCTGCCAACATAAAGAAGAAACTGCAGAAGAGACAATAGAGTTAAAAGTGACGAAGGCAACCTCAGTCACCTCTGCCAAGAGCAGCGATAGCAGGAGAGCAGCTGGAGTTGTGACCGGATCAGAAGCAGCGGGGAGCAGAGGTGGTAGAGACGACAAGGGGTGGCAGTCGTAAGGTGACAGAGGGCAAAAGCAGTGCTGCAGAGACAGAAAGCTCTGAAGAGGCAGAGACAAGCAGCTAAAGGTGAGCGTCTTAGACACTTTAGGCCCAAGAGCTACAACACCAACAGTTGTCAGGGCCAAGGGTCCTGAGAGTCTAGGCCAGAGAACTGTAACACTCACTGTGGTGCCACGGGCCCCAGTATCTGAGACACACTTGGGAACCTCAACACCAGGAGACCCTGCTTGCTGCGGACACTTACAGCTACTGAAAGCCCAGAGCAATAAGCCTTCAACCTGAGCGCCTAGAACCCTAAGTCTCTGATTGACAGCTTGAAGCAATACTTGGAGAGGAAGCCTAGCTCCCAGACTCTGGGCACTTGAGGGCCTGGGATTGCCAGCTCTGAAGCGGCAGGGAGGCTTCTTGCCCACGCATGATGCCTCATTCCTAGCTGAGTAGAGCAGGAGCTCCTGAGCCAGCTGTCTGGTCACATTGGTCAGCTGGTCTGCACTGTGTCCTGGACATGGTATATTCAGAGGAGGTTGACTGACTTCTTGCTGAGCACCAAAAGATCGAAGGAGCCATCCCAGGCAGGCAATGGGACTGTTCCCAGCAAGTTAGTAGCCTGGAGCTGTAATGTTCTGGGAAGGTTTGGGTCAGGGTGGCTGGTGCAACATAGCAACAAGGGTGTTCAGATGAGGCCAGAGCTGGTAAGGAGAAAACAGGTGGGATTATTTTTCTTTGTTATTTTTATTTTATTATTATTATTATTATTTTTTTTTTTTTTGCAGTGGTTCTGAGGTAGGGTCTCACTGTAGCTCAGGCTGACCTGGAATCAGTATGTGATCTCAGGCTGGCCTCAAACTCATGGTGATCCTCCTGCTTCTGCCTCTGGGGTGTGGGATTAAAGGCGTGCGCCACAGCTCCTGGCTGCAGATGAGACTTTTGTTCTAGGGAGACTGAGAAGCTGTAGAGAACTCGTGGCACACGGTGACCTGAACTGTTGGCGAGTTTTGCAGAGGGACTTCTGCTGTGGACTACAGTTTGCAGAATGCAAAAGGCGCAGGGCGTGGCGGGTTGCTGCAGCTCAGTGAGGACTTGGGCCCACAGTGCCAGTCCATCACAAACGTGGCTCGAGTGTGCCTGGCAGAGGACTGAGTACCAAGTTTCCTGGGGCATCCATACGGGTGAACACGCACAGCGGGGTCAAAGGGGCAGGAGTGTGCTCTCTGCTGGTTCTGGAAACGGGGCTCAGTGTTCCTGGGCTAGGGCGTGGTGGTGCATGCTCCGTCGCAGGCTCGAGGGGAGGACCCTTCTGCCTCCTCCAGCCTCTGGTGTTGTCTGTGATCTGAAACTGCTGCCTTGTAGCTGCCTCGCTCTGGCCTCTGCCTCTGTCTGCACGTGCCCTTCTCCTGTGTGCGTGCAGATGTGTGTGCGTGAGATCTCCTAGCTGCCTCTCAAGAGACACTTTATAACTATGTTTAGGGCCCTCCTGGATCAGCTGGGACCCCATGTGGATTTTCTTAGTCATCATACAGGGCCCCCTTTTCTTTTTTACTATTTTATTTGAGAGAAAGACAGAGACAGAGAGAAAGAGGCAGACAAAGAAAGCGAGGGCTGGAGAGATGGCTTCGTGGTTAAGGCACTTGCCTGTGAAGCCTAAGGACCCATGTTCAACTCTCCAGATCCCAAGTAAGCCAGACACACAAGGTGACATATGTACAAGGTGGCACATGCACACAAGGTGGCACACATGTCTGGAGTTTGATTACAGTGGTTGGAGGCTGTTGCAGTCTGGCTCACAATGCTGGTAGAAATCACCCAACCAAAAGCAGCTTCTGGGAAAAAGAGACTTATTTTGGCTTATAGGCTCGAGGGGAAGCTCCACGATGGCAGGGAAAAACGATGGCATGAGCAGAGTGTGGGCATCACCCCCTGGCTAACATAAGGTGGACCTAGCAACAGGAGAGTGTGCCCAACACTGGCATGGGGAAACTGACTATAAAGCCCATAAGCCCGCCCCCAACAACACACTCCCTCCAGGAGGCCTTAATTCCCAAATATCTATCAGCTGGAAACCTAGCATTCAGAACACCTAAGTTTATGGGGACACCTGAATCAAACCACCACAGAGGCCCTGCCATGCCAATTCTCTCTCTCTCTCTCTCTCTCTTTCTCTCTCTCTCACATAAAAAAGGCCAGTCTATTGGGTTTGCCTCAAAAAAAGAAAAAGAAAGAAAAGAGAAAAGAGAGAGAATGTATGAGTATGGGCAAGCATGGACCTCCTACAAATGAACTACAAATGAACACTTGCAGCACTTGGTGCATCTGGCTTTATGTGGGTACTGGGGACTTAACCTTGGTCATTGAACTTACATTTTTTAATTTTTTAATTTTTTTTGTTATTTATTTATTTGAGAATGACAGAGAGAGAGAGAGAGAGAGAATGGGTGCACCAGGGCCTCCAGCCACTGCAAACAAACTCCAGATGCGTGCACCCCCTCGTGCATCTGGCTAACGTGGCTCCTGGGGAACCGAGCCTTGAACCGGGGTCCCTAGGCTTCACAGGCAAGCGCTTAACCGCTAAGCCATCTCTCCAGCCCGTCATTGAGCTTTTAGGCTTGGCAAGCAAGCAAGCGTCTTTCACTGCTGAGCCACATCCCCAGCCCCAACCCCTTTTTCCTACGGGGCCACATTCTCAGATCCAGGGAGCAAGGTCCTATCAAGCTACCATGTGAGGAGGTGAAGGCAGAAGATTTGATGCAACCGTGACCACACAAGGGGACCTGTTCACCATTAAAGGGAAAAGCAGCTTCCTCTGCTGTCTAGGGCCACCAGGGCTGGAAGAGCTGGGTGGAGGGTCACTGGGGGAAGGGGAAGGGCAGGGCTAAGAAAGAACACTCCAGAAGTGAAGGGAGAGCAGGTTCTGGAGCTGGGTTCACCTGCATTCCCCGGGGAGAGGCGTTCTGCAGAGGACACACCCAGTGGAGGCTGAGGGTACCGCCCTCACAGAAGCCCAGCAGCTCAGGTGGCTGGGTCGCCACATCAGGGGAGCTGAGGCTTGACCCCGTTCCTTCTCGTGTCATGGTGGCCCGCTCACCAGCACCACCCAGGAGAGTGGCTTTGGTCCCCACTCGGAGTCATGGGGGTTTGAAGGGACAGCCACATCCAGAGGGGCAAGTAGGGAAAAGATTCAGGAGGAGGGATGGCGTGATGTTTTTTAGTAACCCTTTTTTTGTCAAGGTAGGGTCTCACTCTAGCCCAGGCTGACCTGAAATTCACTATGTAGTCTTTGTTGGCCTCGAACTCACGGTGATCCTCCTACCTCTGCCTCCCGAGGGCTGGGATTAAAGGCATGCGCCACCACACCCGGCTTAGTAACCATTTTATTAGCATAATCCACGTACAATTTGCCCGTTAAAGCCTACATTTCTGTGGCTTGGTGCATTCAGAGTTGTGCATTCATCAACACAATCCGTTATACATTTTCACACCCCAAAAGAAACCTGCACCCATTAGCAGTCATTTACAGGCCCTTTCTCCTCCTTCTGCTATCCATCAATCTGGTTTTTTGTCTGTATGGTTTTGTCCATTGGCCTCCTATCACTTACAAGCAAACTCCAGATGCATGTGCCACTGTGTGCTGTTGCCTTGATGTGGGTAATGAGGAATTGAACGTGGGCCGTAAGGCTTTGTTTGTAAGCAAGAGCCTTATCTCCAGCCCCTCTTCTGGACTAGACATTTCTTTCTCTCTATCTCTCTGTTTTTAAATTTTTTTAAAAAAATTAATCTATTTTATTTATTTATTTGAGATAGAAGGAGGGAGGGAGAGAGAGATAGAGAGAAAGTAAAAATGGGCACTCCAGGGCCTCCGGCTACAGCAAGCAAACTTCACACGCATGTGCCACCATGTGCAGCTGGTTTATGTGGGACCTAGAGAATCGAACCGTGGTCCTTAGGCTTCACAGGCATGTGCCTTAACTGCAAGCCATCTCTCCAGCCTTTTCTTTTCTTTCTTTCTCTCTCTCTCTCTCTCTTTTTTTTTTTTTTTTTTTTTTTTTGTTTGAGGTAGGGTCTCGCTCTAGCCCAGGCTGACCTGGAATTCACTATGTAGTCTTAGGGTGGCCTTGAACTCACGGTGACCCTTGGATGTATTTTCTTTTATACCTAGGAGTTGGGCTCTGTGGTCAGTGTTGTGAAGGACTGCCACCCGATTCTCCACAGCTGCAGCTACACTGATACCCTCACCACACTACATGTGTTCCCATTTCTCTACATCTTTGCCAACACCTTCAGTTGATTTCATTGTAGCCATTCTGGTGTGTGGGCATATCTCACTGAGGTTTAAAACAATGATATCAATGCCCGTGTGTGTGTGGGTATACACATAGCGGCCAGAAGACAACCTTAATTATTATCCTCAGGAATGTTGTCCACATCTTTTTGAGACAAGGTTTCTCCCTGGCCCGGAGTACATCAATGAGAATAGACAAATTAACCAGAATTCCCTAGGGAACCTCCTTTTCTGTCTCCCCAGCACTGGGTTTACAGGCATGGGCCACTATGCCCAGCCTTTAGATAGGTACTGGGGATTAAAACTCAGGTCCTCATGTTTGCAAGGCAAGTACTGTCTGACTGAGCTCTCTCTCCCTAGCCCTCAGTGTGTATTTTTTAAAAATACTTTTATTTATTTATTTGCAAGGAGAGAGAGAGAGAATATGCATGCCAGGGCCTCTATTCATGGAAAATGAACTCAAGACACATTTGCCACCTTCTGCATCTGGCTTTATGTGGGTACTAGGGAATTGAACTCTGGTCATTAGGCTTTATAGACAAACACCTTAACCATTGAGACATCTCTCCAGCCCCTTCACTGTGGTTTTGATCTGTGTTTCCCTGATGGATAATAATGTTGAGCAGTTTGTTTGTTTATCCATTAGGGATCATGTACGTATATATTTTGGGAGAGAGTTCTATTGGGATTGTATCAGTCCCTCTGGGACACAATACCCAACCAGAAGCAGCGTATGGGAGGAAAGGGTTTGTTTTAGCTTGCTGCTTTGAAGGGGAGGCCACTGTATTAATCAGGGTTTTCTAGAGGAACAGAACTGCTAGAATGAATTGCTATAAAAGGGAATTTATAGCAGTTGCAGGCCCAAGAATCACAGAACCTGGTAGCTGCTCAGTCCACGTGGCCAGATGCCTCAGCAGTCCCGACCCGGCACTGAAGGCCTGGAGGCTTCCTGAGGTGCCGCTGGGTTTTGATCCACGCAGGTCTTCGGTTGACGCTGGTCTTCAATCCACGCTGGAAGGCAGCAAGCAGCTCCGGCAGCCAAGTGGGAGAAAGAAGGGTCTCTTTCCACCCAGAGCTTCCTTATATCAAGTCCCCCTCTGAGCGGGGCCACCCGGTCTGGGGGAAAGGCTTACTCTGGGGGAAGGACTTCCTCCTTCAGTTGATCCTTCCTGGAAGTAACTCCAGAGACCCACCTGAAAGGGATTTCTGTGGATTACTAAACAGATCAAGTTGACAGCACCTTAGCCATCACAGCCACCGTGGCAGGGAGAGCATGGAAAGAGCAGATAGTGGTGTCGCATCTTCATGCCAACATGGAGGAAGTAGAGAGCTTAAAGGGCTGGACTCCAATACCTGCAAGGCCTGGCCCCTGTGACCCAATTCCACAGCAAGGCTCTTCCTCCTCAAAGGTGCCACAAACTTTCCACAGAGCACCAGCTGGGGATCAAGCTGGGACACATGAATCTAAGGGAGACATGTCACGTTCAAACCACCACAGGAATCATCTACATATCTTTTAACTGTGTTGTCTTCTTTTTTAAAAATATTTCATTTATTTACTTATTTGAGAGAGACAGACAGAGAGAGAGAGAGAGAGAGAGAGGAAGAGGCAGATCGATAGAATGGACTTGCCAGGGTCTTCAGCCATAGCAAATGAATTCCACACACATGTGCCACCTTGTGCATCTGGGTACAAGGGTACTGGGAAATCGAACCTGGGTCCTTAGGCTTCACAGGCAAGTGCCTTAACTACGAAGCCATCTCTCCAGCCCTGTGTTGTCTTCTTATTTTTGAACTGCAGGAATTCTTCCTGTTATCTAGAAGCGAGCCTGTGAGCAGATAATCACTGACCATATTCTCTCACTCCGAGCTGTCATCTTTTGGCTTTTTAAAAACTTTAAAAAAAATTATTTATTTTTATTTATTTGAGAGCGATAGACAGAGACAGAAAGAGGGAAAGAGAGAGAATGGGCACGCCAGGGCCTCCAGCCACTGCAAACGAACTCCAGACACGTGTGCCCCCTTGTGCATCTGGCTAATATGGGTCCTGAGGAATTGAGCCTCGAACTGGGGTCCTTAGGCTTCATAGGCAAGCACTTAACTGCTAAGCCATCTCTCTAGCCCCCCTTTTTTTTCCAAATTAAATTTGTTTTAATTTTTAAAAACTATTTTATTTATTTATTTGCAAGTAGAAAGAGAGAAGAGAGAGGAGAGACAGGGAGAGAGAGAAGGGGCATACCAGGGCCTCCTGCCATGCAAATACACTCCAGATGCATGTGCCACTTTGAGCATCTGGCTTTACATGGGTCCTGGGGAATTAACCAAGGTCATTAGGCTTTGCAGGCAAGCAGCGTAACTGCTGAGCCATCTCTCCATCCTTTTCTAAAACTTTTTATTGACAACCTTCATACATATAGACAATATACCATGATCGTAATCACCTCCCACTACCCTCCATTTTCCCCCTCCTGAATCCCCCTCCACTGAATCCCTTCTTTCCAACTAGTTTCTATTTTGATGTCATCATTCTTCCCCTCCTATTCTGCAGGTCATCTTTTGACTTTCTCACTCTCTTTCTGTCTGTCTCTCTCTCTTTTTTTGAGGTAGGATTTCACTCTAGCCCAGGCTGACCTGGAACTCACTATGTAGTCCCAGGCTGGCCTTGAACTCACAGTGCTGGGATTAAGGGCATGCACCACCACACCTTGTATCTCTTGACTTTCTTGACTGTGTACTTTGATGTTTTTAGTTTCCCGAAGCCCAATTAACCTATATTATCTTTTTGTTTCTTGTGTTTCCATGCCATGTCTAAGAACCATTGCCTAATCTAAGGTCACAGAGGTTTACCTTTGTGTTTCTGGGCTTTAACTTTGGTTTGTTTTGAGTTGTTCTCTGTAAATGGGGAGAAGTGGAGGCCCTTCTCCATTCTTCTGCACCAAGATGTCCAGTTTTCCTCCTGGCACCTTTATTGAAAAAATTTTGTCAGTAAATTATCCTGGCACTCCAGGTTTATTGAGCAGCCAGAGCTGAATTCCAACATGGCTTTGCTTCCCTAACACTCCCTGTCCCTCCCCCAGACTCCAGGTAGGGTCTTGCTCTATCCCAGGCTGACCTGGAATTCATGTGTAGTCTCAGGCTGGCCTTGAACTCACAGTTATCCTCCTACCTCTGCCTCCCAAGTGCTGGAATTAAAGGCCTGTGCCATAATGCCTGATTCTCACTTTTTTTTTTTTTTGACAGAGTAAGAGGCAGAGAGTAGAGAGACAGACAGAGAGAGAGAGAGAGAGAGAGAGAGAGGGTGCGCCAAGGCCTCCAGCCACTGCAAACGAATTCCAGACGCATGCGTCCCCTTGTGCATAACGTGGGACCTGGGGAATCAAACCTGGGTCCTTTGGCTTTACAGACAAACGCCTTAACTGCTAAGCCATCCCTCCAGCCCCCCCTTTTAAAAATCTATTTATTTGCATGTGTGTGTATGGGCACACCAAGGTCTCTTGCTCCTACAGATGAATACCTGCTCAACTACGTGGGGGGCTGGGGAATTGAACTCAGGCTGACAGGCTTTGCAACCAAGTGCCTTTACCTACTGAACCACCTCTCCAGCCCCTATTTATTTATTCATTTTAGATATTTATTTAGTTATTAGAGATAAAGAGAGATAGAGGGAGAATGGGCATGCCAGGGCCTCTAGCCACTGCAAATGAGCTCCAGATGCAGGTGCCACCATGTGCACCTGGCTTATGTGGGACATGGAGAATAGAACCTGGGTCCTTAGGCTATGCAGGTATGCACCTTAACCACTAAGCCATCTCTCCAGCCCTCACTTCCTTTTTTTATTTAAAAAAAAACAACAATTTATTTATCAGAGCAAGAGAGACAGACACAAAGAAAGAGGCAGACAGAGAGAAAGTAAGTATAGGCATGCCAAGGCCACCTGTCAGGGCAAACAAACTCCAGATACATGCACCACTTGGTGCATCTGGCTTTACATGGGTACTGGAGAATTGGACCCTGGTCATTAGGCTTTGCAAGCAAGGCCTTTAGTTACTGAGTCATAGCTCCAGCCCATGGCTTTGCTTCTTACCAGCATGTAGACAAGGACTGACTTTCTCTCTGAGCCTCAGTGGCTTCATCTGCCAAATTCCACCAATGGAGCCCACTGGAGGGTTTTCAGTTTCTCTTTGTGTGTGTGTGTGTATGTATGAGCATTGGATTATCATTGCTCATTCCAGGAAAAAAAAAATGGGAATGCCCAAAAGTAAAAAGAAAAAAATTTCATAATTTTACCAAATGCAGATCATTATTTTTTGGTCATGTCCTTCCTGCTTTCATCTTTCCATGCATGCACATATATGTGCATAAAATTATGAATACATACATCAAACACAAACATATCTATGTACACACAGACACAAGACCACACTGCATAATCCACTTCTTTCTTGATTTTGTTTCTGAAGTCCTGGGGATGGAACCCATGGTATCACACATAATGTGAAGCAAGAGTTCTCCTAATGAGGTACATTCCCAACACTGTTTCTCTCTCTTTTTAATTTTTTTTGTTGTTGTTTTTATTTATTTATTTGAGAGTAACAGAGAGATAGAGGAAGAGGCAAATAGAGAGAGAGAATGGGTGCGCCATGGCCTCCAGCCACTGAAAATGAACTCCAGATACATGCTCCCCCTTGTGCATCTGGCTAACGTGGTTCCTGGAGAATTGAGCCTCGAACCAGGGTCCTTAGGCTTCACAGGCACACTCTTAACCATTAAGCCATCTCTCCAGCCCCATTTCTCTGTTCTTTGTACGATTATACTGTATCAGTTCTTTTCTCATTGCTGAGTCAAAGTCCCTGGCAAGAAGCAACTGAAAGGAGGAAGGGTTTATTTTCTCACAGTTTGAGGAGCTGCAGTCCACCATGTTGAAGATGGCATGGAAACAAGAACCAGAGGCCTTTGGGCACATTGCATCCACAGTTAGGAAGCAGAGAAGACAGGAGGCCAGCAATACACACACACACATATAAAACCTTAAGTTCTAGCCAGGCATGGTAGCACATGCCTTTAATCCCTGCACTCAGCAGGCAGAGGTAGGAGAATCACTGTGAGTTCGAAGCCACCCTGAGCCTACAGACTGAATTTCAGGTCAGCCTGAGCTAGAGTGAGACCCTTCCTCAAAAAACAAAAAAAAAAAAAACAAAAAAAAAAAACCCACTTAAGTTCTTCGCCCTTCTTCCTGCACCCCATGACCCACTTCCTCCATCAAGGCTGTACCTCCTTAAGCTTCCTTAACCTTCTAATGTAGAGCCACCAGCTGGGGACCAAGTGTTCAAACACATGAGCCTATGGGAGCATGTCACATTCAGACCATAACATATGCCTTCTGGTTTTTTTGGGTTTTTTTGCCTGTTAAAATTTTTGTGCATATGTGTGGTGTGTGTGCATGCAGATTTACATGTGTGGTTGCATGTGCATTAAGGGAGTATGCATGCTTGTGTGTGCACACACATGTGAAGGACAAATGGTGATGTCGGCTGTCTCCCTCAGCTGTTCTGCACCTTAGTTATTGAGACGGGGTTTCTGTGTTTAGCCAGGGCTTGCTGACTCAGCTAGTCTAGCTAGCCAGCTTTTCCTGGGAATCCCCTGTCTCCACCTCCTGAGGAGTGAGATAACAGGGGGCTGCCACACCTGCCCTGTGTTTCTAGGGGTCCTGGGGATCTGAACTCCAGTCACTGTGCTTATACAGCAAGTGCTTTACCTTTGTCCGAGCCCCTAAACTTTTTAGATAAATACTTCAAGTTTTGTGGGGTTTTGGTTTTGGTTTTTCAAAGTAGGGTCTTGCTCTACCCCAGGCTGACCTGGAATTCACTCAGAGTGAATTCTCAGAGTGGCTTCAAATTCACAGTGATCCTCCTACCTCTACCTCCCCAGTGCTGGGATGAAAGGCATGCACCACCATGAGTGGGTTTTTTGTTAAAATATTTTATTTATTTATTTATTTGACCAAGAAAGAGGGATAGAGAGAGAAAGAGAGAAAATGAGCAGGCCAGGGCCTCCAGCCACTGCAAACGAATTCCAGATGTGTGTACCCCCTTGTGCATCTGGCTAACGTGGGTTCTGAGGAACTGAACCTGGGTCCTTTGGCTTTGCAGGCAAACACCTTAACCGCTAAGCCGTCCATGAGTGTTTTTGTTTTGTTTTGTTTTGGTTTGATTTGGTTTTTTGTTTTTTTGAGGTAGGGTCTCACTCTAATCCAGGCTGACCTGGAATTCACTATGGAGTCTCAGGGTGGCCTTGAACTCATGGTGATCCTCCTACCTCTGCCTCCTGAGTGCTGGGACTAAAGGTGTGTGCCACTATGCTGGCCCACGAGTGGTTGTTAAAAGGGTATTTTAAAAGGATTTAATTGCCTTCTTTACATTGAAAAACTAAGTTGTGTACATGGTAAAAATATGGAATAAGTTCTAGGAGTGTTCAATGACTCTTGACTTCAGAACCCAACTCCTCTCTCTAGAAGTGATCTTGTGTAGGAACTTCTGCATGTCCTCTGAAATTTGCTTGATGCCTGCACCTGTATGCCTGCCACACACGTGTACAGTTGTTTTTAAAAACATAGACAGGAGGGCTGGAGAGATGGCTTAGCGGTTAAGCGCTTGCCTGTGAAGCCTAAGGACCCCGGTTCGAGGCTCGATTCCCCAGGTCCCACGTTAGCCAGATGCACAAGGGGGCGCACGCGTCTGGAGTTCGTTTGCAGAGGCTGGAAGCCCTGGCACGCCCATTCTCTCTCTCCCTCTATCTGTCTTTCTCTCTGTGTCTGTCGCTCTCAAATAAATAAATTAATTAATTAAAAAAAAAAACATAGATAGGAGCCGGGCGTGGTGGCGCACGCCTTGAATCTCAGCACTCGGGAGGCAAAGGTAGGAGGATCACAGTAAGTTCAAGGCCACCTGAGACTACAGGATGAATTCCAGGTCAGCCTGGAATAGAGAGAGACCCCCCACCTTAGGGAAAACAAACAAAAAATAGACAAGTGGGTAGCATGCAGCTATCCAGTCCCCTCCTTTCCTTCCTGAACCTCCACATCCTGGTACTTTTTCATAGGTGACACGCCAAGTCTTATTTCTTTGTTAACACATGAGGGGCAGGTTTGTTCATAGACTTTTTGCCTCCTTTAGGTAATTTCCCTCAGGCATTTGTCGAGAGTCATATCCCATAGACACATGTCTTGAATGCTTTGTACCCAGCCAGTCAGAGCCACCAGCAGCCTCTGCGGCTTCTTTCTCATGCCAGGAGTGCACTCTGCCTGGTTTTGAATTAGTGAAAATCCAAACGGAGCCACATGCAGGCACCCTGATTTTCTTTCCCCTGTGGTGTTAATTAAGTGTGTGAGATTTACCCAAGTTGTTTATGGACTTACTCATTCTGTGTATAATCTGTAAATTCCCAATGCTCTAGGTAAATGTATGGACTATAAGAAATCTATCAGGCAGGCATGGGTGGTGCATGCCTGTAATCTCAGCACTGGGGAAACTGAGGTAGGAGGATCACTGTGAGTTTGAGACCAGTCTGGGCTAGAGTGAATTTCAGGTCAGGCTGGGCTAGAGTGAGACTCCGTCTCAACAACAACAAAAAAGAAATCCAGAGGCCAGACATGGTGGAGCACGCTTATAATCCCAGCACTCGGGAGGCAGAGGTAGGAGGATCTCTGTGAGTTCAAGGCCAACCTGAGACTACATAGTGAATGCCAGGTCAGTCTGGGCTAGAGTGAGACCCTACCTCAGAAAAAGAAAAAGAAAATCTATGTTTATACAGAACTATCTGTGTGTCTGCATATAGTATTAACATGCACACATGTATGTACAAATACACACATATAAGCTCTATCTCATGGGGGAGATGCTTAACAAGGTATTTAGAAAACATTCCAAAACCTCCCTCCCTGTCTGCCTTCTTTCCTACCCTCCCTCCTTCCCTTCCTTTCTTCTCTTCCTCTCTCTTTGCTGCTGAAGCTATCGTTTTAGGCAGTCACAAAGGATTAGCCCGTCAACCTCCACACGGACCCTTCCGGCTGGGAGGTGCTGGTATGTCTGCGTGCCCAGGGCGCAGGGCGCAGGGCTAGGACCTGGCACTGGCCAGGCTGACGCCCCCGCTGGCGCTCTGTCCCGCAGGCGGAGGAAGGCGCCCCCGGAGGACCCCGGCAGCCTCGCGCCGACCGCTGCCCGCCGCCCCCACGGACGCTGCCCCCGGGTGCCTGCCAGGTGACCCGCTGCCAGGCCGACTCCGAGTGCCCGCGGCACCGACGCTGCTGCTACAATGGCTGCGCCTACGCCTGCCTGGAAGCCGTGCCACCGCCGCCAGGTAAGCCAGGCTGGGCTTGGGGTCAGTGTGGCCATGGAAGGGGGACCATATGCCGGCGACCGGGGCACGGAAGGAACGCATTTGCTCTGGGCCACGGGCTCTCTCCGCGGTGCGCTCTCCCGAAGCCTTCAGCACCTACTGGGGTGTGATCACCCCGTCTAAGTCCTTGGAGCCCACAGCACCGCCGGAGACACCCACCCCAGAAACACGACCACCTGCACGAGGGCAGGATAAGTGAGATTAACAACAACAACAATCGTAACTAATAATAATGGGGCTGGAGAGATGACTCAGCCATTAAAGGTGCCGCCGGCAAAGCCTGATGGCTGGGGTGCCCTTCCCCAGTATCCAAGACCAAGAGAAGTTGGAGGAGGCAAGAATCGCCCGCTTTATTTTCTTTAGGGTGAGTTCTCACCAGTGATAAGGGGCTTGAAGTCATTGTCACAAGCAGTGACTGTGGGAGTGTTGCCCCGGGCAGGGAGGGACCAGCGGGTGTCCTTTCTAGGCACCCTGCTGGCTCCCACCCAGCCTTCACAGGAAAGTCGGAATCGCGCTCCCTCCCGGTGGAAGAGCATAAACCATCCCACCACGCCCCAAGCACAGGAGGCGCCCTTCCTCTGGGGTGCCAACACTCACTGGAACACAGTCTTACCTGCTGCCTAGGCCAGGGGATTTTTATTTATTTATTTTTGAATTTTTAAGCTTTTATTTATTTATTTATTTATTTATTTATTTATTTATTTATTTATTTATTTATTTTTGAGTTTTGAGGTAGGGTCTCACTGTAGCTCAGGCTGACCTGGAATTCACTGTGTAGTCTCAGGGTGGTCTCGAACTCACAGTGATTGTCCTACCTCTGCCTCCCAAGTGTGGGATTAAAGGCGTGCGCCACTAGGCCCTACTAATCTTTCTTTTTTTTTCTTTTTCTTTTTTTTTTTTTTTTTTTTTGGTTTTTCGAAGTAGGGTCTCACTCTAGCACAGGCTGACCTGGAATTCACTATGGAGTCTCAGGGTGGCCTTGAACTCACAGCAATCCTCCTACCTCTGCCTCCCGAGTACTGGGATTAAAGGCGTGCGCCACCACGCCTGGCTCCGACTAATCTTTCTTTAAAAAAAAAACTTTTTATTTACAGCTTCCATAAGTATAGAAAATAAACCAAGATACTTCCTACCCATCCATCACCTCCACTCTCCCCCTCTCAAGTCCCCCCTCCATTGAATCCTTGCTTCTTTCCAATTATTCTCTCTTCTATTTTGATGACATCATTCTTCCCTCCTATTATGCAGGTCTGTGTAGGGAGTGTCAGCCACTGTGAGGTCACGAATATCGAGGCCATTTTGTGTCTGGAAAACTGTATTATCAGTATTCCTTCTCTTCCTTTGGCTCTTACATTCTTTCCATCACCTCTTCCACAATGGACCCTGAGCCATGGAGGGTGTGACAGAGATGTCTCACTCAGTGCTGAACACGCCACTGTCTCTTCTTCTCAGCACTATGGTGACTTTTCAGTCACCCCAGTGGTCATCACCATCTGAAAAGGGAAGCTTCTCTAACCAAAAATGAGAAAAGCATTAATATATGGGCATAAACATTCAAAAGTGCTTAGCGGGCATTTTGGTTGGCATAATCTATGCATTTAGCCAGACAACAGCAGGTGTTATACCCCTAGGGCTCATGACCTTCCTAATCATAGGCTTTTGAGTAGGTTTTCAGTGCCAGGCATTTATTCCCTCCTGTGGAGTGGACCTACAGTCCAATATAAACATACATACATACATATATATGTATATGGAGAGAGAGAGAGAGAGAGAGAGAGAGAGTTAGTTTTGGGGCTGGAGGGATGGCTTAGAAGTTAAGGCATTTGCCTGCAAAGCCAAAGGATACAGGTTCAATTCCCCCAGACCCATGTTAGCCAGAGGCACAGTGGGCGCACATGTCTGAAGTCTGCAGTGGCTGGAAGCCCTGGCACGGCCATTCTCTCTCTGTGTGTCCCTCTCTTTCTCTGTCAAATAAATAAATAAATAAACAAAATATTTTTAAAAACCACATATATAGTTTTTTAAATATTTTAAAATATATTTTATTTATTTGAGAAAGAATCAGACAGATAGAGAAAGAATGGGCGCACCTGGGCCTCTAGCTACAGGAAATGTACTCCAGATGCACGTGCCGCCTTGTGCATTTGGCTTACGCGGGTCCTGGGGACTCAGACCTGGGTCCTTAGGTTTCATAGGCAAGTGCCTTAACTGCTTAGCCTTCTCTCTAGCCTAGTGGGGTTTTGTTTTTGTTTTTGTTTTTGTTATGTAACCCAGGCTGGTGTTGAACTTAAGATCCTCCTGCCTCTAGCTCTTGAGTGCTGGGATTACAGACATGCCACCATACCTGCACCCTTTCTCCCAAGTTCTTCTGAGCAACACACAAAATTGTACAACTGTGCATGCCAGCCTGGAAGCCTTCCCACATATCATCTCATTTCATGCTCACGTTTCCACCTGGGGAGCCTTACTTACAGCTGAAGACTCAGGCTCAGGCTCAGAGAAACTGAGCCATTCGCTCATGATCACCCAGCAGCAGATTGAGTCCAGGTATCTGACTAGAGAGAAACGTCCACTGCCTTAAGCCCTGTGCACAGGGTTGGGAACCCTTGGCCCATATACAGGTGCCCCCATGGAATATTCTTCTTGGACACCCACAAGGCTCACTTCCTTAGTCCCTTTCCTCAGAACCAACTTCTCTCAGAGGCTGTCCCCTGGATAGAAGTCCCTCCTCCTGCAGGTCCTCCCCTCCTTTGTCTCCCTGTAGCCTAATGTACATGGCTGCATTTCTCTCCCCGTTGGAGGTCAGCCCCTCAAAGGGCCGAGGGTGGGGCTGTTTCAATTCCTGCTGCTCCCCACTTGGTGTGGCTTTGCAGACCCTCACAGAACACTCAGTCATTGCAGCAGGAAGAGCATTAGTTAGCAGCAGTGGTATCTGGCACTGGGTTCTCAGCCTTGCCACCTAGAGTGGGAGACTTGGGTCGGAGTGGTGAGTGTAAGCCTGGGTGCTTCAGGGTCGCCAGCCATATCCCTGGTGACTACCCACCAGGGTAAGGTGTGCTGGGGCCACTGTTACTTTTCCTGTAGTTGGGACCCACAAGGCCGGGCACATTTCAGCTGCTTCCTAGGGCCTCTGTCTCACCCTGTCCTCTGTCAGTTCTAGATTGGCTTGTGCAGCCGAAACCCCGGTGGCTTGGTGGCAATGGCTGGCTGTTGGATGGGCCCGAGGAGGTATTGCAAGGTACCCGCCAGACTCCCGAACTGCTTTCAGAACTTGGCAGCCCCAGGCAGCCCATGGGTCCTTAGACAGCATCCTCACCTTCCTGACCCTCCCTGGGCTCCCCAGAGCTGCCAACTGGGGACGCAGCTCATTTCCCACAGCAGGCCCTCCTTCCTGGCTAGAGAACGGGAAGGAAGTGGAGGGGCCTGGGCTAGTTTCCAGTCCCCTGGCGTCCTCCCTGAGGAGCTCACTGGTTCCTGGTGAGGGGGCTTCCTTTGGGAGACTGGCAGTGGGAGAGTGGTTTCTGAAGGGAAGGACACGCAGGCTTGAGCCACACTTTGTGAGGTGTGGGGGCGTACACTGTGTGTGTGCACTTGGGTTTGTCACTGCACCCCGTGCACGTGCCGGTTCTTGTGGTTGTGGTTGATGTTTGCATGTCTATGTGCAGTCACACGCATGTGGTGTGTTGGTACAAGGTTCATGGAATATGAACGTGGAGTGTGGGTTGATATGCCAAGATGTGTGTGTGTGTGTGTGTGTGCACACACAGCTGTAGCTGCGAGTGAGTGTGTGTTTCGATGAGCATGCAGAAATGTAAAGATGTGTTTGGGAGCCTGTGCCTCTGTGTGTGTGTGTGCACGTGTGTGTGCTAAACGTAGGTGGGAGGCAGCCTCTGAGCAAGGGGCACTGTCCACACCCCAGAGTCGGCCCCTGATGCCCAGCTCGTGTCTCCCCACAGCAGAGGTGTGCAGCACCACTGAGGACGGGGCAGAGCCGCTGCTGTGTCCCTCGGGCTACGAATGCCACATCTTGAACCCAGGTGACCCCGCTGAGGGTGTCCCCAACCGTGGGCAGTGTGTCAAGCAGCGCAGGCAGACAGGTGAGTGTGGCCGCCCCAGTCGCACTGTTTGGGGAACATCCCATCACTCCAAGCCTGGCCAGGGCTCCTCCCTCCCCCACTGCCCAGCTCCTTTGGTGTCCTGCCCAGACCAGCTCTGCGGTTTCTAAATGGGAGGTCGTGGGGTCAGTTTGCTTATCTCTCCCCAGCCTTGGCTTCCGCCTCTGTACAATGGGGCTCCTTCGTGCTGTTATGGGATCTGCTGAGACCACCCAGGCAGAGCTCTTGGAGCATAGCCAGGCAGCTGGGTAACATTGAATATTGTATGTCCATCTCTGGATCTGTCATAAACCACAGAGGTTTTTAAATTTTTATTTATTTATTTATTTATGGGAGTGGGGAAAGGCAGACAGAAAGAGAAAGAGAATGGGTATGCCAGGGCCTCTAGCCACTGCAGATGAACTCCAGACATGTGTGCCATCTTGTGTATCCGTCTTACATGGGTACTGGGGAATCAAACCTGGGTCCTTAGTCTTCACATGCAAGTGCCTTAACAGCTATGCCATCTCTTCAGCCCAGATATTTTATTTATTTATTTATTTATGAGAGAGAAAGAGGCAGATAGAGAGAAAGACTGGGCACACCAGGGCCTCTAGCCACTGTAAATGAACTCCAGATGAATGTGCCACCTTGTGCATCTGGCTTTACGTGGATACTGGAGAATCAAACCTGGATCCTTTGGCTGAGGCACTATGCCCCTGTGGGCATAGATGGGCACAGGCAGAAAGACTCCCACCTGTGGTTTTCCTTTTCTTTTCTTCTTTAGGCAGGCCCAATAGACTGGCCTTTTTTTTTTTTTTTTTTTTTAATGTGAGGGAGCAAGAGCAAGTGTGTCTGTGTGTGTGTGAGAGAGAGAGAGAGAGAGAGAGAATGAATAGGCACACCAGGTCCTCCAGCCACTGCAGTGGAACTCCAGATGGCTGTGCCACCTTGTGCATATGTGCGACCTTGCGTGCTTGGGTCACCTTGTATATCTGGCTTACATGGGATCTGAAGAGTCAAACATGGGTCTTTAGGATTCACAGGCATGTGCCTTAGCAGCTAAGCCATCTGCCCAGCCCCTGCTTTTGTTTTTGAGACAGGGTCTTTCTACATAGCCCAGGCTGGCCTTGAACTTGTATTCCTCCTTCCTCAGCCTCTCAAGTGCTGAGATTATACACACGTGTCACCAGGTCTGGATCCCACATTTGTTTTATTTTTGTTTATTTTCAAGGGAAGAGAAAATGAATGAATGAATGAATGAGAATGGATACACCAGGTCCTCTTGCCATTGCATGTGCCACCTTGTTCATCTGGCTTTATGTGGGTACTGGGGAATTATACCCAGGCCGTTCGTTAGTTTTCACAATCAAATGCCCTTAATCACTGAACCATTTCTCCAGCCTCCACCTGTGTTTTGACAGGAAAAAAATATTTTTGTTTGCCTTACAAGCATCATTTTTTTATTTATTTGGAAATAAATGGAAACATTTTTATTTATTTATTTGCGAATAAATAAAGTATTTTTATTTATTTATTTGCAAGAAGAGAGATAGAGAGAATGGGTACACCAGGGCCTCCAACCTCTGCAAATGAACTCCAGATGCATGTCCCCCCCCCCCTTTTTTGGTTTTCCGAGACAGGGTCTCACTCTGGCCGAGGCTGACCTGGAATTCACTCTGCAGTCTCAGGGTGGCCTCAAACTCATGGCAATCCTCCTACCTCTGCCTCCCAAGTGCTGGGATTAAAGGCATGCACCACCACGCCTGGCACATGTGCCACTTTTTGCATCTGGTTTTACATGGGTACTGGGGAATCAGACTTGGGTCATTCATTAGGCTGTGCAGGCATGTGCCTTAATAGTTAAGCCATCTCTCCAGCCCCCAGCAAACTCTTCACAAGATGATAATTCCCTATACTGAAACCCACTTAATCCACCATATATCCTGGCTTAGTGCACACGTCACAGGGCTGTGGCATTCCCTCCTGATCACAGACTGGATGAATGCTGTAGGTCACTGCCATTGCCCAGCATTAAGAAGCAGAATCAAGTTAGCAGGGTGGTACAGGCCTGTACTGCAAGTACTTGGAAGGCTGAGGAAGGGGGTTCATGAGCTTGACTCTAGCCTGGGCTATAAAGTAATTTCAGGCCAGGCTAGGCTATGTTGTGAGACTGTCTCAAAAAAAAAAAAAAACGCTAGGGGCTGGACAGATATTTCAGCAGTTAAAGGCACTTGTTTCATAGTGTTCTGACCCAGGTTTAACACCTCAGCATGCATATAAAGCCAGATGCAAAAGCAGAACAGCAAACATTGGCTCTCATGTCTGGTATGAAAGCATTCATACGTTTTCATTTAAAATAGCCCCGGTGGGCTGGAGAGTTGGCTCAGTGATTAAGGTGCTTGCCTGCAAAGCCTAAGGACCCATGTTCAACTCTCCAGATCCCACATAAGCCAGATGCACAAAGGTGAGGCGGGCGCAAGGTCTCACATGCCCACTAGGTGGCGCAAGCGTCTGGAGTTCAAATTCAGTGGCTGAGGCCCTGGCGCACCAGTTGTCTCAATGGGTTTAGTCCATAGAAGGAGTCAAAGTTTAATTAGACTGTTGGGAGGCAGCGCAGCTATGGAACTGGTTGGAAGAAGTGGGTCCTGGGGGTGCTCCTTTGAAGGGCCCATCTTGGACCAGGTTCCTTCTTGGGACTTTTCTCTCATGAGATAAGAAGCCCCAGCCCACTCCACACTCTCACCCCTGTGACACTCTCCCTCCCCCAAAATCGACAGCCAGGCAAACCTCAGATGAACCTTGGACCGAACCTCTGAAGTGATGAGCCCAAATCAGTCCTTCCCGTCCCCCCCCCCCATCCAAGTTGATTTCACAGATATTTGTCACTGTGACTAGAAACCAACTAACACAGCCTCGGAAAAATCCTGAAAGTTTTCTCCTCACTTGTTTTCCAGAAGGGCGATTCCTGCGACACAAGTCTTACAAAGAATATCCAGGTAAGAGAAAACGGGCTTTTCTTCTTTACAGAGAATGTAGAAGAGGAAAGTGACATTTCATAAGTGAAGAAGACCAAAATATAGGGCTGAGATAGAAGGGACAAAATGAGAATTAGTTTTGAGAAATGAATAAAGCAGAAACCCTCTTGTTATGATGTTGGACAGGACAGGTGTGAGCCTCATGCTGGGTGTCAGAACCTGGGCTGGGTATGTCGCCCTCCATTCAGGAAACTGGAAAAGATGGCTGGTACTTTTATCCATCTATCTAATCATACACCAATCTGATAATCCATTTGTTTATCCAATCACCTATCCCTCCACTCACCCACCCACCCACCTGCCCATCTATTTCCCCCTCCCTCTTTTCATCCATCTGTCCAGCATATCTTATTTATTTATTTGAGAAAGGAAGGGAAAGGGTGTATTGAGACACTAGGGTCTCTTGCAGTGAACTCCAGATGTGTGTGCCATTTTGTGCACCTGACTTTACGTGGGTACTGGGGAATCAAACCTGGGTCATCGATCTTAGGAAGCAAGCGCCTTTTACCACTGAGCCATCTCTCCAGCCCAGGACTGTGTTCTTGTTGCAGACGGTGACTCAAAGAATGTGGCAGAACCCGGGAAGGGACAGCAGAGGCCCTTTCAGTAAAGCAAGGACAGGGCTGGTAAGTGGAGGGAAGAGAGTTCTTGTCGCCAGGTGCCCAGCTGGCTACCATCTCCATGTTGGGCACACGAGGGCACAAGCAGAGTGATCTAGTTGCAATGATGACCAGGGAACTGTTTCTGTGCCCCTGGGGACTTAAACCTGAGTCCAGGCTGGCCGGTGACTGTCCCTTCTGTCTGTTGCTTTCATGCCAACAAACTTAGACCAACAATGTGTCCGACGCCCCGGGACTCTTGTCTGTCTCCTGTGTTCTGTCAGCAGCGCTGTGGAGGCCACGTGGATGGCAGTGGTGTGGTGCTCTGTTCTCAGGAGCAGTTCAGGACACCCACTGCACCACAGTGCTCAGCGGGTGCGCAGTGTACATGCGCGCATGCTCTGGGGCATCAAAGGGAACAAATCCCACAAGCCCCTGGTTTGCAGCCTGGCAGGACTCTAACTCAGCCATCCAGCAGATCAAGAAGGTGGCAACAGATAGATGCATATGTTTGGAGGGAATGGTGAGAGTGATGTGCAGGACAGTGCCTTGATGGGGCTGGGGGCGGGTCAGGGAGGCCCTGGGAGGAGGGACATTAAGACAAAAGCTGAGGAACCAGAAGGTGCCATTCGGGGGTTGGGGGAAGCAGTTGGAGGATGACATCAGATAGAGGGAACTGAAGAATGGGTTCCAAAGGAGGGGAGCCTTGGCTGGGAGGACCACAGAGAAGCCACCAAGGGGGACAGAGGACATCAAAGAGGCTGGCTGTAGAGGGGGTTGCCAGGTGAAATACACAACAGGACCATGCAGAGGCTGAAGGGTAGCAGCTCCCAGAGGGTCCCCAGAATCTATCCAGGTCCCTAAATACTGACAGCTCAAGGAGCAAATGAAAGCCATGAAGGGAGGCGACTCCCCCAGTGGTCCTTAAAAGGATAAAAGATCCCAGACTACAGGATACACAAGACTTAGTCCTCAAGGTCTGAGTCTATCAGGGGGGCAATTGGTGCCAGCCTGCCTATTGTCTGCTGGTGATGGAGCCATCCCTAGCATGCGTTCGATGCAGTTGAGTCTTACAGCTTTCAGCAGGAGATTCTGAGACCAAGGATCAACACAAGACTTGAACCACAGCTGAGGACAGGAGAACATAAAGACTTCAGGGCCAGTCTGGCCTGGCAATAAATTCCTCTCTTTCACCTGGTGGAATTAAGTAAATAACTCTCCAAGCCTCAGTTTCCCCTTTCATAAAATGGGCATGATGGTGTTGGATGTCAGAAGCTAAATTAGAGGCTGCCACAAAACCTTCACAAGAGGTTGAGGATTTCATCTTTGCATAAATGTGTCTTTGTTTTTAGTATTGTTTTGTTTGTTTGTTGTTGTTGTTGTTGTTGAGGTAGGGTCTCACTCTAGCCCAGGCTGTTCTGGAATTCACTATGTAGATTCAGAGTGACCTGGAACTCACATCAGTCCTCCTACCTCTGCCTCCCAAGTGCTAAGATTAAAGGTGTGAACCACCACACCCAGCTTTTTTATTATTCTTATTTTTATTTATTTACTTATTTGAGAGAGAGAGAGGGAGGGAGGGAGGAAGGGGAACAGATAGAGAGAGGGTGCACCAGGGCCTCCAGCCACTGCAAACGAACTCTAGATGCATGTGCCACCTTGTGCATCTGGCTTGTGTGGGTACTGGGGAATCGAACCTGGGTCCTTAGGCTTCGCAGGTAAGTGCCTTAACTGCCAAGCCATCTTTCCAGCCCCAGTAATGTGTCTTTCTGGTGCTCCTGGTGGAGCCAGAGTAGGACAGACATCCTGCCCAAAACCAATGCATTCACATCTCTTCTTTTGCTTCCTTTTCAGCCTGTGCAAGCGAATCCCTCCACTTTCTGCTGAGAAAGTCAGGCAAACCGTGTGAGCCCAGAGGTCACACCCAACTGCACAGAACATCACCCAGAGCTCCTGAGAGGTGGGACAGCTTGGCCCTCCCCAGCCTGCTGACTTGGTGTGAGTCCCTTACCAGCTCTGGGTCCCTCTTCAAGCACCCTGGATGCACATGCAGCTTCTAGGTGACTTTTGCAGATTTTAACTTTGGAATGCATGTATTCATCCCAAAGGTTCTCGAAATAAATTCTCCCACCATATCATGGAAGTGGACTTGTCCACTCATGTTTGAGTCACAGTTTTAACTACTAGTGGCCTTAAATGGGACATACTGAAGGGTACACCGCAGCAGTTGGCAAGAGGGGGTTTAGAAAGACAGGATTTGACTCTCAGTCCCTGAGGGTTTGCTGTCCTCTATCACTGTTTAATCACGGGTGGGTGGTGGGATGGGTGTTATTTGGGGTGAAATGTCAGCTCAGCTGTGTTTGTGAAGGCCAGGGACCTCTGGGCCGCATCCTTCCCTATTGGAGGTTGGAATTCTCAAGAGGCTCTGAGAGGAGGATGCTACCAAAAGTGAGATTTTAGGATGATTCCTGGAGAAAATTCAGAGAAATTGAATCGGAGAAGACAGTCAGAAGAGGATGAGGAAATAAGGGCGCCCATGGACAGCGTTGAGACAGTCTACGAGAGGTGGTTCCTGCAGGCAGCCTGATACTGCCCCGCAGCTCTGGAGCGCCTGGTCTGCACAGGTGTGTAGGGAGTGGGGTCCACTGCAGTGCACCCTTGACTTGATAATTTGCTGTCAACATCTCAAAACTTACAAATTGTTGAGCAAGAGGCCAACTGTTAGCCTTGCAAACAAGGGGGAGGCCCTGAGTCACAACATGGAGTGAACCACACTGGGGTTGGTCACAGGGGTTGGAGTATTTGTAAAGTCTTCAACACCTATCCGTACAGGCGTCCTTGTGCAGGGCTGGTGGTCAACTGTAGGAGAGCCCACATTCCTGCTGGAGAGGGAATGGCATGAGGAACCCACAGGGACCGAGCAGTCATACAATCCAAGTCTCAACAACCTTTGTACAAAAATGTACACACGGGGGCTGGAGAGATGGCTTAGCGGTTAAGCGCTTGCCTGTGAAGCCTAAGGACCCCGGTTCGAGGCTCGGTTCCCCAGGTCCCACGTTAGCCAGATGCACAAGAGGGTGCACGCGTCTGGAGTTCGTTTGCAGAGGCTGGAGGCCCTGGCGCGCCCATTCTCTCTCTCTCCCTCTATCTGTCTTTCTCTCTGTGTCTGTCGCTCTCAAATAAATAAATAAAAAATGACCAAAAAAAAAAATGTACACACGGGGCTGGAGAGATGGCTTAGCAGTTAAGGTGCTTGCCTGCAAAGCCTAAGGACCCATGTTCGACTCCTCAGATCCCACGTAAGCCAGATGCACAAGGTCGCACACATGCACAAGGTGACACACATGTCTGGAGTTTGATTGCAGTAGCTGGAGGCCCTGGAGTGCCAGTTCTCCCTCTGTCTGTCTCTCTCTCTCTTGTTCTCTTGCATAAAAAAGGCCAGTCTGTTGGGCTTGCCTCAAACAATGAACATACACATGCATACACACACACACACAGACACACATGCACACACAGGCACACCAATCACCTGTTTTTTTTTCATCCATTCTAGTCAACACTTTTCATCCCAAAATGGGCTTACCCGAGGGCCCTGGATCTTAACAGCACTTCTTGAAAATGGCTCAGTGGTTAAAGGTACTTCTTGGCCCTAGTTCAATTCTCCAGCACCCACGTAAGAGTGGATACAATGTGGAATAATTTCAGCAGGTCTATGGCAGTAGGAGGCAGAACCAGGAGAATCTGGAAGCTCATAAACCAGCTAGACTGGCTCACATGATGTGACCTAAACACAAGGGACATCCTATCTCAAATGGGAGAGGACAAACACCTCAAGATTGTTCTCAGATGTCCACACATGTACTGTGGTGCCCTGGCCAGTGGGGAGTCGAACAAGGAAACAAGGGGAAAATTAACCTGAATGAAAGAAGGCAAACAGACACAAGAAGGAGACCATGCTAGATGTTTGTCACGGCCTCAAGAGTTTATTCTTACATGTAGATTTATATAGGGTTGTAGGAGGAAGGGGACGTGGTCAGGGCAAGCAGTTGCAGGGGGATGAGGACGTGGTCAGGGCAAGGACTTGTCAGGAAACCTAGAGGGGATGTAATTAGGTGTTCATTTAATCTTGCCTCACTGGCTTAACATCCTGACTGCACCAGGTTTCACATCCTGACCATAAACTGGCCTTTTGCAAAAGATAAGATTCTGTAAGCAGTCTGCTGACCGGTTCCAGAAATACCTAACAGAAAGCTGGATGGACCAGCTTTCTGAGTAATGAGTCAGTTTATGAGCAGGCCCAGGCAAAATGGAGAGGCTTTTGCTCTATGGCTCCCAACACTATAGTATAGGCATGCCCCCCCACCACATCATACAGATCCACACATAATACACACACTACACAATAATAATAAAACAAGACTTCCCCTGTGCCTCCATTCCACACCCACCCAGGCACACACATATCTTTCCTTCCCAGGATACTGTGCTCAACAAGAGAGGTGAGTTTCCCACCCAGGCTCAAGGGGAGAGTAAGGGCCACAGTCACTTCCAGCCAGTTCTGAGCCTCAGGACACTTAGTTAGCTCAAGAATGATCCTTTTTTGTCTATTTGTTTTTTCAAGGTAGGATCTCACTCTAGCCCAGGCTGACCTGATAATCCCACTGCAGTCCAAAAGTGGCCTCGAACTCAGAACTCATGGTGATCTACCTACCTCTGCCTCCTGAGTGCTGGATCAAAGGTGCTCACTGCCACATCCAACAACTTCCTGGTTTTGTGTGTGTGTGTGTGTGTGTGTGTGTGTGTGTGTGTGTGTGTGTATGTGTGTGTGTGAACAATAACAGAAAACAAAAAAGGTGCTCCCCCCAAATTAATAAAAACTCCAGAACAAGTGGGCACTTGTCACACCTCCAGGGCAGAGCCTGACTTTCACAGGGATGGAAAGAAAGGCTCATCACGGGACACACAGATGAGCTTTCTTCTGTTAATTCCAACCCCGCATCCCCTCCACGGCTTCTATGGGGTAAGCCGGGGACACAATCAGGGTCACTGTTAAATCACACCTACACACCTCACACCTACATGATCTGAACTTGCTGGGGACCTGGACCTGGTTGGCACATGCCCATGGAGTTCTCCTGGCAGCCAGGCTTTTCTGGGCAGGGGACATGAAGTAGAAGCAAGTTGTCACACAACCGGCGGAGGCTAGCGCGCGTCCACACTCTATGTCCTCTCAGATGAGGAGACAGGTCATCCTGGTCTTGGAGGACTCACTCAAGACACGGAGGCAGCAAACACTCAAGCCAGGGTCCTTGCAGGTCAGTCCCTTCCCACCTGGCTTTGTCAGGGGACTTCACCCCATGGCTCAGGATAGCTATAAATGTGGAGCACACAACACTGTGAACTTACTTAAAACGTCATGAGATCTTTTGCAATTTTTTTTTTCAAGGTAGGGTCTCACTCTAGCCCAGGCTCAACTGGAATTCACTATGGAGTCTCAGGGTGGCCTCGAACTCAAAACGATCCTCCTACCTCTGACTCCCGGATGCTGGAATTAAAGGCGTGCACCACCACTCCAGGCCTTTTGCAATTTTTTTGGTCACGTGATTGTGCATTCTCCAGCATGAACTTGGTAGCTGACAATGCAGAGTTGTAATGTCTGAAGGTTGAACATGTCTGCGGGAAGTCTAGAGGCCATGGACAGACAGCTGGCTCGGGCCCTTAATGCTGACTTCCTTGGTCTGTGAGTTCCAGGAGGGACCAGATGGTGTGACTGTTTATCATCCTGCAGAGGGCACTAGTGTGTAGGGACTGAGCTGAACTCCCTCCACTTCCTGGGTTGCCCTCTAGATGCTGGGGAAGAGACTCCGAGTTCCAATTCTAGGCACTTACATGACCTGTGCCTCGGTTTACCCTTCTGTGAGATGGGTGTCACAAGAGTGGCTGAGAGGAGGTTGTGCATATTGTAAGTGCTTGGGTAAATGAGGGTGGTTATAATCCTCGTTACCCTGGATCAGTGCATCCACTGATTCTTGTGACCAGCATTGGAAATCCAGTCTCACAGCTGTTAAGCAAGTTCCCTGAGATCACACAGGCAGGCAGTGGCAGAGCTGGGCCCCGAGCCTAGAGCTGCAAACACCCAAGTCTAGCTGAGCTGCTTCTACTTTGGGGTGAGTCCTGCCCACCTGCCAGGTGGCCCTCAGCAAGTTACCCAGTGCGCCTGAGCCTTGGGTCTGTCAGCAATGGTTGAGTGGGACAGAATTTTCACTCTCAGTCACTTTACACCAAATCTATGTGTTCCTCTCACAGCAGCCTGGGGAATTGCTTCTTAGAGACCTCCATCCAGGTGAATTCCCAGGGTGTGTGGCCTCTCGTGCTAAAATGAATTTTACAGTGAGCTGATTAGAAAGCAGAGTTGGTAACTTTTTTTAAAAAATTATTTATTTATTTGAGAGTGACAGATAAAGGGGGGGTAGAATGGGCGCGCCAGGGCTTCCAGCCTCTGCAAAGGAACTCCAGACGCGTGCGCCCCCTTGTGCATCTGGCTAACGTGGGACCTGGGGAACCGAGCCTCGAACCGGGGTCCTTAGGCTTCACAGGCAAGCGCTTAACCGCTAAGCCATCTCTCCAGCCCCAGAGTTGGTAACTTTTATTAAAGATAGAAAGAGAGCTGAAGCCTAAGGACCCCGGTTCGAGGCTCGGTTCCCCAGGTCCCACGTTAGCCAGATGCACAAGGGGGCGCACGCGTCTGGAGTTCCTTTGCAGAGGCTGGAAGCCCTGGCGCGCCCATTCTCTCTCTCCCCTCTATCTGTCTTTCTCTCTGTGTCTGTCGCTCTCAAATAAATAAATTAAAAAATTTAAAAAAAAAGAAAGAAAGAGAGCTGGGGAGGTATCTCAGTGGTTAAAAGCACTTGTTTGACAAGCCTGCTTACCTCAGTTCAGTTTCCCAGCACCCAAGAAAGCCGGGTGCACCGTGGTGAGTGTGTCTGGAGTGTGCTTGCAGTGGCAGGAGGCTACAGAGTGCCCTGTCTCTCTCACATAATGAGCTAATTTCTTTAAAAAATAAAGCTAAATAAGGGAGTATGAAAGCATACTTGGGAGCAGGTGTGGGCTTCTTGAAAGAAGCGTAGGCTAGAATAGAGAAGGCAAACCTGGAGCATGGGTCTGGGCGCCTCAGGGGAGGTTCTCAAGTAACTTACTTTGTAATGGGTGTGTATGTAGGGACTTGGTGACTCTCAAGTGACTTCCCTGAAGGTTTCCGGGAGAACACCTTGATGTTCCGTAAGGAGTGTCATTTGTAAAGTGGACTTACGAGGGGCATTTGTCCAGATCTAGGAATGAGAAGAGAGTGCTTAAGATTTATGATGGCGCCAAAGGAAGGGCAGGACTCCTTACAACGTGCTCCTCCAGACAGAGTGGCCTGGACATCCATGACCTCGCGGTGCCTGACGCCACCTACACAAGACCATCATAACAGGAGGAAAAGATCATGACATCAAAATAAAAGAGGGCTTAGCGATTAAGGTGTTTGCCTGTCAAGCCTAAGGACCCAGGTTTGATTCCCCAGGACCCACTGTTACAGTCAGGTTCGCATTGCTGGTAGAAATCGCCTCACCAAGAGCAGCAGCTTGTGGAAAAAAGAGGCTAATTTTGGCTTACAGACTCGAGGGAAAGCTCCATGATGGCAGGGAAAATGATGGCATGAGCAGAGGGTGGACATCACCCCCTGGCCAACGTAAGGTGGTCCATAGCAACAGGAGAGTGTGCCAAACACTGGCATGGGGAAACTGGCTATAAAGCCCATAAGCCCGCCCCCAACAATACGCTCCCTCCAGGAGGTGTTAATTCCCAAATCTCCATCAGCTGGGGAGCTAGCACCTGAATCAAACCACCACGCTCACGTAAGCCAGATGCACAAGGGGCGCATGTGTCTGGAGTTCATTTGCAGTGGCCAGGGGCCCTGGTGTGCCCATTCTCTCTTTCTCTCTGCCTCTTCCTTTCTCTCTCAAATAAATAAATAAATAATACAATTTTTCTTAAAAAAAAAGTAAAAGAAAGACTGATTTAGTGGGGAGGGGATATGATGGAGAGTAGAGTTCCAAAGGGGAAAGTGGGAGGAGGGAGAGAATTACCATGGGTTATTGTCCATAATTATGGAAGTAGTCAATAAAAAAAAATTAAAAAAAAAAGATTTGGGATAGGATCTGAGTAGGTTGTTTGGCCTCCACCAGGGTTTTCTCCCCCAATCCCTTTTTTTTTCTTTTTTAACATAGGTTATGGTCTTATATCCCCTTTCCCTTGCCAGGGTTTCTCTATCTCACACTTTCTTTTTGGTTGTGTTGTGCCGTGTGTGCATGTGTATGTGTAATATGTGTGCCATGTGTGCACGTGTGTATGTAGATGAGTGTATGTGTGTATAGAGATCAGAATAGGATGTCAGGTGACTTACTCTTACAACTCTGCTTTTCTTTTGAGACAGGGTCTCCCATTCAACCTAGAGCTCTCCAGTTTTTAGTTAGTCATCTGCCTGACCAGAGAGGCCCAATGATCCTGTCTTTGCCCTCTTCAGTACTGGGATTATAGGTATGTGTGTGTGTGTGTAGCCATAAACAGCTTTTTTTTTCTCCCTTTTTTTGGTTTTTCAAGGTAGGGTCTCACTGTAGCTCAGGCTGATGTGGAATTCACTATGGAGTCTCAGGGTAGCCTCCAACTCACGGTAATCCTCCTACCTCTGCATCCGGAGTGCTGGGATTAAAGGTGTGCACTACCACGCCCGGAATGAACAGCTTTTTACATAGGTGCTAGGGACTCAGGTCCTTATGCTTCACAGCAAGTGCTCTTACCAGCCACCCATCTCCCCATCCCCAAACTCGGCACTTTTGATGTCTGAAGCTGCATCGCTCTTGTGGGAGGGCGCTCTGTGTGTGCTGCAGGATGTTGCGCGACACCCTGGCCTTACCAGGAGCCAGAGCATAACTCTCCCAAGTTGAGACCATGAAAAATAATCCCAGGGCTGGACAGATTACTCAGCAGTTAAGGTGCTTGCCTGCAAAGCCTAAGACACCGGGTTCGATTCCCCAGCACCCACGTAAAGTCAGATGCACAAAGTGGCACATGTATCTGGAGTTCGTTTGCAGCAGCTGGAGGCCCTAGCATGTCCATTCTGTTTGTCTTTCTCTCTATTTCTCTGTCTGCTTGAAAATAATTTTTTTTAAATAACTGTAGACATGGCCAAGGGACATAGGTGTGGTAATTGCCCCATTGGAATGTCTGGTTTAAGTCTGAAGGTGGGGGAAGGGGCTCTAACTGGCACCAGTCTGTCCCTACCTGGAGTGGTATTGCCAGGGTTCACATGCTTGGCACCTATTCACCCCTCAATCTGGGGAAACACCCCCAGGGCCCAACCATGTGGCCTTCCCAAGACTGCGAGGTTTGTGCTCCCCATTCTCACCTTAAGGATGTCTTAGAACACTGCCCACTAGGCAGCAGGAGCAATGGATGCACACTGTCTATATGAGCCTGCTGGGTTGTGAGGGCTGGGTGTTAGTGCTTGGTGGAAACGTCCAGAAATAGCAGAACTGTCTCCTGGGAAATTCCACATTGTTAGTGCTCTTAGTGGCTCAGAGGGCCAAGCCTGTGAGAAAACTCAGGTATTGGAACTCAGAGTATGAAGACATTCTAGAACATACCTTATGCCATTTTTCACTTAGGTTTTGTTTGTTTCTTTTGTTTTGTTTTTGTTTTTGTTTTTCAAGGTAGGCTCTTGCTGTAGCCCAGGTTGACCTGGAATTCACTATGTATTCTCAGGGTGGTCTCGAACTCACTGCAATCTTACCTCTGCCTCCCAAGTGCTGGGATTAAAGGCATCATACCGGCCAGGTTTTGTTTCTTGACGTATACACAGAACAGTACATGGTGAAAATCTATACCTATGTGATTCTAAAAGCAGTCCTTAAAATATTTTAAATATTTTATTTATTTATTTGAGAGAGAGAATGGGCATGTCAGGGCCTCTAACCACTGCAAACAAACTCCAGATGCATATACCACTTTGTGCATCTGACTTTACATGGGTATTGGGGAATCAAACTTAGGTCCTTAGGCTTTTCAGGCAAGTGCCTTAATCACTAAGCCATCTCTCTAGCTGTAAAAATATAATTTATTTATTTATTTGCAAGGAGAAAGAAAGTATGGGCATACCAGGGTTTCCTGCCACTGCAAATAAACTCCAGACACTTGTGCCACTTTGTGCATCTGGCTTTATGTGGGTACTGGAGAATTGAGCCCATGCTGGCTAGCTTTGCAAACAAGAGCCTTTACCCAGTGAGGCGTATCTCCAGCCCCTAAAAGCAGTCTTTGATAAGATTTTTGCTGTCGCATGTGTATGTGGTGTGTGTGTGTGTGTGTGTGTGTTCTGTATGTCTGTTTCTATGTGTGTGGGCACACGTGTGTGCAGGGACACATGTGCATGCATGTGCATGTGGAGGCTGGTGGCAGATGCCAGGTGTTGCAATTACTTTCTCATTACTAAGACAGAAGAGCCCACCAGAAGTAACTCATGGGAGGAAAGGGTTTATTTCAATTTATAGTTTCAAGGGAAAGTTTCTATCATGGCAGTGAAAGTGGTAGGAGCAGACAGTGTCACATCGTCACATCAACGGGCAGTCGAAAGAACTAAAGCACCAAGTGGAGCTGAGCTACGACACCCCAAGGCCTGCTCTGAGCAACACGCTTCCCCCAGCAGCGCTCCACCTCCCAAAGGCTTCACCAGCTGGGGATGAAGTACGGGGATTAACCACACGTGAATGAGGCTACAGGGAACAGCTGACATTCAAACCACCCCATCAACCGCTCTCCACCCTTGTTTTCTGAGACGGGATCTCTCACTGAACCTGGAGCTCACTCATGTGGCTAGACTAGCTAGCCAGGAAGCCCTGGGGAGCATCCTGTCTCCACCTTTCCAGAGCTGAGAAGGTAGGCGCATGCCACCACACCTGGCTTTTACATGGGTGATGGGGACCCAAACCTGGGTCCTCGGGCTCCCAAGGCAAGCGTTTTACCGTGAACCGTCTCCCTGGCCCGTCTTTGATACGTTTGAAAGACAAAGGTGAGAGCATTCAGTCCACTGAGCTGCCTTTACCAACATCAAATTTTGTGTGATTTATGGCTTACGCTGCCTGTCGCTGTGCCAGGCTCTAGGCAGAGGGGACACCTGGAAAGGGCCCCTGCCCCATGGCATCAGGTGCAAAAGAGGAGCAGCCTGCACTCTGCTGCTGCTGATTTTTGGGGCCTGACCTCAGCCCCAGTGGCACCCTTAGCTCACACCCCTGACACACTCTGGAGGGAAGACCCACAGAGGCAGGTGATATTTCCTGTCCTGCCTGGGGTGGGGGGGCTGCAGTTCTGACTTTCTGTCCCCTTTGGAGCAGTCACCGCCCTTCATAGGCCCTGCATGGTTTGGAAACCAAGGGCTATATCCATGGTGACCCTCTGTCCCACCTGAAACCTGGACAGAAATCCACTGTCTAGGGACAAGAGGACCCTAGACAGGAGCTGCATTCCCATGGTGGCCTTGCTGGGTACCCCTAGGCAAAGGGCTCAGCTATCACCATGAGGTATAACTGCAGCGACACCTCCTCCTGGGAGGTGTTGTTAACCCCGCTCACAGAGGAAGCAGATGGAGGCCTCACCACCTGCACCCGGTCAGGGCCCAGGATTTCAGGAATGGTCAGCTCTCCCTTCTCTGAATCCCCCAGATCTTGCCCCACAAGTTCTCCAGGACCGAGGAAACACTTGAGGTAGGGCTGTCTGCCCACCAGCCTGGGTGTCTTCTATAGCTTCAGGCAGCAGGGGAGGCCAGGGCTGAGGGACCTCGTGACCCCTGGCACCACAGTAAGAAGTGGCACAGGGAAACTGGGGAGGAGGGGCCCAGCCAGGGGCTACCCCCTCGGGCACATGGCCTTTCCTGGGCCAAGGCCCTTGACAGCTATTTCCCTGTAAGAGCCAACTTCATTAAATAATCCCTTTGTGCCTTGGTCCTGCTGACCTTGGCCCATTCCACCCTGGGCTTTTCCATCACAGTTGCCAGCATTAACTCCCCACCCCAGCTCTTTTTTTTTTTTCTAGAACATTCTCACAAGATTAGTAAGTTGACCTAAGCAGAAATGAAGGTAGCTCCTCTCCAGGTGACCACAGGCAGGACAGATTGCATCTTACAGACCACCCCACCTCCCCTCAGGGCAGGTATGTGACATGAGGTTAGGCAGACACCAGGAGCTGCTGTGACCAAGTCCAGCAGAGTCACTCGTGACGCTGTCTTTTCAGCTTGCCTTCTGGAGCAGGTATACACAGGAACTTCAGCAAGAGGAGTGCTGTGGTAAGCAAGGGATGAAGCCATACATGGACCCTGGGTGGGTGAGGAACTGGGGAGGGACTCCCAGAGGCATCTGAGCTAAATTTCCTAGTACCATCTTCCTGGGGCCACCATCATGAATGACCACAACCCAAGTGGCTTAAAATAGCAGAAATAGAGTAAGGGACTGGGAGACCTCAGCTTCTCTGACCTCTCGAGATGTTCAAATGATGAAAACACCACTTTCCTCCACGACGGTGGGGTTAGGTGTAACCCTGGGGGTGAAGGGATTTTGCCCGTGGTCCAGTGAGCAGAAAGGCACTGAGCAAACGCGAGTCGGAATCCGCTGGCAGAGTGAGCAGAGGGCACAGGGACTGAGGCTGTGGGAGGGCACCTCTGGCCATTTAGCAGAGGGTGACAGGGAGGAGCAGGGAGAGGAAGGACAGAAGAGGGGTCGAGGAAAGGGAAGAAGAGTAGAAAGGGGGAAAGTAGGATGAGAGAAGGAGGAAGAAAAGGGGAAAGGAGAGAGGAGAGAGAAGAGGCAGAAGCATAAGAATAAAAGGAGAGAAGAGAGAGAACGAGTCACAGAGAAAGAGAGCGAGCCCCTGACCATTTCTAGGACTTGCTTCTCATCCCCAGGGCATTTAGCTGACTTCTCTGTGTTGAGGTTCAAGGCAATAACTCAGTGGTCCCCTGTACCCAGCTACCTTTAGCCCAGATCAGTGGGGTTATCACATTAAAGTCAAAATCAAAGCAACACAAATTCATGGGCTGCGGCAGGCTGACAGGCCAGTAGGCTGTGGGTCTTATGGAGCCTGCCACAACCCACATGGGTTTGGATGTCAGGCAACCAACTCCTGCCCCAGATGGGAGGCCACAGAGAGGAAGACCATGAGGCCCCAGTCACAGCCAGGGGCAGAGACGGAACTCCTTGGCGGTCATGCTGCCCGTCTCGCAGAGTAACAGCAGGCCCGCGTGTCCTCCCTTACATCCACACCCACCCCTGCTGATCACAGCGATCCCGGCTTCTACAGGGCAATAGCCGTGTTCAACAGTACATGGGGAGGGGCAGCAGCCTGTCTACTAGGCTGTAGGCCAGGCTGGGAGAATGACAGAGTCTGCACAGGAAACTGGGTTGATTGTTATCTCACCAGTCACTGGCTGAGCTGTGTACCACCTGCAGTATCCTCAAAGACCACTGGGGAGGTTGCCACCATGCCCATCAGTGGCAGAGGGATCTGCCGCTGAGGCATCGCAGGAAGCTGCTTGCTCCAGGGCCTGCAGTCAGTGGCCAGGAAGCCAGAACTTTTCCCTCCGTGAAATCAGTAAGGTCTATTATTCACCGTTTCAAATACAAATAAACATATAGAAAGCGTCTGGCATGGTGGCACACACCTGTAATCCCAGCATTTGGGAGGCTGAAGTAGGAGGATCACTGAATTCAAGGTGAACTTGGGCTAGAATGAGACCCTTCCTCAAAAGCAACAACAAGGGCTGGAGAGATGGCTTAGCGGTTAAGGTGCTTGCCTACAAAGCCAGAGGATCCAGGTTTGACTCTCCAGGACCCACATAAGCCAGATGCACAAGGGGGTGCATGCATCTGGAGTTCGTTTGCAGTGGCTAGAGGCCCTGGCATGCCCATTCTCTCTTTCTACCTGCCTATTTCTGTATCTCTCTCTCTCTCAATAAATAAAAATTAAAATTAAAATCAACAGCAACAGCAACATGAAAATGATATGGAGAATCTCGGTGCTTGTCCGCAGCTGCGTTCTTCACTCAGTTCTGCAGGGGAGAGGGACCACACGGTTTCAGAGAGCTCGTCCCAGATGTCGCTGTCACCTGTGACTACCCCCACGGGTATCTCTAACAGATAAGAACTATTGATCATGTGTTGATAGTATTTCAATTAATTTTTGTTGTACTGTATGTGCATGCGTGTGTGTGTGTAGGGGTGAGAGGTTGACATCAAATGTCTTCCTCAGTCACTCTCTGTTTTAGTTTTCAAGACAGAGTCTCATGCTGGACCTGGGGCACATGAATTCAGCTAGACTAAGTAGTCAGCAAGCCTCAGCCTCCCCAGTGCTATGATTACAAGAGCATGCATGTGCACCCACACACATACAAACATGCACACACACACACACGCACACACACACGCACACCACACACAAATAATGAAGGAGTAAATTAATAAATGTATGGCGTGACATCATGGCAGAAGGACTCTGGGGGTGAGGAAGGGAACCAGTGGGGGTTTGGGAAGGATGAAGGCAGGTGTTGGGAAGGGTGAGTATGGGTAAAATACCACTATACATATGTATGAGAATGTCATAACGAGACCAATGAGTCACACACTAATCTCCCACTAGGCTTTCTGCCTTGGCTGTCTCCAAAGGAAGGATGACGTCAGGGCCCCTGGCTCATCACCCAGCACCTCAAGTGCCCATTGCTCCTTCCTGCCCTTGTCACTTGAACCCCTGCCCTCCCTCTCAGCTCTGTGGTCCCTATGAACCTCCTCCAAGTTCTCCTTTGCTTAATATACCCAGGTCAGCTTTAAGCCAGAGAAGCTAGTGGGAACTGACTGCTCTGAAGACATGATGTGTCCCAAAATCAAGTGCAGAGGGCAGAAGATAGCTCCCAAGGGGGGCAGCTTTGAAGTTTTCACATCTCACAATGCTGGCCAGGTCCTCGAGCATAGAAAGAATTTTGTTTACTAGGCTGGAGAGATGGCTTAACAGCTAATGCACTTGCCTGCAAAGCCTAAACACTCATGTTCAAATCTCCAGGTCTCGCATAGCCAGATGCAGTGACACAAGCAGCAATGTTGCACATGCACCACAAGGGGGCGCACAAGTCTGGAGTTTGTTCGCAGCATGCTGAAGGTCCTGGCACACCCATTCTCTCTTTCTCTCTCTCTCTCTCCCGCTTTCTCTCTCACTCAAAACTTTAAAAAAAAATTTTTTTAATAATTTTATTTTTTTTTCAAATGTACAAAAATTTATTTTCTTGGCAATTAGAAATACATAACAGGCTGGAGAGATGGCTTAGTGGTTAAGTGCTTGCCTGTGAAGCCTAAGGACCCCGGTTCGAGGCTCAATTCCCCAGGACCCACATTAGCCAGATGCACAAGGGGACACACACATCTGGAGTTTGTTAGCAGTGGCTGGAAGCCCTGGCACGCCCATTCTTTCTCTCTCTCTCTCTCTCTCTCTGTCACACTCAAATAAATAAAAATGAACAAAAAAATTTTAAAAAAAGAAATAATTTAAATTGAACACCCATCAAGTTAGTGTTTTATCCTTACTATGCAACAGTTACAAGAAACTGGTCCATTTCATCAAAACCTAATTCAACTTTTCTGATCAGAATTAGACATAAACATAATTTGTTACCTTTTAAAAAATGCTTAGAAAAACAATACAATACAGTTCACACAAAGTCCTTTAAAAGAAACTCCTACACAGATTGTAGACATTAGAGCAAAAGGAAGACCCTCTTGGTAGAGGATTCAACACTAAACAGTTGTGTAAAAAGAAGAAACAAATATAATCTTCAATACCAGAACTTTTGCCAACTTGCATGTAGTTCACTTGTCACATTTTCTTTCTTTTTCTCTTTTTGTTTCTTTTTTTCTTTTTTTCTTTCTTTTTTTTTTTAATTTGAGAGCAACAGACAGAGAGAGAAAAAGGGAGGGAGAGATAGAGAGAGAATGGGCGCACCAGGGCCTCCAGCCACTGCAAACAAACTCCAGATGCATGCGCCCCCTTGTGCATCTGGCTAAGGTGGGTTCTAGGGAATCGAGCCTCAAACAAGGGTTCTTAGGTTTCGCAAGCAAGTGCTTAACCACTAAGCCATCTCTCCAGCCCTACTTTTTTTTTTCAATGAGAGAGGGAGAGAAAGAATTGGTGTGTCAGGGCCTCCAGCCACTGCAATTGAACCCAGATGAGTGCACCCCTCTATATGCATGTGTGATTATGCATGCTTGCTTGCGTCAGTTTGTGCATGTGGCTTATGTGGGACCTGGAAAGTTGGACATGAGTCCTTAGACTTTGCAGGCAAACACCTTAACCACTAAGCCATCTCTCCAGCCCCACTTGCACATTTTAAAGAGGTTTAAATTTGAACATGTATGCCATGGCACAGCACAGCTGATTTAAATTTAAGGGTTAAAGTGATAGTAGTTAAAAATCATATGGGAACTTGAGACAATGCTTTAAAGTGTGACTATAAACACTCACTTAAACATAAATACTAGACTTTTCTTTAGCAGATTCATTTTGTACTTTGCTCAAATCTTAAAACACTAATGCTGCTATTCAAATTTGTGGTACCCATCACCAAAAGAACCTATCAGCAACATCTCATAGTACCAAGTCTATTTTTTTAAATGGACTGCTTAAATGCTGGGTTTTTACCTTTCATGCTATCTAAAAATTAAGAGGTTTCCCCTTAGATTGGATAGTGTAATTTCAATTATATTCTACCTTTAAAAAAATCAATGCAGGGGTTGGTGAGATGGCTTGGTGCTTAAGGTATCTACCTGCAAAGCCAAAGGACCCAGGTTTGATACCCCAGGACCCACATAAGCCAGATGCAAGGTGGCACATGTGTCTGGAGTTCATTTGCAGTGGCTGGAGGTCCTGGCGCACCCATTCTCTCTTTCTCTCCCTCCCCCTTGCCTCTCTTTCAAATAAATATATATAAATAAATATATATAAATAAAATATATTTGGTTTTTCAAAGTAGGGTCTCACTTTAGCTCAGGCTGACCTGGAATTCATTCTACATTCTCAGGGTGGCCTCGAACTCAGGGCAATCCTCCTACCTCTGCCTCCCAAGTGCTGGGATTAAAGGCGTGTGCCACCATGCCCAGCTTAAATAAAATATTTTTAAAAATCAATGCAGCCTTACAAAACATTAACTGATTTCCTAGTTGCCTTATTATTTTACATTGAACAACTCAAAAAATGACTGAAATGAAAAATTCTTTTTCTACTTTCCAGTTCTGTTAATATAAGTAAGGATAGTGCAGTATACTTTCAAATGCCATGGCTGTGATCTAGCATTTAATCACATTTAAATGCTATTTATAATCCATGTTTTGCTTTAGAAAAGCCTGGCTAATTTCTACCCAAAGGAGGCATGTGCTAAGATTGCATGTTGACTGATCAACACAGAAAACAACTTTGAGATAAATGCAAGACACTTTTAAAAATTGGGATTGAATTATTTGGTCCCATAAAGATTACTAATTTTAGATTTTACTGTGATATAACCCCCTAAGTTTTGTCAATAACAATCAGTAAATTTCTCTAACAATTTCGAGTTTAGGGAAGAAGAGAAAGGAAGTGACTTGTTAACAGTAGTCTTGTTCTTTCTTGCCATGCTCTTAACCACATCAACAGTGTCTTAACTCTGCTGTCTTTGGACCCTAAAAGAAGTTGGAAAATGCATTACTGGTACTCTATAATTTAAAACTTGAAGTGGGGGGTGGTGGTTTTGTGCAACCATGTCTGGAATTCCAATTTACCATTAAAAACATGCAGAGTGAAGATTATCTTCTCCAGATTCCAGTCTGTGAGGAACTCAGCAAACGTTCAGTATGTTTTGGCAGATTTGTGATCAGACCAGGCTACTTGGATTATAAATTTCCTCTTATCATGGAAAATGCTAATAAAAATTTAAAAAAAAAATTTCCTCTTGGTTGGCACTGTGGCTCTGTCTCAGTGAAGCAACAGTTTCAAGAGGGACTGAATATATTCAGATGCTGGTCTTTCCTCAAGGTCCTTCTTCCAGCAGATTCATTAATTCATGGAGATCCTGAATTAGTAGTATCACTAATTACACATTATTAATATGTCCGGATTCTGGACAGCCCTGAGCGCACACCATCCTGTATCCTCCTTCCACGTGGCCCAGCACTCCACGTTTGCCATCCCTGTGTATGGCACTCTCCCCTTTCTTACCAGTTCTGCCTGCAGAGTTTCAAATGACCAGACGTCCCACTGTTGGAAATTGACCATACAGTGCAGCCTCAGGAGCTGTCCTTTTTTTTTGATTGGAAATTTTGCACCTCGTCTTGCTATGTATGATTGTCTTCCATTAATCTTGCTAAGCCAAAAGCTGCTATTTTGCAAACAAAGTTTTTTTCCTATAAGAATACTAGCAGCCCAAAGATGCTGATGAATAGCGCTCATTCTTTCAGCGTATGCATACCACCAGCAATCTAAGCAGCCGCACGGACCAGCTTGGGGAAGCTTCAAGTATTTCCTATCTCCTTCCGTAAGAGAATCCAGCAAGCTTCCCTTGGACATAAAATGTAAATTGGCTTTTCAGAAACAACACTATACAGTGGGGCAAGCTTATCATGCCTTAACTTTTTCATTATCTGAGCTTCTTTTTTTTTTTCAAGGTAGGGTCTCACTCTAGCCCAGCCTGACCTGTAATTCACTATGTGGCCTTGAACTCACAGCGATCCACCTACCTCTGCCTCCCAAGTGCTGGGCTTAAAGGCGTGCGCCACCACGCCTGGCTAATCTGAGCTTCTTGAAGAAAAGCTTCCGGTATCGTTGAGCGTTTGTAGTTTGCAGTTCCATTGCATGTTCCCATCCATACTTCACCAAAACACCCTGGACCTAGTTTAACGTCTAGCCGCAATGATTCTCGAGGGATTTCCCAAACATCTTTTGCTAGACCTTGAGTCTGGGGTTTCACAGTTGGACACACAGTTGTTAGTTTGTGGCACAAACCATCAGTATGTTATGTATAGTGCGTCACCAATTTCTGCAGAGTATCAAGTTGTGATACAATCTCCACCATTGTCCAGTTTCCTGATTTTGTAGTGTTTCACACTGACCCCTCCCACCTTATCACAGTCACGAATAGAGAGGGAATAAGCACCTTCAGTAGTTTTGCTTTCTTTTACTAAGACTATATCTTGCTGGTTCCCAGGATTCCAAAGTAGTCTTTCAGCATCTTTTCTCCCCATTTTGCCAAAAGACCACTCTTGGGCCTGAATGGGATCTGCAGGCACTACATAGTTGCTGGGGATGGAACCATTCTTTCCTGTGGTGATCCACCTTGCTTCCCACCGGTCTCCTTCCGTATTGCTAAATATTTGAAATTTTTCACCCTTCTTGAATGAAAGGTCTTCTGTGGTTCTAGCTTCATAATCCTATGAGGCCGCACATACATCTGTTAAACCAGTAAGATATGAACTTGTCACGACAGGGAATGTGGAAGATGGTCCTCCAATAAGAGTCACCCCAGAGGACCCTCCAAATGGCATTCGGACGACAAAGGCTGCAGTGAGCTCTGCTCCGTCATGGCATTTACACTGGGTCTGGAGGGTTTGCACTAGTGTTATTGATGGATGGACTTCCGTTTTCTGTTTATTTTTAATTATTTATTTGAGAGTGATAGACAGAGAGAGAAAGATGCAGATAGATAGAGAGGCCTCCAGCCACTGTAAACGAACTCCAGATGCATGCATCTGGCTTACATAGGTCCTGGGGATTCGAGTCTCGAACCAGGGTCCTTAGGCTTCACAGGCGAGCGCTATCTCTCCAGCCCCATAGACTTCTGTTTTATTTATTTTTAATGCAGCCCTTATCAAATCTGGTGTTTGCTGTCACCCTGAGGTCAAGATGTCCTGATATTTGGTATCTGCTTCATACCTGGTGCTAACTGCAAAAATTCTGCTTTTGTAATCATGCTAGCTCGCTGCTTACTCTTGCTAAAGACAATTGTGTGTGAAGGGGGTGCCTGGGGGTTTTTCAGATCATTGTAAAGGAATGTGGTTTTTGCCTTTAAAAGCACTGTGAAGGTAGGGCGGTGCTGCTCTCCTCTTTGCTACGAGGGGACAGATGCCAGCCAGCTTAATAAAGACTTTCCTTTTTAATTTTTATTTATTTATTAGAGACAGAGAGAGGGCAAAGGGAGAGAATAGGCAGGCCAGCGCCTCTAGCCACTGCAAATGAACTCCAGATGCATGTGTCACCATATGCATCTGGCTTACCTGGCATCTGACCTGGAGAATCGAACCTGGATCCTTAGGCTTCGCAGGCATGCACCTTAACTGCTAAGCCATTTCTCCAGCCCTCCTTCTTAATTTTTATTCGGGTGGTCTTCTGTTCATGTTCAGTCTGGGACTTGCTACAGTCTCCCTCTGACCTCTACACATCTACTGCGGCACACACCTGAACACATAAACATGCAAGACACATCACACCAAATAAATTAAACAAACCGAGGAAATATTTCAAACATCAACAAAATACAGACACTTCTCCAGCCACTTGAAGAAGATGGACCCTTCGGAGATGCCAGGCACCCCAAGCCATCATTTAGATTCAAGGTCAGGTATAGGCATTGCAATGGGAGTTTGCACCTTACCTCATTTAATCTTAGATCGGCTCTGTCCTTACTGCCCTGTGTAATGGCTGTACCTTCCCCCTCCCCTCCATCTATTCTATAAGAAACAAGGCTCGGGCTGGACAATTTCCCGAAGACTCCCAGAAACCAGTGGCAGGTAGAGTTTGACTTGGCCCAGAGTGGATGTTGTGCCCAAAAGGTCCTCACCAAGCCTTCATCCACTGAAACTTTGACCATCCAGCATTTTCTCCACTGCCTGGTCTGGTTGCAAAGCCCGTGGAAGTACTTGAAGTTTTTGGGTTCCCATGAGCAGCTCTCAACTGAGGGGGCTCACGAAGGGCATCAATCATCCTTTCCTCCAGACAGGAGAGCTGCATTTTGGGGATCAAGCAAGGGCGCTCACACTCAGCCTTCTGCAGGTGCCCATCCACAGCAGCATGTGATTAACACCCTAGAGCGCTCCCTTACCCAAGCATACATGCCGGCTCCACCTGTGGCTCCCCCAGACCAGGATCACTAATGGGTCCTTTGTGACCACCCATGAGCTCCTCTGAAAACGCTGAAGCTGAGGTCAGGTGCATGGCCCAAGTTCCCAGTGATCCCTAGGACTCCAGCTGCAGCTGGGCTTGTCTCTGCCAAAGGCTGCCTCATGTGATGTATGATGTGAGTCCTTTTCTGGGGATGGCCTGGGAGCTGCCTCCAAAGGTGTTTCCACCAAAGCCAGCCAAGAGCAAGCTTCGTCTGGTTGCTTGTCCTTGTTTTGGTCCAATCAGGAGCCTTAGTTGTTACCCAACTGTTCTTCTCCTAGGCCAGGTGTCTGCACCTCCCTGTCCTGCAAGATTCCACCTCACTCATTAGATCCAGCAGCCATCATCTCTTTGAAAGTCTTCCCTGAGCCTCCTGGATGGACCAACACACCTCTTTGTGTTCCTACAGAGCCCGGAACAGTGACATTGTAACCCAGGCCAGCAGCTTTCTTTCTCCTCAGGACTGAGCGCTCGCGTGAGGTAGAGCCCCCATCTAAGTCATCTGTCCCCAGCGTCTCACAGAGCAGCGTCAACTGTGGTGTGGAGTCAGAGAGTGATCAAGAAGATGGTAATCTACCTACCAGATAGACTGAGTGGGCTGGGGAAGATGGTTCACGGGGTGACAGTGCTTGCCATGCAAGCATGGGGACCTGAGTTTGAATCCCCAGAACCCATTTAAAATGCTGGGTGTGGTAGCACGCGCCTAGAATCCCAGTGCTGGGGAGCTGGAGACAGGTGGCTCCCTGGGGGCTGCTGTCTCATTAGTCTAACTCAGTTGGTTCAGTGAGAGCCCTGTCTCAAAGAATAAGGTGGAAAGAGATGGAGGAAGAAGACATTTAATGTTGACCTCTGACCTCCACATGCATGCACCCACCTGTATACTGTGTCCACATACATATAAACAAAAATACAGGGCTGGAGAGATGGCTTATTGTTTAAGGAGTTTGCCTGCAAAGCCAAAGGACCCTGGTTTTATTCCTCAGTACTCATATAAAGCCAGATGTGCAAGGTGACGCATGCATCTGGAGTTTGTTTGCAGTGGCTGGAGGTCCTGGCACACCCATTCTCCACCCCCTCCCCGGAGCTCTCTCTACCTTTTTCTCGCTCTTAAATAAATAAATAATATTTTTAAAAATACATATAAGCATGCATACCACATAACCATCATATATATGTATATATATATATGTATATATATATATATATATATATATAGAGAGAGAGAGAGAGAGAGAGAGAGAGAGAGAGAGAGAGAATGAGACACTGAATCTGAGGAGGGACCCACGAATCAAGAATCAAGAATCAATGTGGCCTTTGTCACTCCACACTCACTCCTATGCTTGCAAGAGGAGATGTCCAACTAGATTTAGGGAGAGATAAGAAGGATTGGTGGGTGGATGGATGGATGGATGGATGGGTGGATGGATGTCAGAAGGACGGATGGACTGGTGGATGCAACCCTGCCTCCATGTGGTAATTAGGAAGGAAGGAGATGCTGGAGCCAGGAAACCTGACTTCCCCTCTTCTCTTGCCTGTGTGGCTGTGAGCAAGTGACTCAACTACTCTGTGCTTCAGATCCCATCTCAGGTTGGTCCCCAGAAGAGATTCAGAGGAAAAGACTCACATGTGAGTGACATTAAGGAAACACTTCCAGCAGATATGGGGGAAGTAGAGTGGGGCCTACCGCAGGGGAGCTGGGCCTCCCAGGGACCATCTCACCAGCAGTGGCAGCCAGCACTCCTGCCTTGCCCTTGCCGGGTGCTTGTCTTGGGACACCCTGGGGCCGTGCGCCTCCACAGGCCCTTCTGTGCCTGTGCTTGTCCCCAGTCTGGGTCCAAAACAGCAGGGACTGGGTGTCTGAGGGGAAGCCACCAACACTGAGGGAGGGAGGTGGTGGGGAGCACAAAGCTGGAAGGAGGGTGCAAGGTCCTTCCAAGGAGCCCCTCTCAACCTGCTACCATTCCCTCTGCTGTGGAATGAGGGTGCTGAGCACAAGTAAGGTATTTGCTGTGAGGATTATGTGAGGACCAAAATCTGAGCACAGAGCCTGGAGCCCACCACAGGGCTGTCACTGGGGTCATTACCTGTCCACAAGCTCCTCTTGCTGCTGGCTTTCCTATCTGTCCACTGAAGGCACTGGCTTCCCTGCGGCACTCATGGTCTCAGTAGGTGCTGAAGTACACAGAGTGGAAGGCTAGGTGAGTGTGGACTCCATCCACACAGCATCCAGGGGCCTGTTACCTGTGCTGGGGCGGGACTTTTCAGTGATGCGGCTGTAAGAGTCACCCATATTCCTGGAAGTAACCCCAATAAGCTCTTTGGCTCACGAAGCTAGCTTAGGTAGAACCATTTTAAAATTTTTATTTTATATAAGGTCATACTTTTTTGTGTGTGTGAGGTAGGGTCTCACTCTAGCCCAGACTGACTTGGGACTTACTCTGTAGTCTCAGGCTGTCCTTGAACTCATGGAGATCCTCTTACCTCTGCTTCCCAAGTGCTGGGATTAAAGGCATAAGCCACCACACCTGGATTTCAGCTTCAGGTTATACTCTTTTTTCCCCTCACCCCTGCTTCCATTTCCCTGGGGGCTGTCCTCAGTGGGGTTATGGTATTCACTGTGGGGTCATGGAAACCTCTGTCAGTCTCTGTGGGATAGCAGGGGGATTGTGCCTTAGGGTATTCCTACCTGCTCTGTGGGTCTTACAATCTTTCTGCCCCATCTTCCACAATGGTCCCTGAGCCACGGCAGGCCCATTGGCAGTCTGATTTAGTGTTGAGTTCTCTGTAGCCTCTGGATTTCTGCTTTGATGGATTTTGATTGATCACCATGTCTGTCATCATTGCCCTGGAGCTGGTTGTCAGGCTAGCAGTAAGAGCAGCAGTCATGTTGCCACTTCCTCTGCCATTTCTCCTGGGCCCTGGAAGATATGGTAGATATGACACAACTCGGGGTGGGAAGTTGGCTATTTTTTCTTGTCATAATGACAGATCTTGGATCTCTCCATTTTCCCTGCCATCTTCATCTTTTTTTTTTTTTCTTTTTGAGAAGGGTAAATTATGTGGAATCTTACTTCTTTCTTCATCCCTGGTTTCTAAACCAATGCCACAGGTTTATTAGAATGCTACCAGACTACTGTCATTCGTCTGGGGAGTAGGTGTGAGAAAAAGACCTTAGAGATCTTTAACCATACCTCTACCTTCTAGAAGGTTCTATATCTTACCTTCTCCCAAGCTCTTGCCTTTCTCCCTCTGAAAGTCCTTAGGTAAATAGATGTATTCATGTGTCAAGTGTCAACAATTATGGTGGCTACTAAGAATGATATGGGGAAGGATTCCCAGGCCGCCCCAGCCCAGGGGAAAATGACCCATTGATAGTGACCCAGTGACCGAATAGAGATATCCATGACTGTGTGGGAAGAGGAGGGAGCCAGGCATCTCAGCTATGTGTTTACCCCTTGGGCTTCAGCAAGTCCCAGGGGCACATTCATCTGGGCCCTGGTCACAGATTGGAGCTTGTCCCTTGTGGTGGAATGAAGGCCCTGGAAAGCCAATGATGCCACAGGGCAGTGGGAGATGTGGTAATAGGAGTATGACCAGAGAGAGACAGACTCTGAGAGTCTGGCCATAGCTGGGGTGCAAATATATGAGTTGGAGTCTCACTGTGCATGGAATCCATCCTGCCCATCTTTGCTAATTCACAGGTCTCTGTCCTCATGTCACCTTGCCTTCCACTGAACACCCCCCACTGAACTCCCCAACCTGCCCTAGGCCATCCTGTTTCCTTTCTGTCTTGGCCCTGCTCTTATCCTAGGCATACGGGGCTCATGCAATGAACAACTTCCACCCACCTGGCTCCAAACACGGGGTCTTGATTCTCTCAGTTCATTCTCCCCCGCCAGACTCCGGGAGGGGGGGATCATCCTTTCTGCTTCTGGAGGGTGGCCACTAGGTCTTTCTTATCTGGCTGTCACGCCAACTTCTGCCCCTTCTTCACCTGTCACCTCCTCTTCTATTTGTTCTGACTCCAACCACTTAGGAAGGAGGAGCAGGAGTTCAAGTCTCCAGTTAGTCAAGAATGACTTTATCTCCAGGTCCTTGGCTTAAGTACATGTATGGAGATCCTCTTTCCAAATAAGGTCCAGTTCAGCTTCCAGGGGTCAGAACAGGATGCATCCTCACAGGGCTTTTATACAGCCCACCACCTTACTGCCTGACATCGCGCATGTGTGGGTTGACGGCAGCTGTCTTGCCAGCTTGAAGATGAGATAGGAGAAGACAGATGCAGAGTACGCTGGGTTCACAGCTCCTTCCCCATCATTGTCCATGGTGCCTTAAAAAAATATTTGTTGAGCTGGGCATGGTGGCGCATGCCTTTAATCCCAGCACTCAGGAGGCAGAGGTAGGAGGATCGCCATGAGTCAAGGCCACCCTGAGACTACAGAGTTAATTCCAGGTCAGCCTGGACCAGAGTGAGACCCTACCTCAAAAAAAAAAAAAAAAAAGAAACCCAAAAAATTTGTTGAGGACTAAAGAGCTAGCTCAATCTATAAAGTGCTTGCCTCCTGAGCATTAGGACCTGAGTTTGAGCCCCATAACTCACATAAAAATCTGGATGTGGGCCAGAGAGATGGCTTAGTGGCTAAGGTACTTTCCTGCAAAGCCAAAGAACCAGGTTCAATTTCCCAGGACCCGTGTAAGCCAGATGTACAAAGTGGTGCATGCATCTGGAGTTCATATGCAGTGGCTGGAGGCCTAGGCATGTCCATTCTCCCTCTCTCTCTCAAATACATAAATATAAAATAATTTAAAAATTTTTTAGTCCGGATGTGGTGACACACATGTTTGTAATCCTAGGACTCATGAGGTAGAGACAGGAGAATCCTGGTACTCACTAATCAGGCAATCTAGTCTAATGGGTGAGCTCCCGCTCAACAAGAGACCCTTGAGCTGGGTGTGGTATCACATACCTTTAATCCCAGCAATTGGGAGGTAGAGGTAGGAGGATCACTGTGAGTTTGAGGCCATCCTGAGTCTACATAGTGAATTCCAGGTCAGCTTGGGCTACAGCAAGACTCAAGACTCTACCTTGAAAAAAAAATAAATAAATAAAACAAAACCCGAAAAACAAGAGATCCTATCTCAAAAAAAAAAAAAGGTGGACAGTTTCTAACAACTGAGGAATGACACCCAGGGCTGCTCTCTAACCTCTGCATGCATGGGTGGACACACACACACACAATTTGTTGAATAAGCCAGGCATGGTGGCACACACCTTTAGTCCCAGCACTGGAAAGGTTGAGGTAGGAGAATTACCATGAGTTAGAAGCCAGCCTGGGACTACAGTGTGAATTCCAGGTCATCCTGGGCAAGAGTGAGACTCTGCCTTGAAAAAAATACATATTTGTTGAATAATTGAAATGGTTTAATTTTCCAATGTCCTAATTTGTTCATCTCTGCAATAATAATATTTTTTTTTTTTGAGGTAGACTCTTGCTGTAGCCCAGGCTGACCTGGAACTCACTGTTTAGTCTCAGGCTGGCTTTGAACTCCCAGTGATCCTCCTACATCTGCCTTCTAAGCACTGGGATTAAGGGCATGCACCACCATGCCCAGCGATTTTGTTGTTTTGAATTAGGGTCTCACACTATATTCTGGGCTGGATTGGAACCAGGCTGGCTTCAAAACTTGCAGGGAGGGTCACTGAGAAATCAAGCTGGAGCTGAGCTGAAAACCTCCTTCCTATAAACCAGCTGACATAAAGCTAGAAAAACCATGCTGCATGCAGCCTTATGGGAGAGAGAAATCATCAGTGGTGATAGACAACAGTGGACACTGCAAGCCTTAAGTTTGGCCAGCCAGGCCTCATGACCCAACAGGTGCAACAGCGGCTTATCTGTTATGGGGGAAACTCACTGCTCGGTAATTGGACTGGAGGCCCGCTCCATGGGAGGGAACACCTGGTACTGAAAACCTAGTCAAAAGCCTATGGCAGGGGAGGTCACAAGCCCTAGGGGTATAATGCCTGCTGGTGTCTGGATAAATGCATATATTATGCTCACCAAACTGCCCTGTAAGCACTTTTAATACTGTTCATACCCATATATTAATGCTACTTTCACTTTTGGTTAGGAAAGCTTCTCTTTTCAAATGGTGGTGACTACTGGGATGACTTGAAAGTCACCACAGCTGGGCATAGTGGCTCACGACTTCAGTCCCAACACTCAGGAAGCAGAGGTAGGAGGATTGCCATGAGTTTGAGGCCAGCCTGAGACTACAGAATGTGTTCCAGGTAGCCCGGGCTAGAGAGAGACTCTACCTCCAGAACCCCCCCCCCAAAAAAAAAAGAACTCACCATAGTGCTGAGAAGTGACAGAGGAGGGCTCCACACTGAAGCATCTGTCACACCTTCCAAGGCTTAGAGTCCATTGTGGAAGAGGTGGCAGAAAGAACACAGAGGAAGGGAAGGACTCCTTACAACGTGTTCCTCCAGACACAAAATGCCTGGATATCCAGGACCTCACCGTGCCTGACACTACCTACACAAGACCTTCATAATAAGAGGAAAAGATGACCTCAAAATAGACGAGACTAATGGAGAATGGTAGGTGATATGATGGAGAGTGGATTTGTGAGGGGAAAGTGGGGGAGGGGAGGGAGTTATCATGGTTTATTGTCTATAATTATGGAAGTTGTCAATAGAAACAGTTTAAGAAAAGAACAAAACATGCCATGATCCTCCTGCTTCTGCCTCCCCAGTGTTGGGATGACAGATGATTTCCATATGGCCCGCTCAGTGATTAATGCTATTATGAGTGTTCACAGCCTTCAACAAACAAGATGTGTGTTTGTGTGCATAGTCATAACTTTCATGTCTACAATTTAAAAATATGTCCAAAGCACACCTCGGTCTCAGGCAGCCTTCAACTGGCCAACCTGTCAGGGAAGTTTTATTACCAAATAAAAGTCAAGCGTCTTGACATTGGGTCGCGACTGCTCAGCTGCTCAGCGGGGAGCATTGTTCGGAGATAAGTCAGAGTTGATAAAGGGCAGCACTTTCGGAGGGAGAGTGAAGGGCGTTGGCCAGTCTGACGTCATGTGTTTCTCAAGGTGTCCCAAGCAGATATTTCAAGAAAGGCCACATGCCTCTGGTCGGGTCCCGCCTTTGACTCTCATCTCTGACCATGTGTCAGACTTTCTCAGCTCCTTGTTTCGTTTGTTCCTTGAGGGTGGGCTCTAGAATCTTCAAAGCTAAAGGTAGAAAAAAATAATCAAAACCTAGAAAAGAAAACAAAAATCTTAGCCGGATTGCGGTGGTGGCACACACCTTTAATCCCTGGATTTGGGAGGCAGAGATAGGAGGATCATTTTGAGTTGGAGGCTATCTTGAGATGACATAGTGAGTTTCAGGTCAGCCTAGACTAGAGTGAGACCGTACATCAAAAAAAGAAAAAAAGAAAGAAAGGGAAACAAAATCTTGAAGCAAGTGGCAATAGCCACGGGATGTGAAGGGACAAGGCTAAGAAAGGACACTGAAAACCAACAGAAACTGGGTACGACTGTGTGGGTGGCAATGAGGAATGGCTATGTTTATTGTAAACTAAAGTTAAAGATGAAAGCAAGCAGAAAAGCGCTGGCCTCAAACACCAGTGACATAAAGCTAGAGAGAAGGGAGAGGAGCCAGCTGAGTCCATTTACAGCATAAGCCACAAAGAAATGATTCAGAAACAGACAAGAAAAGAAACCACAAGGGAACCATCAAAACTCTTCCCTCTCTTCCTGGGCCAGCTCAAGCAGTCACAAGTAAGACAAACCACAAACTCTGTAAGCAGAAAGTTAGAACAAAGAGTTAGCTTTCAAAGAATAGACTTCAGGCGCCTGGGATGTAGCTCTGTTGGCAGTATGAAGGCCTGGGTTCCATCCCAGCACTGCATAAGCCGGGTACGGGGGCACCCAGAAGATGGAAGTACAAGGACCAGGAGTTCAAGGTCATCCTCTGCTACATAGCAAGTTTAAGGCCTGCTTGGGCTACGTGAGACCCTGTCTCAAAAAAAAAGAACTGACCGCCTTTTCAGTGTCATGGCAATACTTATAAAATGGCTCATGGATCAATAAACTAAGAAAGATCAAGCAGATGTGTGTAAGCTACATTTGACCATCACACTGCAAAGGTGAGACTTAAACAAGTGTCAGCCAAGGGTGCCCGTGCAGTAGCTTCCACTATGGAGTTCATTACAGCTGCTTTCTCTGTGGTCCACTCCTTTTTTTTTTTTTTTTTTTTTTTTTTTTTTGGCATTCTACAACATTCTCTATCCACATCCCCTCCCAAACACCCTGCACATTCTCAATTCTGCCAGCAAACTCTAGCATTGGGTAGGAGGTAGGTCGTGGTAATGGGACCCAGAAGCAGGGCTATCCACAGGAGTGTTGGCCAGTCCGTCGTTATTGCTCCCAAAGGCTATACTGCCCAGACCAAGGACCTCTAAGTAAAGCCTTGGGAAATCTGTGAGGTTCCATACCACCATGGCATTCTCCTTAGAATTTCAAAATGCTAGTTGCAAAAGACCTGGGACGTCACCAAGCCACATTCCAAATGTTCTGCATTAACAGTCTCTGCTGAGCACTTTCCACACTGGGCAGCATTAGACAGCGTCATAGGACTTCCATTTCACATGCACTCGCTCACAGCCCTACGGACCATGAGGTTGGACTCTGAATGCTTCCATGTTGCTCTCACAGAACATTTTCTGCTCTTCTCCTAGGAACTCTGGGCCCAGGAGAGAGTCCCAGTGACCCCCTAGCTTCAGGTCAAATATATATATCCCTTCCCTGAAGTTCCCACTTCCATATAGCTGCCAGCCCTGTAGGCCAACAGCACGCAGGGAAGAAACTTCTCCCTGTGGCAGATCTTGGGACCCTCGCTTACCTCCCCTAACCTTGGTAGGGACTTTCCACAACGCCCCTCAGATAACTAACATTGAAGGTTCTCTTTCCTGCTGGGTCCTGGACTCATACATGTAGGTGGTGTCATCCCCATTTTATAGATGAATAAACTGAGGTAGAAAGAAGTAAAGAATGTGTCGCAAGGTCACACATCCTTTCAGGTCTGGAGGGTGTTCTGTGCTTCCATCATGCCTGCTCCATCTTAGGACTGGGGAGCAGGACAGCATGCTGGTGGTTGCTTTGGTGTGTTAAGAGGGGAACATCCAGGGGCTAGAGAGATGCCTCAGCAGTTAGCCTGCAAAGCCTCATGACCTGGGTTTGATTCCCCAGTACCCATGTAAGCTAGATGCATAAAGTGGCATATGCATCTGGATTTGTCTGCAGTGGCAGGGGACCCTGGCACACCTATGTTCTCTCTCTCTTGCTCTTGCTCTCACTGTATCTCTCTGTTTGCAAATAAAATAATACAATTTTACAAAAGGAGAGAGTATGATCCAGACAGGAAGCCCACTAGGACATCTGGTCAGGTTGAACCTGGCTAGGGTGGCCACTCCTTGGGGAGCTGTTAAGGGTTGAGTTAATATTTGCTCAAGGGGGCAGCTTAGTTATGTGAACAAATTCACACACAGGCCGCCACCATCACCTGTGGTTCAAGGGGTGTGATCCACTCTCTGCCCTGCGGAGTCACACCCCCTAGTCCCATAGTTAACCAAAGCCTTCTTGCTTCTCCAACACACACACTGGGTTTCCGGAACCTGTCTACAGAGTACATTGACTCTTGGGAGCCTTGTGATCCCCAGTGTCCCACGATGCTGCTGATGCTGCTGATAACACATGCTCCCTGTCCAGCTCCAGTAAGCTCCCTTTGCCCTTAGGCTACACTGCCCCTCCCCCCCCAAAAAACCTTTAGTTTCATGAGAAAAGGAGGCACTATCTTGGTGGCCATTTGGCAGGGCAGCAATCCAAGACTCAGGCCATCTAAGATATTGCCCTGGCCCCACCATTAGCAAGCAGAGGAGTCCTTTCTGCAGGTGACTGTCAAAGTCAGAGATTATCCAAGACCTCGCTTAGGTCAAAGTTGGCCGTGGTCTCCCAAATTTTCCTGGGAGTCATTCCCAGGCCCTGGTAAGTACGGTCTCAGCTATCTGGCCCACTTCAATTACACATGAGGCAAAACAGCTCAGAGAAGCCAGGTAACTGGTCCAGCGTGGCCACAGCAGCGGGTAGGGGGACTGGCTCAGCACATGTGTTCTCCATTGCCCATTTGTCAGTGTTATCCGCACGTGCCTTGTGGATTGCTTAAGCCTCAGTAGAGAGGGATCTGGGAATGGGATTTTTAAATAGGCCTTTCTTTGCTCCTCACCTTCCACGCTCCAAGTGATTATTAACTGGCAACATTTGGCAATAAGCCAATGTCCTGGGGCCACGCAGCGACTCCCTCGGCCGCCGCCGAAGTTGACGCTGGGGGCGTTCGGGTCCCCCACGGAGGGGAGGGGGGAGGGCGTGGGGAGGGGAGGAGCGGGGCGGGCCAGGTGTGCAGCCCAGCCCCTGGGGGCGTGGCCTCCTCTCGGAGGACAGGTAGGTGGCGCGCAGGTAACCCCGCCGCCCCGCAGGCGGAACGCACACATCCCGCCGCGTCCTCACCAGGGACGCAGGGCGCGGGGCGCGGGGCGCGGGGCGCGGGGCGCGGGCAGAGGCCGGAGCGTGGAGGAGGCTCGGCGTTCACCATGGTGGGGAGACGATCCAGGTTCCTGCAGAAACTAGCCTTCCTGGGCCAGGGCCACCCGTACGAGGCCCTGGCGAAGGACGAGGTGGAAACTTTGGTGAGCCTGGGCGACCTTGCGCGAGGGGCCCTCCTCTTTCCTCGCGGAACCCCATCAGCCTGGGCGCTGAGGTCCCGCAGTCCTTCCCCGGGCTCTAGAAAGAAGCCCTCTTTATAGCGACACGGAGCTCATCTCCCTCCCTTGGCGCCGAATTCACTCACCAGCTAACTCGGTCACGACAGCCCATTTTGCCGATGAGAAACTGAGGCCCAGTGAGCTTTAAGGGGACGCTCAGCAAGCAAGCGACCTAGCAAAGGGCTTAACCTAGGTTTCCTTGACTCCAGAGAATTTAAGTTCATGCCTCTACACACCCAGGCTGCTGTATGAGTTTTTTTTCAGAGCCGCTGGGGTTGAGGAACGTGCCCAAGTTTAGCTTAATGGTAAAAACCCAAGTGGTGTAGTGGGACTTCCAGCTTGGCGTCCTATAGCAATGTTTTCTTTTGTTTTTTTCTTCACTGATAAATGCATTGAAGTTAATGGACTTACATGCTGTGGAATTGATATCTATTTCTGTGTTCTATTTTTATTTTAATTAAAAAAAATAGCATGCAGAGAATTAGGTCTCCTGATGGAGTTTTCAAACAAAATTTGTTTTTGTCGGTTCTCTTCTTCTATCTCCCCATCTCCACCTTCCCAGTCTCTTTTCTGCTTTCATGGCGCATGTTTCCTATTCCCCTCCCCCTTTCTTCAATACCTGTTTCCCCCTCGGAGTTGTATGTTGACTTTGACCCTCCAAGGCACCTTCTAGGATAAACATCTTAGGGTCTCAGGAGGTTCTCAAGGAATAGACAGGGCGGAAACATAAAGCTCTTCCTATGACTCTGGTCCAGGGCAGCTGGGGTGCTACCAGGGTTATGGTGACCCAACAAAGTTTCCCCTGGCATTGTAGGCAAACACAGCACACCCAGAGCCCAGTGTCATTCCAACTAAAACTTCTGCAGCAGTCCCCAGGTTTGCTCGTGGGGGAAATGGCACAGTTAAGTGTCCTTTTAAGAAAAATGTATTTTCATTTGAGAGGATATATGCATACTAGGGCCTCGTGTTGCTGCAAATGAACTCCAGACACACGTGCCACTTTGTGCTTCTGGCTTTGTGTGGTTACTGAGGAATCGAACCTGGACTGGCAGGCTTTGCAAGCAGTGCCTTTAACCACTGAGCCACCTCTCCAGCCCTTCAGAGTGGCCTTTTCAAAGCCAAGGGAAACCTGCAGGATAAATTATTTTGTAATAATAAAAAAAAACTCTGCTGTTTCAATCATTGCTAGTTCAAATTTTTTTTCTCCCAAAGACTAGTCAAAACATTTTGATTGTATGGTTCTTAACAATTTGTGTGCTTACAAAGGGTATTGTACGAATCAGTGTGGGTGTGAGAATCTGGTGTTAGAGCTGTGGACTGCAGTCCCTGCTGAAAGCCATCGGTACTTCCTGCAGCATCATGGGATACCATTTAAGTAATTTACTAATCCTTCTCTCCTCTCCATGCTTTTCCTTTTTTCTTTCTTTCTTTCTTCCTTTTTGTTTCCATCTTTTAAGTCTTGCATCCGGCAGGATATTTTCTAAGTACTCCTAATGTGTCACTGGTCTCCTTCAGGGTACCCAGGTGTGCAGGTATGGGGACAGGAGACCCAGAATAAAATGCTACGGAGAGTTCCACCTGTGTGCCAGGTGAACTTTATTGAGCCGACCTGTTCAGAAGGCCCTCAAAGTCCAGACAGGTCTTCTACCTGTCTGTAGGGTGTGTTCCCTACCTGGTTGTGAACCCTAGTGTCCACTACAGTGTGTCAAGGGGCCCGGGGAGCCTGGGGCAAGGGGTGACTCAGGTGAACTTACAGGGTGATGCTGGCTGCCTACCGCAAAGCTGGGGGACAGAGTAATGCTGTCTCCAGAGGTGGACTTGCAAACAGGGCACTGCACTAAAGGTACACGGGCGGCGGGGGGGGGGGGGGGGGGGGGCGGGAGCGCAGTGATGGAGTGTTGTTTGCCAGCATGCTAGAGGTCCTGGTTTCTGTCCTCTCGGCACCATACAAAAGAAAACAAAACCCTGTTCATGGGCGCTTGATGGGGGAGGAGGGTCAGGGGAGACACTGCTCCCTGCCGGGCCACCTCACTGGCCAGATGGCTTTGCTGTCATACGTGCGTCTTCTGCTTGGAGCTCCGTCTCTTAAGTAAGTTTGGAAAAGAATCCGTGTTTGCTCAGGCGATTATTTCTGCAGTCGGCAACGTGGCTTTATGAGCACTTAGTTTACCCAGCTGTGATAGGAATTTTTTTTTCCTGAGAGCTAGCGGGGTCTCCTCGTAGGCCTCCTGCCTCCAGATGAGCTTTATGGCAATTGTGGAATGGATGAGGATGCTGGGGTTCCAGGTGGAACCAGTTTGGTTCTCGCTGAGTATGCACTGGACCAGTCTTGACGAGCACTGAGGATACAGGTGCATACAAAACACCGTGATGGTGGAGGCTGACCATCAACAAAGAGATGCTTAGTTAACATCAGCAGTTGTGGTGGTTTGATTCAGGTGTCCCCCATTAACTTAGGTGTGCCGAATCCTAGGTTCCCAGCTGATGGAGATGTGGGAATTAAAGCCTCCTGGCGGCAGTGTATTGTTGGGGGTGGGCTTGTGGGTGTTAAGCCAGCTTCCTCTTGCCAGTGTTTGGCACACTCTCCTGTTGCTGTTGGCCACCTGATGTTGGCCAGGAGGTGATATCCACCCTCTGCTCATGCCATCACTCTCCCCTGCTATCATGGAGCTTCCCCTCAAGTCTGTAAGCCAAAATAAACCTTTCCTCCCCACAAGCTTCTCTTGGTCAGGTGTTTTCTGCCTGCAGTGCAAACCTGACTTCAACAGGTGTGCTGGAGAAGAATGCCAGAGACAGTGGGCGAGAAGCAGGTGGATGTGACAGAGACCCAGAGGGCCCCAAGCTATAGGAGCTGGAAGCTGAATTGAAGCTCAGTCCTCAGACCTGTGAGGACTCTTCCTTCCTGCATTTCCTAGGTGATTGAAAAAAAGGTACTTGAAGCCAGGCATGGTGGTACACGCCTTTAATCCCAGCACTCCAGAGGCAGAGGTAGAAGGATTACCATGAGTTCAAGGCCACCCTGAGACCACATAGTGAATTCCAGGTCAGCCTTGGCTAGAGTGAAAGCCTAACTAAAAAAAAAAAGAGAGAGAGAGAGAGAGAGAGAGAGAAAGAAAGGTGCTTGAGAGACCCTTAGTTTTCATATTGGAAAAAAAACTTCCAGGCTAGAGAGAGAGAGCTTGGCAGTTAAGGCACTTGCCTGAAAATTCAAAGGACCCAGATTAAATTCCCCAGGACCCATGTAAGCCACATGCACAAGGTGGCACATGCATCTGGAGTTCATTTATAGGGGCTGGTATGCCCATTCTCATTTTCTCTCTCTCAAATAAAAATAAAATATTTAAAAACAGATTTTCATCAACCAGCATAATAGAAGAGCTCTGGACAAGGAATTAATGCTTCCAGGATGACTCCTTGCCAACTGTGGGGAAGCTGTGTCTTCATTCCTTGGTCATGCATCTCTTCCCAAGTGTGAAGTTCTTACTTGTTCTGCCTTCTTGGCTGGTGACCCTGTTATCCTCCTGGGCTCCCTAGAGCCAGGCCTACAGATGGAGACAGGTGGTGGGCACCTCGTCATTCAACCCAGATCTCAGTGACTGTTTTGTGCGTGTGCAGTGCTGAGAAAGACATGCACTCAATGCCCTTGGGTGTTCAGCGAACTGCAGAGCGCACTTGACCTTGACCACTGAGAGAGACTGGGGTGTGGGAGAGACGCGCAGCCTGAGATTAACAGGAGTGGAAAGACAAGTGAGCTGGGCCAGCATGGACAGAGAGTTCCAGCAGGAAAGAGCAGGGGCTGCCTGGAGAGGAACAAGGCTACCCGGGTGGCCTGGAGCCTTGTCAGAAAGAATCGGGGCTTTATCCTTAGAGCAGATAGGACCCTGAACGGTTTTAAGTGGGGACTTGATGGTTCACTCGCTCATGCGTGCGGCGGGCGTTAGAAGAAGCTTGGCAAAGAAAATAGTCAAAATTCTGATTTGCGTGCAATAGAGTTCACCTCAGTTACAGGAAGAGAATTCAGGATGAAATTCTGGGGCTTCCATCACTTGAGATGTCCCTAAACTCCCAAAGTCCCTAGTGCTCCTCAAAATCCAGCATTATGTGAACATCTTAAAGAATAGATTGCAACCTGCCACCCTTGTACTGTCTCCAACTATTTGTATGAAATATACAAATATAAGCATTCAGCTTGCAAGGAAGAGTTGTTGCATACTTACAACTCAACTATAAATCCAATTTATGGTAAAATTGCAAAGTTCAAGAGCAAAAATCTTTATTGATTTACTTAGAGGCAGAGGCATGAACACGGGTGTTCCAGGGCCTCTTGACCCTGCAAACAAACGCTGGAACTTGCACAGCTTTGTGCGTCTGTCTTTACGTGGCTACTGGCAAATTGACCCAGGCCAGCAAGTTGTACAAGCACCCGTAACTACTGTGCCATTTCTCCAGCACTAATTATTTTTTAAATTTATTTGCAAGCAGAAATAGAAGAGAGACACACAGAGAATAGGCGTGCTAGAGCCTCCAGCCCTCACCCAGCAAACAAACTCCAGATGCATATGCCACTTTGTACATCTGACTTTGTATGTGGGTACTGGGGAATCCAACCTGCGTCATTAAGCTTTGCAGGAAAGTGCCTTAACTGCTAAGCCATCTGTCCAGACCTAAACTTGCAAAAAATACAGATTTTTTTTTTTTAAGTGGAAAGAGAGAGTGAGAATGGGTGTGCCAGGGCTCCTGCCACTGCAAAAAAAAAAAAAAAAAAAAAAACCCTCCAGATGTGTGTACTACTTTGTGCATCTGTCTTTACATGGGTACTAGGGAATTGAACCTGGGCCATCAGGCTTTACAATTTAGCACCTTTTACCACCAAGCCATTTCTCCATCCCTATAACAAGCTTCTTTTGACAGGATTGGTGGTGATCCACTATGGCTTGCTGGGTTTTCTATCTGCAGCTAGATAACAAACTTCCCCCAAAAGTTGCCATTATGACACTTCATGATCCAGTCTCTGTGGGTCTGATGGCAGTGTGGCTGAGTGTTCCTGGCTGTCATAATGGGGCAATCAACCTGTTAGCCCTCCCTCTGACCTCATCTGGAAGATAAAATTTCAAGCCCACTCTGTTGGCTACGGTAGGCTTGGTCCCTTGCCAAATGTTCCCTCCACAACAAATTGTGTGCAGTGAACAATGAGGGGCTGGGCAGCATAAAGATAGGAATCCGTGTTTTCAGAACTAATCCCTCAAATGAGAGCTCATAATGCCTACCTTGTTCTTTGAAGCAAGTGTAAGTTTGGTCAGCATCGATAGGAGGGGATCACACAACTAGATCCTGGAGGGAGCCAGGATCAATAGAAAGATTTCCAGCCAGGTGTGATGGTGGATGCATTTAATCCCAGCACCTAGGAGGTGGAGGTAGGAGGATCAGGAGTCCAAGGTCATCCTTGGTTACGTAGTTCAAAGACAAATGGGAAGGAAGGCTGGATGGCTAGAAGGATTTCCTTAACAGAGATAATTCACCTCTAAAAGCTTGGGGCCCACCAGGCCAAGTCTTGGGAGTCCCCTGGCTTTGCCTCCATTTCCATTGATTCCATTCTTTATTGGGCTCTCTGGGTTTTGAGTTTGAGCATTCCCATGCCAAGAATGTATGTGTGTGTGTGTAGAGGAACTGGAATGGTCGGGAGGTGTGTGTGTGTATGTAGAGAGGAACTGGAATGGTCGGGAGTTTGCTAGCGTAGGACCTCCGACACCTGCGGGCAAGAAGCAGCTAACTGAGGAACTGGCTCGGTCACTTGCAGATAAGCAGCTTCTGGCTTTGTGGAGAGAGTATTTCTCCATTTTGTGTCTATTTGTGGTTAGTACTTCACTCAGCCTGGCAAATTGCTACAAACAAAGACTGGATTCATGCAAGGCACCTAGCTTGTCACCTGACTGCCCCTTTAATTCCACAACTGTGCCCTGCGATGACTCGATCTCTCTGCTGATGGGGTGTGTGGTAGACTTGTCATGAGTGCCATTGAGCACACTGGTGTCATGTAACCATACTGAGTTATCAGCTGCCACGTTTTTAAAATTAGAGAGTCTGTACTAATAGTGCCAATTGTTGAAACAGATTCAATTTAGTAAGTTCTTGGGCCCAAAGGTTTTAAGAATCAGCCTTCATGGAAACCCATCCAATCTCAACTCCATGAGCTTTGCTATGAAGAGTAAGGAATCCCAGACTGAGTTCTGAGGGGGCAGGGTGCTAGAGGAACTTCTGGGGTGGGGATTGATGGGTGTTTGGGTTCGGGATTAGTGTCGGTGGGAATATAGGGGCTCCTGTGCCCTCCTGGTGTGCATGGGTTATCTGATGGATTTCAGTGCTAGACCAGGTACAGGCAGGAGCTACTGCTGTGGGGGTCTCAAAACTTGCCCTCTATATCCTCCCATGGACAAAGTAGCAAGGCTCCCCCTGCTCCCCAATAACCGATCAATATGAGAGCAGGCAGAAAGTGTATTCAGGGACCTCGAAAATAGTTCAGGGTGAGCCTGGAAGAGTCAAGGCCGTGTCGGGGCTGGGGTGGGGAAGACAGGCTTGGATAGTGGCTTGAGAGTTAGTATGGGTGTAAACAGCATTGTCAGGGTTGGGGAAATGGTCCAGTGGGTAAAGTAGTTGCCACACCAGCATGAGAACCCAAGTTCAGTTTCCCAGCACCCACGTAAAATGCTGGATGGGGCAGCCCAAGCCTGTAATCCCACTGGGATGCTGGAGATAAGGAAGCCTTGGGCTCGTGGCTAGCTAGTCTGGCTGAATTGGTAAGCTCTGAGTTCAGTGAGTGACCTTTTCTCAAATAAATAGATAAACAAACAAACAAAAAACTGGGCCTGGTAGTACATGCTTTTAATCCCAGCACTCTGGAGGCAGAGGTAGGAGGATCACTGAGAGTTCGAGGCAACCCTAAGATTACATAGTGAATTCCAGGTCAGCCTGAGCTAGAGTGAGAACTTATCTCAGCCAGGGAGGGGGGCAGGGGCCGGGCATAGAGAGAGATTGAGGAAATGACCTGATGTTGACTTCTGACCTCCACATGCCACATGTACACCTGCAGATGTTCACCCACACATATACAAATGTGCTGTTGCAGGAAACATCTGGGGGAAAGGGAACACACATCTCCACCTCCAATAGGACTTAGATGGCAGACCAAAGTACAAGTGCACCAATACCAGTTTGGTGAACCAGTGAGTTTATTGGGGAGTCACAGGAATGTGGGGCCCCCAAATCGGCCACCTTGATGGAGATTCCTATGTCAAAATTACTCCTTGGTTGCTCCTCCCTCAGCCTCGGGATGAGGGCTTACTTACAGAGCATCAGGACTCCACAGCAGCCACACCACCGAGAAGTCTCATCCACCCTGAATGGCAACTTTCCTTCTAGAAGCTCCATGTCTCTGTCCAGGAATATGAGACCACAGAGCAGCCTTTCAGTGAGGCTCACTATATCGGGGTGACTCCCATGGATGCTCCTCCTTCAGCCTTGGAGTGAAGGCTTTACTTAATGAGCATCAGACCCCAAAGCAGCACTTCAGTAAGGCTCATTATACGGGGATTAACCCCATGGATGCTGTTCCCCTCAGTCTCAGTGTGGGGGCTCACTTATAGAGCACGGGGATTCCAAAGAAACCACTATGCGAGACTCATTGTTCCTAGATCTTTTACTCTATCTACTCTGTCTCCCACACTAAGGTCACGAGATCTCATGCATTATTGTATACAGCTGTTGTAGGAGGCGTCTAAATCTCAGGTGGGAGTCTGACGACTCTCCCCACAGCTCCTCTGGTGAGTTGACCCAAATGCTTTTGGTAAAGCTGGCAATAGTTGTTTACACCTTTCAATGCAGAGGAAATTTGCCATCCAACACATGAATACACACACATTTACTACATACACAAGCAACGCCAGTCAAAAGCGAGCCCTCCCCAAACAGTATCATCAGACCCAAGCCAGGCCTTGAACTCAATGTGGAGGGAAGAACATGATCCCAGCCCACCACATGGGCTATCATGGTGGGGGGCAGGCTTGTGAGACATAAGCTACCATTCTTGGGGATGTCTGCACCCCAGTAGTTCCTGGCACAGAGGTTGGCTTGGGTCACCTCCTGAGGTAGTTCTTCAGGAAATGTGGGAATAAGGGACCAAGGGCAGAGCAGGAAAAGGGTGGGGTTCAAGGTGATGAAATTGGTGGGAGAGCTGAGCTGGCTGCCCATATTGTAGGGCTCCATGCAAAAGGAAAGTGTGGGCTCTCTGTGTAAAAAGTTTTTCTGTCTTTCATAGGCTACTATGGTGATTTCAAATAGCCTTTTAGGGCTGGAGAGATGGCTCAGCAGTTAAGGCACTTGCCTGCAAAGCCTAATGACCCGGGTTTGATTCCCTAGTACCCGTGTAAAGCCAGATGCACAGCAGTGCATGTATCTAGAATTCATTTGCAGAAGCTGGAGGCCCTGGCATGCCCATATTCAGTCTCATTCTCTCTCTCTCTCTCTCTCTCTGCTTGCAAATAAATAAAATATTTTAAAATTGCCTTTTAATGCTATGCCCCATGGTTAACCACAAAGTACGTGCACCCCACACCTCCACACCTGAGGGAAGGTGGTGACAGCTGCTAGAGTGGTAGGTGGGACCATGTATGAACTGAACTGCTCGACCCTCGCCCGAAGCATGTGTCATTGCTTCATTGGACTCACTTTATATAGCACAAATTCAAAGATAAAATCAACCTGCATTTCAAGATGGTGAGGAGGAGCATTAAGCCCCAACCACTACATGCCCTCTGAGCAACTGTGTTCTTATACCTGTGCTGGTCTCTCACTCAGGAAGCCTCAAAGTGAGCCCTACCTTAGGTTCTCATTGAAGAGGAGAAGTAAAATTGGCTTTGAGGCGCAGTGGTGTGTCTGAACTGGCCTGGGTTTCACCCGGCCATGTCTGCCAGCAGCAGGCTGGCTCTTTTGACCTATGAAACATTGAAGGTGAAAGTGGTGAGAATAACACAATGAAGTGGGTACCTGTGGCCACAAAGTCTTCCTGTCAGCGTTACCCATGGGTGAGATCCCTAGCAGTTAGCCAAACTGCTTTCCTGGGGTTGCTGTGGAGACCAGAAACCTGGGATGGACATGACCATAGAGCTGGGTCCTCCTGAGGCCTTGCTCCTCCACTTGCAAACAACACCCTCTCCCTGTAGCTCCCATGATCAGTTTTCTGCATATGTTTATATTTGATCTTTTATTTTTTTTCGTTTAAGTATTTTATTTACTTATTTGAGAGAAAGAGGCAGATCAAGAGAGATAGAATGAGTGCACTGGGACCTCTAGCCACTGCAGATGAACTCCAGATGCATGTGCCATCTTGTGCATCTGGCTTACTTGGGTACTGGGGGATCAAAGCTGTGTCCTTAGGCTTTGCAGGCAAGTGCCTTAACTGCGAAGTCACCTCCATATCCCTATTTTTACTTATTTAAGAGAATGGGTGCACCAGGGCCTCTAGACGTTGCAAACAAACTCCAGACACATGCGCTACCATATGCTTCTGTCTTACATGGGTGCTGGGGAATTGAACTTGGGTCCTTAGGCTTTGCAGGCAAGCACTTTAACTGCTACGCCCTCTCTCTAGCCCCTGACATTTTTAAAACTATTTATTTATCTATTTGAGACAGAAAGAGGAAGAGGAAGATAGAGAGAATGGGTGTGCCAGGGCTTCTAGCCACTGCAAATGAATTCCAGACACATGCACTACCTTGTGCATCTGGCTTATGTAGGTACTGGGAAATCAGACCTGGGTCCTTAGGTTTCACAGGCAAGCACCTTAACTGCTAAGCCCTCTTTCTAGCCCCTGGCCTTTTTTTTTTTTTTTAACATGTGTGTGGTATGTATATGTGTATACATGCTTGTATGTATTTGGAAGTACACATGCATGTATGTGTGTGCATGTGTAGGCCAGAGGTCAACATTAGGGATCTTTTGTTGCTCTCCACATTCTTTGAGTCAGGGTCTTTCACTGAACAAAGCTCACTGATTTGACTAAACTAGTTAGCCAGGAAGCCTCAGGGATTCTCTCTCTCTCTCTCTCTCACCCTTGTGCCAGAATTACAGGCACATGCCATACCCAGCATTATATGTGGGTGCCGGGAATATTAACTTGGGTCCTTATACTTGCAAAGCAAGTGCTTTACCCACTGAGCAATCTCTCCAGCCTTCATGTCCTAATCTTATATGGACTCGGTGGGCTCAAATTGGTTCTAATTACCTCCTCTTTACCCAATCATCTCTTTAAACACACTGCCTGTACTTGTCACGTTCTAAGGCTGGGTGGCGAGGCTAGTAAGACGGCAGCGAACATGCAGCCCACGTTCTTTGTAGAAAAGCTCTTCATGACTAGTTTTTCTTCAGAGAGTTGCAGGCCACCATGAGACAATATGTAGCTTTCTATGGGGGTTGCAGACCCAGTTGAAGTCCAGGCATAAAGTGAAGGAGCTGGGAGCTCCAGAGGGACCCTCTTTCCAGAGCCCTTCATTGATGTGTTGAAGAGAAAAGAGCCTAGCAGAGCATGCACAAGTTCAGACAGGGAAGATGTACCCAAGATTTGTGATTCTGGAACCTTCCAGAACTAAGGTAGGCATTATTCATAATCACTTTTTCAAGTGGCCATGTGAACAACGCCTGGTTCTTTCATGGGTCACCCGCATGTGCATCCTGTGTATTTTTCAGGGTCTCCCCATCTTTGTTCTAGCTAGACAGAATGTGAGAGTCAGATTCCCTTTCAGACTTCTAGGCTCCTCACCAGCACCAACCCCCCCTCCCCCACTGCCAGCTTCTTATGAAAGCCCTGTTGCAGTTACCCTCATCTTGCTGGGACAGACGCCCAACAAATGCCTGAAGCAGCTTATGGGAATAACAGGCTTATTTCAGGCTTATAGAATCCAGGGGATGCTTCATCGTGGCAGAGGAAGCTGGATTACTTCATACATCTGCAGCAAAGAGAATAGCCAACACATAGACATGACCAGCCAGAGCTCACGCTGGCTCTAAACACACAGTTTAGGGCTAGACTCAAAATCCACCGTCAGTGACACATCTCCAGGACTGCGCCTGCTGAAGACCAACAAGGAAGCTTAATCTTAAATCAAAACTACCGAAGGAGCCAGGCGTGGTGGCATGTGCCTTTAATCCCAGCACTCAGGGAGGCAGAGGTAGGAGGACAGCCAAGAATTCGAGGCCACCCTGAGAGGACACAGTGAATTCCAGGTCAGCCTGAGCTAGAGTGAGTCCCTACCTTGAAAAAAAAAACAAAAAACAACAACAACAAAAACTACCTAAGAAGCCAGGTGTGGTGGCACACACTTCTCATTCCAGCACTCGGGAGGCAGAGGTAAGAGGATCACTATGAGTTTGAGGCCACCCTGAGACTACATAGTGAATTCCAGGTCAGCCTAGGCTAGAGTGTGACCCTATCTCAAAAAATTGGAGGAGAAAAAAAAAAAACCTAAGGGGCTGGAAAGATAGGTTAGCAGTTAAGGTGCTTGCCTGTGAAGCCAGGTTCAACTCCCATGTAAACACATGGGGCCACATGTGTCTGGAGTTCATTTGCAGGGGCTGCAGACCCTGGTACGCCTTTCTCTCTCGCTCTCCCTCCGTTCATCTCTCTCTCTCTCTCTCTCAAAAGTAAATATTAATTTACGTAAAATGTGTATGCGTGCCTAAGGCTATGGGGAACACATTTATATTGAAACCACACACCCAGCAGATCCTACATGTTTGTGTGCCAGTAGGCCTTCCCTTGGCACACATGAAGAGTGACTGAGGGAATATGCTGAAAACTCATCTCTGGGAGCTTGTCAGAAATGCAGGGTCTCCACCTTTGGCCAGAGAAGTTTCTCTTTCCAGATAGTGGTAACCATCGGGGAGCCTCAAAACTCGTCAATTGTGCCAAAAATATGGGCTGTTGAGTGCTCAGTGTTAAATGAGCATCTCAATTGTTCCCTCGTGGCTCAGGAAACACTGTGGAAGAAGGCGCAGAGATTCATGTACGAGCCAGGGAATGGGGAGGAGTGCTTTGAAATGCTGTGTCCCTGACATGAAGTGGCCTTATGGTGGCTGCTGTTACCTGCACTAGACCTGTATGGCAGTGAGTCCATCAACATTCTGTCATGGGTGGTGGAGGAGTGAAAAAAAAAAGATCTGGAGGCTGGAGAGATGGCTCAACAGTAAGTCTCTTGCTTGCAAAGCCTGAAGACCTAGATTTGATTCCCAAATAACCACATAAAGCCAAATGCACAAAGTGGTACATGCATCTAGAGTTCATTTAGTTTTTTGTTGTTGCTGTTTTTTGGTTTCTTTGAGGTAGGGTCTCTCTCTAGCCCAGACTGACCTGGAATTTACTATGTAGTCTCAGGATGGCCTTGAACTTACAGAGATTCTCCTACCTCTGCCTCCCAAGTGCTGGGATTAAAGGTGTGCGCCACCATGCCCAGCTTGGAGTTCATTTGTAGTGGCAAAAGGCTCTAGCATGCCCATTCTCTCTCTCCTTGTAAATATATTTATGAGTTTTTAAAAAAAGATATTTTCATTTACTTATTTGAGAGAGAGAGAAAATGGCACACCAGGGCCTCCAGCCACTTCGAACGAACTCCAAATGCATGTGACATCTTGTGCATCTGACTTGTGTGGGTCCTGGACAATCAAACCTGGGTCCTTTTGCTTTGCAGGCAAGCCCCTTAACCACTAAGCCATCCCTATATTTGTTTTTTTTTTTAATTTTTATTAACATTTTCCATGATTATAAAAATATATCCCATGGTAATTCCCTCCCTCCCCACCCCCACACTTTCCCATTTGAAATTCTATATTTGGTTTTTCAAGGTAGGGTCTCACTCTATTCCAGGCTGACCTGGAATTCACTATGTAGTCTCAGGGTGGCCTCGAACTCACGGTGATCCTCCTACCTCTGCCTCCCAAGTGCTGGGATTAAAGGCATATGCCACCATGCCCAACCCTAAAAATATGTTTTAAGGGCTGGAGAGATGGCTTAGCAGTTGAGGCACATGCCTGCAAAGTCAAAGGACTCGATTCTCCAGGTCCTACATGGTGGCACATGCATGTATCTGGCTTACATGGGTCCTGGGGAATAGAACCTGGGTCCTTTGGCTTTGTAGGCAAGTGCCTTAACCGCTAAGCCATCTCTCCAGCCTCGGATCTGTTTTTCTCTGAGCACTGTTGGCCTGTCAGTGTGCAACAGTCTATGGTTTACAGGGGTGTTCTAGCCCCTTTTCCAGAGGCCACTGGGGGCAGGTGCAGTTATAAGCACATCCAGCCCAGGCTGCCAGTTCTGCACCTGTCCCTGGGAGGCCTCAATTCCTGCAGCTCCCCATGCCTCTATCTGCCTTCTGTACAATGGAGGAGAAACTACAAGCATCAGAGGTCCATTGCAGGAGGGGATGATTCAATACACATGAAATGCTAAGAACAACACCTGGGTGTGGTAGTCATTCTTTAATTACAAGTAATTATTATTCAACTGCACCAGTATCTTTTCTGCACCTTCATGGAGTCACCTTGTATCTCCACTGTCCACAGCTTGTCTCACCTCCCCAAAGCCCAGAGCACTCATAGACTGAGTATATTTGCCTTTGATGGCTGTGTAGGCAGCCATGTTTAGCCTGTCTCTTCTTTATTAAAAAAAAGTTTATTTGTTTGTAAGAAAAGAGACTGATGGAGAGAATGGGCACACCAGGGCTTCCAGCAGCTGCAAACTCTAGATGCATACACCATCTTGTGCATCTGGCTTTATGTGGGTACTGGGGAATCGAGCCCAGGTCGTTAGGCTTTGCAGGCAAGCACGTTAACCACTGAGCCATCTCTCCAGCCCCAGCCTGTCCTTTCTTGGTGGACACTTAGCTGGTTTTCTTTTGAAAGCGTGTGCCGCGGTGCTATGACAGGCATCTTCAGATACATCGTTTTATAGAATCTCTGCAGGAATCTCTGAGTCTGGCCCATCTGGCTCCTAAACTTGTTCTCTGTACTGCTAGCTAATTTTCTTTTGGAGCTATTATAAGCACTATTGTTTCACAAGCATCTTAAGTAAATGGCATCTCCTTGACTCTCACATGAGTAATCCAGTAATCCTGTCTCCTCCTGAAGAGGCAAATCAGCAGTCCAACACCACTGCGGTCAGGGATCTGGGGCCACATGTCACCTAGGTCAGAGATCAGAGTCCCAACACTGGCCATAGTCAGGGATTCGAGCCCAATTCCACGACCATGGTCAGGGGTCAGAGGCGGCCCACGAAGATGCCTTTAGTGTAGCAGTGAGGGTCAAGCAGGTTTCTACTCGGGGCAGGAGGAATGCTGGCCTGTTCCACTGACTATGCAGGGAGGCCCACAAAAACAGCCTCAGGAGAAGGGCAGGAGGGGCCCGCAGCTGGGACCAGAGCTGTGCATTCCCTCCCACAGGCTGCTGGAGTTCAGTCTGGCCTCACTCAGGAGCACAGGTGAGGCACTTCCTAGAGTGACCTTCCTTGTCATCCTAGGCTTGACTCATGCCCTGCTGCTGTAGCCACAGCAGGTCTTTTGGGAATTCACCATGCACGCAGCCAAACCCAATGTAAATTGGTGATGAGTCCGAGCTCTGTCTGTGCATCAGAGAGGTGAGCTGGCAGGTAGAGGCATTTGGCCTAATCCTCATTCAAAAGCAGCCAGCTGTGACCTTGGGTGAAGCCTCTCATTCTTGAGCTTCCATTTGCCCATCGAGGAAAGTGGGCATAGTACGTGCCCACTCAGCTTATTGGTGGGACCAGGGAATCTACATGCAGAGTCAACAGCTGTGTTGGGCCAGATGGGTCCATGCAGTGCAGTGTGGGCTGGGAGCTATGAAGAAGCTCACGAGAAGAACGTGGAACAGGGCTGGAGAGATGGCTCAGTGCTTAAAGATGCTTGCTTACAAAGCTTGACAGCCTGGGTTCAATTCCCCAGTACCTACATAAAGTGAGATGCACAAAATGGTTCATGTGTCTGGAGTTTGTTTGTGGTGGCAAGAAGCCCTATTTCTCTCTCCCTGTCAAGTAAATAAAAATTTTTTTTAATTTTTATTTTGTTTTGCTTTTTTGAGGTAGGGTCTTACTCTAGCTCAGGCTGACCTGGAATTCACTATGTAGTCTCAAGGTGGCCTTGAACTCACAGTGATCCTCCTACCTCTGCTTCCCAAGTGCTGGAATTAAAGGTGTGTGCTACCACACCCAGCCAAAGATATTTTTTTTAATGTGAGGGCTGGAGAGATGGCCTACAGTCAAGGCGCTTGCCTGTAAAGCCTAAGGACTCATATTCAACTCTCCAGGTCCCACATGAGTCAGACACACAGTGATATAAGCACACAAGGTCACACTTTCTCAAAAGATGGTGCACACATCTGGATTTTGATTACAGTGGCTGGGGGCCCTGGCATGCCAGTGTTCTCTCTCCCTCTCTGTCTCATTCTCTCACATAAAAAAAGCCTAGTCTGTTGGGCTTGCCTCAAAAAGAAAAATAAAAAGAACATCCAACAGACACTGATTATCCTTCATCCAGATCTCAGATCTCTCGTTGCTGTCAGTGCTTGGCCACACCCTCCCCTCGCCACCCCCACTTGGACACAAATTGCAGATATGGTGCCCATCGGCCCTAAGTACTTCACAATGTATTTCCTTAACGTTCACTGTAGTCACGGCAAAACACTTATCATCCATCCAGCGCTACTCCCAAGGCCACAAGCTTCATGGTGCCTTGTCAGTGGTATTGACGACAACTTGGATCCCCAGCCCTCATGCATCATGTCTTCCCCGTCCTCTGTGATATGTGAGGGTTCTTCATGTCCTTGACATTCTCGAAGATTCCAAGCTTGTAGCCTTGTGGCCCGTCCCCTCATTTAGGCTGTTCTGAGGCTCTGCAGGGTTAGACATGGGCTCCACTCTCCGTGGTGCTGGGTTCTCCTCTGCACCACGTCCAGAGGGCACCACGTCCAGAGGCCTGTAATGTTATTGTCCCATTGCTGGTGGTGACAGCTCTCATACCCCCTGGCATCTGTCTGGTTTTGCTTCTTTAAAGCCAGCACCGTCCCCTTCATGGTGACTGAGCGTGTCATGGGGAGATGCGAGAGAATGTGTTCTAGTATGTTTCTTGTTCCTGTGTCACTCTTTTTGGTTTCTGCCTGTGTGGGTGACGCTCCTCTGAAGTGGCTGCTGTCATAGTGTTGTTAGGTGATTTCCTAAGTCCTCTGGTCACTACTGTTGGACTTTTCATGGGTTGAGTCATTAACTCACAGCAGTGTAACAGCTCCTGCTTGATCACGCGGCTTAACATCTTCTTGTCATCACGATTTCAACTTGCGCTGGCTATCCTAGATTCAACCATGGCCCTTCACCAGGGCCTGCGGGTCCTTTAGGCCTTCCCCAGCAGCCAGTGAGCTTGTGGAGACGCTGGGTTACTTCCTGTTTTCCTGCCCCCACCCTTGAAGTGGCCCTGTCTCCAGGATCCTGGGTTCGCATTTTGTTGGGACACTTGTATTGAGAAATCAACAAGCTATTACTAGGTTTCTCTCCGCCAGCGGGGTGAGGGTTGTTTGTGTATACCCACGTGCCCATACACGTTGTGGGTCTGTGTTTAATTTTCTTACCTGTAAATATATAAAACCATGGATCCCAATTCCATAAATACCTTACAGTCTGTGCCAACTTCTTGTACCCTTGTAACTCCTGTCTCTAATGGCAACAATACCAGCCATCATGCCATTGGGATGTTTCCTCATTGCACAACTTCCCTGTGTTTGAGCAGTCTCCGCCCTCTGCCAATTACACGTTGGTTCCAAATTACATTGGCCGCTGCCCAACGTGGCTCTCTCTCCTTGTCCCCGACTGCGCTGTCCCACCTAAACAAGATGCATGCTCTATGGATCTCTCTGGTCCTACTGAGACGTCGTTACCTCCTGAGGCCACACTACCAGCACACAGGTACACACGCACACAATATAACTTCAGGGACCAGGAGTGCTGGTGAAGCCCTCTTGACCCCAGGCTGAAGCTTCCGGTAATCCTAGCTGTACCCTGTAGCTATGCTCATTTTACCTAGTAGGACATTGTGGTCCAGGAGAGTCACAGGATTTTCTGAGGGTGACCTGAGGGAGGTAGGGGATCAGAATTTGGGCTCAGGGGTGACAAATGTCCTGGCTGTCTACCCCTGTCCTGTTTATTGCATTTGGGATTCCCCCCACCCCAACCCAATACTAGAACATACTAGGGCAGGCCAGGCCATCTGGAGTTCACTTGTAGCATCCTTCCCCCTTCTTCCTCATATGGTCGTAAGCAGTGGGAGATCACTTGCCCACCTGGGGGTACACAAGACCTGAGGCTCCTTGCTGGATGCTGTCTGCCCCACCTGGCATGTCCCTTGGGCCTGGCCCTTACGCACACTGTCTCCTCCTGGAGGCTTTGCCTCATGGGCCCTTTCCTCTAGTGAACTGGGTCCTCTGGCATCTCAGGGTCTGTTTCCTGGGAGGCCTCCATCCCTGCCCCAGGCCTGCCAGGACTGTTGCCCCCCCTTTTTTGGTTTTTTTTTTTTGTATTTTATTTTTTATTTATTTTTATTTATTTATTTGATAGAGATTGAGAGAGAGAGAGAGAGAGAGAGAATGAATGCATACACCAGGGCCTCCAGCCACTGCAAACAAACTCAAGACACGTGCGGCCTCTGTGCATCTGGCTAACGTGGGTCCTGGGGAATCGAACCTGGGTCCTTTGGCTTTGCAGGCAAACGCCTTAACAGCTAAGCCATCTCTCCAGCCCTTGGTTTTGTTTTTTGAGGTAGGGTCTCACTATAGTCCAGGCTAACCTGGAATTCAGTATGTAGTCTCAGGCTGGCCTCAAACTCATGGCAGTCCTCCTACCTCTGCCTCTCAAGTGCTGGGATTAAAGGCGTGTGCCACGATGCCCAGCCTGACTTCCCTTTTAATCAGCAATTTATACTTGTAATTCAAAACTCAAGAAGGCATGAAACACTATCCTGCTGTCCCTGTGTTTAGCTGTCCAGTTTTCAAGCCCAAAGGCAAGTCCGCAGTGTCACATCTACTCTGCCAGAGGTGTATCTGCGTAGGTAAACAGAACCATATTCTTTATCTCCGTGTTATACACAAGCTAACTGGTTCACAATCTCTTGCACGTCATCTTTTCTTTCTCCGTCTCTTGTTAATGGCACCACTAACACTTGGAGAAACTCTATGGAAATGTCCACTGTAAATGAACAGCTGTCCAGGGACCTAGCAGATTCATGTATGGACATAATTGTCCAAGCTGGACACAATCTATGTGCCTACCCCTGCAATTCAGTTGATAAATCATGGTGCAGCAATGCAATGGAATCCCCGAAGTTCTGTGTAGTAACCCAAGAGGACAAATGACAGTTGTGGCTGGAGGGATATGGCTGTATCTTTCAAAGACAATATTGAGCAAGAGAGGGCAAAAGAAGAAGCTGTGTGTGTGCATGTGATGTCTCTCATCTGGTCTTCCAAAACAAGCACAGCAAATCCATATGGATAGAAGTCTGAGTGTGGACCACTTTTTAATAAGGCAGCTAATGGGAGAGAGCACAGTGCAGGGGATTCTGGGACCTGGAACTTGTCAACTGTTTCTGGTCAGTATTTATTCAGCTATCCATGGATGTCAAATTTTTGTCTATTTATTTGAGAGAGAGAAAAAGGTAGAGAGAGAGAAAGAGAATATGAATAAATGAGAATGAGAATGGACACAGCAGGGACAAGGACGAGCCACTGTAAATGAACTCCAGACACATGTGCCACCTTGTGCATCTGGCTTACATGGGTACTGGGGATTTGTACCTGGGCCCTTAGGATTTGTAGGCAAGAGCTTTAACTGCTAAGCCATCTCTCCGGACCTTTAGTCAGTTGTTTTTTTTTTTTTTTTTTGTTTGTTTGTTTTTTTAAATATTTATTGAGAGGGAGAGATAGGAAGCAAAGAAAAGGAGAAAGAAAGAGGCAGACAAAAAGTGAAGGTGTGCCAGGGCCTCCTGCCACTGCAGATGAACTCCAGACACATGCACCACCTTGAGCATCTGGCTTACATGGCTACTGGGGAATCGAACCTGCATCCTTAGGCTTTGCAGGCAAGTGCTTTAACGAATGCTAAGCCATCTCTCCAGTCCTGAAAAAATTTTTTGTTTTGTTTTGTTTCCAAGACAGGGTCTCACTATACCCAAGGCTGACCTAGAACTCATTCTGTAGTTCAAGCCTCAAACTCACAGCAATCCTCCCATCTCTGCCCCCCAAGGGCTGGGATGAAAGGTGTGTGCCACCATGGCTGGCCATGGATATAGTTTTTGATCCAGATGTACACTTGAATGTGGTTTTATACAGGTGACCTCACTCCTGTGGGGTCATCTGAGGGGCAGCACAGTGCTGCGTGTCAGGCTGGCACCACAATTACTTTGCCATTCCCTCGTCAGTGAGCCCGTGTCTTTACTCTAACACTGAACTGTTATAGACGGTATTGTTGGGGCTGAGGAGACGGCTCAGAGGGTAAGAGTGCTTGCTGCCGTGCAAGCATGAGGGCCTGGAAAGAACCCAAGTTCCATCCTTAGCACCCACATAAAAAGCTAGGTGTGGCCATGCACACCTGTAACCCCAGTCCTGTGGGGGCGGGGTGGCAGGGACTGGAGAATTGTTGGAGCTCACCGGCTAGGCCGTCTGGCCAAAAACAGCAGCTCCAGGTTCAGGAAGAGACTCCATCCCAAGGAAGCAAAGAACAGCAATAGAAGAGATCGGCGCTCTTCCCCGGCCTCCCCACACGTGTGTATGACGCATGCCTATGTCTGTATGCATACTTCATACTTAATAGTGTGTGCATGTGCATGCACTAGACACACACACACCACACCACATGTAACATACACACACGCAAAACAAAGCCCTCACAGTATTGTGATGGCGACATTGAACAGACCCTTCTGAAATAAGGACATTTGAAAAACGAATACCAGAGCCTTTCCAATTTGGATGATATTTGCCTTCTAGTGGGGACTCTCCTTCTTTGTCTCCTCCGGCCTGAGATAAGAGGAGCGCTCTCTCCTGAGCCCACGGAGTACAGACATCCTTCACGTTAACACAGGACTATGCATGCATAGTCGTGTGTATATGGGCGTGAGTGCATGTGTGTGGAGGCCAGAGGACCTTAAGTGTCATTCCTAAGGAACGCCGACCACCTTATTTTTGAGACGGGGTCTTTCAGTGGCCTAGAATTTGCCATCTACTCTAGACTGGCTAGCCAGCAAATGCCAGCAATCCGCCTGTCTTCATCTCCCCCATGATTACTGGTGTGCACCAATGTGCCTGACATTTTGGACTCCAGAAGCATGTGCCACTCTGTGCATCTGGCTCTATGTGGGCACTGGGGAATCGAAGCCAGGCTGTCAGGCTGCAAGCAAGTGCCTGTAGAAGAAGCGTAGCCAGGGTGGCCTTGGTGTGGCCCTGAGATTACAGCACATGAGCGATTGCTACTTCCCCTGTGAGCCAACCTAAACCCTGCCTAAACACCCGGACACTGCTGACGCAGGAAACGAGCCAATGAAAAACAGGAAACGCCATGCCAAACAACGAAAGGACCAATGGGAAGCGGAGAAGGGGTATATAAAGATGTCTGTCCTCAATAAATGAGTCTGCTTTTCAGCGTCTCACCCGACTCCCAGAGTCTGTGTAGTCGTTGACTCTCTGCCTTCTTACCCCCACCCCCAAGGGCAGTTCGGGCCGGGCAGGGATCCAGCAACCAGTGGTCTTTAACCACTGAGCCATCTCTCAAGCCCACACCTGATATTTTTACATGGGTTCTGGGGATCAAACTCAGGTCCTTAAGGTTGTGAGGTCATCTTCCCATGGGCTCTTAGTTTATATCATTTGTCGGGTTTTTTTTAAATTAAAAAATGATATAGCCTTTTTCCTCCCTTGCAGGCAAGAGACCTGCATTTGTTTGGGAAATTCTTCCTCTTCAGCGTTAAAAGCTATCGTTGATTCTGTAGCACTCTTATTGGATTCTGCATGCAATGTTCCTACTGTGACTGACAGACCAATCTAATTTCTGTATTGGGACTCCGTCAGTCTGTCTCTTTATGGCATCTGCATTTCATCTTGTTCTCAGAAAGTTCTCCAAGAGAAAACACTCCATGGTTTTCTCTTGTCCTTTGATGGTTTCTTTTCTTTGTTGTGTGGCACTTTTAATTGTTTAAGGAATGTAATGTGCTTGTGTAATTTCTTGTTCCAGAGCAGGAACTGCCTGCCACCCTTTTCCCAGACAGCAGCGTTGGTTCTCTGCTCACAGGAGGGCACTGGGGAATGAATGAATGGGCCAACAAGGCATTGTTAGAGGAAAGAGGACTGAACCAATTTGGGCCAGCTGCACTGGCCACCGCGCAGGCATTTGCTCAGCCAAAGGACAGCGCAGCCATAGGAGAGACCCTGCACTGTGAATTCCAGTCCTTGCTCAAGTTCCTGTGCCTGCATTTTCTGTCTTCTCTCACCTGGCTCTGCATACCTGCTGTCACGGCCACCACACCTGCCCCTTACCCCTTACCCCTCCCTCTTGCCTCAAGGCACTCCCAGTTGTTGGCATTGGTTCTTTTTCCAGAAGCCAGCACCATGCCCTGTCTTCCCTTCCTCCTCTTCCTTCCGTAGCATGGTGAAACACCGTCTGTCTGCACACACTGTGCGGGCACTCTCATGTAAGTTGCCTAAGAGCAGCCCTTGCCCTGTGAGGCCCGTGGGGCAGTGTGTGGGTGAGCAGTGTGCTCGGCATGGGCTTGCTGGAGTCTGGGAAGCCAGCCAGCAGAGGACATTGGCAGTGGGGCACCAGGGTCCTGCAAAAGCACCATAAGCTTCCATTGCTCTAGCAACACCCATGTCCTGCTTGGTATTTGTGAAGGACGGAAGTCCTACATGGTGAAAATGTTTCTAGACTGGCTCCTTCTGGAGGCTACAGGAGAGAATTCATTTTCCTGGTTTTTCGGGCTCCCAGAGGATTCCTGTGGTGCTTGGTGTGTGACCTCTTCCCCATTTTCAAAGCCAGGAATGACTTCATTTCAACCTCTACTCACATTGCGTCATCTTCTCCTCTGGCCCTCCATTGTTTCCAGTGAGGGACTGAAGGTGCTCAGTGGTAAAGCATCTCCTAGAATCTCTAGTAAGAGGCTGAGGGTGTGTGGCTCAGTGGTAGAGCACCTGCCTAGCTTACACTAAGCCCTAGACTTCATCCTCAGCACCACAAAAATAAGACAAAAATAGGATTTTGTAATTATGTTGACCCTACTAGCCCTGGATCATCTCCCATCTTGACATCTCATTTTTATCACAGGACAAAGTCTCATTGGCCACATCCATAGCATCTTCTCAGGTCTGGAATTCACATGGGAATATCTTTGAAGCTGGGGAAAAAGGCTTGTTTCTCAGGTTCAGCCTTTGGCCCATTGTCCTCTCTAGCTCTACCTGGAAGATCCCCAAAGACTTGTCTATCTGGCCATGTTCTCAACACAGAGTCCACCAAGAATTTTCACACATCAGTAACTAAACTGGGGCTGTGGAATCTGCCAATGCAATATTTTCCTCACCTGTAAAATGAGGTTTAGAAATTGCATTCTTGGAGGTGCTGGGAAGTTTGTCAGTGGTTAAAGGCACTGCTTACCAAATCTGCTGGCTCAGGCTCAATTCCCAAGCCAGCCACAAAAAACTGATGGAAAAATAGAGGCACAAACATCTGGTGCCCCCATACATGTGTATATAAACACACGCATGCAAATAAATACTTTTATTAAGTTTTTTTAATTTTTATTAACATTTTCCATGATTACAAAATATATCCCATGGTAATTCCCTCCCTCCTCACCCCCACACTTTCCCATTTGAAATTCCATTCTACATCATATTACCTCCCCATTACAATCATTGTAATTACATATATACACTATCAACCTATTAAGTATCCTCCTCCCTTCCTTTCTCTTCCCTTTATGTCTCCTTTTCAACTTACTGGCCTCTGCTACTAAGTATTTTCATTCTCACGCAGAAGCCCAGTCATCTGTAGCTAGGATCCACATATGAGGGAGAACATGTGGCGCTTGGCTTTCTGGGTTATTAAGCTCTTTAAAGGGAAAGCTGAGCATGGTGGCATATGCCTTTAATCCCAGCACTTGGAAGACAGAGGTAGTAGGATCGCAGTGAGTTTGAGGCCAGCTTGGAGCTACATAGTGAGTTCCAGGTTAGCCTGGGTTAGACTGAGCCCTGGCTTCAGAAACCAAAAGAACTGCGCTAAAGAGATGGCTTAGCACTTAAGGCAGTTGGCTGCAAAGCCTAAGGTTGGATTCTCCAATACCCATGTAAGCCAGATATACAAGGTGGCACGTGCACCTGGAGTTGGTTTGCAGTGCCCAGAGGTCCTACTGTGCCCATTCTCTCTTTCCCCTCCTTCTTCCCCCCCCCTCTTCCTCCTTCCCTCTCTCAAATAATTGTTAAAAACAAAAAAATTGAAAAAATGCATCTACCTCCTAAGGCTGCTCTGATGAGTAAGAGATTGTCTATATGAGATGTGCCACCATCAAAATGTCAGCTGTCAGCACTAGTGGTGAGCAAGCTCAGGCTGTGGTGATGTTTCACGGCAGTTATCATTTATTACCTGTTCACTGGGCTATCTTCTTACTTGTGTGCCTGACTTCTAGAGGCACTTGGGGGCACCCTCTCCTACTCATGTTTCCTCAGGAACCAGAAGGTACCCCACCCACGTTGGATCCCCACACTGAGCCTGGAGTTCCCAGCACTTTCCACTTGGTGCTTGGCCACCTGGCCACCATCTTTTCTCTCCTCCAAGATGGAGGCTCCCCTGGGCAGGATGCGCTTGCATCAGTTTGCACGCATCTCCCAGGCTAGGTACCCTCAGCTCCTCTCTGAGTGCCCATGGGATCCCCAGAGGCTGGTAAGCATCCTGTGGCTGGCTGCACTCATCAAAGGGTCTGGAGACAGGCTGCGGCAGGTAGCCTTTCAAATAGCGGTAACTTTGGAATGCCTCTCAGTTCCCTAAAGAGCTTTTTCAAACGCAGCCTCCATGCTCCCTGGAGCCTCTGATGTATCTGGTCCAAGGCATGACCTGATAATCTGCATATCTGACACATTCTAGGCCCGGGGCCCACACTTGGAAAGCTACTGGATGCAGGTCAAACTGCCTGGTCCCCATGCATGTGCCCTGGGAATACCACATGTGGGTATCTCTGAAAGAGGAAATGGCTGATTCCCCCTTGAGTCTTCTTCCTGAAGCACGCCTCTCCCCCCAAACTGCCTCACACTGGTCTCATGTCCTGCACTGGCCCCGCTCTGTCCTCATGATCTGCTCATCATCACAGCTACCTCTGTTGTGATATTCCTGACGTACCAGGGCTTTGTGGCTTCCTTGGCCCCAGCTTTTCTATCTGCCTTGTCTTTTCCCCACCTGCCCCGGGCTGATCACTGCCACCAACCCAGGGCACCCTGCATTCCCAAACTGGAGCCTCCCAGCCTCTTTGCCCCTGCACTTCCCCGGTCTCCACAACTCCAGGGAAGCCGTTCTGGCACCTTCTTCCAGGCATTTTCTCCAGGTTCCTGGATGTCTTTCTGGAACCCCTGTGATCTCAACCAAGCCCCCCATCTCCATTGCAGTGTCTAGTGATCCAATCAGAGTATCCCCACCCAGTCCCCAGCATCTCTCAGGTTACTCACCCCTAACGTCACCATGGGATTGCCAATCCATATGGACTTCACACGAACAATGACCACTTTTCTTCTGCTTGGCATATGCAGTGTGTGTGTATGCGTGTGGGTATGTGGAGGAAGGTGTGCACTATATGCATGTGTGAGTGTGGAGGTCAGAGGCCAATATCATGTGTCTTCCTTAATCACCCTCCACGTTATTCTTTGAGACAGGGTCTCACAGAGTCTAGAACTCACCCATTTGGCTAGAGTGACTAACGAGTGAGCCCCAGGGGTTCCCTGGCTCTTATCTCCTCAGCACTGGGGTTGCAGGTGTGCACCATGACACCTGTCAATTTTGTGTAGTTTCTAGACATTCAAGCTCACGTCCTCATGCTCACATGACAAGTGCTTTATCCACTGAGCACAATCTTTCTGGCCCTGTTCTGTTTTTGTTTTGTTTTTTTTTTCTTTCTTTTTTTTTTTTTGGTTTTTCGAGGTAAGGTCTCACTGTGGCCCAGGCTGATCTGGAATTCACTATGGAGTCTCAGGGTGGCCTCGAACTCACGGCAATCCTCCCACCTCTGCCTCCCGACTGCTGGGATTAAAGACGTGTGCCACCAAGCCCGGCCCTGTTCTGTTTGAAGACGGGGGGCTTGCTAACCAGCCCAGCTGACCCTGAACTCTCATTAATTGTTCTGCCCCTGCTGGGTGCTAGGACTACAGATGTGACCACCATACCCTCCTGCACTCATTTTAGTAGACACATGTCCCAGATAGCCCTTGATATTCATGCATACTGAAGAGTTATTGACTGCTCATCTAGAGCTCAAAGGTGCCCGGGGCCTTCTGTATTCAGCCTGTTATACCTGGCACCCCTACTCGGCTCAGAAGGAATACAAGTGGACACTAGCCCCAGAACAGGAGAGGGGTTCCTGAGGGTCTAAGTCAGTGAGTGAAACTAACAAAATCCTTGCTCTGGACCGAGACAGGAAGGCCGGGACTGTGGGAGGGCCAGTCCCCGCATGCACTGAGCCTGTTCAGCCGGCCTGTCCCAGCAGGGCCCAGGGTTCCACACCAGCCTCGGCCTGTTTGCTTGGGGAAGCTACTCTGAAGGGGTCCCTGGTCTTGTACTGTTGTCTTAGGCAGGCACCCCCGCCCCCCATGGGAGCAGGAGTCTGTCTGTTGCAGCAAATAGTGCCTTGAGGTCACAAAGGAGGCACAAAGGCACAGACGGTCACACAGTGTGTAATTCCGCTCTTTAAAATTCACCGCGTAGCTGTATACTCAGAAAATACAGCGGAGACGGCTTCATTGAAACGGGGTGTGGGGACATCTGTCTGCTGCCCCTAGGTTAAGAGAGCAGTTGGGATTTGCAAGTGTTTCTGGGTTTGGTGTGCACAGGTATGCATGTGTTAGTGCTGTTTCAGGGTCGCACGGGAAGTAAGGGTGGTGTGCTCATGGTCAGAAAGGGTAGGCATGACAGGGTCATGGCAGGGTCAGGTGCTAGAGCCCAGGGTTCCCTCCCCCGCGGTGGGAGCAAGAGCAGAGCCTTGTGCTCCGTGCAGTAGAACTGGAGCCCAAGCGTTGTGGGATACACGTTGCTGTGAAAGGGAATTTGCCAAGAACGCATGATGCAAGCCGGGTGAGGGAGCTGCATCGTCACTGGCACGCTCTGGCTGTTGGCACAGTGAGAAGAATCCCAGGAAGTGGGTGTGCTTAGTGGCTCCTAGAGACAAATGAGGAACTGGGCAATGGAGGTTGGGGAAGAAGTGCTGACAAGAAAGGGAAGAGGAACTTGGAACCTCTATCCTACTAAAGGAAGACATCAGCAGCTCTCTCCCTTCCTCCTTCCCAGTTCCCAGTCACCCTCGAGAGAAGGAAAAGATAACTATCTCATCCTGGTATCAGAATGCTGGGAAGAACATTACACAACTACTTCCCATGCCCTGAATTCTGAGGTTCCCTCAGTGTCTCTGTGTCTGCATAGCCTCCAGGGATTTCCTGTGGCCCAGGGCTGTCAGCACAGACACTCCTAGAACTTGTCTGTGCCCACCACCCTTTGCTTGGGTTATTTAAAACAGCTCATAGACCTGGGGTGTGGTACCACGTATTGTCAATGGGAGGCGCTCTTGACAATATGACATATACTTGACTGAGATTCCCAGAAGTTGGAGGCTCTAAATATGTAAAATTTCATCCTGCTCTTTCAGTCTTACAGTTCCAATCCTGCTAAAGAAGTTTGTTTCATACAGATGTGCCAGTTATAGCCTACATGGCTGTTCATGGTAGGATGGGGAAATAAGTTGGGATTTACCTGTGCAGTGAAACTATACGCACCATTGAAATGAGCGAGCCATGGCTACATGTGATTCCATGCGTCACTCTCACTGACAACAGTGAGTCAAAGAAGGTACCCGCAAAGGAGCGTGCATTGCATAACACCATTTCTTTTTTTTTTTTTTTTTTTTTTGGTTTTTCGAGGTAGGGTCTCACTCTGGTCCAGGCTGACCTGGAATTAACTCTGTAGTCTCAGGGTGGCCTTGAACTCACGGCGATCCTCCTACCTCTGCCTCCCAAGTGCTGGGATTAAAGGCATGCGCCACCACGCCCGGCTCTAACACCATTTCTATAGAGCTCATGTCCAGATCTACCTTTGGGTGGTTGGGCAGTGTGAGGGGAGCTTTTTGGGGACAATACCATCTGTCTCATTACATGGAGGCGGGTCATATGGGTTGCTGTGTGAAAGATCCAAGATGTGCATTTGGGATATGCACACTTTCCATAGGTGTGTTGTACTTTGAAAAGATACCATAACACAAAAGGTACACACACTCACCAGCCACACTGCTCTCTCCACAGCTTGATGAACAGTGTGACCAGAAAGCCATCGAGAAAGAGAAGTCGGTTGTAGCCCTGCCACCCAAGGATGCATGTAAATGCAGCAAGGAGGATTTGGCCGGAGCCTTCTACGTAAGAATGCCGCTTGTCTCTGTGCGGTCAGTTCTTGTTGCTGTGCCAAAACACCTGACAAAAGCAACTTAAGGGAGGAAGGGTTCGTTTTGGCTCGTGGTTTAAGAAGGGTTACAGGGCTGGAGAGGTGGCTTTAGTGGATAAGGCACTTGCCTGTGAAGCCTAAGGAGCCAGATTCGATCCCTCTGTACCCACCTAAGCCAAATGTATAAGGGGGTGCATGCGTCTGGAGTTCATTTGCATGGGTTAGAGGCCCTGACACACCCATTCTCTCTCTCTCTCTATCTCTATTTCTGCCTCTTTCTCTGCATCTTCCCCTCTCTCTGTCTCAAATTAAATTTTTTAAAAAGAAGAGTTACAGTTCGCCATAGCAGGGAAGGCATGGTTGAGGCAGAAGGCAGAGATGAATGCTCGCGTTCAGCTCGCTTTCTCCTTTGTTCAGTCTGAAACCCCAGCCTATGGCATGATGAATCCTCTCTAGACACACTCAGAGGTATATCTCCGAGGTGATTCTAAATCCAGTTACAATACATGATAATGCAAAGTACTTATCACAGCATCTGATGTCAGTGGTGAGATGAGTTTATATTAACAAAAAGCACCTCAAAAAGTCCCCAAACCTGGACAAGAGAGATGACTTAATGGTTAAGGCAATTGCCTGTGAAGCTAAAGGACCCTGGTTCGATTCCCCAGGACCCACGTAAGCCGGATATACAAGGAGCACATTCAACTGGAATTCATTTGCAGTGGCTACAGGCCCTGGTGTGCCCCATTCTCTCTCTGTCTGTCTCTCTTCTCTTTATCTCTCTCACTCTCTGCTTAGAAATAAATAAATAAAAATAAAAAGTTATTTTTAAAAAGTTTTTTTAAAAGTCCCCAAACCTGCTCTAAATGCTTGGGTCACAGTACCTTTTTATTATCATTGCTGGGAAGTTTTGTTAGTGGGGAATGATATGGATTTCCAGGTAGGATCTAACAATGTTGAAATCACTGGAGCTGACCTTCCTTGGGTTCCCTACTAGAAGCCAAGCATCCTCCCACAGGCGCCCATCCACTATTCCTTTGGCAGCAGAGACCCAAGACAAAGAAGCAAATGCCTTCATGGTTAGGTTGTTGCATGGCCCAGGATCAACCAGGCTTTTGCCCTCTGAATTCAAGCTTAGCCAGACCCAATTCCCATCTCCATCTTCTGTAATCCAGAGTTGCCCATTATAGAAATCAACTTCTCACAAGTTCCTCCAGCGAGGTAGAATTCATGAGCAATGCAGGAGAAAAGTTGACTGGCTTCATATCCTTAGCCTGCCCACTTTCTTTTCTTCGTTTTTAATTTTTATTCATTTGAAAGCAGAGAGACAGAAAGAGAACAGGCGTGCCAAGGCCTCCAGCTGCTGCAAATGAACTCCAGATGCATGCATCACTTTGTGCATCTGGCTTTATGTAGTTCCTGGAGAATCAAGCTTGGGTAGGTTAGGATTTTCAGGCAAATGCCATATCCATTCAGCAGTCTCTCCAGCCCTCTTTTTTTCTTTTACTTTCTCTTTCTTTTTTTCTTTCTTCCCTTCGTATGATGGAGTGTGTATAGTATATGCCCAAGTGTGTGCAGATGTGTGCACCTCATGCACATGTATGTGAAGAACAGAGCAGAAGGCCAAGCATCCTACTTTATTGCTCCTCTGCCTTATTTTCCTGAGACAGAGTCTCTCACTGGACCCAAGGCTACTGTTTTCAGGCAGATTGGCTGACCACTGAGGCCCAATAACCCTCCTGTCTCTCCTCCCCACAGGACTGGGTTTACTGACATGTGTAGCCATGTCCAGGTTTTTTGGATTTTTTTATATTTTATTATCATTTTTATTCTCATTTATCAGACTTCACTTAGTCAATTATTACTACTACATCACTGTTTGTTTTGCTTGATTATTTTTATTAATTAGTTTTGTACTCAGAAAATACAGTCAATTTGGTACCATTATTAGGCTCATCCATTACCTACCCCCTCCCTTTGGCCCCTCCTTGTTGAGGTATATGGGTCATGCATTCTGGAGTTAGCCCACAGTTATGGGTAGAATAAATGTCTGCATATCATGACTCAACATGTGTCTCTGACATTCTTTCTGCCCCCTCTTCCACAATATTTCCCTGAGCCACATTGGATTCATTTTTGGTCTGCTTCAGTGATGAGGTGTTGGGGGCCTCTGAGGCTCTGGCTCTCTGATTTGGTAGGAGCTTATTTTTCTCTGTGTTGATCTCCTTCACCCTTGTTCTGGTACCTGGTTCACCAAGAAAACAGCACCCTTGCTTGTTTCACCAATTGTTTAGTTTTAGCCGGGGCCCTTTTGAGGTATGGTGGATTGGCTCTCTCCTTAGGATCTACATCTATCTGAAAAAGAGAAGCACATTCTCCAACAGAGAGTAAGTTAGCACCAGACAAATGAGATAACCCTTACTTTTTTATAGAGAGTTTAATAGGTGTAGGCCCTCTTGTAGCCCACGATTGGTGGTTGCTTGATAGTGGAGAGTGGGCTTATGTTTGGACATGGTTCTGACTTGTTTCCCAGCTCCAGCTATGGGTCCTGTACCACTGAAGGGATCAGTTAGCCGAATCAAGAGCAGTTGATTTCCCACCATGGCTGTGTGCCACTATTGCACTTGTGTGAGCATCACGACAGGTTATTTGCTGCTAAGTAGGTAAAACCATGAGTTGCTTGGACAGATACTGGTCATTTTCCCCCAGCCGCCCATGTAGCACCCTCTGGCACTAGACACGCTGTATGTCCAGGTTTTAAGTGTGTGCTAAGGATGGAGCTCAGGCTGTCTCAGACCCTCTCAGATTCTCGTTCTAACTCAGCAACTTCTCCTACTCACTGAGCCATCTCCCCAGCAACCTCCCCAGCTCATTTTGACTTAGAAAATCAAGGAAACTTTATAGCACATATGTGTACATGTACATGTGTGTGCAGTATGTACACATACTCATAACCCACCATGTTTTGGAAAAGTAAATAAAAATCAGGTAACAGAAGGTCACAGGCTAATGCCAAGATCTTGAAAGCAATCCAGAGCTTCAAAACCTCATGAGTAAGTGCAGGAGGAGAGAGAGACTACATCTTGTCCCCTGCCTAGACATTGCCCCAACCTAGAAAATTAACTTGATTTTCTTCTCCTATTCAAAAGAATCTAGAAATCACATTGGCTTTCCCCTCTTACCTCTAGTGCCCAAGTGCAGTTTTCTTCTTAGCCTTTTGTTTGTTTGTTTGTTTATTTTTCAATGCAGGGTCTCACTGTAGCCCATGTTGATCTGGAACTTACTCTGTAGTTCCACGTTGGCCTCAAACTGACAGCAATTCTCCTACCTTAGTCTCCTGAGTGCTTGGACTAAAGGCATACACCACCATACATGGACTTTTCTGCTTGACCTTTTAAAAATGAAAACTTCGCCATGAACAATAGCAGAGCTTCCTCACATTGTGATCCACACTTAAATGAATGATACTTAATGAGTTGTTTTACCAAAAGAGCCTAGAATAGTGTCTGCCACAGGAATGCATGCCACAGTCATTTCAGCAGCTATTGCTTCTCAGGGAAGGTTCTTTTTCTATTTGTAAAAACATAGTTATGGGCTAGAGAGATGGCTCAGTGGTTAAGGTGTTTGCCTGCCAAGCCTAACAACCTGGGTTTGATTCCCCAGGACCCACATAAAGCCAGATGCACAAAGAGGCACATGTATCTGGAATTTGTTTGTAGTGGCTAGAGACTCTGGTGTGCCCTTTCTTTCTCCCCTCTCAGCTTCTCCCTGCATACAAATATATAAGTTAATAAAATACTAAAAAACATAATTATAATAGTAAAATACACACCATATAATTAATTTTGTTTTGTTAGTAATCCAGCTGGCCTTGAATTTCACGAGCCTCCTACCTCAGCCTCCTGAATGCTGTCATCACAGGTGTGTACCATCATGCCCAACTTTCTTAAGTATTTTTTTTCTTTTTTGCATGTGTCTGTGGTATATGAATATTGTATGTATGTGGCATGTATACATGTGTCCAGATGTGTACGCCCCATGGGTGCACGTGCAGAGGAGAATACCAAGTGCTTGCCACAATTGCTCATCCACATAGTTTCTTCAGACAGTGTCTGTCCCTCAACCTGGAGCTCCTGTTGGCTTATTGTTTGTTTTTATGTTAGCAAGTTCCAGTGACCCCCCCCCCATGTCTGCTCCTTGCAGGACTTGGGGTTATAGACGTGTATGGCTATGCCTAGCTTTTTATGGAGCTGGGGAATTGAACTCAGGAGGTCTCAGGCCCTCACCCTCAAACTCCAAGCACTCTTACTTACTGAGCCATCTCCCCAGGCCCTGGTTTTATTTTTCTGAGATAGGGTCATGTGTAGCCCAGGCTGGCTTTGAACTTCCTGAGGCTGGCTTTGACTCCTATTCCTTCTGCTTTCTGAGTGCCAGGATCACAGGCATGCTCCACCACACTGGGCTTTCTTGGCAGTTTAAACGTGATTAGTAGCAGTTATAATATTCACATGGTACAGTCACCATCACTAAGCTCCAGAATTCTGTCTTGAAAACTGAAGCTCTGCCCCCATTAAAATCCAGCTCCTGTTCCTCCTCCAGCCCTGGAAGTACCGTTTACTTCCTGCATGAACTTGGCCACTCAAGAGACCTCATATAAGTAGACTCCTACTGGCTTTTCTCTTAGGACTGGTTTATTTCAGTTAAATTTTGTCTTCAAGGCTCACCTGTATCGTAGTATATGACAGAATACCCTTTCTTTTGAAAGCCAAGAAACACTCTGTGATGCCAACAATGGGTAGCTTATCCGTTCACTCCCCGTGGACACAGGCTGCTTCCTCCTCCTTGCTGTGGAGCATAATGCTGCAATGAGCATGGGGTGCCAATTCCTTTGTGCCCACTCTGAACTGCCTTGGGTATACTGACCGACAGAGAGTGAAAATGCTGGAGCAGGTTTACTCTGTTTACCTTTTTTTTTTTTAAATTTTATTTATTTATTTATTTGAGAGCGACAGACACAGAGAGAAAGACAGATAGAGAGAGAGAGAGGGAATGGGCGCGCCAGGGCTTCCAACCTCTGCAAACGAACTCCAGACACGTGCACCCCCTTGTGCATCTGGCTAACGTGGGACCTGGGGAACTGAGCCTCGAACCGGGGTCCTTAGGCTTCACAGGCAAGCGCTTAACCGCTAAGCCATCTCTCCAGCCCTTTTCTTTTCTTTTTTTTTTTTTTTAACTTTTCACCTGTTTTCCATAGCAGTGAGGCCATTTTTTGTTTTTTTGTTTTTCGAGGTAATGTCTTGCTCTGGCCCAGGATGACCTGGAATTCACTATGTAGTCTCAAGGTGGCCTTGAACTAACAGTGCTCCTCTTACATCTGCCTCCTAAGTGTCAGGGTTAAAGGCATGTGCCACCACACCTGGCAGAAAGAGAGAGAGAGAATAGGTGCTCCAGGGCCTCTAGTCACTGCAAATAGACTCCAGATGCATGCCACTCCATGCACCTGGCTTTTGATTGGGAAACTGGGAAATTGAACTCGGATCATGAGGCTTTGCAGGCAAGCATCTTAACCACGAAGCCATCTCTCCAGCCCAAGACTAAAAAAAAAAATAATTTTTAATTTGATAGAAAGAGAGAGACAGGAAGACAGAGAGTATGGAGACACCAGGGCCTCTTGCCACTGTAAACAAATTCCAGATGCATGTGCAACTTTGTGCATCTGGCTTTTATATGGGCACTGGGGAATAAACCTGTATTAGCAGGCTTTGAAAGCAAGTGCTTTTAGCTACTAAACCATCTCTTCAGTCCAAAACTGTTTTAAAGAAGAAAGTATATTTATACAATTCTATCTCCAGCCCCACTTGCTGACCTTATAAGCCAAGGTCATTGTCCCAGCTGTAGTTATAGGGTAGCCCTGTGGTCTGACCTAAAAAGAGGGAGCCTTTGTGTTTCTCTTCTCTCCACCACGACATGATGAGGTCTTTGAGCAAGTGTCCCCTGCTCAGGGGACAAGCCCATCTTGCCAGCCCTGCCCTTCCCCCCTTCCTCCCCTTCCCCAAGCAGCTGGTTCTAGGCTGGGACCTATGACTTGGTCCCTCTGACCTTGTTGGGGCTGCTGGCGAGCTTGCCCTGTACCTCCCATCTCCCTCCAGGTGGACTTGGATAGGGGTCTGTCAGAGTTTGCAGTGGCCCAGCGCAGACTGGTCCATGGCTGGAATGAGTTTGTCGCCGACAACACAGAACCTGTATGGAAGAAATACCTGGACCAGGTAGGACCGTGGTGCCATGCTTTGCATCCTCCAGTGTGCACTAGTCAGGAAGGGCAGGGCAGGTCTTCATTCTTTAAATATTGATCCAGGGTGTCCTTGGACAAGTCCCATCTGGGACATGGGTGGGGTGGGTGCATATCAAGATAAACAGTCTTGCTCTTTTCCTTGGGACTGCTCTGAACCACTAGGAGAAACCCTATGGGTGACTAATGACACAGGCAACCATGGCCATAATTAATAAGGTTGTCTCTTTCAGAATGCTTGCCACGTGTCAGGCACGATGCTAGATGAATAAGTAAATAAGTAACATTCACTGGCTTAATCCTCCTCGACTCCATCTGCAGAGGAGACCAGAGACATTTCTTCAGGGTATACGGCATTGCCACATATGACAAAAGAAAATAAAGGACGCTTTGTTAAATTTGAACTTCAGATTCACAAAAAAGGCAACTTTTCAGTGTTCCAAGTATCACAACAGACATACTGTAAAAATTCAGATCCACTGGGCGTGGTGGTGCACACCTTTAATCCCAGCACTCAGGAAGCAGAGGTAGGAGGATCACTGTGAATTCCAGACCATCCTGAGACTACTTAGTGAATTCCAGGTCAGCCTGGGCTAGAGCGAGATCTTAACTCAAAAAAAAAAAAAAAAATTCAGATCCATGAGGCCGGGAGGTGGATCGGCTGGTAAAAGGACCTAAATTCAGATCCCCAGAATCCATATAGGCACCAGCCTTGGTGGTGCACACTTATAATCCCAGTTCTGGGGACGCAGAGACAGGAGGACCCCCGGCTTAATTAGCAAAGTCTAGGCCAGTGAGAGACCCTGCCTCAAAAAGAGGTGCCTGAGGAATGACATCCAAGGGTGTCTGTCCTCTGGCCTCCACATGCACAAACACAAAAGAACATATACACACACACACACACCACACACACACTCATATCACATAAAACTTTCAGTTCCTTGTTGCCCTGAAATTCAAACTTACCTGCTCATCCTGGAAGCAGGTGCCTAGGGCCACACAGAAGCAAGCTGTGGTGCTGTGCAGTGCATCGGGCAGCCTGTTCCAGGGTCCCTGCCCTCCTTAGCCACTGACATTGGTGCTGGTCTGGAGCTGTCTGTATAGTGTGCAAGTCACATGCTAAGATGCCATTAGGAGAGGGGAAGAAAAGTCAGCAATAGCCATGGCCATGAGTTCCAGTGTGGACGTCAGCATTCCACTCCACCCTGTGCCAGTGGGAGAGGCCCAGTCCCCATGCAGAGTTTTCTTTCACCCGAGGCATCCGAATTGTCTAAATGTTTCCTCTCTCTATCTTTCCTACCATCTCAATCCTGGCCCAGACCTCCCTTCCCCCTGTCCACAGGATACCCCAAACCTTACCTGCCTTTCCTACAAGAGCCTTGTTTAAAGCTTTTTTTTTTTTCCTTTAAAAATTTTATTTATTTACTTATTTATCTTTTTGAGAGAATGGGCATTCTGGGGCCCCCTACCACTGTGCATGCCACTTTGTGCATCTGGCTTTATGTGGGTACTGGGGAATTGGACTTGAGCCACTGGGCTTTGCAAGCAAGTGCCTTTAGCCCCTGAACCATCTCTCCGACCCTTAAGCTTTTTTTTTTTTTTTTTTTGTTTTTCGAGGTAGGGTCTCACTCTAGCCCAGGCTGACCTAGAATTCACTATGGAGTCTCAGGATGTCCTCAAACTCACAGCGATCCTCCTACCTCTGCCTCCCAAGTACTGGGATGAAAGGCGTGCACCACCACGCCCAGCTAAGCTTTCTTGATTGGTTCGTTCAAGGACTAATCATAGACCTTGCAGCATCCCCAGTCTCCATTCTCCTTGTGGTCCCCACCTACTTATCACTTGGTTCCCGGGGCCTTCAAGTGTCATTCATCGACTCATTTGGCACCCACCCCATCTTCACTTTCCTGAGGGGTCCTCCTCCCACCTCTGTCCCCCTCAAAGTCACTCGCAGCCTCTTTCTACACACTAAATGTTTCTGCGGTAGCCAGCCAGGGCCTTCCCAGAGTGAGGCTTCTCCGATTCCTTGTAGGCCCAGGACCTGCTTATCCACCTCCCTCCCTTGGGTCTGGGCTGCCGCAGAGGAGAGCTACTAATGGCTGGGTATGTAGGGCCAGCAGGCACAGAGCTCTGGTGTGCACCCTCTTATTCCTTCTTCGTGACCTCTGAACTACGGAGTGCATCCCACCTCCTCCAGGCACCAGCAGGCTTGCTGCTCTGTCTCAGAAGCCACCACTGGGAATTCTGCCCTTGGGTTTCACATGGCCCAAGACCTCTGTCCCTGGAACCGCAAGGCAAACGGTGACATACGATCTCTCATCTTTCAGTTTAAGAACCCTCTGATCTTGCTGCTGCTGGGCTCGGCGTTGGTGAGCGTCCTCACCAAGGAGTACGAGGACGCCGTCAGCATCGCCCTGGTGAGTGCCCGACAGCGCCCGTCAAGTGGACGAGCCGCCCAGGGCTGATGAGTCTTGCTGCCGGTTACTGTACAAGGAAGAAGAGAGATTAGTGGGTGCAAAGCAAAGCAAGCAAGCGCAGATCTTTCCTCAGCCCCGGGATCAAGCACTGACTTGGCGTAGGCTGCTTCCGTCCTTGCTAGAAACACGTAGCAGAGAATTCCTTCCCCAGGTGAAAGGGCTGCTCCTGGGCTGCATGTCTGTGTTACAAAGCGTAGTCTCCCTGGATTAGTTACTTTTCTCATTGCTGTGACCAAAGGCCTAACACGATTCATGGGAGGGTTTATTTTGGCTCATGGCTTGAGAGGAAGTGGGGTTTGGTATAATATTCTATTATTTACTATTGAGAGTGGAGGAGGGCTTATTTGTTTGCTGAATTTCTGAATAAAACACTTATGTGGCAGAAAGAGAAAAAGGAAAAAATAAAAGGCAGTGTGTTTTGTTTGTTTGTGGTCTTAGGGATCGAACCTAGAGCCTCACACAGGCTAACCCAGTGTTCTGCCACCGAGCCACGCCCCAGCCCCTCACTGGTGACCTCTAGGCAAGTGCTCTACTGCTGAGCCACACTGCCAGGACTTCACTGGTGGGTTCTAGCAAGCACTCTCCCCCTAAGCTACACACCCTAGCCTTCTTTTTACATTTTTAAAAATATTTTATTTATTTATTTGAATTTTTTTTCTTCATAGTAGGGTCTCACTCTACCTCCAGCTGACCTGGAATTCACCATGTAGTCTCAGGGTGACCTTGAACTCAAAGCAATCCACCTATCTCTGCCTCCCAAGGGCTGCGATTAAAGGCGTGCAGACACCAAGCCTGGCTTTATTTATTTATTTATTTGAGAGAAAGAATATATAGAGAGAAAATGGGTGCACCAAGGTCTCTAGCCACTGCAAACGAACCCCAGATGCATGTACCACCTTGTGCACCTGGCTTACATGGGTACTAGAGAATCAAACCTGGGTCCGTGGGCTTTGCAGGCAAGCACCTTAACTGCTAAGCCATCTCTCCAGTCCACCTTCTTTTGTCTTTTTAAAAAAATATTTATTTATTTGAGAGAGAGGAAAAGGGAGACAGACGGAGGCGGGGGGGGGGGAGAGAGAGAGAGAATAAATAGATGCACTAGGACCTCCAGCCACTGCAAACGAACTCCAGATGCATGGGCCCCCTTGCACATCTGGCTTACATGGGTCCTGGAGAATTGAACCAGGATCCTTTGGCTTTGCAGGCAAATGCCTTAACCACTAAGCCATCTCTCCAGCACCCCTCTTTTTACTTTTTTTTAAAATATTTTTTATTTGTTTAAGAGAGATAAAGAAGGAGGGAGAATATAGATGCACCACTGCAAACAAACTCCAGATACATGTGTTACTCTGTGTATCTGGCTTTATATGGGAACTGGGGGATTGAACACAGGCTATCAAGCTTGAGAAGCAAGCACCTTTAACCACTGACCAATCTCTGAGCTTCCCCCCTCCCTTTTATTTTTACTTTATTTTGAGACAGGGTCTCACTAAATCACCCAGGCTGGTATTGATCTTGCAATCTTCCTGCCTCAGCCTACTAGGCAGCTGGGATGACAGGCCTGCATCAGCCTGTATCTGGAATGCAATGTGTTTTGAGGGCCTGGGCTCTGATACCCCTGGCCTTGCTCCCTGGCACTCACACCTGCCCCCACCACCCCCTGTTTTTCAGGCTGTGCTCATTGTGGTCACTGTCGCCTTCATCCAGGTGGGTATACCCTGAGGTGGGGTAACCGGAGCATGATGGGAACTTCTTGGGGTTCCCACCTTTCAACAGTACATCTGCTATGCTTCCTTCCAGGAGTACAGGTCGGAGAAGTCTCTGGAAGAGCTGACCAAGCTGGTGCCTCCAGAATGCAACTGGTGGGTTGTCTGAGCTTCTCTGGGACTGACTTTGTTTCATTGAGGGACCGGATGGGCTAGAGTTTGGCCAAAGCTTGGTTAAGTGTTGTATCTGCTTTATGGTGTCACTCAGGAGGGCACGTCTCACTGGCGGGGGGTAGGGGGGTGAGGCAACCTGGTCTCTGCCCTGGCAATGGCTGGTTGTGCGCCTTGGACATACTGCTCCATCTCTCTGGGTCTCAGCATCTGGATCAGGGTGTGTAGCCTGGGTGCGGTGGGTGGAGGAAGAGCCACAGTGTGAAGTGTAGATCTCTGTTGTTTTCCCTGGTCGGGGCTGGGGTGAGCGGCCCAGGCTCACTGCATGCTAAGAGGAGAAGGCTAAGCCTGTGGTGCTAACAGCCCCCGTGGCAGAGCGCAGGCGTGGGACGGCTGCGCAGGGGGGGTGGTCTCCAGGCACTGGCTTAGTAGCCCCCTAGAGGATGACATTCTCTTATCTGCCCTGCCATTGCCCTTTTGCCATTTATTGCCACATTGCTCCTTCCGGTGATGTTTAACCAGGAAAAAGACAAAACCACCAATGCGTACCTCGTGACATCTCAACTTAGTGTAGCATTTGTTAGAAACTTTCAAAAGTATCCTATGACCTGCCCCATGCTGTGTTGGTCCAATAGGACTTTAAGAACAGCTGGGTGAGTGAAGAACTAGAGACTTTGTGTTGTGTCATTTTAAATGACTTTAATGTCAGCTGATGGCTCAGGGAGCACTTCAAAGCCAACCACTTCCCAAACCCCAAAGTCACACCAAGATCAACAAAAAGACACAGAGGTATAACGTGGCTGGGGAGGGATGGGAACAACTCCGACTAGCCCACCCCCGGACCATGTTGAAGGAGGAGCTGGAGTCTATGTGGCAGCCTGATTAATGGGAGCGTCATTGGAAGAGCCAGTGGGGGGCAGGCAATGGGTGCTCTTGGCAAACTTAACTGGACATACCACAAGGGAATTACATTGAGTCATAGCAAGGGATGTGAGGAAGGGCCAGTGGGGTTGGTTAATTCATCTCCAGCTTATTGGCTTGCTTTCTGCCTGGCTTCTTGTGGTCCCAAGATGGCTGCCACAGCTCCAGGCAAACATGCAGGATGTTGGTGTGCATGCATGTGTATGTAGGTACGCTTGTGTGTGTATGTGTGTGTGTGTGTGTGTGTGTTCAGAGTGAAACTACCTTTCTCACGAACTCCAGCCAGCATCTCCTCACATCTCACAGGTCAGGGTGCCGTGACTTACCCATATCTAAGGCTGCTGTGGACAGGGATGGGACCACCGTGGTGGTCTCAGCCAGGTGTGATGAACTGACTCCCCGAACTATCATATGGCTGCGGAGAGAAGTAGAGACCTGAGTCCAGTTGAGCTCCTCAACCAGGAGGAAGGGGATGCCTGCCCCATCAGTCAAAGTCTGCAAAGAGTCTGAGACGAGGAAGGTGGTTGTATTGGAGACCGGGTGGAAAGAGGAGGAGGGACAGGAGGCAGGTGAGGCAGGGACCTTAGTGGGGCTTGACATGAAGGCCTTGGAAACTGAACTGGAGGCTGGTGTGGTGTCATACTGGGACGCTGTGCCCAGAAGGACATCCACTGTCCTGGGAAGGAGAGCGGGACTGCCCAGATGTTGAAGTTCCCCCACATGGGACTCTTATCTCCCCCACCTCTGAGCCCAGCTCTGTGCCCACAGTGGTGTGCTCTGTAAGTGCAGAAATGCACTCACTGGGGCTCTATTTAGCTGGCCTCCACCTGCAGAAGCTTCCAGAGGCAGGTAGCCTCATAACTCAGATGTGGCCCAGGGTCGTCCAGAAGCCGCACACCTTTCCAAAAGTCCTTTAAGATATGAGAGTTTTAAAAAATAGTAAAACCTTAGGAGCGCAAGGGTTTGCCCGTGCTCCAAAGAGAACGCTGCTGTTCTCATTGCTTCAGTCTATTAACGTGAAGGAAGTGGGTGACACCGTGTCCCTTCTCTCCCCTCCCCGCCGCAGCATGAGGGGCGGCAAGCTCCGGCACCTGCTCGCCCGAGACCTGGTTCCCGGAGACATCGTGTGCCTCTCCGCAGGAGACCGAATCCCTGCAGACATCCGACTCACGGAGGTGAGGCACCCCGCCACCTTACCATGGGACTGAGGGTGACCCGCCATGGCATACACATTCAGCTGTGGCTGACTGAGCGGGCAAGCTGGGTGTGAGCACAAAACCATACATGGGGCTGGAGAAATGGCTCAGTCTAAAAAAGTGATTGCCTCATCAGTACGAAGACCTGAGTTTGATCCCCAGAACCCATGTGTACATGTGTGGGGGATGCAGAGTCAGACGTGCATTCAGGCTGCTTCATTGCAAGGAGGGAAGTGAAGACAGAGAAGGCCTGAAAGGCAGCAGAGGGCTTGGAAGTAGCTTCTTGTGGGGAGCCCCTTCCCGACCTTGTAGATCTCAGGGTCACCCCTTGCCAGCACTGTGCCTATGCTGAAATAATGCTGCATTCTCCAGAAAAGGTTGGAGCAGCCTCAAGGGCCTAGCTTTGGGGTGGTCTGTGTTGAATCCTTATGAGAATGGATAAGTAACCATTTATGGCTCTTACTAATGGTGAGGTGCAGGTACCAACTATATTCTCAGCGACGGTGGAACCCACTGGTGGCTTTGAGAGATGGAGTGGGAAGAAGAGGGATAAGGTCTATACGTAGGACCTGCATTCATGCTATCCTAGGCTGCTTTGTCATACAGAGGCAAGGCCATTTCACATGTGGACACCCAACATCTTCAGGTGTGCATCAGAGCTTCCCCCGCCTCCTCACATTCAGTGTGTGCTCTCTGACATTGCACCTGGGGAGTGGATCCAAGGTAGGGTCCATTGTGAAGTGACCAGGCCCCAGCCACCAGGGAGGTGGGGAGAGCCAATCTATCAGTGTCCTTCTCTGGTATGAGGGATGGTCTGCCACAATGCCTGGGAGATTCTCCAAGAAGGAGATGGGTTCAGATGCTGGGCCACCAGTAAGGACCCCTTTCTGCTCCAAGTGCTCTTGGGAGGCAGAGACGCGGCAGAATTGGGCTCAATGCCCTGGGGCGGCAAGGGAGCCTGGGTTTGAACCCTAGGTCTGTAATTCCAAGCTGTGTAACTCTGAGCACTTTACTTAGCCTCTGTGCCTCAGTTTCCTCACCTATAAAGCAGAGGGGTGATAGTGACCCTGGCATAGTTGTAAGGCCCAAATACCTTCATAGCTACAGTGTCTGGGACAGTGGCTGACCCAGAAGAGGATGGGTATGTGTGGGAAGCCGAGGAAGCTTGTCCCGACCCTGTGTGTCCCAGTGGAGAGTCTCTCTGAGCCTCCGTTTTTTCCTATCTAAGAGGAGCTACTCCACAGAGCTACTATGAGGACCAAGCTGCATCCCATAGAGGGGCTGGGCACAGGACACCCGCGGGGTTCCCACTCACTCCACCCCAGGCATCACCACAGGCATTTGCAGTAGTGCGTGTGTGGTGCATATATATATGTGTGTTTGTATTACACAGCTGTGTGTGAACATGTTTATATGTGTGCATGTGTGTGGAAGTCAGAGACCTCAAGTGTCTCTTAGGAACACTGTCCATCTTTTGTTTTTGCTTTTTTCAAGGTAGGGTTTCACCGTAGCCCAGGCTGACCTGGACTTTGCTATGCAGTCTCAGAGTGGCCTCAAATTCAGTGATCCTTCGGCTCTACCTTTTCCTTCCTTTCTCTTGCTTGCTTGCTTGCCTGCCTGCCTGCCTGCCTGCCTCCTTCCTTCCTTCCTTCCTTCCTTTCTTTCTTTCTTTTTTGAGACAGGGTCTCTCGCTGGCCTGGAGCTCACAGTGAACCTCAGGGATTCAGAGTTTCTTGTGACTCTGCTTCCCCAGTTCTAAGATTACAGGCACCTGAATTTTTCACATGGGTTCTAGGCATCTGCATACAGGTTCTCATGCTTGGAAGGCAAGCACTACCAACTGAGCCATCTCCCCAGCCCCTGGAAGTTTCATAATCCCAAGAACACCCTGGCTGCAGCTCTTAGCTCCCACCCTGCCATTTAAATCCCACCCTGGGTGTCGCTAGCACAAGGCCGACGCCGGCTGCTCTCTACACATCTCTCAGTTGGCATTTTTGCAGCTCTCTGGGACAGTCGATAGCTTTGTTTATCCATAGCAGAAAACCTTTATCAGCAATTAAGGAGTGCCTGGCCTTTTGAGATCTGGAAGCCCCAGGGGCACAAAGCCCTTGGAATAAGAACCCCACAATAGCCCTTAGCACAGAACAGGGGGTCACCAAATGTTATTTCCTCTTCCCCTGAGTTTAAACAAAGGCAAAGTTCTCAATAACCAGCTGACTTGGCTCTGTCTTTTTTTTTTTTTTTTTTTCCCTGCCATGTGTAAATTGGAAAGAGAATTGAATTGGCACTGTCAGGACTCCAAGTAATGCTTTATCTGGATGTCACAGTGCTACTGGGACAAGCCCTGTGTGAGCAAGGCAGGAGCACCCGTGTGGCCTGGGAAGGAAGGGGGAGTCCCTGGGCCCTGTCCTTGAGCCAGGTCACTTGGTAGAAGCTGCTGGGGCTATGGGAGCTGTGTCCCCAACTCTATCTTGAACCTACACTTGTCCTGCATCCCTGATTCTTGAACTCATCTCCCAAGATTGTGTCCTTGACAGCTGGGTATAGCAAGCTGCTCCAGTCAGTCAATACTGACTGAGGGTCCGAGGGAGAGTATTTGCCTGTCTACAGCCACACACTTCACAGCGGCATTCTAGGCCATGTGGACAGTGATGGCCCCACCAGGCCCCATCCCTAGGTGACATTACCACCACCTTAACCTGTGTCCACCACACCTTCTATGATGTTGGCACAAGAAATCTCCTAAAGACAAATTTGACAGAGCATGTCCCCATCATTATGTGACACAGGACTCTGTGTACGTTCATATCTAACCAGTCTGCTAATCGTTAGGTAAAAGTCTCTCACTTCACACCTCCCAGTGACCTTTAGGAGCTGGCCTTCCCTCACTTTCCAGCCAGGACACAGGGGCCTCCAGGGGTGCACAGCCTCCTGAGATAAACTGCTGTCAAAAGAGGGCTTCTTCCCGGATCACGTGGGTCTCAAGCACCTGCCTCGTCTCCTGGCTGTCCCTCTGAGACCCCTCCACATAAAAGGTCCCAGTGACCCCTGTATTCAGTTGCTATTGACACAGAGGCTTGAAAGGGTGCGCGGTGTGAATGCCTGGTCTGAGGTCAGAGTCGAGATGGGTTTCAGTGGGTGGTCTCGTCATTGGCAGGCACTGCTGCTTCCCTGCTTTCATCAGTGTCTAGGGGTGCCCGTGTGCCCCGGCCTGTGACCCTACTTCCTCTGTCCCCTGCCCCCTGATACAGCCCTGCTTGACCTTTAGCCCCTCTCTGATTTCCCCTGAGGACCCTGTGGTTCCATTAGCCCCACCATGAGTGAGCTAGGGTCACTCGATCTCAGGGTCCTTGACTCAGTCCCATCTGCCAAGTCCCTTTGGCTAAACCAATGAACACATCTACACATTCTGAAGATTGGCATGTGGGCATCTTGTGGGAGTTTGGACCACACTCAAGATCCTGCTCTGACCCTCCCTCTCTCGCCTTGGTTACTGTGTTACACAGCTTTCCTGGCAACTGTGTCACACAGCTCTCATGGTAACGTCCCCAGTGGACAGTACTTGGGGTGGGGATGAGGGCACAAGTGTTTGGAGAGGCGGAGGTGTATTCTAAAAGAATTTCTGAGTTCATGTCTTCTAGTCATAGTAAATTTGCAAATAGCATTAACGAAAGTAGGGCTGCATGTTCTCTGAGGGTGGAGACAAGTTCAAGGCTTTTCTCATTCTGTGGCTCTGATCCTAGCTTCCTAAGGCCGGGACCTTCCTTGGTTGCTGTCAGTCAGGATTTTGGCTGTCAGCCCATGCCACTCAACCCCTCTGGAGGGTGAGAGAGGATGCCAGGGTCTCCCTTCCCCAGGTCACCGACCTCCTGGTGGATGAGTCCAGTTTCACCGGAGAAGCCGAGCCGTGCAGCAAGACGGACAGCCCGCTGACGGGCAGCGGGGACCTCAGCCTCAGCGCCCTGAGCAACATTGTCTTCATGGGGACCCTGGTGCAGTGTGGGAAGGGCCAGGTGAGCCTGGGTCCCTGGGTCCTGCAGCGCAGCTCCCCGTCACAGCCTTGGGGATGACAGCCTTCTCTCCTGAATGCAGGGCATCGTGATCGGAACCGGCGAGCAGTCTCAGTTCGGAGAAGTGTTCAAGATGATGCAGGCAGAGGAGGTAAGGGCAGTAGGCTGTGGGTTCTTATGGCTGGGATCCAGACTTATTCTGAGCTGGGGTGACAGCGCTGCTCTTGCCCAGAAAGGAGGAGAGCTAGGTAATGCATGTATGCTCATTTTTTAAATATATTTTAGTGCACGTGTGTATACACGCGTCTAGAGGATGGCCTCCATTGTAATTCCTTAAGAACGCATTCTACCTTCTCGCTGGCTTAGAGCTTATGAATCAGGGTAGACTGGCTGGCCAGTAAACCTCGGGGCTGCTCCTTTCTCTTCCTCCCGGTGCTGGTGTGACAGGTGTGTGCTATCATGCCTGGCATTTTGTGTGGGTGGTAGGCAGGTCCTCATGCTTATAAGACAAGCGCTTTGCCAACTAAGCCATCTCCCTAGCCCTTTGGTTGTTATTTTTAAATGTAGGATGTTGAGCTGGTGAGATGGCTCAGCACTTGAGACGCTTGCCTGCAAAGCCTAAGGACCCAGGTTCAATTCCCCAGTACCCAATATAAAGCCAGATGCACAAGGTGGCGCATGAGTCTGGTGTTCATTTGTAGTGGCTAGAGACCCTGACGTACCCATTCTCTATTTGCTTCTTTCTCTCCTCAGTCTATCTTAAATAAATAAATAAATAAATACATAAATAAATAAAATACTTTTAAAATTTTAAGTGTAGGGGCTAAAGGGATGGCTTAGCAGTTAAGGCATTTGCCTGCAAAGCCAAAGGACCCAGGTTCTATTCTCCAGGACCCACACTAGCCAGATGCACAAGGGGGCATACACACCTGGAGTTTGTTTGCAGTGGCTGGAAGCCCTGGCATACCCATATTCTCATTCTCTCTCTCTCTATCTATCTCTCTCTCTCTCTCTCTCTCTCTCTCTCTCTCTCCCCCCCCCTCCCTCTCTCCCTCTCCCTCTTTCTCTGCCAAATAAGTAAAAATATTTTAAAAAATTTAAATGTAGGATGTTCTCAATGAACTCACAGACCCAGGAGGAAGAGGTTGTGAATCTGTGTACATGTATGTCCCGGGTGGTTGTCAGTCAGCCCACGAGAATACTGTCAGGATCCTAATAAACTCCTTGTTTTCCTTCTTCCAGACACCTAAAACTCCTTTACAAAAAAGCATGGATAAGCTCGGAAAGCAACTGACCCTCTTCTCATTTGGCATCATTGGTGAGCGAAGCTGCTTCCAGCCGGGTTGTGACAGTCAAGGGGTCCATCCTAGGGCAGCGGTCACAGCGTGGCCATCTCCATGCACACCTGTGTGAGCACTGGGGTTGGGCTCAGAGCTACCATCAGCAGCAAGAGGTTTTGTGCTGGCAGTGGATGGATGGGTGCTGTAACGAGCAGCCTAGCAATGACTTCACAGCGGGAGCCTGGCATTCCCGCTCAGAGCGCAGGTTATGCGCCCGGTCCAGTGACTTCCCTGGGTAGCTCCATTCCCGGTGCCCACTCTGACCTGGGACCTGCTGTATTGTTCCTCTGCTTCTTTCCAAATCTCTGGAATTCTACCCAACTACTAGGTGGGGAAAGACACAAGGAGTGGGCATTTTAAGGCATGCACCATGAAGTGGAGTCATCACTTTTACCTGTTTATCGGCCAGAATAGAGTCCCATGGCCTCTCTGACTGCAGAGAGGTTAGGCAGCCTGATGAGCATCACACAGCTGATTTGGGTGTGGGTGGTGAGGAGGAGAAGGAGGAGCTTTTCTGCTCTCCTGGGCGATAGTTGTGACAGTCAGAAGAGATGTGTGAAGGGGGCACTGGAAGGTATGTCCTCTGTCCTTGCATTCTGAATCCCTCAACACAGCCAGACCTGTGCCTGATGAACTTTGGATCTATCCAGGAGCCATGAAATGGAACCCAGGGCTCTGGGTCGAAGTGCTGCTGACAGTCTCTCTTGCCCACAACCCCTTCCCACCTCCCCACCTCCCCCCAGTGGGCAATATCATTTTCTCCTAAACCTCAGCTTTGGGGTGACTGCTAGATGTTGCTAAGCCACCAGGCTTCTTGCTCTGAAACAGCTCTTCTCTCTTCCGCACCCCTGCCGCATGCTGCCCTAAAGCGGGAACCTTCCCATCCCACACAGCTGGCAGAGCTCTGTGCCAAGAGGCCATGTTCAGGCTTGATGGCAGTGGGAACTGAGGTGGATGCAGGCGGGGAGGGGGCTCTCCATGGCTGTTCATGTGTTGGCCTTAGCTGCATGTTGTCAGATGTGTCTGGGTGGCGGGGCTGCACAGCCTCTTACACATTCTAGATGGTGGCGGGAATCATGGCTCCCAGACCAGCATTGTTACACTGGCTATTTTGTATATCCAGTGGTCAGAGAACGTTTTTTGTTTTTTGGGTTTTTTTTTTTTTTTGTTTTTTGAGGTAGGGTCTCACTCTAGTCCAGGCTGACCTGGAATTCACTATGGAGTCTCAGGGTGGCCTCAAACTCACGGCAATCCTCCTACCTCTGCCTCCCGAGTGCTGGGATTAAAGGCGTGTGGGACCACAGTCAGCTAGACAGAAAATTTTTGAGAACATTTTAAATGATTTGTCATTTAGTTAAAAAAGAAGAAGAAGCTGGACATGGTGGCGCATGCCTTTAATCCCAGCACTCAGGAGGCAGAAGTAGGAGGATCACTGTGTATTCGAGGCCACCCTGAGAATACAGGGTGAATTCCAGCTCAGCCTAGGCTAACAAAAAACATAAAACAGGGTTATACTCTATAGACCAGACTGGCCTTGGTCTTAGTATGTAGCACAAACTGACCTTGAACTCATGGCAATCATTCTGCCTCAGTCTCCTTGAGTGCTTAAGTTCCAGGCACACAGACCACCATGTCCAGCCTTCAAATGATTTTGTGTGTGTATTTGGCTGAGCATGCACATATGATGTTCATGCATGTAGAGACCAGAGAATAACTTCATGTGGCCTTCCTCAGGTACTGTCCACCTCCTTTGAGACAGGGTCTCTCATTGGCCTGGAGCTCATCAAGTAGATTAGACTAATTGGCCAGTGAGTCCATGGAATGAGAATCAAACTCAGGTCTTCATGCTTGTGAGGCAAGAATCTTATCCACTAAACTATCTCCTGAGCCCTTAAGTGATTATTTAAGAATAGCATTTTGAGGGCTGGAGAGATGGCTTAGCGGTTAAGCGCTCGCCTATGAAGCCTATGGACCCCGGTTCGAGGCTCGGTTCCCCAGGTCCCACGTTAGCCAGATGCACAAGGGGGCGCACACGTCTGGAGTTCGTTTGCAGAGGCTGGAGGCCCTGGCGCGCCCATTCTCTCTCTCTCCCTCTGTCTTTCTCTCTGTGTCTGTTGCTCTCAAATAAGTAAATAAAAAATGAACAAAAAAAAAATTAAAAAAAAAAAAGAATAGCATTTTGAGGGGTGAAATTGTGGAATCCAAATGTCGGTGTTCCTTGATAACATTTTACTGGAACACAGGCCCACCTGTTCTTATGCTGTATGTCCAACTCCCTCAGGGCTCCAGTGACAAGGCTGAGCTGCAGTGAGGACCCTGTGATCCACCACACCAGCCCCACTGAGGGGGGCGATCTGAGCTTGAACATGACTGGCTTTCCTACCTCTGTGATCCCAGGATACATCAAGTAACTGTGCAATGAGGTAGATTGTAAAGAGAGATGGTAGGAGCAGGCTTTTCCACAAGGTGAAATTTGTTTTTAAAAAAAAAAAAAAAGGTCCACATAAACCAGGCATGGTGGTGCACGCCTTTAATCCAAGCACTGGGGAGGCAGAGGTAGGAGGATTGCCATGAGTTCGAGGCCACCCTGAGACTACATAGTGAGTTCCAGGTCAGCCTGGGCTAGAGTGAAACCCTACCTCGAAAAACCAAAAAAAAAAATTTTTTTAAAAAAGGTCCAGGGTAGTTTTGCAGTTACTGCCTTCTGCGAGCCCTAATCCCTGCCATGAGCTAAGGCTTAGTTCTAAGGTAGGTCCATGGCAAGACCCACACTAAGGAATTCTCTTCAGAACATTCTAGACTTCTCCAGAAGAGTAGGGGCATCAGCTGAGTTCCAGGGACTCCTAGAGGCCCCGAGAGGTTTGGACTCTAACTTTGGGTTTTTGTCCAATTTATCAAAGAACTAAAAAGGTGGACTCAGCCAGGCGTGGTGGCGCACGCCTTTAATCCCAGCACTCGGGAGGCAGAGGTAGGAAGACTGCCGTGAGTTCGAGGCCACCCTGAGACTACATAGTGAATTCCAGGTCAGCCTGAGCTGGAGTGAGACCTTACCTCGGAAAAAAAAAAAAACAACAATAAAAAGGTGGACTCAGAGAAGGGTAAATTATGAATTATGAGATTGATTTTAGAGTTAGGATTAAGAAGGAGAGCCCAAGCCTAAAGAAAGTCCAGGCTGGGACGGTGGGGGAGATGGAGAAAATCTTCACATAGGTTATGAGTCTCTCGGGAAGGGGTCCACACATGTGGGAAGCAAAGGGAAAAGTGGACACGTGGCTGGGAAGAGGGAGGGAGACTGAGACGACCCCTCCTCACACAGAGGCTAAGAGAACAGAAGGAGGGCGCTTACAGTAAAGAGGCTGACACACGTGTTTCAGGCCCATTTATATGAGACACACATCTGCATAGATTGTGCTTCATCAGACCCGGGAATGTAAGGAAGCGATCTGATTGGCTGGTGGGCCCAAGAAGTTAACTCAGGAACAGCCAGTCCACAAGTGTTAAGCCTGCAAAAAAAAGTTGAGAAACAAGATGATGATGTTGGAGTTGGTGCCTATCGCTGTGTTGGATGAAACTGGATTAGATGTGGGTTCTAGTCTTGCCAGAGCAGGTAGACTGGCATCCATGTCTCCATGAGTAGTCCCTAGCTAACTACCTACCAGGACAAAAGGCTACCTTGCTCCTCGTCCACATCGATGGTGGTGGCCAATTTCCTTGGTATAAATCCCCTTGTCTTGGCGAACTTTAAGCTGCCAATATCAAGTCACTAACAGTGACTATGGGGAGAGATGTACACGGTTGATTCTCACAAGGCCTTGTGAGCCAAGGCAGGCATTTGTCACAGGCGGCATAAGGGTGGGCTAAGTTCCTAGTGGGGAGGTCTGTGTTTTCTGCCTTAATCCCCTCCCCAATGTCTTTTAATCTGCTTTATCTAGATTTCTTTGGTTTCTAGCTAAGATTTAAGAGAGCTGAGTTCTATGGCTAATTAGATCATGTAAGCCCCCTTTCTCTCTCCCCTTCTGTCTTTTTCTCTTACACACACCTCAAACACAGAACAGCCCCAGATTCCTGTGCCCTACAGAGCAAAGCTAACATATTTTAGCAAGTCCACTAGGAGCTTGTCAACAGGCTATCTACCCCTCCCCCCGTCTCTGTTTCTGATGTCGAATGCAATGATAGTTAAGATGTGCTGGTGGCCCAGAGCTGAGATCTTATTGCTTGTCACATCTTCACTCCTGAGACACTCCCGGGGGGAGGCATGGTCATGATCCTATGTCACAGGTGGGGAAGCCATGGCTGCACCTGGTGGCTTGCAGCACCTTTCTCTATTGCCTGACGACTATCCTGTGAATTCCCATGGGTCTCAGTAAGGCTCGTGCCACCTCTGTCCCATCTCAAGGACATAGTGCAACACCTGGGGTTTAGTAAACACTTAATAAATGATTAGAAAAGGAGGAAATAGAGTATTTAATTAGGAGCACAAGAAGATAAAATAATTTACGAAGCAGGGGCCCAGGGGCTGGTTGTGTGGTTCCACAGTGCCTACCTACCATTTGTGAGTCCTGTCCCTAATACTGAGAGAGAGAGAGAGAGAAAGAGAGAGACCACCCACCCTTTCCAGGAATAGTACAGACTGTGTGTAAGTGCAGACAGCCCAACATGTGTTTTTTTTTTAATTTTATTTATTTGAGAAAAAGGAAGAAGAAAGAATGAGTATGCCAGGGCCTCTTGCCATTGTACACGAACTCGATACACATGTACCACTTTGTGTATCTGCCTTTATGTGACTACTGGGGAATTGAACCTAGGCCATCAGGCTTTACAAAAAAGCACTTTAACCATCTATTCAGCCCCCAACAAGGTTTCTTTAATCTAACTGGGCTGGACCCTTTCCTGAAAAAGTGAGACCAGGAGCTGGAGAGATGGCTTAGTGGTTAAGGTGCTTGCCTGCAAAGCCTAAGGACCCAGGTTCAACTCCCCAGAACTTACATAAGCCAAATGCACAAAGTGAGGCATGTGCACAAGGTGGCCTACCCTCTGGAGTTTGTTTGCAGTGGCTAGAGGCCCTGGTGCACCAATTCTTTCGCAGTTTCTCTCTCTCTCTCTCTCTCTCTCTCATAAATGAAAAGAAAAATGTGAGACCAGAATAAAAGTGTCTTTCTTAAACAACAAACAAGTGAGAGGTTGCAGGTTCTTTTGGTCTATTTGTTGAGACAGAGTCTCTATAGTCCAGGCTCACCTTGGACTCACAGTAATCCTCTTGCCTCGGCCTTCTGAGTGTTAGGATTGCAGGTATAACCTACGTTCCTTCCTTCCTTTCATTCCATTCCTTTCCTCCCTTTCTTCTTCCACTGGGAGTTGAAGCCAGGCCTTGACACAATGCTTTGCCCCTGAGCCGGATCTCTAGCCTGATGGTGACGGGTTCCTGAGCTATCCAAGGGTCTGCGAGGAAGTGACTCGAAGCACGGCGAATCATGTGGACACGCGAGGGCACGTAACGGCTGTTCTGTCTCTTCCAGGTCTCCTCATGCTCCTGGGCTGGATGCAGGGCAAGCCGCTCCTCAGTATGTTCACCATCGGGGTCAGGTATGGGCACCTTAGCTTCCATGGACTCTTCCCTGTTGCGGAGCAGGTGGGAGACTGAAATATGGGAAGGAAAATGGGTGGGGTGCACACTCTGACTCCTGCTAAGTCCCCAATGGCACATTATTAGGAGCACAAACACTGCATGGGATCCCGTGCTTGTTCTTTTTTCCTTGTGGGTTTGGACTATCTGACTAAGGACCTGGGCCACAGGGCATCCTGCCTAGACACGATTCTGCCTACAACAGGGGCAGGAAGGGAACTTATGTGTTAGTTTTTTGGTTATGACAGAACACTAAGGAAAGCTAATTGGGAGAGGAATGGTTTACTCGGGCTCACGGTTTCAGAGGATTCTGCCCACTGTCAGCTGGCTCTGTTGTTCTCCCAGCCTGTGTGAGGCAGAACAGCATGGCGCATGGGCATGGTGCCAGAGCAGAGCTGCTTAGCTCACAGCAGGCCTCCGGCCTGTGGAATAGCACTGCCCACGTGCAGAGTGGGTCTTTTCCCTTAGTCAGTCATCTTGGGAAATATCCTCACAGACACAAGCAGACATGTGCCTTGTTAATATCCTGTCCATTTCGCAATCCCGATCACACATCTAGGATTAGGACCTAGCCTTATCTTTTGGGGGAACCCACTTCAGCCATAGCATAGGCAGTGGGTTCTGGAAAAGGTAAGACCAGAGGGCAGGTGTACCAGAGGAGGCGTGGTCAGAGCTGTGTAAACCAGGCTGGAAGAAGGGTGTTGGTCACATAGACAGAAGTTGTCATTGCACTGCAGGCAGCAGCGGGAATCAGATCTAACATCTCTAGGAAACCAAAGGGGTGGAGGCATAGGGCTCCTGGTTCTGAGAAAAGGAACAGGAATGGACCACGTGATCCCAAATGATCCTTATAAATCTCCTCAAGGGTCAGTCTGGGCTCCATTTTACAAATGGAAGAACCGAGGCTCGGGCTCCCCACACCTGCTTCTGGTTACTGGATCTGGGAGTGCGGGTAGACCTTCAGCGCTGTGGCCTGGGTACTTATGCTGACCGTGGGCGGGACGGGAGTCCTTCTCTTCCCGCCTTTCCGTTCCCACCCTTGGCAGCCAATAGCAATCGGCCCATTAGTTTACCCGCAAATATTGACTGAGCATCAACTGACTACACCACAGGCCTGTGCCCTCCGGGAGTCATCAGGCCCGGGGAGAAAGTCAGTGAAACCAGCTTAAGTGTGTGTTGATACAAACAGTGACAACTTAGCATTGATGCAACAGAGGAAATGACTGCTGAGAGAAAGTGAAGGAGGAGGAGAGTGCCGCAGAAACGTGGCCATGGATGGGTGTTTTTGTTTTTGTTTTGTTTTGTTTTTTTACGCGAAGTTGAAGGCCAAGCATGGGAAAGGAGCTAGTTAAGGGACTAGTAGAATGGGAGGCAGGTGGAAAGGCCGTGGGGTGGGATAGGCCATGGCATCTGAGTATTGCGGGGGGCGGGGGGAGACTACCAACACCAGGCACTGCATTTCTAAGCTCCAGGGTTGCTGAGGCACCTGGGCTGGGATTGGAATTGGCCCCCCGCCACCACCACCACCAGCCAGAGCAGTGGGGGAGTCACAACACCCCAAACAGTGTGCCTAGGTGGTACAGTTTTCAGATTCAGGCATAGCAACAAGAAGGAGAACTTAGCCTTGTGAGGGTCTTAGAGGCAACAGCCTTCTAAGCATGGTGGGAAGACGCATTCCTGCCTCGGGGTGTAGCCCAGTGGTCTAGTGTTGACCTAGCATGCACACAGCCCTGGGCCCCATCCCCGCCTTATAAACCATGAAAAATTCCTGGAGCCAAAAAAGTCTTATTAATATTTCCAGGATAAAGAACAAAAGACGTTTCCCTGTCCACCTGTCCCTCCCCCAGGGCTGTTGGTCCTTCTCCTCCCCTTGTTTGCTCTGCTTGATCCATGGTGAATGTCAGCTTGCCCCTTTCACTTGATATTGAGGTATTGAGGGTGCTTTTGTCTTGTGGTGGATTAGTCACTTGAATTCACTGAATTAGAAGGTAGAAACAACAGAATATCCCGTGAGGAGATTTTCCAAAATAAATGAAACAAGAGACTTGTTCTTTTACAAACTTTATCATAAATCTTTGTGCGTGGAGTGACATTCGAGATGACTCAGGGAGCTCAGACTCAGGGAGCTCAATTTTCCTGGTCTCATCTAGTCTTTATTAGCTTGTGGATTAATTTTTTATCATTCTGAACATACTCAGGTGTGTGCACAATGCCCTTCCCCTGCCATTTGGGGGCGTCCCTATCATAACCTTGTGCAAATGTTTGCTAAGCTGGTTTGTCCAGCCTGGGCCATAAAACCAAAGACGCTACCCTCCTGTCATCATGGAAACCAGGCTTGGGCTCCTTGGCCAAATTCAGTAATCTTAGTTTATATAACTTGCCTCTGAATGGCCCATTGTGTCCGGGTGAAAGGTTGCTATTCATAAGCTATCATTGTTTTATTTTTTTGTTTTGTTTTGTTTTGTTTCTAAGATAGGGTCTCACTGTAGCCCAGGCTGATCCAGAACCATTCTATAGGTCCAGGCTGATCCTCCTACCTCGGCCTCCTATATACTAGGATTAAAGATGTGCATCACCACACCCCACTATCATTATATGTTGTTTTGTTTTGCTTTTTGAAAAGTCTGGCTTTGTAGCCCACACTGATCTCACACTCACAGAAATTCTCCTGCCTTGGCCTCCTGAGCATTGAGATTACAGCTGCTCCCACCGTGCCTGGTGTTAGTTATCCATTGACACCAAAATGTACTTTCTTTTCTTCATTTTAGCTCCTCTGTAGTCACACTGCTGCTTCATTAAAAAAAAAAAAAGAGACAGCCGGGCGTGGTGGCGTATACCTTTAATCCCAGCACTCGGGAGGCAGAGGTAGGAAGATTGCCATGAGTTCAAGGCCACCCTAAGATGACATAGTTAATTCCAGGTCAGCCTGGACCAGAGTGAGACCCTACCTCGAAAAAACCAAAAAAAAAAAAAAAGAGAGAGAGAGAGAGAGGAAACCAACTCTGTAGCCCTAGTTAACTAGAACTAACAATATAGCCCAGGCTAAGTTTGAATTTGCAACAATCCTCCTGCCTCAGTCTCTCAAATGTTGGTATTCCAAGCTGAGTTACCATGTCTGGCCAGACTGCTGCTTTTTTAAAAAAAATATTTTTATTCATGTGCAAGCAAAGAGAAAGAGAGGAAAAGAGAGAGATGGGGAGAGAAAGAGAAGATGTGGGCGCACCAGGGCCTCTTGCCACCACAAAGGAACTCAGATGCATGTGCCACTTTGTGCATCTGGCTTTACATTGGCACTGACTGCAGAGTTAGACCCAGGCCTTCAGGCTTTGCAAGCAAGTGCCTTAACCACTGAACCACCTCTCTAGCCCCAGACTACTTCTTATGCCAGTGTGATCCGAAACCACCATGCCATTTGTATGCACTGAATAATGGCAGCCTCTCACACTCGACACAGGGAGGTAGCAATTATGATGTGGGCTGAGTGAGGCCCTCGCCAGGCTTGCTGACTCTTCACCAGCCCAGGACGAGCCCTCACTCTGCACCAAGCCAAATTGGCCCCGCGCTCCTGGAGCCTCATGCATTTTATACCCGTCCTTCAGCTAACGTTGACTCGCCACCAGTACTAGAGGTTCTTCCACAGAAGGTAGAAGAGGTCACCCCTGGGCCAGGTGTGATCACAAGTGACCTTGCTTATTTGAACACTAGCTTATTTTAAAAATCTGAACTTGTTACCAATACCTAAAAAGTAGGTCCGTGTAGGGTTAGGGATGCGGTTCAATTGGTAGGGTACCTGCCACATGTTCTATCTCCAGCACCATAGAAACTGTGGTGGTGCACGCCTTTAAACCCAATGGGAGGCAGCAGTAGGAGAATCACTGTGAGTTTGAAGCCAGCCTGAAACTACAGAGGGAATTCCAGATCAGCCTGCGCTACAGTGAGACCCCTACCTCAAAAACAAAGCAATCAAACAAAAGCAGCTGGGTTTCTACTCTCTTGGGAAGCGCAGAAAGTCTGGCAGCACTTTTATTCTGGTTGGCTTTATGTGCCATTTGCTTTGGGCAGAGCCCAGCCTAGGGGGATCACTATACTTAGCATGGCTCAGCTTGGCTCATTCATTTATCTCCTATGTGGCCTGGTCCTGGGACATGGAATGGGCCAGCCCTGTCCTGGTGAGCTGTGTCTCGTAAGGATCCTGTAGAGTCCCGTCAGCGGTTGAGGGCGGGTCCAGTATATGAAGAGATCTCTGCTGCTTCCTCGCTGTCTCTGTCAATTGTTCTCAGAAAACCGACATTCCCTTTCCCATCATTTCCAAGTCCCCAAAGCATCTCTCCTACACATCACCATGAGTTGCTGTCTATAATCAAACTATGTGAAAGTTTGGAACAAGATGCTATAATCTGTCTTGGTAGACTGGTCTGGAATCAGACTTATTTCTTTTATTGGTATTTATTTGTGTGTTTGTGTGTGAGAGAGACAGAGACAGAGACAAAGAGGCAGACAGAAAGAGTGAGTATGGGCATGCAAGGGCCTCCTGCCAGTGCAAACATACTCCAGACACATGTGCCACTTTGTGCATTTGGCTTTCATAGACACGGGGGAATTTAACCAGGGCTGTGACACTTTGAAAGCAAGTGTCTTTAACACTGAGCCCTCTCTGTAGCCCCAGAATTATTTTCTAAGTGAGCAAGCTATCTATTTTATATTTCTAAGGGTTGATTTTTAAGTTTATTTTTATTGTCAATTTCCATAATTGTAGACAATAACCCATGGTAATTCCCTCTCCCATTTCCCCCTTTGAAACTCCATTCTCCATCATAATCCCCTCCCCCTCTCAATCGTCTCTCTTTTATTTTGGTATAATGATCTTTTCCTCCTATTACGATGGTCTTGTGTAGGTAGTGTCAGGCACTGCAAGGTCATGGATATCCTGGATATTTTGTGTCTGGAGAAGAACATTATAAGGAGTCCTATCCTTCCTTTGGCTCTTATATTCTTTCTGCCACCTCTTCTGCAATGGAACCTGAGCCTTGGAAGGTGTAATAGAGATATTGCAGTGCTGAGCACTCCTCTGTCACTTCTTCTCAGCACCATGGTGCCTTCTGAGTTATCCCAAGGTCATCACCATCTGAAAAGAGAAGCTTCTCTAACCAAAAGTGAGAGTAGCATAAATATATGGGTATGCACATTAAGAGAAGTGCTTACTGGGCAGTTTGGTGAGCATAGTGTATACATTTAGCCAGACACCAGCAGACATTGTTACACTCCTAGGGCTCATGACTACCTCTGTTGTAGGTTTTCAGTATCAGGGATGTATTCTCTTGCATGGAGCAGGCCTCCAGTCCAATTAGAGCACGATTGGTTTCTCCTATAACAGACACACCACTATTGCATAAGGGTTCTTTTTTTTAATATGACCTTGGCATTGGAAATGGAAAAGGAGTGTTAAGCCATCTCTCCAGCCCAAGGAGATTTTTTTTAGCAGTTAAGTTCTCACCTGTGAAGCCTAAGGACCCCAATTCGAGGCTCAATTCCCCAGGACCCGCTTTAGCCAGATGCACAAGGGGGTGCACATGTCTGGAGTTCGTTTGCAGTGGCTGGAAGCCCTGGCGTGCCCATTCTCTCCCTCCCTCTCTCTGTCTCTGTTGCTCTCAAATAAATAAAAATTTAAAAAAATCTACTATTTTTCCCTTTATGAGTGTGTAGTGCATGTTGTATGGAGATAGACTCTTGGGCCATGTTGCCATGTTAATCACAGCGAGGGATGCTTGACAGCATGCTAATTGAAGCCACATGCTCATTGAGCAAATATGTCTCCCTAGGGAGTCTGAAAACTATAGTGAAAGCTGGGGGCCTGATTAGTTGTTGACTGTAATGAAAGTGATTACAAAGTAGAAGTGCTGTCTGGCCTGAGCACCCAAAGGAAGCAATGCAGCAGCCTCCCCAGAGGCTTGACTAGGTTTCTGACCTCAGATGTGACCTCTCCCTGCCCTATTTTACACACGACTGCCCATTTTCTCATCAGTCCAGAAAGCAAAAAGAAAATGAGAAGAACACAAAGTAACACCCTACCAGTTATGGCATTGGGCTACAATTTTGTGGTGAGGATCGTGTTGTGCAGCTCAGCATGTCCTTCTGCTGTTGCCTCTGTCCTCCTCGGGGTGACTCAGTTTTGAATGCTACCCTTGGGATCCCTGCTGATAATATGTGAATGATAGGATGGAGATGACCATTCTTATAAGGGGATCTTAGTTGAAAAGAAAAAGAAAGAAGAATTTAGTGTGAGGCATGGTAGCTCATGCCTTTAATTCCAGTGTTCAGAGGTAGAGGTAGGAGGATTGCTGTGAGTTTGAGGCCAGCCTAGGACTGCAGAGTGGCTTTGAGGTCAGTTTGGGCTAGATTGAGACTGCCTCAAAAAAAAAAAAATGGTCTGGATATCCATGAGCTCACAGTGCCTGACACTACCTACACAAGACCAGTATAATAGGAGGAAAAGATGATAACATCAAAATAAAAGAGACGGCTGGAGAGGGGGAGGAGGATATGATGGAGAGTGGAGCTGTGAAAAGGAAAGTGAGGGGGGAGGGAGTTATCATAGTTTATTGTCTATAATTATGGAAGTTGTCAATAATAAAAAATAAAAACAAATACCAAATTAAAAAAATTAAATTTAAAGGATGCTGTATGCTTTTTATAGTCTGGCTATCAGTTTACTATCTTGCTGTCAAGTATGTTTCTTCATCTATATTTATTCATCTCATCTATAAATGTTAATGCTAAAAAAAAAAGGAAATTTTATTGAGTCACACACCTCCTTCTCAGCAAGGCTGTGGGACATTTGTTGGGTGGGTGTGCCAGGCCTCTCCCTGGACTCCAGTTCTCCCCAGGTCCCCAGCCAAGGTTTCTCTTTTGCTCTTGAGATATAATCCACTCTAAAGTCCACAATTCAGTATTGTCGTATTTTTAGTATAGTCACATACATCAGCAACCATCACCAAGCCAATTGTAGAACATTCTCGTATCACCTCAGAAAGAAATCTGTACTCTGTAGCTGTCATTTCCCACCCCCCACTACCACCCCCACCCTGGCCAGAGCCCCCAGCAACCAAACCTGTTTTGGGCTCAGTGTTCACCTGTTGTGAAGCTGAGTGTGGTGGCTCATGCCTGTAATCCCAGCACTCAGGAGGCAGAAGCAGGAGAATTTCTGCAAGTTCAAAGCCAGGCTGATAAACAGTGAGTTCCAGACCAGCTAGGGTTACACAGCAACTACATAGCAAGATATCCTTGCAAAATAAAAATAAATTTTAAAAAAAGCAACGGAAGAGAAGATTTGCCTGTTCTGGGCATTTCCTAGCAATGGCACCATACAGCATGTGGCATTTGACATTTGGGTCTGGTTTCTCTCACTTGGCATCTTATTTTCAGGTGCAGTAATACTGTAGTGTGTGTCAGAACTACATTCTTTTAAATATTTTTGTTTTGTTTTTCGAGGTAGGGTCTCACTCTAGCCCAGGCTGACCTGGAATTCACTATGTAGTCTCAGGGTGGCCTTGAACTCACTGCGATCCTTCTACCTCTGCCTCCCAAGTGCTGGGACTAAAGGCATGTGCCACCACACCCAGCAAAACTTATTATGGCTGAACACTAGACCATTATACACATAACCCATGTTCGAGTCATCCATTTTTCCCTTGGTAGCCACTTGGGTTAACAGTTTATTTTATTTTTACTTTTTTTTCTCAATTTTTATTAACATTTTCCATGATTATAAAAAATATCCCATGTTAATACTCTCCCTCTCCCCCCACTTTCCCCTTTGAAATTCCATTCTCCATCATATCTCCTCCCCATCTCAATCAGTCTCTTTTATTTTGATGTTATGATCTTTTCCTCCTCTTATGATGGTCTTGTGTAGGTAGTGTCAGGCACTGTGAGGTCATGGATATCCAGGCCATTTTGTGTCTGGAGGAGCATGTTGTAAGGAGTCATACCCTTCATTTGGCTCTTACATTCTTTCTGCCACCTTTTCCGCATTATATCCTGAGCCTTGGAAGGTGTGATCGAGATGTTACTCAGTACTCCATTCACTTCTTTCCAGCACTATGATACTTTCTGAGTCATCTCAAGGTCACTGCCATCTGAAAAGAGAAGAGTCTCTACCCAAAGTGAGAGTAGCATTAATATAAGGGTATCAATATTAAGAGAGGTGCTTACTGGGCAGTTTGATAAGCATAGTATATACACTTATCCAGACATCAGCAGATGTTATATCCCTAGGGCTCATGACTACCCCTGTTTTAAGTTTTCAGTGTCAGGGATGTATTCCCCCCCCCCCCATGGAGCGGGCCTCCAGTCCAATTGGAGGGCAGTTGGTTTCCACCATGAAAGACGTGCCACTATTGTACCCGTTGGCTCATTTGGCCTGGCTGGCCAATTACAAGGCTTGCAGTATCCAGTGCTGAGTATCTTCACTGGTGGTATCTCTTTCTCCCATTGAACTACATGTAGAATGGCTTCTTCCAGCTTTGTCAGCTGGTCTACATGGAGGAGGTTATCAGCTCAGTTCCAGCAGGATTTTTCAGTGGCCTTTCAGCCCAAGTATGTAGAGTCTTCAGCAATAGGGTCTTACCATCAATTCCTGATGGGAAACCAAGGGCCTCGACAATGGCCTATAATGTTTTGGGGGCATCAGGGACCTCCCTGGCCAACAACTCACTGGAGGTATGCCATCCCTGGCACTGAAAATTTTCTAACAATAATCTATGGCTCCTGAGTGTTCCATTGTCCAAAACCAGAGGATTCCATATGATTTATTTGCATCCTCTTAGATTTTGATTAGCCCTCCCTCCACCTTTCCTTTACTTAATCTCTTCCCCTGACCTCACTTTGGGCCTTTGCACCCGCATTAATCGATTCTTCTACATGCATATATACACAAACACACACAATACCAACATATTAAGTACCCTCTTCCCGTCCTTTCTCTTCCCTTTATATCTCCTTTTTAACTTAAACAGTTTATTTTTGCATTGAAAAATGTTTTGGGGCTGGGGAGGCAGCTCAGCAGTAAAAGGTGCTTGCCAGGCAAGCCTGTCAGCCTGGCTCAATTCTCCAGTGCACAGCTAGAGCCAGATGCACAAAATGGCACATGTGTCTGGACATTATTTTCAGAGGCAGGAGGCCCTGGTGTGTCCCTACTCATTCTCATCCCTATTCTCTCTCTCTGCTCGCACGCTCTCCTCACAAATAAATTTTTTTTAAATTTTAATATTTTTGGCTGGAGAGATAGCTGAGTGATTAAGCACTTGCCTATGAAGCCTAAGGATCCCGGTTCGAGGCTCGGTTCCCCAGGTCCCACGTTAGCCAGATGCACAAGGGGGCGCACGCGTCTGGAGTTCATTTGCAGTGCCTGGAAGCCCTGGAGCGCCCATTCTCTCTGTGTCTCTTTCTGTCTGTCGCTCTCAAATAAAAATAAAAAATTTAATTTTTTTCAAGGAAAATTGTAAGCAAATATAAAAGTACAGAGAATAGTCTAGTGAACGCCCAGGTAGCCCCTGATGGTTTCAGCAGCCATCATTGCAGCTGGTCTTGCTTTACCTGCGTCCCACCCGCAACACTGGCAAGCAGACCCCAGGCTTCATACCTCCTCAAGGGAGTGAGAAATGCAAGGTCAGTCATGCCTGCTATCCTGGAGCCTGGGCAGAAACCAGGACACAGAGAGTCCCTTGGACCCCTGGTCACCTGGGGACACACCCTCAGGGAGGAAAATCCCAAGTCACAGGCTCAAGCTGGGTCACATGCTCCTCTACTTCAGACAGCTATGGACATGAGGAGTCACATGGTACTGAGACTTGAAGGGTAAAGAAGCCAGCAGACACTCCAGACACCTGCTCAGTGGCAGAGGTGTGTCGTGTCGGCTCCCTCCACTTTGACTTCCTTTGGCTTCTCAAAGGAAGCACCTAAATCATTTACTAACAGAAAGAGTTTCAGGAGACCTCTCCAAACCAAAAACTGTCCTTCCACTTGTTCCCTGATTTGGGAAATCCTTTTCACCTGCAAGCACTTTCTGTCTCTTTAAAAAAGAAAGAAAGGGCTGGAGAGATGGCTTAGCGGTTAAGCGCTTGCCTGTGAAGCCTAAGGACCCCGGTTCGAGGCTCGGTTCCCCAGGTCCCACGTTAGCCAGATGCACAAGGGGGCGCACGCGTCTGGAGTTCGTTTGCAAAGGCTGGAAGCCCTGGCGCGCCCATTCTCTCTCTCCCCCTCTATCTGCCTTTCTCTCTGTGTCTATCTCAAATAAATAAATAAAAAATTTAAAAAAAAAAAAAAGAAAGAAAGAAAAAAGATTTAGCTGGTGTGGTGGCGCATGCCTTTTATCCCAGCACTCAGGAGGCAGAGGTAGGAGGATCGCTGTGAGTTGCAGGCCAGCCAGGAACTGCAGAGGGAGTTCTAGGTCAGCCTGGGCTAGAGTGAGACCCCCCACCTCGGAACCCCCACCCCCAAAATTACAAATGATTTAAATGCAAAATAGCTTAAAGAGGTGACAAGTATACCATTGCACACTAGGGTGTGATTGCCCAGTAGGAGAGGTCCCTTCCCAAGAGCAGGGTTTATAGGGGAAGTTCTCTGGTGAGGCAAGAGTACCATGGGATTGGAAAGTGTATAGAACCTGGACACAGGGACCTAATGACAAGCTTCACTAGCTAAAAACACTGCCAGTCTCCGCTGAGATTCATGTGACCCTTAAATGTGTGTTAAGTGTGGCTTACTTTTCCCATTCAGCTTGGCGGTGGCAGCCATTCCAGAGGGGCTACCCATTGTAGTCATGGTAACACTGGTTCTGGGGGTACTGCGGATGGCCAAGAAGCGGGTCATTGTGAAGAAGTTGCCCATTGTAGAGACTCTAGGTGAGGGGTCCCTCCTCCCTGATTGGACTGGGTGGAGGTTCAGGGAGGATGTGAACAATGTTCCACCCCCTTACCCCCCACCCCCCACTCCCCTACCCCCCTGCTGGTGCCAAATGCTATCTCTAAACCTATGTTCTGTGGTACCAGGTTGCTGCAACGTCATCTGTTCTGACAAGACAGGGACTCTGACAGCCAACGAGATGACAGTGACCCAGCTCGTCACATCTGATGGGATACACGCCGAAGTGAGTCTTATATAATCTCTCAAGGTGTGAAACCAAGGTGTGCCCTGCCAGTGCCTCTCTTACCCGAAAAAGGTACATGGAGTCTTCTAGAACAACGAGGAAGAAATACGTTGTAGGTGGTATACATTCTTCAGTTGCAGGCCGCTGCAATACAGTAAACAAGCTAAGACATTTATTTCACTTGCTTGTTAATAATCATGTTGCACATTTTATTACTTATTTTTTGCAGTGCTGGTGATAGAATCCAGAGCCTCCTACATGCTAGACAAGCGCCCTTACCACTGAATCACACCCCTGACACCTGTATTACCTCCTCCTTTGGTAGTTCTGGGGATTGAATTTGGGGCCTGGAACACGCTAGGCAAATACTCTACCACTAAGCTATATCCGTAGTCTTCTGTTTAGTTTTGAGATAGGGTCTCACTCTTTAGCCCAGGCTGGCCTTGAACTTGTGATCATCCTGTCTCAGCATCCTGAGTAGCTAGGATTACAAGCCTGTGCCACTATGCCCTGCTTCTGTCACTTTAAAAAACAACAAAAAACATTTTATGTAATCTATTAACTTTTTCAAGTTTGATTAAGCTTAGAACAAATTATAGTAAAATTTTAATTAACTCTAGCTGGGCGTGGTGGCACACGCCTTTAATCCCAGCATTCGGGAGGCAGAGGTAGGAGGATGGCCATGAGTTCAAGGCCACCCTGAGACTACATAGAAAATTCCAGGTCAGCCTGAACTAGAGTGAGACCTTGCCTCAAAAAACAAAAGCAACAACAACAAAATTTAAGTCTTAGGAAAACACTTCAGCACTATATTGTAGCCATTTTGCGGTACCATAATGACCTCAGTTGTCCTTAAGGCTCATAAAATGGCATCACGATTGCCAGCTGTTGTTAAATTTCTGTAGAAACACATTCAGAGAAGCAGATTAATTGGCTGGCTTATTTTTCTGGCTTTTTGAGATGGGGTCTCACTCTGTAGCCGAACCAGGACTCCCACTCCCTCTCTCTTGGTTCTTTTATTTTATTTTTTGTGGGGGTAGGGAAGGAATTACCATGGGTTATTGTCTATAATTATGGAAGTTGTCAATAAAAAATAAAATATTTGCCAGGCATGGTGGTGCACGCCTTTAATCCCAGCACTTGGGAGGCAGAGGTAGGAGGATCGTGGTGAGTTTGAGGCCACCCTGAGACTCCATAGTGAATTCCAGGTCAACCTGGGCTAGAGTGAGACCCTACCTCAAAAAACCAAAAATAATAATAATAATAAAATAAAATATTTTATTTCTATTTACTTATCTATGAGAAAGAGAGAGAGGTAGGGTCTCAGTATGTAGCCCGGGCTGACCTCTATTCTCAGCAATCCTCTTGTGCCAACATCCTGAGCGCTGCAATTCAGGCCCCAGCCAGCACACCTGGCTCATTGCAACGTTGAAAGGCTAGGACACATGTCCCCACCCTTCCATATCACCATTTTCGTCACTGTCTCATTCCTGTACACGTGGTGTGGCAGACTTGTCCACTCCCTGGACTGGCAGTTTTTGTGTCTGGATTTTTTTTTTTTTTTCATAAAGCTTACCAGCAAAGGGTCTGCAAATTATAGCCCATGGCCTGCTTTCGTCAATAAAAGTTTGCTTGGCACACTGCCACGTCTACCTATGGACACACTGTTGCTGGCTAAGTCTCAGCCCCGGGGGCAGCTGTTTATTGGCTGCAGATGCTAAATATTTCCTCTTTGGCTGAGAACAGAACCTCTCTGATGCCCCCTTTTGCATGCCTGCGTGGCCCAGAGCCACTTCAGCTAGCACACCCTGCGGTCTGTCAAAGCATGTCACCCGCAGGTCAGGAAGGTGTTCTGGGTGGCAGACAGTCCTTCAGGAAGTGACCTCATGTATAGCCCATGACCTTGGGGTGGGCTTCAGGAAAAGAGACTACGTGCCATCCAGGAGAGCAGGGTCAGCTCTTGGTAACACTCCCTCTTTCTGCCTCTCCTGCAGGTCAGCGGGGTAGGGTACAATGGCCAAGGGACTGTGTGTCTGCTCCCTTCTAAGGAAGTGATCAAGGAGTTTGCCAATGTCTCGGTGGGGAAGCTGGTGGAGGTGAGCGGCTAAGCACTTGAACTGAAATAGCAAGTAAGTGGGCCATGTGTTCCCGGGCTGCAGCTGTCGCAGCTGGAGGAATGCACTGCCTGCCGCGAGGAGGCTGTAAGGATGAGCTGGGGACACAAAGCAGGGAATAAGGCCTCCTCCTGCACACAAGTTCCTTTGCCCTCCCTACATGACGGGTGTCTTCCCCGCCACACTGCACTCCCCCACCTTGACTCACAGGGCCCCGTACCCCAGCTTTACAGACTCAGCAGCAAGCTCGGGTTGCCAGAACTGCAGGAAGCTAGCAGTTGCCCGTGCTCTTTTCCAGTGTGTGGATGTTGGTTTTGAACTGAGGCCTGAGCTGTTTTCTGTAGAATTCTCCCATCAAAGCCCACAGTTTAGTGCGGCTTGTGCACCCCTGCTAGCTGCAGCCATTGCCAACCTCCTGGCCCCCCAGAACTCAGCATCACCCCAAATGTAAACCCGTTAACAGTCCCTTCCTCCCCGTCGCGCCGCCCTCAGACCCCAGTCTACCTCCCGTGTTCCTGGAGGATAGCTTTGGCAACTGGAATCCCTCCTGGTACTTGTTGCTCGGCCTGGTGGTGCAGGTCTGTCATCCAGGCTACTCGGGAGGCTGAAGCAAGAAGACCTCAAGTTCAAGTCCTGCCTGAGCAACTTAGCAAGATTGTCTCAAAATAAAAAAATAAAAGACTACTTGGGCAAAGCTCACTGGTAGAACACTTGCCTGAGTTCAATCCCCAGGACCATTAAAAGAGAGAGAGAGGGAGGGAGAGGCTGGAGAAATGGCTAAGTGGCTAAAGGCTCTTTCTTGCAAAACTCATGGCCTGGGTTTGATTCCCTAGTACCCACGTAAAGCCAGATGTACAAAGTGATGCATGTATCTGGAGTTTATTTGCAATGACAAGAGGCCCTGGTACATCCATACTCTTTCTTGGTCTGCTTCTGTCTCTCAGATAGATAGATAGATAGATAGATAGATAGATAGATAGATAGATAGATAGATAGATAGATGGTAGGTAGGTAGGTAGGTAGATAGATTGATTGATAGATAGACAGACAGACAGACAGTTGGGTGTGATGGTGTACACCTTTAATCCTAACACTGAAAAGACAGAGGAGAATCACCTTGAGTTTGAGGCCAGCCTGGAACTACAGAGTGAGTTCCAATCTGCCTAGGCTGGAGTGAGACACTGCCGGAGAGAGAGAGAGAGAGAGCGAGCGAGCACACATGAGTGAGCACGAATGAACAGTAGACAGACAGATGGACCTGTGTTTCTAAGACACAGTTGATTTGAAACAGTATTTTGTCCTTCAGCCATGCCTACAGTGTCTGACTCTTGGCCCCAGGGTGCCAGCTCCCAATGCTGACTGCAGCTGTCTCCCCACCCACTTTCAGGCAGGTTGTGTGGCTAACAACGCTGTTGTCAGGAAGAACACAATGATGGGACAGCCCACGGAGGGGGCACTGATTGCCCTGGCCATGAAGGTAGGAATCCTGTGGTCTGCATGGAAAGTCTCACCTCCCAGCCAGAGTAGTGAGTGGACCAGGGCTCCTGGCTATGCTGATGAGGAAGCCGGCTGCTGACGGTGAGGGAAGTTCTGCAGGGGTCTTAGCCCTCACTTGGGTTTCTCACACTTGAATGATGAATGAGGGGCTGGAGAGATGGCTTAGTGATTAAGCGCTTGCCTGTGAAGCTTAAGGACCCCAGTTCGAGGCTCGATTCCCTAGTACCCACGTAAGCCAGATGCACAAGGTGGCACATGCATCTGGAGTTCATTTGCAGTGGCTGGAGGCCCTGGCGTGCCAGTCTCTCTGTCTCTTTCTCTTTCTCTCTCTCTCTGCCTCTTTCTCTCTCTGTCGCTCTCAAATTAAAAAAAAAAAACAAAACATGAATGATGATGTGTAGGACAGAGCCTTGTATACAGCCTGATTGCAGGTGATTCACTGAAAATGGCCCATCTTATCGCCTTAGATGGGTTTAAAGGACATCAAAGATTCCTACGTACGAAAAGAAGAGATGCCCTTCAGCTCTGAGCAGAAGTGGATGGCAGTGAGATGTAGTCCAAAGAATGAGGTGAGTGTGGGTTGGAGATAGGCCTGGAATTCACAGTCCTCTTGCCTCAGCGTCCTGAGTGCCGGGATGACAGGAGGAGTCCTCCACATGTGTTCCTGTCCCCCTGTACCAAAATAAGGCAAGGTGCAAGAATCCAGGGGAAGAGAGGGATGTGCCCAGAAACTTCTGGGAGCTTCTGAGCAGGAAAATGTAGCCATGCGATCACAGCAGGGACGGTCATGAGGCCTTGCATTCTAGCCGTACTGCAAGTGTGCTGCCTGGCTCAGTGGCATCACACCCCCTGGGACCTGAAAACCAACACAGGATTCAGGCTTCACCCTGACCTCCTACACCAGCAATTCCAGGAGTGGGCCCAGGAGCCTGTGTCTGCTGGGGCTTCGGGGATGAGCTCAGCGTGAGAGAGGTGGTCTCTGATGTGACTCTGCATAGTGGCTGCTGGGCAGCTGTGTGTTCCTGCTGATAACACTGTCCCTAGGAGCCACCTTGTAAGTCATTCCTGGACTAAGCTCGTCACATGTCACATCAGCTCATAAGATGTCACAGAGGAGTAAAAGCCCTCGTGACCCATGGGCTCCCGTCACAAATGGTGTAGACAACTAGCCCTCACGTACACATGCAAGACACACATGTGACCCTGTCCATCACAGGTGACCGAAGAAACTTGCACCAAACTCTGCATGGCTGTCTTGGGCAGGAATTGCAGCTGTTTAGTGGGTTTTTTTCTTTTACTTCCTATTTTAAGATTTTCTATGGGTTTTCAGATATATATATATATATATATATATATATATTTTTTTTTTTTTTTTTTGGTTTTTTGAGGTAGGGTCTCACTCTGGTCCAGGCTGACCTGGAATTCACTATGGAGTCTCAGGGTGGCCTCGAACTCACAGTGATCCTTCTACCTCTGCGTCCCGAGTGCTGGGATTAAAGGGGTGCATCATGACACCTAGCCAGATTTAAATTTTTGTTTAGAAACTAGAGATTTAGCTCAGTTGGTAGAGTGCTTAGATAGCATTTATGAGGCCCACGGTTCCATCTCCAGCACCAGGTAAACCAGGCATGGTAACAACGCACCTGTAATTGTAGCACTTGGGAGATAGAGTCAGGAGGATCAGAAATTCAAGGTTACCCTGGGCTACACGGCAAGTTCAAGGCCAGCATTTCTTTGTTTTGTTTTGTTTTGTTTTTGTTTTTTGAGGTAGATCTTACTCTAACTCAGGCTGACCTGAAATTCACTCTGTAGTCTCAGGCTGGCCTCAAACTTACAGCAATCCTCCTACCTCTGCCTCCTGAATGCTGGGATTAAAGGCGTGCGCCACCACACCCAGCAAGGCCAGCATTTTTAATATACATGATGTCCTGCTTAAAAATTATGTTCAAGACCCTGGGTTTCATCCCAAGCACCAGAAGAAAATACATGTAATATATGTATATAAGCTTTCCACTTTCCCCCATTATCCCTGTTTTTCACCTGCCCTTTCTGGAATCTATCTGGGCTGACCATGAGGGCGCCTCTTTTCCTATTCAGGCCCTGGTGGTTCACCAAGCACTTGCCCTATAGAGCTGGGCATGTCAATTTTGAGTGCTTAAAAAGGCTTATGGATTTTTAATGCCTTCAAACCCGCCTACATATACATACTACAATGTTAATATATTCTGATGGGAAAATATGAATTCCAATAAAAACTATAATTCTGCATGCATCATATGACCCACCTACCCAAAGAAAATTCCTTAACAGTCTGAGATAGAATGTACTGGATTTGAACTGCAATAGCAACACTTCAGGTGGCTGTTTTCAAAATTTTATGCATCTTGTTTTTCCATAAAATTTTCTTTAAGGGTTAGAGAGATGATTTAGCAGTTAAGGTGTTTGCCTGCAAAGCCAAAGGACCCCGGTTCGATTCCCCAGGACCCATGTAAGCCAGATGCTCAAAGAGGTGCATGTGTCTGGAGTTCGTTTGCAGTGGCTAGAGGGTCTGGTGCACCCATTCTCTCGCTATCTCTCTGTCTCTTAAAAAAAAAAAAGCTGGGCATGGTGGCGCATGCCTTTAATCCCAGCACTCAGGAGGCAGAGGTAGGAGGATCACCATGAGTTCAAGGCCACCCTGAAACTACATAGTGAATTCTAGGTCAGCCTGGGCTAGTGTGAGACCCTACCTCCAAAAAAAAAAAAAAGAAAAAAAATTTCCTTAAACTGGGCTTGGTGGCACATACCTTTAATTCTATCATGCATGAGGCAGAGGTAGGATCACTGTGAGTTTAAGGCCACCCTAAGACTACATAGTGAATTCCAGGTCAGCCTAGACTAGAGTGAGGCCCTACCTCAAAAAAATAAAATTAACTTAAAATTAAAATTTTTCCCTTAGTTATATATCTTAGATATTTTTTGCTATGTTTTTGGGGAGATGGGGGTGAGAGCATTGGGCATCCCTGGCAAGTGCTCCACTCTTGCACTATGAAACAGGCCTTACTAAGTTGACCAGGCTGGCCTTGAACTGTGTAGACCACACAGGTCTTGAACTTGTGATCCTCCTGCCTTACCTTCAAGAGTAACCGGGAGCCGGGCATGATGGCGCACGCCTTTAATCCCAGCACTTGGGAGGCAGAGGTAGGAGGATTGCTGAGTTTGAGGCCACCCTGAGACTCCACAGTGAATTACAGGTCAGCCTGACCAGAGTGAGACACTACCTCAGGGGTGGGGAAAAAGAAAAAGAGTAGCTTGGATGACAGGCCTGCCCCACCAGGCCCGCCTCTAGTTAGCACAGTCACTCTCAGTATTTCCTGTAGCCCCATTATGAGCTAGGCAGGAACTACTGCTGAGGAGTGGGTGGGAACCTCACTGGCCCAGCACTGACCCATGGAGCCTAATAAAGACTCAGGGAATGAATGTGACCAGCTATTCATCTGGGATCACTCTTACAAGCCAGGTCCATAGAGAGAGAAAAAAGACATAGAGCCCGCCCTCGGGAGGCAGTAGTCTAACCAAAATAGCTATTTAGTCATTAGTCACATGCCTAAAGGTAGACACACTGGCTGGGATAACTCTAATTAGTGACACATGTAGGATGCTGTGAGTGATATTAACAAGGGGACTTAATGTAGAAGGGGTGACACGGGTCAAAGGTCAACCCCACTCTCTTCTGCAGAGCATTACATTGTATGGATTTCCTCATCGATCTGATGTGCTGTGTCTTGGTGAGGAGCAGTGGTCTTCTCTAGGTCACTCCACTGTGAACACCTTGAGGGGGATGTCTGTCCCTCTGTTCTCAGGCACACGGTGACAGCAGATTTCCCCTTTTGTCTTTTCCAAGGACCGGGAAGACATTTACTTCATGAAGGGGGCCTTTGAGTATGTGATTCATTACTGTACCATGTACAATAATGGGGGCATCCCCCTGCCTCTGACGCCCCAACAGAAGTCCTACTGCCTGCACGAAGAGAAGAGGATGGGGTCACTTGGTCTGCGGGGTCAGTGTTGGGGCCCAGGCTAGGGCTTTAAGTTTCCCGATGGCATTGCCGGAGTGCATGAGAGCAGGGTCCTCGGTGCCCGGAGGGGCTGGCAAGCAGGCGGCATGCTGACGGCCAGGAGAGCATGAAATTTAATGGTCAGGTAGATAAGAGTCCCAACCCCCCCTTTCCCACGCACCCAAGGACACCTGCTACTCAAAGTGTGCCGTATAGGCGAGGAAGGGTGACCCTTGCTTTCATCATAAACTCTAATTTTCTGGACAAATCTGTTTCACTTCCTGCCTCCTATCAGAAAAACCCAGAGCTCTCTGAAATCAAGAAAGACATTTGGTTTCTCAGTTTTCTGTACCATTGTCTTTCTTGGTGGGCTATATTATTAAAGTACACATTTCCCTTTGTGTTATTTGCAGTCTTTTGGGGGGATAACATTTAAAAACACTATGGGATACTCATATTCCATGGGGACAGGCAAGAGGCAGGAGAGGCATTGAACTCACCCTGTGGATTCTAATTATCTCAGTCTCCCTCTTCAGGTTGAAGTGGAAAATGCAGTCATCTTGCTGCACAGGAACCTAGCAAAGCTGCTGCAGCTATTTGCTCCCTCTTCCTGAGTAGGGTTCCCCAAAGCAGAGGGACTCTATACCCCTCAGTGAGCCTACACACTGGCATCAGGTCTGTGATCTGCTCTGGTCTGCCTCCCTGCAAAGTGCTAAAGACACGCAGGGACCCAGGCTGGGCCTCAAAGGAGAGGGACAATCAGTCATGAACGTGTCCAGACTCCATCGCCCCATTAGGCCCCACATGGGACTTTCCTTGTTTATAAGTGTCTGCCTAACCTGTGGACAAGTGAGGCCTGTGTTCTCCCCAGGTCTGGCAGGAGCAAGAACCACAGGGATGCTCTACATCACAGTGCATGAGTCCAACACTACATACCGGGCATGAAGCAGGCCCAAGGGACCCAGACACCTTCCAGAGCGGCTTTGGCCTTTGAGACACTCCCCACCGCACACACGTCTGGGAAACGATGAGCAGGTCCATGCAGTAGTTCAGGGGGCCATGGCATGGGGCAGAACACACGCAGACATTTCTGGGATCCAGGAGATGCTTGGCACGACTTTGCAGCCTCCAGGGACAGAATCACGTCAACATTACTAGCACAAGGCATGGGCATGATTAGCACATAATAGGCTAGCACATAGAATGAGCATCAGCACAGGACACAGGCATTATTAACACATGGGACCAGCAATATTAAACGGTAAATGACCATGTTTAAGGGAAATATTACTAAGCGCTTCGTGGACCTAGCCCCCTTCCACTGTCAGTAAGTTAACAAGCTCAGGCTCATACCAGCCCCTTTTGGATCACTCAGCCCCCTAGAAGCTGGGCAAAGACAAGTCCGTAGGTGGAGTTCTTGCAACCGTGGTATGCTGCTCCTGTAGCTTTCTTAATCTTTGGTAGCTGCTAGCCCAGGTCTGCAGGAAGTGACAGATGAGAAAGCACAAAGCAAGTGGAAGGCCAGACCTGTCCCACACCCAGGCCGTCGGCCATCTCCCAGGCACGCTTGTGGCCACATGCTGGGTGAGGCCGAATCCTAGACCGGATGTGGACGAGTGTCGCTTTGTGCCCTGTGAGCTGACCATGTGCTATTCTGCAGATGGGCTCTTGCACTTCTTCGCAGCCCAGGGGCTCAGTGCCTCGGCCCATCTGCGGCAGGATCATAGCCATAGTGGGGTTGGCTGGTGACTAAAGCTGGTCCCCTTAGCCTCTCTGCTGACCCATTCTTGGGTCTGGGTCTCTTCCAGTGCTGGCCCTGGCATCCGGGCCTGAGCTGGGAAGGCTGACATTCCTGGGTCTCGTGGGCATCATCGACCCGCCAAGAGCTGGAGTGAAGGAAGCAGTTGAGGTTCTCTCTGCGTCAGGAGTGGCTGTGAAGATGGTAACAGGAGATGCTCTGGAGACGGCTTTGGCCATAGGTAACAGGGCGAGTGGCAGGGGAGGGCAGGACCCATCCCTCATCGGTCAGCAGCCAGGCTGAAAGCCTGGTCTGGGGCCTCACACCTAACCCAAAAGCCTCTCAGGTCAGCACTGCCCAGCTATGCCTTCTGACAGATCTTTGTCGAAGAGGTAGAAACTTTTCCTGCACACTGAGGGCATTTCACCCATGACCTCACTTCATGGCTGCCTGGTGCTGTGCGAAGTCATAGGCTTGAGACTCAGGTGTGTGACCTGGCTCAGCTTCCTGGTCGTCATGGTGGAGAGGGCAGGGCTCATGTCGAGGTCTACTCTGAGAGCCAGTAGCACACGGTTCCATTTTCATCGTTCTCTGTGACCAAGATGTCAGGGGAGTGGCATGATGGGTGAGGCAGGACCACAGTTCAGTCCTCAGAGCCATCCCTCCGCCCTGATTCTCACGCAGGCAGAAACGTGGGCTTGTGCAGCGGGAAGCTAAGAGCCATGTCTGGGGAAGAGGTGGAGGGCATGGAGCACGGAGCGCTGGCAGCGCGCATTGGGCAGGTGGGTTCTCCTGGGGTGAGAGTGCTGGGGAAGGGTCTGTCGCCCACAGGTCCACGGACAATACTGACTGCCCTTTGCTCTCCTGTACCAGATATCTGTGTTCTTCAGGACCAGCCCAAAGCACAAGGTCAAAATCATAAAGGTAGGCAGAACAGTAAAGGTATGGCTTGGGGCAAGTCCCACAACCCTGGGCACGTGGCTCCAGCAGCTCAGCGGTTCTTTGAGGGATGGTCCAGGGTGGGCAGGCTGTTCTGCTACCCTCTGCCGTGGCCTTCTAGTCTGGTCTCAAGGCAGCCGGGTGTGTCCATCTCCCATTGGCCAGCACCTTGTCACAAACTCATGTTTAGCTGCAGGGGTGCTGGGAAATGTCATCTCTAATAGGACAGGCACTTCACAGATAAAATATGGGGTCCTGTAACATGAGGGAGGCTGGAGACCACATATTCTGGAAGCAGGAGTGGGGATCATGTAGAAGAAAGGGGAAAATTCAAATGGAAGCCGAGTGTGCCTTGGCATTCTTATTACCCCACTTTAGTTCCCTCGTCCATAGTAAGGTGATGTGATTCATAGCAACGGTCAGTCACCACAATTGGTGGGTTGATGAAACAGATTTTGGCCCACAGCAAGTGCTCAGTAAAGAGCTGGTGTGGTTTTCTGATACACTGAAAATCTGCAAACAGACTTCCCACACATATGCTGGCTTTCCTCGAACATACTGCTTCTGCTCTCTGCTAGTTCTGTTTTGTTTTGTTATTTCCTCAGTATTATTTTGGGGTCATTTGGGTTACTTGGTTTTCTTTTGTTGTTTGTTTTGAAGCAAGCCCAACAAACTGGCCTTTTTTTTTTTTTCTGAGGTAGGGTCTCACTCTCTAGCCCAGGCTGACCTGGAATTCACTATGTAGTCTCAGGGTGGCCTCGAACTCACAGCAATCCTCCTACCTTTGCCTCCCAAGTGCTGGGATTAAAGGCATGAGCCACCACGCCAGGCTGGCCTTTTTCTTTTTTTAATGGTGCACCAGGGCACATGTGCGACCTTGCAAATGCATCACCTTGTGTGTCTAGCTCATGTGGGATCTGGTGAGTCTAACATGGCTGTAGGCTTTGCAGTCAAGTGCCTTAACTGCTAAGCCATCTCTCTAGTCCAGGTTATTTGGTTTTAAGTGCTATAGAGTAAATCTCTATTGAGTGTGTATCCCCAGCCTTCAGGAGGATCATTGAGTTCCAAGACAGCCTGTGTCAGAAAAAAAAAGGAAGGGCTGGGGATAACACACAGTGGTTAAGGGTACTTGCTTGCAAAGCCTGCCAGTTCAATTTTTCAGCACCTACATAAAGCTGGATGGAAAGTGGTATATGCCTCTGTGATCCCAGCACTCCTGAGACAATGGGAGGTGGGGCCAGGAGAATCCAGAGCTTGGGGGCCAGACTCATTTGCAATAGCAAGAGACCCCATCTCAAGGAAAGTGGAGCCTGACAACCCCTCTGACGGCATGCACACCATGGCATATATACACCTATATGCACATGCAAATAAGTAACAATTTAAAATATAAGTGGCACAGCAAATCTCTACAGTTATGCCTCAAAGAAAAGATTAGTACTTATTGTGGTCCGCATGGTGGGAAGCATGCTTTGATTGTTGACATTTTTTTTCTTTCTCTTTTTTTTTTTTTTTTTTTTGGTGTGTGTGTGTGTGTGTGTGTGTGAAGTATACACAGAGTTTGTGTGTATCCATGCTTGTTTCTTGAGATAGTGTCTCTCACTGAACCCGGGGCTGCCAGTTTGGGTCAGATTGGCTGACCAGAGAGCCCCAGCAATGCTCTGGTCTCCACTCTCCTCAGCGATACAGTGACAAGCATGCACAGTGCCACCCAGCTTTGTGCACATGCGCTGGGGACAGAACTCAAAGGTCCTTATGCTGTGCGAGTACGTTGACTTACTGCTCTTCGGTGAAAACCTTTATGAGCCTATGTCGCCCATGCTGGCTACTGCCTTGTCTTTCATCCTGTATGGGGCCTCACAACAGCCTGTAAGGCAAGGATGGTGGCTCCCACTGTGAGGCTGAGAGGTTCTAGGTCAGATAGGGATAATTCAGACTCAAGCCAGCTGACTCCAGCAGACAGGTGTGGGATGTTGCCACAGCGTGCCAGGCAGAGAGCATCAGGAAAAGTCTAGAAGGGTCTTTGAGCTGCACACCTCCATTGCCCGTTCCTCCCAAAGGCACTGCAGGAGTCGGGGGCAGTCGTGGCCATGACAGGGGATGGCGTGAACGATGCAGTTGCTCTCAAGTCTGCAGACATTGGGATCGCAATGGGACAGACGGGGACGGATGTCAGCAAAGAGGCTGCCAGCATGATTCTGGTGGACGATGACTTCTCGACCATCATGTAAGCTGTGTGTTAGGTAGAGCCAGCTCCCCCGGGGTCTCCTGGAGTGGACAGAAGAGAAAATCCTTGGGAGAGCTGTATCTGCGATCTACTACTGTGGCAGATGTCCCCACACCAAGTACCAGGATCCTCTCAGAGTTGGGCTCACCAGGACCATGGAGTATAAAGAAATCCTGATCAGACTGTCAACAGGCCTGCCATGGCTCAGGGAACATTGTGGAAGGGGGTGGAAAGATTGTCAGAGCCGCAGAGTGGGTAGGAGTGCCCTGAGGCATGGTCTCCCCCTGCCCTAGTATCCCACAGAGACTGACTGAGGCCTTTATGACCCCACAGTGAATACCATAACCCCACAGAGGAGGGCCCACAGCGTGACAGAAGGAGTGAGGGGAAAACAAAACAATTTTTAAAGCCTGGAACAACCCTATGTAGCCAGCAACAAGTGGCACAAGTGGCAGAACTTCCATGTGGCCAGTAAAAGTCACATGTGGAAGCTGGGCGTGGTGGCACACGCCTTTAATTCCAGCACTAAGGAGGCAGAGGTAGGAGGATAACTGAGAGTTTGAGGCCACCCTGAGACTACATATTGAATTCCAGGTCAACCTGAGCCAGAGTAAGACCCTACCTCGGGGGGTGGGGGGGGGAAGTCACATGTGGAGTTGTCTCTACCCAAATACCAGGAGCCTCTCAAAACATAGTCCCCTGGCCAATTCCAGCACCAGGGAGGCTGAGGCAGGAAGATTGTGAGTTTGAGAGCAGCCTAGATTACATTGTGACACCTTATGTCAAAAAAAGGTGCATGTAGCCGGGCGTGGTGGTGCACGCCTTTAATCCCACCACTCGGGAGGCAGAGGTAGGAGGATTGCCATGAGTTCAAGGCCACCCTGAGATGACAGTTAATTCCAGGTCAGCCTGGACCAGAGTGAGACCCTACCTCGAAAAACCAAAAAAAAAAAAAAGGTGCATGTATGACAAGTCAATTAAAAAGTTTTTTTTTAGCCAGGCGTGGTGGCGCACGCCTTTAATCCCAGCACTTGGGAGGCAGAGGTGGAGGATTGCCATGAGTTCGAGGCCACCCTGAGACTCCATAGTGAATTCCAGGTCAGCCTGGACTACAGTGAGACCCTACCTCAAAAAAAAAAAAACTGAAGATGCCAGCAAATAATGTCTCCATCTCTCAGGCCTTTTCTTGTGCTGCCTTACATGTAGAGCTCTCAGGTATTATTGATTTTGACACATCAAACCTGGACTCCAGCCAGAGAGTCATTTACTGTCTAGCTAGAAGTATCAATCATAGAGTTCGCACCAATGGGCTGATGTGCCTGTCTCCAGCCCTGGCGGTTCATTGGCACTATAAGGGCAACATCGCCACCTACCGATAGCTCCAAGTATACATACTGCCACCTGTGGGCTAACCCAGCTTTGTCATGGCTGAGCCACGCCCCCGGGACCTCTGCTCACATATTCTCCTCCCTTGCAGGAGTGCAGTGGAGGAAGGCAAGGGGATATTTTATAACATCAAGAACTTCGTCCGTTTCCAGCTCAGCACGTAAGTAGAGGTGGGCGTCTCAGTGTCATCAAGTGCTACCTCTGGCATGTGCCGATGACAGACTGCCTACTGCTGTGTTCCTTGCAGGAGCATCTCAGCCCTGAGCCTCATCACGCTGTCCACTGTGTGTAACCTGCCCAGCCCCCTCAACGCCATGCAGATCCTGTGGGTGAACATCATCATGGATGGACCACCAGCACAGAGGTGAGGTGGCCAGCTACAGGGAGGCCTCCCGGGGTCCCTTTCTGTAAGGAGTGGCCAGGCTTCTGAAGAGTGTGCACTGTGGGGAAAGATGAGGTGCGACGCAGTGCAGATGTCACTTTCTCCCTCCTAGGCTCATGTATGATACACTCCCTGGGCCACCTGCATGATCTGCTCCCACTCAGGGGTCAGGTTTCGGCCTCTGAGAAAGTCCTCCCTGGCCACTGTAACAGTGGTGACATCCTACTCCGTCCTGTTGCCCTGCTTTGCTTTTCCCTGTTGGGGAAAAATGTCCGTTTTCTCTCGTTTGGTTGATTAGATCTGTCTTCCCCGTCACCAGTCAGCAGAGAGACAGGGATCCTAGGATGCAGGTGCTCGTGAGTTCGTTGACGCAAAGATGAGCACATGGGAAGGGAAGCTAGACTGGTTGAAGGGGACTAAAGTGACCTCAGAGTTGGGGGACATGTGTGATGGAACAGCAGCAGTTGTTGACACAAGGAGAAGGCACCATCCCAAATGCGTGCCAACAAAGAGGCCGCCAAAATAATTCTGGTGGGTGGTGACTTCTGAGCCATCACGTAAGCTGTGTGGGGTAGAGCATCCAGCTCCCCTAGACTCCCTGCCGTAGGCTTAAGAGAAGTTGCTGGGAGAGCTGTATCTGAGACTCATCACTGTGGTAGGAACCCCCTCCCTAAGTGCCAGGAGCCTTTCAGAGCAGAATTCCTCACCCTGAGTTTGACTTACTGTTACCACCCTTTGAGCATAACCACTGCACTGCCAACAGAAGGGGGGTGCCCAATCCTGCCCCCAGAGCCCAGCAACGTTGCTGCTTTTGCAAGTGCTTTCTAGGAGTAAGACTGAGGGTCAGGCAAGACCCTAGCCCAATCTGGCAGAGCCTGCTTCCCACCTCACACATGGCTAGAGCTAGCCTCCATCCTGCTAGTTGAGAATTGGTGGAAGGAGTCTCCGTTCATGACGGGCCCCAGGAGGCAGAACTATATCCTGCTTCTCGGAGCCACTGGGTTGAGGCTGGACCCCATGTCCTCATTTCCTTGGGGTCTGGCCTTGCTCGCTCTGGTTAGGGACATATAGATAGTAAAGTCAGGGGTGGGTGTGGCTGCCGGCTATTAGAGCATCGGGAGCAGCCAAGAGCCTGGGTGAGGCAGGAGCAGTGATGTATGCTGTGGCTCTGATGGCCCTGCTCATGCGGAACACTTAGAGGTGTGTGGCAAATGTCACTGCTGGCTTGAGGGCTCAGGGTAGGGACTGTTCTGAATGTCGGGTTTTTGTTATTTTGTTTTGTTTTCTTTTTTTTTGAGACAGAGGCTCACTCTGTAGCCCACACTCCTGATAATTCTCCTGCCTCAGTCTCCATGAGTGCTAGAATTATAGCCATGAGCCACCACACCTGGCTCCAAGCGTCTTTTTGTTTTACAGAGATTTTTATTTTTACTTATTTGAGAGTAACAGGCTGGCAGAGAGAGAGAATGGGTGCACCAGGGCCTCCAGCCACTGCAAATGAACTCCAGATGCATGTGCCCCCTTGTGCATCTGGCTTACCTGGGTCCGGGTGAATTGAGCCTCATTAGACTTCACAGACAAGCACTTAACGGCCCAGCTATCTCTCCAGCCCCATTTTTACAGTTTGTTTTTTAAGAAATATTTTATTAGCACACACACCTTTAATCCCTACACTCTGGAGGCAGTGGCAGGAGGATTGACATGAGACCAAGGCCAGCCTGAGACTACAGAGTGAATTCCAGGTCAGTCTGGGCTAGAGCGAGACCTTACCTCAAAAAACAAAAACAACAAAAACAAATTTTTTAGTTGCTTATTTGAGAGAGAGAAAAAAAAAATGGGTGTGCCAGGGCCACCTAAACAAACTCCAGACATATGTGCCACTTTGTACACCTGCTTTATGTGGGTACTGGGGAATTGAACCCAGGGCCAGACTTTGTAAGCAAGTGTCTTTCACTGCTAAAGCCATCTCTCCAGCCCTATAAAGTGTCACTTGGTTTTCATTATGCAGCCTAGGGGTGGAGCCAGTGGACGGCGACACCCTGAGGCAGGCTCCGCGGAGTGTCCAGGACACCATCCTGAGCAGAGCCCTTATCCTGAAGATCCTCGTGGCAGCTGCCACCATCATCGGTGGGACTCTCTTCATCTTCTGGAGAGAGGTGGGCGATGTGTGGCCCGTGCTCACTCGGGAATAGTCACAGATTGGGTGGCCCCTGCCCTCAGACTTTTGTTCCAAGGGAAAAATTGGTACTGTCTGAGGACACAAGGCATGATGGGGGGGGGGGGTAAGGAAGTCATCATTTGCAGAGGCCAGGGCTTAGGTGGGGATGCCAGGCAAGCCTGTGCTGTGGCCCTGGGTAAGGCCCCTGAGGCAGAACACAGGAGGCAGGCATATGTCTTGGGTGAGAAGAAACCCTCTGCTGGTTTTACTGTCACCAAGACACAACTGGTGGTTGACTACAGGACACCCTCGGGCCTCTTACCCTCTGAGGGTATCTTAGCAGGGGTCAACTTTCATTGCCTACTGTGTCAGGAAGCCTCTAGCGAGGTGGCACGGTGGCCAAGATGGGTGGGTGGACAGCGATGTGAACAGCCTGTTAGGCTTCAGATCACCTGGACGGGAGGGAGCTCTGTGGACACACATGCTCAGCAACTTCAGCCCAGGACCTCGTGAGCCCCCTTTGATTTCAAACACACACTCCAGAGGATTCAGATATGAGCTCAGTTCTGAAAGCCGCAAACCTGGCAGCTGAGCCGAGTGGGAAGGAGATGGAAATGAGACCGAGCTACTTCCCAGCCTGGGGAAGGTTTCAGCAGTAGGGAGAAGCCCCGAATTACCCAGAGCTTTGCACCATGAGCGCTTGGCAGTGAGGCCCCTTGTAATGCCAGTCAGAGCGGATGTTGCTCAGACCCCTGGAGAGCTGTGGACTCCCCTTGTCTGGCCTGCGTCACTTGGTGGAAGAGACTGCCTTTCCTTCCAGCTCTGGACTGGGAGTCAACCCTCCTGGTGAAGGCTAATGTCCCTTCCAGGGCCGGGTCCCCTGGACACAGCCCAGGGCTGGCTACTAGAGCTTATGCCTTTGAGCCTGGGCTGCCCAGCCTGCAGGCTATACCAAGCACCCCAACTGCCCACCCTCAGCTCTAAGGCAGGGAGTTCCCGTCGCCCTCCATCCCAAGCGCTCACTCATCTGTGGGCTGTTCCAGATTCCTGAGGACAGAGCCAGCACTCCACGCACGACAACCATGACCTTCACCTGCTTTGTGTTTTTCGATCTCTTCAATGCCCTGAGCTGTCGCTCTCAGGTGAGCCAGGCTGACCCTGTCCCCGTTGCCCCACCACCACGGAACTGTGACAGGGAGAGCTACAGTGAATGGGTCAAGTAGAAGCTAATTCTCTGCTCACTCCCTCCTGACACAGTCACCAGCACAGAGTCTAGGCAAAGTTGGGGCCAGCCTTTCATGCCCCTCATGATGGGGACATCTTCTCAGCTCCAGATAAAAAAAAAAAATCTTCAGTGCCTACTGATCTTTCCAGGCCAACTTGGGGTGGCATAGAGCAGGGAGACACTGCCTCAAAGCTCATATGCCTCTTCTCCTCCCCGCAGACCAAGCTAATATCTGAGATCGGCTTTCTCAGGAACCACATGTTCCTCTACTCAGTCCTCGGGTCCATTCTGGGGCAACTGGCTGTGATCTATGTCCCGCCCCTGCAGAAGGTCTTCCAGACGGAGAACCTAGGCGCCTTGGGTGAGTGGCCGGGTATGAGGAAGGGGTCACCACCTGGGTGGAGCTCGAAGCCAGAGCTTTCCAAATGCTTGAGCTCCACAGGGCCATCCTCAAAGGACAGGCTGCTCCATGTGCCCAGTCTCTGTCCTAGGGGTACAAATGTGACACGAGGCACGCAAATAAGGCAAGTCCAGAAAGAGGTGCCTCCATAGAGGTGGGGCCTGAGGCTGCGTTATGGAGTCAGCACCTCGACATCCTGGGCAAGAGGCTCAGTGACACAAAGCAGGCTTCATGGACCGAGGTGGTAGGGCTCAGTCCTAGAGGGAACCCCCAGAATTGACCAGGGCAGTGGATGGTGCTGGCGTGATTGAGACATCTGCTTACCAGGAGCCATCCTGAATGATTTTTATTTTATTTATTTCCGAGGTAGGGTCTCACTCTGGCCCAGGCTGACCTGGAATTCACTATGCAGTCTCAGGGTAGCCTCGAACTCACAGTGATCCTCCTACTTCTGCCTCCCAAGTGCTGGGATTAAAGGCATGCGCCACCATGCCCGGCTCTGAATGCTTTTTAAACTTTATTTGAGAGAGAGAATGGGCACACCAGAGTCTCCAACCACTGGAAACAAATGCCGGATGCATGTGTCACTTTGTGCATCTGGCTTACTGGGGTCCCTTGGATTTGCAGGCAAATACCTGAGCCACTAAGCCATCTCCTCAGCGCTTTCCTGAATTCTTGCTAAAAGGGACAAATTTAGTGACAAAAGTGACTCTCCAAAGGCCTGGCAGGCACACTGTCTGGTGTGTATCTTGAAACTTCCCTCCCTAAGGCCACGTTTCTCTGAAACTTCAGTGACAGCCCCTAACCCTGCATGGATGAGTCCTGTAGTGAGGGGACCCGAGAGCAGAAAGCAACCAGACCAACAAGTGCCCCTCCTTGTCTTTTGGCTCAGACTGACCACTGTCTCCCTTCCATCTAGGAGCAGAGGGCAGGGGAGATCAGTGGGTCAGACCCTACCATCCAGCACAGCTCATGAGAGAGAGAGGGTCAGCTTACCAGTTCCAAAGCAACTGTGTTTGGACATTGAGAGTGAAACAAATCCCCGAGGAACCTGGGCCCCACCGGGGTGTGGTGAGCAGTGTCTTCCCTGACCCTCTCTCTCTTCCTGGCAGACCTGCTGCTGCTAACTGGACTGGCTTCATCTGTCTTCATTTTGTCAGAGCTGCTCAAGCTGTGTGAGAAATATTGCTCCTGCGCCCGTAACTCCCAGAAACACCAGGAGGCCGTGTAAAGGACCCCATTACAGCCTGGAGTGCTCCCCGCCCTCAAGTGCCTGTGGCCCTTCCCTGAGCACTGCCCCCTTTGCAGAGGGGGACTGTAGAACCATCATCATCACTATCCGTCAGCACCCTGGTTCATGCTTCCCCTTGGGCTCCTCACAGGCCACGTCTGTCCTCCTGCCAGACTCTGGGGTGCACTCTGGAGTGCATCCCACAAATAGTGCCCTATTTATTAAACCACCATGGTTTTTATTAATCTGTGTTTGTGTATTTGTGCTCTAGCTTGAGCAATACAGCCCAACATGATTGTGCCCACTATTCCCCCCATGAGGCCTCAGGTTGGTTCTGTAAAGCTCTGTGTCAGGGGCCTTGTTGTTACTTTGGGTTCAATCCCCCAGCACTCAAAAAAAAAAAAAAAATGCCAGGCGTGGTGGCACACACCCTTAATCCCAGTACTCGGGAGGCAGAGGTAGGAGGATCACCGTGAGTTCTAAAAAAAAAAAAAATGATTGACAAAATCTGATTCTAAGAACCAAGATGGTCACATGTTGAAAATACGAAAAAAAAATACCACAGAGCAGTTCACTTACGTGCACTGGTACAAACGTAGTAAGCTGACAGCTCATATGTTAGAACAACAGGGAATAAGGACGAATCTGTATTTACAAACTTCACTCTAAGAAAGAGAACTATAGATGTGAAAGCAAACTCAGAAAGATCTTGTAAAACACAGCATCCAAAGCCAGGCATGGTGGCACACACCTTTAAGGAGGCTGAGGTGGTAGGTTTACTGTGTGTTGTAAGTCAGCATGGGCTGGAATGAAACCTTACTGGGCGGGGAGGGAAATGGTATCCTCTGTCATAAACCTCACGCAAACACAAATGTATAGTTCCTTTACATGGAAAAAATACACATAGGACACATCCCAGAAAATGTCAGCATGGTGTTCCATGAGGAAAGACCACCTGCCTCTCTACTGAGTCGGGAACAAAGAGGAGGAATGTGTCACACAGCTAGGAAGCTAGGTTTGTGGCTGCTCACCTGACATCCCACCTACTCAGAAGGCTAAGGCAGGAGGGTCAGGAGTTCTGCGTGGGCTGGCCCTAGCACTTTTGTCTTGCCATTGAGAATCACTGGAGAAAAGAATCCAGCAAGGGAACGGGGACACAACTGTGCAAGATTTCAAGCTTTGCCTACATTCAAACAACTGTTAGGAAAAATGTTCATTCCTAGTTCTAGAAACAGCAACAGAAAATTACCTACCAAAGCCAGCACTTCTATTCTTGGCTAGAACAGTCAAGATTAGCCAGATGTCCACATGAAGTAGATTAAGGCAGGCAGCACTATCTCAAAAATATTACTGAACTACCTTGAAAATGCTAACAGTGACTTCTTAGAAATGGTTACTTTGCCACCAGAGTTCAGAAAAAAAGCAAGCAAACATATTCAGGGATGTTCTAAAACATAGCATGAGGGAAACAGCTCTGATTTTAACTTCTACTGTGACATGAGAAATAGACTTAAATTCACACAGAAATGCATCTGATGAGAAAGAAACATTTCAACTCAGTGGAAAAGAGACCTATCAGTTAGTGGAAAAGGTATTAGGACTTCAAATATATTTTGTGGGCTGGAGATGATGGCTTAGCGGTTAAGCACTTGCCTGTGAAGTCTAAGGACCCCGGTTCAAGGCTCAATTCCCCAGTACCCACGTTAGCCAGATGCACAAGTGGGCACACGCGTCTGGAGTTCGTTTGCAGTGGCTCAAGGCCCTGGCATGCCCATTCTCTCTCTCTGCCTCTTTCTGTCACTCTCAAATAAAAATAAAAATATTTAAAATAAAATAAATTAAAATATATGTATATATTATATATATTATATATATGTTGCAATATATATAATATACATATATTGCAAATAAGCAGGCACCTTTAGTCTCTGAGCCTTCTCCATGACCTTCTAAATACATTTTGGATAAACCAAAAATGTAGAAATATAGAATATGTAAATTATGAAAACTTATTTTTTTAACCCTCAGATTTGAGGACTTGCTAAGCAAAATGTGCATCCCGAAATGCTTGAGAGAAAATGTTGGCAAGTATGGCATAAAATGTAAAGTTTATATACAGAAAAATGTAGAACAAACTGTACAAACATAATTATACACACTAAGTGTCATGTCACTTTGTTCAAAACAGCACTCCTGGGCTAGAGATATGGCTCAGTGGTTAAAAGGCATTTACTTGCAAAGCCAGACAGTCTGGGATCGATCCCCCAGTACTTGCATAAAGACAGATGCACAAACTGGCACATGCATCTGGAGTTCGCTTACAGTGGCAGGAGGCCCTGGTGTGCCATGCCCATGTTTACACACACACACACACACACACTCTAATATTAAAAAAAAAAAAAAAAAACTCATGTCACAGGTGGCTCGGAAGTTAATGTGCTTGCCTCTAAAGCTGGAGAACCTCGGTTCAATTCACCAGTACCCACGTAAAACCAGATGTCTGGAGTTTGTTTACAGTGGCTAGAGGCCCCGATGCACCCATCCCCCCCTTCCTCAAATAAATAAAAAAATTTTTAAACATATCAGAAAAAGATGGAAGGATATGATACAAATCACACATACAAGCTGGGCGTGGTGGTGCATGCCTTTAATCCCAGCACTTGGGGAGCAGAGGTAGGAGGATCACTGTGAGTTCAAGGCCACCCTGAGACTCCATAGTGAATTCCAGGTCAGTCTGGGCTAGAGTGAGACCCTGCCTCAAAAAAAAAAAAAAAAAATCCACACATACATACACATCAAAGAAAAACAAACAAAATCCCCAAACTAAGTTACCACAGTAACCAAATGCTTTGGGGTGATGTTTGAGATCAAGTTTCTAGTATTTTGATTTTATTTTTTCTTTATTTGAGAGAAAGAGAGAATGGGCAAACCAGGGCCTCCAGCCACTGGCTTACATGGAGACTGGGAAATCGAATCTGGGTCTTCAGGCTTCGTAGGCAGATGTCTTAACTGATGAGCCATCTCCCCAGCCCTTCTATTTTTCTATTTCCGTTATCCATAACATTGAAACATGGCTTCTGATGACGAAACTCCAGAAGACCAATCTGCCTACTTACTCGCAGAGCTTGCACTGTCTTTGGAAAGCTAACATTGCCTTAGTGGGGATTGCTAAGTGGAAGTCTCTCGATGAGCCTCCTGGGAGAAAGTGCACAGCTGCAAGACGCAAGCAGCTCAGCCTACGAAGGCTTTAATTAAATGACCACACCATTTCCATTAGATCTACAGGGGTAAAGGTTTACAGCCAAAGACAAAAAGCGGTTGAGGTCTGGGAGAGGAGCTCACAGAGCCTTTAAGTGGGAGGCGGCGTTGTTCTCGGTGGCCATGACTCGATACATGGAGTACCATCCTTCTGGGAGCAGCCCTGAGCAAGAGGCAACAGAGGCAGGCGTGCCTCACAGTTGGTGCCTTGAGGTTTGCTCTCCCACTTAGACTGGACGTCAGCCACCCCCTACCCCGTGGGATGGGCCCTGTGTGTACCCATCAAACATTCCCAGACTTTGGGTCTCTAGCTGTCCCCACATCTGAGTCAGCAATACAGTTGCACCTTGGTGTCTTGGTAGATACAGTCTTTCCATATGCTCACCAGATTATTTTTCTAAAGCCTGAGAAGCTAATGGGAACCCTAATCACAAACCACTCCTGAGGACCCATGTCACCAGGGACCATGATACACACACACATTATATGTGTATTGTATGTGTATGTATGTGTGTGTATGCATATATATGAGCATATGTATACATATGTATGTATACATTTTTTTCCTATGTATTTGCAAGCAGAGAGAAAGAATGGGTGCACCAGGGCTCTTGCCAGTGCAAACGAACTCCAGATGCTCCAGCTGTATGCATCACATTGTGCATCTGGCTTTATGTGGGTACTAGGGAATTGACTTGGGCCTGCAGGCTTTGAAAGCAAGTGCCTTTAACCCATGCTTCACCTCCTCAGCTTGACATGGCTTTTTATAAATCTAGACATTCCATGCCAGTAGAGGCTGGACCTAGGGATCTGAGTCAAGGGTGATCTTCCTGCAGTGGGCCTTGGGATGAAGGGGAAGCAAGTGGGTATGTTCAGGGTGTGCAAGGAGACGTGTCCAGTGCCATAAATCTGGAGCACATGGTGACTTCCTGCCAACATGCAGCTTATAAAGTAGGACCACCATCACCACTGCCACAGGCAGCCAGGTATTACCTGCATCCTGAGCCTCCCATGTTGGGATACGATCACCAGATCCAGGCCTGCTCTACTAACACACCTATCTGTGCTGGGCATCTGGTTTGCCAGCATGGACAGTCTCCAGGTGGAGAGACACGTGAAGTAAAGCGCCCCCCCCAAGAAAAAAGGGAGGAAGGCACTGGCCAGATACAGGGGCCCTGCTGTGTCTGTCTCTGAGGGGTCTTAACCATCACCTCCATCCTGTCAAACTAGAAGTCCTCCTGGACAGACATTTGTGAGCTGCTGATTGATGTGGTATGTGTGGGCTGGGCCTTACTGTGTTCTTTCCCAAGACTGGCATCCACCTCAAGCCCCAAGTAGCTGTGCTGCCCTCCCATCTCCTGCAGAGCAAGTCCAGACCGAGAAGAGTGTCAGCAGCCCCCAAGGCCTGGGGACATCAAGTACCTCAGACCTGATCTCTCCTGGGATGCAGGAAGGAGCTAGGCATGGCAGCTCATGTCTGCAACACCAATACTCAGAAGGCTGAGGCAGGAGAACTGCTATGAGTTTGAGGCCACCCTGAGCTACATAGCAAGATGCGGTCTCAAGTAAAAAGAACCCAAACATAGGCATGGTGGTGAAGGCCTAGAATATCAGTGCTCAGGAGAATGAGGCAGGAGGATCATGAACTCAAGGCAACCCAAGCTTAAGAGAGTTTTCCAAACCATCCTGGCTATTAGACTCTGTCATACATGCCTAACAATAACAATAATAATAATAATAATAATAACAACAACAGCCCACAGCAGAGGGGAATGCCAGGAGATAGTTCAATTTTCTTTTTCTGAAACATGAACCATCTGGTTGCTGCTATTTAAGAATCCCCTTTATGGGCTGAGGAGTTGGCTCAGTGGTTAAAGGTGCGTGCTTGCTTGCTAAGCCTGAGAGCCTGGGTTTGATCCCCCAGTACCCATATAAACCAGATACACAAAGTGGCAGCCTGCATCTGGAGTTCATATGCAGTGACAAGAGGCCCTGGTGTGCTCAGTCTCCCTCTCACTTTTTCTGATTGCAATTAAAAAAAAATTCCAGGACTTCCGGTTAAGATGGCGGCGTAGGTACCACGCCAAAACAGCCTGGGGGGGGAAGACCAAAAAAAACTCAGCAAAATACACACTTTTACTAAAAAGTGAGGTGTATAGGAAGTTGAGGCGGCAGCGGAGAAGTAGAAGAGTTCCAGAGCATCCAGAGCCTGCACAGGCGGGAACAGCGGCTCCGGGCCGCTCGGCTACCCGCCGCAACCGCGGAGCGGCAGAAAACCGCCGGACTCTCGGCTCGAGCCGCAGGACAAGCCAGGTGCGGGATTTTCCCCTCACACCGCGCTCTCCGCAACTCGGGAAACGTGAGGGGAGAGCGGCAGCGAGCAGCGGAGGGAGGAGCAGACCGCGAGGTAGAAGAACACGTGGAGAAACAATAGAACCAGAACAGCGCGGCTCCCTCCCCTCCCCTGCCGCCTGAACCCAGCTCCAGCGAACACAGCAGCGGCCCGGGACCCGGCCACGCCAACTTGGGCTGACGGCGGGACCCAAGCAGGAGCAGAATTTGGCAGCAACTTCAGCGGCTCCAGCACCGGTACCAGTGGCCCCAGCAGCAGCGGACCCAGGAGCGGCAGCGGTGGCAGATCCCGCAGCAGCGACTTCGGGGGAGCAGCACCGGTGGACACGGCAACGGCAGCTTCAGCAGCGGTGGGGGCTCCGGGGGTGGCGCCTACAACAGCTGCAGAGGCGGCGGCAGCGGCTCGGTTTGCCCCGTAGGAAAAGCAAGTGCCCAGCTCCAGAAATCAGAACAGCAGCCCGACGACCCAGGCAGCAACTTGACTGAGACCACAATCACCCAAGGTAACTGGGATTGCACCAGGGAAGGGTCTCACTTGGTCACAAGCTGACTTGGATACCTCAACAGACCAGAAATCTAAACCTCTTTGTTGATAGAGGATCTGGTCATTATAATAACTACTCTTGCATACATACTCGGGGCTGTTTTTGATGGAATGGGTACAGTGTTTAGCTAAATTTTAGAATCTACCAGTATATTATTCCACTCAGCCTGCTTGAATACTCCTATAGCAGGGAAACTCAACCCCTAAGAACATCTTTGTAGATACTCTGAAAGTCTTAAGAGCCACACCTAATACCTTAAGGTCCTACCCTGAAAATATATTACACCAAATCAATTGATACAGCTAAGAATACACAGCTAGCTAGAAAATCCAAGCATTCACTTAATCCAAGATGCAAAAATATATACATTATAACACAAGAAACACTAAAAAGCAAGACGATATAAATCCACCTAAAAGTATTAATGCATCAGAAATGTCCTCCAGTGAGAAAGAGTTAGAGGAAATGCCTGAGAAAGAGTTCAAAAGAATAATTATAAATATGTTCAAAGAGGTCAAAGAACACATGAAAACAATCAAAGAAGAAATCAAAGAGGAAATCAAAGAGGAAATCAAAGGAATCAAAGAAGAGGCAGGACACCAATTTAATGAAATAAAGAAGGCAATACAAGACATAAATAGAGAAATAGAAATAATAAAGAAAAACCAGTCAGAATTACTAGCAATGAAGAACACAGTTAATGAAATAAAAAACTCTGTAGAAAATCTCACCAGTAGGATGGATGAGGGAGAAGACAGAATATCTAAGCTAGAAGATCAGGTGGCAGACCTAATGCAGTCCAACAAAGAGAAAGACAAACTTATAGAAAAGTATGAGTGGGAATTTCAAGATATTCGGGACACTATGAAAAGATCCAATATAAGAATTCAGGGCATAGTAGAAGGAGAAGAATTCCACTCCAGAGGCATAGTAGGCATCTTCAACAAAATCATAGAGGAAAATTTTCCCCAAATTGGGAAAGAGGTGCCAATACAGATACAGGAAGCCTTTAGAACCCCAGCCAGACAAAACCCAGAAAGAAACTCTCCTCGCCACATTATACTCAAACTTCCAAACACACAAACCAAAGAAAAAATATTGAAAGCAGTTAGAGAGAAAAATCAAGTTACCTACAAAAGCAAGCCCATCAGGATTACAGCAGATTATTCAACACAAACTTTTAAAGCCAGAAGGGCCTGGAGTGATATATTCCAAGTTCTGAAAGATAACAACTGTCAACCAAGGTTACTTTATCCTGCAAAGTTATCCATCCAAATAGATGGAGAAATAAAGACATTCCATGACAAAAGCAGGTTAAAGGAATATCTGAAGACAAAACCAGCTCTACAGAAAATACTTGATAGAATCCTCCATGCTGAACAAAAGGAAAAGCACACATATAAGGAACCTAGAAAAAACCAGCCATACTCAAATACCAGTTAACAGAAGAGAGCACAGGTAGAACAAGTAACACACACACACACACACACAAATGGCAAACATAAATACACACCTTTCAATAATATCTCTTAATATCAACGGTCTCAATGCCCCAACGAAAAGACATAGATTTGCAGACTGGGTTAAAAAGCAGGATCCTACAATTTGTTGTCTTCAAGAAACTCACCTTTCTACAAAGGATAGACATTATCTTAGGGTGAAAGGTTGGAAGACGGTGTTTCAAGCAAATGGGCCTAGAAAACAAGCAGGGGTTGCTATCCTAATATCAGACAGGGTGGACTTTAGCCCGAAGTTAGTCAAAAAAGATAAGGAAGGTCACTTTATATTGATTAAGGGCACACTCCAACAGGAGGACATTACAATCCTAAACATATATGCACCTAACATGGGGGCTCCCAAATTCGTCAAACAAACACTATTAGAACTAAGGTCACAGATAACACCAAACACGGTGGTGGTGGGTGACTTTAACACCCCACTCTCATCAATTGACAGGTCATCCAGTGAAAGAATAAACAGAGAGGCATCTGGACTAAATGAGGTCATAGAAGATATGGACCTAACAGATATATACAGGACATTTCATCCAAAGGCTGCAGAATATACATTCTTTTCAGCAGCACATGGAACATTCTCTAAAATAGACCATATATTAGGACACAAAGCAAATCTTAACAAATTCAGGAAAATTGAAATAATTCCTTGCATTCTATCTGACCACAATGGAATTAAACTACAAATCAGTAGCAAGAAAAGCTACAGAGCATACACAAAATCATGGAAGCTAAACAATACACTACTAAATGATGAGTGGGTCAATGAAGAAATCAAAAAGGAAATCAAAAAATTTATAGAGTCAAATGATAATGAGAACACAACATACCAAAATCTCTGGGACACAATGAAGGCAGTTCTAAGAGGTAAATTTATAGCCTTAAGTGCCAATATTAAGAAATTAGAAAGGTCGCAAGTAAACGACCTAATGCTTCGCCTTAAAGCCTTGGAAAAAGAAGAACAAGGCAAACCAAAAAGTAGTAGATGGGAAGAAATAATAAAGATTAGGGCAGAAATTAATGAAATAGAAACAAAAAGAACAATCCAAAGAATTAATGAAACAAAGAGTTGGTTCTTTGAAAGGATAAACAAGATTGATAAACCCTTAGCAAATCTGACCAAAAGAAAGAGAGAAGAGACACAAATTAATAAAATCAGAGATGAACAAGGTAACATCACAACAGATTCCAGAGAAATTCAAAAAATTATAGGGACATACTATAAAAGCATATACTCCACAAAGTATGAAAATCTGAAAGAAATGGATGATTTCCTTGATCTATATAACCTACCTAAATTAAATCAAAATGAGATTAATCACTTAAATAGACCTATAACAAACATGGAGATCCGAGCAGTTATCAATAATCTCCCAACTAAAAAAAGCCCAGGCCCGGATGGATTCACTGCTGAATTTTACCAGACTTTTAAGGAAGAGCTAACACCATTGCTTCTTAAGCTTTTCCAGGAAATAGAAAAAGAAGGAATCCTACCAAACTCCTTCTATGAGGCCAGCATCACCCTGATACCAAAACCAGGCAAAGATAGAACAAAAAAAGAAAATTACAGACCAATCTCCCTCATGAACATAGATGCAAAAATTCTCAACAAAATATTGGCAAACAGAATACAAGAGTATATCAAAAAGATCATTCACCCTGACCAAGTAGGCTTTATCCCAGAGATGCAGGGATGGTTCAACATACGCAAATCTATAAATGTAATACATCACATAAATGGGTTGAAGGACAAAAACCACATGATCATCTCATTAGATGCAGAGAAAGCATTTGACAAAATCCAACATCCCTTCATGATAAAAGTCCTACAGAGACTGGGAATAGAAGGAACATATCTCAATATAATAAAGGCTATTTATGACAAGCCTACAGCCAACATATTACTAAATGGGGAAAAACTGGAAGCTTTTCCACTAAAATCAGGAACAAGACAAGGGTGTCCACTGTCTCCACTTCTATTTAATATAGTTTTGGAAGTCTTAGCCATAGCAATAAGGCAAGAGACACACATAAAAGGGATACAAATTGGAAAGGAAGAAATCAAGTTATCACTATTTGCAGATGACATGATTCTATACATAAAGGACCCTAAAGACTCTACTAGCAAGCTGTTAGAGCTAATCAAAACCTACAGCAATGTAGCAGGATACAAAATAAATACACAGAAATCAGTAGCCTTCATATATGCTAACAACAAACACACAGAGGATGAAATCAGAGAATCACTCCCATTCACAATTGCATCAAAAAAAATAAAATACCTTGGAATAAACCTAACTAAGGAAGTAAAGAATCTATACAATGAGAACTTTAAGACACTCAAGCGAGAAATTGCAGAAGACACTAGAAAGTGGAGAAACATCCCTTGTTCCTGGCTTGGAAGAATCAATATCGTGAAAATGGCAATCTTACCTAAAGCAATCTACACATTTAATGCAATCCCTATCAAAATTCCAAAGGCTTTCTTCATGGAAATAGAAAAAACAATCCAAAAATTCATTTGGAATCATAAAAAACCTCGAATATCTAAAATAATACTGAGCAACAAAAAAGAGGCTGGTGGTATCACCATACCTGATTTTAACCTATACTACAGAGCCATAGTAACAAAAACAGCATGGTACTGGCACAAAAACAGACATGTAGATCAGTGGAACAGAATAGAGGACCCAGATGTAAGCCCAAGTAGCTATAGCCACCTGATATTCGATAAAAATGCCAAAAATACTCATTGGAGAAGAGACAGCCTCTTCAGCAAATGGTGTTTTGAAAACTGGATAAATATCTGCAGAAGGATGAAAGTAGATTCTTCTCTCTCTCTCCATGTACAAGAATTAAGTCCAAATGGATTAAAGACCTTAACATCAGACCTGAAACTCTGAAACTGCTAGAGGAAAAAGTAGGGGAAACCCTTCAACATATTGGTCTTGGCAAAGACTTTCTGAATACAACCCCAATTGCTCAGGCAATAAAACCACAGATTAACCACTGGGACCTAATGAAATTACAAAGATTTTGCACCGCAAAGGACACAGTGAAAAAAGCAAAGAGGCAACCTACAGAATGGGAAAAAATCTTCGCCAGCTATATATCTGATAGAGGATTAATATCTAGGCTATACAAAGAACTCAAAAAGTTAACTAATAAGGAATCAAACAAGCCAATCAAAAAATGGGCTAAGGAGCTAAATAGAGAGTTCTCAAAGGAAGAAATACGAATGGCATATAAGCACCTAAAAAAATGTTCTACGTCACTAGTCATCAGGGAAATGCAGATTAAAACTACATTGAGATTCCATCTCACTCCTGTCAGATTGGCCACCATCATGAAAACAAATGATCATAAATGTTGGCGGGGATGTGGAAAAAAAGGAACCCTTCTGCACTGCTGGTGGGAATGCAATCTGGTCCAGCCATTGTGGAAAACAGTGTGGAGGTTCCTAAAGCAGCTAGAGATTGATCTACCATATGACCCAGCTATAGCACTCCTAGGCATATATCCAAAGGACTCATCTCATTTCCTTAGAAGTACATGCTCAACCATGTTTATTGCTGCTCAATTTATAATAGCTGGGAAATGGAACCAGCCTAGATGTCCCTCAACAGATGAGTGGATAATGAAGATGTGGTACATTTATACAATGGAGTTCTACTCAGCGGTAAAGAAAAATGAAGTTATGAAATTTGCAGAAAAATGGATGGACCTGGAAAGTATTATACTAAGTCAGGTAACCCAGGCCCAGAAAGCCAAGCGCCACATGTTCTCTCTCATATGGGGATCCTAGCTACAGATGACTGGGCTTCTGTGTGAGAATGAAAATACTTAGTAGCAGAGGCCAGTAAGTTGAAAAGGAGACATAAAGGGTGGAGAAAGGAAGGGAGGAGGATACTTAATAGGTTGATATTGTATATATGTAATTACAATGATTGTAATGGGGAGGTAATATGATTGAGAATGGAATTTCAAACGGGAAAGTGTGGGGGTGGGGAGGGAGGGAATTACCATGGGATATATTTTATAATCATGGAAAATGTTAATAAAAATTAAAAAAAAAAAAAAAAAAAAAAAAAAAAAAAAAAAAAAATAATCATGGAAAATCTTAATAAAAATTTAAAAAAAAAAAAAAAAACACCAAAATAAATAAATAAATTAAAAAAAAAAAAAAAATTCCAGGCTGGAGAGATGGCTTAGTGGTTAAGGCACATACCTGCAAAGCTTAAGGACCCAGGTTTGATTCTCCAGGTCCCACATAGCCAAATGTACATGGTGGCGCATGCATCTGAAGTTCATTTGCAGTGGCTAGAGGGCCTGGTGTGCCCATTCTCTCCCTCCCTTCCCCCCATTTTCCCCCTCCCTCCCCCCCTCCTTCCCTCCCTCTCTCTGTTGCCACATAAGCCAGATGCACAAGATGGCTAGTGGCCCTGGTATGCCCATTTCTCTCTCCCTCTCATAAATAAATAAATTTAATAAATAAATTTAATAAATAAACCACACACACACACCTGACACCTCAATTACTGTCTCCATTATAGCTCGCACTTTCTTCTCACAGCTTGACAGAAAGTTCCTTAAGAACTCCATGCCGGGTGTGGTGGAGCACCCCTTTAATCCCAGCACTTGGGAGGCAGAGGTAGGAGGATCGCCATGAGTTCGAGGCCACCCTGAGACTACATAGTGAATTCCAGGTCAGCCTGGACCAGGGTGAAACCCTACCTCAAAAAACTAGGGCTGGAGAGATGGCATAGCGGTTAAGTGCTTGCCTGTGAAGTCTATGGACCCCGGTTCGAGGCTTGGTTCCCCAGGTCCCACGTTAGCCAGATGCACAAGGGGGCGCACGCATCTGGAGTTCGTTTGCAGTGGCTGGAAGCCCTGGCGCGCCCATTCTCTCTCTTACTCTCTATCTGCCTCTTTCTCTCTCTGTCACTCTCAAATAAATAAATAAAAATCTTAAAAAGAATTATTTTTTTAAAAAAAAACTAAAAAAAGAAAAACTTAAAAAAAAAATAGAACTCCATGCAGGGAGCTGGCTGGAGAGATGGCTCAGCAATTAAGCACTTGCCTGTGAGGCCTAAGGACCCTGGTTTGAGGCTCAGTTCCCCAGGACCCACGTAAGCCAAATGCACAAGGGGGTGCACGCATCTGGAATTCATTTGCAGTGTCTGGAAGCCCTGGTGGGGCCATCTTTCTCTCTCTGCCTCTTTCTCTCTCTCAAATAATAAATAAAAATAAACAGCAACAACAACAACAAAAAAAGAGCTCCATGCAGGAAATCAAACACTGGCACACACATTATCTGGCCTCTGGGTTGAAGAGATTGCTCAGTGGTTAAGACACTTGCCCACACTGGTCTGGCCTCACAAGCTTTTTCTAGAACCTTGGTGAAAGCCCCCATGAACCTTTAACACTTATATGATACATACAGAAAAAGCGGAAGCGGCGCCACATGGATGCTGCCTCCTTGAGCTGTCACCGTTTCCCTTTGGCCCTTAGCTGAAGTTGCCTCCCACGGCTTTGTGTCTAAACCAAGGAAGACACATCCCCACATGGCAAGACCAGTGCATCCTAGGGGCTCTCTTATCTTCAGACACTCTCTCTTCAAAAGAAAACGTTTCAAATGCCTATTTGGTTTTATACTCCGGGCTTTTGATGGTTGGGTCATGTCCTCAAAGCACCTTTTACTAATGGTCCTGTGCAGTGTGACTAGTCTCTCTTCAGTAATGAGCTATCTCGAATATTCCTGCCATTTTGTTAGTGCCCACCTGGGTTCTTCCCTCTGGACCCTTAAATGCATTCACATCTTTTTGCTCTGAATTCTCAGACATGTTGCTAAAAGCAGCCCAAACAAACCTACCATAGCATACAAAGCCTGAGTGTTACAGTGTCTTGAAAGTTTCTCCAAGATACCAGTCAATTGCTTTTGGATGCAGTCTCACTCAAAATGACATGTGCAGGATGGAAACAGATCCTGAACTCATCCATAATAATAATAATAGCCAGGAAACTATTAAGAGACATTTCTGCCCTTTTCTTTGGCTATGAAACCATGAAACAATGGACTTGCAGAAATTGTAACTTCTCCAGGCTTATCACTCTGAGAATAGGAAAAGCCTGGAGCCTTCTGCAGACCAGAGGAGGATCTTACCTCAAGGATGATTTGACAGCCTTCCCGGAGTTAAATCAATGAGTTGGGTAACCAGATTTCAGTGGGAATTTTCAGCTATGCATACCTCTTGCCTTTAAATCAAAACTTCATGCCAGGATTCTGAAAACAAACTGAAGAAATTATTAGGATCCTGTTCTTCCTCCCAGTATGGCCACATAGAATAAATCTTTTTCTGCTTTTCACTATTTGTGTGTTTAGTTGGCTTACCGAGGATGGGTGGACAAGCCCGGCTGGCTGAGGTTTGTTGAACTAGGGCTCTAACCCCAGTAAGGCCAGTAGCAATCATTTTCCAGGATGTAACACAGATGGCTGTAGTCACTGCTCCCCTCATGCAGGCGGCCTGTACTGTCCACGTTTCTGTTGGCGTATGGTCTTCCATTTTTTTACCTGAATTGCATTCCAGGGGGAGGGGGAGGAGGGGGGAAAGTGGGGGAGAGAATATGGGTGTGCCAGGGCCTCTAGCCTTTCTCTTGCTCTCCAATAAATAAATAAAATATTTTAAAAGGAGGAGGAGGAAAAGGTCTAGAGATGTAGCTTCATAGTTAAGGTATTTGCCTGCGAAGCCAAAGGCCCCAGGTTCAATTCTCCAGGACTCACATAAACCAGATGCACAAGGTGGCACATGCATCTGGAGTTTGTTTGTAGTAGCTGAAGTCCCTGGCATACCCATTCTCTCTCTTTCACACTAATAAATAAATTTCTTTTAAAAAAAAAAAAAGAGAAAGTGTGTTCTAAAGAATGAGCCTATTAAGTTACTGATTCATCCAATCATGCATCTGGTCTGTAGCAAGAAAACACATGTCACATAATTGACTACCAACTGCAAATCTGAAATTCCTGACTCATACAAGCGTCTTGTTTCCTCTTGAATTTTCTTTTTCTCTTTTGATGCTGGGACCAAAGTCAGGAGGGCCCCTTGCATATTAAGCACACACTCTACAATTGACCTCTTCCTCTCTCCTGCTCTTTTCCAGATGAGTTTATAGAAGTGAGAATACACAAACCAACCACGCAGCGAGTTCCCTCCACATTGACAAGCAACACAGACCACACCTGTAGTTCCCTTCACGTCTTACTTAATACCCTTTGCTATGCAGTGAACAGAAGCAAATTCTCCATGGACCTCTATGTTTACATTCTTCACTAAATAAAGACTTCATTGTATTTGGGCACTGAAGAGTTTACATTGCAAATATTTAAGGAAGCATCCCTTCATTCACACTGCATGTTTCCATAATAGTTTTCATAGCTTATTTTTTTAAATCTATTTATTTGAGAGGGAGAGAAATAGGCAGGTACAGAGAGAGAGAGAATGGGCATGCCAGGGCCTCCAGCCATAGCAAACGAACTCCAGATACATGTGCCCCCTTGTACATCTGACTTACATGGGTCCTGGGGAATTGAACCTTGGTCCTTTGGCATTGCAGGCAAGTGCCTTAACCACTAAGCCATCTCTCCAGCCTTCATGGTTTATTTTAACAGGCTATATAGAGTTTTTACAGAAATAGACCTAAACGTGCTTTCTCTGGGCAAGGAGACATCTATGTTACAATGAGAATGAAAATATCCAGAAACTGCTATGTAAATATTTATATCTAAATTTAGTACTTATTTGCTTTTGTTAGGTAAAGTGGCTTAAAAGCTTAGGCTATTATGTGACAAACAGATTATATATCTATATTTAATTTTAAACCATTAATTACTTATAAGACATAAACTCTACTTAGGCACTGCAGTCACATACAGCTAGCCTTACCCTTGGATGGGAAGTAATAAAACCTTTGTTTTTTGCTTTAGTTTTATAATCTCTTTCTTTCTATAATAAAGGAGTCAGATAAAATTTGGATCACATGAACACAGAGGAAAATAGGAAAGCTGGAGCTGGAGAGATGGCTTAGCATTTAAGGCGCTTGCCTACAAAGCCTAAGGACCTAGGGTCAACTCCCCAGAACCCACATCAGTCAGATGCACATGCGTCTGGAGTCTGTGGTGACTAGAGGCCCAGGCATGTTTGTGCTCATTCTCATTCTCTCTCCGTCTCTCAAATAATAAATGAAAATAGGAAAACTATAAAGATGACAACCTTGAATCGAGCTCATATAAAGGGATGATGTTCTCTATGACTGAAAGTTTGTGGTTTTATAATAGTCACTTTTTTTTAAGATTTTTATTTATTTATTTGAGAGTGACAGAGAGAGAAAGAGGCAGAGAGAGAGAGAGAGAGAGAGGGAGAAAGAGAGAGAGAGAGAGAGAGAGAGGGAGAAAGAGAGAGAGAGAGAGGGAGGGAGAGAGAGAGAGAGAGAGAGGGAGAGAGAGAGAGAGACAGAGAATGGGCGCGCCAGGGCTTCCAGCCACTGCAAACGAACTCCAGATGCGTGCGCCCCCTTGTGCATCTGGCTAACATGGGTCCTGGGGAAATCGAGCCTCAAACCAGGCTCCTTAGGCTTCACAGGCAAGTGCATAACCGCTAAGCCATCTCTCCAGCCCTATAATAGTCATTCTTATAAACCCTATGGGTTTAATTTTTCATTGTGGCCTCTTGTTGGTTTCTGAGTCTCTATGTAGAGGGAAAATTTAGTAGCATAGTCAATCCTCACTACCTTTTTTTGGGGGGGGGGGAGGTTGAGGTGGGATTTCCACTCTAGCCCAGGCTGACTTGGAATTCACTCTGTAGCCTGACAAGGAGAGGAGAGAGGCTGGCAGGAGTGCATGTTCTGCAGGAAGAACATCTGCAGCTCCTCACCTGTCTCTTAACAATCTGGAGTGAGCAGGAGTCAACAAGTGAGATAAGCATCATCAGAGCATGGAATTCATCTCACACAGAGACAAGAGACTGGTCAAATAAGTGGCTGACCCAATTCAGAGAACTGCTAAACATATGTTCATATGTTTCCCTTGCCCTTAAGATACTTGAGCATACTTCCATTAAATGGCTTCCCTATATTTGTTTTCTGAAGGTCTGGGGAGATGACTCAGCAGTTCAAGGCACTTGCAAAGCCTGCTGGCTCAGGTTCAATTCTCCAGTACCTAGATAAAGCAAAATGCATACATGGTACATATGTCTGGAGTTTGTAGTGGCAGGAGGCCCTGGCATGCCCATAGATACCCATTCATATTCTCTCTCTCTCTCTCTCTTGCTTCTTCCCTCCATCTCTCCCTCCTTTCCTCTCTTCCCTTTCTTATAAGTAAGTAAAAATATTTTATTTACTTATTTTACTTATTTACTTATCTGAGAGAAAGAGAGAGTGAGAGGCAGAGAGAAAAAGAAAGTGTGCACCAAGGCCTCTGGCCACTGCAAACAAACTCCAGATGCATGCACCATCTTGTGTATCTGGCTTAAGTGGGTACTGGGGAACGGAACCTGGATCCTTAGGCTTTGCAGGCAAGCACCTTAGCTGCTAAGCCATCTCTCCAGCTCTTTTTTATTTTATTTTTTTGAGGTAGGGTCTCACTCTAGCCAGGCTGACCTGGAATTCACTATGCAGTCTCAGGGTAGCCTCTAACTCAGGGCAATCTTCCTACCCCTGCCTCCTGAGTGCTGGGATTAAAGGCATGCACCACCATGGCCAGCAAATTTCAGGTTTTGAACATGCAGTTTTCATTGATTTCAGGATTGGAGATGAGGTTATTTTAGATACAGGTGCATGAGATGATTTTAGAGACAGAAAATATTTTGAGTATAAAGTTATTTCTTTCCTGAAAATCAATCTTAGAATAACATTTTATGCCAATCAATGTAATTTTTTATGCTTTATTAACACACTTACCTACTCTCCTCCCTTTCCTTCCTCTGCCACATCATCCTGCCCCAATCAATGTAAGTTTGAAAATAATGGACATTTCCTTCCTTGAATTTATTAAATATTGCACTACATAAAATGAAGGCATGAAGGATGGATGAATACCTAAGCATTTTCTGAAAATTTAGTTTTAGTTTTCTTTTGATAACCATATTTCAATAGTGAGCACAAGTTATATTTAGTACCTAAATGTGGCTTACATATCTTCTTACATGAATAGATCAGGAAACTTCAAGTGGTATAAACTGAAGACAAAAAAACAGGTCATGCACTGGGCGTGGTGGCGCACGCCTTTAATCCCAGCACTTGAGGGGCAGAGGTAGGAGGATCACTGTGAGTTCAAGACCACTTTGATAAGCCGGGTGTGGTGGCGCACGCCTTTAATCCCAGCACTTGGCGGGGAGGCAGAGATAGGAGGATTGCCGTGAGTTGGAGGCCACCCTGAGACTACATAGTGAATTCCAGGTCAGCCTGGGCTAGAGTGAGACCCTACCTCGAAAAAACAAACAAAAAACAAAAAACAAAAAACAAAAAAACAACTACCCTGAGACTACATAGTCAATTCCAGGTCAGCCTAAGCTAGAGTGAGACCCTACCTCAGGAAAAAAAAAAAAAAACAGTCATGCCAAGCACCCACATATGTGTGGAAAAAGGAATATTTCATGAGCCATTATTGCAGCGTGTGTCCTATATCATCAGAAAGACAGCTGTCCTTGTTAAGTGACATTTTCATGTTGTTGAATTATCAGCTTTTTCTTCCTAAAATATCGGCAACTTCAAGAACATGACAAATACCTATCTAAAAATGTTCTAATGTGCTCCATTCAAAATATGTTTTTCCATCCTACATAAGCTTTGAAAATTGAAATGACCTTCAGGGTCATGGTTTATTCTTTTTCCACATCATTTCCTCTCTACCCATCATCATATTCACATTGGCACATATACCATTTAATTTCAGTTACCTCCACCGGAATTAAGCTGTCATATTGAAATCTTAACTTCAAGTATAATTATAGCTATACTCTTATTTTTGTACAATTTAGTGTCATGTTGCTGGGCTTGAAGGAGAATATACAGATATCAAAATTACCCAAGCCCCAAATTAATTTTTTCTGAATCTGAACAAGAAGATTCCATTCCCTATTATCTGTAGAGAAATGGAATTTTGACTTTGTCTTTTGCATTTGTCTTTAGAATCGCCAAGCAAAATCCTTCCACTGAAGATAGTGATACTTCTGCATTTTTTGCATTATGAACTTTTCCTTGGCTTTTTGGTTTTCGAGGTAGGATCTCACTCTAGCACAGGTTATCCTGGAATTCACTATGTAGTCTCAGGGTGGCCTTGAACTCACAGCGATGCACCCACCTCTACCTCCCAAGTGCTGGGATTAAAGGCATGCGCCACCACGCCTGGCGCATTATGAACTTTTTATAAAGTATCCACTAAATGTCTAATTGCCAAGCCTGTAGAGCCCACCTCTGAAATGAAAAACTTGCCTCCAGATGAAGCCCTAGGGACTAAGGATGGATAATCTTTCAAGCCAGGTAAGTTTTGGAACATGAGCTGCTGTTGAAAGCAGTACCTAAGATACCTCACACACAATCTTTTCATCCCAACATCAGCTTTCCCCAAATTTGATGGAAACATTTTATATAAATGTTGCACAAAAAATTATGCACATAGTATTTGTGACATTAGTGTTTTAAAATAACTGAACAAACCTAAGATAGTTAATTTTTAAATATCTTTCAGAAGCCAGTCATGGTGGCACACACCTTTAATCCCAGCACTCAGGAGGCAGAGGTAGGAGGATTGCCTGAGACTATATAGTGAATTCCAGGTCAGCCTGGGCCTAGACGAAGATTCTACCTTAAGAAAAAAGAAAAAAAAGTATATTGGCCTGGAAAGATGGCTTAGCAGTTAAAGTGCTTGTCTGCAAAGCCAAAGGACACTTTCTATTTCCCAGGACCTACATAAGCCAAATACACAAGGTGGCACATGCATCTGGAGTTTGCAGTGGCCAAAGGCTCTGGCATGCCCATTCTCTCTCTCTCTGATAAATATTTAAATAAATTTTATTATTATTATTATTAACAATATATTTCATACGGATACATCATGTGTTGATAGCCTCTTTTCTTTTGTCCCTGCCCCCATTCCATTTTTTTTTTAAAGTATCTTTAGGGATGGAGAGATGGCTTAGCAGTTAAAGCACTTGCCTGTGAAGCCTGAGGACTCAGGTTTGATTCCCCAGTACCCAAGCCAGATACACAAGGTGGTGCAGGCATCTGAAGTTGGTTTGCAGTGGCTAGAATGCCTGGTGCACCCACATTCTCTCTCACACACATAAATAAATAAGAATATTTTAATGTACACATACATATATTTTTTTTTCTAGCAGAAAATAACAATAAAAGAAAAACTTGTACTGGGTTACAGAGCCACGCAACACTCCTGAAGTTACCCACAAAGTAGAGATAAGTCTCTGGTCGCCCTTGAGCCACCTGCAGGGAGAGACCAGAGAACATAGAGACGAGTTCCCTGCCCACGCTGCAAGTTACCTGATAGTTTTGGGCTAAGAATAGAAATTAGAAGAAATTTAAACCACATAGCTGCATGCTCACACCATGTACGCTTCTGTAACCTTGCTTGCTTGTAGGAAGAAAGATAGAAAAAGCACAGACCCTGCACCCCTACCTGCACACACACCAAATACATCCTAGGCACATATAAAAAATGGATACCTCCCAGTCCAAGCACTAAACGGTGCTTTGTTAGAAAATTTTAAGGCAAGATATTCTGGAAATTATGGTATCAGGCTGACATCAAAGTTAAAGACCTACTGTAAAGTTGACTGGCCAGCCTTTGGCGTGGAGTGGCCACCAGAGGGCACCCTAGACCTGGCTGCCATCTGCCCAGTGAGAAAGGTTTGCACAGGTGATCCAGGCCATCCAGATCAATTTCTCTATATTGACTGCTGGCATGCACTGGCTCTGTGGCCCGGCTTCCATGTACACAGAAATTCAGCTGCAGTGCTGACTCTTCTGGTTTGGTGGTTCGCGGAGCCATCAGGCCCCTGAACAGGACACTGAGCCTCCCCCTTATCTCCCACCTTTGAACCCCTTGCCTCCGGCAACCAGTCCCGGATCAGAGGCACCACCGCCCTCTATTCATCCGGCCCTACAACGGGAAGAGAGCCAGGGTTTTACTCCACCTGCAGCAGCCCCTCCAGCTGAGAAGTGGGGAAACCAAACTCAGGCTGCCTGACAACCCAGGGGAACTGGTGCCCTTCTATCCACTGGGACAAGTCCCAGGCCAGCCCCTTCCCAGGGCAGACGGACCTTGCGGGATCTGCACAATAAAGTATGCCTGTCAGCCCTTCACCACCACTGACCTCATGAACTAGAGTCACCATACTCCACCATACTCAGAGCAGCCCCAAGCTATGATAGATCTTTTGGCTACTATCACGCATAGTCACCTGGGATGACGTCACCAGCTGTTACGCACCCTCTTTACATCCGATGAGAGACAACGCATTTACCAAGCTGCCCCGGCCTGGTTGATTACTCAGGCTCCCCCAGATGCTGTGAACCCAGAACGCTTTGCAGACACTGCCCTCCCAAATGAACGCCCAAACTGAGACCCCCCCCCCAATACCCAAGAGGGACGGAACCCCTCATACAAATGAGGCAGGCTATCCTAGAAGGAACACGAGGGGAGTCACCAATTTGACTAAAGTGAGCGAGGCAACTCAGAGACCAGATGAGTCCCCCAGTCAGTTCTACGAGACACTCTCTGACCCTTGCAGATGCTTCACGCCAGGTCTATGGTGGACACAGCCCTTGTCCAGCAGTCAGCTTCAGATGTGCGCTGAAAACTACAAAAGCCCGAAGACTTCGCTGGAATGAATATTGATCAACTCATTGATATTGCAGCCAGGGTGGTGGCTAACCAGGAAAAAGCTGCACACAAATAAAAATACTTCTAGTACCCTGCCTAATAGGGTTTTGACATAATTAAATGAGTCGATGGCAGTAGCCCTTAGAGAAGAGAAGACACTAGAAAACCGAGACTGCCACCAGCCAGTAGGAGAAACTATCTGTTGCAGTCAGGTTCACATTGCTGGTAGAAATCACGTGATCTTCAAGAGCAGCTTGTGGGATAGAGAGGTTTATTTTGGCTTACAGGCTTGAGGGGAAGTCCACAATGGCAGGGGAAAACAGTGGCATGAGCAGAGGGTGGACATCACCCCCTGGCCAACATAAGGGTGACAATAGCAACAGGAAAGTGTGCCAAACACTGACATGGAGAAACTGGCTATAACACCCATAAGCCCTCCAGGAGGTGTTAATTCCCAAATCTCCATCAGCTGGGAACCTAGCACTCAGAACACCTAAGTTTATGGGGGACACCTGAATCAAACCATCACACTATCCTCGGTTAAAAAGAGACCAATTTTGGCTGGAGAGATGGCTTAGCAGTTAAGCATTTGCCTGTGAAGCCTAAGGACCCCAGTGCGAGGCTCGATTCCCCACAACCCACATTAGCCAGATGCACAAGGGGGCACACACATCTGGAGTTCCTTTGCAGTGGCTGGAAGCCCTGGTGCGCCCATTCTCTCTCTATCTGTCTCTCTCCCTTTCTGTCACTCTCAAATAAATAAAAATGAACAAAAAGGCCAGGTGTGGTGGCGCACGCCTTTAATCCCAGCACTCGGGAGGCAGAGGTAGGATTGCCGTGAGTTCGAGGCCACTCTGAATTCACCATAGTGAATTCCAGGTCAGCCTGGGCTGGAGTAAGACCCTACCTGGAAAAAACAACAACAACAACAAAAAAAAAGAACAAAAAATATTTTAAAATAAAGAGAGACCAATGTGCATACTGTAAGGAGGGGCCCTTGGAAGTATGAATGCCATAACTGAGGAGGAGGCTAAAAAACCCCACAAGGTTGTAAGGGGGCAGACCTGCCACGGTTGTGGTTTCCAAGCAGGCCTACCCACTCAGTGTTGAGAACCCAGGATGGGCCACTGAATCTGACTGAGGGTGACAGGGCTCAATCACAACCAACCCCCAAGATCCCATGGTCAAAATAAACCTGGGGGAAGGCAAGCTATAGGTTTTATTTTAGATACTGGCACAGCCATAAGTACGGTGACATGTCCCACCAGCAGCCTCACTAAGGACTCTATCACAATTATTGGGGCTACAAGGATCACCAAAAAGTACTGGCTTGTGAATGGAGAGACTGCTCAATAGGGGGCTACGGAGTCCGCCACCAGTTCCTGCATGTGCTCGATATGCCTGAAGCTCCGGGCCCCCTCGTAGGAAGAGACTTGCTATCTAAGCTGGGCAGCACAGTCACGATGGACTTGGGCCCCACCGCCAACCTTGGTGCCCTGCCAGTGCTGACTTCGTAAGTGTGAACCGAGAAAGACTGGTTGACTTGCACTCTGAGGCCCTGGCGGGAAACGGATCCAAAATTCATGCCAACTTAACTGGCATTTGGAGCACTATCCCAAGGTTTGGAACATACGTAAAGAGATGGGCCTTGCTACAGGCCATCCACCCGTGATGGTGATCCGCAAGCTGGGGCCACCCCCATAAGACAAAGGCAAAACCCAACCCCCTGGAAGCATGGCTTGGAATATGCCCCTGTAGGAAAAAACCCCCACAGGGGGTCCCCACGCTCTGCCCGGATAAGGCGACACCCCAAATCACTCACTCACAAGAAGCGGTCTTGATGCAAACTGCAAGAGGATTTTATTCCAAGCGCGCTGGGGCCCACAGTCGTACACCGCACAGGGGTAGAGGACTGCAGAGCCCTGAATGCAGGAACAGGACAGTTTTTATAGGGTTTCTAACAAAGCCTGTGCCTTAGACCAATCATTTTCTAATATTAGGAGCCCCGCAGGGTGTTAGCCAGTCAGTTGGTGCCACCCCATAGTTTCTAAGCCAATTAGTTTATGACCTTGGTGGTCAGCATTTGCGCAGGTCCTTGGGTGGGAGTAGCAGAGTGTGGTATCAGTCTCCTGTGACCTTGGAGGTCAGCACTTGTGTAATTCCTTAGGTGGGGGTAGCAGAGTATGGTATCAGCCTCCTATGACCTTGGTGGTCTGAGACAGGCTGTTACAGCTTATGGTGCGAGCTACTAAGGCTAACAGTGTGGGCTATTAAGGCTTATAGTGTAAGGCTTATAGTGCAGGCTATTTACAGAAACCAAATAAGTGGTTTACTTCATTACTCATTTCCCATCCTTGAGGGCTATCTCATGCCCTTTTACCTAGTTTTATATTAGGAGTGGGCTCTGATATAATGAGAAGAGGGATTCTTTACGCTTCCAACAGAGAGTAAAGCCTGGAGTTTGAGGTATGCAGGGGCCCGCTTAAGCTCCCCTTGGAGCGTGATAGTATTTCTGAGCTTCTGAATTCTTGGGCCTTTCACCCCCATATCAGAAGGCTCAAGGAAGGAGGAATTCTGTGAGAAGTCCAATCTCGATGGACCACTCTGCTGCTCCTGATAAGGAAGCCAGGGACCAATGACTATTGTGATGCCACTACACTATTGTGAGACTCTACACGCCGTGGTCCCCAATCCACACACCCTGCTGAGCCAGATATCTCCCACGGAAGCAGCTCTCACTTGCCTGGACTTGAAGGATGACTTCTTCTGCTTGCTGCTAGCAGAATCAAGTCGACCCTTGTTTGCCTTCTAGTGGGAAGATCCAGAAACAGACAGAAAAAGCCAGCTCACATGGACACGGCTACCCTAGGGATTCAAAACCTCCCCCACCATCTTTGGGGAAACACTGACCTAGAGAGCTGCCAACCAGCAGGGTGCACAGCTGGCCATTCGTAAATGACCTGTTGCTGGCAGCCCCTCCACAGAGGCTGTGACAAGGGTATAAGAACTACTGCAGGCCCTACCAGAGGCAGGATATAAACTATCCCGGAAGAAGACCCAGGTCTGCCAGGAGAAAGTTGCCTGTTTAGGATGTCACCTCAGCCAGGGAAAATGGAAATTGGGAAGAGGATGGAAACGGGTAATTACCCAGTACCCCTGCCCCAAGACTAAAAGACAACTCCAGAAGTTTCTGGGAGCAGCCAGGTTTTGAAGGCTTTGGATTGCAGACTTCTCTGCTGGCGGGCAGTAACAGGGCCCTTCCACCATGCCCTCCACAGGTCTGCAACGGACCCCTCGAAGTGGACACAGGAAGCAGCAGCTTTCAACCAGCTTAAATAAAGACTGAGTAAGGGGTTAGAGAGATGGCTTAGTGGTTAGGCACTTGCCTGTAAAGCCTAAGGACCCAGGTTCAAGACTCTAATCCCTAGTACCCATGTAAGCCAGATGCACAAGGTGGTGCATGTGTCTGGAGTTCATTTGCAGTGGCTGGAGGCCCTGATGCACCCATTCATCCTCTGTCTGTCACTCTCAAATAAATGAAAATAAAAATTGAAAAAGGGGCTGGAGAGATGGCTTAGTGGTTAAGCGCTTGCCTGTGAAGCCTAAGGACCCCGGTTCAAGGCTCGGTTCCCCAGGTCCCACGTTAGCCAGATGCACAAGGGGGCACACGCGTCTGGAGTTCGTTTGCAGAGGCTGGAAGCCCTGGCGCGCCCATTCTCTCTCTCTCCCTCTGTCTTTCTCTCTGTGTCTGTCGCTCTCAAATAAATAAAAAATTTTAAAAATTTAAAAATTAAAATTAAAATTAAAAAGAAAGGAAGGAAGGAGTAGGGCTAAGAGTGCTGACTAAGCAAATAGGACCATGGACTAGGTTGGTGGCATATTTGTCCAAACGGCTGGATTCTGTGGCCTGGCCACAGGACAGTCACCCTGCCTCAGGGCCCTGACATCTACTGTGCTACTGGTAAAAGAAGCAAATAAGCTGACACTGGGACAGGCTATGTTAGAGTCGCCCACCACGTCACTTCTCTACTCAATGGTCAGAAGCCGCTGGGGGACTGGAGAACGGGTGGCCCAGTACCAAGCTATTGCAGTCAGGTTTGCATTGCTGGCAGAAATCACCCCACCAAGAGTAGCTTGTGGGGAAAAGGGTCCATTCTGGCTTATAAACTTGACAGAAAGCTCTGATGTCAGGGGAAAACGATGGCATGAGCAGAGGGTAGACATCACCCCTGGCCAACATAAGGTGGACAACAGCAACAGGAGAGAGGGCCAAAAACTGGCATGGGGAAACTGGCTATAACACCCATAAGCCTGCTCCCAAAAATACATCGCCCCCTCCAGGGGCCTTTAATTTCCAATTGCCATCAGCTGGGGAGACTAGCATTCAGAATACTTAAGTTTATGGGGGAACACCTGAATCAAACCACTACAAAGCTATACTCAGGGGAAAAACCTTGAGTGCAGACTGAGGCAGTGCGAACCCTGAATCCAGCAATGTATACCTACCAAAAGAGGAGGGGAAGCCTCTCCATTCTTGTGAAGAGATATTGAAAAAAATCTTTTCTTCCAGGCCTGATTTGAAAGATGAACCACTCCCTAACTCAGACTTTGAACTCTTCCCTGATGGGAGCCGAAGCTTACCAGGGGGAGAGCACCACACTGGGTATGCAGTAGTTACTGCTAATGAGACCTTGGAGGAGGGGAGACTCCCCAGTTATTGGTCGGCTCATAAGGCCCTTCTGCTCACAAAAGGGAAGCCATCTGTTGCAGTCCGGTTCGCATTGCTGGTAGAAATCACCCAACCAAGAGCAGCTTCTGGGAAAAAGAGACTTATTTTGGCTTACAAGCTCGAGGGGAAGCTCCACGATGGCAGGGGAAAACGATGGCATGAGCAGAGGGTGGACATCACCCTCTGACCAACATAAGGGGACCACAGAAATAGGAAGGTGTGCTAAACACTGGCATGGGGAAAATGGCTATAAAGCCCATAAGCCCGCCCCCAACAATACACTCCCTCCAGGAGGCGTTAATTTCCAAATCTCCATCAGCTGGGAACCTAGCATTCAGAACACCTAAGTTTATGGGGGACACCTGAATCAAACCACACATTCCGCCCCTGGCCCCCATAAACTGATAATCATACATGATGTAAAATGCAATGCATTCATCTCATTTTAAAAGTCCCCATAGTTTTTATCAATCCCAAAGACGTTCATACATCCCCATAGTCCAATATTTTTTAACTGAGCCATAATACCAAAACATAACCTCAAAAAAAACCATAATGGCACAGAATAAATATTCACACTGCAAAAGATGGCATTGAGCATAGCAAAGAAATATTCAACCAATATCAGATTTAAAACAACCAGGGCAAACATCAAACTCTGTAGCTTCAAGTCCAGCAACTCTAACCAGTGACAAATCTCCAAGTCCGATAATTCTAACCAGCAACAAGTCTCTGGCATTCCAATTCCGCCCCTCCAGCTAGGCTACTCACAGTCTTGGAAAACTTCATCAGGGCCGGCAGCTCTCCTTGCCAGAATCTTCATATTATATTTGTATGTTTATTTTATCCTTATATAAAGGTAAAAGGTTATTATGTATTTGTATGAATGCTTAACTGGAAATGTCCATGGATTTGGCTAATTTATATTCACTTTTTATTATATATAGATTTCTAATATTTTTCATTTCTGTAACATTCAAACTTCTTTCATTTGAGTAAATTTACTAATTAGTTCTATTTCTTGCTTTTTTAATTGATTTTATATACATTCCAATGCTTTATCACTACATGGGTTTTAAAGGTTACCTACAGTGTTTTAGAGTTGTTTACAGTATGCTGATGTATTTGAAGTTCTGACACATTAAATAACTACCTCCTTTAATGGTTAGTATAAAATTCCAGCAAACTGTATGTATTTTTTGTTTTGTTTTTAATTCCACTTGTAGTGTCAGTAAAACCAGTTTGAGAATGCTATAACAGTTCTGGATTGTACCTGTCTTGAACATGATTGGGGTTTAATACCACTGTTGGTTCATCCCTCCTCTTTCTTGAATAACCTTAATAGATATCTGAGCAGAGATAATCAAATTACTCTTCATACCACAGTGAACATTAACACTTACCTAGTTAGTGACTACTGAAAAAAAATCCTCAGCATCTTTCCTGTTCTAAAACATTGTAAAATGTTTACAATGTTCTCCTTTACTGAGCTCTAGTTTTGTGTAGCTGTGTACTCCTCAGCTGTGAACATCATTGGTTGTAACTGCTTATAAATCTTGAGAATAATTCCAGATTACTAAACTTTTGTGATTTGAGAAGTGAGTATTTAAGAAGTCATCAAGATGTGATGATTTGAGCCCTAAACCTGTGATATCTCTGTGAATCTTAAGGTGATGACATACAACCTTTTTTTTCCTCCTCCTTTAAAAAAAAAAAAAAAAACAAGAAAAAAAAAAAAAACGAATGAGCCAGGCATGGTGGCACATGCCTTTAACCCCAGCACTCGAGAGGCAGAGGTAGGAAGACACCTATGAGTTCGAGGCCACCCTGAGACTACATAGTGAATTCCAGGTCATCTTAGATTAGCCCAATGGTAAAGTGCTTGCCTAGCAAGTTTAAGGCCTGGGTTCAGCCCCCAGTAACAGAAAAAATTTAAAAAGCAAGAAAAATGAATGTGCATTTCTTATTACACTATGTAATTAAATAGGACATAATTCTTTTGTGAGGTAGGGTCTCACTCTAATCCAGGCTGACCTGGAACTCACTCTGTAGCCACAGGCTGGCCTCAAATGCACAGTGATTCTGCTACGTCTGCCTCCCAGGCATTGGCATATGCCACTATGCCCACTTCTTAATAGGACGTAATTGAAATTTTAATGTTCTAAATTATTTCAATATGCTAAAAACATCCTGAAATCTACATTAATTAATACCTATACTTCTCCTCAGACATTTATCAAATTTTTTTGATTATTGGTATGATTCAATTTAAATAACCTTCTAGGATAAATGTTCAAATTTGACTGTTATTTATAAAATTTTATAATTATACAATTTAACAAAATGGCTCTGAACTGAAGTCATTTTAAAAAGTGATCATGGGCCAGGCATAGAAGTGCACACCTTTAATCCCAGCACTTGGAAGGCAGAGTTAGGAGGATTACTGTGAGTTTGAGGCCAGCCTGCAACTACAGAGTGAGATCCAGGTCAGCCTGGGCTAGAATGAGATCCTACCTCAAAGACAAAAAAAAAAAAAAAAAAAAAAAGCGGGGGCCTGGAAAGATGGCTTAGCAATTAAGGCGTTTGCCTGCGAAGCCAAAGGACCCAGGTTCAATTCCCCAAGACCCAAGTAATCCAGATACACAAGATGGTGCATGCATCTGGAGTTCGTTTACAGTGGCTGAAGGCCCTGGTGCATCCATTCTCTCTCCCTCCCTCTCTCTCCCCCCACCACCCCCCCGCCACCGCCTCTTTCTCTCAAATAAATAAATAATTTTAAAATATTTTTTAAAAGGTGATCATTGGATGGGCTAGTGTGAGATGGTCCATGCAAGCATGAGGGCCTGGAAGTTGTGAGACCACCTAAGTTCAATTCCCCAGCACCCACATGAAAACCAGGTATGCCTACACCTGTACCTAGTACTGCAGAGGCAGACACCAGAGAATTGCTGTGGCTCACTAACCAAGAACAGTAGCAGCAGACTGAGTGAGATAGATTTCATCTCAAGGAGATATGTGGATGAGTGAGAAAAGGGCAACAGACATTCTCCTCTGGTCCCTGCTCATGTGTGCATGCTGCATACATGTATGAACACATGTACATATGCCACACACATCACACCACATTACCCATACACACATGCTAGAAACAAGAAATCGCTGAACGTACTAAAAGTGTGTGGCTTCATTTTATCAGTCAATAACACCAGTGGTAGAGTTTTAATTCTTCCTTGTCTCTAGTAGATTTCAATCTCCATGAGGGAGACAATGGGGTCACCTTACCAATCACATTTCCTAATAAGAGCACATTTCCTTCCAGAACAGTGACTTTGTTCTTTGAGTATAAGCAGCAGCTTCCTTTCCTTTCCTTTCCTTTCCTTTCCTTTCCTTTCCTTTCCTTTCCTTTCCTTTCCTTTCCTTTCCTTTCCTTTCCTTTCCTTTCCTTTCCTTTCCTTTCCTCCCCTCCCCAACCCTCCCCTCCCCTCCCCTCCCCTCCCCTCCCCTCCCTTCCCCTCCCCTCCCCCCCCCTCCCCTCCCCTCCCTTCCCCTTCCCCTTCCCCTTTCCCTTTCCCTTTCCCTTTCCCTTTCCCTTTCCCTTTCCCTTTCCCTTTCCCTTTCTTTCTTTCTTCTTTTTATTTTTTTTTGTTTGTTTTTTGAGGTAGGGTTTCACTCTAGCCCAGGCTGACCTGGAATTCAATCACTATGTAGTCTCAGGGTGGCCTCGAACTCAGAGAAATCCACCTACCTCTGCCTCCTGGGTGCTGGGATTAAAGACCTGTGCCACTATGCCCAGCTTTTTCTATTCTTTTCTTGAGACATAATCCAGGCTCTATATCACAGTGTAGCCAAAGTTGGCCTAAGCTCCTAATTCTCCAGAACCAGTCTCCCAAGGTGCTGGAATAACAGACTTGCTCAACCACACCCATCACAGCTTACAGATTCTGTCAGAGGACAGCTGGACCAGTGTGCTGAGCCTCTGGGATGTCCAGCCAGAAGAGTAGATTCCTTCAGATGATGCCAAGCCCAGTGCACAAACTCCCTGGACTAACTCATGGTTCCTTCAGCCGACTCCTGGCCTGGCTGTCCACCCAGCTTTAGAGTATAGCAGGCCCAGCACAGATTCTCTAGATGAATCCAGTGATTCTGAAGCACAGCCTTTCTGAGTTAATTAAGATTAGATTACTGGGGCTGGAGAAATGGCTTAGTAGTTAAGGCACTTACCTGCGAAGCCTAAGGACCCACGTTCATCTCTCCAGATCCCACGTCAGCCAGACACACAAAGATGAGGCAAGTGCAAGGTCTCACATGTCCACTAGGTGGCACAAGCGTCTGAAGTTCAATTGTAGTGGCTAAGGACCTGGTGCATTTGTTTCTCTCTCTCTCTCTCTCTCTCTCACTCTCTCTGTGTTTCTCTTTCTCTCTCTCTCTCTCTAAAATAAAATGAAAGGATTAGATTACTGGCAGATTTGTATCAAGAAGGGGAGAAACTAGGAGATTCTCTCTCAGAACTTTTCTTTGTGACTTGCTGTGCCAGTTAGAATGGCCAGTAGACATCCCAGATACAGTCTGCACACCCCGCAACTCAAAGACTATGAGCCAAAAGCCAGTTCTTTTCTCTCTCTCTCTCTCTCTCTCTCTCTCTCTCTCTCTCTCTCTCAATCTCTCTTTCTCTCTCTTTTTCAAGTTATGGTCTCTCTCTAGCCCAGACTGACCTGAAATTCACTATGTAATCTCAGGCTGGCCTCAAACTCACAGCAATCCTCCTGCCTCCACCTCCTGAGTGCAGAGATTAAAGGGGTGCACCACCATGCCTAGCCACCCATTCTCTTTAAAGCCCACCCAGTCTGTGATGCTGTGTTATTAATAATAGAAAACAGACAAATACAGATGTTGTGGTGCCTTCCTGAGAAAACGCACTGGTGTCTCATTGGGAACTGACTTCAGGGGACGAGTTTCAGGACCCAGCCTGAGGAATCGCAACCATATGAATGGGGTATGAGGCTGCGATCATGGTAAACATATGGCCACATTACATTACATAACTTTATGTTTCTCTCTCACCTTTCCTTTACCCGCTGGTTGGACTAGATCAGAACTCTTGATTTCTTTAGATTTCAACTACTGTTAGAGTCAAGGGACAAATTCACCAGCACATCTTTGTGTTGTAATTTTATTAGAAACTTGGTTGTATGGACAAATCATGTGTGGGTCCCATTCCCCTCCTCCCCATCCCCATTCCACTGGGGGCCCTCCTCAGTGGGTTACTGGTATTCACCATGGGGTTGTGGGTTATGAGCTGTGAAGCAGCAGTCAGTCATTGGTGGGGGCGGGGGGCACAATGCCTCTGGATACTCCTTCACACCCTGTGGCTCTTAGACTCTTTCTGCCCCCTCTTCCACAATGTGCCCTGAGTCTTGGTGAGTGTGTGATTAGTCAAATTTAGTGGTTAGCAATCAGCAACCTGGATCTCTGCTTTGATCCGTTTTGAGTGCCCTGTCTGGTGCCATCATCCTGGCACGGGTTGTCAGGCTCGCCATGAGAGGAGCACTCATGCCTGACTCACCAATACCTGGGTGGCTTCACCTGGACCCTGGCTGAAGTGCGAGACCGTCAGCAGTCCTTCATGTTTGCTGTCTACAGAACTGAAATTTGGCTAAAATGTGGCCTTGTTCTTGCCAAAATTTTCATTCTCACCAACAACCAAAGTCAAAGTAAGTTTCACAAAAATGCAAATATGAATCTTGCTACCAAAAAATTTGAAAGAAGTTTAAATCCCAGAGATGCTGGGTCACTGAGTCTCCCTTGATCCAGGAGCACTGCCACAAAAGTCTCCAAACTACATACTCTGTGAGTGTGTGTGTGTGTGTGTGTGTGTGTGTGTGTGTGTGTGTGTGTGTTTTTAAGGCAGGGTCTCTCACTGTAGGCCAGGATGGCCTGGAACGCACTCTGTAGCTTCAGGCTGGTCTCAAACTCATGCTGATCCTCTTACCTCAACCTCCTGAATGCTAGGATTAAAGGTGTATGCCACCATGCCTGGCCATATTTTGATAGCTTCAAATCCCCATTTTGAAAGACAGAATTATCTAGAAGCTTTTGTACTTTGTTGTGACAAAATAACAATCAGATTCTCCAAAGAAGAATGCTATTAATGACAGGATTTTAAAAAATTTTTTTGTTATTGTTTATTTATTTATTTGAGAGCAACAGACAGACAGAGAAAGAGGCAGACAGACAGAGAGAGAGAGAATGGGCATACCAGGGCCTCCAGCCACTGCAAGCAAACTCCAGACGCGTGCGCCCCCTTGTGCATCTGATTAACATGGGTCCTGGGGAGTTGAGCCTCGAACTGGGGTCCTTAGGCTTCACAGGCAAGCGCTTAACTGCTAAGCCATCTCTCCAGCCCAGGATTTTTTTTTTTATTTTAATTTTAATTTGAGAGAGAGGGGCAGATAGAGAATTGTCGGGAGCCGTAGCTGCTCTTATCGTACGGCCTTGGTAAAGCAGACTTCAGACACAGAGGCATTGTTGCCTTGGTGGAGCAGACTTCAGAAGGCATTGTTTTGAGGAAGTTTCATTTTCTGCATATAAGCTTGTGTCTGCCTGAATAAACCTGAGCCTCGATCAGAACTTGTCTTGGCTCCGTTCCTTGTGTTCCTGTCTCAGATCCATTCCCACTCCCTCCTTTAGGGTCTGTTTCGACTCTTGTGCTGCTGGCCGGCACAGAGAATGGGCACACCGGAGCTTCCAGCCACTGCAAATGAGCTCCAGACACATGCACCACCTTGTGCATCTGGCTTGACGTGGGTAAAGTAGGCCTGAGCTGTCAGGCACAGCGAAGGTCCCCATCTGCAGGAGGTCGCAGCAGGCCTAGACCCCAATAATCTCTAATCTCACATTGAGACCGGCAGAAGTGGGGCCACTCCCTCCCTTCACCTAGGGCACCTAGATGTCCTGATAAGACTTAGGTTTGGGTTTCCCATGGCCATGTGACCTTTTATTGCTCACCCAGAAGGTCCCTATATGTTAATGTGGTACCAGCCAGCAGCCTTCACACAGCCAATCCCCCTGTGACCCATACTCCATATCTTTTCCCCCACTATATGAATGCTTATAAGCCCATTACCCCAGCAAATAAACGAGCTGTCCTCTGACACGGTCTCCCTGGTGTTTCTTCCTGTCACACTCACAGCCACTCAAGACCCTGTTCCGCAGTTGCCTGGATGCCCCTGGGAAACCGATGCACAGTGGCCCCAGGGCGGCCAGGAACCACACCCCAGGACCCACATAAGCCAGATGCACAAAGTGATGCATGCGTCTGGAGTTTGTTTACATTGGCTGAAGGCCCAGGCAAGCCCACTCTCTCCCTTCCCCTGCCTCTCTCTCTCTAATAAGTAAAATAAAATTTGAAAAAAAATATATTAAGAGCTCACACTGGCAGGCACATGCCCAGCTGCTCTATAAAATGTGAGGTGTATCCTGGGCCCCAGGACTGCTGCTTCCTGCTCATGTGTCTAGTTTTCAGTGCACTACACAGAAAAGCCATGCTTCACTCTGGGAGACATGGCCACGCATAAAGCCTTCATCACGCTCGGCACATAGATCGGCTATATCCTGTCAGGAGGATGGCCAGGAGTCTTCAGCTCAGTCTAGGGAGCTCCAAGGGGCGGCATACACCTGAGGACTACTGACCCATGAAGAAGCTGGGCGCTGGCACAGCAGTGCAGACCCCGCCCCAGCCTCTATCCAACTCAGAACCCTGGGGCGATCCAGCATACTCACATGTAGATGCTTCCAGAAACTACAATGCCATGTACATCACCAGTACACCTCAAGGGACTGCAATCCCACTGGCCAGTCTGCCGTGCCCCAGGGTCACGGAGATAAAAGCCCTGATGACATTTCTCCTGGCCTCTCCTTCTGTCCTCCCTTTGCTGACCCACGTGTGATGTCTTTACACATGCTCCTTTTCTCATGCTCTCTGTTCTGCTTCCGATATCTTCCTGCCTGCCCACTTCAGCTCACACACACACACCTTCTGTCTCTCTCTCATTGTCTAGCTCCCTCATTCCCTCATTCTCTCTCCCTCAACCTGGTCCCTTTCTGCTGGTGCCCTTAGCACACACACACACCAGCAGCTGCTTGCAACCAACAGTGGAAATTGGATGAGCTGACTGAAGGCTCCTTTATCTCTATCTTTTTTTTTATATTTTTTTAATATTTTTTTTTTGAGGTAGGGTCTCATTCTAGCTCAGGCTGACCTGGAATTCACTATGTAGTCTCAGGGTGGCCTCGAACTCACAGCCATCCTCCTACCTCTGCCTTCTGAGTGCTGGGATTAAAGGCGTGCGCCTTTATCTTATCACTCTTCTTCATCTCTCACTCTCTCTTTCTCTCTCCCTCTCACTCCCTCCTCTGCTTCTCCCTTGGCCAATAGTGTGCATCATGCCAGTAGCTGCCTGTAGCTACAAAAGGACATTGTACACCTGCAGAAAGACAGCGGCTCCATCTCCCAACCTTCCTGAACTTCCCCCTCCTAAGCCCTATCACTCCACTCAAAGCTGATAAATACAGTATCTCCTGGTTTAACCCACATACTGGTCTCAGAGACTCTATTTTGGACCCTCTAATTCCTGACACCAACTATCACCACTGAGGTTCTACCTAGATTGGTTGAGTCTCTGGACTTCCCTGTGAGGGATTATCTTGATTAGGTTAAGTGAGGGCACCTCTTAACTAGGGGTGACATCTGTTTGTGGGCTGGGATCCTGGACTGTATAAAAAGAAGAGAGCTGGCTGAATAGTATTCATCACTCTCTGCCTCCTTACTGTGGACTGGATGCGTCAACAAGGAATTCTTTAAATATTTTTTAAAGTTAATGTGGGGGCGGGGCATGTCTTGCTGTGCATGTGGAGGTTGGAAGAAAACTAGGCTTCGGTGCCCCACCTTCTTCAAGACAGAGTCTCTTGCCACTGCAAATGAACTTCCAGGCTGCAGAGTATCAAGCTAGCTGACCTGGTTTTAGATTCTCCTCGTTCCACCTCCCATTGTCGTAGGTTCCTTAGTATCCACAGGCAGGCTTTGCAAAGAAGCACCTTGAACTGCTGAGCCATCTCCCCAGCCCCCAGCAAGGAATTCCCTGTCACATGAGCTCCTTGGTTGATAACAGACCAGCAGGCAATTCATTCTGAGCTCAATGATTTAGGTATGTTTTAAATATAAATTTTTATTTATTATTTATTTATTTGCAGGCAGAGAGAGATAAAAGACAGAGAGAATGAACATGCTAAGGCCTCTAGCTGCTGCAAACGAACTCCAGATGCATGTGCCACTTTGTGCATGTGGCTTTATGTGGGTCCTGGGGAACCAAACCAAGGTTGTTCAGCTTTGCAGGCAGGGACTTTAACTGCAAAGCCATCTCTCCAGCCCCACAGGCATGTTTTAGGTGAGGATCAGAGCAGACTTCCTGCAGCCATGGAAAGGATCTTGCCCGAAAGCACCCCAAGACTCATGACTTCCCACAGTGGTTCCCCCTTCCCAAGCTCCCTTTCCCAACCAACCCACAAAACATGGGGAACAATTAGGCTGGAAGGATGGCTTAGCAGTTAAAATGTTTGCCTGCAAAGCCAAAAGATCCTGGTTCAATTCCCCAGGACCCACATAAACCAGATGCATAAGGAGGCACACATGTCTGGAGTTCATTTGCAGTGGCTGGAGGCCCTGGCATGCCCATTATCTCTCTGTCTGTCTGTCTCTCTCCCTCTTTCTCTGTTAAATAAATAAATAAATAAATAAATAAATAAATAAATAAATAAATAAATAAGTAAGTAAGTAAATAAAATATCTTTATAAAAAACATGGGAACAATCAAGAGAACCTCAATAAGCTGAAAGGTGATCATTAAGGATAACGTGGAACCAAAAGACAGTGGGAAATAAATGAACTAAGAGAAAGAAATTTGACTGTCTTTTTAAGCTGGTCTTAGATATACATCACTTGTGCGAAAGCTAGAAATTAAACTGGTCATCTACTTCATGAAGGACTGAAAGATTAGGATGTCAACTTCTGTAATCATATGCTGTTTTAAGCATCAAATCACAAAGAATAAATAGAACTTTTCCTTTTTCAGTCCCTTGAGCACTGCAGGCCCTGGGAAACTTGCTCTAGAATGTGGCATCAAGGGCTCCAAACAAAGCCAGGTGTGGTGGCGTGTACCTTTAATCCCAGCACTTGGGAAGCAGAGGTAGGAGGCTTGCTGTGAGTTTGAGACCACTCTGAGACTACATACTGAATTCTAGGTCAGCCTGAGCTAAAGTGAAACCCTACTTCAACCGCTCCCAAAAAAGTTCCAAACATGAGGCTGGAGAGATGGCTCAGTGGTTAAGGCACTTTCCTGCAAAGCCTAACAACCTGGGTTCTATTCCCCAGTACCCACATAAAGCCTGATTCACAAGGTGGCATATGCATCTGTAATTCAGTTGCTGCAGCTTTAGGCCCTGACATGCCCATTTTCTTTCTCTTCCTCTCTCTCTTCTTCCAAATAAATAAACTTAAAAAAAAAAAAAAAAGTTCCAAGCCGGGTGTGGTGGCACACGCCTTTAATCCCAGCACTCAGGAGGCAGAGGTAGAAGGATCACCGTGAGTTCGAGGCCACCCTGAGACTCCATAGTGAATTCCAGGTCAGCCTGGGCTAGAGTGAGACCTTACCTCGAAAAACCAAAAAAAAAAAAAAAAAAAAAAAAAAGTTCCACCCTGAGTCTACATAGTGAATTCCAGGTCAGCCTGAGATACAGGAAGACCCTACCTCAAAAACTAACCCCTTCCCCTCCCCTCCCCCCCCCCCCCCCCCGCTGAAAAAAAGTTCCCATCTGGTTTGGTGGCTCATGCACTCAGGAGGCAGAGGTAGGAGGATGGCTATGAGTTTGTGACCACATTGAGCCCTCCTCCCCTCCCCATCTAAATTCTACATCAACAGATCTGTGGGACCAGCAAGGGCAAGGAGGGGGGAGCATGGAAGGACCTTTGACAGCTCTGTCTTTGTGCCCTTAAAGGGGAATGCTTTCCCCTGTGGTTCCTGTCAAGAAATGGAATCTCAGAAAGGCTCCTAAAATTCCACCTCCCTGCCTGCATTCCCGAACACCAGCTTCCTTTTTCCATACGGTTATCAGGGTACATTCCAAAGGTACATTGTAATTGTCCTAGTGAAGTGGTTGACTTTTTATCCAAGTCCTTGTCTGTCCACCTGAAGAATGGAATGAACAGATGATGGTGAAGGGTGAAGAACTGAAAACTAATTCACACAGGAATACAACTTTAACAGAAGCTGGGCTCAGGGTGGAGGGATGGCTTAGTAGTTAAGGCACTTGCCTGCAAAGCCAAAGGGCCCAGGTTCAATTCCCAGGACCCATGTAAGCCAGATATACAAGGTGGCACATGCATCTGGAATTCATTTGCAGCAGCTAGAGGCCCTGGCACACCCATTCTCTCTCTCAAATAAATAAAAATATTTTTAATTTTTTTGTTTGATTTTATTTACTTATTTGAGAGTGATAGAGAGAGAAAGAGGCAGAGGGAGAGAGAGAAAGAGAGAATGGGTACGCCAGGGCCTCCAGCCACTGTAAACAAACTCCAGATGCATGTGCCACCTTGTGCATATGGCTTACGTGGGTCTTGGGGAATTGAGCCTTGAACTGGGGTCCTTAGGCTTCACAGGCAAGTGCTTTAAATTTTTTTGTTTATTTTTATTTATTTAATAAAAATATTTTTTAAAACATTTTTAAAGGGGGGTCTGGAGAGATGGCTTAGTGGTTAAGGCACATGCCTGCAAAGCCTAAGGACCTACGTTCAATTCTCCAGGTCCCTTGTAAGCCAGGTGTGCATGGTGGAGTTCATCCAGAGTTCATTTGAAGGGCTGGAGGCCCTGGCACATCTATTCTCTCTCTCAACCCCTCTTGCTCTGTCTCTAATAAATAAATCTCAAAAAAAAAAAAATTTAAGCTGGGCTCTGTGTTGGAGAGATGGCTTAGTGGTTAAAGTACTTGCCTGCAAAGCCAAAGTCCCCTAGTTCAATTCCCCAGGACCCACATAAGATAGATGCACAAGGTGGTACATGCATCTGGAGTTCATTTGCAGAGGCTGGAGCCCCTGGCGCAGCCATTCCCTTTTTGCCACCCACCCCCCACCCACCGCCTCCTTCTCTCAAATAAATAAAAATAAAATATTTTAAAATAAAAGAAGGTGGGCTCTTCATGGCAGTGGGTTTGCCACACAAGAGGGATTGCAAAGGTGGTTACTGGGCTTGGCAGCCATGAGTGGCTAGGAGAACATGAAGGTGTCACAGCTATGTGTCCCTGACAGGCTCTGGTGCACCCATCAGGAAGCACTGAGGCCTGAGTCAGGATGGCCAGAGCAGCAGCTCCCGTTGGCGTGGGAGCCAGAGGCTGCAGAAGTGGCAGCAAGGCCCCCAGAGGAAAATACCCTTTCTCTTACTAAGGAGACTGAGACTCTGAGCAGCAAATGCAAGGCTTTTATCATCTTGCAAGATTGGGTGCTGACGGAGACAAAATGGCAGGTGCCCCTTGTGGTGGTTTGATTCAGGTGTTCCCCATAAACTTAGGTATTCTGAATGCTAGTCTCCCCAACTGATGGCAATTGGAAATTAAAGTCTCCTGGAGGAAGTGTATTGTTGGGGATGGGCTTATGGGTGTTATAGCCAGGTTCCCCTTGCCGGTGTTTGGCACACTCTTCCTCTTACTGATTTATTTACTCTGCAAATGAACTGATCTGATGTTGGCAAGGGGGTAATGTCTGCCCTCTGCTCATGCCATCATTTTTCCCTGTCATGATGGAGCTTCCCCTCGAGTCTGTAAGCCAAATTCCCACAAGCTACTCTTGGTTGGGTGATTTCTACCTGCAATGCAAACCTGACTGCAACACCCCATTTGGGCACAGAGAGTTGTTATAACTCTGAACGCAGTTTTCTTGCCGCCTTTCTTCATTGGCTGAGAACTCACGGGCTTTAATCTTTTCCTATAGGGCATTTCTTTCTTCTCGTCTTTGCTTATGTCTCTATTTCTTAACAAAGATCTTCTCGGGAGTTTAGCCTTCCCCAACATGGTGCATGGTCTTTAGCACATCCACAGGTCATTAGGCAAGTTGGCTGCTAATAATTCTCTAAACCTTTAGTTTGGGGGTGGGGGTTGGGAGGCCCTGGGAAGCAGGCCCTGGCCAGGGCCCAGTGTCTCCTGCTTATCTGTAACTGGGTCAAAGCCGACTTAAGGCATTTGTTTTTTGTTTTTTGTTTTTTAATTATTTTTCCTATTACCAGCTTAGACAATTGTAACTCTTTTTTTGTTTGTTTATTTTTTTTATTTATTTGAGAGTGACAGACAGAGAGAGAAAGAGAATAGGCACATCAGGGCTTCTAGCCACTGCAAATGAACTCCAGACGCGTGCGCCACCTTGTGCATCTGGCTTACGTGGGTCCTGGGGAATCAAGCCTCTAACAGGGGTCCTTAGGCTTCACAGGCAAGCGCTTAACCACTAAACCATCTCTCCAGCCCGACTTAAGGCACTTTTTTTTTTTTTAATTTCTTAAGGCACTTTTGTCTTGAAAATGGATTATCCTATTTTTATTTCCTATAATTCCATTTTCTTTGTATTTTTACTCTTATTTTTTCATGTTTTCTAAAATTCTCTTAAGGCTAGTTTACTTGTGTCATACAAGAGTGGGGGTTGCTCTCCCTTGGGGGAGGAAAAGGTCTTTGATCTGATTAGACAGAACCATCCTTTTTTGCTAACAGCTGTCTCTATTAGGTATACAGCTAGGCCTTGGACACGGGATTATGCAGCAGCCTACATCTGAGGATTTTAGCCACTGTTATCAGGGAGGTTAATATGGATGCCATGAGCCTTTTCCATTTAAGAGTGTAACCATCCTATAAAAGGATCATCAGTTCCTGAATGCCTTGCTAGCCGATCTGCATTAATGCTCGGTTATAGTACCATGTGCAACAGTACTTATTAAGGATAAGTGCACATTTGCCTCCCTGCATGACACAAACACCTCCTTTTTTAGCCAACATCATATCTAAAGCTATTCTATTTTCCCAGGCATCTTGCCAGTGGCATCAAACCAGCTGCCCTGAAGGGCATCTCTGGTATAGTTGGTGAACCTTTGTTGGTTATAAATAAAACCAATCTAATATACACTGATTTATAGTGGACCACCAAAATAGAGTTGATTAAAATGCTGCTGCTAGTTGATTTCTAGCCTTAAAATCATTAGGGACTTCCCTTGGCACTCTTCTAGTATCTTTCTGGACAGGAAAGTCAAAGGACCCTGGTGTCGACCTTTCAGATAAGTGAGCTGCGTCACAGTGAGGAGAACTGAAAGCCAGGGTAAAGGAAATAGCCAATTGGACCAATGCACTGGTCCCATACCAATCAGGCAGCAAGCTTGTATAAAGACAGGGTGGTTGCCATTTACTCCTCCAGCATGAGAGCCTGTTTCCTACTTAGCATGTGTTTAGGACTCTGTTCTAGCCTTCCTAGATCCCAAGCTCCCTGAAATAAACCCCACAATTTGTGATTTCTCCCTAAGTAAACTTCATCCTTCTTGAGCCTGTCTTTATCAATTGTTAAAGGTGGGACAGAGCCAAACTTGGGGTTCATAAATTTGGGGGGACCCCTCATGAACCCCAAAATCCTGTATCAAAGCAAGAAGAGTAATTCACCCTACCTGTCAAGAACTGAAGCTCTAGTGGGCCAGTGAGCAAGGCCAAAAATAGGAGCGACAGGCAGCCGATTTTGTTCCCTTAGGCATCCTTGTCATGGAATAGAGCTAGCATGCAATTCACCCGTCGGGTTGCTGTCCCATATAAGAGGAAAGGGTACCGACTGGGTTTGGGGGTCACCCTGCCATATAGACATATAACACTCTTATGTGTAGTGTGAATTCAATCCATTCTAACCAGACAGTTAATTCTTATATCCTGTATCTATAGTCTCTTGAACTCTTCTCAACAGTTCTTTGATTGGTCTTTCATTCTGTCCTTCTTTTGGAAATTTTCAGTGATATCGGGACAGCTTTTGGTTAGAAAATTGACCTTTAAAAGTTCTGGCTTGCTGGGTGTGGTGGCACATGCCTTTAATCCCAGCACTCAGGAAGCAGAGGTAGGAGAATGGTTGTGACTTTGAGGCCACCCTGAAACTTTAGTGAATTCCAAGTCATCCTGGGCTAAAGTGAAACCCTATCTCAAAAGAAAAAAAGTCCCTAGTTTGCCAAGTGTACTGTTATATGTCTTTAATCCCAGCACTCAGGAGTCCAAGGTAGGAGGATTGCTGTGAGTTCAAGGACAGCCTGAGACTACATGGTGAATTTCAGGTCAGCCTGGGCCACAGGGAAACCCAACCTCAAACCCCCTCAAATTTTTTTTTTAATTTTTATTAGCATTTTCCATGATTATAAAAAAATATCCCATGGAAATTCCCTCCCTCCCCTCCCATACTTTCCCCTTTGAAATTCCATTCTCCAACCAATTTTTTTTTAAGTCCCTAGATTTATAGGATCCTCTGGGTCCAGTCCAGAGTATGTTCTCATTCGATCTCTAAGCCACTGTAAGAAGGCAGAAGAAGTCTTATCTTTTTCCTGATGGACTTCAAAGGTTCAGACATTTTGTGCTCTGGGGATACATTCTTTAATGCCCTTAATAACATGAGGTCCTGCATGTTGACCCTATCTCTGAGGTCATCATTGTCACCAATTAGGATCCCTGTTAGGGAATTTCTGTTGAGTACTCTTTACTCCTATCATCCCTTGTTCCATAGGGACCTCATGTAGAGGAAACTTCTGGGATGGCTCTGGAGTTTCATTTTGGTAGGGGCCTGATGATATCAGGACCAACCTTTTTTTTTTTTTTTTTTTTTTTTGAGAGCGACAGACACAGAGAGAAAGACACATAGAGGGAGAGAGAGAGAATGGGCGCGCCAGGGCCTCCAGCCTCTGCAAACGAACTCCAGACGTGTGCGCCCCCTGGTGCATCTGGCTAACGTGGGACCTGGGGAACTGAGCCTCGAACCGAGGTCCATAGGCTTCACAGGCAAGCGCTTAACTGCTAAGCCATCTCTCCAGCCCAGGACCAACCTTTTGACCATAGGTCCTCCTGTGTGGGACAGTTTCCTTCCCTTTCCCTAGAAACATTGGGTGTTGCAGTCAGGTTCACATTGCTGGTAGAAATCACCAAACTAAGAACAGCTTACAGGCTCGAGGGGAAGCTCCACGATGCCAGGGGAAAATAATGGCATGAGCAGAGGGTGGACATCACCCCCTGGCCAACATAAGTTGGAAAATAGCAACAGGAGAGTGTGCCAAAAACTGGCAAGGGGAAATTGGCTATTGACACCCATAAGCCCACCCCCAACAACACACTGCATCCAGGAGGCTTCAATTTCTGATTGCCATCAGCTGGGGAACATGGCATCCAGGACACCTAAGTTTATGGGGAACACCTGAATCAAACCACCACACCGGGCTTTCTCCCTTTTGGAATTATATGATGGAGGAAGATAGGAAAAGGAATTCCAGGCCTCATTTTTGTTTTTTGCTTTTTTTCCCCTTCAGAGGAAATATGTAATCTCTGAGAGCCAGTAGAGGGCATAATTTCATCTTTTTAAGAGATATTTTTATTTACTGAGGTAGAGGGGTGGGAGAGAATGAATATGGGTGCTCCAGCTACTACAGCAAACACCAGACACATGAACATCTGGCTTTATGTGGCTACTGGGGAATCAAACCTAGGCCATCAGGCTTTGCAAGCAAGCCCCTTCAACTGCTGAGCCATCTCTCCAAATCTTATTTCATCTTTTGCTTCTCTTTGTCTTTGGCATTGATGCAGGATTTTGGGACTCAGGAGGGGGTCTCCCAAGTTTACAAACCCCAATTTTGGGTCCTGTTCTATTTTTAACAAAGAACTGATTAAAAGATCAAATCAACAAAGATAAATTATGAATATTACATTCATTTAGGGAGAAATCAAAAATTGTGAGGTTTATTTAAGAGAAGGTGGGATCTAGAAAGGCTAACACAGAGTCATAAACACATGGGGAGTGGAAAACACTGCATAATTCATAAGGTTCATTTAAGTGAAATTGAGGGGTATTTTTGGTTGTTTTTTCAAGGTAGGGTCTTACTCTAGTCCAGGCTGATCTGGAATACACTATGTAGTCTCAGGTTGGCCTCAAACTCACAGTGATCCTCCTACCTCTGCCTCCCGAGTGCTGGGATTAAAGGCATGCGCCACCACGCCCGGCTTTAGAAATTGGGGTTTTAAAGGAAAGACTAAAGTAGAGTCACAATCATGAGGAAGATAAAACTTAAGTGTATATGTAGGGAGATTTAGAAGAAACCCAGAGAGCATCTACCTTGTGTTTCCCGATGGAAGGACATTAAGAGGGCAAATGGTAGGAGCTTAAGGAAGAATAGCAGAGGGAAAATATCAAAGCAGAGACTAAGAAATTCCGATGAGAAATGAACAGTAGTTATGCCCATGGCTACCCCGAGTTTAGGGAAGGTACACAGGTAACAGGCCTAGAGTCAGAGACAGCATCCACATGGTAGATCTGAAGTGTAGGGTAAATACTCACGTGGTAGATTCAGAGACCAAAATCATACATGTAATTAACGTGCGATGTTACCCCAAGGTACAAAACAGAGGCAAGTAGAGAATTATTCAGACCAAGAAACAGTACTATGCTCTCCCCATCACACCCAGCCTTCTCCACGTCCCACCCAGAGCCAGACTCACATGTATCCAGGCAGCACAGGGCAAGGCCAGAATCACAGAGGAGGGAGGAGACCTCTATAGCCATTGAAAAGGTATTCTTTGCCGGGCATGGTGGCACACGCCTTTAATCCCAGCACTCATGAGGCAGAGGTAGGAGGATGGAGGATCACCATGAGTTCGAGGTTACCCTGAGAATACATAGTGAATTCCAAGTCAGCCTAGAGACCCTACCTCGAAAACCAAACCAAAAAAAAAGTGTATTTTCATCAGCTTCAGGTATGCAAGCAAGGGTTTGTAAATTTGGATGGCAGACCCCAGAGGAAAGCCCATCTAGGTAGTATGCTAGACTGTGGGCAGAAAGGGGCCACTGTAGCCCACTGTAGATGATTTTGATCAGACATTCCTGCCAAACAATGCAGACCTGCATGCCTGCCCAGTCTTCTCATTGTACGGTGGTCTCCCCTTTGTAGCTCTTCTGTCCTGTGAGGTGGATGACTGACCTGCACTCCCTACCGCGGGGTACGGCCTCATCACAGGCCAAAAAACAACGGGTCCCCATGAACAGGAAATGAAACCCGAAAACCTGAAACAAACCTTTCCTCTTTGCAAGTGGATTATATCAGGTTGTTTTTTTTCAAACCCTTGGCCTTGCACCTGCTAGGCGCCTAAGGACTCCAGTTCAAGGCTCGATAGCTAGATGCACAAGGGAACGCACACATCTGGAGTTCGTTTGCAGTGGCTGGGAGCCCTGGCACACGCATCCTCTCTCTCTCTCTCTCTCTCTCTCTCTCTCTCTCTCTCGCTCTGTCACTCTCAAATAAATAAATAATGAACAAAAAAATTTTTTAATGGTATAATCGTGTCTGGATATGTTATTTCTTCATAGGATACTTTTTTTCTCTTCACTTATCTGTATTTCTTTTTTTTTTTTTTAATTTTATTTATTTATTTATTTGAGAGCGACAGACACAGAGAGACAGACAGATAGAGGGAGAGAGAGAGAATGGGCGCGCCAGGGCTTCCAGCCTCTGCAAACGAACTCCAGACACGTGCGCCCCCTTGTGCATCTGGCTAACGTGGGACCTGGGGAACCGAGCCTCGAACCGGGGTCCTTAGGCTTCACAGGCAAGCGCTTAACCGCTAAGCCATCTCTCCAGCCCTCTGTATTTCTTTTTTAAAAATATATTTTAATTGAGAGAAAATGGGCATACCAGGGCCTCTTGCTACTACAAACTCCATATGCATATATCACTTTGTGCATCTGGCTCTATGTGGGTCCTGGGGAACTGAACCCAGGCTAGTAGGCTTTGCAAACAAGTGCTTTTAACCACTGAGCAATCTCTCCACCCTGTTTTTGTTGTTTTTTTGGTTTTTCAAAATAGGGCTTCACTGTAGCCCAGGCTGACCTGCAATTCACTATGTATGTAGTCTCAGGGTGGCCTTCGATGCACAGCAATCCTCCCACCTGTGCCTCCCGAGTGCCAGAATTTAAGGCATGCACCACCACTCAGCTTGTATTTCTTTTTGTATAAGTTTTTTTTTTCAAATAAAACCACAGAAAATATTGGGATCTTTTTAAAAATATTTTATTTATTTGAGAGAAAGATACAGAAATAGGCAGGTAGAGACAGAAAGGGCATGCCAGGGCCTCCAGCCACTGCAAACAAACTCCAGATGTGTGCACTCCCTGTGCATCTGGCTTAAGGGGGTCCTTTGGCTTTGCAGGCAAGCGCCTTAACCACTAAGCCATCTCTTCAGCCCTTTACAAGTTTTTAAATTTATTTGCAAGCCCAGAGACAGACAGACAGACACACAGACACACACACACACACACACACACACAGAAAACAGGCACACCAGGACCTCCAACCACTGCAAATGAACGGAAGATGCATGTGTCACCTTGTGCATCTGGCTTTATGTGGATACTGGGGAACTGAACCTGGGTCCTTAGGTTTTGCCCACAAGTGGCTTAACCACTGAGCCATCTCTCCAGTACCATCTCTTTTAATATTTTAATAACATTTTTATTTTATTCATTTATTTGAGATACAGCAAGAAAGAGAGAGAATGGGTACGCCAGTGCTGCAAACTCCAGACACATATGCCACCTTGTGCATCTGGCTTACATGGGTCCTGGGAAATTGAACCTCGGTCCTTAGGCTTCACAGGTGTGTCTTAACCACTAAGCCATCTCTCCAGACCCTTTAAAAAACATGAGGGCTGGAGAAATGGTTTAACTGTGAAGCCTAAGGACCCTGGTTCAAGGATCAATACCCCAGGACCCATGTTAGCCAGATGTACAAGGGGGCGCGTGTGTCTGGAATTTGTTTGCAATGGCTGGAGGCCCTGGCGTGCCCATTCTCTCCCTCCCTCCCCCCCCCACCTCATTCTCTCTCTGCTGCTCTCAAAGAAATAAATAAAACAAAACAATTGAGAGGAGGGAATGGGTACACCAAGGCCTCCAGCTGCCACAAATGAACTCCAGACACATGTGCCATCTTGTGCATCTGGCTTACACAGGTCCTGGTGAATTGAACCTGGGTCCTTGAGCTTCGCAGGCAAGCACCTTAACCATTAAGCAATCTCTCTATCCTCCCTTTTAATATTTTGAGAGAGAGAATACATAGGCATGCCAAGGCCTCTAGCCACTGCAAACGAACCTCAGATGAGATGTGCCACCTTGTGTGCATGTAGGACCTCGTGCTTGCGTCACCTTGTGCAATTGGCTTATGTGGGACCTGGAGATTCTGACATTGGTCCTTAGGCTGTGCAGTCAAGTGCTTTAACTGCTAAGCCATCTCTCTAGCACTATCTTTCTTTTTAAACATTTGGAAGAGACAAAGAGAGAATGGGTGCACCTGGGCCTCCAGCCACCGCAAATGAACTCCAGATGCATGTGACACCTTGTGCATCTGGCTTATGGGGGTACCAGGGAATTAAACCTGGGCCCTTAGGCTTTACAGGCAAGTGCCTTAACTATTGAGCCATCTCTGTGGCTCCAGTCTATATTTCTTAACAAAATCTTAGGCGTTTAGCCTTCCCCCAACATGGTGTATGGGTTTTAGCAAGTCTGCAGGCAAGCTGGGCTATTAATATTTCTGTACTCTAAACCCTTACTTTGGGGAGGGTGGAGAAGGCCCTGAGAAGCAGGTGCGGGCAGGGGCCCAGTGTCTTCTGTAACTGGGCCTAAGCCTATTTAAGGCACTTTTGTCCTGAAAATGCCATCATATTTTTATTTCCTATGCTTCTGAAGCAAGAGCTAGAGGGTGCTAAGGCAAAAGGTCCCATAGATCCTCTCCCCCAGACAAGAGTGTCCAAGCATATTACTGAACACAGGTGTTTAGCAGAAGTTCTGAACCCAGAGCACTGAGGTAGTTGTTCTGAGAGTCTTCTCTCTTCCAGCAGATCTGGGCACAGAAGGTCTGAGGGTGAGAACTTCTGTAGACATGGGCAGGCCCTGATTGGTTATGCAAATTAGGTAAAATATTGTGAGGACCACTCAGAAAAACCTATCAACCTGCCAAGAATTCAAAAATTGCTAAGCACTACACCTCCTGTTGCCATGGCAACCACCAAGTAGTAGCTTTCAAGATGGTGGAAAGTGGAGTGTGGCCGCAGTTCTCCACTTGCACTCCAACCCTTGCTGGAATATATATATATGGGGAATCTATGTATATGTGTGTGTACATATATATATATGTAATACTAGAATATATAAATTTATAAAATCTCCAAAATAACACAGGGCCTTTTGTCCGACAGTCCGTACTATTCACATCTGCCCTATTGCAGACATCAGAACCCAGCTACATCAGCTTCCTGCACAGACTAAAGAACAGCGGCTGTCCAGGAACTCTCCAAGCCATCATCAGTGCCAGAGACATCGGCCTTGTGGACTCAACAGACTCTGCAACCTGACACTGCTGAAGTGCTTGGACTGCATTCTGTAGGCTAATTTAATAAATCCACTTCATTTTGTATTAATTCCATTGGTTGTAGTCCTCTAGAAAACCATAATATAAGTTCCCTTTTCCCTCTTAATAGGATCTGATTTTTTTCTGTTTATTTGCAAGGAGAGAGACAGAATGAGGATGGACACTACAGGGCCTCTTGCCACTATAAACAAACTCCAGATAAATGCGCTATTTTGTGCAACAGGCTTTACATGGTACTGGGAAATCAAACCTCGGCCATCAGGCTTTGCAAGCAAGTGTCTTTACCTGCTCAGCCCATGATTTCTTTGTTTTTTGTTTTTTCCGAGGTAGGATCTCACTCTAGCTTTGGCTGACCTGGAATTCACTATGTATTCTCAGGGTGGTCTCGAACTCACGGTGAGCCTCCTACCTCTGCCTCCCGAGTGCTGGGATTAAAGGCGTGCATCACCGCGTCCAGCTTTTTACTTTATTTTTTAAGAGAGAGAGAGGGAAAGAGGGTGTTTTTTTTATGATGACCATATGTTAGGTCACAGGGAAGCACGGAAGAATAACTAATCCCTCGGGGGTAGGGTGTCTTTGTGCTTGTCCTTCTCTTGCTTTTCTAGGCAATGTCATCTTACCATCAAGTCTTTTGATTCAGCCTCAGCCTTAGAAACTTTACAGTGTGACTAGCCTTCAGCCCAGGAGGCCCTGGCTCCTGGGTTTCAGAACTACCTGATATGAGGTACTAAGAGCTGTTCTGTGTCTGGTCTACTGAAGTGTCTAGGAATGTCAGCCCCAAGTCCTGTGCTAGAGTACATCCTAGGATATGGGGCTGCACCTGCCAGGGGAGCAGTTGGTTGCCCCGGGTATAGAGAATCTCCTGGCCTTTCCCCATCTAAAATGAACTTTAGTTGCTTCTGTATGCCATTGGCTACACAGTGTTCAGTGAACAAAGGAATGCAGCTATCTCTTTCACATTGTAATTTCAATAGGTTTAAATACATACCCAAATTAATCCCAGCCCTCAGGAGGCAGAGGCAGGAAGACAGATGTAAATTCAAGGCCAGCATAAGACTACATAATGAATTCCAGGTCAGCCTGGGCTACAGTGAGATCCTACCACAGAAAAAAATATAACCAAAATGGTGGTTAGAAGATCCTGTAATAGTTTTACTTGTAGATTGTTGAAGAACTTTCCCATTTCCAAAAATGGTTGTACTTAGAGAGGTATGGTAAGGCACACATATAATCCCAGCAAGTTCTAGTGGAAAACCACATTTTAAAATTGCTTTATGGCTACAACAAATAAAATGGAAATGTCCAGGGTCACTATGAAAGGAGTACAGGCCATAGGGAAATACCTCTGTACATTTATTTTCCCTATATAACCCTGGGCCAAAAATGTTAGGCTGTATAACTTTAACTTAAATGATACTTAAATTGAAAAACCAAGAGTTGTTCTAGCAGACACAATATGAAGTCCCATGTAGCACACGTGTACAGTGGGAAAGTAGCTAGCACAACCTACACATCTTACGTCACGTAATGTTAGTGACTGCATGGTGTTCATTAAACACCAGGCCTTAAAACATTACATTATTTCCTCATAACATCGTTAATGAATCAGTAACAAATATTTTCATTAGCTTAATTTATTTGTATGTTTAACCTCCAACAATTAATAGAATTGTTGGTGCTCTTTTAAAAAGATTTGTTTGGACATTTCTCAAGTGTAAGAGATTTTTCCCAAAAGGAGGCTTTTTCTGTTGCTTTTCTAGTGCTTGCTTGCTTCCTTCCTCTCCCTCCCTCCCTCCCTCTTCTCTTTACACCAAGTATGAAGAGATATCCACACAACAGAAGACAGAAGCAAGGCACAGCTATTTTTTTTTTTCTTTTATTTTTGGTTTTTCAAAGTAGGGTCTCACTCTAGCCCAAGGCTGACCTGGAATTCACTCTGTATTCTCAGGATGGCCTTGAACTCACAGTGATCCTCCTATCTCAGTGCTGGAATTAAAGATGTGTGCCACCCCACCCCAATCATTACTGTTTGTTCACTTTCTCTTCCAGCCATGATTGTTGTCTTATCTGGACCTCAGAGAGCTAGGAAAATGAACACATCTGTTTATTTACTCCTCAGTGTGTTTTACATGGTGGTTTAGGGGCTTTGTGAAAATCCATTATAATTAGAATTGAAAAACTAGAGAAATATATAACATGTTGATATATTTTGATTATAAGAACTTTCTGAGCCACATGTAAACTGGTCTCTGGATTTTCTGGAATGGGCCCAAATTGTATTTGTTGCAGGGATTGGACTGACCTTATGAATGATAGGCAGGAGGGTGTTAGCTCCAGGACACGCAGGTGTGTGGCCAACTCATGTAACTGGTGTGCAGGAGGCCTTCCTGTTACTTCTGGTCTCTGGCATGGGCATTTGTCACAAAATGGGGGCAGCATGTCTGGCAGTCATCTCCTTGAATTTTCGCAGAGAGTACTGGCACCAAACATCTCCTGTGCTGTTGTCTTCCAGCTTTCTCTGCTTCTCTCAGCTTTTTACCATCACAAAGGAAACCCACAAGTTTCACCTCTTCTGCTGAGCCTCTGTTCCCACATACTTGTGGAGAAGCTTGAGCACAGCCTGGCCCAAAGGGGGCCATCTGCAGTCCCTTTTCCGGGCTGAGCTGCCCATCCAACTCCACAGCATGGAATTCATGCTCATTAAGGACACTAGGTCATCTTCTTGGTGGGGAGGTTAGGTTTAAAGGGGCCCTCAGAGAAGGAGCTGTAGAGATCAGAGGCAGGATTCGGGGTGGCGGGTGTGACCGAAACAGGCAGCACTCAGGAGAACAAGCAAACAGGAATGCCTGGGCAGAGGCCTTGTAAGCATTTCTTCCCCAGAGACAGAGAACACAGGGGAATTATGGAAAAGCTTTCATTGCTGATGAAGAATCTATAATACAAAGCCTTGCTATCTTTGGTCGGAAGAGGAGTCATCTGGAGAGGAAAGCTAGCTCTGAGGGCTACCGCGCAGGAGGGTAGCTAGGTTGGAGTACCCACGAGTCCAGCAGGGCCCTGACCCAGTGTCTGTCCAATCACAGCCGTCTCCAGGGGCTTGAACCCCATATTGTCCAAGGGGATCCCAAAGGCCAGCAGCTTCGCCTCATATGTACGCAACAGGTCGTTGTGGGCCTGCAGGAACAGAAGAATGTCAGGAAGAAATCTACCTATGCTGGGCACCATGGCCAACATGTTGTGGCCACCTACAGCATGTCGGTGACATAGAGCCCACCTACAGAGGACCAAGGAGGTAGAGAAGGACCCAGCACCATGACCTTATGAAAGAACAAACATTTGTCAGTGGTCTGATCTGTGCCAGACCAGTGCTGATACCTTCACACACAGTAACTCAGGTAGCTCAAAACAGGGATAGACTCAGTAGAACTGTGGCCTTAGTAGACTCCTGACCCTCTCCCCACCACCACCACCACTTCTCAATGAAAGTCACCATCCCCTCCCTGCCACAGTCAAATGTCATACTCCCTGTCCCTGAAGGGCACAGCACCCTCAAACTCCTGTTACTTTACATCTTCACCAGTGGCTAAGGCTGCATATGAAAGGCCCCTAAGCCTGGAAAGCAGTGCCGGTGGGACCAAGAAAGGCAAAATTTTTCTTGGCACTCTAGTGGAGTCTCTGCTTCCACCTCCAGAAAATGCAGATTTTGTTTTGAAATAAGGTCTCACTATGTAGCCCAGGCTGCTTGCAGTTACCACTCAAGCTGACCTGCAACTCAAGATCTCAGGTAACTGCTGTGATTATAGACATGCACCAGCACACCTGGAAAAGTGCCTATTTTTAAAAATATTTTTATTTATTTCCAAGAGAAAGAGAGAAAGACAGAGAGGTAAAGGCAGACAGAGAAAAAGAATGGGCATGCCAGGGCCTCCAGCCACTACAAACGAACTCCAGATACATGCAACACCTGTGCATCTGGCTTACGTGAGTACTGGGGAATCGAACCTAGGTCCTTACTTCACAGGCAAGCACCTTAACTACTGAGCCATCTCTCCAGCCCCAAATGCCTATTTTTAAAAGGACAAATTTCTCTGGGTAGCTATAAAGTCTTGGTGAAATATTCTGTCTGTCTGAGACAGGTTCTCATTTTGTAACTTAGGCTGCCTTTAAACTCATGATCCTCCTGCTTCAACCTCCTAAGTGCTAGAGTTAGAGGTGTTGATGAACTGATTAACTTTACTTATTTATTTTATTTGAGAAAGAAACAGAGAAAATGGGTACACCAGGGCCTCTTGGCAATGCAAACAAACTCTAGACACATGTACAACTTTGTGCATCTGGCTTTACGTGGGTACTGGAAAACTGAATCCTGGCTGTCAGGCTTTACAAGCAAGTGCCTTTAACTGCTGAACCATCTCCCCAACCCCTGTCTAACTATTTTTCTTTTTGTTTTGTTTTGTTTTGTTTTTCAATGTAGGGTCTCACTCTGGTCCAGGCTGACCTGGAATTAACTATGAAGTCTCAGGATGGCCTCTAACTCTCAATGATCCTCCCACCTCTGCCTCCCAAGTGCTGGGATTAAAGGCGTGCGCCACCACGCCCAGCCCTGTCTAACTCTTAAGCAAATGCTCAAAAGCATTTCATTCCTTATCCTTGCTGTGATTTAGAAAAGACCCAGAGCTCAGGACTGAGAGCCAAGGGTCAATAAGGATGGGCTTAGAGAGCGCTTAGGGGCTGAGCTCTGGGTCTCACCTTCATCAAGAATGTCTCCCCTCAAGAACTGCACACACACAGCAGATGGTCCTAATTTGCTCAGACAGTGTCATGTGAGGGGCAGGTGTGATGGGGAGAGCTGAAGCTTGGCCTGGGAGCCAAAAGATGGCAGGAATGTCTAGATATGGTCCCAAACAACAGAACAGAGATGCAATGTCCACCCCACAGAGTTAAGGGTGTGACTTGTGGGGCTGTAGTTCTTGACACATCCCTGAGCAGACAAGCGCAAAGTCAGACAGAGCGGCCAGCTCAGGGATCATCTTGGTGCAGAACCCAGGACTTTCTCTGGAACATGGGACAGTCAGCCAGGTTCCAGCATTGCTGGCCTCTAGAATCACAGGAGTCTGAGGAGGTGTGTTCAGCATGAAGGGATGGAGCTTCTTCAGATTCACAAAGGGGTCATAAAAGACGAGAGCCTGACATCTCATGAAGGCTGTGGGCACTAATTTGGGAGTGCACAGGGTTCAACTACCCCAGAGACCACATGAGCACAGGCAATGAGGGAGGGACAATCTGGGACACAGGAGGTGGCACTAGGCAGGCTTGTAAGCAATACCAGCACAGATAACTCACAGAGCATTGGGCTGTCTTCCCCATCATATGGGGACTGCCACACCTGCCTCTTAAAGGAAGCATGTAGGAGAAGTAGGGGAGGTCTTCAAAGACCCTGCATTCAAGGCTGTCCACAAGCCCATGCTAGGTACAGCCGTGGGAAAGGAGATGGGGACTGGGGTGGGCAACCATACCTTGCAGACCCGGGCCAGCTCATACTGCAAGTCTTTGATGGTGGTGTTCTTCGATTCCAGAACATCCTAAGGAGAAAAAGGCAGGGGGGAATTTAAGATTTGTCTTCTGAACAAGGCAGAGTGGTGGATAATGGTCTTGGGCTCTAGAAGTCCCTGGAATATTGTCCTGCCTTGACCTTGATCCACATATGCATCTACACCAGATGTGCCAGCAGGAAAGATCTCCAAAGCATAAAAGAGAATAGCAAGAAGAAGGAGGGCTAAGCCAGATGCAAAAGGTGACACATGTGTCTAGAGTTTGTTTGCAGTGGCTGGAGGTCCTGATATGTCCATTCTCATTCTCATTTCTCTCTCTCTCTCTTAAATACACACATACACACAAACAAACAGAAGGAAGGAGACAGCAAGAAGGTCTTTATCCTACCAGCATCCCCATGATATAGCTTCAGATCACCAAGATGAACCTGCACTTACAGGACTGGGCTGCACAAACCATGAAGTACAGAGACTGCTCATGCAGGGGGTTTTAAAATATATTTTATTTATTCATTTAAGAGAAAGAGAGGGGGAGCAGACAGAGAAAGAATCAGCACATGACGGCCTCTAGCCATGACAAATGAACTCCAAATGCATGTGCCACTTTGTGCATCTGGCTTTATGTGAGTACTGAGAAACCAAACCTGGGTCTTTTGGCTTTGCAGACAAGCATCTTAACCACTAAGCCATCTCTCCAGCCCCTGGATTTTTTTTTTTTTTAAATTTTTATTAACATTTTCCATGATTATAAAATATATCCCATGGTAATTCCCTCCCTCCCCACCCCCACACTTTCCCGTTTGAAATTCCATTCTCAATCATATTACCTCCCCATTACAATCATTGTAATTACATATATACAATATCAACCTATTAAGTATCCTCCTCCCTTCCTTTCTCCACCCTTTATGTCTCCTTTTCAACTTACTGGCCTCTGCTACTAAGTATTTTCATTCTCACACAGAAGCCCAGTCATCTGTAGCCAGGATCCCCATATGAGGGAGAACATGTGGCGCTTGGCTTTCTGGGCCTGTCCAGCCCCTGGATTTTTAATGTTTTTTTTTTTTTTTTTTGAGGTAGAGTCTCACTCTAGCCCAGCCTGACCTAGAACTCACTATGCAGACTCAGGCTGGCCTTGAACTCACAGTTATCCTCCTACCTCTGCCTCCTAAGTGCTGGGTTGAAAGGCATACACCACCATGCCCAGCCATTCATGGATTTTTTTTATTTATTTATTTATTTATTTATTTATTTATTTATTTATTTATTTATTTTGAGGTAGGGTCTCACTCTAGCCCAGGCTGACCTGGAATTCACTATGGAGTCTCAGGGTGGCCTCGAACTTATGGCGATCCTCCTACCTCTGCCTCTCCAGTGACGGGATTAAAGGCGTGCGCCACCACGCCTGGCTTACTTAATTCATGGATTTTTAAACTTGCTGAATCATGTGACAATATCATTCCATTTGTATTTAAAGGATAAAAAAAGTTTGCATAACTTTTTAAGACTTTATAGTCTGATAGCAGTGTCTGGGGAAGGGGGCACTGTCACTTCTAGGGAAGGCTCTCACCCTTGTCAATAAGTCAGGGTAGAAATGACCAGCAAAGGCAGGAGGGTGACCTATGTTTACAGCCAACTGCACCCTGATCAGTGGCTACAACTCATTTTTATCACGCACACCTTGGCTACTCCACAGCACTGGGGGCTGGCTTTTCCTTCTCCAGATGAGAGAGTGGCTCTCTCTCCTCCACTTTCCAATGGCTAGACCTTGTGCCTCGCCTGTCCATATCCCTGCCCCAGGATGGACCCAGCAATGAGCCAATAGATAAGCCTTGTCAACCCCAAAAAGGCTTCCTCTGGGTTGAGGCACCAACCAAAGCCTGAGAACTGACTTATCTTGGTAGACTAAGTCTCCTAGGGACCACTAGCTACTGAACAGGGACCCACTTAACCTCCTATGAATGAATAATCAGTCTCCTTGACCAGGAGCATGACCAATCACCTTGGATCCTCCTGGCCCCTCCTCAATCAGGGAAAAGCCCTTTCAGGATGCGGTCTTGATGGCTCTTAAAACTCTGCTCCTCTCACCTTGTACCAGTTGTTTCTGTTCCCTCAGCCCTAAGCTCCCTACTTGAAGCAGAGTGGGCTCTTTCAGACCCAGTTTCTGTGCCTAGAATTTTTTTTTCAAGGTAGTGTTTCACTCTAGCCCAAGCTGACCTGGAATTCAATATGTAGTCTCAGGGTGGCCTCAAACTCAGCAATTCTCTTACCTCTGCCTCCCAAGTGCAAGGATTAAAGGTATGTGCCACCATGCCCAACACTTTCTACATTTCTAGATGTCACAACAACTCAGGAGTAATCTCTCAGCCTTTGCAATTGCCCTCAGCCCTGCATCCCTAATGTACATTCCCCCTACAGGACAGAGAGAGGCTCCCAAAAATGATTAATGAATGCCACAGGCCTCAGGACAGGATGGTAGAACAGACTAAGTTAACTTTTTGAACCAGGGGTCTGTAGTAAGTAGAAGGTATTTATATTCAACTCATCCATGTGCTGATGCCACCTTAGAAATGGTACTTGTAGCTGGGTGTGGTGGCACATACCTTTAATCCTAGCACTCAGGAGGCAAAGGTAGGAGGATCGCCATGAATTTGAGGCCATCCTGAGACTACATAGTGAATTCCAGGTCAGCCTGGGTCAGAGTGAGACCCTACCTAAAAAAAAGAAAGAGAGAGAGAGAGAGAGAAAGAAAAGGAAATGGCACTTCTCAAATCAAACCCATTCATAGGCAGTAAGGAAGCCTACACCTCCACATCTGCCTCTCTGCTGTAATCACAATACAAGCAACAGGGCAGTCAGGCGTCCTCCTGCCCTAAAGGATCCATCCCTGGCACAAGTTGGCTTCCCCTCACCGGGCCTGTAGCTGTTCCCAATTCAGGAGCAGCAGCATGCCTGGAAGCACCATGACTGTATCTAAAGAACCCTGGGAGCTACACCGGGGCTGCTGAAGGCCAGTCACAGCCTGACAGCTATCAGCTGGCTAGTATTCATGTTAGCCAGAGATTCCCTTGTCCTGTGTCACCTGTTCCTTCTGTGACCATCCTCACTCCGGAAACAGAGGCCTGGCCTAGCACTCAGAAGCTTGACCAGCAGGTAACAGGTGAGCTGTAAGACTCTGTAGGAAACTAGAGTTTCCTAATTGTTCAGCTGACCTAGAATTTTTTGTTCCCACATTGTCTGTGGGTTTTATTTACCACGTTTCCACCCATACCAGCACATTCCTAGCAGAATAACACTACATGAATGAGTGCTTTCCTGAGCTCTGCTCAGATCTCACTCTCCAGCACCTAAAAAGACAGCAAGGACTAGGTTAGGCCTCCTGTGTCTCAGAGCCGTAGACTCTCCCCACTGTCCATATCCTAGGAGTCTGGGAGAGGTAGGGCCCCATCCCCTCCAGCCTGTGTCTATCACCAGTAACATAGGAACCTGGACCTCCAGAATCCCATAGCAGTGCTCTTCTCCCAGGCTGTCCCCAGGCTCCACTCAGTAACCAAAGCCTGACACACTACGATCCACTCTGCAGAACTGCAACAGCAGAGGCACAGAAAGTTAGGGTTAGGGTCAAAGACAGTCCAAGAGAGATGGCAAAACCAGACAGGAAACTGCTGGTGCACAACCCTACAGCCCATGCAGCTGCAGGGACCATTGTAGCCCCGTCCCACACTTAACAGAGGAGTGCCCGCCATCTGAGGAAGCAAAGCACAGGACCAAGAGGCCATCATAGAAAATCCATCAGCACCTACCTCGAGTTTGCGGGACACAAGCGTCAGCGCTGCAGGGTCCAGGTTGGAGGCTGCCAGCACCTCATTGAACTGCACCTCTTTCTTCTCCATAGCAGCATTCAGTGCCTGCAGCTTACGTTCCAGTACCAAGTTCTTGAAGCCTGTCTTCTGCTGCACCTCCTGGATGGCTGCAGTAAACTTCTGGTAGAGCTCATCCCTCTCTTGCTGCACCTGAGGAGATTAGGCTAGTTAGGTGAATCTCCCCTGGGGATTTAGCACTGTGCCCTGGGAGAAATCACCTCCCCACTTGCTGCTTTCAGGGATGGGTTACTTTCACTATCTGCATAATCATGGCACTCATGCTATCCACACTGCCTGCACCCTACCCTCTGTTCACAGAAGCAAAGGTGGGCAGCTGCACATGTCAGCAGGCAGGAGGCAAGTTGGCAAGGAGGAGATCCTTGAAAGAGCCAGAGCAGTCCTCCCCTGAAATCCACTCCTCAAAGCAGCTGGGGTAGGGGTGGGGGGAGGAATAAAGCAGAAAAAAACACAATACACTCTTCTCTAGAAGAGTGAATGTGTGTAAGTTACTATCCACCACAGCAGAGAAACAGGAGAGACCCAGAGCTTCTAGCAACCACACAACCACCCAGAATCAGCTCCAGCCTCAGCTCCAGCAGCTCATGGGGCAGAGCTATACACGCACCTGCCTGCCTTAGCCAGCAGGAGCAGAACCACAGTGAAGAGACTCTCCATTATTTACATGAGCCTATTCTCAAAGTCCAAAAACCTGAAGAAGAAAGCAGAGACCAGCTGAGCAGCTTCTGAAGGAGAAGACAACAGGGACCAGCTGAGCAGCTCCGGAACAACTCCAGGCACCCTCCTCAACCTCCCCTCCCTCCCCCAACTGCCAGCACCAGAAACCACTAGAGAACTCTGAGGGATCTTGGCCACCCCTCAACCACAGAGCATCCAGAACAGCTGATCAGAACAGCACATCCACTTACTCAAGCAGTGTAGCTGAGCACGCAACGCAACAAAGAGGGACCCAGGTGGGCACTCAGCATAGGTAAGACCAGAAGCCATCCCAAAAGGTAGCAGGGCCTATTTACACAAAGTCAGGTACATAGGCCTGCACTGGAAGTGCTAATCTCACCTCCCATGTCAGGACAGATTATGGATTAGATTTGACTGATGTATTCTTGATTGGCTTTACCAGCCTCAAAAGAGCCGTATTTTGGTGTTGACTATTGTTGCCTTTGATGTTTCCCAATTTACAGGGCCTTTGTCTTTTTTTACCATCATTATTGGGGGCAGGGTCTCACTAGGCCCCAGGCAGACCTGCAACCCATTTCAGACCAGAAATAGCCTCCAAGTTAACAAGATCAAGAAGGAGAGCAACACATACCTTTGGGGCCTTTGATTTTATGAGATTAACTGTTTTAATTGCCACTCTTGCATAAATACTCCTTGCTGGTTTTGATTAAATGTGTATATTGCTCAGCTGAATTCTGGAATTTTCCAGTGATTTGTTCCACCCAGTCTACTAGAATACTTGCATAGCAAGCAAACTCAACACCGAGGGTCACTTCTGCTGTTACTCTGGGAGTAATATAAGAGCCACACCTGGCACCTTAAGCTCTTACCCTGAAGATATATAAAGCTGGATTTACATATCTAAGAACACGGGAGATAATGAGAAAATTCAAGCATTAAAATTAACTCAAGATGCAAAATTCTCTACATTATAATATAAAAATCAAGACAATATAATTCCCCCAAAATTATAAATCCATCAGAAATGCCCTCCAGCGAGACTGATTTAGATGAAATGACTGACAAAGATTTTTTAAAAATATTATATTTATGTTCAAAGGAATCAAAGAAGAAAAGTTCTGAAGAACACAGGAAACCAACTTAATGAAATAAGGAGGTCATTACAAGACATGAGTAAAGAAATAGAAATAGGGGCTGGAGAGATGGCTTAGCGGTTAAGGTGCTTGCCTGGGAAACCTAAGGACCCAGGTTTGATTCTCCAGTGCCTATATGAAGCCAGATGCACAAGGTGGTACATGAATCTGGAATTCCTTTGCAAGGGCTGCAGGCCCTGGTATGCCCATCCCTCACCCCCTCTGTATTTACCTATCTCTCTCTCTCTCTCTCTCTCTCTCTCTCTCTAATAAATAAATAAAATATATTTTAAAAAATTTTTAAAAAAGAAATAGAAATAATGAAAAAATACCAATCAGAAACACTAGAAGTGAGCTGGGCGTGTGCCACCATGCCTTTAGTCCTAGCACTCAGGAGGCAGAGGTAGGAGGATCGCCATGAGTTTGAGGCCACCCTGAGACTACAGAGTGAATTCCAGGTTAGCCTGAGCTAGAGTGAGACCCTACCTTGAAAAAAAAAAAAAAGAAAGAAAGAAAAAAAGAAAGAAAGAAATACTAGAATGAAAAACAGAGAAAGTCAAATAAAAAACTCTGTAGAAAGTCTCACCACTAAAATGGATAAAGGAGAGGACAGAATATCTAAACTAGAAGACCAGGTAGCAGATCTAATACAGTCCACCAAAGAGAAGGACAAACTAATAGGAAGGCATGAATGGGAATTTCAAGACATTCAGGGCACTATGAAGAGATCAAACATAAGAATTCAGGGTATTGGTGGGTGTGGTGGTGCACGTCTTTAATCCCAGCACTCGGGAGGCAGAGGTAGGAGGATTGCAGAGAGTTCAAGGCCATCCTGAGGCTGCATAGTGAATTCCAAGTCAGGCTGAGCTCACCCTGAGCTAGAGTAAGATCCTACCTGGGAAAACCAAAAGTAAAAATTTTAACAAAGAATTTGTGGTATAGATTTATTTTGTGCTGACTTCACTCTCCATTGGAGAAGTTGCTTCTCTTATTCAGATGGACACAAATCCGGAGAGAATAAGTCCATTGCACCTCCCCAGGACCCCAGCTGAAACCAAGGTAACTGGTGAAATAAGCAAGAGTGCTGCTTTCTTGGTGAACCTGGTCCCAGAACAAAAGTGAAGGAGATAGACACAGAGAACACTCAACTCCTACCAAACCAGTTATCCAGAAATACAGAGGCTCCCAAGACCTCACCACTGAAGTAGACCTAAAATGAACCCAACATGGCTCAGGGAAATTTGTGGAAGACGGGACAGAAAGATTGTTAGAGCCACATGCTGGTACACAGAGACCTCTTACCCATAACTGATGGCTAACTCCACAATGCACAACCCATATGCTCCAATGAAGAGGGTCCTATGGAGGGGGGAGGACAGGGAAGAGGCTAATGATGGTACCAACATGACTGTATACACCTTGTGTACATAACTAATTAAAAAAAAAAAAAAGAATTCAGGGCATAGGAGGAGGAGAAGAAATTCACTCCAAAGGTATAACAAGTATTTTCAACAAAATCATAGAAGAAAACTTCTCCCAAGTAGGGAAAATGATGCCAGTACAGATACAGGAAGCCTATAGAATGCCAAAAAGACAAAATCAGGAAAGAAATTCTCACCATCATATTTTAATTAAACTACAAAGCACACAAACCAAAGAAAATATAAAGCAGAGAAAAAAATCAAGTCACACTAGAGTACTGAGTAACATCTCAATCACACCTTCCAAGGCTCAGGGTCTAATGAGGAAGAGGTAGCAGAAAGAATGTAAGAGCCAAAGAAAGGGTAGGACTCCATACAACGTGCTCCCTCCAGACATAAAATTGCCTGGATATCCATGACCTCATAGTACTTGACAAGACCATCATAAGAGGAGGAAAAGATCATGACACCAAAATAAAAGAGAGACTGATTGAAATGGAGAGGGGATATGATGGAGAATGGAATTTCAAAGGGGAAAGTGGGGGGGGGGGGGGTTGTATTACCATGGGATATTTTTTATAATCATGGAAAATGTTAATAAAAATTGAAAAAAAAAGACCAAGTCACATACAAAGGCAAGCTCATCAGGATAACAGCAGATTACTCAACACAAACTTTGAAAGCCAGAAGGGCTTGGAATGATGTATTCCAAGTTCTGAAAGATAATAACTGCCAACCAAGATTACTTTATCCTACAAAGATATCCATTCAAATAGATAGAAAAATAAGGACTTTCCATAACAAAAACAGGCTAAAGGAATATATAAAGACAAAATCAGCTCTATAGAAAATACTTGGAAGAATCCTCCATGCAGAAGAGAAAGAAAAGCACACATATAAGGAACATGGAAAAAACAAACCATGCTCAAATACTAGTTAACACAAGAGAGCAAAGGTAAAACTGGAAGAGCAACAAAACAAAAAACAATGGAAAAAATAAATACACACCATTCAATAATAACTCTTAGTATCAATGGCCTCAATGCCCCAACCAAAAGACACAGGTTTGCAGACTGGGTTGAAAAGCAAGATTCTTGAGCTAGAGAGATGGCTTAGCGGTTAAGAGCTTGCCAGTGGAGACTGAGAACCCAGGTTCGAGGCTCAATTTCCCAGGACCCACGTTAATCAGATGCACAAGGGGACACACACATCTGGAATTCGTATGCAGTGGCTGGAGGCCCTGGCATGCCCATTCTCTCTCTCTATCTGCCTCTTTCTCTCTCTGTCCGTTGCTCTCAAATAAATAAATAAAATAAACAAGTTTGTTTTTTTTTTAAAGCAGGATCCTTCAATTTGCTACCTCCAAGAAACACCTTTCCACAAAAGATGGACACTATCTTAGGGTGAAAGGTTGGAAAATGGTGTTTCATGCAAGTGGGCCTAGAAAACAAGCAGGTGTCACTATCCTAAGATCTGACAGGGTAGACTTCAGACCAACATTAGTTAGGAAAGATAAGAAAGGACACTTTATACTGATTAAAGGAACACTCCAACAGAGGGATGCAATCCTAAACATATGCACCTAACATGGGAGCTCACAATTTTATCAAACACTACTAGAACTAAGCTCACATATAACACCAAACACAGTTGTAGTAGGTGACTTCAACACCCCACTCTCATCAACTGACAGGTCATCCCAGCAAAACATAAACAGAGAAGCATCTGGATTAAATGAGGTCATAGAACAAATGGATCTAACAGATATCTACAGAACATTTCACCCTAATGCTACAGAATACACATTCTTTTCAGCAGCACATGGAACATTCTCTAAAATAGACCATATATTAGGACACACAGCAAATCTTAACAAATACAAGAAAAGGGAAATAATTCCTTACACTCTATCTGATCACAAGGGGATTAAACTACAAATCAACAGCATGGAAAGCTATAGAGCATATACAAAATCATGAAAACTAAATAATATACTACTAAATGACGAATGGGTCAATGAAGAAACCAAGAAGGAAATAAAAAAATTCATAGAGTCAAATAATAATGAGAACACAACATACCAAACCATTTGGGACACAATGAAGGCCATCCTAAGAGTATAATTTATAGCTTCATAGTGCCTGTATTAAGAAGTTAGAAAGGTCGCTAGTAAACAACTTAATGCTCTACTTTAAAGCCTTGGAAAAAGAAGAACAAGACAAACCAAAAATCAGTAGACAGGAAGAAATAATAAGATTAGGGCAGAAATTAATGAAGTAGGAAAAAAAAAACAGAAAAACTTGAAGCTTTTCCACTAAAATCAGGAATAAGACAAGGGTGTCCACTGTCCCCACTTTTATTTAATATAGTACTGAAAGTCTTAGCCATAGCAATAAGGCAAGAGACACACATAAAAGGGATATAAACTGGAAAGGAAGAGAGAGAATTATCATTATTAGCAGATGATATGATTCTATACATAAAGAATCCTAAAGATTCTACCAGTAAACTGTTAGACCTGATAAACACCTATAGCCATGTAGCAGGATACAAAATAAACACACAGAAATCAGTAGCCTTCCTATGTGCTAACAACAAACATGCAGAGGATGAAAATCAGAGAATCACTCACATTCACAATTGCAACAAAAAAATAAAGTACCTTTGAATAAACCTAACCAAGTAAGTGAAGGATCTCTACAGTGAAAACTTTAAAACACTCAAGACAGGAATTGCAGAGGACACTAGGAAATGGAAAGATATCCCATGTTCTTGGATTGGAAGAATCAACATTGTGAAAATGTCAATCTTACCAAAAGCAATCTGCACATTTAATGCAATCCTCATCAAAATTCCAATGGTGGTCTTCATGAAAATAGAAGAGCAATCCTAAAATTCATTTGGAAGCACAAAAAAAAACCCTCAAATATCGAAAGCATTTTTGAACAACAAAAATGAGGCTAGTGGTGACGGGTGTGGTGGCACACACCTTTAATCCCAGCACTCAGGAGGCAGAGGTAGGAGGATTGCCATGAGTTTGAGTCCACCCTGAGACTACCTAGTGAATTCCAGGCCAGCCTGGGTTAGAGTGAGACCCTACCTCAAAAACCCAAAATAATAATAATAATAATAAGGCTGGTGGTATCACCATGCCTGATTTTAACCTATATTAGAGCCATAGTAACAAAAACAGAATGGTACTAGAAAAAAAAAAAAAAAGACACATAGATTAATGGAACAGAATAGAGGACTCAGGTGGAAGTCCAGGTAGCCACCTGATCTTCAACAAAAAAGACAAAATACTCATTGGAGAAAAGACAGCCTCTTCAGCAAATGGTGCTGGGAAAACTGGATATGTATCTGTAGAAAGATGAAAATAGAACCTTATCTCTCTCCATGCATAAGAATTAAGTCCAAATGGACTAAAGACCTTAACATCAGACCTGAAACTCTGAAGCTGCTAGAGGAAAAAGTAGAGGAAACCCTTCAACATACTGGTCTTGGCAAAGACTTTCTGAATATAATCCCAGTTGCTCAGGAAATAAAACCACTGATCAACTGCTGGGACCTCATGAAATTACAAAGCTTTTGCATAGCAAAGAGCACTGTGAATAGAGTAAAGAAGCAACCTACAGAATGGGAGAAAATCCTTGCCAGCTATATATCTGACAGAGGATTAATATTCAGGACATAAGGCTATACAAAGAACTCAAAAGACTAAATAATAAGAAATCAAACAACCCAATTAAAAAATGGGCTATAGCTAAGCGTGGTGGCGCACGCCTTTAATCCCAGCACTCGGGAGGCAGAAGGAGGATCACCATGAATTCAAGGCCACCCTCAGACTACATAGTGAATTCCAGGTCAACCTGGAATAGAATGAGACCGTACCTTGAAACACACACACACACACAAGGGGAGGGGGTGGCTAGAGAAATAGAGAGTTCTCAAAAGAAGAAATACAGGGCTGGAGAGATGGCTTAGAGGTTAAGCGCTTGCCTGTGAAGCCTAAGGACCCCGGTTCGAGGCTCGGTTCCCCAGGTCCCACGTTAGCCAGATGCACAAGGGGGCGCACGCGTCTGGAGTTCGTTTGCAGAGGCTGGAAGCCCTGGCGCGCCCATTCTCTCTCTCCCTCTACCTGTCTTTCTCTCTGTGTCTGTCACTCTCAAATAAATAAAAAATAAAAATAAAAATAAAAAAAAGAAGAAATACAGATGGCAAATAAACATCTAAAAAAATGTTCTACATCCTTAGCCATCAGGGAAATACAAATTAAAACTACTTCGAGATTCCATCTCACTCCTGTCAGAATGACTACCATCAAGAAAACAAATGACCATAAATGCTAACGAAGATGAAGAAAAAGAGGAACCCTTCCACACTGTTGGTGGGAATGCAATCTGGTCCAGCTATTGTGGAAATCAGTGTGGAGGTTCCTGAACAAGCTAAAAATAGATTTACCATATGACCCAGCTATAGCACTTCTAGGCATATATCCTAATGACTCTTCTCACTACCTTAGAGATACTTGCTCACCCATATTCATTGCCGCTGTATTCACAATAGCTAGGAAATGAAGCAGCTAGATGGCCCTCAACTGATGAGTAGATAATGAAGATGTAGCACATTTACACAATGGAGTTCTTTCTACTCAGTGGTAAAGAAAAATGAAATTTGCAGGAATATGGATGGATCTGGAAAGGATTAGACTTAGTGAGTAACCCAGGCCCAGAAAGCCAAACGTCACATGTTCTCTCTCTTATGTGGATCCTAGACACAAATGATTGGACTTCTATGTGAGTTGGAATAAAACTCAGTAGCAGAGGCCAGTAAGCTAGAAAGGGGATGTAAAGGAGATAGAAAGGGGAGGGACAGACTTAATAGGATGGTATTGTATATATGAAGGCCTAAGTGAGGTCAGGGGAAGAGATTGAGTAAAGGAAAGGTGGGGGAGGGCCAATCAAAATCTAAGAGGATATGAGTAAGTCATATGAAAACCTACTTTTTTTGGACAATGGCACACTCAGAAGCCATAGATTGTTACTAGAAAATTTACAGTGCCAGGGTTGGGATACCTTCCAGTGAGTTGTTGTCCAAGAATGTCAGTGATACCCCCAAAACATTACAGGGCATTGCCAAGGCTCTTGGTTTCCCACCGGGAATAGATGGTAAGACCCTATTGCTGAAGACTCCACATACTTGGGCTGCAAGGTTACTGAGAACTCCTGCTGGAGCTGAGCTGAAAACCTCCTCCATGTAAACCACTTGACAGAAAGCTGAAAAAAAGCTATACTGCATGCAGTTCAATGGGAGAGACAAAAATCACCAGTGGAGATACTCAACAGTGGACACTGCAAGCCTTAAATTTGGCCAGCCAGGCCAAATGAGCCAATGGGTGCAATAGTGGCATGTCTGTTATGTGGGAAAACAACTGCTCTCTCATTGGACTGGAGACCCACTCCATGGGAGGGAATACATCCCTGATACTGAAAACCTACAACACGGATAGTCATGAGCCCTAGAGTGTAATGTCTGCTGGTGTCTGGCTAAATGTATATACTATGCTCACCAAACTGCCCAGTAAGCACTTCTCTTAAAGTTCATACCCATATATTAATGCTACTCTCACTTCTGGTTAGAGAAGCTTATCTTTTCAGATGGCAGTGACCTTAGGATGACTCAGAAGGCACCATGGTGATAAGTGACAGAGGAGTGCTCAGCACTGAAACATCTCTATCACACCTTCCAAGACTCTGGGTCCATAGTGGAAGAGTTAGCAAAAAGAACGTAAGAGCCAAAAGAAGGGTAGGACTCCTTACAATGTGCTCCTCAAGACACTACATGGCCTGGATATCCATGACCTCGCAGTGCCTGGCACTACCTACACAAGACTATCATAATAGCAGGAAAAGATGATGACATCATAATAAAAGACTGATTGAGATGGGTAAGGGGTATGATGGAGAGTGAAGTTGCAAAGGAGAATATGGGGGGAGGGAGGGAATTACCATGGGTTATTATCTATAATTATGGAAGTTGTTAATAAAAAAATTAAAATAAATAATAATTAGGGCTGGACATGGTGGTGCATGCCAGCACTTGGGAGGCAGAGGTAGGAGGATTGCTATGAGTTCAAGGCCACCCTGAGACTATGTATTGAATTTCAGGTCAGCCTGGAGACCCTACCTCAAAAAAACAAAAATAATAAATAAACAAAGAGAGAAGCATCTGGATTAAATGAGGTCATGGAACAAATGGATGGACCTTACAGATATCTACAGAACATTCCATCCAAATGCTGCAGAAACATTCTTTTCAGCAGCACATTAAACTTTCTATAAAATAGACCATATATTAGGACAAAAAGCAAATCTTAACTAATAACAGGAAAACTGAAATAATTCCTTGCATTCTATCTGATTACAATGGGATTAAACTATAAAGCAACAGCAAGAAAAGCTACAGAGGGTATTGTGGCACATGCCTTTAATCCCAGCACTTGGGAGGCAGGGGAAGGAGGATTGCCATGAGTTTAAGACTGCCCTAAGACTACATAGTGAATTTCAGGCCAGCCTGGGCTAGAGCTAAACCCTACCTCAAAAAAATGCTATAGAGTAAACATAAAATCATGAAAACTAAACAATACATGAATTACAATGAATGGGTCAATAAAGAAATCAAAAAAGGGGCTGGAGAAATGGCTTAGTGGTTACAGCAATTGCCTGCAAAGCCTAAGGACTCAGATTCAACTCTCCAGAACCCATGTAAGCCAGATGCACAAGGTGGCACATGTGTCTGGAGTTCATCTGCAGTGGCTAGAGGCCTCCACATGCCCATTCTTGCTCATTCACACACACACAAACTCTCTCTCTCTCTCTCTCTTTCTCTCTCTCTCTCTCTCTCCCTCTGTACCTGTCTCTTTTTCAAATAAATAAAATATTCAAAAAACAGGGGGCTTGGGCTGGAATGGCTTAGTGATTAACGCATTTGCCTACAAAACCAAAGGACCCAGGTTCAATTCCCCAGGACCCATGTTAGCCAGCTACACAAAGGGCACACACATCTGGAGTGTGTCTGCAGTGGCTGGAGGCCCTGGCACACCCATATTCATTCATTCTCCCTCTCTCTCTCTCTCTCTCTCTCTCTTTTTCTGTCATATAAATAACAATAAAAATAAAAATAAATAAACAGGGCTGGAGAAGATGGCTTAGCAGTTAAGGTGCTTGCCTGCAAAGCCAAAGGACCCCAGTTTGATTCCCCAGTATCCATGTAAGACAAATGCACAAGGAAGCACATTTGTCTGGAATTCATTTGCAATGGCTGCAGGTCCTGACACACCCATTCTCTTTCTCTCTGCCTCTCTCAAATAAAAAACAAACATAAAAAAAAAGCAAAGAAATTAGAAAGGTCACAAGTAAACAACTTAATACTTCACCTTAAGACCTTGGAAAAAGAAGAACAAGGCAAACCAAAATTCAGTAGATGGAAGAAATAATAAAGATTAGGGCAGAAATTAATGAAATAAAAACCAAAATATAATAATATAAAAAAAGAATGAAACAAAGACTTGCTTCTTTGAAAGGATAAACAAGATTGAAAAACCCTTAGCAAATGTGACAAAAAACAAGACAAAAGAGAAACAAATTATCAAAAATTAAAGATAAAAAAGGCAACATTATACCAGATACCAATGAAACTCAGAAAATCATAAGGACATATTTTAAGAACATATATTCCACTAATTTGAAAATCTGAAATGGATGATTTCCCAGACTTATATGACCTACCAAAATTTAATTAAAATGAGATAAACCATTTAAACAGAGCTATACCAAGCATTGAGATAAAAGCAGTTACAAAAATCTTCCAACTAGAACTTGAGAGATGGCTTAGCAGTTAAGGTGTTTGTCTGCAAAGTCAATGGACCTGGATTAGATTCCCCAGGACCCATGTAAGCCAAATGCATAAGGTGTTGTATGCATCTGGAGTTAGTCTGCAATGGCTGAAGGCCCTTGTGTGCCCATTCTCTCTATTTTCCAGTTTCTCTCTCTTTCTCTCCTACTCTCTCTCAAATAAATAAATAATAATACAAATTGTTTTAAAATCTCCTAACTAAAAAAAGCCCAGGTCCAGATAGATTCGCTGGTAAATTTTACTACACTTTCACAGAAGAGCTAACACTAATGCTTCCCAAACTTTTCATAAAATAGAAAAGGAATGAATACTACCAAACTCCTATGAAGCAGCATTACCCTGATTCTAAAACCAAGCAAAGACAGAACAAAAAAAGAAAATGACAGACTAATAGATACAAAAGTTCTCAACAAAATACTGGCATACAGAATATAAGAATATATCAAAAAGATCATTCAGGGACTGGAAAGATGGCTCAGCAGTTAAGGTACTTGCCTTCAAAGCCTAGTAATCCAAGTTCAATTTCCCAGTACCCATGTAAAGCCAGATGCACAATGGTGCATGCATCAGGAGTTTGTTTGCAGTGGCTGGAGTCCCTGGTATGCTTATTCATTCTCTCTCTCTTTTCTCTAGCTTTCTATGCTTGCAAATAAATAAATAAAAAGATTTTAAAAAAAAAAGATCATTCATCCCAATCAAGTAGGCTTTATCCCAGAGATGCAGGAATGGTTCAACATATGCAAATCAATAAATGTGTTATACCATATAAATGGAATGAAGGACAAAAATCATATGATCAACTCAATATATACAGAAAAGGCATTTCACAAAATCCAACATCCCTTCATGGTAAAAGTCCTGAAGAAACTGGGAACAGAAGGAACATATCTCAATATAACAAAGGCTAATTACGACAAACCTACAGCCAACATAATAATAAATGGAGAAAAATTTGAAGCTTTTCCACTAAAATCAGGAATAAGACAAGGGTGTCCACTGTCCCCACTTTTATTTAATATAGTACTGAAAGTCTTAGCCATAGCAATAAGGCAAGAGGCACACATAAAAGGGATACAAACCGGAAAGGAAGAGATCAGCTTATCATTATTAGCAGATGATATGATTCTATACATAAAGAATCCTAAAGACTCTACCAGTAAACTGTTAGACCTGATAAGCACTTTTAGCAATGTAGCAGGATACAAAATAAGCACACAAAAATCAGTAGCCTTCCTATATGCTAACAACAAACACACAGTGGATGAAATCAGAGAATCACTCCCATTCACAACTGCATCAAAAAAAAGTACCTTGAAATAAACCTAACCAAGGAAGTAAAGGATCTCTACAATGAAAACTTTAAAACACTCAAGAGAAAAATTGCAGAAGACATTAGGAAGTGGAAAGACATCCCATGTTCCTGGATTGAAAGAATCAATATTGAGAAAATATCAATCTTACCAAAAGCAATCTACATATTTAATGTAATCCCATTAAAATTTCAATGGCATTCTTCATAGAAATAGAAAAACAAATCCTAAAATTCATTTGGAAGTACAAAAAAAAAAAAAACAAACCAAATATCCAAAAACAATTTTGAGCAAAAATAAGGCTGGCAGTATCACCATCCCTGATTTTAAGATATGTTACAAAGCAATAGTAACAAGAACCACATGGCACAAAAACAGACATGTAGAACAATAAAACATAACACAGGAACCAGATATAAATCCAGGCAACAACAGATATCAACAAAATGCCAAAAATATTTATTGGAGAAAAAACAGCTTCTTTTAAAAATGATACTAGGAGCTGGGCATGATGGTGCATGCCTTTAATCCCAGCACTCAGGAGGCAGAGGTAGGAGGATCACCATTAAGTTCGAGGCCACCCTGAAAGTACATAGTGAATTCCAGGTCAGCCTGAGCTAGAGCAAGACCCTACCTTGGAAAACCATTAAAAAAAAAAGAAGAAGAAGAAAAAGAAAAATGATGAATGCTAGGAAAACTGGGTATCTATGTGTAGAAGGATAAAAATAGATTCTCTCTCTATGCACAAGAATCAAGTCCAAATGGATCAAAGACTTTAATATCAGACCTGAAATTGCTAGAAGAAAAAATAGGGGAAGCCCTTCAACATATTGGCATAGGCAACAACTTCTGAATATATCCTACTTGCTCAGGAAATAAAAACACAAATCAATCACTGGAACCTCGAGAAATTAAGCCAGGTGTGGTGGCACATGCCTTTAACCCCAGCACTTGGGAGGCAGAGGTGTAGGTGGATCGCCATGACTTTGAGGCCACCCTGAGACTACATAGTGAGTTCCAGGTCAGCCTGGACTGGAGTGAGACCCTACCTCAAAAAAAAAAAAAAAAAAATTACAAAGCTTTTGTACAGCAAAGGACACTGTGAATAGAGCAAAGAGCCAACCTACAGAATAGGAGAAAATCTTTGCCAGCTATACATCTGACAGAGAATTAATATCCAGGATATACAAAGAACTCAAAAAAACTAAATAAGAAATCAAACAACCCAATTTAAAAAAATGGTTTGTGGAACTAAATAGAGAGTTCTCAAAAGAAGAAATACAGATGGCCTGTAAAGATCTAAAAAATGTTTTACAACCTTAGTCATCAGGGAAATGCAAATTAAAACTACTCTGAGATTCCACCTCACTCCTGTCAGAATGGCTGTCATCAAGAAAACAAATGACAATAAATGCTGGCGAGGATGTGGAAAAGAGGAACCCTTCTACACTGTTGGTGGGAATGTAATCTGGTACAGCCATTGTGGAACTCAGTGTGGAGGTTCCTAAAATTGATCTACCATATGACCCAGCTACAGCACTCCTAGGCATATATGCTAAGGACTCATCCCATTTCCTTAGATACTTGCTCAACCATGTTTATTGCCACTCTATACACAATAGCTAGGAAATGGAACCAGCCTAGATGTTCCTCAACTGATGAGTAGATAATGATAATGGATAAATGGATGTTTATACAATGTACAAATGTATAAATGTACATTTATACAATGGAGTTAATTCAGTAGGAAAGCAGAAAATAAATTATGAAATTTGCAGGGAAATGGATGGATCTGGAAAACATTATAATACGTAAAGTAAAGCAGGTCCAGAAAGCCAAATGTTTCATGTTTTCTCTCATATGTTGATCCTAGCTATAAATGTTTAGATTTCTACATGAGTTCAAAGGAAAGTCAATAGCAGAAGCCAGTAAGCTAGAAAGGGGCTATAAGGGAGGGAGGAGAGGGGAGGACTTAAGTAGATGGTAATGTATATATGTAAGTAGGTGAACAAATTACTGGGGATGCAATGGCCTAAGTGAGGTCAGGGGAAAGAATTGAGCAAAAGAAGGGTAGGGAAATGGTTTATCAAAATATAAGATGGAAGCTGGGCATGGTGATGCATGCCTTTAATCCCAGCACTTGAGAAGCAAAGTTAGGAGGATCACTGTGAATTTGAGGCCACTGAGACTATATAGTGAATTCCAGGTCAGCCCAAGCTAGAGTGAGACTACCTTGAAAAAAAAAAAATTAAAATGGTATGAATAAGCCATATGGAAACCTACTTTTTTGGTTCATGGTACACTCAGAAGCCATAGATTGGTACTAGGAAATTTTCAGTGCCAGAGATAGGATACTTTTTGATGAATTGTGGCCAGGGAGGTCCCAGATGCCCCATTACATTACAGGCTATTGCAAAGGCTCTTGGTTTCCCACCAGCAATGGATGGTATGACCCTATTGCTGAAGACTACATATACAAGGTCACTGAGAAATCAAGCTGGAGCTCAACAGAAAAACTCCTTGTGAACTAGCTGAGAGAAAGCTGGAAAAAGCTATGCTGCATATAGCCCTATGGAAGAGAGAAGTCATTAGCAGTGGTAAGCAACAGTGAATATTGCAAGCCTTAAGTATGGCCAGCCAGGCCAAATGAGACAACTGGTGCAATAGTGGCATGTCTGTTATGGGGAAATCAACCACTCTCTAGTTGGAATGAAGGCCTGCTCCACAGGAAGGAATACGTGCCTGATACTGAAAACCTAGTCAAAAACCTTTGGCAGGAGAGGTCATGAACCCTAGAGGAATAACACCTGCTGTTGTCTGGGTAAATGCATATATTATGTTCACCAAACTGCCCAGTAAGCACTTTTTTAATGTCCATACCCTTATATTAATGCAACTTTCATTTTTGTATAGAGAAGCCTTTCTTTTCAGATGGCAGTGACCACTCAGATGATTCAAAAGGCACCATAGTACTGAGAAGAAGTGACAGAGGGGTTTTTAGCACTGAGATATCTCTATCACACCTTCTAAGCCTTAGGATCCATTGTGGAAGAGGTGGCAGAAAGAATATAAGAGCCAAAAGAAGGATAGGACTGTTTACAATGCAATTTTCCAGACACAAAATGACCTGGATACCCATGACTTCACAGCCTGGTATTACCTACACAAGACCCTCATAATAGGAAGAAAAGATGATGACATCAAAATAGAAGAGAGACTAGGGGCTGGAGAGATGGCTTAGTGGTTAAGCATTTGCCTGTGAAGCCTAAGAACCCTGGTTCGAGGCTCAATTCCCCAGGACCCACGTTAGCCAGATGCACAAGGGGACACACACATCCAGAGTTCACTTGCAGTGGCTGGAGACCCTGGTGTGCCCATTCTCTCTCTCTCTCTCTCTCTCTCTCTCTCTATCTCTATCTATCTATCTATCTATCTATCTATCTATCTATCTATCTGCCTCTTTGTCTCTCTCAAATAAATAAATAAACAAAAAATTTTAAAAAAATAAAAGAGAGACTAATTGAGAGTGGGGAAAGCTATGATGGAGAGTGGATATATGAAGGGGAAAGTGGGGGAAGGGAAGGAATTATCTATGTTTATTGTCTATAATTATGGAAGCTGTCAATAAAAAAAGTTAAAAAAAAAAAAAGAGGGCTAAAGAGATGGCTTAGAGGTTAAGACACTTGTTTGCAAAGCCAAAGGATCCAAGTTTGATTTTCTAGGATCCATGTAAAGCCAGATGCACAAGGTTGCACATGCATCTAGAGTTCGTTTGTAGTGGCTGGAGACAGTGTGCCCATTCTCTTTATCTGCCTCTCTCTCTCTCTCTCTCAAATAAATTAATTAAATTTTAAAATTTTTTTTTAAAAAGAATGGGCAGAAGAGTGATAGTGTGGAACACTTGGTGTTCTGCTCTGGCTACCACAGGGAATGCATGGGACGCTGTATAGGCACATACATGTGCATACACCACATATATCACCCACCTCTCTCTCTCTCTCTCTTTCACATTCATGCACACACAATCAAATAACTAAAACATTAGAAAGAAAAAGGAGGCTGCTTTCTATGGCAACATGAGTACACTGTGAGATTAAGATGTAAGTTAAAGGACTAGGGAGATGGCTCAGGGGGTAAGAGGACTTGGCATGCAAGCATGAGGACCTAAGTTCATACCTAGAACCCACATTTAAACAAGAAGCTGAGCATGGCCACACATACCTGTACCTCAATCCCAAGGGGAGCACACACAGAAGAATCACTGGGGCTCATTGGTCAGAATGACCAACAATGGCAGCTCCAGCAACAGGATAGGATGCCCAGTGTTCTCCGCTGGCCTCTATACATGTGTGCACAGATGTGTACCTCTATACACACGTGAATACACTACACACACACACACACAAGCACGAAGGTGTAAGTTGCTTGGAGGAGGATCAGAAATTAAAGGTAAGCCATGGCTACATAGTTAAAGCCAGCCTTGGATACAAAAGATCCTGTTTAAAAATAAATAATAAAATATACAAGTTGCTTTTATGGTATGGTCCCATTTTTGTAAAGTACCTCAACAGTAGAGCATGTAGGAAGAGACCAGCATGGGGGACTACACCACCATGCACCATTGTAAGCAGCAGGTGGCTGATGTTTCTTTATAAATTTGAGGGTTCCATGTCTTCTTTACCACGTACAACATTCAGATGAAATCCCAGAGGCTCCTCCACATGTTGAGAGGCCAGTTTCTGAGAAGACACTGCCCAACAAGAAGACTTGTCCTCAAGAGACCTTAGACCGTCTACAAAACACATAAAAGCTACATGTATGCCAGGCATGGTGGTACACACCTATAATCCTAGCATTTGTAAGGATGAGGTAGGAGGATCGCCGTGAGTTCAAGGCCAGCTTAGAGCTAGCTACACAGTGAGTGCCAGGTCAGCCTGGACTAGAGTGAGACCCCTCCTGGGAGGGGGGGGAAGCTGTGTGTACATGTGCCTATAATCCTGAGAGTCTTCCTGGGGGGATGGGGGAAGCTGTGTGTATATGTGCCTGTAATCCTAACTATTTCAGAAGATAGAAGAGCCCAGGAATTCAAAACTAGGCTGAATAAAATAGTGAGACCTCCCTCTCCCATTTTCAAACAAAAAAGATGTGCAGAGTGTGGAGTAGGTACGAGGACCACCTGCTCACCTTGATGAACCGCTGCTCCAGCACTTCATGTTCCCACTTCAGATCTTTCAGCTCCTTCTCAGTAACTTTCAATCGTGCTTTCGTGCACTGGAGAGGAATTAAGGGAGTAAGGGACAGCAAATACCACATGCTTTTGGTAGACAAAGCCAGAAAGAATTACCAGTAACAACTGGCTGGAAGATTCCAGCAGCTGGGCTCCACCAGGCTATGATATAGAATGTGTGGAAAACTAGGGTCTACCCTACAGCAGCACCCACTTTACTGTCTCATCAGAGTCCAAAAGGGTCCAATATCACCATTCCTCCTTTCTGTCTTAAGTTAAAGGCTGAGCCTTGCTCATCTGGAGCCTCATGAGACATCTCCCCCATGTGCTTTCTCTCCTGAGCCCAGCAAAGTGTACACCAAGGAGGAGAATTCAGCAAGAAACTCACAATGAGGATCTCCTTGTCCCTTTCATAGTTCCCAAGCTTCTTCTGTATCTCATTCATCTCATCCTTTGCCTTCTGCAGAGGGTCTGCTAGGCGCCTGTTCTGCATGGACACCTCTGCCATCTCCCTCTCCAGGTGCTCTTCCTTCTTCCGCATGTCCTCCATCTGCTCCTGTTGGCATAGTGCAGGGGTGGCAGGGGCTCAGTCTGGGGATATGAGCTCTTTTATTTTACATTTATTTACATATGTTGGTGGGGGAAGGCAGGGCCTCTTGCCACTGCAAAGGAAAAAGTGCATGTACCACTTTTTTTGTTGTTGTTTTGCTTTTTTTGTTTTTCGAGGTAGGGTCTCACTCTGGCCCAGATTGACCTGGAATTCACTATGGAGTCTCAGGGTAGCCTTGAACTCATAGCGATCCTCCTACCTCTGCCTCCTGAGTGCTGGGATTAAAGGCGTGCGCCACCACGCCCGGCTCCACTTTATGTCTGGCTTAGGTGACTTGAAAATTAAACCTGGGCCTTGACATGCTTTGCAAGCAAGTGCTTTTAACCACTGAGCCACCTTCCCAGCCTCTACTTTTATTTTTTGGTGTATGTTGTTTGTGAGTGTGAGTGCATGCATGCCTTGGTACTCGTGTGGAGATGAGAGGACAACCTTGGGTGTCTGTCCTTACAGGGTCTCTGTTTTTCTCTGCTGTATGTACCAGGCTAGCTTCCTGGGATTCTCCTGTCTCTGCTTCCCATCTTGCCACAGGAGTGTTGGGATTACAGACACAAGGTACTGCATCAAGCTTACATTCAACATGGGCTCTAGGGATCCGAACTCAAGTTCACAGGCTTGTGCATCTCCCAGCCCTTGTGTTTCTTTCTGTATCTTTTTTTTTTTTTTTTTTTTTGAGGTAGGGTCTTGCTCTGGCCCAGGCCTAGAATTCACTATGTAGTCTCAGAGTGGCCTCTGACTCACAGCAATCCTCCTACCTCTGCCTCCCAAGTACTGGGATTAAAGGTGTGCATGACCATGCCTGGCATGTTTGTTGCTGTTGTTGTTTGGGGTTTTCTTGACACAAGGTCTCATGTATCCTAGGGTGGTTTCAAACTCACTATGAAGCCAGAGATGATTCTGAACTTCTGAATTGCCTATAAATCCCAAGTGCTAGGAGTACAGGAGTGTGCCACCATGCCCAGTTTATACAGTGCTGGGAATGGAACCCAGAACTACATGCATACTAGGCAAGACTCTACCAGCTAAGCTACATCCTCTGCTTATTTATTTATTTATTTTTATTTTTATTTTTATTTTATTTTTTGAGACAAAGTCTTACTACGTGGCCTAGGCTGGCCTCAAACTGATGATACTACTGCTTCAATCTCTTAAACCTACTAGGTCATAGTGAGTGATCTTTCTGATACATTGCCGTATTCTGTTTGCAAGTATTTTGTTGAGAAATTTGTTATCTATGTTAATCACAGGATAACAAGTTGGTGCCACCACACCCAGCTCAGGGTGCACTCTTAGTTAACATATAGATTCTGCCAGCTATATGCATGCTGAGGACCTGGGCTTGTTCTACATATGAACAGTGTTTCCAAAGTCTTAACTCATTCTGAATTACGTAGGAATGCAACTTCCATGAACACAGGAAGAGTACTTTGTTTAGATCAAGGTCCACTCTCTACTGTGGAAACCCTGCCAGCTGCCAGCACCTAGGAACTATGACAACTGCTAACTGCAGACACACTACAGCCAAAGTGTGGTGCCGACTGCAGCTCTGCCTGGACATGTACATGTCAGAACACCTTTATGGTACTCCTTCCCCGACACTACATTAGAGAAATGTCCAGATGAATTTCAGTTAATGGACAAGTTACATTACTTATGAATTCTGCTAGAGAAGAGTGTTGAGTCTGGTGGGGTTGAAGGCCGGTTCTACATGTCCTGGACTCTGAACATGGCTCCCAGCCCACAGCAGTACCTTGAGGGAATTGATGAGGGCCAGATTGTTGAGAGTGATGTCGTTATAGTAGTTCTTGATGTCAGTAAAGGCCTCCTCATGACGCTGCATCAACGTGTTGATCTGGCCATTCTTCCGCTCTTCCACTTCATGGATCTCAGTCTTCCTCCGCAGGTCAAGCTCATCTCTGAGCATCTTCATCTTCTTATCATACTTGCTTTCAATTTCTGAAAGGCAGCAGTGCACACAGCAGCTTAAAGAAAAGCAGATGTCTTGGGGCTACAAGAAAAGATGGAATGTTTGAGCAGTGCCCAAGAATACCACCAAGCTGAGAACAGAGGCTGCACAGACAGCTCTGCCAAAGAGCCGAAGCTTTTCCTGCTGGGACTCAAAGGTGATATTCAGCACACAAGCCATTACCATCTTGCCTTCACTCATGACAGCAACAGCCAATCACTGCCTGCTCTAAGACTCCCAACACTAATCCAAGTGAGCACTAAGCATGGTCTATGTGGCCATCCATCCAAACCACAGGCTTGATCACTAACCTATGGACTTGTGACACAGCCTTTTCAGACCAGGAGCCATGGAGAAGACTAAGAATGCTTCCCACAAGGCTGAAGGAAGTCCTGCCTGCTGTTAACTGCCCATTTTAGATAGCAGCAGGTTAACTACAGCTCTGCAAACTTACATGGCAATGAGTTGTTCTGGATTCTGAGTGAGTCTGTTAGCTTAAGAAATTCTCACTCACCGTGTGTGTGTGTATGATCTCTTATGAGTATTAAATTACCATGCTCTAATGGGAGAGGGTCCGACACCATACAGAATGCATGTGAGAAACTGACCTCGAACTTGTCTCTCAAAGTCGTTCCGCATCTTGGTTATCTCTTCGGCATGTTTCTGCACAGGTGAAAGTGGGTCATTACTAGACAGCCAGCCTGAGAGGCCCAATCCCGTTAGGCTGAGCCTGTTCCTCACCCCTGGGAAAATGCAACTTAGTAAACCACCTAGTGCTACTACTGGTAGCTGGTTTCCCCTCTCCTTTAGCTCATGGAGGATACCCCGAAGAACATGGCTTTGGTGGCCTTCACATTTCCTAATTCACTTCCCTCAGCAAAGTCACCTCTAAGCCCGATGTGACAAGCATGGGCACTGAACATGGCTTGGTTTCCCTGAGCAGCCATGTCTACAAAGAGCAGCAGGCTCTCCAGGAGCCTCACAAAGCTCCAGCTACTCCACCTCACTGGTGCTTAGAACAATATTCAAAGATGATGTTAAGAAGCAATTACATGTTATAGATTTGAATCAAAGCTTTACTTAGAGCCAGACGTGGTGGCTCATGCCTTTAATCCAAGCACTCAGGAGGCAGAGGTAGGAGGATCACTGTGAGTTCAAGGCCAGCCTGAGACTACATAGTGAATTCCAGGTCAGCCTGAGCTAGAGTGAGACCTACCTTGAAAAACCAAAAAAAAACAAAACAAAACAAAACAAAAATAAATAAGTAAAAAGTAAAAGCTTTACTTAACAGCACTGATCATGAATATCATGCCTCAGATTATGAGGACAGCCAATTCCAGAAAGCCTCAGGCTGTCCTCAAACTCACAGGGATCTTCCTACCTCAACCTCTCGAGTGCTGGGATTAAAGGCAGGCACCACAACACCTGGATTCTCTCTTCAGGACTTTTATCATGAAGGGATGTTGGATTTTGTCATATGCATTTTCTGCATATAATGAGATTTCTGTCCTTGACTCCATTTATATGCTGTATACATTTATTAGTTGTGTATGTTGAACCATCCTAGCATCTCTGGGTGAAAACCTACTAGGTCATGGTGAGTGATCTTTTTGATATGTTGCCATATTCTGTTGGTAAGTATTTTGTTGAGAAATTTGGTATCTATGTTAATCACAGAAATTGGTCTGTAATTTTATTTTTCTAAAGTCATTATTTGATTTTGGTATCAGTGTAATATTGGCTTCATAAAAAAGGAGTTTGAGCCAGGCATGGTGGCACACACATTTAATCCTAGCACTCAGGAGGCAGAGGTAGGTGGATTACCATGAGTTCAAGGCCACCAAGACTACTTAGTGAACTCCAGGTCAGCCTGGGCTAGAGTGAGACCTTACCTCGAGAAAACACCAAAAAATAAATAAACTAATAATAATAATAATAAAGGCCTGTTGCTGAGACAGTCATAGGTTCTAAAAGGGAAACTACTACTACTCTTTTAAAAATAAAATTTGCTAATAAGGAATCAAACAAGCCAGTCAAAAAATGGGCTATGGAGCTAAATAGAGCATTCTCAAAGGAAGAAATACGAATGGCATATAAGCATCTAAAAAAATGTTCTACGTCACTAGTCATCAGGGAAATGCAGATTAAAACTACATTGAGATTCCATCTCACTCCTGTCAGATTGGCCACCATCATGAAAACAAATGATCATAAATCTTGGCGGGGATGTGGAAAACGAGTAACCCTTCTATACTGCTGGTGGGAATGCAATCTGGTCCAGCCATTGTGGAAATCAGTGTGGAGGTTCCTAAAACAGCTAAAGATTGATCTACCATATGACCCAGCTATAGCACTCCTAGGCATATATCCAAAGGAATCATCTCATTTCCTTAGAAGTACGTGCTCAACCATGTTTATTGATGCTCAATTTATAATAGCTGGGAAATGGAACCAGCCTAGATGTCCCTCAACTGATGAGTGGATAATGAAGATGTGGCACATTTATACAATGGAGTTCTACTCAGCGGTAAAGAAAAATGAAGTTATGAAATTTACAGAAAAATGGATGGACCTGGAAAGTATTATACTAAGTGAGGTAACCCAGGCCCAGAAAGCCAAGCGCCACATGTTCTCTCTTATATGTGGATCCTAGCTACAGATGATTGGGCTTTTGCATGAGAATGAAAATACTTAGTAGCAGAGGCCAGTAATTTAAAAAGCAGACATAAAGGGAAGAGAAAGGAAGGGAGAAGGGTACTTAATAGGTTGATATTGTATATATGTAAGTACAATGATTGAGATGGGGAGGTAATATGATGGAGAATGGAATTTCAAAGGTGGAAAGTGGGGGGGGGAGGGAATTACCATGGTATATTTTTTTATAATCATGGAAAATGGTAATAAAAATTTTAAAAAATAAAATTAAACAAAATAAAATAAAATTTGCACGCCTTTAATCCCAGCACTTGGGAGGCAGAGGTAGGGGGATCATCATGAGTTTAAGGCCATCCTAAGACTACATAGTGAATTCTAAGTCAGCCTGGGCTAGAGTGAGACCCTACCTCAAAGAAAAGAAAAAAAAAAATTGCAAGCAGAGAGACAAAGACAAAAATGGGTACACCAGGGCCTCCAGCCACTATAAACAAATTCCAGATGTATGTGCCACCCTGTATATCTGGCTTTATATGGGCTCGGGGAATCAAACTTGGGTTACTTGGCTTTGTAGGCAAGTGCCTTAACTGCTAAGCCATCGCTCCAGCCCAAGAAGCTACTACTCTTGTTTGACCAAATGGAAATGTGCCCCTAAAACTGCCCTCTAAATATTTATGTTTCAACCCATAGATTAATGTTGCTGATCTAGTCACAAAAGCTTCTTTTCATAGTAGGCAGAGATTACTATGGAGACTCAAACTTTGTCATAGAACTCAAAGTAAGTGACTACTGAATACTTCGCCTTAAATGGAACATCTATAACAACACCCTTTCCAAGGTTGGACAACACTGCAGAAGATGGGGTGGGAAGAATCTAAGAGGATGGGAGGAGTCAGAAGAATGCTGTCTTCCAGACATGGCATGAATGTTGCACTGATAAACTTACAGCATCTGGAATTACCTGCACAGGACTCGCACAAGACTAGGCCTACCAACATTGTTATGGATGGTGGAAGGCTCATGAGGCCCTACTCCTCCCTGAAGAGTTAAGGATAGTTAATGGCTGCTGAGGAAGGAGAGACGTTTTCTTCAGTGGTGAAACTACTGGTAAGTTGCCTGTACTCCAGTAGATAAGCCCCACACCTCCCCATGCTCATACAAGAAAAAAACAAAGACGTCAAAGTAGAGGTAGGACTGTTTGGGAAGAAGAAAGGATTCAGTGGGGGAGGGGGAGGGGCAAGAAAAAGTAATGGAGAATAAATATGATCAAAATATATTATACACATAAATAAAAATTGTCAAGAAATACAATAATATTTAAAAAAAAAAAACAGCTGGGCGTGGTGGCGCACGCCTTTAATCCCAGAACTTGGGAGGCAGAGGTAGGAGGATTGCCGTGAGTTCGAGGCCACCCTAAGACTCCATAGTGAATTCCAGGTCAGCCTGGACTGAAGTAAGACCCTACCTCGAAAAACCAAAATATATATATATAGCCCAGGTATGTGGTGCACACCTGCAATCCCAACATTTTGGACACTGAAGCAAGAGGGTGGTGAGTTCAATGCCAACCTGGGCTACAAAGCCAAACCCAGCCTCAAAAAAAACAAAGTAGGAATTTTGCATTTTCACACAAGAACCTAAGTCCCAGGTTGTTGAAGAATGAGTTCAGACCCAGTCCACGAGCCTGTCACTCCTCATACCTACCAAACGCAGGTTCTTCACCACCACCTCGTTGGCCAGCTCCTGCTCCTTGAGCTCCACCTTCAGCGACCGCATGTCCTTGCGCAGTACACTCTCCTGCGTGCGGTGCTCCTTCTGGGCCAGCTTCATGACCACAGTGCCCTCGGCCTTCACCTCCGCCAGGTTGTTCTGGTGCTCATACAACAGGTGCTTCACCTTCTGCTTGTATACCTGCAGGGTGGGGAGGGGGGTGGCACTGCTCACCTGAAGCACCAAGTAGGATGCCAAAGCTGTCAGGTGAGGTGCATCCCCAGCACCCATGGAGCTAAGTGGCAGGGCCAGTCTATGCAGGTCAGCTTGCCCTTGCTCCTGCCATGTCACGGAAGCTGCAACTCCAGCACCCAGGACCCGCAGGGCCTCTCCTGCTACTAGAGGGATGAAACAGCTTTCCTTGGCCTCTTCAGAGTTTGGCTGGTATTCTAGCAGGAGAGCAGTTACTAGTATACCCCAGGCACGTCCATCCATTTGACATGGGACACAATGTCATCACCTATAATGTTCACACTCCAGAAGTATGAGTTACAACAATAACAAGAAGAAGAAGAAGCGGGCATGGTGGTGCACGCCTTTAATCCCAGCACTCGGGTGGCAGAGGAAGGAGGATTGCCATGAGTTCAAGGCCTGCCTGAGACTACATAGTGAATCCCAGGTCAGCCTGGGCCAGTAAGACCCTACCTCGAAAAAAAAAAAGAAGAAGAAGAAGAACCAGGCTGGAAAAATGGCTTAGCAGTGAAGGCACTTGCCTGCAAAGCCAAAGGACCCCAAGTTCGATTCCCCAGGTCCCATATAAGCCAGATGCACAAGGTGGTACATGCATCTGGAGTTCGTTTGCAGTAGCTAGAGACCATGACATGCCCATCCATTCTTTTTTTTCTTTCTCTCTCTCTCTCTCCTTCTACCTGCCTCTCTCAAATAAATATGTTAAAAAAATTTTAATCACAATTTTTAAAGTAAATTTACAATTTTATGTTAAGCTGTATTCATTGCCATCCTGGCTCACAGGTAGCCTGCAGTCCACAGGATAGACATACGTACACTTAGACTATAACAGAGTCCTCCTCCATAGAGTAAGTGGTTCTCTTCAAAGGAGCGCACAGTTTAGGGAGAAATACATATGTACCAGCAAGGGAAAACCAGAACACCTGCCTAGCCAAATAGACCAGCCAAATTGACTCTCTGGGAATCAATTGGGTGACATAACATAGCCAGATCATTCTCCTTCCCACCCCCTAACCTTTTTTTACAAAGTTATTTTCAGGGCTGGGGAGATGGCTCAGCAGTTAAAGGTACTTGCTTGGGAAGCCTACCCACCCAGGTTCGATTTCCCAGTGCCCACATAAAGTCAGATACACAAAGTGGTACATGCATCTGGAATATATTTGCAGAGGCAGAAGGCTTTGGCATGCCCATTATCTTTCTTTCTATGTCCCTCTCAACTAAATACTTAAATAAATTTTAAGTCACTTTCAGGTACCTAGGATGAAGACAAGCAAAGGACTGTACCCCCAAAGAACAAGAGGAGATGTCCCCATATTGCTGTAACTGACCCCAGTGGGCAGCACCACTCACCTTGATCTCCACCTGGTGCTTCTCCTCAGCCTCCTCCATCTCACGGTCTTTGTTTCGCAGTTCAGCCTTCTTCTCCTCCAGCTGCCTCCGTGTGATCTCCCAGAAGGTATGGATCTTGTCTCGCTCCAGCTGGAAGTAGTTGCGCTCCTCCCGCTCACGGTCCAGCTCCTCCCTGATACGGTTGACATGCTCTTCCACCTGATCAGGCACAGGGCATCAGGTGAGGCACCCTGCAGGTGCCCATTCACCACCAGGGTGAGTGGACAAAGAGAGGCAGGGAAGAAAGAAGGAGAGGCCATTTTACCAAAAGTAAAAATACAATGCAGGAAGGTTCCAAGAACAGGATATACTCAGCAAATGGCAGGATTCTCTTTTTTTTTTTTTCCCTCCCCCTACCTCACCTTGCTATTTTAGGATTCTCTTGAATTTGGCCTATAATCACAGAACAATTGTATCATTTCAACACTTCCTAAAATTCTTTTTGAGAATTTTAAATTTTATTTTTTCACTTTTGACACTTTCATGCATGTATTTAATGGATTTTGACCTTCTATCTCCCAATTCCCTCTCTTCTCCCCCTCCCCCTAATCCCTTTCTTCTTCCCTATTAATCCCCATCTTACTTTCATGGTTTGTTTGTTTGTTTTTTTTTTTAGTAAAATTAGGGTTGTTTACATGATCGTGGGTAGGAGCTTTTTTTACTGTGGACTGGGCATCTTATTACACAAGTGGCTACACCACTGATAAACATAACTGCACTCTCCCAGCAACCATGAGCTACTCTGGAAGGTGTGAAGTCTCATGGAGCCTTCCCTCATCATGGTGAAATATTGATAGGCCAGTCTTGTGCAGGAAACCCCTGCTGCTATGAATTCAGGAGTATAATGGCCATGTCATATTCAGAAGACAGCGTTTACCAGCCCTCCTCTCCATCCTCTGTCCTTAACATTCTTTCTGGCCCCTCTTCTATGAGGTATTTGTTTTGAGGCAGGGACTCACTCTAACCCAGGCTGACCTGGAATGCACTCTGTAACCTAGGCTGGCCTCAAACTCACAGAAATCCTCCTACCTCAGCCTCCACAGTGCTGAGATTAAAGGTGTGCACCACCAAGCCAGACTTCACAAGTTTCTTTTGAAAAATTTCTCAAAAGAAATACAAGTGCTTTTTGCTCAGAGGTTACTAGCTCCACTAATACTGTTAAACTACAAAAAAAAAATTAAACAAACTGATCTATGATGATTTTAAATAGGAAAATGGCTGAAAAACTGGGACACATCAACTGCAAGAAATATTATGTGACCCCTCAAAAAAACAGATGAAAAACAAATAAATCTTAAAAAAATAAAAAATAAAAAAAACAGATGGGAAAATTATATAGCAGCATGTAGACATCTCTACAAAAGGTTAAATGAAAAACAAAAGTTACAAAAAAAATTTAACGTTCAAAAATTACATAAAACCAGCAGAGTCCAAACACTCAACAAGCTTTGGGCCCGAGCCAATTAGAAATCTGCAAATAGGTTAAAGAGAAAAGTAGGGCATGTTTCCAGCATTTACTTCCCTTGAGAATTAGTTATCTTTGGGCACAGCCCCAGGACACTTACTGTAAAGTGTTTTCTCTCCCAAATCCACATTCCACATAGGGAAATCACATTTCTCCCTTCAAGAGACAAGACACCAACCAACCAAACAGGTCTGAGGAGAGGATGCTGGACAGGGGCTAGGTGCCTGGAAGGAAACATGGCACCCCAGAATCTGACTTGGACCTGGGAAAATGAAAAGTCATGGACTTTTCATTCAAACAGTTGCAAAAAGGGTTCCTGCCAGGTGTGGTGATGCATCCCTGCACTTGGGAGGGAGATGTAGGAGGACTACCATGAGTCAAAGGCCACCCTGGAACGACATAGTAATTTCCAGGTCAGCCTGAGCTAGAGTGAACCCTACCACAAAAAAAATAAGGGCCCCTGTTCTGTTTGTCACATGTGGTGTTAAGAGTCTGCCATTACTTGACTTTTTTCCTTATATTCAAATTTCTAGCTTCTCTTGAAAAGTCAAAACCAAAAACCACCGCAGTACAATGCCCACAGGGTAACCACTCTGAACTGACTCCTGCCGGGAGCACAGATCTCCAGGTCAATCCAGTCCTGCTGTCAAGCTGGACCCTGGAGGCTTCCAGGACTTTGCTTCAAACATATGATACATGAAGGCCAGCCCCTGTTCTACAGAATATGACCACTGACACATTAAGGTTTGGTCTTCATGGATAAGAAAGAAATGGCTCAGGTGTTGGAGCGGTGTGATTTTCAGTGTACTCTCCATCCACCATCCCAGTGATCTGTACAAAGCAGACTGGACCCCAGCACTCCTCTGCTTAAACTGCCAGTGATCTTCCTACACAAGAAATAAGGCACTCATCACTGCTGTCCAAGGCAGCACATAGAAGGCCAGAGTGAAAGAAATTATTCAGAGTACAAAAACACAAGGAGAGAATACGTTGAAATATACTGCAAGAGAGCAGTGGGCAAGTTCCCAGGAAAGGGCTCACTGTGGCTAAGAGTGGGTAGAAGTCTCTTACAGAGACTTGAGAGAGATTACTTGGTCTTGTCAGCCATCTGCGTGGGCTCCATATTGGACACATAGACAGACATTTCACTATCATGTTAAGTAATCAATTTTATAGCAGGAATTGTTTTTCTTGAGACTGGCCATCCATGGATGATATCAAGACTCATGAGGAATCAGGCTCCAGATGTCTGCATAAGACATCATAAGTCGCTAGGGGTCAGGTTCCAAGCAGTTGTAGCCTGGTTGTTGAAGTGAAAATTTTGCTTTATTTTTAGCATTTTATCTCTATAATCACCATTGTTCAGACCCCTGTACGATTCTAACTTCAGCTCACATGACTTTTTTTTTTTTTGTTTGTTTGTTTTTGTTTGTTTTTCGAGGTAGGGTCTCACTCTAACCCAGGCTGACCCTGAATTCACTATGGAGCCTCAGGGTGGCCTTGAACTCACAAAGATTCTCCTACCTCTGCCTCCCTAGTGCTAGGATTAAAGGTGTGCGCCACCACGCCCAGCTATTTTTTTTTTTTTTTTTTTTGAGGCAGGGTTTCACTCTAGCCCAGGCTGACCTGAAACTTATTACATAGTCTCAGGGTGGCCTTGAACTCATGGTGATCCTCCTACCTCAGTCTCCTGAGTGCTGGAATTAAAGGCAGTATGCTTAGCTTTCACATAGTTTTCAATCTCCTTTATACTTTTTTTCTTTCTTTTTTTTTTTTTTTTTTTTTTGTTTTCGAGATAGGGTTTCACTCTAGTCCAGGCTGACCTGGAATTCACTACGTAGTCTCAGGGTGGCCTCAAACTCACAGTGATTTCCTACCTCAGCCTCCCAAGTGCTGGGATTAAAGGCGTGCACCACCACGCCTGGATTATACCTATTTTTTTGTTGTTGTTTATTTTTCTTTATTTGAGAGTGACAGACAGAAAGAAAGAGGCACAGAGAGAGAGAGAGAATGGACACACCAGGACCTCCAGCCACTGCAAACAAACTCCAGATGCATACGCCCCCTTGTACATCTGGCTAACATGGGTCCTGGGAAATCAAGCCTTGAACCAGGGTCTTTAGGCTTTACAGGTAAACGCTTAACTGCTAATCTCCAGCCCTTATGCTTATTTTTTAAACTACAAAAGAAAAGGTGAGTCTTATTAATACTCACACAAATGGACAAAGACTCAGTTCCGTGTCAGATGCTCATAGGCAGCCATCATCAACTCATCAACACAGAGGCTAAATAAAGGATCTGCCATGCCTACCACATGCTATAATTTTCAGAAGCCTTTTAAGTTACATAATTATGTTCTCTAACCCTTTACATAAAAATAGGTAAGTGGATTAAAATAGATCCTATACAAAGACATCACCCCCACAGCTTAATCTCTAGCACCAGCAAAAAACAAACATAATAAAGAAAGCACCCCAGGATGGGGGTATATAGTTCAGTGGTAAGAGCATCCCCTCCATAAAAACACCTCCCCAAATGAAATACATACCATAAAAAGGAGGCAGCCTAACACAGTAACTCCTTGTTGAAACTTGATTAAAAATAAAACAGTGCTAGGTACTGTGGATCACATTTAATCCCAGCACTTGGGAGGTAGAGGTAGGAGGATCACCATGAGTTCAAGGCCATCCTGAGACTACATAGTCAATTCCGGGTCAGCCTGGGCTAGAATGAGATTTTATCTCTAAAACCAAAATAAATAAATTAATTTAATTAAATTAAATAAAGCAGTGAATGATTAACCAGCTTAAAACAAAGTAATTTTAAGTAAGTCATGTTCCTTTTAAAAACTTTCTTCTCCCTCCCTCCCTCTGTCTCTAATAAATAAATATATAAATGTAAAAGGTTGGAGAAATGGCTTAGTGGTTAAGACACTTGCCTGCAAAGCCTAAGAACCCAGGTTTGAATTCTCCAGGTTCCACATAAGACAGATGCACAAGGTGGCACATGCGTCTGGAGTTCATTTGTAGTGGCTAGAGGCCCTGGCATGCCCATTCTCTCTTTCTCTCTCTGTCTCTAATAAGTAAATAAAACTTTCTTTTTGGAAAGAAAAAAAAACTTTATTTTTGCTGTAATGTTTACTGGTAAACAAAGAATGTCAAATATGTACTACTATAATATCTCTGTAACATCAGATATGAAAGGGGCTATAGAAATTTAAAAAATAGAGCCAGGAATGGTGGCTCCCACCTATAATTCCAGCACTTGGGAAGCTGAATTAGAACTACCATGAGTTCCAGGACAGCCCTGGGGTTATAGAGTGAGTTTCGAGTCAGTCTGTGATAGTGAGACCTTACCAAAAAAAAAAAAAAAAAAAAAAAAGGTTTAAAATAGCTGCTATATACAGGAAAAATATCCCGATCACCCTAAAAATCTTCTTCATACACCTGCACTGCATTTTTCTTTGCTTATGTGTATGTGTCTAATGTAGTATGCATGTACAGTGTAGTGTAATGCACTGTGGTGTGTGTGCATATGCATGAGTATGGGTCCTGCGGCACCTCATACGCTCGCCTGTGGTGGCCAGAGGGGAACATCCAGAATCCTGTTCTGTGGCTCTTCCTCCCTGTCTTGTTTGGGGCCTGGAGTCTCTTTACTAATTCCAAAGTTTCAGGGGCTCCAAAAATTCTTGGATCTCTGCTTCCTTGAGGGACTGGGGTTACAGGCACATGTGACTACACACTGGAGACTTGAACTCAGGCGATCTCAGGCCCTGCTAGGCCCTCATCCTTGCACAGAAAGCACATTTGACCAATGACCCACCTCTTTAGCTCTGCACTACTTTTCTTTTCAATTTTTTTTTTTAAATAGGAAAGCATTCTTTTTTTTTTAATTTATTTATTTGAGAGCGACAGACACAGAGAGAAAGACAGATAGAGGGAGAGAGAGAGAATGGGCGCGCCAGGGCTTCCAGCCTCTGCAAACGAACTCCAGACGCATGCGCCCCCTTGTGCATCTGGCTAACGTGGGACCTGGGGAACCGAGCCTCGAACCGGGGTCCTTAGGCTTCACAGGCAAGCGCTTAACCACTAAGCCATCTCTCCAGCCCTCAATTTTTTTTAATTAACAACTTCCATGATTATAAAAAAATCCCATGGTAATGCCCTCTCTCTGCCCCTCCCCCGCTTTCCCTTCCAAAACTCCACTCTCCATCATATCTCCTTCCCCTTTCAATCAGTCTCTCTCTTATTTTGATGTCATGATCTTTTCCTCCTATTATGATGGTCTTGTATGGGTAGTGTCAGGCACTGTGAGGTCATGGATATCCAGGCCATTTTGTCTGCACTGCAGTTTTAAAAATATTTTCTTTTCATTTATTTCTTAGAGAGAGACAAAGAGAATGGGCACACCGGGGCCTCTAGCCACTGCAAATGAACTACAGGTGCATGCACCACTTTGTACATCTAGTTTACATGGGTTTTGGAGAATCAAACCTGGGTACTTAGGCTTCACAGGCAAGCATCTTAACTACTAATCCATCTCTCCAACCCTGCCAGCATTTTTCAAAATATGTAATACATCTGAAAATTGTGGAGGTGATAAGAAACACAGACAAGGGAGAAGTAGATTATGATTCAGACAGACTGAAGGGAGATGGAAAATAAAGCATGGTGAGTTTCACCAAGATGTCTGTAGCATTGCCCTCACCCTGGCACCCAGTAACCCAGGCTGTACTCACCTGCTCCTTGGTCATGTCCTCTGGTGGGAGCCCATCAACAACAGGGGTGCCTTTGGTTTTGCCTTTCTTCCCTTTCTTTTTGGGCGCCTTTGTTTAAAGAAGAGATGAATGGATAAGTAAAGGCCACGATATCTAATGGCTTCTCCTCTTTAACTCTGATTTGCTCCCATGGGCATTTGGGGAAGGGATTACTAGGGTTAGGGCTTGGAACCTCAATCCATACCTCTCTATGGCTCCTAACTGAAGATCTTACCTACAGTACATCATTGTCTTGACTTTTACCACCATTAGCGCGCACGCATGCACGCACGCACGCACGCGCACACACACACCATTAACACATTTAGAAAAGCACAACAGAAAAATCTCAGAAAGTACATTTCCTATGTCGAAAAGGAAGGGAGGCTGGGCATGGTGGCACATGCCTTTAGTCCCAGCAGAGGGAAGGACCACTGTGAATTCGAGACCAGCCTGCAAATACAGAATGAGTTCCAGGACAGTGTGGGCTACAGTGGGCCTCTACATAGAAATGACACCCCCCCCCAAAAAAAAGCCAGGCGTGGAAGCACATGACTTTAATCCCAGCACTCACTCAGGAGACTGAGGTAGGAGGATTGCTGAGAGTTCCAGGCCACCCTGAGACTACAAAGGGAATTCCAGGGCAGCTGGACTAGAGTGAAAACCTACCTTTAAAAACAAGCTGGGCATGGTGGCGCACGCCTTTAATCCCAGCACTTGGGAGGAAGAGGTAGGACTGCCCTGAGTTCAAGGCCACCCTGAGACTCTACAGTGAATTCCAGGTCAGCCTGGGCTAGAGTGAGACCCTACCTCAGAAGCCCCCCCCCCCATAAAAAAGGAAGGGAACAGAAACCCACTTGAAACCCATTCACTCCTGTATATGCAGCATAGAGTTCTTTGGTGTGACTGAAAAGTTTACTTGGGTCCAAAAAGTAGGACGCTCCCCCCCACAATGCCACATTGCTTATACAGTAAACACCATATAAACACATGCAAGAAACTGATCATTGTGTGTAGAGAATCACTTCTCAGCCTCTTCCTTAATATCAACTGCATTATCTGTTCTTATCAGTTTATATAATGTATGGAGAAATGACTTCCTAGCAATGACCAGCTGTGACAATCTGAGGCTTTCTTGTTTTCCAAACATGAAACTCCTTCAGAGAATTCTGGTCAAGAAAAAAAGAGCAAACTGCACCTAGAGGGAATGCTCTGTAAGTGGGATACCAAATGAAACTGCTGAGGAAGTCAGGTTTCATTTTCATGGCTTTGACAAGGTCCTTACGCACTTGGGGGAAGATTCAACACGTGGTTACCGGGCTCCTCGCAGGGAGGCGCTTTTCCCCTCCCCTAAGGCACCTGCCTAGAAAGCCTAAGACTGCAAGCTCCGTGTCCTAAAGGGATACTACCGGAGGAAGCACGGAGTTCCCGCACTGCTCTTCTCAGGAGGCTGGGACAGACTCCTGAGATGCTCTGCACCGGCACAAAGGCCCCTGCACCCCAACGCGTCGTCCTCTGCACTCCATGGCTCTGGACCCTCAGGCTCGACTCTTCGTTGGAGAGGGACCTCCAACCCACAGCCGGGTTTCCTGGGGTTTCTCCCGTGCCCACTCTTAAGCGCCCCAGAGGCCCCTCGAGGTAGACCCTAAGTTCCAAGGAGCCATCAGACTCAGGTTTTCTCCACTGGGCATCCTGGGTCTTGAATTCTAGAACCACCCAGTGGGCGCAGGGGCTTCAGCTCCGGGCACAGGCAGGCCCCGGCGTCCTGGCGTCCGCAGCTGGAGCCCACGCGGGGCGGTCAGCGCTTCATTCCAAAAATCCACGGTCCCCCTGTCCCGCTTCGGGACACTCAAAGCCGCTCACCATGGTGCCCGTAGTCCCACGGCGCGGTCACCCGCGGGCAAACTCGCCGAGCGCCGAGGCTGCGCCGTCTCCCGGCAACGCGGGCGAGCAAGATCCCGCGCGAGGTTCAAGTCCTCGCGAGACCCCGCCGGCCTCCCCGAGCCACGGCGGGCGAGGTGGGGGGCGGAGAACCGGGAGGAGTGCGTTCCTAGCAACGCGCCAGGAGAAGATGCTGGCATCCCGCTTCACCGAGTCGCAGGATCTCGCCTGGCGGGTTTTTGTTGCTTTTTTTTTTAAAAAAACATTTTTAGTTTTTAAAGATAGATTTAATTATTTATTTAGTAGAGGGAGAGAGAGCGAGGATGGGCGCGCCAGGGCCTCCTGCCACTGCGGACAAACTCCAGACGCATGCGCTACCTTGTGCATCTGGCTTACAGGGGATCTGGAGAGTCGAAACTGTGTCCTTGGGCTAAGCCCTCGCCTGACCTGTTTTGCTGGTCTCCCCACTAGAACCTGAACTCCAAAAAGAGGCCGCCGAGGGGGCGGGTAGGGAGGGAGAACCAGATGGAGAGAATGGGCCAGTGATCGATTTGCCACCCAAGCTAGGACACACTACCTGCCCAAAAGGGATTTACATTGGGCTAAGAGTTTGGTCCTGCGGCTCACGCACCTTGCCCCTCCCCCTTCCGGAGCCACTCCCATCTGCTGCCCTGGTGAGATCGAAAATGCGTAGCTGGGTTTCCAGAAACCTCAAAGAAAGGAGAAGAGAAAGAGAAAGGAGAAGAGAAAAGAGAAGAAGAGAAGAAAGGCTGGGTGCGGTGACTCATTCCTGCAACTTCAGCACTAGGGAGGTAGAGGCAGGACCTTCAAGCGTCTACATAGTGAGTTTGAATCCAGACTGAGCTTATCTCTATTCCCTGCACACAATGTCTGTATTATCCAGAAGGCGGAGTCTGTCATAAACAGGTGTCTCTTTAATCTCTGAGCTATCTCCAGCCCGTAGGTGTCTCTTTATATACCATTTACCTTGTTTTTTCCTAAACTCCTAATTTTATGATCTTAAAAAGTGGTCTTAGCTGTGCCCTCAGGAGGCAGAAGTAGGAGGATCACCGATAGTTTGAGGTCACTCTGAGACTACAGAGTGAATTCCAGGTCAGCCTGGGCTAGCGAGAGACCCTGCCTCGAAAAAATAAAAAATGGTCCTGACCAGGCTCGGTGGCTCATGCCTGTAATCCCAGCGCTCAGGAGGCTGAGAGGAGGTTTGCCATGAGCCAGCCTGGACTACAGAATGATTTCCAAGCCAGCCAGAGCTACAGAGCAAGACTTTGTCTCATATAAACATAAAAAGTATCCTTGGGGCTGGCGAGATTGTTCAGTGGCTAAGGCACTTAACAGCAAAACCTAAGAATGTGGGTTCAATTTCCCCAGTACACATGGCAAACCAGATGCACAAGTGGCACGTGTCTGGAGTTCATTTGCAGTAGCTGGAGACCCTGGTATACCCATTCTTCCTCTCAAATAAACAAGTCAATGAAATACTTTTAAATATATTTATCTATTTATTTGAGAGAGAAAGAAAATGGGCATGCTAGGGCTTCCAACCACTGCAGTCGAACTCCAGATGCATGTGCCACCTTCTGCAACTGGCTTACATGGATCCTGGAGAGTCAAACCGGGATCCTTTGGCTTTGCGGGCAAACGCCTTAACCACTAAGCCATCCTCCAGCACCAATGAAATATAAATATATATATGTATATATATATACATATATAGATAGATTGATTGATTGATTTTGTTTTTTGAGGTAGGCTCTCTCACTCTAGCCCAGGCTGACCTGGAATTCACTATGGAGTCTCAGGGTGGCCTCAAACTCACGGCGATCCTCCTACCTCTGCCTCCCAAGTGCTGGGATTAAAGTCATGAGCCACCACGCCCAGCTCTCCAATGAAATATTTTTTAAAGTGCCCTTGTAGGGTTCGGGCTATAGCTCAGTGACAGAGCATTTGTCTAGCCATGTTCAGGGTCCTGGGGTCAATCCCCAGTACCACAAGGAAAAAAAAAATGGTCTTGCAGCAGATCCTTATTTCAGAATCCACAGGTTCAGGCATACCCCCCCAGCAAGCCGACCCAAGCTTGCTCAGCAGTGGGGATCACAGAGTCAAAGCAGTAAGTTTTTCTTCTTGTGTGCCCACCCAGCCTCCCCCCCCCCCACACACACAGTATTCTTGGAAAGAAGTAGCCAGCTGGAAACACAGCAGTGACTGGGTGAACACAGAGCCCTAGCAGTGACTGACTTACAGTAAGCAACAACACTCTACCACATTGCTTGCTTAACAAGGACCTTCAAGATAGGCCTAGAGGGGATGGGGGACTAGAGGTTCCCCAGAGGAGATTTAGCAAAACGGACTTCTGCAGAGTAGCACGGTAGGGTAACTTATCACTCAGCCCCTACAGGCTAGGTTCTTTATGCTTATTCGCTTTTTGCTTTATTAGTTTGCTGGTTGTTTTTTTTTTCTTTTTCCCCTGAGGTAGGGTTTCACTCCAGCCCAGGCTGACCTGGAATTTACTATGTAGCCCCAGGGTGGCCTCAAACTCTCAGCAGTCCTCCTACCTCTGCCTCCCCAGAGCTGGAATTAAAGGCATGTGCCACCATGCCCTGGCGGGAATTCTTTTTTAAATTATTTTCTTTTTAAAAACCATTTATGGGCTGGAGAGATGGCTTAGCGGTTAAGCGCTTGCCTGTGAAGCCTAAGGACCCTGGTTCGAGGCTCAGTTCCCCAGGTCCCACGTTAGCCAGATGCACAAGGGGGCGCACGCGTCTGGAGTTCGTTTGCAGAGGCTGGAAGCCCTGGCGCGCCCATTCTCTCTCTCTCCCTCTATCTGTCTTTCTCTCTGTGTCTGTCGCTCTCAAAATAAATAAATAAATAAATAAATTTAATTTAAAAAAACCTCATAATTAAAAAAAAAAACATTTATGGGCTGGAGAGATGGCTTAGTGGTTAAGGCGCATGCCTGTGAAGCCTAAGGACCCCAGTTCGATTCTCCAGGACCCATGTAAGCCAGATGCATATGGTGGTGCATGCGTCTGGAGTTCGTATGCAGTGGCTAGAGGCCCTGGCGCACCCATTCTCTCTCTCTCTCCTTCTCTTTATCTCTAATAAATAAATAAAAATAAAATGTTTAATTATTTATTTATTTATTTATTTTGGTTTTTCGAGGTAGGGTCTCACTCACTGTAATTAACTATGTAGTCTCAGGGTGGCCTCGATCCTCACAGCCATCCTCCTACCTCTGCCTCCCGAGTGCTGGGATCAAAGGCGTGCGCCACCACACCGGGCTTATTTTTTTTTTTTTTTTGAGTGTGAGAGAGGGGCAGATAGAGAGAATGCGCACATAGGGCATGTAGCCACTACAAACTCCATACGCATGTGCCTCCTGTGCATCTGGCTTATGTGGTTACTGGGGAATCGAACCTGGATCCTTAGGTTTTGCAGGCAAATGTCTTAACTGCTAAGCCATTCCTCCAGCCCTATTTTCTTTTATACATACCAGGTTATACTCTTTTACACCCCTGCTCCTGTAACCCTAGAGGGCACTCCTCAGTTGAGTTATGGTATTCACTGCAGGGTCATGAAGGCTTCAGTCAGTCCCTGAGGTAGCATGGGGACCGTGCTCATGGTACTCCTATACACTCTGTGGCTCTTATAATCTTTCTACTCCCTCTGGGAGTTCTTTTTTTTTTTTTTTTTTTTTTTTTTTTTTTTTAATCTTTTTGTTTGTATTTGAGAGAGAGTGAAGGGGGAATGGGCATGCCAGGCCCTTCTGTCACTGCATACAAAATCCAGACACATATGCTACTTTGTGTATCTGGCTTTATGTAGGTACTGGGGAATTGAGCCCAAACTGGCAGGCTTTGCAAGAAACCACCTTTAAGCCGGGCATGGTGGCACATGCCTTTAATCCCAGCACTCGGGAGGCAGAGGCAGAAGGATCGCTGTGAGTTTGAGGCCACCCTGAGTCTAGAGTGTGAATTCCAGGCCAGCCTGGGCTGGAGTGAGACCCTACCACAAAAAGAAAAGAAAAAAGAAAAAGAAAGCACCTTTAACCCACTGAGCAATCTCTCCAGTCCTGCTGAGGAGTTCTGAATTAAATAAATGAATTAACAACTCCTTTCGGCAAAGAAAAGTGGGGGACAAGATAGGAAAGTCAGCTTAGAATGGCATAGACAGGGTGTTTACGTGACACAAATCAATAGCACAGCTTGGTTTGCCAGTGTGGGATTACAGGGATGAGCAGCTTGGCCCCAGGCTCTTGTGACCTGTGCTGCTTCTCACATGGAATTTGACTTATGGTGCTCAGAGAAGGGCTTTTTCCTCACATGCATTGCTTAAGAAAGTTTTAGTCACCATAAAGTTTTGCAATCCAGAAACCCAGACAAAAGGCACCAGTTTCCTGCAAAAATCCCAAAGCACACATTAATACTTGCAAGCCAAGTGACCATTGTCTAGCATTTGACTCCTATCAAGGCCATTTGGCTGTCCAAATACCTCAGGTCACTATTGAGGCACAAGGCTGGTCTTTGTTTTTGAAATAAAAGTGGAAGTATTTGAAAGCGAAATGATATGTATAGAAATTTGCTTCACAGCAACCCAGTGCAGAGAAAGGTGACTCAACAGAGACCAGTAATGACCTGGCTAGCTGTTGGATTGAAGGGACAAGTAGGCCACGCAGTAGTGCTATTCTTCCCACTGTGTGCTTGAAAAGGTCCTTAATGGAAAGTTAAATACAAGGGTTGGAGAGATGGCTCAGCATTTAAGGTGCTTGCCTAATAGCCCAGGTTCCGTTCCCCAGTGCACACATAGGACCAGATGCACAAAGTGGCACATGCGTCTGGTGTTCATTTGCAGCACTTGGAAGCCCTGGCATGCCCATGTTTGTTTGTTTGCTCTTTCCTTGCAAATGAATAAATAGAAATATATAACATATATAACACATATATATATTGTTTACTAATTGTGTATATATATATTTCTATTTATTTAAATAGAAATATGTACATATATTTCTATTTATTCATTTGCAAGAAAATATATATATTATATTAATGTATATAAAAGCCAGGCATGGAGGCGCACACCTTTAATCTCAGCACTTGGGGGGGGCAGAGGCAGGAGGATCACTGTGAGTTCAAGGCCACCCTGAGACTACTGAGTGAATTCCAGGTCAGCCTGGACTAGTGCAAGACCCTACCTCAAAACATACCAAAAAAAAAAAAAAAAAAAAAAAAAAGTTAAAGCAAAACAGACACTGGCCTCCAGAGTCAGGCTGTTTGTCAATAATCTCCTGGGAAACCTTTGACAAAAGCCTGTCTGAGTCATGTACTCATCTTCTCAGACAGGAATCACACACAGTTCCTGTTACAGATTGGCTGCATAACAAAGAACCCTAAAATGCAGTAGCTTAATACAGTGATCTAACTTGTTTTGTTCATGAATCCTAAACTTGACCATGACTTAGTGGGGCAACCCACTGGCCCTCCTCATCACTATCTTCACAGACAACTCAAAGGTAGTCTAGAACCACCTGAGGACAGTTAGGCCAGCCAGAATGCACCCAGGTAGTCTAGGTGTTGCCTGGTTTCCTCACCACATGATGGCCTGATTCTTCCCCCAAAGCCTAACCTTTCTTGTGACCTTGTCTTGGAAGTTACATGACATCACATCTGCCACAATCTATTGGCTAGTGCAGTCACAGACCTCGAAAGCATCTAAGCAGAGGGTCTTCATGTGAGTGGAGGTTCGGGAAGGTTCTCTGCCAAGGTTTCATGTAGCCCAGGCTACTTTTGAACTTGCTATGCAGATGAAGGGGACCTTAAACTTCTGATCCTCCTCCTGCCTTCATATTCCAAGTGCTGGAATGTCAGGCATGGGCCATCATACCTGGCTCCAAAGTACACACACACACACACATATACACACCTGGATTCTGGCTATGTTTTTAAGGTATTTTTATAAAAATTTAAAAAATTATAGGCTGGGCATGGTGACACACCCCTTTAATCCCAGCACTCAGGAGGAAGAGGGAGGAGGATCGCCATGAGTTCAAGGCCACCGTGAGACTACACAGTGAATTCCAAGTCAGCCTGGGCTAGAGTGAGACCCTACCTTGAAAAAACAAGCCAGGGCCTCCAGTCACTGCAAATGAACTCCAGATATGTGGGTCACTTTGTACATCTGGCTTTAGGTGGGTACTGGGGAACTGAACTCGGGTTATTAAGCTCTGCAGGCAAGTACCTTAACCACTGAGCAATTTCTCCATGCCCAAACTCGGTATTTGAACTCCCAGAGTTCAGGGAAAGCACAACTTGCCGCCTGACTGGGAGTGGCCCGTGTGCTGCCATTGCCTCCACCTGCCAGAGTGGTCAGTGATCACCCACGGTAACCCTACAGCCCAGCTTCACCCCTGGGGAGGGAGCAATGGAAATCAAGGCCAGATTCAGATGGTCCTGGTGGGCTTCAGAGGGCTTTAGACAGCAGGTGGCTGCTTGATTGTTAGGCTAAAGAAACTGGGGAACGAGTAGCCTGCAGAGACTGACCTTCAGGCTCAAAGACCACAGGCTACCTGATGTCACTGGAGCTGGACAGGAAGCTAAGGCTTGGAGTGTGGCTCTAGTTGGCTGAGGCTGTATGACCACCTTCCTCGCCACAGCATCGAAAGCTACCCATCAGTTCATGCTGCCTTCTCTTCAGCCTTTTCGACTGGAAGCAAACTTCCCGCTTCCTGATAGTTTGCCTTTCTTGGTTTTGTTTCTGTAAAAGTGCAGAGCAAGGGTTTGGGGCGATGTCTTGTGATTTCTAACCCTGGCTGTGCAACCTGGGGGGAGGTTACTTGCTGTCTTTGTGCTCAGCATCTTCCTGGGATCTCTGGGAGGAGATACTTGTGCAATGCAGGCAAGAGGCCAGCCTTCGGAGATGGCATTCTATCTGTGGGCTCTCTGCTCTTTTTCTTAGTCGCCCTCCCCGCAGCCTGGCACTTCCAGTGTGGATTCACAGCGTTCATCACGATCCGCGGTTCCAGGCTTCCCCAGCCGAAGCTACCGGTGCGGCTTTGGCCCTTCTTGTGCCACCTCTATCCCTAGCCCAGCCAAGCGCCGCACGTAGTTGGCACCCCACAAATGCCGGGAGATGAATTAATGGATAACTGGCTGCTGAGTGCGCCAAAGACCTGGGCTGTCGAGGCGAGGCTGCAGCCGGGTCCGCCCCAGGTCGGCGGGGGGCGAGGTCCCCGGCGGAGGGGTCTGCGGGTCTGGGCCGGCAGGGGGCGCGCGCGGGGCGGGGCGGGGCCGCACCTGTGCGGCAGCCCGCCGGGGGAGAGATGGGGAGGGGACCGGCGCCCGGAGCAGCTGCGCGCCCCGCCCCGCCCCGCGGGCTCCTCCCCGCCGCCGCGGCCCCCCGGCTGCTGCCCCGATGCGCTGCGCCGGGAGCCGGGGCCGAGCCGCCGCCGCAGCTGTTGGGGCGCTCGGGCAGGGTGCTGCAGCCGCCGCCCGCACCCCTCCCAGACCCCACTGGCCGCATGGAGCCTCCGGAGGGCGCTGGTCCGGGAGGTGAGTGCGGACCCGGTCTCCTGACCTCTGCGGCCGCTAGCCGGCAGCCCACCCCCGGCCCAGTGCCCGGCCGTACCCGAGAACCCACCGGGGAGCTTCCAGGGCCCGCTGGCCCGGCCTGAAGCTGGGGTGAGGGAAACGGAGGAGGGGCGGGAGCCGCGCCTCGGAAACGCGCCCGCGCGGGGCTGGGGGCGCTCGGACCGCGTCTCCGCCCCCTGGTCCTCTGCGCTGCGGGCTCGGGAAGCCCGGACGGGCACGCTCCGTGGTGGGTGCCCGGAGTTCCGTCCTGAACCCCCCACCCAGCCGAGCAGGGGAGCGGGGGAGGGGTGTGTCGGGGCTGGAGTTTGGGGGCTTTGAGGCGACGATGCCCGGGGACGACGCTGCCTGTTTGTTCGCGCGTCGGCTTTGTTCGCCCCGGAGGCGACTCCAGGGACGAGGGACCAGAGGCCGCAAAGAGCTCGGGGCTGAGCCGGAATCTCGGTGAGGCCGTGGGATGGCACTCGGGTCCCGAGGCTGCAGGGTGCGGGTACGTGCTGCCCGGAGGCCACCCATCTGGGAAGGGAGATGTGCATGGGCTGCATCCCCCTCACAGACCCTCTCAGCTTCCGGGACCCTCGTAGGTCTCTATTAGAATCTGGTCCCAGACAGAGGATGGCTAATAAATGGGAGGAAAACTCTCAGAAACCCCACCCCCTCTGCCCTCAGATCTCTTTCCTGAAGGCTTTTCAAGGATGCACCGGCATGAGCATTTGTATATTAGCCGAAAAATCCTCCAGTAGGCCCAACACCTCCTGGATTTCCTGATGGTACCATCCCAGGGAGTCAGCAGTTGTCTAGGGAACTGGCCATTTGCCATTCCACTGGTCCCCCAGCCACACAGGGTAGCTTCTTCTGGAGCGCAAGAGCTGCCCCTGGGAGCTGTCCCCAAGAGGGGACACCTGTCACCGCGTCTGGAGAAGGGGAACAATGTCCTGTCTGGTGGCCCTTATTCTCTTCCTGCAAGCACCAGACGTCCAGCCAGTGGGTTTGATTTTGTCATTTATGAGAGGAGATCCAAGCTCGTACTATATTGACGGTCCTGGGACCCTGTAGTAGCTTTGTGGGTACCAGAAAGAGGGAGATTTGGAAAGCAAAGGCTTATGGGGGGGGGAGTGCCTAGAGTGATCTGAGATATTGGAAAGCTGCCCATGACCCCTGAGCCTCGGTTTGCCTGGCTGTCAGTGGAGGCAGCCCCTCTCCCCTGCAGGGTGGAGAACGCAAGCACATGGCACGATTACAAGCAGAGGCTTTTCTTTCCTCTGGGAAAAGAAAGGACTTGGGCCCCATGCTTAAGGGGGAAAGGAGTGGGGGAATCTAAGACTGCATCGTGCACCCGTCAGATACCAGCTCGTTCAAGGCACAATTATTTACCAGGTGTCTATTCTGTACAGCTACTGTATCTGCTTGGGAGGTGAGGTAGGCAGGGACTGAGAGGTGTCATGATGTTGATACCTTCATGCTGTTTTCTTGTCTGTATCCTGGGCTGGTGATCTCTACTTGGTGGACTTCATGAGGCCTCATGTTGTTGACTATCACTGTCATATCGGAGTTTCATACTTTGTTTTGGAGAAGGTGTGACGTACACACAAAAGTAGAGATCATTATGATGATTTCTGTATGCCGTCTCCTAAGCCCTCACAGCCAGTCTGGCTTATGCAGACCACACCGGCCTTCCTTCAGCAGCTTTTTGAAGCAATTCTACAAATATTATTTCATCCATAGCTATTGGAGAAATTATTTCCAAAAGGTTAATGTTTATAAAGTGTCATTAAAATACCATCTTTGCAACTAAATGAACAATTTCTAAATGTCAGAGTGTACAGACGAGAGTTGAGGTGTCTTATGTGGGATTGTGGAGGTGCCCCTCTTGAGGGGTCCACGTGGTGTCTTTGGACACTAGAAAGCCACATGTACCAGAGAGAGAGAAGGCTGTGGCCCTGCCCCCAGGGGGCTGAGACTAGGTGTGTGTGTGGGGGTCCCAGCCACATCAAAATGCAGCACTGAGGGTTTGGAGTCAGAGTTAAAGATGGTGAGGAAATTAGGTCCAGATGACCCCTGCCTCTGTGACCATTTCTTCAGGCCCGACATTTTGTTTACATTTATCCATTTCATTAATTCATTTGTTCAGTGGTGTGCAAAGTGGCCGGGCCCCGGGAGCACAGCAGGAAACATGAGATTTGGGCCAAGTTTCCGAGTCACGAATGTGCTGGAAATAGGTCAGCAGCAAAGTCTAGGTGGTAAGGTAGCCCTTAGGAAGCCTGACAGACAAGAAAGGTAGCACCCTAGCTGCAGTCTCCACCCACAGGCCAGGGCAGCAGCAGCCCCTAGGGAGAGGCTGCATGGGGCCAGAATCAAACATCAGGCCACTGTAGGGTCTTTCCTGGAGCTTCAGAAGGACCCATTTGCCTCTGCCCTGGCCAGGGTAACTCCAGGGCTTCTGAGGCCATACAGCTGGTGGCTAAGCCAGTCTGTCAGCACCAGGTTCTGCCCTGCCTGCCCATCACAGAGGCTCTTGCTTCCCACCTGGGAAGAGCAAGCAGGTCTTACCCATGGGAAAATCTGTTTCTTCTTCCTGTAAGAGCTTGCTGAGAGAATGCGGACTGACCTGGGTCATTCTCACACAGCCATTTTATTAACTGTGAGGGGCCACTTGTTTATTCACAGAGAGATGGAGGGAGGGAGAGGAAAGAGGGAGAAACTTATTTTGCACCTATCGCCATACAAGGACTAGGTGCAGGCCCCGGGAATGTAACAGTATGCAGGGAGCTACTCAAAGTGTGTGCTGCTTGTGGTGGTTTGATTCGGGTGTCCTGCATGCCATGTTCTCAGCTGATGGAGATGTGGGAATTAACGCCTCTTGGAGGCAGTGTATTGTTGGGGGCGGGCTTATGGGTGTTATAGCCAGTTTCCCCTTGCCAGGGGTTGGCCCTCTCTCCTGTTGTTGTTGTCCACCTGATGTTGGTGAGGGGGTGAAGTCCACCCTCTGCTCATGCCATCGTTTCCCCTTGCCATCATGGAGCTTCCCCTCGAGTCTGTAAACCAAAATAAACCCTTTTTCCCACAAGCTGCTCTTGATCAGGTGATTTCTTCCAGCCATGCAGAACTGACTGCAATACTGCTTGTATGCAAGTCCAGCCTTCTTTAAGGCTGAACATGGTGCCTGCTGCATTGTGGGTATGCAGTCAATGTTGGTGCACAGCACTGTCCCCAAAGCTTGTCCATCAACTTCAGCCAAGGATGCTTTTTTTTTTTTTTTTTTGGTTTTTCGAGGCAGGGTCTCACTCTGGTCCAGGATGACCTGGAATTTACTCTGCAGTCTCAGGGTGGCTTTGAACTCACGGTGATCCTCCTACCTCTGCCTCCTGAGTGCTGGGATTAAAGGTGTGTGCCACCACGCCCTGCAAGGATGCTTTTTTTAAAGATGTAATTCACATACTTTTTTGTTGTTGTTTTTTGAGGTAGTGTCTTGCGCTAGTCCAGGCTGCCCTTGAATTCACTATGTAGTCTTAGGGTGGCCTTAAACTCATGGTGATCCTCTTCCCTCTGCCTCCTGAGTGCTAGGATTAAAGGTGTGCGCCACCATGTCCAGCCTCACATACATTTTTTTTGGCCTGTGTGTGTGTGTGGGGGGGGGGGAGGTATGCATGCATTTGTGCTCATGTGGAGCCCCATGGGCTTACTTGTGATGGTGTTCACTCACCTGTGGTGGCTGGTGGGTGACTGCAGCATTGCTTTTCCAGCCCTTCTGCTCCCAAAGCTTGTGGGTTTGTTTTTTGCACTTGCTGTCCATCAGACTAGGGTTACAGGTGCACATGGTCATGACCAGCTGTTTATGTGTGTCCTGGAGATTAGAACTCGGGTGGCCTTGGGCTGCCTTGGGCCCCCTCAGGCCCTCATGCTTGTGCAGGAAGCACACTTAACTGCTGAGCCATCTCTCCAGCCCTCACACCCTCTTGAAAGCATACAATTCAGTGTTTTTCCTTTAAATTTTTATTTATTTATTTATTTTTGGTTTTTCGAGGTAGGGTTTCACTGTAGCCCAGGCTGACCTGGAAGTCACTATGGAGTCTCAGGGTGGCCTCGAGCTCACAGCAACCCTCCTACCTTTGCCTACCGAGTGCTGGGATTAAAGGCGTGCGCCACCACGCCCGGCGTTTAAATTTTTATTTACTTGCAAACAGAATGGGGGAGAGAACGAATGGGCATGCTAGGGCCTCTTACAACTGCAAAGGAACTTTCATATGCATGCACCACTTTGTGCATCTGGCTGTATGTGGGTACTGGGGAATCAGAAATCGAACTCAGGCCATCATGCTTGGCAAGCAAGTGCCTTTAACCACTGAACCATGTCTCCAACCCTTAAAAACAATTAGGTGCTGGAATACACATTTAATCCCAGCGCTGAGGAAAAAGAGGGAGGAGGATCATTGAGTTCAGGGCCAGCCTGCAACTGCATAGTGAATTCAGGTCAGCCTGAGCTACAAGACCCTACCTTGAAAAAACAACAAAAAAATTATTTGCAAGGGGTGGGGGAGAGAAAGAAAGAGAGCGAGCGCATAATTCAGTGTTTTTATTACCCCAAAGTTGTGCCACTTCCACTCTTACATAATACTGGAGTTCATCACCTTCCCAACATTATGTGCCCATTCCCTTGTATGCACCGTCATCCCTTCACATTTTCTGGGGACATTTCATATGATGGGGTCATGTAATATGTGGCCTTTTGCAACTAGGTTTACTTACTGCAGTATTTTCAAAGTGCATCTATGAGTAGCATGTGTCGTTGCTCACCCTCCTTTATACTGCTGGGTGACACCCCATCACATGGCTAGCCCGTGTTCAGTACACCCACTTAGTGGTGTGCACTTTGGGTTGCTGTCAGTCATGCTGCTATGAACACTCACGTCCAAGTACTTGTGTGGACACATTTTCTTTTCTCTTGAGTATGGTCTACGAGGAAGATGCTGTGGTAATTCTGGGCTTAATCTTTGGTCTTTTTTTTTTTATTTTTTTTTGTCCATTTTTTATTTATTTATTATTTGAGAGCGACAGACACAGAGAGAAAGACAGATAGAGGGGGAGAGAGAGAATGGGCGCGCCAGGGCTCCCAGCCTCTGCAAATGAACTCCAGACACGTGCGCCCCCTTGTGCATCTGGCTCACGTGGGACCTGGGGAACCGAGCCTCGAACCGGGGTCCTTAGGCTTCACAGGCAAGCGCTTAACCGCTAAGCCATCTCTCCAGCCCAATCTTTGGTCTTTTGAGGTAGGGTCTCACTCTAGCTCAGGCTAACCTGGAATTCACTATATAGTCTCAGGGTGGCCTCGAACTCACAGCAATCCTCCTCCCCCTGCCTCCTGAGTGCTGGGATTAAAGACGTGTGCTACCACGCCCAGCAATCTTTTTTTAAAATTTTTTTCTTGTACAGCTTCTATAAGTATAGACGATAAACCATGATTCCCACCCACCACACTCCTAAAACCAATTAGTCTCTATTTTGATGTCATTTTTCCTCCCATGATTCAAGTCTTGTGTAGGTACGTGTCAGACACTGAGAGGTCATGGATACCAAGGCCATTCTGTGTCTGGAAAACAGCATCGTAAGCAGTAGTACCTTACCCTTCCTTTGACTCTTACATTCTTTCCTGGGCTTAAATTTTGGAGAAGGCATTAGACTTTTCCAGTGATTGCACCATTTTACACAAAAGACCAGTTTTGCCCCTTCCTGAGGTCTTAGGCTTCCTCTTTCGGCATTCTGATTTGTCTCATTTCTATCACCTAAAAGCTTCATGATTTTTGTTTGTCATACTAGAGGTGGAATCTGGGACCCCAGGCATACTATTCAAGTGTTTTACCTACATATCTAGGCTCCATTCATCATTGCTTTAGGCTTTATAAATTTGTGTGTACATGCGTATGTGCACCCACACATATGGACCAGGATCTCTTGTCACTGTGAACAAACATGGCTCAGAAATTGAACTGGGTCAGCACGCTTTGCAAGCAAACACTTTTAACCACGTAGCCATCTTCCTCAGGCTGTTTTTGTTTTTGAGATAGGGTCTTGCTGTGTAGTTCAGGCTGTCCTCAAACTCTTGTCCTTCCTGCTGTCACCTCCATATTGCTGGGAAGACAGACTGTAGCCACTATACCAGGCTCAAGATTCATGTTGTTTTGAAACAGGGTCTCACTTAGCTCTGCCTCCACTTTCCAAACGCTGAGATTATAGGTAGACACCACTACACTCATGTTCATAATGGTAAAAATTGTTTCTTCTTCATTTTACGTCCCATAGTTTTGGCTTAGAAAATAATCAAGAGTCAATACATAGTGACTTCAAAACTTCAGGGACGGCTGAAGAGATGGCTTAGCAATTAAGTGCTTGCTAGTGAAGCCTAAGGACTCTGGTCCGAGGTTCGATTCCCCAGGACCCACATAAGCTAGATGCACAAGGTGGCACATTTATCTGGAGTCTGTTTGCAGTGGCTGGAGGCCCTGGTGTGCCCATTCTCTCTTTCTCTCTTGGTGCGCCCATTCTCTCTCTCCCTCTTTGTCTGTCTGTCACTGTCAAATAAATAAATAAAAATTAAATTAAAAAAAAAAAACTTCAGGGGACTAGTGCTCTTGCCTGTGTGCACAGTCTTGGGTTTGATTCCCGTGCACAATCTAAAAGAAAAAAAGGGCTACTTTATCCCATTGCCTAACTCTAAGACACCACTGACTGCTAAATGTAAAAAGATAATTATTTTACATGCACCACCTTGTGCATCTGGCTTGTGTGTGTCCTGAGGAATCAAACCTGGGTCCTTTGGCTTCACAGGCAAGTGTCTTAACCACTAAGCCATCTCTGCAGCTCAAAAGATACTTATTATAGTCATTCTAACAGAGCCATTATATCTGGAAGGGTAGAAGTTTGCCCCAGAGGCTAAGGCCTTACATGACCCCAGGATCTCTACTGAATACCCCTCTGCAGTGCAAGATGAGGATAGAGCTTGCTGCCTGGCTTAGGCCCTACATGCCCAGCCCACCCCAATCTCAGCACAAGGAGAAGGGACCCAGCATGTAAAGTGGGAGATTCTTCCCTTGTACTTAGACTGGGTCCTCACTGGCCTCCCATAAAAATACAGGTGCAGCCAGGCATGGTGGCGCACACCTTTAATCCCAGTACTCAGGATCACCATGAGTTCAAGGCCACTCTGAAAGTACATAATCCCAGGTTAGCCTGGGCTAGATACTGTACCTTCAAAAAAAAATGCAGGTGGACACTGTTTAGGACCCTTCAGCAGTCTCCCAGCTCAAAGTATACAAGCTATAGTCCTGAGATCCATTTGTGGACTGGGGAAATGGCTCAGCAATTAAAAGCTCTTACTTGCAAAGCCCGTGGGTCCGGGTTTGATCCCCCCAGCACCCACGTAAAGCCATTCGTTTGTAGGAGCATGGCCATACACTTGCAGATAAATCAAACTAAAGAAAGGAGGGCCATTTGGCCTCACCTCATTCATCCTCACCTGCTCTCTTGGTCTTGTCTCCATCTCTCCCCTGTGCTGTGCCTCACTGGAAATCCACACCCCTGCCAGGGCCTTTGCATCAACTGGGGAGGGGCAGACAGTACTTATGAACTCTCCAGACATACATATCCTGCCTGGCGACATCCAGGCTGCAGACCCATCTCATCAGGAAGGGTAGGCTGACCAGACAGGCAGCTGTCGACATCGGGAGCCTGGGCTGTGGCCCCCTCAGAGCAATCCTCATTTACAGCAGCAGCTGCAGCTCAGTGGATTCACAGAATTCAGCACCCAGGGCTGCCAAAAATAACTCGTGGGGACTTGTACACTAGTCCTGGTCCTCAGGTCCCCACACGGGGCCTTTAGGGCCCAGGTGCATCCTGATTTGGGTCAGAGACCTTTCCCATAAAGGGCCTACCAGACCAGAGGGAAGCTGGGGTTTCTAGGAAGGGGTCTCGGTGCACCAGGGAGATGAGTGGAAGGTTGGGAAGGCAAGTGCTCTATTCTCTGAAGAGATGGTGCCTCCAGGCACAGGTGTGAGAGACCATACGTGATTAGTGGAATCTCACAGAGTGTAGGGAGGCTGCTGAGGTAATATGGGGGAGGGCAGGGAAGAGGAGCAACGGGTACAGTCTTCTTCCCAGCAGATTCTTGGGGGGGCTCCTGCTCTGACAGAAAAAATTGTTAAATAGAAAAAGCAGGGCTGGAGAAGATGGCTTAGCAGTTAAGACACTTGCCTGCAGAAAAGGACCCCGGTTCATTTCCCCAGGACCCACGTAAACCAGATGCACAAGGGGCACATGCGTCTGGAGTTCATTTGCACTGGCTGGGAGTCCTGGGGCACCCATTCTCATTCCCTCTTTTTCTTTCTCTCTCTCAAATAAATAAATTTAATATAAAATAGAAAAAGCAGCCAGGTGTGGTGGTGCACCCCTTTAATCCCAGCACTTCAGAGGGAGGCAGAGGTACTAGGATCACTGTGAGTTTGAGGCCACCCTGAGATTACATAGTTAATTCTAGGTCAGCCTGGGCTAGACTTGAGATCCTACCTCAAAAAAACAAAATAAAAGGGTGTGTGTGGGGGGGGGGAGCAAGCAATTGTATTTTTTTTCTTTTCTCTCAAGGCAGGGTCTCATTCTGGTCCAGGCTGACCTGGAATTAACTATGTAATCACAAAGAGGCCTCAAACTCACAGCTATCCTCCTGCCTCTGCCTCCCAAGTGCTGGAGTGTTGGGATTAAAGGTGTGCAATACCATGCATGGCCAAAGCAATTACACTTTTTAAAAGTTTTCATAGGGCTCTCCTCAAAGAACAGTCCACCCAACTGTGAAGGGGATTGGTGGTGATGGATGACAAGACTGTGGCTTTCTATCTCATTTTTTGTTTTCAAAATATATTTGCAAGCAGGGGAGGGAAATAAGCATGCTAGGCCCTCTTGCCATTGCAGGTGAATTCTAGATGCATGCACTACTTCATGTATCTGGCTTTATGTGACTACTGGAGCACACCCTGAGGCTTTGCAAGCAAGCACCTTTAACTGCTGAGCCACTTCTCCAGCTCATTTTTAAAAAAAGTAGTGCTCGCTTCAGCAGCACATATACTAAAATTGGAACACTTACAGAGAAGATCAGTATGGCCCTTGTGCAAGGATGACACACAAATTCGTGATGCGTTCCATATTTTTGGAGACGTTAAATAATAATCCAAAGCCTACTTACACGTGCAGCAAATGTTCTGTCTGCCCAATGTGCACTGTCACCTCTGAGAGTGCCTCATGTTATTCTGTAATAAACTTATCATCTGTCTTCTGTGTACTATACATTTACTTGTGTGAGCTAGAACCTCTTGCCACAAACACCAGATAGATGCTCCATTTATTGCATCTGGCTTTACAAGAGTGGGTGAGGAATTGAATTCTGGCCAGCAGGCTTTTCACGCACCTTTAACCACACTGGTCCCCCTCCCCACTTCATTTTCTGACCTCTGGTAATGAGGGTCAGACAGCGGGGCTGTGGCTTCCTTCCTGGTTTTCTAACTGTGTGTGAATTCAAATACCAGGGTTTTTACGAGCGAAGACAGACTCCAGCAGAAAGGGTAAGACAGTTGTCACAGGAACCCAAAGTAACCTTTCATTTGTAAAGGGCTGACCAAACAGTACTGGCTGGTGATGATTTGAATGTGAATGTGTATCCCCCACAGCCTCAGGGAATTTTGATTAAGGTCATGCTTCACACTTTAAATCTCCAGCAGCCTGCTGGGGAGGATCTTGAAGTCCAGCCCCAAGGTGTGTTCAGAGCTAGTTTTGAGCTCTGGCTGTTCATGTTTGCTGACTGGTGGTGGGGTCTCTACTTTGGACCTATGGAAGTGAGCCACTTTCTTCCACTGTGATGGAACTTCCCCTGGATTCTATAAGGCTGAAATAAACCCCTTTTTAAAGCTGCTTCTGGTTAGGTATTTGTCCAAGCAACAAAAATAACTGTAACAGGGGCTTTGAGCAGACAGGCCTGATGTAGACTTTCCACAGGCACTGCCTGGCACTGCAGTGCTGAGAGTGGTCTGTCTAGTAAGAAGATATCCTTGGGCTGGAGAGATGGCTTAGCAGTTAAGTGCTTGCCTGTGAAGCCTAAGGACCCCAGTTGGAGGCTCAATTCCCCAGGACCCACGTTAGCCAGATGGACAAGGGGGCGCATGCATCTGGAATTTGTCTGCAGTGGCTGGAGGCCACTCTCTGCCTCTTTCTCTGTCTGTTGCTCTCAAATAAATAGAAATAAAAAGTGTTTAAAAAAAAAAAAAGAAGATATCCTCTTCTTGGTCCCATCAGGGAAAGGGAAGAGCAGCCTCCCTCCCCCATCTGAGGGCCTGCCATGGGACCAGCCTGGGGATTTCTGGTCATAGCCCAAACTTCAGAGGTCTTGTTTGCTAAGTCCTCACATCCTCTACCAGAACCCAGTCCTGGGGGCAGGGGACATGTCTCCTCAGTCTGAAGGTGATGCCATGTCTTGATTGCAGAGATTGTTAAGGAGGTCAAGGTGCCACAGGCTACCCTGGGTGTCCCAGCCCATGGAACGGGGGACAGTTGCCATACACCTGTGGCAGAGGAAGAGGAGGCTGGCATCCCAATACCAGCACCAGGGTTCCTGCAGGTCACGGAGAGGAGGCGTAAGTATTGACAACCTGGCAGCCTATGGGAACCCCAGTTTACCTCAGGGAATCAAGTGGTGTGCATATGAAAGGCAACAACTGCACATGAACACACATGTTGAGCAGAGCTCTTAAACCCGTGGCTCTCTGAGCCTCATTTGTCCCATCTATAAAATGGAGGACCTGATAAGGCTGTAGTCTGGAATGTGCAGGGCCACCCATCTGCATTCTGGGTTTGCTGGCTTTATAGAAAGTGCTACTTCACCTATGGGAAGATGTTCCTGTCGCTCTCAGCAACCCCATCAGACTACTGTGACTGTATTTCCTGCATCCCTAGAGCCCCTGAGCAGTGTCTCCTCTCTGGAGGTCCACTTTGATCTCCTGGACCTCACTGAGCTGACCGACATGTCTGACCAGGAGCTAGCGGAGGTCTTCGCAGACTCTGACGACGAGAATCTTGCCAGTGAATCCCCAGCAGGTGAGGCTGTCTCCTGGCTTGAGGGGGAAGAGGCACATGGGAGGTGAGCTGGGAAACCATCAGATTCCTACTTAGGGGGAAAATTTCCCATTTTACCCTTTGCATTGCTATTTGCCCAATGTGAAGCAACTTCCCTCCCATCGCATCCACTCTCCTTGATTCTTTTCAAATGAGCAACAAGCCAAAGCTGCCATTCCTTAAAAGTAGAACTTACTGAACATGACTTCTAAGCCAAGCAGAAAAGCATAGTGGGCCACATTCACCTGGCTTAGGCCCCTCAGATCACTTAATTGGTTTGCCTTCCAGTTTCCAAGGAAGGGATATCATTGTCCTGATCCAAACCCACCTCTTGACCACCGTGTCAGCAGGACATGTTGGCCTTTGTCTCTCCCAACCCTTGTGGTCAGAACACAGGATTCACCACCCAGTGAGAATAAATCCTTCAGTCTGGCTCCATTAATAAAGGACATCAATGTGGCCTTCAGCTGTACACTTCAGGCTGTATGGCAGGAAGAGCAAAGGGGCTAAAAGTCCACACCAGACAGTATGGCCCAGCCTCAGCCTCTCCCACTCCAGGCTAGAACATGCACACATGAACACACGTGTGTACACACACATACACCAAGGACCTCATCAAAGTCACCAGCTTTATTAAAAGCAATACCCCACTGACAGCTGCTTGAGTGCTCCCCGGAGACTGGGGAAGTGGCCTGTTTTCCCTAGAAGCTACAGGCTCTAAGATACTACAGCAGCACAAAGGTGGACCCTGGGAACACCCTCACGGGTTCACACCATCCCAGGTCCCATCCAGGACAATTCCACCGTCTGAACCTGGGGGCAGCCCTTCTTAGCTGTCTCTGCCTTGCCCCCAAGTCTGGTGTGTACAGAATGGTTTTGGCATGTGACTACTGTGGCTGGACAGGTAGAATGGTGGGAGGTGGGTATTTAAATTTCACGATGAAGCAGATGTGCAGAGATCTGCAGGGCCCCATGACACCCACATGACCACTCAAGGACAGGTTCACATGGGGGAAGAGTAGATGGTGACAAAGCGCATCTTCGGCTGCAGTGATTCCTGGGGACATCACATCAGAATCTCTGTTGCAACAGCAGACACCATGTTATAGGCATGTGTGCATAGCCATGTGCATGGGGCCCAAGGCAGCAGCTGCATCCATCCAGAGGAATCCCAGGACACTGGCAGACACACAACATCCACTCCAGATTCCCTCTTTGCTTTTTTTTTTTCCCCTCCTTTCTTTTTTGGTTTCTCCAGGTAGGGTCTTGCTGTAGCCCAGGCTGACCTGGAATTAGTCTCAGGCTAGCATCAAACTCACAGGGATCCTCCTACCTCAGCCTCCCAAGTGCTGGAATTAAAGGCATGTGGCAGGGCTGGAGAGATGGCTTAGTGGTTAAGGCATTTGCCTGCAAAGCCAAAGGATCCCAGTTCGACTCTCCAGGACCCACAAAAGCCAGATGCGCAAGGAGGCGCATGCATCTGGAGTTCGTATGAAATGGTTGGAGGTCCTAGCGCACCCATTCTCTCCCTCTCTGCCTCTTTCTCTCAAATAAATAAATGTATTTTTTATAAAAGGCATATACCACCACACCTGACTTTATTGAATTCTTAATTCCACTCATGTCCCCTCCAGGTCTGCACCCTCTGCCCCGGGCCAGCTGCTTACGCTCTCCATCCTGGACAAAAACGAAGGCTGAACAAAACCGTGACAAACAGCCCCCTGGTGACCCGGAGCGGCAAGCTACAATTGTGGATACATTCCTCACCATAGAGGGGCCCAAGGAGGACTAGCTTGGCTCTGTTATAGAGCTGGTGAAAGACTGGGCCAGGTGACCACTGTGTTGGAAAATCCTACAGTCCTGGCTACAGGGACATACTCCATCCACCCTAAGATTCCAACCACCTCCTGACACCAGGTCAAGGTCAGGGTCCCAAGCACAGGCCTATGGGTACCCCATCATAAGCACAGCCCAGTAGCCTTACATTCAGCTGGCTCCTGGGCCCTGGATCAGGGATGAAACAAGGAGTGGACAATGGTGGCCTGAGCCTTCTGGATACTTGTCTGTAGGACTAAACTTCTTGTCTGTCATAAGACTCCCAGATAGGCTCAGGATGAGAGCATCCAAGCCCATGAGAGCTGCCCAGGAACCCCTCAGGGGTCTTACTCCAACCTCAGTTGTTCCCCATGCCAACGAGCTCAGAAGCTTGAGGTGAGTTTGGTGGTGGCTCATGGGATGCTCTAGTGTCCATCCCCAAAATTTCCACCATGACTTAAGTTTTGCTCCCTTTCTCTGCCCTAGGCAGGCACTGTTGGTCCCAGAGTCTCCTCCTCAGGCCTGCTTCTCTTGGTCCACGTGTGACAGGCAAGGGCTGAGGGCTTAGCCCATCTCCTTCCTAACTTAGCACACCAAATACCGCCAGGCTGCCTCAGAACCTTGGTGACACTTCCCAGACTGCTTGGAGGGGCAGAATTCACTCTCCCCATCCATATCTGTGCAAGGACATGTACTGTCTGTCCTCCACATCCCACTGCCTAGCTGCACCACCTGCCACAAATGACCAGAGGCTTTTACCCTGTGGATATGTTCCAGAAGCAGCACCAAAAAAAGGCACGGGAGACAGAGCCATCCTGGCCACCCACTCTGCTGTGGGATGTTAGGGTACTCAGCTTAACCATTCCCAGTACTGCTTTCCATGTTTTCTAAGACAGAACAGGCTACTGCTCTGACAGAATCAAGGCTGGTTTTGAAATAAAACTTTAAGCTTGCTTTTTTGTTCCTAGGCCAACCTGTTGTGCCCTGCTTCCCAACTACAAAAAGCATTTCTGGGGAAGGAAGACAGGCTCTTGATATCCTCACTGGACTTGCCTGGGCTTCTGCTACGTGTGGAAGGCATCCTCAGCCTGTCTGCACTGTCAGCCCAAAAGGCAACTCCAGTTTCTGCCCACGTCTCCTAAAATGAAAACCATCCCTGGTTTCCAAAGGACACAGAACAGGCAGCTGTCTTTCAAGCTCACTGGTAGCTATGTGCCCTGGCCACACCCGCCCACCGGGATCTCCCCCCACCCAGTGAATACCCTCTGGCTGCAGCTTCCATGGGGCACATTTACAGGATGGGATTAAAGTATCACCACCATCTGAAGGTCTGATCGCAGTGTCTTTCTTTCTAGCTGACACTTGGGTGCCACCAGGGTCGACCTCTGTGCTATGCCAGGCTGCACTTACTTACTTGGGTTACGTTTTAGAGACAAAGGCCCTGGAGTTCCAGTCCCTACACAATACAAAAGACATCACTAAGGGTGAAAATCCTGCCCATCCCTTAGCCCACAAAGGCTAAGCTGAAGCAGCAGTTATTCCCTAGTACATGCTGTCTTCCAAAAGCCACAGCGAGGCCCAAACATCACTTAAATCAACCTGTGAAATGAGGTGAATATGAAACCAGCCAGGTGTGACCTCCTTTCTGCAGACCCAGGTGCTGTGGCAGACTTCTCAGCTCTTCCCCTGCCTGGACCCAGCCTGCATGACAGGAAGTTGGTGGCCAGATCTCCCAAAGTCAGGACTGTGTGCATTACATTCCTGTTTCCCTTCACTTGGAGGGAGGGAGGTGGGCAGGCGGTGGTCCTGCCAGACCTTATCTGCTCCTAGTTCTGACCACAGACCTCCCACAGGCACCTCTTGCCAGAACACCTGCACTTGAGAGATTTCCATGGCAGATGGAGCAAGACAGGATGTCATTTGCTCTTCTTTCTTGGGATGGGGTACTGTGGAGCCAGCACTGAACAGGCTGAGGCTGAACCCATCCATGCGTGTGCGTGTGTGTGTGTCAGTCAGAAGGCCAGAAAACAACTTTAAGCAGCATTTTTCAAGAATTATTTTCTCGCCAGGCGTGGTGACACATGCCTTTAATCCCAGCACTTGAGAGGCAGAGATAGGAGGATTGCTGTGAGTTCAAGACCACCCTGAGACTACATAGAGAATTCCAAGTTAGCCTGGGCTACAGTAAGACCCTATCTCAAAAAACCAAAGGGAAAAAAAAAAAGAATTAATTTCTCTTTTTTGAGACCCATTCTCAAAATGACCCAGAGCTTATCAATTAGGTTGGCCCTAGAATCCCTGGGATCTGTCTCTGCACCCCCTACCCCCCAAGCACTGGGATTACAAGCATATGCTACCATGCCCAGCCTTTTTACACGGGTTCTGGGATCAAACTCAGGTCCCCATGTTTTTAAAGCAAACAAATAGCTATCTACCAACCAGCCCTAATATAGCTCTCTAGCCAGCAACCTGTAAAGGACACGGGAAGGGGCACACCTGGGTCACAAACACGGTGGGAGTTTGAGTGGAGGCAAGCACTGAGGATGCTGACTGGTGTGTGGGAGGGACAGCCCAGGCATGGTTAGATGGGATATATCAATGTTTGAGAAACTGGAACTCACAGGACCCCCACTCTCCAATCATCTCAGAGGACCCCAGATGTTTGTGGTGGCCTTAGGTGACTGTGACTAATGGGCATTCAGCCTCCTAGGAGTGATTGTGAGAACTAACCACCTGTCAACCCACTGTGACTTGGCCCCAAGACAGTGACCTCACAACCCTATGACAGTGCTAGCCCAGAGGCCGTGCCACAGATGTTACATCATGGGGCTTTTCTGAGCATCCCCCAAACCTCATCACAAGAAACCCAATACAGAGTTCTCAAAGTACCCAGTAGCTCAGTGAACCTTAGTTTGGTAGAGGCCACAAAACAGGCTGAGCTCTGGAGATTTAGAAAATTCAATAATGTACATTTTTCAAACAGCAAAAGTTGAAAGTGCCTGTCCCCTGCTGAAACTTCTATTTTTGAGGCTCTAAGGCAAACAATAATTTGGAAAATGTACTGTATACTGTAATCCCAGCATGTCTGGCTGTTGGCCAGACCCCATAGAAACACTAAGGACAAACAGGCATGGAATAAAATGCAAGTTCCACCATCCTCCTGGCTCATCACTAAGGAAACCCATGAAACCCAGGTGAGCAAGGCGCTGCCTCCTCAGGACCAGGAGCGGCCTAGGGGTGGCTGACACAGCTACTAGCTCAGACCTGAGACCTGTGTTCCCCGCGAGGCCACCAGTGAACAAGGACACTCACTGAACTCCAGTACCTCAAGCCTTCAGGTCTGACAATACAGAGCTCCCCACTCGCAAGGATCAACAAGAAAATGGTCCCTCTTTCAGCCGAGGTTTGGGGTTCACAATGGCCTTCCTTTGCTCAAGAGCTGCCCTATACCAGAAGGTTAATACACAGGCACTTGGGCCAGAGGAGGCATCAGGACCCTGAAGACCCTCCCTCAAAGCTAAGATGTGGCCATGGGGCTCAGCCTAGACCTACCCTCTGATTCCAACAAAATGAGTTTGAGGAAAGGAGGGGAATGGAATTAAATTGGGTACTCCTTGATTGGTGGAGGCAGGCAAACCCCAAAGCCAAATGCCAGGTCCTACTGAAGAAACAGTTTCCTCACCTCCTTGCTGCCACGGGGCCAGGGACGGCCCTGAGGCTGCTCCTCAGCCAAAGCCTTCCTAAGGACTGATCAGCTTCTCACCATAACTTTAAGAACCTAAGCTTCCCTTCATAATTGGCTTACAGTTTCCATTATTATTCTTCAATAAACTTTATCTGCCTAGCACAGGCTACTCCTTTGAGTAACTGGCTCTGAGACAATCCATAAAGCAAGCTCACTAGGAAATTAATATTCTCTATCTGCTGAAAGCCTGACACAGCTCCCAATGGTCCCAAAGTGAAACACAATACCTAGAATCTCCAGGAAGATGACACCTTTCTTGGCTTCAAAGGAGCCAGAATCTGACTTCTGCTCCCCTCTGACCCCTCAGTTATCTCCCCAGCTGGCTGGACCAAGACCTGGCTTCCTCCTCTGCAGACTCTGAGTGCTCTTATCTGAAACGCCTGTTTGCAGTTGTCACCTGTTTTAATTTGTTTTCCAGTTAACTCTGGCAGCTGCTCTGCAAATGCTTTGAGCAGCTCCCAGCTAGTGGTGGGTGCAGGTGGCCATCCACAGGCTATAGACTACACAGGGCTCTCCTGCAGGCACTGCTCAGTACCCCTTTCCTCCCGTTCCTGATTCCAGTCCTTCAGCCCCTCAGGAAGGGATGTGTCCTCCTCTAGGCTGCCAGTACCCTCTACAAATTCCTCATAGGTGGATTTTTCTGCAAAAGGCCGAGGGCCCAATAGCTCTACCATGTCAGCCTTCTCCAGCACTTCTTTCTCCAGGAGCCGCCTGCCCACCTGCAAAGGATGGTCACCCATCAGGATGCTGTGCTCAGGACAGAGCCATGTTTAGTGGCCCTGACCCAGACAAGAGCCAAACCTGGCCACACCCAACCTGGGACCCATGATCGAACCATCCCTGGGTGGAGGGAGCCTCACTCACCTTCTCCACCTGCTCCCGGCACCGTGTGAGCAGCTCCAGAGTCCGATCATAGGCAGAGCTGATGAGGTGTCGGACCTCCTCGTCTATGAGCTGGGCAGTTGCCTCACTGTAAGGCTTCTCCACCAGAGCCTCACCTTGTCGGGGTAAGTCAAAGGACACCTGGCCCAGCTTCTCACTCATTCCGAACTGCACAATCTGAAGTGGAGGAGAAGCCCAGAATGAGCCATGCCTGATACAGCTCCAGAGCCACACCCTGGGACACCCACTTCTTACCTGGGCGTATGCACTCTGGGTAACCTTCTTCAGGTCATCTTGGGCCCCCGTGGTGATCTGCCCAAAGAACAGCTGTTCAGCCACCCTGCCTCCCAGCATCATGCACATGCGGTCAAAGAGTTGCTCCCTGGTGTACAGGTACTGCTCACGGGGAAGGTATTGAGCATAGCCAAGTCCCTTGCCCCTGGGAATGATGGAAACCTACAAAACAAGAGTCAGAGTCCTTGTCAGCCCCAAACACTGCCCCTCCCACATGCTGTTCTGGCCATTTACCCTTAGGTAGGATGGTTCTGGGCCTGGGCCCACTCTGGTCCAGTGGCATCACCCACCCAATAGCCTCAGTGTCCTGATCATCTCACTGGAGGAGCTGACCACACAGTCTGGCTGACAATATATTCATTGAAAATTAAAGTGGCCACATCTGTGTGCTGTGTCCATATGAGCTGCCACCATGCCCAGAGGCTACCTAGACCAACAGGCAGACATGTTGAGCTTGAGAAACCAACCTTTAGCAAAGGATCTGCATGCTCCAAGAACCAGCCCACCACTGCATGTCCAGCTTCATGGTAGGCCACAGTTGTCTTTTCCTTGGGCTGCAAGACCTGGGTCTTTTTCTCCAGGCCTGCAAACCACATTGTTAAGAATGAGAAGCAGGGGAAGGGTACCATTCCTCCCCTACAGAAGCATGTGTCAATTTGAGTAGGCTGCCACACATCACTCCCAAGGCCCAAGCAGAAACCTACCCTGCCCTCACACCAAATGGCCTTACTTGATCCCGAGGCACCATGCTGCTCTATGCTCTACAATGAAACCCACCTCCCAGATCTGGAGGGCACACCATTCATCTATTCTGCCATGCCCCGACCCTATAACCAGCCTAGCAAGAAGAAAGATGTTTTTGGTCCATATATATATATATATATATATATACACACACACACACACATATTTATCTTATTTATTTGCAAGAGACAAAGAAAATCTAAGTATGGATGTGCCCTCAGGGCCTCTTGCCACTGCAAACAATCTCCACATGCACACAACACTTTTTACATGGATACTGGGGGATCAAACCAGGGCCAGAAGGCTTCGCAAGCAAGCATCTCTAACTGCTGAGTCATCTCCTTAACCATATATATACATACATACACACACACACACACACACGTGTGTGTGTGTGTGTGTATATATATGCATATATTGTTGTTAGTTTTTTGGTTTTTTTGTTTGTTTTTTTTGAGGTAGAGTCTCTCTCTGGTCCAGGCTGACCTGGAAGTAACTATGTAGTCTCAGGGTGGCCTCAAACTCCTGGTGATCCTCCCACTTCTGCCTCCCAAGTGCTGGGATTAAAGGCGTGCACCACCATACCTGGCCGGTTGCTTGTTTTGAAGAAGGTTCTCACTCTAGCCCAGGCTGTCCTAGAACTCATGGCAATCCTCCTACCTCTGCCTCCCAAGTGCTGGGATTAAAGGCATGCCCAGCACATTTTTTAAAATATTTTTATTTATTTATTGGAGAGAGAGGGGGGCAGAAAGAGAGACTGAGTGCACCAGGACCTCCAGCCACTACAAATAAACTCCAGACACATGTGCCACCTTGTGCATCTGGCTTACATGGGTTCTGGGGAATTACAACCTGAGTTCTTAGGCTTCACTGGCAGATGCCTTAACCACTAAGCCATGTCTCCAGCCCCTGCTTTAAAAAAAATTTTGTTTATATTTATTTGAGAGCGAGCGAGAGAGAGAGAGAGAGAGAGAGAGAGAGAGAATAGGCACACCAGGGCCTCCAGCCACTGTAAACAAACTCTAGACGCATGCACTTGTGCATCCGGCTTACATGAGTGCTGGGGAATTGAGCCTCGAACTAGAGTCCTTAGGCTTCACAAGCAAGTGCTTAACCACCAAGCCATCTTTCCAGCCCCCCCCCCTTTTTTTTCTTTTGAGGCAGGGTCTTATTCTACTCCAGGTTGACCTGGAACTCACTCTGTAGGTCACACTGGCCTTGAACTCTTAGTGATCCTCCAACTTCAGACTCTAGAAAGCTGGGATTATAGGAGGGAGCCACATGGGGAGAAAGATATTAAGATACACTTGTGCCATTTCCTTGGCTCTAAGAATATTCAAACAGTGGACCCCAAATAGGCATCTTATGCTGGGTAAAGAAAAAGGCCTGGTGAGCCGGGCATGGTGGTGCATACCTTTCATCCCAGCACTCGTGAGGCAGAGGTAGGAGGATCACTGTGAGTTTGAGGCCATTGAGACTCCACAGTGAATTCCAGGGCAGCAGAGACCCTGCCTGGGGAAGGGGCACCTACCCCCCTTACCCATTCACACAGGAGGAGAGAGAGAGAGTGAGAGAGGGAGGGAGGGGAGGAAGGGGAGGGAGGAAAGAGGAGAAGGGAGAGGAAAGGGGAGGGGAGGGGAGGAGAAGAGGGGGGAGGGGGGAGAGGCGAGGAGAGAGAAGAGGCCCGGTACCAGCCAGAGGAGGAACTTGCCTCAGGGAAGATGTGAGGACCTAGCAACAGAAACTGAAGCTGAGACCATGGGACGGCCAGGACCACATCTTGGCTGGAACTACTTAGAGAGCATACCTTGTGACAGGATCCCAAATCGGACTGCAGCTGGGGAGGTCATTGGACCTCTTCGTTCTTTTTCCCAATGTGACCACATTGAATAACTGTTCTTTCTCTGATCTGTACTATTAACTTGGCTCTTTTCACATGCTTATTGAGGGCAGTTTGGTTTGATAGGGCTGCCAAGGCATAAGCTCTGACCCTAACTCCTGCATACCACCCAGCTCACACATTCACTACTTTAAAAGGCCATGTCAACCCATCAGCAGCTGCATGTGAGTTAGGGGTACCGTACCACTGTCTGGTGTGATGAGAAGCAACACCCAAGCACAGTGGCACAAAGTGGAATGTCCCAAAGTCTGAATGATGCAGTTTACAGCAGGTACGGGATAAAGACTAGCTGATAAATCACACGCAGACCGGTTCAGACCAGCCACTGCATGGATAATCAGCTCATGAGCTCCCAGTGCAGCCTTCCACAGTGTACCATGTGTACTCCTCCACACCATGACACTTCAAAGAAGCCAATGAAGAAGCCTGCCCAAGGATGGACCCTCACCTGCCAAATTTTACCTCTTGGTGGGATGGATCAGATGGCTACTGTCACCTACCTGGTCCCCATCTCAATGGAGCCTGATCAGCCAACACAGCATGTGGCATCTCCTGGCTCTCAGCTCAAGACCCTAACCCAATACTGATTCCAGTTCCTGCCTAGCTCAAACTGCAAGCAGCTTTGCTTCGCCCACCACCTGGCCAGCTAGCCAAAGACAGTCGTTTAGTGGGACTGACCCAGGAAGCTCAGGCAGCAGTACAGTCATTTCCCAGGAAACACCCTTCTCCCTAGCTCAGGCCCCTCCTCTCCAGGAAAGAAGACTCGCCCTGCCCTCCACATCCAAGTCTGGTCCTCTTGATCCTCTCTATCAAATGCATGCAGCTCAGAGAGCAGAGAAAGCTTCAAGAGAGCCCTAGCTCCGAAGTCGGGTTTGGACAACTGATCATGTTTGCATATACGACAAAAAACGCCTTGTCCCTTCCTAGGGCCTAAGGACTCACCTCCAATGACCCTCTCGATGGCTTTCTCAAAGTGCCGCTCCTGGACAGAAGGGTTCAGATGGCGGGCAGCAATCAGGGCTGCTTCATTGCACACGTTGGAAATATCAGCACCTGACCGGGAGAAGAGGGAAGTCAGTTCTCCTAGCTGCTGGAGTTCCACCCAGGTCAGTTCTTTTCATTTTTTTAGTTTTATTTTATTTTTGAGGCAGAGTCTCACTCTAGCCCAGGCTGACCTGGAATTCACTCTGTAGTTCTAGGCTGGCCTCAAACTCATTCAGCCTCCAACCAACACCCAAGCTTCAGGTTAGTTCTTTAATGGAAAATCTTCAGTGGAAGCCATGGTCAACTTCAGAAAACATAGGCAAATGGAAACTGCATCACCAATGAATTTCAGCCATATTTTCTGGCTATACAATTTTATTGAGGAATGATTCCTATGGAGCACACAGATCACTGCCTTGTACACTTGACGAGCTGTGCTGCCACCACCTTTGTAACTGGTCACGTTCCACCATCGTGGAGACACCCTGTGCTCACCCACAGCCAAGGGCTAGTCTGCTTTTACCTCCATGCACATTTAATATAAATGGATTCACCTAACATGTGGCTTGTTGTATATCTGGCTTCTTTCCTTGAGCGGCACATCTATGTCATAGTGTGCAGCAGAACTTCCTTTTTATAGCTAAAAATGTTCTCTATAGTATACACACATGTTTCTGGTTACTTGTACATTGCTGGAAATCTGAAGGGTTCTACTTTCAGGCAATAACAAAGAATGAGGCTATGTATATGCATATGCAAGTGTGTGAACACACATTTTCAATTCTATTGGGAATACACCTAGGGGTGAAATTATAGAATCAATTAACTCTGTTTTACTTTTGGACTACTAAATGGATTTTTTTTTAAATATATTTTATTTATTTGAGAGCAAGAAAGAGGCGGAGAGAAGAGAGAGAATGGGCATGTCAGGGCATCCAGCCACTGCAAACAAACTCCAGATACATGAGCCCCCTTGTGCATCTGGCTTATATGGGTCCTGAAGAATCAAACTGGATGGATCCTTTGGCTTTGCAGGCAAATGCCTTAACTGCTAAGCCATCTCTCCAGCTCTTGTTTTTATTTCAAGGTAGGGTCTTACTCTAGCCCAGGCTGGCCTTAACTCACAGCAATCCTCTTACCTCTGCATCCCCAAGTGCAAGGATTAAAGGCATGCACCACCATGCCCAATATGAATTCTTTTAAGTTATTATTATTTTAGAGAGAAAGAGAATTGGCATGCTAGGGCCTCAGCCATTGAAATCAAACCCCAGACACTTGCACCACCTAGTGGACATGTGAAACCTTGTGCTTGCCTCAATTTTGGGCATCTGGTTTACATGGGATCTGGAAAGTTGAACATGGGTCCTTAGGCTTTGCAGACAAGCACCTTAACCACTAAACAATCTCTCCAGCCCTTAAGTTTTTTAAAATTTATTTATTTGCAGAGAGGGAGGGAGGGAGAGACAGGGAGGGAGGGAATGGGTAAGCCAAGAACTTCAGCCACTGCAAATGAACTCCAGATACCTGAGTCACTTTGTGCACCTGACTTTATGTGGGTACTGGGGAGTCAAACCTAGGTCCTTAAGCTTTGCAGGCAAAAACCTCAACTGCTGAGTCATCTCTCAAGTCCCTCTTTTAAGGTTTTTTTGTTTTGTTTTGTTTTGTTTTTTGGTTTTTCAAGGTAGGGTCTCACTCTAGCTCAGGCTGACCTGTAATTCCCTATGTAGTCTCAGGGTGGCCTCGAACTCATGGTGATCCTCCTACCTCTGCCTCCCAAATACTGGGATTAAAGGCATGCACCACATGCCCGGCTTCCTCTACTAAGTTTTTTTTTTTTTTTTAATGAGACTACATAGTGAATACCCTACCTCAAAAAAACAAACAAACAAAAAAAAGTATTTATTTATTTACAAGCAGAGAAGGGGAAAGAAGAGGAGGGAGGGAGGGAGGGAGATTGAGAAAGAATATGAGAATGGGCACACCAGGGCCTCTTGCCATTGCAAACTCCGGACATATGCACCACTTTGTATATCTGCTTTTACATGAGTACTGGGGAACTGAACCTTGGGCAACTGCCTTTAACCACTGAAGCCATTTCCCTCAGTGCTCTTTTAAGTTTTTTTCTAAATTAATTTGTTTGCTTGAGAGATGGCTCAGCAGTTAAGGCTCTTGCTTGCAAAGCCTAGCAACCTTCATTTGATTCCCCAGTACCCATGTAAAGCTGGATGCACAAAGTCACACATGTTTGTCTGCAGTGGTTGGAGGCCCTGGCATGCCCTTTTACATCCTTTCTCTTTACCAGAAACATTCCACTTGGCATTTAGCTTTACATGGGTGCTGGGGAATTAAATCGGGGAAGGCAGATTTTGCAAGCAAGTGCCTTTAACAGCTGAGCCATCTCCCCAGCCCTCTCATTGTGGCCACTTTGCATTTCCCTAATAACATGGTGAGCATTTCCCTCTGTGCTTGTTGGCTAATCTTTGTAGAAATACATATGCAAGTCCTTTCCCTCTTCTCCTTTTGTTTGAGACAAAGTCTTACTATGTAGCCCAAGCTGGCCCTGAATTTGTGATCCTCTTACCTCAATCTCCCTAGTACTGGCACTACAGGGATGTATCACCACACCTGCCCTTTGAGTATTTCTTTTTTCTAAACTATAAAAGTTATACACACACATTCTACATACTACACCTTTATCTGTCAGATATATAATCTTTACTCGGTGGGTTGTCATTTCACTCTTAATAATATTGGTTTGTTTTTTTTTCAATATTTTATTTGAGAGCAAGAAAGAGGGAGAGAGAATGAATGGCAGGCTGCCTGTAATCCCAGTGCAGAAGGCTGAGACAGAAGACCCGCCCTAGGGCAAGCTGGCTACTAGACTAGTTAATTGGAGAGCCCTGGGTTCAGGCTAGAACTTGTCTAAATAAATAAGGCAGACATACATTGAGAAGACACCCAATATCAACCACTGGTCTTTACACAAATACACAACACTTGCATGCATACCCACACACATCTGAACACACATACACACCACACAATTAAAAACAAAAACAAGCAGAGCATGGTGTCTTTAATCCCAGCACTTGGGAGGCAGAGATAGGAGGATCCCTGTGAGTTCAAGGCCAGCCTGAGACTACACAGTAAATTCCAGGTCAGCCTGGACTAGAGACCCTACCTTGAAAAACCAAAACAAACAAACAAACAAATAAAATAAAATCATGGACTGGAGAGATAGCTTAGCAGTTAAAGCACTTGCCTACAAAGCCTAAGGACCCAGGTTCGATCCCCCAGGTTTCACATAAGCCAGATGTACAAGGTGGCACATGTCTGGAGTTCGTTTATAGTGGCTACAGGCCACAGTGTTTGCCTCTTCTTCTCTCTCTTTGAAATAAACAATAAATAAATAAAATGTTAAAGAAAAAAAGAAAAAGAAAAAGAACAACCTTGCCAGGTGTGGTGGCACATACCTTTAATCCCAACACTTGGGAGGCAGAGATAGAAGGATCACTGTGAGTTTCAGGTCAGTCTAGGCTAGAGTGAGACCCTACCTTGGAAAAAAAAATAACAATAATCCTTTTTTCATTTTCCTTTACTCCTGATGGACACTTTTGCCAGGCACAGAGTTCTCAGCTGACAATTCACTCCACACATCATGCACCTCACCAGTGCCTTCCGGTCTCCAGTCTCTGAAGAGATGAAAAGCTTGTCGGTATCTGACTGAGGATCCCTGCACATTAGGTGTCTCTTCTTTCTTGATGCTTTCAAGAGTCTCTTATCTTTGGCTTTTGACACTTCAATTATAATGTGTCTTTCTGTGGATCTGAGTTAATTCCTATTTTTGAGTTCAGCAAGTTTCTCAGATATATGCTTTCATATATTTTATCCAGTTTGGGAAGTTTTGAGCTATTTCTTCAAATATTCTTTCTGCCCTTATTCTCTAACTTGCCTTACAAGTCCAACAAGGTATGTGTTGAGCTGTATGCCACAGCTCCTCAGGCTGTTCCTTTTTTCTAGTCTCTTCTTTTTCTGCTTTAGACTGTAAAGGACAGCTTCAGCAGCAGGAACCAGCAGCATGACACAATTCATAGCTATTTCTGTGTCTTTTGGAGAGACACTGCGACAGATTTTTTTTTTTTCAAGGCAGGGTCTCACTCTAGCCCAGGCTGACCTGGAACTCACTATGTCGTCTCAGGCTGGCCTCGAACTCACAGCTATCTACCTACCTCTGTATCCCAAGTGCTGGGATTAAAGGCCTGTGCCACCACGCCTAGCCTTGCAATAGTTCTTTTACTGTAGGAATTCTACATGCCTCTGTGTACCAGAAGATAGGGACAGAGCTCTTCCTCATTCTGAGGCTATCTGCCACTTCTCTTGAGGAAAGGCCCTTAAATGACAAAGCATCTTTAGGTTCCCACAGGGCTGGACCAGAGTGAGATCTAGGATAGTGCAGGTTCTCCAGTAAAAGTCCCCATGGAGGCTCAGCAGGGAAACATCAAAGTCTGGGTAATTTATTCTAATTTCTTGAACTGATAGGAAAATGGACACCTTCCTCACCTGAATTTGACAAGGGGAGAGAATAAGGCACAAACAAGCACATTCTGGACAGAACATTAGTAAGGCCCTTCATGTGCTAGCCTAGCAAGAACTTTTCACCAGTATGCTACAAATGCAAACTCAGTGTGCTCATGCCTGTACCAGTGCTGAACAGGATACTCTGGGAGCCAGGATGAGGAAGGCCCCACCACCAAATGATGCAGGCAACAGAAGCCTGACAAACAGCTTCCTGTCATAACCATGAGGCACTGTGGATTGTGAAGGGATGCTCAGAAGAGGCAAGTAGGCCAGAAAGCCTCTTGGAAAGGTCCCAACCTGTTCCTGGGGTTCAGACCACTCTGGTAGGGAAACAAGAACCCTAAGACAGGAGATTGTGTTTTGAGTAAAAAGGAGAGAGAAAAGCCAGAGAGCCACCCCAGCTGGAAGCTCCAGCCTAGACTACAGTGGCATGACTCATACCTTCAGCTATCTTCCTCAGATATTATTTTGGTCTCTTCAGTAAAGACTTAAGTCTGAACAAAATTAAAACAGAATTTCAGAAACTCAAATGGGTACAAATAGGCTTTAGGCTAAGATCCGTGAAGCCTCTGTGATGTCTCAGCAGACTAAAGACCAGAAGTCTTGCCAGGACCAAACGGGCAGCACTGCAACTACCTGCCGCTTCAGACAGCTGAGTGTGCCCAGCTATGGTGACTGCTCAGCCCAGCAATGCTCACCAGTGAAGCCTGGAGTGAGAGCTGCCAGCTTCCTTGCCAGGGCATCCTTGCTGAGGCTTTCATCCAGCTTGAGTGGACGCAGGTGGACCTTGAAAATGGAGGATCTGCCTTTGATGTCAGGGGGACCTAATAATGAAAACAGACATCAAACTCTGTATTCTCTGGGCCTCCAAAAGAGGCTTCCCTACAGCCATTTCACAAAACTGTAAGGACAAACAGCAGAGCTCCCAGCCCTCATCTCCTGGCTGCAGCCAGGGTAAGATGGCAAACCAACCAAAAGTGCACCTGTAGTAGGCAACAGTACAGTAAAATACCCTCTTGGGCTGGGGATGTAAGTCCATGGTAGAGTGCGTGCTTAGCATGCCTAAGGCCCTGGGGTTAATCACCAGTACCACACACACACACACAAAAAAAAAAAAACAAAAAAAAAACTTCAACAGTCTTGACTAATATTAAACCCACTACCACAGCCATGCAACTCAATATCAAGTAAAATAAGCATTCCCCAGACAAAATACTATCCACACAGGATCAATGTGTTCTGATGGGAGAGTGTTGAAAAGATAAAAATGCCTGACCAACCAGGCGTGGTGGCTTATGCCTTTAATCCCAGCACTCAGGAGGCAGAGGTAGGAGGATCACTGTGAGTTCAAGGCCGCCCTGAGACTACTGAGTGAATTCCAGGTCAGCCTGGGCTAAAGCAAGACACTACCTTGGGGGCGGGGGAGGAAAAAAAAAAAAAGCTTGACCACCAGGGAGTAAAGGAGGAGGAATAAAGTTTTGTCATCTAAACTATCCAATTATTATAGAACTATGAAAATATGGAGAACACAGATCTGCTACACCACTCCTACTTGTACGCTCCACAGGGACATTCAGACAGGCCCAATCATATCTGTTGTTCCCAAAAACTGGACTATCAGAAGATGGATCTCTGCATCAAAATCTCAAGATGCGCTGCAAATGGTCTTCGAACTCCAAACACAAAGTACCTACACAGCATGCACTTACCAATGTAAATCTGGCGGTCAAAGCGGCCAGGCCGCATCAGGGCTGGGTCAAGGATATCAGGGCGGTTGGTGCCAGCTAACACGACCACATTGGTAGTGGAGTTGAACCCTAGACACAAAAGCGGCAGATGAATCTGAGGAAGGCACAGGACAGCACCAGCACCTCCCTCTCCACCCCAAGTCAAGCCTCATGGTGGCTGTGCTTCCCTTCATCGTACTACACATCCTTCTCAAGGGCCACGAGGCCCTGCCCAGGCTTGTCTCCTCCTAGGAAGGGCTACACACAAAGGCTTGAGCTCTAGTTTTAAACTCTCCTTACTACCTTCTGCTTCAGCCCAGGCATATTTCCACTGATGTGAAACCAAACCTTTCTCAGCAAATAAGGAACCCCACAACCTGAGACCAGGGTAACAGCTAAACCTAATACATGGAGTTTCTTTGTCTTAACCCACTCTTGGTTCCTTCCAGCCTGATGCCATCTCTCCAAAGCTCACCAGCTCCTTTGAACTCAAGTTCTTGTGGGCTTTCAAGACCCATGGAGCAAAACTTGACGACAAAAGGAAGTGCACAGAGAGGGATACATCCAAGGGAAGCCCTTGAGGATGGCAGTTAGGTGCCCATTTCCCTCTTTTCACTGCTATTGTCTCTTAGTCCCTTCCAGAGGGCACAGTAATAACCCAAATGACTTACTTTTGGATATTAAGGACAACAGAGGATTCTAGAGACAACTTTGATTAGTACAGATGTGCTGACTCAGCTGATCTGAAAGGCCTGTGTGAGTGGTTGCTCTCAGCTATCCTCCCCTAGCAACAGTTTCCTGTGCTCACACTACTTGTGCCAACAATGTGATTTATGCAGAACACCAGTTTTCTGGGCACTGGAATTTCCGTACATTGTACATACTAGATAGAGGGTGCCTTCAATGACAAGCTCCAGTTAAAACACCAGGGAACTGAATTGTCTCACAAGCCTCCTGGCCAATGCCATTCCAATATGCCATGACATGTTGTTTCTGGGACTTTGGAAGTTGCACCTGGTCATCCCAGACCCTATGCCTTTCCCCTTGGCTGGTTTTGCTGTTCATCTTTTCACTGTGCTGGACCATAGCTAAGTATGGCTGCAGGTTGATTCTGTGACTCTCTGGCAAACTGCCACACCCAGATCTTCACCATGACCCTAAAGCCAAAATGAACATAAAATCTGCCAAAGGTCCAATGGACACTTTGCTGGGTGTGGTGGTGCATACCTTTAATCCCAGCACTCAGGAGGCAGAGGTAGGATTTCTATGAATTCAAGGCCACCCTGAATTCCACCCTGAATGACCCTACCTTGAAAAAAAAAAGAATTTTTTCTAAATTCAAAAGCCAATACAAAGCCTGGACATACCAGGCGTGGTGGCACACATCTTTAATCCCAGCACTTGAGAGGCAGAGGTAGGAGGATCACTGTGAGTTCAAGGCCACCCTGAGACTACATAGTTAATTCCAGGTCAGCCTGACCAGAATGAGACTCTACCTCAAAAAACAAAACAGAAAAAGGCTGGACACGTACCCACAAAGGCACTAGAATTACCGAGAGCAACAGAACAAAGGCCCAGAGCCAAAGAAGCCAAGTTCATCTACCTGGCCTGCCGCCCCAGAGAAACAGGTGCCCTCAACCCAGCTAATTTCCCTCGTGCTGGAGGGCAGAGGAGCACAGCAACCTGCTATTGTACAGAGAGATAATTCTAGGTTGACCAAACCTCAACTTCTCCCTAAGTTTGCCTGAGAGCAACCTTCATCAAAAACAGAACAATCAGAAGCTGAAAAGGTAGTTTGGTGCTTAAGGCACTTGCCTAAAAAGCCTAATGACCTGCTTGGTTTTTGTTGTTGTTTTGAGGTAGGTCTCACTCTAGCTCAGGCTGACCTGGAATTCACTAGGTAGCTGCAGGGTGGCCTTGAACCCACAGTGATCCTCCTACCAAGTGCCTCCACGCCTGACTACAACCTGGTTTTGATTCCTCAGTACCCACATAAAGCTAGACGTAGTGTCATATGCCTTTAATCCCACCACTTGGAAGAATCAGAGGTCTATGCCAGGCTAGCTACATTGCAAGACCTTATCTGTTGTCTAGAGCCCATCAGTAACAAAGTTCAGCTAGCAGACAGAGGTGTAGAGTGTTATATGAGTATTTTTAATTAAAATGTCAAGTGTGGGCTGGAGAGATGGTTTAGCAGTTAAGGCATCTGCCTACAAAGCCAAAGGATCCCAGTTCGATTCTCCAGGACCCACATAAGCCAGATGCGCAAGGGGGCACATGCATCTGGAATTGTTTGCAATGGCTGGAGGCCCTGGCACGCTCATTCTCTCTCTGCTTCTTTCTCTCTCAAATAAATAAATAAGCCGGGCATGGTGGCACACGCCTTTAATCCCAGCACTCGGGAGGCAGAGGTAGGAGGATCGCTGTGAGTTCAAGGCCACCCTGAGACTACATAGTGAATTCCAGGTCAGTCTGGACCAAAGTGAGACCCTACCTCAAATAAATAAATAAATAGATAAAATATATACTAAAAATAAATAAATAAAATATCAAGTTTGATGGGCTGGAGAGATGGCTTAGCGGTTAAGCGCTCGCCTGTGATGCCTATGGACCCTGGTTCGAGGCTCGGTTCCCCAGGTCCCACGTTAGCCAGATGCACAAGGGGGCACACGCGTCTGGAGTTCGTTTGCAGAGGCTGGAAGCCCTGGCGTGCCCATTCTCTCTCTCTCTCCCTCTATCTGTCTTACTCTCTGTGTCTGTCACTCTCAAATAAATAAATGAATAAAAAAAGAACAAACAAAAAAAAATCAAGTTTGAAAGCAGGCCATCCATTGGCTACTGACTGTATTTCCCTCAGAGCATTTTCTTTCTTTTTATTACTTTCACTTTCATTGGAGGACCTTAAATGCTACTGAAACTTGCCTGAGAACCACAGAACTGTAATTCAAAATGATATAAAAAAAAAAAGGGGGGGTGGACTGGAGAGGTGGCTTAGCAGTTAAGCTCTTGCCTGTGAAGCCTAAGGACCTGGGTTCGAAGCTCGATTCCCCAGGACCCACGTTAGCCAGATGCACAAGGGAGCGCACGCATCTGGAGTTCCTTTGCAGTGGCTGGAGACCCTGGCGCACCCATTCTCTATCTTTCTCTTTCTCTCGGTCTGCCTCTATCTCTGTCTGTTGCTCTCAAATAAATAAAAATAAAAAGAAAATTTGAAGAATCTATTTATAGCCATTCTTTCAAAAGAAGAAGAAGAAGCCTGGACCAGAGTGAGACCCTATCTCGAAAAACCAAAAAGAAAAGAAAAAAAGAAGAAGAAGAAAAGAAAAAGGGTTGGAGAGATGGCTTAGTGGTTAAGGTGCTTGCCTGCAAAGTCAAAGAACCCAGGTTCAACTCCCCAGGACCCAAGTAAGCCAGATGCACAGAGTGGTGCATGCATCTGGAGTTCATCTGCAGTGGCTGGAGGGCCTGGAACACCCATTCTCTCTGTCTCTCTAATAAATTAAAAGTAATTTTTAAAAAAGTAATTCAAGAACAGAATTAGGAGAATTTGAACTCCTGGCTGAAGCCATATATGTACTGAAAATTGAGTTTAAAGGAAAAGCACAAGAAGCTTCAGAAGCAGTTTTTTCTATATACCTGGATGATCTTTACGGACCTACAGATACTAGAGTAAGTGAACTGACAGGGCTGGAGAGATGGCTTAGCGGTTAAGGCACATGCTTGCAAAGCCTATGGACACAGGTTTGATTCTCCGGGTCCCATGTAAGCCAGATGCATATGGTGGTGCATGCATCTGGAGTTCATTTGTAGTGGCTAGAGACCCTGCCTGGTGTGCCCATTCTCTCACCCTCCCTCTCTCTAATAAATAAATAAAATTTTAAAGTCCCAAGTGATATAAATTGCTTACTGAAACTTATAATGAAACAAGTGAACTGACACTATTATACTTTTTTTGTGTGTGGTTTTTTTGAGGTAGGGTCTCACTCTAGCCCAGGCTGACCTGGAATCTCAGGGTGGCCTCAAACTTGGCAAGCCTCCTACCTCCTGCCTCCCAAGGGCTAGGATTAAAGATGTGCACCACCACACCCAGCTACTCTCCTTTTTATTTATTTAATTAAATTAATTTACTTGAGAGAGAGGGAGGGAGAGAAAATGGGCACACCAGGGCCTCTAGCCACTGTAAATGAACTTCAGACACACATACCACCCTCGTGTATCTCGCTTTATATGGGTACTGGAGAATCGAACCTGAGTCCTTTGGCTTTGCCAGCAAATGCCTGAACCACTAAGCCATTTCTCCAGCCTACCATATATTCTTTTGAAAACTGTTTGTAGCTATATGAAAAAAATATAAGCCAGGCTTATATGATACCAGAGGTAGGAGGATCGGCATGAGTTCGAGGCCACCCTGAGAACGTATAGTGAATTCCAGGTCAACCTAGGCTAGAGTGAGACTTGACCTGAAAAACAAAAATAAAAAATAAATAACAAAACAAGCTATGTCTGACATCATATAGGATATATATTTTTAAAAAACAGGCTGGAGACATGGCTTAGCAGTTAAGGGTGTTTGTTTGCAAGCCCTGACGGTGTAGGTTTGATTCCCCAGTACGCATATGAGGTCAGGTACACAGAATGGTGCATGCATCTGGAATTTGGTGGTAGTGGCAGGGGCCCTAATGTGCCCATTTCCTCCTCCCTCCTCTCTCTTTTCCTCCTTCTCTGCCTGTAAATAAATAATAAAAATATTTTTAAAATAAAAAACAAGAGCCAGGCATGGTGGCGCACACCTTTAATCCCAGCACTCAGGAGGCAGAGGTAGGAGGATTGCCTTGAGCTTGAGGCCACTCTGAAACTACATAGTGAATTCCAGGTCAGCTTGGGCCATAGTGAGACCCTACCTCGAAAAACAAAAAAATGAAAATAAAAAAATAAGAACCAACAACAGCCAAGTGTGGTGGCACATGCCTTTAATCCCCAGCACTTGGGAGGCTGAGGTAAGAGCATCACTGGGAGCTTGAGACCGGCCTAAAGCTACATAATGAATTCCAGGTCAGCTTGGCCTAGAGTGAGACCCTACCTCCAAAAACCAGAAAACAAAAACAAGCCAAGAATAAGAGAGAAAGTCTAGAAGACTATGAACAAATCATTATCAAAAGAGAGAGACAGAAAAAAAAAAATCAAGCATTGTCTGCCAGCAATGTTTATTGAAACCAAAGGCTGGAAAAGATCATGTGACTTCCTACCAAGCCTGGTCCTGTGAAGCTGAGTCCTGCAGCCTGCTGCAGAGTCCACTCACCATCCATCTCTACTAGCATCTGATTCAGGGTATTCTCCTGCTCACTCTGGCCTCCCAGGTGCCCGCGGCCTCGCTTCCTACCAATGGCATCAATCTCATCAATGAATAAGATACAAGGGGCGTTTTTTCGGGCCATTGCAAACATGTCACGAACCTGGAAAAGGAATCCACAGAGCCTATTTTGTTACTTATTCCTGTCACACTTACAGGAACCATTCACCCCTAGCCCTCCTTTGGGTATATTAGCATCTCCCAGGTGGCATGCACACTGGACTTGCAGGCAGGGTCCCACACACAACCTGTAGCTACACAAGGTGACCAATCCTGGTCAAGAAGTATGGTGGCACATTCTGCATCTGGTCACGCATTCACTTACCCGTGCTGGCCCAACACCGACGAACATTTCCAGGAACTCTGACCCATTCACAGTGATGAAAGGCACGCTGGCCTCCCCGGCAGTTGCTTTTGCAAGAAGGGTCTTGCCAGTACCAGGCGGACCAGTGAGCATGGCTCCCTGCAATAAAAAGGGGAACCTGGCTCTCAAAGGATAGATAACACACGAGAACAAACCCAATTTCCATAAGAGCTGAGTAAGGACTTGTTTCCTTACACAGGTGCCTTCACCAACCCACTAATGAGAATCAAATACACTACTTTTAGAACCTATTTTTTTTTAAGTAATGCATATTCCCCACAGCTCACACACAGGCAAAACAGAGAATAAAGGTCCCATGTCCCCACTCAGCAGATTTGTTCTGCAGGTACAGCTCCAGGAGTCCCAGAGTCAAATGGTTAGAATGTGGGTCCCCCCCCCTTAAATGATTATCACTAAACTGCTCCAAAAGGGTGGTACCAATTTATATGGCCACCCCGGAGCGACACACTTTTGCCTATAAGAATCTGGCCACTGAGTCTTGCTCAGTCAGCCTCGCAGACATGCAACACAGGGATTAATATGCAAGCTACTGCAACTGGCTTTCATGGACATCCAAACACAGGTCCTCATGCTTATGCAGGTGCTGAACCATCTCCCAAGCCCCAAATTGTTTCAAAATGCTGTTGGGCTGGTGATGAGACTTAATGAGTAGACTGCCTGCTTAGTGTGTAGCCTTCAGTTATATACCCACCACCAGGTGACCATGCATGATTATAATCTCAGTACTCCAGAGATGGAGGCAGAGGATCCTAAGTTCAAGGCCAGTCTGGGCTACGTAAGACTGTCTCAAAGCAAATGGCTTGAAGTTGGGGTTAGGAATATAGCTCAGTTGGTACAGTGCTTGTCTAGCATGCATGGAGCCATGACTTTAATCCCCAGCACCACATAATCAGGGCATAATAGCGCACGTCTGTAATCCTAGCATCTGGGAAGCGAGGCAGGATGATCAGAAGTTTAAAATCATGCTAAGTTTAATAGGTAGTTTAAGGACAGCCTTAAGACTATATCTCAGAAAATAAAGGCTAGAGCAAGATCCTATTTCAAAAAAAAAAACATAAATAAGAAAAAAAAATTTAAAAGCCATCAAGTTGAGTATATGAAAAAACTATGAAGGTATAATAAAATGTGGTAAAAATACACAAAGGGCTAAAAAGATAAAGCATGTGCTGCTCAAGCTTGTGTCCCTAAGTTCAGCTCCCTAGAACTCACATGGAGCTGGTCACCAGAGCGAGTGTCTACAATCCAAGCATGCCTGACGTGAGATGAGAAATAAAAACAGGAGAAGTGTCCCAAATCCTGCAGACTAGCTAGCCTGGTGAACACAGTGGTGAGCCAGAGACTGTATCAAACAAGGAGGAGGTGAGGACACACACCCAAAGTTGCCCTCTGACCTCTACACACATAAGCCCCTGCATTTTTGCACATGTAAAACCACATATACACACTACATATATGTATGCCTGCATGCATTCATCATGTATATTTGTATGTATATGTAAAGCCTCTGCCTCAGACTACTTCTAAGTTAGTTCTTACTTCAATTTAGAGAAACAAGCTTGTAGATAATGTGATTCACACAGGACATTTAACAGATGTTTCTGATCAGTGGAACCAAACTCAAAGAAAGGGCTAACCTATAAATTAAGAATAATGCTGGGCTGGGGAGATGGCTTACTGGTTAAAGGCACTTGCCTGTGAATCCTAAGGACCTCAGTTCAATCCCCAGTACCTGCGTTAGCCAGATGCACAAGGTGGCACATGCGTCTGGAGTTCATTTGCAGTGGCTGTTCTCATTCTCTGTCTCACTCTCTCAAATAAATAAATAATAAAATATTTTTTAAAAAAAGAATAATGCAATGTGCTCTTACAATCGAGTTAAAGTAATAATCTCAGAGGCATACATCTGGCTCCTATGCCCACAATTTTAGATTTAAGATTCTACAGAATTTTAAGAATTTTTTTTTACAATGCAACTGTCCGACAGAAATTAGCCTCAATACCCATGACCTTGCAGTGCCTAGCAATACCTTCACGATACCCTCACAATAGAAGAAAAGACATCAAAATAAGACAGTAATGGAGAGAGGGAGGGGATATAATGGAGAGTGGAGTTGTGAAGGGGAAAGTGGGGGAGGCAAGGGAATTATCATGGTTTATTATAAGTATAAAAGTTGTCAATTGAAAGAAAAGAATTAAAGGTAGGAGGATCACTGTGATTTTTCGAGGCCACCCTGAGAGTACATAGTGAATTACAGGTCAGCCTGGTCTAGAGTGAGACCCTACCTCAAAAAACAAACAAACATGTGGCAGCAGCAGGAGCAGCAACAGTCGCCATCTGGCTGCTGTTCGGGGTCTTTAGGACTCAGCTATCAAAATGGGCAGAATTTTCCTTGACCATATTGGTGGTACCCATCTGTTTTCTTGCACCAACTGTGACACAATCCTGACCAACCGTTCAGAGCTTATATCCACTTGGTTCACTGGTGCGACTGGTAGAGCATTTCTTTTTAACAATGTAGTAAATCTGCAGTACAGTGAAGTTCAAGACCGGGTCATGCTCACTGGCCGCGACATGGTTCGAGGTGTGAGCTCCAAGAACTGCAATAGCAAGCTGGGATGGGTCTACGAGCTCGCCACTGAAGACAGCCAGCGCTACAAGGAAGGCCCCATGATCCTGGAGCGTGCTCTAGTTCGAGAGAGGGCTTCGAGGAGCATGTGGCATCTGATAACTCTTGAAGAAAAAGAGAAAAATCCATCTTTTCCTAGGTCTCTTTCACCAAAAACAAATCTACTTGCATACACTGTCCACCTTAGCATCAGAATCGGATTCATGAACTGCAGAACAAGAGGTTGTGAGGATCGAAGATGGAACCGTTTTTCCTTTTTTTTTTTTAAGTTTTTTTTTCCCTGTATTTTCTATTCATCAGCAGTTTGTAGAGAGAATATGCAGGTGCCGTTACTCTTCCCTCTGTCTGCATTTTGAGTCAGAAGTCTTATCTGCAGCTACATGGTGGGTTATGTGAGGAACAAAACTGGGGCTGGTAAGAGTGAAAAGTGTATCTTATGTAAATTTTGAGTGGAGAATATGTCAAGAGCATGGTTTTCAAACTTATTTGGTCTGCATTTTAAATCCTTTTCTTTTAAAACCCAGTTATTTTACTTAATTGCTAGCTTCAGAGAAGAGATCTGTGCCCAGCGCTGGAGGTTCAGTGTTCACCTGGCTTGTGCTGGCCTGTGTGCCACGTATCCTTGGTGGAGATGAGCTGTAAACAGAGCCCATTCTTCTTTGTCAGTCTTGACCCAAAGATGTCACCATGCTGGTGCTCATCATCACAGAATTATCTTGATCGGAAACTTTCTGACACGGGGAAGAACAGCTTGGTTGTCTTGTCCATGTAACTTAAGCACAGTAATATAAATAAAGTCATAGTTGGAAAAAAAACAAAAAAAAAACAAACAACAAAAAGAATTTTAAGAATTGTATCTGAAGAAAAGGAAGGAAGGAATTGTATCTGGGCACAGTGACACACACTTAACAAGTGGAGATAAGAGTTCAAGGTCATCCTTGGTCATATACAGAATTTGAGGCTAGCTTGGGTTACATGAGATCCTGCCTCAACTAACAAAAAATGATTGCTGCCAGGCATAGTGACACACACCTTTAATCCCAGTACTCAGGGGGCAGAAGTAGGAGGATCATCATGAGTTTGAGACCAGTCTGAGAGTACATGGTGAATTCCAGGTCAGCCTGAGCTAGAACTCACTACCTCAAAAAAAACAAAACTAAAACTAAAACAAAACAAAAAATTATTTTCAGCTGGGCTTGGTGGTGTACACCTTTTAGTCCCAACACTCAGGAGGCAGAGGTAGGAGGATTGTTGTGAGTTCCAGGCCACCCTGAGACTACATAGTGAATTCCGGGTCAGCCTGGGCTAGAGTGAGACTCTACTTCGAAAAACCAAAAAAGAAAAAGTCAGTTATTGCATGTGTTTGTTATGATGGGTTTGTTTGTTGGTCTGTTTTCCATTTTTAAGGATTTATTTTTATTTATTTCAGACAAGGAGAGAGAGAAAAGGTGAGAATGGGCACACCAGAGCCTCTGACCACTGCAAATGCATGCACCACCATGTGCATCCGGCTTATGTGGGACCTGCAGAATTAAACCTGAGTCGCAGACATGTGCCTTAAGTGCTAAGCCACCTCTCCAGCCCCCCCTTTTTTGGGTAATTTTTAAATATATATATTTTTTTAGTTATTTATTTGACAGAGAAAGAGGAAAGGGAAGAGAGAGCGAGAGAGGGGTCACGCCAGGGCCTCCAGCTACTGCATTCAAACTCTACACGTGTGCAACCTTGCACCACTGTGCATCTGGCTTACATGGGATCTGGATAGTCGACCATGTGTCCTTAGGCTTCCCAGGCAAGTGCCTTAATCACTAAGCCACCACTCCAGCCCTTCTATATCTATCTACCTACCTATCTATTTTTAAGAGAAAGAGAGAGCCAGGTGTGGTGGAGCCTACCTTTAATCTTAGAACTTGGGAAGCACAGGTAGGAGGATCACCATGAGTTTGAGGCCACCCTGTGACTACATAGTGAATTCCAGGTCAGCCTGAGCTATAGTGAAACTCTACCTCAAGAAAACAAACAAAAAGAGAGAGAGGAAGGTGTAAAGAGAAAATGAGTGCACCAGGACCTTCAGCCACTGCAAAAGAACTCCAGATGCATGTGCCACCTTGTGCATCTGGCTTATGTAGGTACTGGGAAACCAAAACCTGGGTCCTTGGGCTTCACAGACAAGTCCCTTAACCACTAAACCATCTCTCCAACCCTGGTAGTCTGTTTTCTGTAGCTCAGGCTAGCCATGAACTATGTGGCCTAGAATTCAAAACAGTGTTCCTGCTGGAGTCTCCCAAGTGCTGGACTTACTGCATGAGGACTTCACTGTTTGCTCTGCAGATGCTATTCCATTCTCTGCCCTCATCAAGAGTAATACAGATTCAGAGGGGAAAAAAATAACTTTTCAAGTATTTTTCTCCTGTGAACCACAGCATTTAGCTGTTTTAAAATTTTTTTTATTTATTCATTTGAGAGAGAAAAAGAGGCAGATGAGATAAAGAGGCATGTTAGGGCCTCCTGACCACAGCAAACAAACTCCAGAAACATATGCCACCTTGTGCATCTTGCTTATGTGAGCACTGGGGAATTGAACCTGGGTCCTTAAGCTTGGCAAGCAAACACCATAACCACTAAGCCATCTCTCCAGTGCCACCATGCTCCCGACCCTTTTTTGAGGTTGCGTCTGACTCTAGCTCAGGCTGACCTGGCACTCATTCTGTAGACCAGACTGATCTCAAAATCACAGTGATCCTCCTACCTCTGCCTCCTGAGTGCTGGGATTAAAGGCGTGTGCCACCACACCTGGTTATTTTAGCTTTGCCTCACAGCCCAGGGCGCTGCTCCTTCCTCAATCCATACCTTTGGGATTTTGGCTCCTAAGTCCTGATACTGCTTTGGGTTCTTCAAGAAATTCACAAACTCCATAATTTCCAACTTGGCTTCTTCACAGCCAGCTACATCTGCAAATCGCACGCCAATGTTGTTCTTTAAGATCTTGGCTGTCGTCTCACCAACGCTGAATAGGCCTCCTGCTCGCCCACCACGCCCAGCCCCCATTGGGCCCCTTCGCACAGCATAGAGGAGGATGCCAACCAGGAGCAAGGTGGGCAACAGGCTCCGGAGGAAAGAGCTACAAAATCCAAGAAAAACATTTGTCATATTAACTCAGAGACAGGTAAGAACCAGCTAGTCAAGGAGCAGCAGACTGCTCTAGGACTTTCATTGCAAAAAGGGGCAGTTTCTTTCAAAATGTCCCAAAGTCTGCCTGCAGAAATGACCTGCCCAGTGCCAATGGTGCTCTATTTCCCCGGCCACCAGGAAAAGGCTACAGCTCCAGCCGGTAAGCAGGAAGCCCTGGCAAAGCCTTGGTCACGGCCCTCCCTCAGGAACCCCAGCCTCAGCACTACCTAATACCTTTTTTAAAATAAAAATAAAAGGCCGGGAGTGGTGGCGCACGCCTTTAATCCCAGCACTCGGGAGGCAGAGGTAGGAGGATCGCCGTGAGTTCGAGGCCACCCTGAGACTCCATAGTGAATTCCAGGTCAGCCTGGGCTAGAGTGAGACCCTACCTTGAAAAAGAAAAAAAAAAAAACAAAACCAAAATAAAAATAAAAGGCATGGTGGTGCACACCTTTAATCCTAGCACTCAGGAGGCAGAGAGAGGTAGGAAGATCACTGTGAGTTCAAGGCCACCCTAAGACTATATAGTGAACTCTGGGTCGTCCTGGGCTGGAACAAGACCCTACCTCAAAAGACCGAAAAAGTAAAAATAGGCTGGGGAGATGGCTTAGCAGGTAAAGAGCTTGCTTGCAAAGCTGTTGGCCCAGGTTTGATTCCCCAGTACCTATTTGGAGGCACATGTGTTAGAGTTCATTTGCAGCAGCAAGAGGCTTTGGCAATGCCCATACTCACTGTTTCTCATAAATCAAATCAAATTAAAAAAAAAAAACAGACCAGCTGGACATGGTGGTGCATGTCTTTAATCCTAGCACTTGGGAGACTGAGATAGGAGGACTGCTGTGAGTTCAGGGCCACCCTAAGACTACACAGTGAATCCCAGGTCAATCTGAGGCTACAGAAAGGCACTAACCCCCCCCCAAAAAAAAACCCAGATTTAACAAATATTCTTTTACTACTAACATTGTAAATATTAGTATATGCCTACTATATACTGAAAAGAAGCACACTCCAAAATATGTTAAACAATGCCTTTTTGTTTGTGTTCATAATCAGACACCCTAGACTAGAGTCTCCCATCCTCTTCCCGATCCCCAGAACTCACCCATCACTCTCAGTAGTGTAGACTACTGCAGCTTGGTTGCTGGGCTCGACCCCCAATTCCCACTGAGCAGACTCCAAGTTCCGCTCAAAGGTGTCAACACTGCCAATGTTAAACCACACGTACTTCTGCAGAAGCCAAGAGCAAGTTGAGGTTATACCATGTGTACCAGAGATTTGCGTTTACATGCATAGCTGTCCACAGTCTGTGTTCTCATGTTCTGACTCCTCGTCCAGCTAAACCTCCTTCCCCTAGCTCTGACCTCTACACACCTAAACCCTACCCTAAGGCGAGCTCCAAACGTAACTATGGAGACAACAGGTGCTTCTTCAATTCTGGTCACACAACAGTGCAAGTTCTAGAGGAAGTGCACAATGCTTTAACAACTGCAAGTTCTTCATCTTTGTCTTTACCTCTTATTCTTGCCTCTCACACTGCCAAGCTCTTCCACAATGTTCTTATACTTGACAAAACAATTACAGTTCTTTTAATAAGGACTCCTGAGCTGGACGTGGTGGCGTAAACCCTTAATTCCAGCACCCACCAGGCCTTACACATAGTTAAAAAAGAGAGGGTTTGAAGCCAGTCTTGGTGGGGCACACCTTTAATGCCAGCATATGGGAGGCAGATGTAGTAGGAGGATCACTGTGAGTTTGAGGCCATCCTGAGAATACATAGTGAATTCCAGGTCAGCCTTGGCTAGCGAGAGACCCTACCTCAAAAGTATATATGTATGTGTGTGTGTGTATGTATGTGTGTATATATACACACATACATACACACATACATACACACACACACATATGTATTTATATATGTACATATGTATATTTATATATGGACTGGAAATATGGTGTAGCAGTTAAGGCGCTTCTGTGAGGCCTAGGGATGCAGGTTTAATTCTCCAGGTCCTACATAAGCCAGATACACATAGTGGTGCATGTGTCTGGAGTTCATTTGCAGTGGTTAGAGGCCATGGTATGCCCATTCTCTCCCTATCTCTCTCTATCTCCCTCCCTGTCTCTAATAAATAAATAAATCCCCCCCCCCCGGCCGAGACTGACTGAGGCCTCTTGGTTCCCACAATGAATACCAATAACCCCACCAAAGAAGAACTCAGCAGAATAGGGGCAGGGGTAAGGGGGTCTAAGAGTGCAACCTTTTTATAAAATAAACAAACAGGGCTGGACAGCTGGCCTAGCAATTAAGGTGCTTGCCTGCAAAGTCTAAGGTTCCATTTCCCAGTACACACATAAGCCAGATGCACAAGGTGGTACATGGGTCTGGAGTTAGTTTGCAGTGGCTAGAGGCCATGATACACCCATTCATCCCCCCCCACCTGCGCGCGCGCGCGCGCGCGCACACACACACACAAACAAGTAAATAAGTAAATAAAAATTTAAAATAATAAAACTTTAAAAACATATATCTAGAACACTTGGCCTTAAACCCACTCCTCACCTCTGAAGATGTCCCGGGGGTAGGAATAACACGCACAAATTGCTTGTTTACAACTTCTAGCCGATCCACCTAGGAAAATGAGAAAAGCAGTCAGAACAGCTAAAGCAGTAAGCAGGACTCTCAATCATAGGCAGGACAGCCACAGGCTCACCTGCATCCTAGAGACAGCTTAATCCCCTGCAGCCCAGGCCAAGTTTTGTTTTCCTGCTATCTTGGATAGTTTAGTCTGGAATCTGAATCATTTCCATCTTAAGAAATAAGACCAATCCAAGATAAGTTTCTATAATGTGGTACATGTGGCCCTACTCCAGACTGACCTAAAACTCCAAAAGAATACAAATGAGTCTTACACTGACAGCACAGCACAATTTTAGACGAAGATCCAATTCAGAAATGTTCTGTCCACCCAGCTATAGGTGCAAAAAAAAGTTATCAGTGAGGATAAAAGTAATCCCAGAGGTTCATGAGCTGCCAGCAGGCTAAAATGTGGCCCTGAGAATTAGGGAGAAGATGCCTGGGCATGGTGGCTCATGCCTATAATTCTAGCATTTGGAAGGCAGGAAAACAGCCTTGAGTTCAAGGCTAACCTAAGCTACAGAGTGAGACTATGTCTCAAAAACAACAATAGGACTAGAGAGATTGTTCAATGGTTAAGGCGCTTGCCTGTAAAGCCTAACAACCCAGGTTTGATTATGCAGTATTCACGTAGAGCCAGGTGCACAAAGTGGCACATGCATCTGGAGTTCTCCTTGTAAATAAATAAGATGCTGGGCCTGGTGGCACATGACTTTGATCCCAACACTCAGGAGACAGAAGTAGGAGGATCGCTATGAGTTCAAGGCCAGCCTGAGAGTACATAATGAATTCCAAATCACCCTGGACTACAGCAAGACCCTACATCAAAAAAAAAAAAAAAAAAAAAAAGGATGAACATAGTGGTGCACACCTTTAATTCCAGCACTTGGACTTGGGAAGCAGATATAGAGGGATAACTGTGAGCTGTGAGTTCAAGGACAGCCAGAGCTAGAGTGAGGGGAAAAAAAATCCCTAGGGAAAAAAAAAAAAAAGAAAGAAAGAATGGGCAGAGAAATGGCTTAGTGGTTAAGGCACTTGCCTGCAAAGCCAAAGGACCTCAGTTTGATTCCCCAGGACCCATGTAAGCCAGATGCACAAGGTGGAGCATGCATCTGGAGTTTGCAGTGATTGGAAGCCCTGCCATGCCCATTCTCTCTCTCTCTCTCATAAATGAAAATATTTTAAAAGGAAGAAAAGAAATCCCAAGTTGAGGGTGGAACCCATTTGTTAAGTATGACAGCACTGTTCTTCTCTTTGCTATCCATCCTAAACCAGTGCAACACAATTTCTCTTAGAAACTAAATGAAAAGCTGGTGAGATTGCTGAGCTATGAAAGTACTTGCTTGCAAAGCCTGATGGCTGGGGTTCAATTTCCTAATACCCACATAAAGCCAGATGCACAAAGTGACACAAGCATCTGGCAGGAGTCTTGACATACCCATACCCATTCCCCCTGTGTCTGCATCTGTCACTTTCTCAAATAAATAAAAATTTATTTAAATTAAGAAATCAAATAAAGCCTTAGGATTCTATGACTAATAGGAGCATGTTCATTAGTGAGGAATGGCCTAACTGCAATACAGTAGCATCTTTGTAGACCATGTCACACACTTAGGAAAGTCAAGAAAGCTCTGGAATCTGCCCATGAACTAACTATACTCACAGGAAGGCATCTTGGGCTCAACACATCTGTCCCACCCGCATCACAATACACTCTCAAGTGCCATGGGCAGGAGAGGATTGCAGCAGCTCTGCCCCAGTACTGAAGGACAGATGCCATGCACCTCAAGAGGCTTGTGTCCTGTGGTCAGACAAAAAGCCCTTGGCCATGAACCTTGGTGGGAAACAGGAGTGTCCTACAGATGCTATAAAATGAGTTCATACCTAAGCAGCACAACATTTAGCACTCTTCTGAGGGCAACTGAGGGGCAGGAAATTTGCTCCTACTTAAATTTACAATGAATCTTGAGCATTACTTCACCCAGTCTCAGCCTCCAGATGAAAAAAACCCACATTCTAGGAAGGATGAGAGAGGGCTTTGCTGGTACCACATGCAGTAAGCCTAGCCCCATTTTCCAGGGCTGATCAGCATGGACCAGTACAGTAAGGGGAGAGAAAAGATCTGAATCAGATATGAGAATGAAATTCAAGGGCTGGAGAGATGGCTTAGCAGTTAAGGCGTCTGCCTGCAAAGCCTAAGGAAGCAGGTTCAATTCCCCAGTACCCATGTAAGCCAGATGCACAAGGTGGTACATGCATCTGGAGCTTGCTGCAATGGCTGGAGGCCTTGACACACCCATGCACCCATTCATTCTCTCTCATTCATTCTCTCTCTCTCTCTCTCTAGCTTGTTCAAATAAATAAAATAAAAAGACAACATAAATTCAAAGATCACTGGACAAGCAAGCTAAGTCTTAGAAAATGAGGCTAAAAGACATAATGTCAAGTTCCGTCCAGCAGAAAGCAGGTCAGTGTTCTACTGCAGTGTTTCCTAGGAAGTTCCTGTGTCTGGACCAGGCCCCAAACCAGGCTGCTCATCCACCCACGACATCCACCACACACTAGGCTGACCTGGCCCTCCCACAGCTCACAGCTCCTTCAGGAGATCACAAACCATAGGCTCAGCACCCTCTTCGCTGGGTAGACAGACTGTGATTTCCTTACCAGACCTCTAGCCAGGTAATACTGCACAAAGTGCTTCCAGGTTATTTCTTTTCCGGGATCTCGAAAATACAAATAGAAAAATCCCACAGCAACACCTGATCCCAAAATGGTAAGATTTCGGAAATCCTTGTCATCCCAAGGAAACTCCCCCTATGGAAGAAGAAAAGATAACATTTTCATTTTCCTGGTAAATGAGAAATAAACTGGGGTTTTGTTTGCTTATTTTGTTTTTCCTTTGGTCAGAAGACTAAAACCAAGGCCTTGTATATGCTAAGCAAGTGTTCTGCCATGGAACTACACCCCAGGCCTATGATATCTTTCTGAAAATGGCAATTTTAGCTGGGCATGGTGGTATATGCATTTAATCCCAGCACTCAGGAGGCAGAGGTAGGAGGATTGCTGTTGAGTTCAAGGCCATCCTGAGACTACATAGTGAATTCCAGGTTAGCCTGGGTTACAGTAAGACCTTACCTCAAAAAAAAAAAAAGAAAGAAAGAAAAAGAAAATGGCCATTTTTTCCTTTGGATGTTAATAGAAGTCATCTAAACACTCTCTTTTTAAAAACTTTTCCCCCCTTTGGTTTTTCAAGGTAGGGTCTCACTCTAGCCCAGGGTGACCTGGAATTTACTACGTAGTCTCAGGGTGGCCTTGAGCTCACAGCAATCCTCCTACCTTTGCCTCCCATGTGTTGAAATTAAAGGCACGCACAACCACGTTCAGCTTCAAAGCCTTCCCCTCCCCCTTCTCTGTCTCTCTTTTTGAGGTAGGGTCTCACTCTAGCCCAGGCTGACCTGGAAACCTGGAATTCACTCGGTAGTCTCGGGGTGGCCTCAAACTCATGGCAATCCTCCTACCTCTGCCTCCTAAGTGCTGGGATTAAGGCGTGCGCCACCATGCCTGGCTTAAAGCCTCTCTTTCTGAACTATGCGGTCAAGGCCTGATACATGGTGAGGCTGAAACATTCCTCTTAGGAATAAAAACCTGCAAAAACTGGGCTGGAGAGATGGTGTAGCAGTTAAGCACTTGCCTGTGAGGCCTAAGGACCCCAGTTCAAGGCTCGATTCCCCAGGACCCACATTAGCCAGATGCACAAGGGGGCACACACATCTGGAGTTCATTTGCAGCAGCTGGAAGCCCTGGTGCGCCCGTTCTCTCTCTCGGTCTCTATCTGCCTCTTTCTCTCTCTGTCACTCTCAAACAAATAAATAAAAATCTCTAAAAAAAGCCGGGCGTGGTGGTGCACGCCTTTAATCCCAGCACTCGGGAGGCAGAGGTAGGCGGATTGCTGTGAGTTCAAGGCCACCCTGAGACTCCATAGTGAATTCCAGGTCAGCCTGGGCTAGAGTGAGACCCTACCTCTGGAAAAAAAAAAAAAAAAAAAATCTCTAAAAAAAAAAACCCTGCAAAAACTAAACCTACAGCTCACCCAATACCCCAGAAGCAGAAAGCCAAAGAAGATCTCTGCCTGTGCAGCTGTCATGCAGGGGTTCTCTTTGATCTCAGTCTCTGATAATTCAAAGAGAAATCTTGATACATTTTAATGAATTCATTTCTGGGTCTCTATAATCCATCAGTTCAGCCCGAAACAAGTAGACACTGCTATGAATATATATGTTCTTCCAAAATTCATGCAAAGAGGGCTGGAGAGATGAATCAGCAGTTAAAGGCATTTGCTTTGAAATTTAAGCCGGAATTCAATTCCCAAAGGAATGGCATTAAGATGTAGACTCTTTGGGAAGTGATTAAAAGTCACGAAGGCTCCATCTTTATGTATCAAATGTGTGCCCTAATAGTAAAAGACCAGAGGGAGGGCAGGAGAGGTAGCTTAGCGGGTAAGGTGCATGCCGAGGAAGAGATTATTTTCCCTTCCTGCCACATGAAGACATAGCACTGTACCCTCTCGCCAAATAAGCATGCAAAATAACATGAAAATTACCTAGAGAGCAGAGACCAGGCACTCCACAGACATGGTGAGAGCAGAGCCCACGACACACACACGGTGAGAGCAGTGACCACAACACACACGCACACTGTGATAGCAGAGACCACGACACACGCACACGGTGAGAGCAGAGACCATGACACACGCACACGGTGAGAGCAGAGACCATGACACACGCACACGGTGAGAGCAGAGACCATGACACGCACACACTGTGAGAGCAGAGACCACAACACACACGCACACTGTGATAGCAGTGACCATGACACACGCACACGGTGAGAGCAGAGACCATGACACACGCACACGGTGAGAGCAGAGACCACGACACATGCACACTGTGAGAGCAGAGACCACGACACACGCACACTGTGAGAGCAGAGACCACGACACATGCACACTGTGAGAGCAGAGACCACGACACATGCACACTGTGAGAGCAGACACCATGACACGCACACACTGTGAGAGCAGAGACCATGACACGCACACACTGTGAGAGCAGAGACCATGACACGCACACACTGTGAGAGCAGAGACCATGACACATGCACACTGTGAGAGCAGAGACCACGACACATGCACACTGTGAGAGCAGAGACCACGACACATGCACACTGTGAGAGCAGAGACCACGACACATGCACACTGTGAGAGCAGACACCATGACACGCACACACTGTGAGAGCAGAGACCACGACACACACGCACACTGTGAGAGCAGAGACCATGACACACGCACACGGTGAGAGCAGAGACCATGACACACGCACACGGTGAGAGCAGAGACCACGACACGCACACACTGTGAGAGCAGAGACCACGACACACGCACACGGTGAGAGCAGAGACCATGACACACGCACACGGTGAGAGCAGAGACCATGACACACGCACACTGTGAGAGCAGAGACCATGACACGCACACACTGAGAGCAGAGACCACGACACATGCACACTGTGAGAGCAGACACCATGACACATGCACACTGTGAGAGCAGAGACCACGACACATGCACACTGTGAGAGCAGACACCATGACACGCACACACTGTGAGAGCAGAGACCACGACACACACGCACACTGTGAGAGCAGAGACCATGACACACGCACACGGTGAGAGCAGAGACCATGACACACGCACACGGTGAGAGCAGAGACCATGACACGCACACACTGTGAGAGCAGAGACCACGACACACGCACACGGTGAGAGCAGAGACCATGACACACGCACACGGTGAGAGCAGAGACCACGACACATGCACACTGTGAGAGCAGAGACCATGACACGCACACACTGTGAGAGCAGACACCATGACACGCACACACTGTGAGAGCAGAGACCACGACACATGCACACACTGTGAGAGCAGAGACCACGACACGCACACACTGTGAGAGCAGAGACCACGACACACGCACACGGTGAGAGCAGAGACCACGACACACGCACACGGTGAGAGCAGAGACCATGACACGCACACACTGAGAGCAGAGACCACGACACGCACACACTGTGACGGCGGAGATCATACCCTCCATACACAAACACTAATCATTCTGGCACCATGATCTTGGCCTTTTTTTCCTCTTCTTTTTCTTTTTCCTAGGTAAGGTCTCACTCTGGCTCAGGCTGACCTGGAATTCACTATGTAGTGTCAGGGTTGCCACAAACTCATGGCAATCCTCCCACCTCTGCCTCCGGAGTGCTGGGATTAAAGGTGTGTGCCACCACACCAGGCCAATCTTGGCCTTTCCAACTACCATATTTGTCAATAAATTTATGCTGTTCACAAAGTACCCAACCTAAGTAATTTTGTCCTTGCAGCAGGGACAATAGAGAGTCTCAGCAACTGTATCTTTTAGAAAAGTGACAGCATGTTTGCATCTGGTCCTAAAATGCAGCACACAAACCTTCTGTATCCGTTTCCACCAGGAGAAATCATCCCGCTTCCCTCCTCTCTTGCCTCCATCTCCTCCAGGCCCAGAATTCTTCGTCTCTCCAGTTTCTAAGATAAAACCAATGTGATGTCACTTTATATATAATTCTTCCAGAGGAAGTGAATTAAAGAGAATTTAAAGAACAGAAAACATTTTCCAATCAAATTTCTCTTACCTTGGTGTCTTTGGGAAATAAGGAAAGGAGGCTAGGAGATACTACAGGAATGTACATTAAGATACAACTAAAACCTTCCAAATTTCACTTTGCAGGCTTCTTTTTTTTAAAGCTTTTTTCAAGGTAGGGTCTCACTCCAGCCCAGGCTCACCTGAAACTCACTTTGTAGTCCCAGGCTGGCCTCAAATTCCTAACAATCTTCCTACCTCTACCTAACCAAGTGTTGGAATTAAATATGTGCATCACCACACTTGGCTTCCCCTCCTCCAATTTTTAAAAATGTTTCTATTTGAGACAGAGACTGAGACACACACACACACACACAGAGAATAAGAATGGGTGTACCAGGGCCTCTAGCCACTGCAAACTTCAAAAGCATGCACCACTCTGTGCATATGGCTTTATGTGGATACTGGGGAATCAAACTCTGGTCCTTGGGCTTTTGCAAGGCAACTGCTATGCCATCTCTCTAGCTATTTATTTATTTATTTATTTATTTGCCATTGTGAATAGAACCTTTCCCTGATTTCAACCTTGGCATGTTTGTTGTTGAATATAAGATTTCTGATTTCTGTGTGTTAATTTTTTTGTTTGTTTGTTTTTGTTTTTTGAGGTAGGGTCTTGCTCTAGCCCAGGCTGACCTGGACTTCACTATGTAGTCTCGGGGTGGCCTTGAACTCACAGTGATCCTCCTACCTCTCCCTCCTGAGTACTGGGATTAAACGTGTGTGCCACCACACTTGGCTCTGTGTGTTAATTTTGTATCCTGCTACGTTGTCCAAATTATCAGTTCAAACAGTTTGCTGGTAATCTCTAGGGTCCCTTATGTATAGAATCATATCATCTGAGAATAATGGTGACTTTACATCTTCCTTTCCAATTTGTATCCCTTTTATTTGTCTCTTGTCTTATTGCTATAGCTAAGACTTTCATTACTGTATTAAATAAAAGTGGGGGGACTGAAGAGATGGCTTAGCAGTTAAAGTGCTTGCCAGCAAAGCAAAAGGATCCAGGTTCAATTCTCCAGTACCCATGTAAAGCCAAATAAACAAGGTAGCACATGTGTCTGGAGTTCATTTGCAGTGGTTAGAGGTCCTGGCATCCCCATTTCTTTCTCTCTCTCTCTCCCCCACCACCTTCACTCCCTCCCTCCCTCCTTCTCTCTCTCAAATAAGTAAATAAAAAAAATTATTGTGCCGGGCGTGGTGGCGCACGCCTTTAATCCCAGCACTTGGGAGGCAGAGGTAGGTGGATCACCGTGAGTTCAAGGCCACCCTTAGACTACATAGCTAGTTCCAGGTTAGCCTGGATTAGAGTGAGACCCTACCTCGAAAACCCCCCCCCAAAAAAAAAAAATTATTAATAATTTATTCAACTGGCCCCTGTACCTGGTTTTGGAGCTGATGAATTTTCTGAGTCTGCGCTTTGTCCACTCTTCTTAAAAAATTTCTCAAACCCTTAGGGACAAAAGGGAGAGGTTCTAGTATTTTTAAGAGAAAAAATAATCACACTCATAAAAGCAACAAGAAAGTCAAACCAGTACACAGAAAACAAGGAGTCAGCATTCCCTTCTGTCTTTCCTACTCAACAAAAGCAGCACGTAGCCCTAGGTCTTGGGTCAAGGACTTGGAAGCACCTACTCTGTGGAGACAAAAGGTCTCCAAAGTAAACTAATACACTCCAAGATCACTATGGTCTGTACAGCATCTGCTTTAGTCTCCAGTCATGAAGAGTGGGTCCTCACAATCAGTTATACAGAAACAAGTTTATTCCCACACCTTTTGAACAATTTGTCAAGTAGCCAGATTTGGTGGCTCAAGCCTTTAATTTCAGTACTCGGGAGGCAGAGGTGGAAGGATCACTGTGAGTTCAAGGCCAACCTGGATTAAAGCATTGCCTATAAAGCTCAAGGACCCAAGTTTGATTCCCCAGGACCCATGTAAGACAGATGCACAAGGTGGTACATGCATCTGAAGTTCATTTGCAGCAGCTGAAGGCTCTGGTGCACCCATTCTCTTTATCTGCCTCTTTCTCTCTCTCTCAAATAAAATAAAAATAACAAAAATAGAGAAACCAAAAAGAGGCCAGGCATGGTAGCACATGACTGTAATCCCAGCACTCAGGAAGCTGAGGTAGGAGGATCACTGTAAGTTTGAGGCCAACCTGAGACTACACAGGTCAGCTTGGGCTAGAAGAAGACTCTACCTCATAAAACAAAAAATAATAATAATAAGTAGTCAGGTGTGGTGGTTCACACCTTTAATCTCAACACTCGGGAAGCAGAAGTAGGAGGATTGCCATGAGTTTGAGACCACTCTGAGACCACATAGTGAATGCCAGGTCAGCTGGGCTACAGCAAGACCATACCTTGAAAAAACAATAAATAAATAAATAAATAAAACCTTGCAAAGCAATATTCTTCTGAATTTGTCTTTACCAGTATCACTCACATATCAAAATGGCAAGCCAGGCATGGTGGTGGATGACTTTATTCCCAGCACTCTGGAGGCAGAGGTAGGAGGATCGCTGTGAGTTTAAGGCCACCCTGAGACTAGATAGTAAATTCCGGGTCAACATGGACTAGGGCAAAATCCTACCTTGGGAAAAAAAAGTGGCAATGGCTGAGGAGGTGTTGTGATGTAGCACAATACGGAAATTGGAAAAGGGAGAATGGGTTCATTTCTTAAGTCACTAGAGGAGACACCTAAACTGGTTTCTGTAAACTTCATACTGGTAGTGAAGACTAAATGAATACTAGTACCTTTGGGTGGTCTTGAACACAGCCACTGAGAAAGTGAAGTCAATCTTCCCTGCATAGCCAGTTGTTGCAAGTGAGGCCCCTGGTGGCACTGAAATAAGAGAGATGATTAGCTGAGCCACTACCAAAATACAACACAGCATTCTCACAGATGGCTGCAACAAACAGAATAGAAAATGGAGCAGAAGCTTGATGTCCTTATTTACCTACTTAAATATGGTTCAAACAGGTTGGGGAGATGGCTCAGTAGATAAAGCACTTGGCATGCAACTCTGAGTACCTGAGTTCAGATCCCTAGGCCCCATAAAACAGCTAGAAGATGTGACCAGATTATGTACTCCTAGTGCACCTGCTGTAAGATGGAAGGCAGAGACAGAATTTCCCAGAAGACTATAAATGAAGCTGTGAACAATGAGACACCCTGACACAAATGAAGTGGAAAGAGAAGACCAACCCAAAGGTTGTCCTCTGACCACCACAGAAAACGTGTTGTAGCATGACTATACACACACGCACACACACAGAAAATTTTTTAAATTAAAAATAAGAGCCAGGGGCTAGAAAGACAGCTTAATGGTTAAGGCACTTGCCTGCAAAGCCTAAAGACCCAGGTTCGATTCCCCAGGACCCATGTAAAGCAAATGTGTAAGGGGGAGCATGTGTCTGGAGTTCATTTGTAGCAGCTGGAGGTCCTAGCACCCCCATCCTCTCTCCTTCTATCTGCTTTCTCTCTCACACACACACTCTCATAAAAAAAAAATAATAATAAGCCAGGTGTGGTGGCGCACACCTTTAATCCCAGCACTCGGGAGGCAGAGATAGGAGAATTGCCATGAGGTTGAGGCCACCCTGAGACTACAGAGTGAATTCCAGGTCAGCCTGAGCTAGAGTGAAACCCTACCTCAAAAAACCAACCAAACAAAAAAAAAAAAAAAAAAAAGAGCCAGGCATGGTGGCCCATCTCAGGAGGCAGAGGAGGAAGGAAAGAAGTCATAGTCAGAGGAAAAGGCAAACAGCAAGTGAGAACAGGACAAAGTGTCAGCGACACCAAACCAACAAAAACAAAGGCTGCAAGATAAAGGACTTTTGTCAGCAAACCTCTTGGTTACAGTAGACCATCCAGCATCAAAGGGATTGTCCCCTCACATAGACTACGTGACAATGACACTACTACCTTGATGGAGATTTAGAGTCCATGGTGTGGGTCAGCAGAAAATCTAGACAAAGATGAGAAGGTGACTATTATAGGGCAGTGGCAGGTAGCAACATTAGATCCTTACCACAGCCTGACGAAGGAGGTGGTATCAGCCTCAGTGCAGAGGGAAAATGACAGGAAGTAAAACAAATAGCCCAGCAGGTGTACTGGCACACGCCTGTGATTCCAGCACTGGCTGAAGCAAGAGGTTGATGAGTTCAGCAGGAATCTCAAAATAAATAAATATGGGCCTGGGGAGATAGCTCAGCAGGTTAAGAACACTTGCTGCACAAACATGAGGACCTGAGTTCTATTCCTACCACTCACATAAAGAGCCTGGCATAAACATGCATGCCTGTAACCCCAGTGCTGCTGAGAGGGATCTAGACAGGAAAACCACTGGGTCTTGTTGGTCAATCAGTCTGACCAAAAAGAAGAGCGAAAGAGGAGACCTGACATTTACCTTTGGCCTCTGCACAGGTATACCCATCTGCATGCATGCACACACATGCATACACCATATAACACATACACACACACACACACACACACACACACACACACACACACATAAATAAGTACTAAAGACAACTGGTGATAGGGGAGATGGCTTGGTAGTTATGGAGCTTGCCTGAAAAGCCTAATGACCTGGGTTGAATTCCTCAGTACCCATGCAAAGCCACATGCACAAGGTGGTGCATGCATCTGGAATTCATTTGCAGCAGCTAGAGGCCTTAGCACACCCGTATCCATTCATTCTCATTCTATCTATTTAGCTAACTAGCTAGCTAGCTCTGCTTGCAAATAAATAAACAAATTTTGGGAGGGGGATTCAAGGTAGTGTCTCACTCTAGCCCAGGCTAACCTGGAATTCACTATATAGACTCAGGGTGGCCTCGAACTCATGGCAACCCTCCTACCTTGGTCTCCCAAGTGCTGAGATTAAAGGTGCACACTACCATGCCAGCCTAATTTTTTTATTTATTTGTTTTTTGTTTTGCAAGGTAGTGTCTCACTCTAGCCCAGGCTAACCTGGAATTCACTATAAAGTCTCAAGGTGGCCTCGAACTCACAGCAATCCTCCTACCTCTGCCTCCCGAGTGCTGGGATTAAAGGTGTGTGCCACCACACCTAGCAAGCCTAATTTTTTTTTTTAATTTTTATTAACATTTTCCATGATTATAAAATATATCCCATGGTAATTCCTTCCCTCCCCACCCCCACACTTTCCCGTTTGAAATTCCATTCTCAATCATATTACCTCCCCATTACAAACATTGTAATTACAAATATACAATATCAACCTATTAAGTATCCTCCTCCCTTCCTTTCTCCACCCTTTATGTCTCCTTTTCAACTTACTGGCCTCTGCTACTAAGTATTTTCATTCTCACGCAGAAGCCCAGTCATCTGTAGCTAGGATCCCCATATGAGAGAGAACATGTGGCGCTTGGCTTTCTGGGCCTGGGTTACCTGACTTAGTATAATACTTTCCAGGTCCATCCATTTTTCTGCAAATTTCATAACTTCATTTTTCTTTACCACTGAGTAGAACTCCATTGTATAAATGTACCACCACATCTTCATTATCCACTCATCTGTTGAGGGACATCTAGGCTGGTTCCATTTCCCAGCTATTATAAATTGAGCAGCAATAAACATGGTTGAGCATGTACTTCTAAGGAAATGAGATGAGTCCTTTGGATATATGCCTAGGAGTGCTATAGCTGGGTCATATGGTAGATCAATCTCTAGCTGCTTTAGGAACCTCCACACTGTTTTCCACAATGGCTGGACCAGATTGCATTCCCACCAGCAGTGCAGAAGGGTTCCTTTTTTTCCACATCCCCGCCAACATTTATGATCATTTGTTTTCATGATGGTGGCCAATCTGACAGGAGTGAGATGGAATCTCAATGTAGTTTTAATCTGCATTTCCCTGATGACTAGTGACGTAGAACATTTTTTTAGGTGCTTATATGCCATTCGTATTTCTTCCTTTGAGAACTCTCTATTTAGCTCCTTAGCCCATTTTTTGATTGGCTTGTTTGATTCCTTATTAGTTAACTTTTTGAGTTCTTTGTATATCCTAGATATTAATCCTCTATCAGATATATAGCTGGCGAAGATTTTTTCCCATTCTGTAGGTTGCCTCTTTGCTTTTTTCACTGTGTCCTTTGCGGTGCAAAATCTTTGTAATTTCATTAGGTCCCAGTGGTTAATCTGTGGTTTTATTGCCTGAGCAATTGGGGTTGTATTCAGAAAGTCTTTGCCAAGACCAATATGTTGAAGGGTTTCCCCTACTTTTTCCTCTAGCAGTTTCAAAGTTTCCGGTCTGATGTTAAGGTCTTTAATCCATTTGGACTTAATTCTTGTGCATGGCGAGAGAGAAGAATCTATTTTCATCCTTCTGCAGATATTTATCCAGTTTTCAAAACACCATTTGCTGAAGAGGCTGTCTCTTCTCCAATGAGTATTTTTGGCATTTTTATCGAATATCAGGTGGCTATAGCTACTTGGGCTTACATCTGGGTCCTCTATTCTGTTCCACTGATCTACATGTCTGTTTTTGTGCCAGTACCATGCTGTTTTTGTTACTGTGGCTCTGTAGTATAGGTTAAAATCAGGTATGGTGATACCACCAGCCTCTTTTTTGTTGCTCAGTATTATTTTAGATATTCGAGGTTTTTTGTGATTCCAAATGAATTTTTGGATTGTTTTTTCTATTTCCATGAAGAAAGCCTTTGGAATTTTGATAGGGATTGCATTAAATGTGTAGATTGCTTTTGGTAAGATTGCCATTTTCACGATATTGATTCTTCCAAGCCAGGAACAAGGGATGTTTCTCCACTTTCTAGTGTCTTCTGCAATTTCTCGCTTGAGTGTTTTAAAGTTCTCATTGTATAGATTCTTTACTTCCTTGGTTAGGTTTATTCCAAGGTATTTTATTTTTTTTGATGCAATTGTGAATGGGAGTGATTCTCTGATTTCATCCTCTGTGTGTTTGTTGTTAGCATATACAAAGGCTACTGATTTCTGTGTATTTATTTTGTATCCTGCTACATTGCTGTAGGTTTTGATCAGCTCTAACAGCTTGCAAGTAGAGTCTTTAGGGTCCTTTATGTATAGAATCATGTCATCTGCAAATAATGATAACTTGATTTCTTCCTTTCCAATTTGTATCCCTTTTATGTGTGTCTCTTGCCTTATTGCTATGGCTAAGACTTCCAAAACTATATTAAATAGAAGTGGGGACAGTGGACACCCTTGTCTTGTTCCTGATTTTAGTGGAAAAGCTTCCAGTTTTTCCCCATTTAGTAATATGTTGGCTGTAGGCTTGTCATAAATAGCCTTTATTATATTGAGATATGTTCCTTCTATTCCCAGTCTCTGTAGGACTTTTATCATGAAGGGATGTTGGATTTTGTCAAATGCTTTCTCTGCATCTAATGAGATGATCATGTGATTTTTGTCCTTCAACCCATTTATGTAATGTATTACATTTATAGATTTGCGTATGTTGAACCATCCCTGCTAATTTTTTTTAAAAATATTTTATTTATTTAATTACTTGAGAAAGGGAGAGAGAAGGGCAAAGGCAGATAGAGAATGGGCACATAAGGACCTCTAGCCACTGCAAATGAATTCCAGATGTATATACCCCCTTGTGCATCTGGCTTTAGGTGGGTCCTGGGGAATCGAACCTAGGTCCTTTGGCTTTGGGGCAACTGCCTTAACCATTAAGCCATCTCTCTAGCATCTCTACCCCTTTAAAAAAAAAAAAAAGACAATTGGTTACTGCAGTGTGTGATGAGAACTCTGCAGGAGCACTCCAGGAAGGTGGCAGTGCTGGCACCAGTGGCATCGCAGCCCTCAGAGGTATAAAGTGCAACTCCTTAGTAACTCAAACATTAAAATATCCAATGCTGTTATCATGATCCATGATTTAGTCCTTCTGTGGTTTGGTTGGGAGCATCAGATCAGACGAGGCTCTCACTGGGGAAGCCTCCCTTTGTGAAACCTGGTTACTGATCAGTCTGTAGATCACAGCAGAGAAGCTTGTTCCACTGGGTAATACATGTACAAAGCCAAGCCCTGATTTGGAACATCAAGGTCTCCTTCCCATCAGATCATGTGTCAGGTGACCCTATGTGTGTCTTGCTGACACACAACTTGGCACCCAAAGGCCTTACAAAGCCCTCCCCCTTGCTGGCTGTGCTGTTTTACTTTTTTTTTGGGGGGGGGGCAAATTTCAAGGTAGGGTCTCACTCTAGCCCAGGCTGACCTGGAATTCACTATGTAGTTTCAAGGTGGCCTCAAATTCAATGATCCTCCTACTTCTTCTGCCTCCTGAGTACTGAGATTAAAAGCATGTGCCACTATGCCCAGATCACTAAATCTTTACTCTGATAGCTGTACCACTGTACCGGTCCAAGGCAGTATATCTACGCTGCCTACCTGGCAAGGCTGCCTCTACCCCTCTATTCCTACAAGGATCTGACTAGCCTACTTGAAAACATGCCACATCGCATTTCTCTCCTTCACTCCCTTTGTTTGCCTGTTTCCTTCATACTTCATTTAGCCACTTAACATGCACGTACCTGTTTTTTATTTCACTCTTTCTTATGTCATGTAAATTCTAAACACATGAGTGCTGGGCTGGAGGGACGGCTTAGCGGTTAAGGCACTTGCCTGCAAAGCCAAAGGCAGGTTCGATGACCCAGGACCCACGTAAGCCAGATGCACAAGGTAGCACATGCATTTGGAGTTTGCAGTGGCTGGAGGCCCTGGTGCATCCATTCTGTCTCTGTCTCTCTCTCAAATAAATAAATAAATAAAAATTAAAAACATGTTACAGGCAGCTTGTAAAGTAAAACCAAACACAAGGAAGACAGCAACATAGACTTGAGAGCTGAGTGCTAAAATCTCAACTAGTGGCTGGGTGTGGTGGTGCACGCCTTTAATTCCAACACTCAGGAGGCAGAGGTAGGAGGATTGCTGTGAATTCAAGGCCACCCTGAGACTACATAGTTAATTACCTAGTTAATTCCAGGTCAGCCTGGGCCAGAGTGAGACCTTACCTGGAAAAAAAAAAAAAAAACCCTCAACTACAGAAAGCACAGTGCTATTGCCTACCATCCTTTGAATGATCCCCTCATCCCATAAGCCAAAAAGCTCTCAAAGGAGATCAGCCAAAGTGACTATCTTCTCCTGGCTAACAGAATGTCAACAATAAACATGTCTAGGGGCTGGAGAGATGGCACAGTGATTAAAGGTACTTGCTTGCAAAATCTGACACCCTGGGTTCGGCTGGCCAGTAAGCACATAAAGCCAGATGCACAAGATGGTGCATGTATCTGGAGTTCAATTTCAGTGGCAGGAGGCGCTGGCATACCCATTCTGATTCATGTTCATATTCCCTCCCTCCCTCTCTCACCTTGCAAATAAACAATAAAAACATTTTAAGAAGCCAGGCATAGTGGCTCATACCTTTTAATCCCAGAACTTGGGAGGCAGAGGTAGGTGGGTCACCATGAGTTCTGTGACTACATAGTAAATTCCAGGTTAGCCTGGGCTAGAGTGATAGCCTCGACAAACAAAATAAATAAATAAAAATAAAAATATTTTAAAAATAAATGTGTCTCATAGATAAAGACAAATAACTGAGAATTCTATTCTGAGCTGCTTCCTCCAAACTGAAACATTTCTTCCAAGATGAAGATTCCCAAGACTTAAATGCTAAGGAAATTTAAAAGGCAAGATTCACAAGGTGACACCCAAATATTATGAAAGCAGTCAACGCCGGGCAGGGTGTTGAACGCCTTTAATCCCAGCACTCAGGAGACAGAGGTAGGAGGACCGCTGTGAGCTCAAGGCCAGCCTGGGACTATATAGTGAGTTCCAGGTCAGGCTGGGCTAGAGACCCTACCTCAAAAAAAAAAAGAGAGAGAGAGAGAAAATGAAAAATGAAAGCAGTTGACAGTTGCTATGAGGGGAGACTCTCTCCAGAGGAGCGGGCTGCAAGTTGGGTAGGGAGCCTATGCTCCTGAAAGTAACACAAATGAACTCCCTTTGAATCTCCCATGTTCCTATAAGTAACTCAAACTCACTATTCACCAAGCTAGGCTATGGTAGAATTGTTTCTTTGGCCACTGTCATTGGTGTCCTATCTGGGGTAAACAGATGTTTATTCTCATGTCGCAGAAAAGTCACACAACAAACTCAAAGACCATCCAACTTCCTTCCTTCAGAAAGCCAGAGGTCAAGTTGGAGAGATGGCTTAGTGGTTAAGTCACTTGCCTGTGAAGCCTAAGGACCCGTGTTCAACTCCCCAGATCCCATGCAAGCCAGACATACAAGGTGATGCATGCATAAGCTCGTACATACACACAGGTGGCACATGCGTCTGAAGTTTGGTTGCAGTGCTGGAGGCCCTGGGGTGCCTGCCTGCCCTCCCTCCCGCCCCCTCTCTCTCATTAAAAAAAAAAAAAAAAAAAAAAAGATCCACAGCAGTTCAGTGATTCAGGAGTTAGCCTGTGCATTACCATCTGTATACACTCACTATATGACTGACAAAATGACCACTAACAGGCTCTTCAACATTGAAATGCAACATAGTCTCAAGTGACTCAACTGACAGTGCTAGAAACAAAACTAATGTGTATTTTCCCAAATTGAAACTCCCTCCTGGAGGAGGGAGGAGGCATTGGGAGAGGACTCTTCTGAGCAGACTAGGCTGTACAGTACACCCAGGGATGCAGTTTTTATTGTCCTCACACTGGAGTGGACTTTGTGGTGATGCACTGCTTTTGACACACTTGTGCTCTGGTAAGTAACCTTGTATGCCTGTAAGTAACTCCAATAAGCTCACTGTCTCCCCAAGCTAGTCTTGGATGGAACTGTCTCTCTGGTCTGTCATCAGTGCCTTATCTGGGGTGGGTAGACATCTCCCCATTAAAAAAAAAAAAAATCACACAATCCTAAACAGGGAATGACAGAACCAAAGGTGAGTGGGAGAAGAGGGGCTGTATGGCCCCTACTGTGGGTGATAAGACACACAACTGAGACTGATTTCCTGGACTGAAACATCTGTAGGAGCAATCCCAAAATGGCTACCTCTCCCTATGTGGTATGGGATGGTGTGCTTCCTTGCTGTAGTCAGTGGCAGCTATAACTCCGAGCAATGGGTAACAAGACGTGCAACTGAGGCCAAGCATTACAAAAGGAGAGTATCCTTAGGGGAAATCCTATGGTGGCCTCTTCCTCTACATAATATGGGGTGGCATGCCTCTTGATGAATGGGGTCCTCCCGGCAAGTATAGGGATGCCCTCTAAGGTGTGTGGTGGACTAGAGGATACACTACAATCCCTAAAACTACCAAGTATGGGATCATAAGGAAGCTGTAGCATTAGCTGTGTGGACTTCTCTGTGATGGACAGGAAAGTCTGGCAATAAGTACTCTGAGCCAGACATGATGATGCACACCTTTAATCCCATCACTGAGGAGGCAGAGGTAGGAGGATTGCAGTCTATAAATTCGAGGCCAATCAGAGACTACATAGTGAATTCCAGGTCAGCCTGGGCTAGAGCAAGACACTGCCTTGGGGAAAAAAAAAAAAGTACTCTGCATCCTCACTACATGAACTGGGAAGAGACTTTCAAAGGAGTAACACAGCCTAGCTCATGAGGCTGTGGGACATGGAGGCAGATGGAATCAGCCTGAGTGCCATGGGAGTAGAGAAACTAAATAACTACCCGTCCCTCCTTAGGCAAAAGCTGTATAACCTGAGGCAATACAAGGGTAATCAATCACTGATGGATGGTTCATGTGTGCCATTACGGACACTGACTGAAGACCGCAAGAATATGAGGGACTGGGAGCTGGGGAGATAGCCCAGTGGTTAAGGCACCTGCCTGCAAAGCCTAATAATCCAGGTTCAGTTCCCCAGTTCCTACGTAAAGGTAGATGCACAAAAAGTGGCCCAAGTGTTTGGACTTTGTTTGCAGTGGCTACAGGCCCTGGCCTGTCCCCTCCCCTCTTTCTGCTTGCAAATAAATATAGTATAGGGCTGGAGAGATGGCTTAGAGGTTAAGGCACTTGCCTGTGATGCTTAAGAACCCAGTACGTTCAATTTCCCAGGAACCCACATAAGACAGATGCACAGGTGGTGCATGCATCTGGAGCTCGTGTGCAGTGGCTAGAGGCCCTGGCATGCCCATGATCGCTATCTGCCTCTTTCTTTCTCTCTCTCTGTTAAATAAATTTTAAAATATTTAAACTGGGTGTGGGGCACACCCCTTTAATCCCAGCACTCAGGAGGCAGAGGTAGGAGGATTGTGTGAGTTCAAGGCCACCCAGAGACTACATAGTGAATTCAATTCCAGGTTAGCCTGGACTAGAGTGAGGACCTACCTCAAAAAAAAAAAAAAAAAAAAAAAGATGGGTGTAGTGGCACATGACTTTAATCCCAGCACTTGGGAGGCAGAGGTAGGAGGATTGCTGTGAGTTCGAGGCCACCCTGAGACTCCATAGTGAATTCCAGGTCAGCCTGGGTTAGAGTGAAACCCTACCTTGAAAAAAAAAAAAAAAAAAAAAAAAAAAAATATATATATATATATATATATATATATATATATATATATATTCTCAACTACAACTACATAATGAATTCCAGGTCAGCCTGGGCTAGAGTGAAACCCTACCTCAAAAAAAAAATATATATATATACATATAGAATATATATTCTCAACTACAACTACATAATGAATTCCAGGTCAGCCTGGGCTAGAGCAAGACCCTACCTCAAATAAATAAACAAACAAACAATATGAGGGACTGAAGAACATAGGGAAGGACAACTATTACCAAAGGAACTTGTAATGAGAGAAGTAGTGCATGGTGCCCAGTTCACTAGGACAGTGTTAAAGTTACTTTCTTCTTGTTGTTGGCACAAAGCACCCAACCAAAAGCAGGTGATAGGAGGAGAGGGTTTATTTTGGTTTACAGACTCAAGGGGAAGCTCTACAATGACAGGGGAAAACATCACCACTTGGCCAACATCAGGTGGACAACAGCAGCAAGAGAGTGTGCCAAACACTAGCAAAGGGAAGCTGGCTGTAACACCCATAAGCCCATCCCCAACAACACACTTCCTCCAGGAAGGCTCCAAGTCCCAAAATGCCACCAGCTGAGGAAATCGAACATTCAAAACACATGAGTTGGGACTAAAGAGATGGTTCAGTAGTTAAAGATGCTTGCTTGTAAAGCCAAACACACAAAGTGGCCCATGTATCTGCAGTTCATTTGCAGTGGCAGGAGGCCCTGGCATGCCCATGTGTTTTCTCTCTCACAAATAAATAAATAAATAATTTAAAACACATAAGCTGGGCACAGTAGCACACGCCTTTAATCTCAGCACTCAGGAGACAGAGGTAGGAGGATGGCAGTGAGTTCAAGTCCACCCTGCGACTACATAATGAATTCCAGGTCAGCCTCAGCTAGAGTGAGACTACCTCAAAAATCAAAAACAAACAAAAAAAAATAAAAATAAAACATGAGATTATGAAGGACACCTAACTCAAACCACTGTAGATGTGTTCACACGAGTTAATAAAGAGGATGCCTGGAGAGATGACTCAACTGGCAATGTGCTAACCCAGCATGCAAAAAGTCCTAAGTTTGATCTGCAGCATCACTTAAACTGGGCATGGTGGTGCACAACTCCATCCTAGCATAGGGAAGTAGACTATGGGCTGGAGAGATGGCTTACAGTTAAGGCGCCTGCCTGCAAAGCCAAAGGCGCTCGGTTCAATTCCCCAGGACCCACATAAGCCAGATGTACAAGGTGGCACGTGTATCTGGATTTCGTCTGCAGTGGCTGGAGGCCCTGGCGCACCCATTCTCTCTCTCCCTCCCTCCCTCCTTTTCTCCCTGTCTGTCACTCTCAAACAAATAAAGAAAGAAAAAAATTTAAAAACACCATTTACAAAACTCTTTCACACCCATTCTCCTAGCTGGCTTGAAGGGCAACTCTGCCAGGTAAAGCAGAAGAACCCTGGGCGCAAGATCCGAGCAAGAAAGTAACCGGTTTCGGGAGTTACGTCGGGGAGACAGCGAGCATCTCGGATCTACAGGGCCAAGGCGTGGCGAGGCCGGCACAAGGTCCACCAGGCAGGGGCACCAGCGGTAGGACTCGGCGGCTGCCATCAGGAAGTGGCCGCCCCTCCGCTCAGCTCCGCGCCGGCGCGCACAGATGGCGTCACCGCGGCGTCGACGCACCTCCCCCCTCCTGCCCCCCGTCCAGCCGCCACCCTTAACTCGCGGGAAGCGGCTCCCCGCTCACCTGCCGGGTGGCACCAAGGGTCCTCGCGCTGATTCCGGCCGTCCGGCCGCTTCCTGGGACGCCGCCGCATCGCCACAACACGGAAAGCGGCCAGACCACCGCTCGACTGCCAGCAGCCGCCACCAGCCGCTGTGACATCCCCCACCCCCGGCCTCGCACCGCCGAGCGCGCGCACGCGCAGCGGGCGAGTCACAGTGCGCCCCGCCCCGGGTGCGCGCAGGCGCAGCAGGCCGCGGCGCCGGCTCCCGCCTTCTCCTGAGGCGTCCGCTTCCCGGCCCCGCGAGGTCCTAAGGTACTGAGCACGAGCCCGGGAGACCGCCGCGTGTTACCCGCTCCGCAGCAGACCCTGCCTAGGCACAAGCGTGTACCCCAGCACCTTTAGACACGTTTTGAGTTGGGCGTCTTCCTTGACACCTATGTCTGGGAGGGTCTTGCGTGGGAAGCGGCTCACAGAAGTGAAATCATGGAGCGAACCTCACCCCACCCTCGGGTGTCCACCCAGTACAGCCGTCCCTCGACAGTCTGCAGCGGACTTAGACTTACTTGGACGTATCTTGGGAGAAAACACACACACACACTGTATGCTCTACGTCTTGGTGCATTGTTCCTCTCCATGGACTTGCTTAAAAATCACACAACAAGAGCTGGACAGCTCTCTTAGCGGTTAAGGCCCATACCTGCAAAGCCAAAGGACCTAGGTTCGATTCCCCAGGACAGATGCACAAGATGGTGCATTATCTCTCTTTTCCCTTCTCCCTCTGTCTCTCTCAAACAAATAGATTTAAATATTTTAGAAAAGAAAGATACCACACAAAAACCACGCCATTTTTCATGGCCTGCAGCTGTGCTGGCCAGGAATTGAGACCAGAGAGGCTCGTGGGCAGCCTGCCTGTTTGGATGAGCTAGCCTGCTTCTGGACAGCGGGACTGGGCAAGCCTGTGGTGACTTCTCTGTCTCTATAGGTCGTAGGCACAAGTTCTGCGGAGTAGCATGGGGTAATCAGCTGATTGCAACCTTCTGCTAGCTCTGAGGCTGCCTGTGACTTGATTCCATTGAAGAGGCAGACTTGCGTGGGAGAAGGCCCCAAACATGCAACACTGCCAAAAGGAAGTGGAAGGCAATTGCCCTCGACATCACAAGGGATAAGATGGTTCCAGGTGGGTGAAAAGCACAGTCAAATCCAAAGGCCTTAGGCCATGTTGTGTCTACAGTGATAATTCAAGATAATAAGAAAAAAAAAAATCAAAGCAAGTTGCCAAATAGCTACTCCTTTGAGATCCTCTCGCTTGACTCGACATCAAAGTGCCTAATTGAAAATATGGAACGATTATTAAGAACATGATCCAAAGATCAAGCCAGGAAAATGTTTCCTTGAGTGTTAGCATTGTTTGGGATAAGACTTAAAAGTTTGGTAACTCACAGTGTGCACAAGGAGAAATCACTCAAATGGCAAGGTTTATTAGTCCAAGTAATAGGTGGTTTGTAAGATTTAAGGAATGTTTGGGTCTGGGAGATGGCTCAGCCCTTTAAAGGCATTTGTCAAGCCTGACAGCCTGGCTCTCTTTGCTTGTAAATAGGTCTATCTCTGTGTTTGAAAATAGATAAATAAAATGAATGTAAAATACTCAGAAATAGGACTGGAAAGATGACTCGGTGGTTAAGGCACTTGCCTGCAAAGCCTAAGGACTGGAGTTTGATTCCCCAGTACCCACATAAAGCCAAATGCTTCAAGTGGTGCATGTTTATTATGGAGTTCATTTGTAGAGGCTGGAGGCCCTGCCGCACCCATTCTCTCTGTATGTGTGTGTTGTCTCCCTCTCCCTTCCCCCCACCTTTCCACTTGCAAATAAATTAAAAGCCAGGTGTGTGGCCTGGCGTTGTGCCACATGTCTTTAATCCCAGCACTTGGGAGGCAAAGGTAGGATGATCACCATGAGTTGGGGGCCACCCTGAGACTACATAGTGAATTCCAGGTCAGCCTGGGCAAGGGTGAGACCCTACCTCAAAAAAAAAAAAAAAAAAAATATATATATATATATGCCACACACCACCACAGTAGGGATTTTAAGTTGAAGCCCTTACTGTTGTACCACTTTCTTGGAAACCCCCAAGTCTTTGAAGAGAGACTCAAAGCCCAGTTTGCCTGTGATTTGGTGCTCAAAGAAAAAAGCTTGGACCACCAGAGGCATCTTTTATGAGTGGGTCAACATTTTGCCCTGCCACTGAAAAATACTACTGTGCCCAAAACAATCTAACAACAGAACATTGCTGGTCCTAGACAGTACACAGTGTCATGTAGTAAACTTGAGTGCTTCTAATGTAGGAGAATATTTCCATGACTCATTGCAGTCTATGGGCCAAGTTGTAGCTTCAACTTTTATATCCATTACCTTAGAAGAACTTTAAAAAAAATACTTATATAAAGTATGCTACCTTTTGTGGGGAAAAAAAAAACAGGAAGAATATAGTCATTTTTGTTACTATGGCAAATACTGAAGGAGACTCGAGAGAAAGATACCTTCTTATTTTTTATTTATTTTTATTTTTTGGTTTTTCGAGGTAGGGTCTCACTCGAGCCCAGGCTGACCTGGAATTCACTATGGATTCTCAGGGTGCCCTAGAACTCACAGCGATCCTTCTACCTCTGCCTCGTGAGTGCTGGAATTAAAGGTGTGCACCACCACACCTGGCTTATTTTTATTTTTTTATTTGAGAGAGAGAGAGAAACAAAGAGAGAGAGAAAGAGAATGGGCCTCCAGTCACTGCAAAGAAACTCCAGACACATGTGCCACCTTCCGTATCTGACTTATGTGGGTCCTGGGGAATTGAACCTGGGTCCTTTGGCTTTGCAGGCAAGTACTTTAACCACTAAGCCATTCCTCCAGCCCTTTTATCTATTTATATTTATTTATTTGACAGAGAAAGAGGGAGAGAGAATGGGCGCGCCAGGGGCTCAGTGTCATAGCAGACAAATTCCAGACGCATGTGCCCCCTTGTACATGTAGCTAACATGGGTCCTGGGGAATTGAACCAGGGTCCTTTGGCTTTGCGGGCAAATGCCTTAACAGCTAAGCCATCTATCCAGCCCTATTTATTTATTTTTTATTTGAGAGAGAGAGAGAGAAGAAAACTAGCTTCTATTAGGCAGTGTCAGTTAGGGACAAAGCCCAAAGGGAATGAGAAAATGCCACCCTCGCTGGACATGAATGGAATTCTTGCCTGATCCAGATTCATCCACAACAGATGTAGCACCTCCTGCTGTCCATAGTCTAGCTTACTACCTAGATGGGCTGCCCCTTGAATCTACAAACCAATGGAGCCTTCTGCTTACTTACATCAATCTAATGAAATAATCCATTTTCAATTATATACAGAAGCTTGTCTGCAGCCACACATAATGGCGCACATCTCTAATCCCCTCACTTGGGAGGCAGAAGTAGGAGGATCACCATGAGTTCAAGGATACTCTGAGACTACATAGTGAATTTCAGGTCAGCCTGGGCTACAGCAAAACCCTCTCTCGGAAAGAAAAAAAAAAAAAGGCTTGTCTGTGCTGTTTCCCCACACACTGTGATCTCTGCCTACATACATGCAAGTCTGGCTTCCCCCAACCTGGGTGGATGGGGGAAGAAAGCAGAGCACTGGTTCTTGGCCTAGGTAGTTTTCTGCTTGCCTCTGCGTTATGCTTTGGGGTAACATCTCACTTTAATTACGTGTATGATTTTCTTGGGGTTTCTGAGTCTACATTTCCATTACCATGTAGTATCTACCATGTGGGTATCTCCTCAAAACTCTGGGCCTGCTTCCTGTGTAATTTCTCTAAACTAGGGGCAACCATGGGTGTAACTCTCTTTACTACCCATTTCTTCTATTTTTTTTTTTTAAATTACATTTATAGCCAGGCATGGTGGCACACGTCTTTAATCCCAGCACTTGGGAGGCAGAGGTAGGAGGATCACCATGAGTTCAAGACCATCCTGAGAATACACAGTGAATTCCAGGTAAGCCTGGACCAGAGTGAGACCCTACCTCATAAAACCAAAAAAAAAAAAAAAAAAAAAAAAAAAAAAACAACAAACTGTTTATTTATTTGAAAGAGAGAAAGAGGGAGAGTGAGCAAGAGAGAGAATAGGTGTGCTAGGGCCTCTAGCCACTGCTAACGAATTCCAGACGTGTGAGCCCCCTTGTGCATCTGGCTTATGTGGGTCCTGGGGAATCGAACCTGAGTCCTTTGGCTTTTGCAGGCAAACTCCTACCACTAAGCCATCCTTCCAGCCCTTTACAACCCATTTCTCACTCCCTTGGAACCCTCTCCTATTGTCAAACCATTGCCACTCCTAACTTTTTTCCATGGAGAGGCTCAGGGCAGATGCTGGGCTTTCCACACAAGTGTGATTTTGTTCTAAATCTTCCTACATAAGTTCTTAGGTTCTATCTTTCATGTGGCTGTGCTCCAGCCTCTTCCTGGACCTCCACTTTTTTTTTTTTTTTTGAGGTAGGGTCTCACTTTAGCCCAGGCTGACCTGGAATTCACTATATAGTCTCAGGGTGGCCTCGAACTCACAGTGAGCCTCCTACCTCTGCCTCCTGAGTGCTGGGATTAAAGGTGTGTGCCACCACACCCGGCCCCTCCACTTCTTTTAAGTGAACCTCATGAACTATGCTGTGCCTTCCACATGGGTGTGTGTTTCCTATCTTCCACATGCTTGTGACTCTGCTCCAGACTCCTCCTAGACCCTAACATCTCTTAAAGAATCCCCACCATTTTAAGACCTATTGCTGAAGACTCCACTTACTTGGGCTGCCAGGCCACTGAAAAATCCTGCTGGAACTGAGCTGATAACCTCCTCCATGTAGACCAGCTGGCAGAAAGCTGGAGGACGTCATTCTTCATGCAGTTCAATGGGGGAGAGAGAAATCACCAGGTAGAGAGAGAATGGGTACACAAGGACCTCCAGCCACTGCAAACCAACTCTAGATGTGTGTGCCCCCTTGTGCATCTGGCTTATGTGGGTCCTGGGGAACCAAATTTGGGTTCTTGGGCTTTGCAGGCAGGTTCCTTAAATGCTAAGTCGTCTCTCCAGCCCACTATATATATATACACACACACATACAGGTGGGAGAGTGATGGACACCTGACATTCCACTCCAGCCACAAGGGAGCACACTCCATGACAGGCAAGCACAAGGGCACCACATGAGCGCACACACATGTCTACTGCATCAACACCCAAACAAAAACAAAGGCCACGTAGGAGGATTGCTGTGAGTTTGAGACCAGCCTGATACTACATTGTGAGTTCCAAATTAGCCTGGGCTAGAGTGAGACTACCTCAAAACAAAACTACTATTCAAATCTAAGGGGATAGCCGTAAACTGCATCAAAGGCACTTTGGTTTCTGGCTTGTGAAGATAGATGACTTTCCCAGGAGCTGGACTGGAACTCTTGCTAAATCAGCCATAATTGCATGACTGGCCACTGCTTAAGTAAATGATGCAATCCTTTCAATGAGAAGCCTCCAAAGAGACAGAAGTCCTATTACTTAGCATGTTCTGCATGCCAGGCACCCCATCTCTTCTAAATAAAGACTAGAAGAAATCAGGCAATTTCCTGTTTTGTAAAGTTTTTATTATTTTCATGTGTGTGTCTGGGGTGCACCAGTGTCTAGCTGCTGCTGCTAACAAACGCTCATCCGGCTTTACATGGGTCCTGGGCTGGCAGACTTTGCAAGCAAGTTCCTTTAACCACTGAACTATCTCTCCAGCAGGCATAGCCCTTAGTCTGTCTAACATATCATAAATGCTTCTCCCAAGGAATAAGTGTTACTTCATCCTACTGTACGGCAAATGCCTCTAGACTGAAAGCAGTAAAGGACTATTGCCAGCTGAACAAGGCTGAGGAGATGGCTCTGGTTAAAGGTACTTGCTTGCAAAACCTGACAGCCCGGGTTTGAGTTCTTAGTACTCATATGAAGCCAGATGTACAAAGCAGCACATATGCCTAGAGTCCTTTTGCAGTGGCTGGAGGCAGGGTCTCACTCTGGCCAGGCTGACCTGGAATTCACTATGTAGTCTCAGAGTGGCCTCGAACTCTCGGCAATCCTACCTCTGCCTCCTGAGTGCTGAGATAAAAAGGTGAGTGCCACCACACCTGGCTATTTTGTTTGCTTTGTTTTTTTTTTTTTTTTTTTTTTTTTGAGGTAGGGTCTCCCCAGGCTGACTTGGAATTCACTATATAGTCTCAGGGTGGCCTTAAACTCATGGCAATCCTACCTCTGCTCCCAAGTGCTGGGATTAAAGGAGTGCACCATCACACCCAGCTGCAAATAAACCTAAAATTTTATTTATTTTGAGAGAGAGAGAGAAAACGGGCATGCCAGGGCCACCAGCCACTGCAAATGAACTCTAGACATATGTGCCACTTTATGCATCTGGCTTACATGGGTACTAGGGAATTGAACCTGGGTCCTTAGGCTTTGCAGACAAGTGCCTTAACTGTTAAGCCATCTCTCCAGCCCCTGAAAATATTTTTTTTAAATGAACTGAGATGGGTGTTTTAATCCCAGCACTTGGGAGGCAGAGGTAGGAGGATCACTGTGTGTTGGAAGCCACCCTGATAATAGTGAATTCCAGGTCAGCCTGGGCTAGAGCAGGACTCTAGGTCAAAAAAACAAAACAAAACAAAACAAACAAACAAAAATGCAGCTGGGCCAACTCATAAGACTTGAGAGATTGGCCTGGCATTCCCACATAGAAGGAAGCGTGTAGGGAAGGTTGTCAGATCCCTGACCTGAGATCTCAGGAACCCCCTGTGCCGGCTGTATGCATGAGGTCTCAGGGCAGAGAGAGTATATAGAGGTTAGTAGATCAAGGGGCAGCAAGCTACCTAAGCAGCTATGGGGAGGTTGTCATCTATGCTGGGGTGAGGCTTGTTTTCCAGCTTATTATATTATTAGTTTTTACTTTGTGAGAAAGAAGCAGAGAGAGGCAATGGGCATGCCAGAGCCTCCAGCCACTGCAAACAAACTCCAAATGCATGTGCCATCTTCTGCATCTGGCTATTCATAGATACTGTGGACTCTGGACTGTGTCCACAAGTTTTGCAGGCAAATGTCTTCAGCGCTGAGCCATCTCTCCAGCTCATGGAATGAGACCTCTGTTTTGTTCTTGCCATTTCGCGTGTTCTTTTGAGGTAGGGTCTTGCTGTAGACCAGGCTGACATGGAATTTACTATGTAGTCTCAGGCTGCCATCGAACTCACAGCAGTCCCCTTACCTCTGCCTCCCTAGTACTGGGATTAAAGGTGTGAGCCACCATGCCTGGCTAGGATGAAACTTCTGGATGTTGCTTTTGGGGTCTCCATGCTCTGTAAGTATCGGAGGAGGAGTATCTGTGGGGGAAACCCTGACATAGGAGACTCCATCTAAACAGCTAAGGGGATGTTTCATCCATGCTAGGCTCCATGTTATGGCTACTTTGGGGTCTCCATGTTCCTATAAGTAATCCACACTCTCTTCTGTAAGTCACCCTATTAAACCCATCGGTTCACTAAAATTGGTTTTGCTGCAGTTAGCCTTTGTTCTGTTGTTTGTGCCCTGTCTGGAGTGAACATGTGTGTCTGTGTCTCCCCAGGGAAAGGGTGTCATGCAAAACACCCCAAACCAGATCATATTCTAGCCCATGGGATGGAGAAGGCTAGGTTTTCCTAAACTTGGAATTGGCTTGCGTATCAGCTAATGTGTTTGTCCCAGATTCACCACACGAGTCTAGACAGCACATATTTAATGAGACAGAGACGATAGCACTGGGCCTTCCTGGTCTCATGCTGGAGGATCTCTCTGGGGACATTTCTGTAAGGTGCTGGCTGTGTGAATGGGCTCCCAGCTAGGCTCTTCTAACCATGCAGTGGACTTAAAGAAGGGCTTCACCCATGATTCTACAAGAGCCTGTGCCATCCAGAAGGAGCATATGGAAGTGTGGGGAAGAAGGTTTACAGTGGGCTATAAAAGGGGCCCAACCCTTTGCCTAACAAATGCCAGACTAATAACATTTTCTTTAGACATGTGATTTATAGCTGCTATAATAGGATGCTGATTACACAGAAGATTTAGGAAGAGCCAACAGCCACATGACAGAAACGTGATAACAATGGTGAGAAATGCACAGACTTAGGGGTATAGGGAAATGGAATTTGGCCTTTAACCGCCCTCTTAAATCCCAATGAGTAACCAGGACAGGCACTTGCTACTGACCCACTTCACAGTCCTTAAGGACTTCTACACTGAGGTCAATGCTACTCTCCCCATTTTCCAGATGGAGAAGTTGAGACATAAAAGGCAGCAAACGCCTTGCCTAAAGCCACGTAATGGTTTGGAGGAGGTGGTGGTATTATGCTCATCTACTCCTCAAATGGGCCATCGAACTAAGCTGTGTTGGCCTACTGGCTGAGGTGTCCCTTCCTGGACTTTGTCAAAGGTGAGGGATATCTAAGCTGCAATACCTCTTTACCACTGGCTGTATGTCAATAAGACCAATACATAGGAAGGAGAAGAGGGACAGCTGCAAGTGACTCCTCCCCAAGGCTGAAAGATAGGAAGCATATCCTGAGATCTCCTCCCCCTGCAGACATACCCTCAACCCCAGGACCTATGAGGTGCAACAACTAAAATGGAGCACAGCTAACCGAGACTTACAGGTTCTTTACCTCCTTTCAAGCCTGGGTCTTCCTACGTGAGCTACAGGACTTCCTCAAGCAAATAAGCCCAGACCAAAAGTCATTGGCTGGCCATCTCTAAGCAGGACAGACCTCAAGGGACAAATTTGGTCCTAAAAATGCCATACAAGCCAACTGCAGCCTACCCACTTGCTTAACCTAGAACTTCTCCCATAGGCAAAGTCTCTACTACACACCTGGAGGCTGGGCCTCCCTTCCTGGGCTGGGTGCCCAGCTGTCTGGCTCAGAGCACCAGGAGAAGGTGGGCAAGACTACAGCAGGAGCAGCTATATCAAGCCCTCTTCCCTTCCTACTAGACAAAAAGGACAGAAATACATAAGACTGACAGACTAAGGACAATGAAGACTACCTTCAGGAGGCAGGGGTAGGTCTATGAAACACCACTGGGGACAGCTCCAGTCACCACAACCTAAAGCCCCTAAAGAGACAAGGTGCTAGGAGGGAGGGGAGCCTCTAGGTAGAACTCAACCCATCCGTGGCAGAGAGAAAGTTTAGGCCACAGGCATACACCAGTCCCACTGGCCACTCCTCTGAAGCCTCTACTCTGAGTCTGTGCCAAGGGAGAGTTCCTGTTCCAGTCCCATGGAGAGTCATGCCAAGGCTTGCCCAAGGAGTCCTGCAGTGGGGCAGAGGCCAAATCTTGACCCCTCATAGCAGCACACCCAGGTAACAGCCAGCTATAGAATCTGCTCCAAGTCCCAGCAAGCACCTGGAGAATGAAGGTCCTTCTGGGCACAGTTTACCTCCTTCTGGCCCAGCAGGGATGAAGAGACCCAGAGGATGTATCCAGGGGTCTCCAGGGCAGGATGAACACCACCTGACTTTGGCAATGTCAGGAGAATGGGAGCTAGATGAGCAGATGCAGTGCCTGGTGCTCTCCCCCAGGGCTCTAGGCATCGACGTCTGGACCAGGTTCCTGGAAGAGTGACTGCTTCCTCAAGTTGAGCCGAGCGCACTTAGGGCAGGTGGTCGAGTTGTCGTAATAGCAGTCCCTAAGGTCAGAAAGACAGGCTGAGTTCTGCATGTAAAATTCTACCACTGGGGGCTGGAGAGATGGCTTAGCGGTTGAGGCGCCTGCCTGTGAAGTCTATGGACCCATGTTTGACTCTCTAGATCCCACACAAGCCAGATGCACAAAGGTGAGGCAAGTGCAAGGTCACACATGCCCACTAGGTGGCACAAGCATCTGGAGTTTGATTTCAATGGCTGAAGCCCTGGTACACCAATTCTCTCTCTCTCTGTTGCTCTCATGTTCTCTAAAAAAAAAATAATCCTACTACTGGTGCACCAATTCTCTCTCTGTGTGTCTCTCACCTTCTCTAAAATAAAAAAGTAATTCTACCACTGGACCCTCACAAGCTCTCGAGGCTAGCTCCCTCCCATTAGCCTTCCGCAAACAGGCAATCAGGGCCAGATGTCTGTCTCCCTCCTTCTCATGGAAACAGTGCCAGCTTCTACAAGATCAGCTGCACTGAAGACAAGGGGAGGAGCTCCACTTAAAAGGCAGAGAGGAGCATCAAAACCTAGTTTAAGGGTGGGGTCCAAGGCACACCCACCTGTGGAAGACAGCTGAGCAGTCCGTGCACACAGACGTGTGGCTGTCAAAGGGGAATAGCACATCACCTTCTTTGCAGAGTTCACACACAAAGCCCTTGGCTTGGCACCGCTGTGAGGAAGTGAAAGTGTGGAGATTGGCAGGTGGGTATGCAAGTGCCAGCTCAGGCTAGGGATCCACTAGTCAATCCTTGACCTCAGGATAGGGGGGTCTCCTGTGGTTCAAGTCACGATCACAAAGGGTACAGGCAGGCCCACCTCACAATCCAGCTTGATGTGCTTGGCGAAGAGCGTGTGGATCTCAGTGAGTGAACAGCCGAGGCGACCCAGGTGCACATCCAAGAGGTCCTGGATGGAGTACATCTCATCGTTCTCCACAAAATGCTGTCTGTCCTGGAGCTGTCAAGTCCCAGCACCTGTGACCCCAAGTGCAGAGCAAAGGACCCCTACACCCCACCCACAGCCGCTCCCACTGTCACGACCCAGGGCACTCATGGAAACCCCAAGTTTCAGAGGGTGTGTGTGTGGATGACCCAAGCTATCCGGAAAGGTCTAAGCATGAGGTAGCCCATCCTCCTGGCTCTCTGGTGCCAGGCCCTCTGGCAATCTGACCTGCAGCAGTAGTCGTGCCTCCATGGCCTCCTTGCAAGTGATGAAGTAAGGCTTCATGAGCAGGATGTCCTGGCGCAGCTTCTGTGGGCGTGGGAAACAAGCAGGATCGTGAGAAAGGGGCTGGAACCAAAGCCACTTCTGCGAGGCTTAGGGGCTGGTCCTAAACTGGCTTCACAGGGGTCATGCTCACAGGCGGCATTTCTTTATGCCCTAGGTAACATCAAGGGCAGTAGGGACTAGTGAAGGAGCCCTCTGATGTCCCTGACCTGGGTGCTCTAACCAAGCTCAAGTGCAAATTACAGCTTCTGGGCTGCACAGGATCTTGTGTGGGTCATTTGCCATGATTCTGGGGATCCTCCATTCATGTCACTCAGCCTAGTTCCACAGGCAAGCAACACACCTATCCAGCAGCCCCAGGGCAGCACAGGGCCATAACCCTATCCTGGCCCTAGGCAATTCATCCAGCCTTCTCCCCCATAACATGGAATTTAAACCCTTCCCATCACTTTGCCAGAGACATAATTAGCTCCACCTTGGACTATCGCACCTTCTGGCCTCAGCCCTGATTCTCCTGCATAAAAGTAGCCCCCAGCCACATATAGCTGTTGAAAGTGTCTGGTTTGAACAGAGAAAGTGGTTGAATGTAGAGGACCTACTGGAATTCAAAGTCATGGTACAAAAAAGAAAGAGAACGTAGGCTGGGCGTGATGGTGCCATCTTTAATCCCCAGCACTCGGGAGGCAGAGCTAGGAGGACTGTTGTGAGTTGGAGGCCAGCTTGAGACTACAAAGTGAATTCCAGGTCAGCCTGGGCTAGAACGAGACTCTAACTTGAAAAAAAAAAAAAAAAAAAAAGCAAAAAAAGAATGTAAAATATCCCAATGATTTTGAATGTTGACTGTATATTACACTTTTTTCTCTATATTGGGCTGAAGAGAATATATTATTCGTCAAGTACAGCAGCACACGCTTGTAAACTTAATGCCTAGGAAGTAGAGGCAGGAGTGCCAGGGATTCAAGGCTAGTCTTGGCTACACAGTGAGTGTGAGGCCAGCTTAATGAGATTCTGTTGTTATTATCATTAATATTATTTTGAGATTATAGGTATGTACCTCCATGGATACCTGCTGGATATTAAAAGTAAGGCTCGGTACATGCTAAGCAAGCATGTAACTAACTGAGCTACATCTCCAGCCATATATATTAATTTCTCTCACTCACTTTTTTTTTCCTCTTTTTTTTTTTTCAAGGTAGGGTCTCACTCTAAGCCCAGGCTGACGTGGAATTCACTCTGTAGTCTCAGGGTGGCCTTGAACTCACGGCGACCCACCTCTGCCACCCGAGTGCTGGGATTAAAGGTGTGCGCCACCACGCCTGGCTCCATGCCATGTTTTTTTGTTTATTTTTGTTTACTTATTTGAGAGCAGCAGAGAGAAAGAGGGAGGGAGGGGGGGAGAGAGAGAGAGAGAGAGAGAGAGAATGGGCACACCAGGGCTTCCAGCCACTGCAAACAAACTCCAGATGCATGCACCCACTTGTACATCTGGCTAATGTGGGTCCTGGGGAACTAAGCCTCGAACCAGAGTCCTTAGGCTTCACAGGCAAGCACTTAACCGCCAGGCCAGCTCTCCAGCCCTCCATTCCATGTTTTAAAAAATAAATTTTTAGCCGGACGTGGTGGTGCACGCCTTTAATCCCAGCACTCGGGAGGCAGAGGTAGGAGTATTGCCATGAGTTCGAGGCCACCCTGAGACTCCATAGTGAATTCCAGGTCAGCCTGGGCTAGAGTGAGACCCTACCTCGAAAACCCCCAAAAAAAAATAAATAAAATAAAATAAATTTTTATTTATTTACTTATTTAAGGGAGAAAAAGAGTACACCAGCACCTCTTGCTGCTACAAATGAACTCTAGACACGTGCACCGCTTTGTGCATCTCACTTTATATGAAGACTTGGAAATAAAACTCGGACCAGCAGGCTTTGCAAACAACTTTAACCCCTGTGCCACCTCTCCACCTTACTCCCAGGTTCCACTATTTTAATTAGGCTACTACAGAATCTAACATTCCCTCTATGCCCAGCAGCATTGCTACTGGACATGACTATAACCTTTTTACTTCAAAGGATAGTCAAGTGGACCTGTGAAGGTGGCACACCTCCTCAATTTGGACCCTGCCACAAGACAGTTCCACCCCACCCCTTCACCTGGGCCCCAGCCTCACCCGGATCTCCACCAGCTCCTCCACATAGTTGAACAGCAAGGGGTTGATCTCTCGGAGCCGGAGCACAGGTCGAGACACCATCAATGCCAGGTAGCGCATGCTACAGCGAGACACCTGTGGGAATGGCTGAGTGATCAGCTTACAGACCAGAGCCTGTGGGTCAAGACCTTCTCCTTGCTCATCAACTCTCCCCTCCCAGACTGTCCTCATCTCCAAAACCCCACTATTACAGTTTGAGTCAGGTGTCCCCTGTAAACCAATGTGCTCTGAATGCTTGGTCCCCAGCTGGTGGCAATTTGGGAGGTGAAGCCTTGCTGGGGTAGATATGATGCTGGGGGCAGGCTTTGGAGTATTACAGCCAATTCCCCCAGAGTTCGGATCACTGTCTTATTTTATTTATTATTTTTGGTTTTTCAAAGTAGGGTCTCACTCTAGCTCAGGCTGACCTGGAATTCACTATGTAGTCTCTCAGGGTGGCCTCGAACTCACAGCAGTCCTCCTCCTCTGCCTCCCCAGTGCTGGGATTAAAGGCATGCACCACCATGCCTGGCTTCACTCTCTTATTTTTAAATATCTTATTTTATTTATTTATTTCATTAGACAGAGAGAGAAAGAGGTAGAGAGAGAAAGAAAGAGAATGGGCATGCCAAGGCCTTCAAGCCACTGCAAATGAATTCCAGACACATGCACCACCTTGTGCATCTGGGGAATTGAACATAGGTCCTTTGGCTCTAGAGGCAAGCGCCTTAACTGCTAAGCCACATCTCCAGCCCACTCTCTTATTTTTATTTATTTATTTTAAATTTTATGAGATACAGGCTCACTCTAGCGTAGGCTGACCTGGGATTCACTATGTAGTCTCAGGGTGGCCTTGAACTCACAACTATCCTGATACCTCAGCCTCAGGAGTGCTGAGATTAAAGGCATGCTCCACCAAGCCCAGCTCTTTGTTTATTTTTATTTTATTTTATTTTTTTGTTTTGTTTTTCGAAGTAGAGTTTCACTCTGGCCCAGACTAACCTGGAATTAACTATGTAGTCTCAGGGTGGCCTCAAACTCCCTACCTCTGCCTCCCGAGTGCTGGAATTAAAGGCGTGCTCCACCACGCCCGGCTTTCTTTGTTTATTTTTAAGAGATCAGGAAAAGGCAGAGAGAATGGGCATGTCCTGGCCTCCAGCCACTGAAAATGAACTCCAGATGCATGCACCACCTTGTGCATCTGGGTCACATGGATCCTGGGGAATCGAACCTGGGTCCTCTGGCTTTGTAGTCAAGTGCCTCACCACTAAGCCATCTCTCCAGCCCTCAGATTGCTCTCTTGCTGCTTTTTGCCAGCTACTGTGGCAAGAAATGGTGGCCAGCCTTCTGCTGTACCATCCTTTTCCTGACATGGGGCAACTTCCCCTCGAGAATATAAGCAGAAATAAACCCTTTCTTCCCACCAGCTGCCTTGGGTCTGGTGGTGTGTCCCAGCGGCACTAAGGGAACCGCGCTTACCTTGCGTGGCTCAAAGTCCCAGTTGTGCACAACTCGGGCGGGAATGACAGCCAAGTCATTCCAGTGGCAGTGGCTACAGTAGTACTGGCCGGTATAGTCACACTGCCGAGCCTCACTGGGCACACCTCCTGTGGGGGGTCAGGTTGTCACAAGGTCAGGAAGGCTACTAGGTGTTTCAGCGTGCCTCAGCTGCCCAAGGAACCGCACCATGTGGCCCATCCTCCCTCCCCAAGACCACACAAAGGAGGGCAAGCTGGGCCAGCAGCCCCACCCTCTAGACCCGACCCACCCGCTTCTCAGCCAGGAGGCCTCAGGCCCTCACAGCTTCTCTCACAACCTGTTTCCTCAGCAAAATAGAACAGGAGTGGCAATAGAACTGCTGAAGGTACTCCCAAAATTAATATTGGTTAAAATTCCATTTCCAGGGACTGGAGAGATGGCTTGGCGGTTAAGGCACATGCCTGCGAAACCTAAGGACCCAGGTCCCACGCAAGCCAGATGCACGTGGTGGCACATGCATCTGGAATTTGTCTGCAGTGACTAGAGGCCCTGGCGTGCCCATTCTCACACACGCATTCTCTCTCTGTGTCTCTAATAAATGCATAAATAAAAATAAAACCTAAAACAGAAATTCCATTTCCAGAATGCATATGACCATTGTGTATGTGCTTTTTCCTCTCTGAAGGCTTGGGATGGAGCCCAAGACCTGATACATGCTAGGCAAGCATTCTACCACTAAGTCACATCCTTAGCACTGACTGGTATGATCTTTTTCTAGCCTTTGTCTATGTGGACTTCCTGTGCAGCCGCAATAACACACAGCCACACAGCAGCAGAGCTCAGAGGTGGATGCTCAAGTGACCTGGGCAAGTCACGGAGACCCAGAATCTGTTACCGGGAAAACTAAGGAGATGTCAATTAACCTGCCCCTTGTTACCTCCCAAAGACCAAGGACAGGAACAGCCCTGCCCTACACCTTCCAGCGCCCTCCCTGGAACAGCTCCACTCCAGTTCTTCCCCGCTGAGAAGAGGACCCATGTTTCACTCACGCAAAGAGATGGGCGCGCGGCACTCAGCACAACGGTAGTCCTGGCTGTCCAGCCCAGTCTCAGGACAGATGCTCAGCTCATACTCAGCCTGGTGGCTGACTTTGGAGCTCACACAGGGCTTGGAGATGAGGTTCAGGCACTTGCTGTGACAACGGTAATAACAGCCTGTGATGGGGAAACAGCCACACCTCTCAAAAGTTCTGCAAAGGAGTCCCCGTAACCCAGGACCATCTTCAGCTTGACTGCTCCAGGGCTCCATCAGCTCTTGCCAGTGTCCACTTCAACCCAAGACCTTCTCCAAACACCTGAAAGATCCTCATGTCCCTGTGCCCCAAGCCTTGCCTCTTACTCCACACTTAACATATAACCATTTGCCCCCACCAAGCCTAAACGGAAGTTGGGTGTGGTGGCACATGTTTTTAATCCCAGCAGCCAAGAGGCTGAGGTAGGAGGATCGCTGTGAATTTGAGGCCAGCTTGGAGCTTCACAGCGAGCTCCAGGTTAGCCTGGGACTAGCTAGGGTGAGACCCATCTCAACAAAACAAAATCAACCCATCCCCCCTAAAAACATATGTTGTCAACTTTCCTCTCTTCCATCTCCCATCTTCCTTCTCAGAAATCCCGTCTCAGATCTCAGTAGCTGAGTGTACAGGTGTGGGTCCTGCTCTTGGCCCACCTGTGCAGGTGTACCAGGTCTGGATGAGGCCCCAGATGATGGTATTGCACTTGTCACAGGTTTGCTTGACGCTCTTGCTCTTCTCCTTGTAGAAGCGGTGCTCCAGGAGGACCCGGATGTTGGGCTCCTCTTCATTGGGATCCTGCAAAGGAAGGGACATGGAAGAGTCACAAGTGAGCTGGGCTATAGTTCCTTCCTTTCATTCAAACTCCTTAATATGTGCAGACAACACTTGTAACAGAGATTACGAGGTGTAGCCCAGTGCATGTTTCCCTTCTGTCTTTAGCAACAGGTCGATAGACAAGTGCCCACCGCATATAACCTTTCTCATAACCCTTGGCAGCAAGGTGTGACATAGATCCAAGAACCTGTGAACGGCCCTTCCCTCCTGCTGGGTGGTTATAGGCCAAGAAGATATAGTGTGAGACCACTTTGGACTTCTGTGAGGGACAAAAATAATGACTCAGGTTGGCAAGATGGTCAAAGGCACTTGCTTGCAAAGCCTAATGACCCGGGGTTTGATTCCCAAGTACCTACATAAAGCCAAAAGTGCAAAGTAGTACATGCATCTGGAGTTCACCTGCATTAGCAGGAGGCCCTGCTGTGCCCATACTCATTCTCTCTCTCTCTGTCTCTCTCTCTCTCTCTCTGACTCTTTCTCTCTCTGACTCTTTTTCTGTCTCTCTCTGTCTCTTTCTCTGTCTCTGTCTTTCTCTCTCTCTCTCTCTCTCTGGTTTATGAAGGTAGAATCTTGCTCTAGTCCAGGCTGACCTGGAATTCACTATGTAGTCTCTGGATGACCTCAAACACGCAGTAATCCTCCTACCTCTGTCTCCTGAGTGCTGGGATTAAAGGTGTGCACCACCATACCCAGGTACCTCTCTCTTAAATAAATAAACTTTTTTGTCTTATTTTCCAAGGTAGGCCCAGGCTAATTTGGAACTTGCTCTGTAGTCCCCAGGTAGCCAAGTGCTGGGATTAAAGATGCACAGTGACACACCTGGCAATAAAAATATTTTAGTATTTTTATTTATTTATTTGAGAGAGAAAAAAAGAGAGAGAGAGGGTGAGGGAGCAAGAGAATGGGTGCACCAAGACATCCAGCTGCTGCAAATGAATTCCAGATGCATGCACCACCTTGTGCATCTGGCTTACATAGGTCCTGGGGATTTGAACCTGGGTCCTCTGGCTTTGCAGGCAAATGCCTTAACCACTAAGCTATCTCTCCAGCCCATTAAAAATATTTTTCAGGGCTGGACAGATAGCTCAGCATTTAAGGCGTTTGCCTACAATGCCTAAGATCCTGAGTTCAATTCCCCAGTACCCACAAATAGCCAGATGCACATAGTGCTGCATGCATCTGGGGTTTGTTCGCAGTGGCTAAAGGTACTGGTGCACCCATATATTCCTTTTCTCTCCTTGCAAATAAATAAATCAGAACCAGGTCTGGGGACACCTACCTTTAATCCCAGCACTTGGGAGGCTGAAGTAGGAGGATCACTGTGAGTTAGAGGCCACCGAGACTACATAGTAAATTCCAAGTCAGCCTGGGCAAGAGTGAAATTCTACCTCAAAAAAACAAAATAAATAAACAAATATAATTTTTTAAAATATTTTATTTTTATTTATTTATTTGAGAGAGTCAGAGTGGGAGAAAGAATGGGCATGCCAGGGCTTTCAGCCAGTGCAAACAAATTCCAGATGCATGCACCCCCTTGTGCATCTGGCTTACATGGGCACTGGAGACTTGAACCGAGGACCTTTGCCTTTGCAGGCAAGCACCTTAATTGCTAAGCCATCTCTGCAGCCCTCAATTTGTTTTAATCTTAAAAAAAAATAAAAAGGTCCAAATGGGGCTGGAGAGATGGTTTAGCGGTTAAGCGCTTGCCTGTGAAGCCTAAGGACACCGGTTCGAGGCTCGATTCCCCAGGACCCACATTAGCCAGATGCACAAGGGGGTGCATGCATCTGGAGTTCGTTTGCAGTGGCGTGCTCATTCTCTCTCTCTCTCTGCCTCTTTCTCTGTCTGTCGCTCTCAAATAAATAAATAAAAACTAAAAAAAAAAAAAGTTCAAATGTTACTGGCCATCATATGAACCCTGAACCACCTATGGGAATTTCTTTTGTGAGGATAATTACACACCTCTTTCCTTTAACCCCCTGTATCTTGGGACATGTTTGTTACCACAGCCTTACCTATTTCCTAATGAACATCCACGCTAAATCATCAGGGGTTCAGTGTCAGTACAAAGACCACAGTGGCAGCCAAAGTTAAAAAAAAAAAAAAAGACTTGGGACTTTTGGGGTTTTGGAAGTTAGGCTCCACTTTTTCCTGTTGACACCTTCAGGTATCACTCCTCCTATGTCTTATGGCTCAAGGAGGGACCCCACCCACTATCTTCAGTGGCACAAAACTAGCCAATAACCAGCGGGGCATGGTGGCACATGCCTTTAATCCCAGCACTCGGGAGGCAGAGGTAGGGAGGACTGCTATGTGTTTGAGGCCAGCGCAGGACTACAGAGTGAGTACCAGGTCAGCCTGGGCTAGAATGGGATCCTATCTCCAAGAACCCAAACAAAAACTAGCCAAAGGCTGTTGTGACTGTGTCAGGCATGATCACGTGATCTAGGACAGGCCAACCACTGTATTTCCTGAGCCTGGGACCCAGGTCTGGCCAACCAGTCAGGAGTGGAGCAGGCAGACCCAGGAATGACTTGCGGCTCCCACTGAGAAATGTAAACTTGTGGAAAGAAAGGCAGCAGTTGTTGGGGTCATCTCTGCCACCTCACAGAAAGCCCCAAACAACACAGAGCAGAGCAAAAGAGTACAAAATTCTTGACATTGATAGAGGATCTTCTAACCAGTATGAAGAAAATGCTTTCTTCTTTTTGCTTTAAGCTGCTTCGGGTTGAGTTTCTGTTCCCTGCAACCAAGAGAGTGTGGACTAACAGGGAACTAAGCAGCTTGCACATAGGACGAGGGCACCATCTTTCACCTTCCCTTTCTGAGTCCCTTTCTGCCTCAGCCCCTCAGAGTGCAGAGGAGACCCACCTTCTGGAAGGGGCCACAGGCTGCCCTGTTTGCCTGCTTCCCACGGTTCCAGCCATGCTGCAGGCCCCTCCACGGCAGGGCAGAGGTGGGCCACACCGGTACCCACCTTAAGCTCCTGCAGCTTCAGCCGAAGGTGGATGAGCCTCACCACGGCATCCTTTTGCTTCTCCGACTGCTCGGGCAGCTCCAGGATCACCTGCTTGCATTCCTCGATCGCCTGGCGCAGCTGCTGAACATCAGAGGCCAGGAAAAGACCCTGCCCAGGGTGGAGGGCAGCGGTCAGAAAGCCAGCTGGCAGGCTCTCCCCATGGAGGGTAGTAGCCCTGTCCTCACAGGAAGTTAGATGCATAGCAGACCTCAGCCCCTCACCTAGGCGAGGACTTGCTCGAGGCCCGGGAGAGCTAGCAACATACGGGGATCCAGCCATGCTGCCTGCCCCTAGGTGTACTGATCTACCCCCAGGCCTCTGCAGACATCAGCTTCTGGGCTGGAGGTGTGGCTCAGTGGCACACTGCTTGCCTACAGTGCATGGAAGCCCCGGGGTGAGGATGCAGCTCAGAGGCCAAGTGCCTAGGATGTACAGAGCCCTGAGTTGGATCCTCAGCACCACATAAGTGAACTGTGGTAGCACATACTTATAACCCCATGTAGTGGTTTGATTCAGGTGTCCCCCCATAAACTTAGGTGTTCTGAATGCTAGGTTCCCAGCTGATGGAGATTTGGGAATTAACGTCTCCTGGAGGGAGTGTATTGTTGGGGGCGGGCTTATGGGTGTTATAGCCAGTTTCCCCATGCCAGTGTTTGGCACACTCTCCTGTTGCTATTGTCCGCCTTAGGTTGGCCAGGGGGTGATGGCCACCCTCTGCTCATGCCATTGTTTTCCCTGCCATCATGGAGCGTCCCCCTCGAGCCTGTAAGCCAAAATAAACCTTTTTTCCACAAGCTGCTCTTGGTTGGGTGATTTCTACCAGCAATGAGAACCTGACTGTGATACCCCAGCAGTAGGAAAGTGCAGCAGGAGCGTCAAGAATTCAAGAACTCAGCTACAGAGTGAATTCAAAGCCAGTCTATGATGTGAGACACTGTCTTGGAAAAAAAAAATCAATTTCTGAAGCATGGGTGTGTAGCTCAATGGTAGACTGTTTGCTCAACATGTCAGAGGCCCCCAGCATCGCACACTTCCTTCTTTTAGAAACTGCTTTCTTAGCTGTACTGTTTTACTTTTAAAGAGCTTCCGCTTGGAGTAAATTACACTTGCCATCACAAAAACAGGAAGCTGTCAGGCATGGTGGCTCGTGTCTTTAATCCTAGGGCTGGGGAGGCTTTGAAGTAGGAGGATCAGCCCCGGCTACAGAGTGAGTTCCAGGTCAGTTTGGGCTAGATTAAGATCCTGCCTCAAACCTGACACCCAAAAGAAGGAAAAAGGAAAGAATGGAGCAAACGGAGAGAAAGGAGAAAAAGGAGAAAGAAGAAAGAAAGAAAGAAAGAAAGAAAGAAAGAAAGAAAGGAAAAGAAAAGAAAGAAGGAAGAAAGAAAGAAAGAAAGAAAGAAAGAAAGAAAGAAAGAAAGAAAGAAAGAAAGGAAAAGAAAAGAAAGAAGGAAGAAAGAAAGAAAGAAAAGAAAAGAAAAGAAAAGAAAAGAAAAGAAAAGAAAAGAAAAGAAAAAAGAAAAGAAAAGAAAAGAAGGAAGAAAGACTGACAGACAGACAAGGAAGTGGCTTCTGGCTTAATGGCTAAACCCAGGCAGATGCCAGTAAAGTAGCCTAGAGACACACTCGCCTCAGAGTCAGCGCTTCTGGGTGCCTTGCCCCCACACCGACCCAGAGCCTAGCCAAGCCCCAGACTCAGGACACCTGTTCCCACTGGGGAAGACGGGCTCAGGCCTTACAGCCAAGGAAGGTAGGCTGGTGCCATCCTCAGGAGACACTCCTCCTTCCATAGGCTAGGTTCTAAAAGACCCAGGCAACGAGGTGACGACACCTTGCCCTCCTCCTTGGGGTTCATTCTGTGGCAAAAAGGATGTGCTACAGATGTTGTAATAAAGATACAAAAACAATAGGCCTGATGAGGCAGGCCTGTATCCCAGCAACTTGAGAGGCAATCTTCCTATGTAAGCCTCCCAAGTACTGGGATTACAGCCCTATGTCACCACTTTTTTTTTGGCCTGTGTATGTATGTAGAGCGGGTATATGTGCAGATGTGAGCGCCACCCAGGTGTGTGTACATGTATGTGCAGCTGCACGTGCCCAATGCACAAAGTACAGGCCAGACAACATGAGGTGTCCTCTATGGCTCACCCCCATGTTTCCCTGAGTCAAAGTTGCTCACTAAATGCGAAGCTGCCATTTTCAGTCAGACTGGCTGACCAGCAAACACCAGGGATTCTCAGGTCTACCTTTCCTATACAACTGGCATTACAGGTACGCACAGGCCATACCTGGCCGTATACATGGGTGTTGAGAAGTGAACTTAGGGTGAATCAGGACCTCATGTTTGTGCAGCAAACACTTACCCAATGAGTCATTTCCCTAGCCCCTAAAACTTTTTTTTTTTTTTTTAGTTTGGGTCTCACTCTAGTCCAGGCTGACCAGAAGTTCACTATGTAGTCGCAGGCTGGCCTCGAACTCACAGCGAGCCTCCTACCTCTGCCTCTGCCTAATCTACTAGAATTAAAGGTGTGTGCAATATCCTGGCTCCCTAAAGCTTTTTTTTTTTTTTCCTTTGTTTTTTCAAGGTAGCGTCTTACTCTAGCTCAGGTTGACCTAGATAGAATTCACTATATAGTCTCAGGGTGGCCTTGAACTCATGGCAATCCTCCTACCTCTGCCTCCCAAGTGCTGGGATTAAAGGCATGCGCCAACAAGCCCAGCTTCCTTTTTTGTTTGTTTGTTTTGTTAGTTTTCGAGGAAGGGTCCTGCTCTAGCCCAGGCTGATCTGGAATTCACTATATATAGTCTCAGCATGGCCTCAAACTCACCAAGATCTACACATACCTCTGTCTCCCAAGTGCTGGGATTCAAGCTGTGCTCCACCATGCCTGGACACCCTAAAACTTTTTTTTTTTTTAATTACGAGGTTCCTCCTTTCTCCCTTTAAAACAGCCTTCTATGGAACAAAATATAAAGCAAACACTGTGCTACCCCATAGCATTTATACAAGACCCCAGGAACCTCAAAGGAAATCAATTCACCCATTTGCTGCATAAGAACCTGGGGCTACAGGGAGCGCATGAGCCCCAGCTCCTTACCCCAATGCCAGGCTGTCTCTACACTCTCTTTGAGGCTGGGCTCAGATGACATGTAGGTCTCAGATTTGAGGCCTAGGAGACTTAGCTGAGGTTGGGGCTACTGAACCTGATGGTTGTGGCTTGTTACAAGGAAGCTACAGCCCAGCTCATAAAACAGTGTGTGAACACGTGGCCCACCATATGCAAGTACACGATGAAATTAAACCTCAGGGTTCAGACCCCTTCCCTCCAGCACCCCAAACTTTACCACAGGGCGGGAAAAGTGATCCTCAGACAGGCCAAGATCCATCACGTGCTCAGAACAGAGGAACTCAGGCTCTCCAGGGGGCAGCTCAGGCAGAGTGTCTGGAATAAGAAGGCACCCAGGGTGGCAGAGAGAAAGGGCAGAGGAAGGCAGCTGAGGTGCTCACAGGGGAGTTGGAGATAAACAGGAATGGGGGGTGAGGGGCGCGGAAGAGTTGGGCCCTGCTCAGTTCTGTGCTTCTGGCTGACATTTGTAAAGGAGCCTGTCTTCTATTGCAAACAAGAAAACACCAATAAAAAAGATGAATGGAGAGCCGGGCGTGGTGGCGCACGCCTTTAATCCCAGCACTGGCAGGCAGAGGTAGTAGGATCGAAGATAGTTCGAGGCCACCCTGAGACTACATAGTGAATTCCAGGTCAGTCTACACTACAGTGAAACCCTACCTCAAAAAACAAAACAAACAACAACAAAAAGATGAATGGAGCCGGGCATGGTAGTGCACGCCTTCAATCTCAGCATTGAGAAGCTGAGGTAGGAGGATCCCTGTGAGTGAGGCTGGTCTAGACTGAGAAACTGCCTCAAAAAAAAAAAAAAAGAAAGAAAACAGAAAAAGAAACAACTCACTCAATTTCTAGACAGGTGCTTTGTGTATCAGTAGGTGGGCTAAAGAAAACCCACTGACTGGCTACACCACACAATTCATGAACCACTATGTGGACCACCTCAGCAACCCCAGGCCCCAAGCGCCCTCCACCTACCCTATCTGCAACTCCTAGGTTTTCTACCTACTAATCTCCCGAGGGTGGAACCTATGCCTGGGACACTGTAGGCACGAGCTTCTGTCCCCCAGATCTCGGTTCTGCTTCTGCTCTGTATTCACGGAGTATCTACTGTGTGACGATCCCTGGGCCGCAGCCATGGCTCTTTACACTCAGACCCCTGCTCTCTAGAGTGCTCATTCCATGGAGCAGGTAGAAAGGGATTATGCTATTGGGGGGGGGAGGCTGTTAGCACAGTGCTGGTCCCATGGGAAAGCCAGGGTTCCAGGAAGGGAAGCAGGGACAGAGGGTGGTGGGGGCTGATGTGAGGCATCAGCTGATGCACATAGCTTTTGCCCACACCAGTGCTCACCTTCACAAGTAACTTCCTGGGTCTCCTCACTGGGTCTCTGCTCATGTTGCCTTGACGCCAGCTGTTTGTTGAAGGGGTTGAGGTGGGCCTGCCGGAACCGAGCCAGCCTCTCATCATATTCCATAGCATCCCACCTGCAGGGGCCCAGGCATGGCTGGCGTGAGCGCTCGGGCCCCAGGGTCACCGTGGCCCATCCCCTTTCCCTGACGCCCTGCCTCTTTCACTTCCCAGAGTCTAGAAGACAGCCCACAGGCTTTTCCCCAAGCCACCTCCACTGTCCCTCTGTGTTCTTTAAGAGGAGCAAACGGGGATGCAAGCTGGCTCAGGGATACAAGTTTATCCAAAGGTACCAGCCAGATCTGGACTCCAAGATCCCACCTCTGCATTGGGGGGTGGGGGGGAGGCTCTTTTAGGCACAGGTGCTCTAGGGCTCCAGAGCTAGGGCTACTGGGTAGGCCTCAAATGGCCTACTCGACCCCAGTCCAGCTGGGCCATGGCTACCAGATGACTCCTGTAAGACACATTCTGGAACTGGGTCCTCTTTCCTGGCCTCCTGACCCAAGGTGTATCTTCCCAACAGAACACTCCAAAAGTATAGCTCCAGTTAGAGTGCCCACTGGTGAACACACTGGGGCCAAGGCCAGTCTTTTCCCTGCTACCTGCAGGGTGACACAGGCACCCTTCCCAAGCTCCAGCAATGCATCCAGGTTCTAGGATCTTCCTGGCGTCTCAGGCCTGGGTTCCAGCAGTGCTTCAAAACCACATGACCTGAATCATTCCTGTGGCTTCATGCTCTGGACTCCCATGTTTCAGGTGGGAAATGCCTAGCTTCCCACCCACCTGTCAGAAATCAGGGATCAATAACCCACTTTAGGAACATGGTGGTGCCTGGCTACAAGAAAAGGACCGTGTTTGACCAGAACAGAAGCAGTTGGAATGCCACTCCCCCACTTATCTAGTTGAGTCACATTCCCCAGCCTCCCCTCTGTCTCCGTTCCCTCATCCAGAGGTAGATCATTGTGAGGGTGACATTAGTTCATAGACTCTGGGTGCAAAATAACCTCTGGACAAGGTTTACTATTACAATAGGAAATCAAGCATTAGTGGAATGTGTTGCAGGGGCCTGAAAGTCTCCACAGTGACTTTGTGTTCTCCATGCTTATTACTATCAGAAATAAGACAGCCTAGAACACCTCCTTTGCGCCTTTGCCTGAAAGAAAAAAATAAGAACTAATGAAACCAGGTGAGAGGCTTCGCACCTCTAATCCCAGCAGTCAGGAGACAGAAGTAGGAGGATTACTGAGTTTGAGGACCCTATGAATACTTAGTGAGTTCCAGATCAGCCTAGGCCAGAGATCCTGCCTCAAAAAGTAAAATTTTTTTTTTAAAAAAAGGCCCAGTTTCCTGGTACCAGCTCCCCTGCTGCTAGCTTGGGACTGCCTGGACCCTGTGAGCTTGCTTCCTGATTGAGGGGCCCCTGGGTCCCAACTCCCAGATCCCCTGCTCCAGAGGGTACTCAGAAAGGTAGCAAGACCCGTGGAGATAAACTACCCCTTGCATTTCAGCCAACCCCTAGCTGAAATTATAGAGGAAGTGGGGAGATGAACAAGGGTGCTACTTCCATGCTGAACCTGATAATCTGCACCAGGGTGAAGGAGACAGACCCTGAGGACACTCAACGCCTACTAAAGCAGAGATCCAGAGGTTCCTCAGAGACTTAAAACACACCCACCATGGCTCAGGGAATTTTGCAGAAGAGGTGGAGGAAAGATTGTAAGAGCCACAGGTTAAGATATCATGCCCAGAGACATTCCCTGTCCCCCCAATAACTGACTGCTGCTCCCACAATGCATAACCCACAACCCCGTAGGGAATTCCTGCAACCCCACTGAGAAGAGTTCCCAGCAGAAAGGGGGCAGGGATGAGGGAAGAGAAGGTACCAACACATGACGTATCCATAAGTAATGTTGTTTAATGATAATAACGGCCAGGTGTGGTGGCGCACACCTTTAATCTCAGCATTGGGGAGGTTTGAGATAGGAGGAGTTGAAGGCCACCCTGAGACTACATAGTGAATTCCAGGTCAGCCTGGGACAGAGTGAGACCCTATCTTGAAAAACCAAACTAATAATAATAAGAAGAAGAAGAATTAAGAATTAAGACCCGAGGGTCTGGATCTGCCCCGTCCACACTGTGTGGACCTGCACCAGCGGTCCCTCCAGGTTCAGGCACACCGGCTGACTGTGAGCCCTGTCCTGCTGACTCTACCTCTGTTCAGAGAGGGTGGCAGGAGGCCAGAGCTCCAGTACAGCAGGAGCCAGCAGTTGCTAGCAGGGCCAAGCGGGAGGCCCCAAGAGGGGCCACAGGTGCTATGGGCTGATGTGTTTGGGTAGGTCACACAGAAGGCCACCTACAGCCATAGGCACCCAAGTGTCCTAGAGAGCAGCCAGAGCACAGGAGAAACTAACCTGTTTCCAGGGTTCACTCACCCCTTCATCCTGAGTGAGGACTCATGTTTTGCTTGTCACATGACTTCCCAGTCTTCCCTGCACCTCAGTGTGGCCATGTGACTGTGTTGCGACCAATAGAACAGGAGCAGATCTCTCTAGACTTCCAGGAATTGTTCTTGAGCCCCTCCTTCCTCCCGGGTCTGGAATGCAGGTGGACCGGCTGGAGCTGAAGCAGCCACCTCGAGCTGTGACACAGAAGCTATACATGAGGATGGCCAAGTGACAAGGCCTCAGCTGATTTTATCATCCAAGTGAGGCAGAAATAAACCTCTATTTACACCACAGTCGTGAGGAGGGAGTATTCTGTTTCTTACGGCCCAAACAGATCTGACAGAGCACCCCAGTCATGTGGTGGTGGGAAGATGGACAGGCCCAATTGTGTGCCAGTTCTTCAGAGTGACTTTGTGTAAATAAATGCCTAAACCTTTCTCTGCTTCCAATTTCTCATGTCTCAAAAGGCGATTATAACAGTACCATGTATAAACAATAGTAGGGCCACTCTTCCTAGTAACAAGAGACGTATGTTCTCTCACACTTTTTTTTTTTTAAGGTTTTTTGAGGTAGGGTCTCACCCTAGCTCAGGCTGACCTGGAATCCACTATGTAGTCTCAGGCTGGTCTCGAACTCACAGCGATCCTCCTACCTCTGCCTCCCGAGTGCGTGCACCACCACGTCCAGCTCTATCACACTCTTAATCCATAAAGTCTATTACTCACTCAGTTCCTCCCCTCTTGTTAGCAATCAGTGAGCTGTGCCTGTTCTTCATCTCTTTATAGAAAGAAAACTCCACCAAGTATAGGATCTGGCCAGAAGATCTCCAGGAACAAATGCATCTTATATCAGAAAATCCCCTTAATCATGAGGAAGATTTTTTTTAAAATGATGTTCTCAGAACTAGCATGATGGCACATGCCTTTATGAGGCAGAGGTAGGATTGTATTGAGTTTGAGGCCACTCTGAGATTACATAGTGAATTCCAGGTTAGCCTGGGCTAGAGTGAGACCCTATCTTAAAAAAAAAAAAAAAAAAAGAAAAAAGATATTCTCAATCAGGCAAGGTGGCTTATGCCTATAATCCCAGCATTTGGGAGGCTGAGGTAGGAGGATCACTGCTGTGAGTTTGAGGCCAGCCTAGACTACAGAATGAGTTCCAAATCAGCATGGGTTGTAGAGTGAGCCTCTGCTTCAAAAAATAAACAAGCTGGGGGTGGTGATGCACACCTTTAATCCCAGCACTTGGGAGTCTGAGGTAGGAGAACTGCCGAGAGTTCGAGGTCACCCTGAGATGGCAGTGAAAAAAAAAAAAAAAAACAGGCTAGAGAGATGGTTTAGCGGTTAAGTGCTCGCCTGTGAAGCCTGAGGACCCTGGTTCAAGGCTGGATTCCCCAGGACCCATGTAAGCCAGATGCACAAGGTGGCACATGCATCTGGAGTTCGTTTGCAGTGGCTGGAGGCCCTGGTATGCCAATTCTCTCTCTAGCTACCTCTTTCTCTGTCACTCTCAAATAAATAAATAAAATAAGCAAAAAAAAAATTGAAACAACAAAACCCCCACAATATTCCTTTAATTAATTAATTTATTTATTTATTTATTTATTTTAAGGTAGGGTCTTACTCTAGCTCAGGCTGACCTGGAATTCACTATATAGTCTCAGGGTGGCCTTGAACTCACAGCAATCTTTCTACTTCTGCCTCCTGAGTGCTGAGATTAAAGGTATGCGCCATGACGCCCGGCTTCCCCACAATATTATTATAATTAACAAACACCAGTTTCCTCCAAGAATCCAATAAAACGCATTTTTCTGTTGGCACTTGCACTTCTCAAAATCAGTACTGTTCCTTTTTCTTCAACCCTTTTCCTTTCAGTTAAAACTTCTGCCTGACGGAAAGAATGTAAGAGCCAAAGGAAGGGTAGGACTCCTTACAACGTGCTCCTCCAGACACAAAAGGGCCTGAATATCCATGACCTCACAGTGCCTGATACCTCCTACACAAGACCACCATAATAGGAGGAGATGATGATGATGATGTCAAAATAAAAGAGAGACTGATTGAGAGAGGGGATATTATGGAGAGTGGAGTTTCAAAGGGGAAAGTGGGGGAGGGAGGGAATTACTGTGGGTTATTGTCTACAATTATAGAAGTTGTCAATAAAAAGAATAAAAAACCAAACAAATTTATGCCTGAGTCTGGCATGGTGGTATACACCCTTAATCCCAGTACTGGGGAGACAGAGGTACAAGGATCACTGAGAATTCAAGGCCACCCTGAGACTACATAATTAATTCCAGGTCAGCCTGGGCTAGAGCAAGACCAACTCTACCTCAAACAAACAAACAAAAACAATCAACTTCTGCCTGAGAGTTCATGCTCGAGAGTCAGTGGTCAGTCTACTTTCATTTCTATAATAACTCAGATAGTTACTATAAAGATTAAATTCGTTATAAAAGTTCTGAGAGCCTAGGCCAGTATATCATAAGCACCCAATAAATACCAGCTTATTACTGTTACAACTTATTACTGTCATCATTACTGATGGTTTTAAGATCCAGTAACTCTGACTTAAATCTGGTTCTCTCAGTGATGAACTGTGTGGTCTGGAAGTCAGGGAGAACTCATACCTCCTGAGGTGGACAGGAAGGTCAAGTGTGTAGGTTGGTAACACCCACAACCCAAGTTGCTACTGAGCAGTCACTGATATCATGTCATGACCAGTCAGATCACAAAGGACTGGTGTGTGTGAGGGGGGTACAGAAGCCATTCCCAGATGCTTTTCCTAGAAAACTTCCAGTGTTTTAGAATATGGCCAGAAGAAGCCTAGTGTAGTGGTGTGTGACTTAATCCCAACACTTGGGGGGCAGAGATAGGAGGATCATCGTGAGTCGGAGGCCACCCTGAGACTCCATAGTGAATTTCAGGTCAGCCTGGGCTAGAGTGAGACCCTACCTTGAAAAAAATAAAAGGAATATGAGTAGAAGGAGGCCAGGAAGATAGATAGACCAGTGCCAAAAGCAAGGAATGAGAAAGTCATGGAGCCATTTGACCTGACCACCAAGTTATTTTTCTGCAGCCCGGTTAGGGAATCCTATCTCCCGGTCAGCTGACGGTGACATCTTATCTTCAGGGAGCACCAGCCGGGGCCTGCCCATCTACATCCCGTCCCCTCCCAGCAGAGCTCTGCACCCAGAATCCAAGCTTGGCCTCAGAAAGGGGCGATTGGAAGGACAGACAAAACACCTCCGCTCGGTCGTCGCCCTGCATTGTCCTCCCTTGAGCGGGAGGCAACCGACGGAAAAAAAAATCAGAGTAAAGTCCCGGGGGGAACCGAGGGACCCAGGGCAGAGGCTCAGGGCGTATTCCTGACACCCCGAGCCCTCCTCCTACGTGCCGCCCGGGGTTTTCTGCTACCAAAGGGCAGCTGCCGGTCCAGCTGCCACCGCAGGGCCTGAGAGTTGACCCTGGAAGGGGGACAAAGTACATCCTGTGTGCCCGTACCTGCAGCAAGGCCGGTCAGAGGAGCAGCCCACGGAATCGAGCTCAGAGAGGACCCCCCCCCCACTCCCAAATTCACTCTGGGGTCGTGCCCGTCCTCCCTGGGGGAAGGGGGGACAGGTGTCGGCGTCCACCCGCACCCATTCCATAGACGCGAACCCGGTGGCTCCGACATGCAGCGGGTCCTTGGGCTCCCCACCTAGCCCACCCTGGAAGAAGGGGCTCCCCACCTGGGGATGCTAAGTCCCCGTACCGCGCGCAGTGCGGGCCCGCCGCGCTCCCCGAGGCCCGGCGCTCGGCAGAGAGCCAGCAGGCGGCAGCCGGGAGCTGGGGGTCCGGGGTCCTTGCGCCCGGACACCCGCACCCCGGGGCCCGCGCCCCGGCCCGACCCTCCCGCCGCGCGCCCAGGCCGCTCACCTGGCCCGGGGCTACCTGGCAGCCCGCCGGCCGGCCCCACGGCACCCCGCCCGCCGCCGCCACGCCGAGCCCCGCCCGCAGCCCGCCGCCCGCCGCCCGCTGCTGCCGCCTCCGGCGCGGAGGCTCATGGCACCTTCAACGCAGCCCGGCTGCCTCTGGCCCCTGGAGCTCCGGCTCTGCCCCCAGGTCCCTTATTCTTGTCGGGTTTGTGCGACGTCCCCACCTTTGCGATCTTTGTGTTCGGGCGGATGGCTCCCCAGTAGTTGGTGACCCCCCTCACCACCATCCTCACAATTCCGGCACTGACATCCAGCTGTCCCCTGGGCAACACCATGGGCACATCTGAGGCTCCATCATGGGCATCACCATGGGCATCCCAAGCTCAGTAACTTGCACCGGAGACGACCTCTCCCGCCTCGCTCTGAGGGCGGGTACACCGTTCGCACCCTGGGGGCCAAACCTTAGTGCGTCCCTGACCACACCCCTCTGATGCCTTTTCTGACCGGACCACGTACCATCAGTGCCCAGCGCCAGCCTCCTTCCCCCACAACTATGGCAGCCTCCCTAATCTCAGCTCCCCACTGAGTCCCACGTCCATCCTGAGCCCAGAACGTAGATCGATCCTAGAGAAAGAAATCTGCCCCAGACCTCACCTCCCTGGCCAACCTCCCCGCTCACCCACAACATACCAGCGCCTCCTCTGGAAGCCTCGCCCACTGAGCCTCCCTTGAAACACTCCTTCGAGTGACGTCCAAACACTTCCCCAGGCGTCTTCGTTCTCACCTGTCGTTGGAGATCTCTGGGATTCACGGCCTTGCCCTCCTCATGCCCCTCGCTGTCTGATGGCCCCTTCCTCATACGTTGTACCTCCTGTCCCTCACCCTCAAAGCTAAGAGCTGCAGGTGAGCGTTCTTGTTACCTTCCTTCACTGTTCCGAAGCCTAGATAGGTGTCTGGGCCTGAGGGTGCTAGTTACATGGGCTAAGGGACAGCTGAGTCCCCAGTTGAGGACAGCTTGAGTGGAAGAGGGTCCACTCAGCAGGTGGCCCACTCCATAGCCATGGCTAGTAGCCACTTATTGATCTGAATCAGTGTCTATACCAACACTGGGACCTGTCCCTCACCTCCAAGAAGAGATAAGGATGGACCCAGGCCCACCTCTTAATTACTATGTGTCACAGCCATTTCTCCATTCATTTAACAACGTATTTATCAAGAAGCAATTATATGCCACGCTGTCTCTGAATGCAGGACACAGTACAGAGAAAACCGACAAGGTGGCAGCACCCAAGGGCCAGACAGGCAAGCAAAAGAGGCAAATCCATCAGCTGTGTGACGGCTACCAAGGAGGGAATACACGTGCTGATAAAGTGTCTGAGATTAGGGGAGGGGTACTGGATGTTTGACCCAAGACCTAAAGAGTAAGAAGGAGAGAAACACCAAGGGCTGCTTGAGAGCAGTAAGGTGTGAAGCCAGGAGTGCTGGTACAGGCCTGGAGTCCCAGCCCTTGGGAGGCGGAAGCAGGAGGATTGCAACCTCAAGGCCAGCTTTTCCTACTTGAGAGCTCTAGGCCACCCTGGGCTACATGAGATACTGCCTAAAGAAAGAAAGAAAGAGAGAAAGAGAGAAAGAGAGAAAGAGAGAAAGAAAGAAAGAAAGAAAGAAAGAAAGAAAGAAAGAAAGAAAGAAAGAGAGAGAGAGAGAAAGAAAGAGAGAGAGAGAGAGAGAGAGAGAGAAAGAAAGAAAGAAAGAGAGAGAGAGAAAGAAGGAGAGAAAGAAAGAAAGAGAGAGAGAGAGAGAGAGAAAGAAAGAAAGAGAGAGAGAGAGAGAGAGAAAGAAGGAGAGAAAGAAAGAGAGAGAGAGAGAGAGAGAAAGAAGGAGAGAAAGAAAGAGAGAGAGAGAAAGAAGGAGAGAAAGAAAGAAAGAGAGAGAGAGAGAGAGAGAGAGAGAAAGAAAGAAAGAGAGAGAGAGAGAGAAAGAAGGAGAGAAAGAAAGAGAGAGAGAGAGAAAGAAAGAGAGAGAGAGAGAGAAAGAAGGAGAGAAAGAAAGAAAGAGAGAGAGAGAGACAGAAGGAGAGAAAGAATGAAAGAGAGAGAGAGAGAGAGAGAGAAGGAGAGAAAGAAAGAAAGAGAGAGAGAGAGAGAAAGAAGGAGAGAAAGAAAGAAAGAAGGAGAGAAAGAGGAAGAAGAGAAACCAGAGTGCAGGGGTTTCAAGGAATTCAAAGAGCTTGGAAGTTCTGTCCAAGATGAAGTAAGAGGGTACCAGGGGAGAGAGCTGTGGTCCAGCCATTATTACAGGAGATAGAGGCTCACAAAACCTGCACCAGAGACTGAGTGGAGAATCAGGATGAAGGTTGATTTTCATGCCAGCATGGGCCCAGGGAGATCTCTTCCAAAGCCTAGAACTTGATCCTTGGTGGTTCAGAACTTATATACCTTAACTACTCTCATTATTGTTAAACTGTAGAGTTCTGAGCTCTGGCCTAGTGCCACAGACCTTCAGTATGTGATCAGCAAGTTTTAGAGAAGACAGGAAACCTGGTTAATTAGCAGACAGATGCCTGCAGCTGTGCTATGGAAATGGATGATTTTCAGTACAGGTGAGAAGCTGCAATACAAATCATGGCCTTGATCCAATTAAAAAGACCACAGTGGGGCTGGAGAGATGGCTTAGTGGTTAAGGTGCATGCCCGTGAAGCCTAAGGACCCAGGTTCAATTCTCTAGGTCCCACATAAGCCAGATGCACATGGTGGGCATGTGTCTGGAGTTCGTTTGCAGTGATAGAGCACACCCATTCTCTCTCTCTCTCTCTGTCTCAAATAAATAAATAAAAATAAATCTTAAAAAAAAAAAAAGGACCACAGTGGGCTGGAGAGATGACTTATCAGTTAAGGTGCTTGCCTGTGAAACCTAAGGACCCATGTTCAACTCTCCAGGTCCCGCATAAGCCAGACACACATGATGGTTCACACTCACAAGGTCGCACATGCACACAAGGTGTCACACACATCCGGAGTTTGTTGTAGGAGTGGAAGGCCCTGGAGCACCAATTCTCTTCTGTACATCTGCTGTCTCTCTCATAATAATAATAATAATAATAATAATACCACAGTATTAGGATAAAAGACTGCATGGTACAACATAACAGTACAAAAGTATACACAGGGCTAGAGAGATTGCTTAGTGGTTATGGTGCTTGACTGTGAAGCATAAGGACCCAGGTTCAATTCCCCAGGACCCATGTAAGTCAGATGTACAAGGTAGCACATGCATCTGGAATTCATTGCCCATTCTCACTCTCTGTATCTCTCTCTCTTTCTCTCATAAGCATATAAATAAATATTCTTTAAAAAAAGTATATACAGAACAAGACATAACTTTGGGGCAGGGACTGTTGACTTAAATTTCCTTACCCCAATTGCCATGTCACTATGAACACATTGGCTTTGAGTGTGGTATAAGAAAGTTTTTTTTTTTCTTAGCAGTTTTGTTGAGATATAATTGACATATAATGAATAATGTATACAATTTCATAAACACTGACATATGTGCACACCTGAGAAAACTACTATTAAGATTGGAAAGCTGCCCATTGTCTTCAAATGTTTCCTCATGCCATGTTTGAATGCCCCTCCTTATTTCTGCCTCTAGAATTTTGTAGAAATAGATCTGTAGAGCATATAGTTCTTTGTTTATCTTTTTTCACTTCATATAATTATTTTAAAACTAGTCTGTATCGTAGCAGGTGGCAGGAATTAGTTCTCTTTATGGCTTTATTCTTGGGATAGCTGTACCAATCATCTACTGATGAACATCTGGAACATTTCCAATGTTTGCTATGACAAATAGAGCTTTTGTTTGTTGGTTTCTCAAGATAGAGTCTCAGTGTAGCTCAGGCTGACCTGAAACTCCTATGTAGTCTCAGGGTGGCCTGGAACTCACAGCGATCCTCCTACCTCTGCCTCCGAGTGCTGGGATTAAAGGCGTGTGCCACCACGCCCAGCCAATGTTTGCTATTACAAATATACCTGCTATGTTTGTGTACAAGGTTCTGTGTGGAATTATGCTTTCATTTCTCCTGGCACATGCTCAGCAGAAATATGGATGGGTGATGTGATAAACTTGTGTTTTTTGGGTTTTTTTCTTTTTAACTTTTTTTGAGACAATATATATATATATATGGAGAGAGAGAGAGATAGGGAGAGAGAACTGGCGTGCCAGGGCATCCAGCCACTGTAATTAAACTCCAGATGCATGTGCCATCATGTGTGCATGTGCGACCTTGCACGCTTGTGTCATCTTGTACGTGTGGCTTACATGGGATCTGAAGACTTGAACATGAGTCCTTAGACTTTGCAGGCACGTGCCTTAACTGCTAAGCCATCTCTCCAGCCCATCTTTTAAGTGTTTTAAAATGTTTTATTTAGCCGGGCGTGGTGGCGCACGCCTTTAATCCCAGCACTCGGGAGGCAGAGGTAGGAGGATCGCCAAGAGTTCGAGGCCACCCTGAGATTACATAGTAAATTCCAGGTCAGCCTGAGCCAGAGTGAGACCCTACCTCGAAAAATCGAAAAACCAAAAAAAAAAAAAAAAAAGTTTTATTTATTTATTTACTTGAGGGAGAAAGAATGAGAGAGAGACAGAGACAGAGAGAGAATGGGCACTGCAAATGAACTTTAGATACATGCACCACCATGTGCATCTGGTTTATGTAGGTTCTGGGGAATCAAGCCTGGGTTCTTAGGCTTCGCAGCCAGCACCTTAATCACTAAGCCATTTATCCAGCCCTACACTGGTGTTTGACTTCAATGAAACTTACTTTTTGTTAATTTTTTAAAATATTTTTTATTTATTTATTTAAAAGAGAGAGAGAGAATGGGCATGCCAGGGCATCCAGCCACTGCAAACGAACTCCAGACACATGTACCCCCTTGTGCATCTGGCTTACGTGGGTACTGGAGAATCAAACCAGGAACCTTTGGCTTTGCAGGCAAATGCCTTAACTACTAAGCCACCTCTCCAGCCCTTTGTTAAATTTCTTACACAGTTATTGTGCCATTTTATATTCCTAAGTTTTAAAAAATATTTTAGGGCTGGAGAGATGGTTTAGCGGTTAAGCGCTTGCCTGTGAAGCCTAAGGACCCTGGTTCGAGGCTCGGTTCCCCAGGTCCCACGTTAGCCAGGGGGAGCACGTGTCTGGAGTTCGTTTGCAGAGGCTGGAAGGCCTGGCTCACCCATTCTCTCTCTCTCCCTCTATCTGTCTTTCTCTCTGTGTCTGTCGCTCTCACATAAATAAATAAATAAATAAATAAATAAATAAATAAATAAATAAATAAATAAATTTTATTTGTTTATTTATTTAAGAGAGAGAAAACAGGCATGCCAAGTCCTCTAGCCATTGCAAATGAACTCTGTGCCATCTTTTGCATCTGGCTTTATGTGGGTACTCAGGAATAAAACCTGGGTCCTTAGATTTTCAGGAAAGTGCCTTAACTGCTGAGCCAGCTCTCTACCCCATATTCCTAAGTTTTTATTGTTTGGTTTTGTATTTGTTTTGTTTTTGTCTTTTGAGGCAGGGTCTTTCTCAGGACCTCACTTTAGCCCAGGCTGCCTTTGAACTCAAATGGCCCTTCTTCATCAGTCTCCTGAGTCTGGGATTAAAGGTGTAAGCCACCACAAGTAGTTTGTTTTCTTTCTTTCCTTCTTTCTTTCTTTCTTTCTTTCTTTCTTTCTTTCTTTCTTTCTTTCTTTCTTTCATTCTGTTTTGTTTTGTTTTGTTTTGTTTTGTTTTGTTTTGTTTAAAGACAAGGACTGCCCTGGACTATAAATGAAGATCAGCCTGGGCTAGACTAAGACCCCTCTTCAAAAATAAAAGATAGGGGGGCTGGAGAGATGGCTTAGCGGTTAAGTGCTTGCCTGTGAAGCCTAAGGACCCCGGTTTGAGGCTCGATTCTCCAGGACCCATGTTAGCCAGATGCACAAGGAGGCGCAGGCATCTGGAGTTCATTTGCAGTGGCTGGAAGCTCTGGCGCACCCATTCTCTCTCTCTCTCGCTCTCTATCTGCTTCTTTCTCTCTCTATCACTCTGAAATAAATAAATAAAAATGAACAAAATATTTTTTAAAAATAAAAATAAAATAAATAAAAGACAGGGATATGGGAGGTCTTCCATGGGGAACAGTCTGTGGCCACCAGCTAAAAAAGGGGGTTGGTAGGAAAAGGTTGGGTAAGGTCCCCTCCACCCAGGAGAAGGACTTGGAATGGAGGTAGCTGAGGAGGCTGGATGGTGCCTGGTTCCTGCTCCAGCCCAGCCTCACATTCCCAGCAGTGTAAACCTCACTGTTGTGTGTGGGCCTGAGGGGTGGGCAGTGAGCAGTGAACCTCAAAATCAGTCACTAAAGGCTCAGTTGGCCCCAGTGTCACCATCCTGGTAGGACTGGTACATTCTAGAGACACTTATATCCCTCCTTTTGTCTATCAGACTACTGACATGATGCACCCCAAGAAACTGGAGTTTCTCTAGGAATCTCATACTGGGAGAAGTAAAAGGCTGGGACCCTGGTGCCAGCCAGAGAGGGAGCTTGGCTTTTGGAAAGAGATTTCAATTTCAGACACCTCCCAAGAGAGACACTGGAACCAGACATTAATGAGGGCCAGTGGAGGGACAACACCCTAACTAGGTTTGTGTAGTAATGCACACCTTTAATCCCTTTGCTTGTTTGTTGTTTTTGTTTTTCGAGGTTGTATCTCACTCTAGCCTAGGCTGACCTGGAATTCACTATATAGTCGCTGGCTGGCTTTGAACTCACAGTGATCCTCCTACCTCTGCCTCCCTTGTGCTGGGATTAAAGGTGTGCACCACCACCACCGTCCCCAGCATCACTTTTAAATCTGAAACCTGGAAGGTTTAGGATCTTATTAGGATCCTAGAAAAACTTGGGGAATCATATGACCTCCTTGCTCCTCTTCCCATTGTGGCCACATCAAATAAGTCCTTTGTGCTTTTCGCTATTTATTTATTTACTTAGCTTCCTTAATTGAACTATTGAGTGCTGTAGCACTACTGAGGACCTTATTAAGCGTCCACAGCTTCAGTAGCCTCGGGTGGAGCGAGGCTGAGGCTCTTCTAGAAATTCTGGGGCTGGAGACATGGCTTAGTAGTTAAGGCATTTGCCTATAAAACCTAAGGCCCCATGTTCAACTCTTCAGATCCCACATAATCCAGACGTACAAGGTAACACAAGACTGTAAGGTTGCACATGCGCACAAGGTGGCACACATGTCTGGAATTTGATTGCAAGGGCTAAGGCCCCAGCACTCCAATTCTCTCTCTCCCTCTCTCTATCTCACTTTCTCTCTCTCATTAAAAAAAAATTTTTTTTTGAAAAGAAATTAAAAAAAAAAAAGACCAGTCTGTTGGGCTTGCCTCAAAAAGAAAAGAAAAAAAAAGAAAGGAAGGAGGGAAGGAAGAAATGAAGGAATTCTGGGGCTGGAGAGATGGCTCAATAGTTCAAGGCCCTTGCTTGCAAAGACTGATAACATGGGTTCATTTTACCAGTACCTAAACCAGATGCACAAAGTGGAACATGTTGTCTGGTGTTCATTTGCAGTGGCAGGGATCTCTGGTAAGCCCATCATACCTAATTCTTCTTTCTTAAATAAATAAAAATAATTTCCTCACTGCAAGCCTTATATTTGGCCAGCCAGGCCAAATGAGCCAACGGGTGCAATAGTAGCATGTCTATCATGGTGGAAACAAACTGCCCTCTAATTGGACTGGAGGCCCGCTCCATGGGAGGGAATACATCCCTGATACTGAAAACTTAAAACAGAGGTAATCATGAGCCCTAGGGGTGTAACGTCTGCTGCTGTCTGGCTAAATGTATATATTATGCTTATCAAACTGCCCAGTAAGCACTTCTCTTAATATTCACACCCTTATATTAATGCTACTCTCACTTTTAGCAGAGAATCTTCTCTCTTCAGATGGCAGTGACCTTGGGACAATTCAGAAGGTATCATGGTGCTGGAAAGAAGTGACGGCAATGCTCAGTCCTGCAATATCTCTACCACACCTTCCAAGGCTCAGGGTCTGATGCGAAAGAGATGGCGGAAAGAATGTAAGAGCCAAAGGAAGGGTAGGATTGCTTACAACGTGCTCTTCCAGACACAAAATGGCCTGGATAGCCATGACCTCACAGTACCTGACACTACCTACACAAGATCATCATAAGAGGAGGAAAAGATCATGACATCTAAAGTAAAAGAGACACTGATTAAGAAGGGGAGGGGATATGATGGAAAATGGAGTTTCAAAGGGGAAAGTGGGGAGGGGGAAAGGAGAGTATTACCATGAGATGCTTTTTATAATCATGGAAGTTGTTAATAAAAATTTGGGAAAAAAATAAAAATAAATTCCTTCCTGCTGGGTATGGGGGCTCACACCCGTAATCTTTCCATAGGAGGTTGAGTCAGGTGGATTGTCACACAAGTCCTAGGCCAGCCTGGCCTAACATGTGAAACCCTGTCTCAAAACAAGGCCTGGGCATGGTGGCGCACACCTTTAGTCCCAGCACTGGGGAGGCAGAGGTAGCAGGATCGCTGGGAATTCGAAGCCAGACTGAGACTACACAGTAAATTCCAGCCAGGTCAGCCTTGGCTAGAGTGAGACCCCACCTTGAAAAAAAACAAACAAACAAGAGCTGGGAAAATGCCTCAATGATATATACACACAATAAAAAAAAGAAAGAAAAATTTCAAAAAATAGAAAAGGATTTCAAGGCAGAAAACATACTAATCCACACAGCTATGTTGGCCCATTTCAGAGCACTGACATGAGCTTTAGAGGGAAACTTGGGGTAGAGGTGGAGGTATGCATGGTCTGGTCTTGTTGATTATTGTCTCAGTGCTGGTTTGTCAAGGTAGGATTGCTGCTTGAGGGGACAATCCAGTTCCCATGAGAGGATTGCTCTTGCTCAGGGGTGATCTCATCTAGGGGTGATGTGACTTTGGTGACTGCAGATTCGGGACAATGACTATAGAGTCTCAAGTTATTTTTTGGGTTGTTGTTTTTGGTTTGTTTTGAGGTAGGTTCTCGCTGTAGCCCAGGCTGATCTGGAACTCACGCTGTAGTCCCAGCCTAACCCTCAAACTCACAGTTGATCCTCCTACCTCTGTCTCCTGAGTGCTGGGATTAAAGGCACGTGCCAGCACAACTAGGCTTTTTTTTTTAAATTAATTTATTTATTTACTTGAGAGACAGAGAGAAAAAGAGGCAGATAGAGAGAGAGAGAACAGGCAGGGCCTCCAGCCACTGCACCTTAACTTGAGACACGTGCGCCTCCTTGTGCACCTGGCTTACGTGAGTTCTGGGAGTTGAACCCAGGTCATTTGGCTTTGAGGCAAACACCTTAACTCCTAAGCCATGTCTCCAGCCCTGCACCCCCCCCCCTTTTTTTTGAGGTAGGGTTTCGCTCTAGCCCAGGCTGTCCTGGAATTCACTTTGTTTTCTCAGGTTGGTCTTGAACTCACGGTGATCCTCCCACTTCCACCTCCTGTTAAAGGCATGTGCCACTACACCTGGCCCTGGCCTTGTTTTTTTAAGACAGAGTCTTATGTAGTCCAGGGCTGGTCTTGAATTCACTATGTAGCAAAGAATGACCTTGAACTTTTGACTCTCTTGCCTCCATCTCTCAAGTGCTGAGATTATAGGCGTGCAGCATCATGCTGTGCTAGGGCTCAAACCAAGGGCTTCATATATGCTAGGAAAACAACCTACCAGACTGAGCTACATTCCCCAGCTACCCTTTTGGAAGATTTTACTTAAAATAATTTATTTATTTATTTAAGAGAGAGAGGGATAGAGAGAACGGCGTGCCAGGGCCTCCAGCCACTGCAAACCAACTCCAGATGCATGTGCCCCTTGTGCAAATGGCTAACGTGGGTCCTGGAGAGGCAAACCGGGATCCTTTGGCTTTGCAGGCAAATGCCTTAATCGCTAAGCCATCTCTCCAGCCCAGAAGATTTTACTTTTATTTTTTTAATATTTTTTTAAGCAAGACAGAGAGAGAGAGAGAGAGAGAGAGAGAGAGAGAGGGAGAAAATTGGCCCCCAGTGCCTCATCCACTGAAATTACACTCCACTCCAGACGCTTGCGCCACCTAGTGGGCATGTTCGACCTTGCACTTGCCTCACCTTTTTGCATTTGGCTACCATAACATCTGGAGAGTCTATCTGCCTCCAGAGTGCTGGGATTAAAGGTGTGCGCCACCACACCCAGCTTGTTTTTGTTTTTGAGGTAGGGCCTCACTCTAGCCAAGGCTGACCTGGAATTCATTATGTAGTTTCAGGGTGGCCTCCTACCTCTGTCTCCTGAGTGCTGGCATTAAAAGCATGCCCAGGGCTGGAGAGATGGCTTAGCGGTTAAGCGCTTGCCTGTGAAGCCTAAGGACCCCGGTTCGAGGCTCGGTTCCCCAGGTCCCATGTTAGCCAGATGCACAAGGGGGCGCACGTGTCTGGAGTTCGTTTGCAAGGGCTGGAAGCCCTGGCGCGCCCATTCTCTCTCTCTCCCTCTGTCTTTCTCTCTGTGTCTGTCGCTCTCAAATAAATAAATAAATAATGAACAAAAAATATTAAAAAAAAAAGCATGCCCGGCTATTTTTAAAAATATTTTATTTATTTATTTGACAGAGAAAGAGGGAGAGGGGGAAGAGAGAGAGAAAATGGGCATACCAGGGCCTCCAGCCACTGCAAGCGAATTCCAGATGCGTGTACTCCCTTGTGCATCTGGCTAACGTGGGTTCTGGGGAATCAAACCTGAGTCCTTTGGCTTTGCAGGCAAATGCCTTGACTGCTAAGGCATCCTTCCAGCCCTATTTTATTTATTTATTTATTTATTTTTGACGTAGGGTCTTGTCCAGGCCGACCTGGAATTCACTACATTTTCTCAGGGTGGACTTGAATTGATGGCAATCTTCCTACCTCTGCTGCAATTAAAGTCATGCGCCATCACGCCCAGCCCCTTTTGAAAGGTTTTAAACAGATATCCCTTGAGTGACTAAGCAGGTACTCCACCCAAAACTTGAAGACAAAGGAGACAAATGCAAAATTCAGGCAGGGGTGGCAGGCCCTTACCCTGCTTTTAGTTACCACATGGGCCCAGATGAGGAAGTGTGCTGGAAGTTAGCGTACAGCCACGGCTCGTCTCAGTTCTTTTTTTTTTTTTTTTTTTTTTTTTTTTTAAATTTTTATTTATTTATTTATTTATTTGAGAGTGACAGACACAGAGAGAAAGACAGATAGAGGGAGAGAGAGAGAATGGGCGCGCCAGGGCTTCCAGCCTCTGCAAACGAACTCCAGACGCGTGCACCCCCTTGTGCATCTGGCTAACGTGGGACCTGGGGAACCGAGCCTCGAACCGGGGTCCTTAGGCTTCACAGGCAAGCGCTTAACCGCTAAGCCATCTCTCCAGCCCTCGTCTCAGTTCTAATCACATCAAGCATGATTGCAACATCCTTGCCGCATGGTTAGGAAGTGTGTGTGTATAGAGTCCTCAGGAGAGGGTCTGGCGAGGAGCAAGCCCTGTAGAAAGGTTATTCTTATCTTAGAAGTGAGCTTAGAAGGGCTGAGGAAAGGGCTCAGCAGTTACAAGCACTTGCTTGCAAAGTGCTGGCTTGGGTTCAGTTCCCAAATGCCCATGTAAAACTAGATGCACAAAGTGGCACATGGATCTGGAGTTTATTTGTAGCAGAGAGAGGCCCCGATATGCCCATTGTGTGCGTGTGTGTGCATGTGTCACAAATAAATGTTTAAGGCTGAACATGGTGGCACATGTCTTTAATTCCAGCACTTGAGAGGCAGAGGCAGGATGATTGCAGTGTGTTCGAGGCCACCCTGAGAGTACACAGTGAATTCCAGGTCAGCCTGGGCTAGAGTGAGACTCTACCTTGAAAAACCAACAGCAATAAAAAAAATTAGGTTTAGCAAAAAAAAAAAAAAAAAAATCATAGCAATTTTGTCCCTCTGGGTACAGACTACAGATGCCCATGTGCCCTTATGCCATCTCTGAACTGGCTGTTCTTCAAAGCCACTAGGTATGGCTGCATAGCTGTGTGCATGGCTCTGAGGGCATCATATACTGACCCTGCGGTGACAACCTGGCACCTTGTCCTCTACCAACAGCAATACTGTATGTTTTTCCAGCTGCAGTTTGATTTTATGTCTTGATGAAAGAGTGATGAGGGAAGGTCCCTTGAAGGCATTCTCTCTCTCTCTCTCTCTCTCTCTCTCTCTCTCTCTCTCTGTCTCTGTCTCTGTCTCTCTGTTTTTTTTTTTGGTTTTTCAAGGTAGAATCTCACTCTAACCCAAGCTGACTTGGACTTCACTATGTAGTATGTAGTCTCAGGGTGGCCTCGAACTCATGGTGACCCTCCTACCTCTGCCTCTGAGGCACTTAGTTCCTAGAGGGAGCTTCTTGAGAACCCAACTTCATGTTTTTAAAAATATTTCATTTATTTATTTATTGGAAAGAGAGAAAGAGGCATATAGATAAAGAGAGAATGTGCGTGCCAGGGCTTCCAGCCACTGCAAATGAACTCCAGATGCATGCACCACCTTGTGCACCTGGCTTATATGGGTACTGGAGAATCAAACCTGGGTCCTTAGGTTTCACAGACAACCACCTTAACCACTAAACCATCTATCCAGTCCAGCTTTGTCTTTTTCTTTTTTTGTTTTTCAATTTTTTAAAAAATATATGTATTTTTTTATTGAAAACTTCTATACTTACAGACAATAAGCAATGATATTGGGTTGGGGAGATGGCTTAGTGGTTAAGGCATTTGCCTGCAAAGCCAAAGGATCCAAGTTCAATTACCCAGGACCCACATAAGCCAGATGCACAAGGGGGTGCATGTGTCTGGAGTTCATTTGCAGTGGCTGGAGGCCTTGGCACACCCATTCATTCTCTCTCAAATGAATTATATATATATATATACACATATATATATATATATATGTGTGTGTGTATATATATATAAAAAGCTGGTGTGGTGGTGACACCTTTAATCCCAGCACTCGGGAGGCAGAGATAGGAGGATCGCTGTAACTTAACTTCAAGGCCACCCTGTGAATTCTAGTTGAGCTTGAGCTAGAGTGAGACCCTATTGGCAGTGGGGGGAAACCATGATATTTCCCTCCCCTCCCCCACTTTCCCCTTCACAACTCCACTCTCCATTATATCCCCTCCCTTTCTCTGTTAGTCTCTCTTTTAATTTGATGTCATCATATTTTCTCCTATTATGAGGGTCTTGTGTAGGTATTGCTAGGCACTGCAAGGTAGTGGATATCGAGGCCAATTTCTGTCCCGACAGTTGCATTGTGAGGAGTGGTACCCTTCTTTTGGCTCTTACGTTCTTTCCACCACCTCTTCCACAGTGGACCCTGAGCCTTGGAGGGTGTGATAGAGATGTTTCAGTGCTGGACACTCCTCTGTCCCTTCTTCTCAGCACTATGTTACCTTTTGGGTCATCTCAGTGGTCACTGCCATCTGAAAAGAGAAGCTTCTCTAACCAGAAGTGAGAGTAACATTAACATATGAATATGAACATTAAGTATAGTGCTTTCAGGGCAGTTTGGTGACAATAATATATGCATTTGTCTAGACAAGAGCAGGGTTTATACCCCTAAGGTTCATGACCTCCCCTTCATGTCTTTTTCTGACCTTACCCTGGAAGTCTCCCAGCCTTACTTCCACAAAGTACGTGTTACTCAGCTTTTTGTTAGTCTAATAAAATACCTGAGGTAGGGCTGGGGTAGTTCAGTCTACGAGCACTTGCCTAGCAGGCGCAAGGCCAAGGGTTTGAAAAAAAAAAAAAAAAAAAACAACCTGATATAATCCACTTGCAAAGAGGAAAGGTTTGTTTCAGGTTTTCGGGTTTCATTTCCTGTTCATGGGGACCCGTTGTTTTTTGGCCTGTGATGAGGCCGTACCCCGCGGTAGGGAGTGCAGGTCAGTCATCCACCTCACAGGACAGAAGAGCTACAAAGGGGAGACCACCGTACAACGAGGAGACTGGGCAGGCATGCAGGGAGGCCACTATGGGGAACAGAGACTCACAATGCCAGCTTCATCCCCATAAGTGGCCAGTGGATGCCTGCCCCAAGAGTGAAGTGTGGGACTGTACAGTTATTCCAACTGATATTGTAGAAAGTCAAAACCCATCTAATTAACACATAATCAGTTGCCATTTAAGGTCGCGATAGGCTTCAGAGCAGTTTGTTATACAGCCCATGGCTACGTGAGACAGCATAGCATTGTCCATCTATTTTCCCATCTGTGTTGGACTCCAGAGCCCAGCCTGTATCAGGGACAGAATCAGAGAACTGTGTCTCTTTTGGGAGCATTGGTCCCCCAGCCTGAAGCCAGAGCCTCTTCAGCACCTAGAGTCACATGGAACAAAGACTGGAGCAGGTGCCTTATTCATTGAAACCTCCCTCAGGATACCATCAAGTAGTGTGGGGACTGAGGGCTTGAAGACATCCCTTGACCACAAGGGAAGGGGTGGCAGGGAGGCTGAGCCTTAGTCCAGCTGTGCAACTCACTGGGAACCGCTGGTCCTTCAGCCTCTTCTCCCTGAGGAGGTGGAATGCCCAGCAAACATTCCCTGGCAAGGCCTCTTCCAGGTGACTGTGAAACTGTGCATGGGGCATTCTGAAGCTGCAGGAAACCAGCAGCAGGGGGCGCATGGCGCCGCTGCATCACTGGGTTCTGTGACCACATCGCTGCCTCAGGCCAGCATGTTCCCCAAGCAAGCCCAGCCTTCCCAACGCGCCCAAGTGTGCCCTTTCCTGCCTCCCCCTGTTCAGGTAAGGCTGCCTGCACTTGACGTTCAAGCACGGAAGAGTAAGAAGAAAGCTGAGTGTGAGTGGGAGGCCAGACCCAATGTGGGATGGTTTCTCGCTCACAAGACATGTTCCCGGAGTTATGGGGTGGGGGCTTTATCCAGGCACAGCTAATCGTTCTCCAATTCCCCTCCCCTCCTCCCTGAGCTTCACCTTGAGACCCCTTCAGCACAGGCCTTAGCTGCTAGCTCATGAGATGAGGGTTGCCCTATCTATCCACCCTTGCCCCGCTTTTCCAAAAATAAACTCTCCAGCACCAGGCAGAAGAATCTGACAGCAATAAATTTATTAAGTAACCCCCCCTCCAAATAAAACCAGTTTAAAAAAAAAACCATAAAATATCAGGCTGGAGGCACAATAAAACAGAAGACAAATGGTCAACGCGAATACAGAGGTGGCCTAACTGGGGATGACAGAGCCGGGTGGACTCAATGAAGGGTTAGGATGGCCATAAATATTGAAGGACCAAAACCTGGGGGCAGTGTCAATAGCTAGAGAGCTGTGGGGGACAGATGCTGCTTGTCTTGGCCCTGGCTGCCACTGGTCTGCACACCCCAGCTGTGAGCGGTTTCACTTGGGGCCCTGGGCCTCGGATTCCTCTTCATCATCTTCGTACATTTCACCCTCCTCGTCGGCGGTGGCATCCTGGTACTGCTGGTACTCGGACACCAGGTCGTTCATGTTGCTCTCGGCCTCGGTGAACTCCATCTCATCCATGCCCTCGCCCGTGTACCAGTGCAGGAAGGCCTTGCGCCGGAACATGGCGGTGAACTGCTCGGAGATACGTTTGAACAGCTCCTGGATGGCCGTGCTGTTGCCGATGAAGGTGGAGGACATCTTGAGCCCCCGGGGCGGGATGTCGCACACGGCCACCTTGACGTTGTTGGGGATCCACTCGACGAAGTAGCTGCTGTTCTTGCTTTGGATGGCCAGCATCTGCTCGTCCACCTCCTTCATGGACATGCGCCCGCGGAAGACGGTGGCCACGGTCAGGTAGCGGCCGTGGCGCGGGTCGCACGCGGCCATCATGTTCTTGGCGTCGAACATCTGCTGGGTGAGCTCGGGCACGGTCAGGGCACGGTACTGCTGGCTGCCCCGGGCCGTGAGTGGGGCAAAGCCAGGCATGAAGAAATGCAGGCGGGGGAAGGGCACCATGTTGACAGCCAGCTTGCGCAGGTCGGCGTTGAGCTGGCCGGGGAAGCGGAGGGAGGTGGTGACTCCACTCATGGTGGCTGAAACGAGGTGGTTGAGGTCCCCGTAGGTGGGTGTGGCCAGCTTGAGGGTGCGGAAGCAGATGTCGTAGAGAGCCTCGTTGTCGATGCAGTACGTCTCGTCCGTGTTCTCCACCAGCTGGTGGATGGACAGCGTGGCGTTGTAGGGCTCCACCACCGTGTCCGAGACCTTGGGCGAGGGCACCACGCTGAAGGTGTTCATGATGCGGTCCGGGTACTCCTCGCGGACCTTGCTGATGAGCAGCGTGCCCATGCCCGAGCCCGTGCCGCCGCCCAGCGAGTGCGTCAGCTGGAAGCCCTGCAGGCAGTCGCAGTTCTCGCACTCCTTGCGCACCACGTCCAGCACCGAGTCCACCAGCTCCGCGCCCTCCGTGTAGTGGCCCTTGGCCCAGTTGTTGCCGGCCCCACTCTGGCCTGTGGAGACAGAAAAGGCAGACGTGACCGGCAAGGGTCGAGAGGCCTGCAGCCCAGAACTCCAGGGCCTTCCTGAACCTTCCAGAAGGAAGCTGCATTCTTGGTTTCCTAGAAAGTGCACACCCTGCAGAACATTACCTTTGCACCCCATTCTGGGCCCTGCCTGGGCCATCACTGCTGAGTTCTGGGGACCCCAGCTGCAGGATGATTTGGACAGGAGATGGAGAAGCTGGGACCAGACCAGACCTGTGCTGCCTCCCAGGTGTGTCCTGGGCGGGTAGTGCAGCCCTCTCCCTCCGGCCCCCTTTTCCTTCCACTGGCCTGCTGAGAGCTCAGCGGGAGCGCTTCTCAGCCGCCCTCCCTGCTCTCTTCAACAGGCTCGAACTAAATACTCCTGCTTTCCAAAATAAAAAGAAACCCGCGGCACAAGGCATTTGTAGCCCTGAGAATTCCTTGAGGCGCAGGACTGGTTGAGAACTGAAACGTCCAGTTAAGGCGCTGGGGTCTTAAAAGGCAGAAGCGAGGTAAACTCATAGTCTCATGACTGAGTGAGCATTGGGGACCTGCCACTGAGATACAGGCTCAAGGGCACCCTGAGCTCTTGCCACATGCTTATGAACTTGAATTCTTTAAGGCCCCACTTCTGTGTTTTCTGTTACAATTCCAGAAGGTTGTTTTACACCACTAGGTAAGCAGGGTGTTTCTTGCATGGAGTCTGTCCTCTGGACCATCAGTGCCCACTGTAAAATGGGAGAGTCACTTTTACCCTGCAGGCTTCTACTGAGGGCCTGGCTTCATCCTCTTTCTGATGCTCCACACCTGTCCTCTGAACTGGGTTTGCCTGTCATCACATCCCGGAACACGAGAAACTTACCAAAGATGAAATTGTCAGGCCTGAAGAGGTGCCCAAAGGCCCCAGATCGGACGCTGTCCATGGTCCCAGGCTCAAGGTCCACCAGGATGGCTCTGGGCACATACTTGTGAGCTGAGGGAAGATGGTGTTCAGTGACGTGGGTCAAGGGTCCCAAGGGCATTATCTCCTCCTCTCTGAATACTCTCTCTACCCTGCCAGCCTCCTACTCTGACCCATAGGGCTGGCATGTGTGCCACAGGCCTGGATGATGCTAAACTCCTGGCCATGTGTGGAATGCTTCACACACAGGACAGCTGGGCTCAAGTCATGTTCCAGGAAGACAGGTTAGCATTGTATCAGTCTGTGATGAAAATGACTTGGTACCAGCTGCCACATAGCATTAACCAAGTTCTCCCTCTGACCCCCACGAGCCCAGTATACACCAATCTCCTGCCTGTCCCTTAACTGTCAAAAGCTCTCAGGGCCATTAAATACATCTGCATCTCATTCTATAGTGGCCTACTCTGTGACTTTCTCCCCCCCCCCCCCCGCACTCCCCACCCCGAGGTAGAGTTTCACTGTAGCCCAGGCTGACCTGGAACTCACTATGTAGTATCAGCAATCCTCCTACCTCTGCCTCCCCCATGGGGGGATTAAAGGCATGCACCACCACACCTGGCTTTGCTATCTTTTTTTGGTTGTTGTTTGGTTGGTTGGTTTTTTTTGTTTTGTTTTGTTTTTTTTGAGGTAGGGTTTCACTCTAGCCCAAGCTGACCTGGAGTTCACTATGTAGTCTCAGGGTGGCCTTGAATCATGGCAATCCTCCTACCTCTGCCTCCCGAGTGCTGGGATTAAAGGCATGTGTCACTATGCCCGGCTTTTTTTTTTTTTTTTTAGAGATAGAGGCAGTTAGAGAGAATGGGCATGCCAGAGCCTCCAGGCACTACAAACAAACTCCAGATGCATTCGCCACTTTGTTCATCTGGCTTATGTGGGTACTAGGGAGTCAAACCTGAGTCCTTAGACTTTCCAGACAAGTGCCTTAACTGCTAAGTCATCTCTCTAGCCTCGACTTGCCCAGTCTCCAGTCACAGTCACGTGTGCTGAGGCAGAGGTGCTGCTGCTAGGACTCCACCCATCTCTCTGACAGGGTTGGGATGGGTACTGGACGGGTGCTTACAGGAGGCTTCATTGTAGTAGACGCTGATGCGCTCCAGCTGCAGGTCCGAGTCCCCCACATAGTTTCCACTGGGGTCTATGCCATGCTCATCACTGATGACCTCCCAGAACTGCAACAGGGATGAGAGAACAGGAGTCAGAATGGGAACTGTGATCTGAACTAGGCCCTTTCCATCCTGAAGCCTGAAAGCCCTTAGTGAGAGGCTTTAAAGGGAGTAATTATGCACATTACCAACCCCCTAGGACAGACCAGGGCTCAGCCCACGCAGACATGTTTCCAGACCCAAATCTACACTTGTGGGCAAAAGCATACACACCCCATGGGGTAGTTTTTATGCCTTCTTTTCGGAAAAGGGATTGGAGGTACAGCAAAGGTGGAAAGCTGCCAAGAGCAAGTGGTGGGGCAGCATGCAGGCCTGACCCAGCATCGTGTCCTCAGCCACTACATGTGGCTCTCGGGGCCAGTGCCAGTCATGTCCACTGACAAGGTACAGCAGTTATCTGGCAAATCACTGGCTTCAGGTATTGTGGTCCACAGGGACCCTAGGAGCCAGTCTCACTGAGCACCCCCAGTTGGATCTATAGGGGAGCCATTCAAGTCCCCAGTGGAGAATGACTTGCCCAAGGTCATGCATCCCATCCAGGTAGAGCCTAGCAGTATCCAGGGTCATTGGCTTACGGCCTGCTGCACCTGCCCGTCTCCCCTAAGGCAGGAACACAGTGCTCCTCACACGCCGCTCCCTCGACTGCAGCAGGGAAGGGCAGCACAGGGCACAGCCTAGACTCAAGAGCTCATAGCCTGCCCCAACTCTTCCCAGCCTGTGTGATCTTCGGCCAGTCATCAGGGCTCTCTCTCTGTGTCCTGCTGCCATCTGCACAATGGGTCTGATGACAGGAGGTTCTCGAGAGAGCAGTTAATCTGAAGTATAGGAGAGCTGTGGCAGAACCAGTGCCATGCAGGACTGATTACAGGCAGGCAGGCTCCCTGAGGGAGAAAGGCCTGGCACGGGGAAACACTCGGGGCACAGGGTCTACAAAGGACCTCCATAGTCCCATCTGGCATGGATGTGACTGAGCTGCCAGAGCCCCCCCACCCTTGCTCCCTTCTTTCTCCTCAGGGCAGGAAGCACTTGCAGAGGAGTTAATTTTTTTTTTTTTTTAATGGCATGCAGGCCTCCAAAAACAAAGGGCCTCTACATGGGAGTCACGCAGAGGCAAGGATTACTCAACGAAGAAAGCAGGTTAGAAAACAATTTGCATGTGCTTATCTATATTTGGATGTCTCTGACAGAAGCTCTGCCTGGGGACATGATCCCAGGATTGAGAACAGTACCCTTTGGTACTGTTGGAATTTTGTCATGTGCATGTTGGCTTAAAAAAGATTAGTTAAAAATATTTTTTTTTAGCCTAAAGAGTTTGAACAGAATCACCATTATAAAACCACACGGGGGTTGGCAGCTTATCCTGAGGGACTCTTTCCAGAGGTCATTTCTCAGTAACAGGCTTGGATTTCTTCCTCCTTTTTTTTTTTTTTTTTTAATCTTTTTGAGGTATGGTTTCACTCTAGCTCAGGCTGACCTGGAATTCACTATGTAGTCTCAAGGTTTCCACCTATTTTTTTTGTTTGTTTATTTTTATTTATTTATTTGAGAGGGACAGACAGAGAGAGACAAAGAGGCAGATAGGGAGAGAGAGAATGGGAGCACCAGGGCCTCCAGCCACTACAAGCAACCTCCAGATGTGTGTGCCACCTTGTGCATCTAGTTTATGTGGATCCTGGGGAATCGAGCCTCGAACTGGGGTCCTTAGGCTTCACAGCAAGCACTTAACCACTAAGCCATCTCTCTAGCCCTCCTCCTCCTCTTTTATAAAAATATTTTTAATTCTTATTTTTATTTATTTATTTGAAAGAGAAGGAGAGAATATGGATGTGCCAGGGCCTCTAGTCACTGCAAAAGAACTCCAGATGCATGAGCCACCTTGTGGATCTGGCTTACATGGGTACTAGGGAATAGAACCCGGGTCCTTAAGACAAGTGCCTTAACTGCTAAGCCATCCCACCAGCACCCCCTGCCTTTTTTGGCTTTCAAGGTAGGGTCTCGCTCTAGCCCACACTGTCCTGGAATTCACTATGTAGTGTCAGGGTGGTCTCAAGTTCATGGCGATCCTCCTGCCTCTGCCTCCTGAGCCCTGGGATTAAAGGCATGTGCCACCGCTCCCAGCTCCAGATGTGTTAATTTTTTTAACTGGGAAAATAAAAACTTAGAAATGTCAGAGGCATTCATTCAGGCCTGACCCTGCTGTTTAGCCTGGAAGCTGGCCTAGAGAACTCCAGTTGCTAGTATTCTCTGAGCCAGGGACTTAGCCTGCATAACCCTGGGGCATCATCCAACCTCTGGCTTCAGGGTTCCCACAGCCACCAACCCATACATTGGTGGAGGAGCTCAATGTCACGTGTGAGTGACTGAGTCACTGGGCTGTCCGCGAGTCTACGAGGTTCTCTACAGCTGGCTGTCCTGGGGAAGTGGACTAGTGAACTAGTCCTACCTATAAGGTGGACGTGTCAGTAGTGCCTACAAGCAGCTAGCCTGGGCCTGAAAGCATTCAGCAGATATGGGCTTCATTTGTGAAAAGATCATAGGTGCTATTTTGGGGGTTTTATTTTATTTTATTTACTCTGAGAGAGAGAGGGAGGGGGAGAGAGAGAGAGAATGGGTACACTAGGACCTTCAGCCGCTGTGAACTCATCACACGTGCGCCCCCTCGTGCACATGTGCACCATTGCATGCTTGTCTCATTACATCTGACTTGGTGGGACCTGGAGATTCCAACAGTAGTCCTCAGGCTTTACAGGCAGCACCTTAGCTGCTAAACTGTCTCTCCAGCCCTATTTAGAGGTTTTTAAATATTTAATTAACTTATTTATTTGAGAGAGAGAGAGAGAGGCAGATAGAGAACGGGCGCACCAGAGCCTCTAACCACTGCAAACAAATTCTAGATACATATACCATGTGGCTTTATGTGGGTACCGGGGAATTGAACCCAGCCCCCTAAGCTTTGCAGACAAGTGCCTTAACCACTGAGGCTTCTCTCCAGCCTTCTATTTAGAGTTTTAAAGTCATATGTACACATAACAAAACAAATCAGAAGATAGAAAAACAGTGGTATCCCAAGAAACATGTCTCAAGTTGGGATAAAGAGACTTTTCAGGGGCTGGAGAAATGGTTTAGTGGTTAAGGAGCTTACATACAAAGCCAAAGGACTCAGGTTCAATTCCCCAGGACCCATGTAAGCCAGATGCTCAAGGGGTGTGCACATCTGGAGTTCATTTGCAGTGGCTGGAGGCCCTGGCACACCCATTATCTCCCTCCCTCTCTCTCAAATAAATAAAGAAAAATATTTTTTTTTAAAAAAGAGACTTCATAGTTTGCCCTTTGCTAATGCTAGCGGATGGTTAAATGGCAGGCTATATAAGCTGAATGTGTGGTGTTGCACACCTATAATCTCAGCACTCAGGAGGCTGAAGCAGGAGATCTCTATAAATTCACAACCAGTCTGAGCTACATACTAAGGTCTTGCCTCAAAACATTTTAATTTTTAAAATTTATTTATTTGAGAGAGAAAGAGTGGGAAAGGCTCAAAACATTTTAATTTAAAAATAAGTAAATAGGGCTGGAAAGATTGCTTAGTGGTTAAGGTGCTTGCCTGTGAAGCCTAACAACACATGCTTAACTCTCCATGTCCCACATCGCCAGATGCACAATGATACAAGCATGCAATGTCACACATGCACACAAGGGGGCGCACGCGTCTGCAGTTCATTCACAGCTGCTGAAGGCCCTGGCACACCCACTCTCTCTCTCAAAATAAAAAAAAAAATTAATAATGAGCTGGTTATGGTGGCACATGCCTTTAATCCCAGCACCTGGAAGGCAGAGGTAGGAGGATCACCATGAGTTCAAGGCCACCCTGAGACTACATAGTGAACTGCAGGTCAGCCTGGGCTAGAGCATGATCCTACCTCCGGGGGGGAAAAAAAAAAAAAAAAGAGGAGGAGGAAAAAATAAGTAAATAGCAGATCACTTTGTAGTGTTTCTTTTCTCTTTATTCTTCTTGAGACAGAGTGCTGGTATATTACCCAAGCTGGCCTCAAAATTTTAGGGCAAAATTCTTTTGCCTCAGCCTCCCCAGTTGCTAGGGCTACAGGTGTACAACATCACACTTAGCTCTCTATAGTGTTTCAATGTTTTTTTGTGGCAAGCCCAACAAACTGGACTTTTTTTTTTAATTCTTTTTGTTCATTTTTATTTATTTGAGAGTGACATAGGGAGAAAGAGGCAGATAGAGAGAGAGAGAAAGAGTGAGAATGGGCACGACAGGGCTTCTGGCCACTGCAAATAACTCCAGATGCATGTGCCCCTTTGTGCATCTGGTTAACGTGGGTCCTGGAGAATCGAGCCTTGAACCGGGGTCCTTAGGTTTCACAGGCAAGCACTTAACTGCTAAGCCATCTCTCCAGCCCCAAACTGGCCTTTTTAAAAGCAAGAGACCGAGGGAGAGAGAGAAAAAAAAAAGAGAGAGAGAGAGAAGGGGGGGAATTGGCACATCAAGGCCTCCAGACACTGTGATAGAACTCCAGATGTATGTGCTACCTAGTATGCAGATGTGACCTTGCACAAACGCCTTAACTGCTAAGCCATCTCTCCAGCTTCGTTTTTTTTTCAGGCTGACCTCCAACACACAGCAATACTCCTACCTAAGTCTCCCAGTGCAGACACCATACCCAGCCTGTTTTTTGTTTGTTTTTTTTTTTTTTGCTTGCCTGTGTGTATGTAACATGTTGTGTGCATGTGTGTGGTATACACATATAAATGTGTGTTGCAGCACCCCATGCACTCACCTACAATGGCCAGAACAGAATGTTGGATGTCCTGCTCCATCGCTCTTCCACCCATTCTTTTTTTAGCTGATTATTTTTATTTTATATATTTATTTATTTGAGAGAGAGAGAGAGTGAAACAATGAGCACAGCAGGGCCTTCAGCCACTGTAAACGAACTCCAGACACATGTGCCACCTTGTGCATCTGGCTTACATGGGTCCTGAGGAATCGAACCAAGGTCCTTTGGCTTTGCAGGCAAATGCCTTAACTGCTAAGCCATCTCTCCAGCCCCAACCATTCTGTTTATTTATTTTATTTTTAAAATTATTTATTTATTAGCCAGGTGTGGTGGTGCATGCCTTTAATCCCAGAACTCGGGAGATAGAAGTAGGATTATTGCCATGAGTTCAAGGCCACCCTGAGACTATATAGTAGAGTGAGACCCTACCTCGAAAAATCAAAACAAAACAAAAATTATTTATTTGAGAGAGAGACAGAAATGGAATGAGCATGCCAGGGCCTCCAGCCCCACTGCAAATAAAATCCAGATGCATGCACCACCTTGTGTATCTGGAATACATGGGTCCTTGGGAATTGAACCTGGGTCCTTTGGCTTTGCAGGCAAGTGCCTCAACCACTATGCCGTCCTTATTTTATTTTATTTTTTTGAGGTAGGGTCTCCATTTCACTATGTAGTCTTAGGATGGCCTTGAACTCTCTGCGATCCTCCTACCTCTGCATCCCAAGTGCTGGGATTAAAGGCATGCGCCACCACGCCTGGCTCTTTCACCCATTCTTGTTTGAGTTGGAGTCTCTTAACTAATATTGGAGCTGCTGCTTTTCATGAGTTAGAGTGATTTCCTGGTCTTTGCTCCCCTTTACAGGACTGGGGTTACAGGCACGCATGGCCAAGCCCAGTGGCTATGAGAGTCAAACTTGGTCAGTTTCAGGCCCTCATGTTTGTGCAGAAAGCACACCTAACCCTTTCTCCAGCCCTTGTCTTTCATTTTTTGTCATTCTCATGGGGATCAGATCCAAGGCCTCCTGCATGCTAGGCAAGTACTCTACTACTGAGCGACATTTCCAGCCTCTTTCAGGATCTAACTCTAGAACAAGATGACCTAGAACTCACTTTATAGCACAGGTTGGCCTCAAATTCATGGCAATTCTCCTACCTCAGCCTCTTGAGTGCTGGTATAAAGGTGTGCACCACCATGCCTGGCATGTTTCCATTTTTACAGGAAAATAATACATTAATAATTGCTTTTTGCCAGGCTTGGTAGCACACGCCTTTAATTCCAGTGCTCAGAGGCAAAAGTAGGAGGATCGCTGTGAGTTCAAGGCTACCCTGAGACTACATAGTGATTCCAGGTCAGTCTAGGCTAGAGAGAGACACTGCCTCCAAAAACAAACATAAGTAAATGACGACAACAACAATAATAATTGCTTTGTAATTAAAATCAATAAAATGGTAACTCAAAATGAAATCTTGCCAGGCATAGTGTTGTACAATTGTAATCCCAGCTGGAGGAACCAAAACCAAAAAAAAAATAAAAAAAACCCTTATCAGTAAAATATACTACGTATTAACAAGTAACTGAATATGAATCTGAATATATGCAGCATTCGAGGAAAGGAAACCACCAGGTGTCAGCAGCCCCAAGGATCCTGTCCTCTCCCTTAAACCCTGGGCTCCATTTAGCAGACCATGGTGGCGCTGTCCGCGAGGGCGCTGTCCACGGTGCTGACCTTCTCTGACATCTGCTTTCCACTCTGAGAACAATAGGTGACAGGAAGCCAAGGCCAAGTTGGACGGTACAGCCTCCTCAGCAGGGCCAGGAACCACAAGTACTTAGCTCCTTAGGGCCCCCAGTGCCTTCCCGGCTAGGTCCCCTGGAGTGGAGGGGGTGTGGTAGGGATCACCCTCTCCCATTGGCTATCAATCAGGCTCCACCCCTCCAGAGGCCCCACCCAACAGCCTAGGGAAAGGGACTCCTGGTATAGACAAAGACCACACAAAGATACTTTCCAGAGGGCTCCTGGACTGTCCTATCCCTGGATGGGAGAATGGGTCCACAGCTCCTAACCCCAGCAAAGTAAGGAGAGTGGGTGGCCTAGTTACGTGGTTTTTTTTTTTTTGTTTTGTTTTGTTTTGTGGGCGTGAGTCACCGCCCATCCTGACATGTCTGCACAGACCTAAACTAAAATTTCTGCCTTGCCCCAACCCGTGGTATGCTCCAAAGCAAGTGACTCAACTTGCTGGAGCTTCACTTTTCTCAGCCTAGGGGGAGGGTGAACCCCATCTCATGGCCTTTGAGAGGCGAAGAGAGGCACCAGGCCTGGTGACTTAACACTCACAGGTAGTGACAAACTCATGAATCGTTAATGCATCCCAAGTGTTTGCTCTTGCCCTCAGACTTCTCTTTCTACCGCACCCCAACCCAGGCACCTCACTAGAGCCAGTGGCCCTTTGTGCTAAGACGGACACCACCCAAGGACCCACAAGCAAGAAAACAGTCCTCACTGCCCATCCATCGCTTGCTACTGTAGGGCAGCTCTCACCAGGACCCACATGTGGTCTGGAGCAGATGTTGAGAAGGTGAATCCCTCACAGGCCCTGGCCCCTCAGTCTGGTCTCTGGAAACCTTCTAGAACAGGGAGGTGTTGTGGGAGGAGGGGCTGTGGAAAAGTAAGACACTAGTCCCCAAGAAAATTCTCCCCTCTTGCTTGTATTGTTTAAAAGGATCAAATAATAAATTTTAAAACATGCATGAATTAAGAAAAATGTCCCTGGAAAAATAAGAAGTAATGGGCATGCCTTTAATCCCAGCACTTGGAAGGCAGAAGTAGGAGGATTGCCATGAGTTCAAGGCCACCCTGAGACTATATAGTGAATTCCAGGTCAGCCTAGGCTACAGTGAAACCCTACCTTGAAACAAAACAAAACAAAGCAAAAGGCTTTGAGTTTGACAGGAGCCCCTATGGGTTCACAGAGCTGGGCCAGACTCAACATGGGAGGGTCACCTCAAGGCTGCCAACCCTCCCTCCCCCACTCACCCCTGACACTTAGGAGCAGATGTTCAGGGCAAGCCTGGCCCCAGTGACCACATTAATGAGAACTCAGCCCCTCCCTTCAGGCCAGGGCAGCTGTCAGCGATTGCCCCAGGAGTCCTGATTTGATCTGAGACTCTTGCCCCAGGCTGCCTCTCCCCCTCCCATCCTTTCCTAGATCAGGAGCAGCTGTCTCCTCCGTGATTAGGAGTCTCCCTGGCACTGCCCACCCCACCACCACCAAAGACACCTCCGCCCTACAGCCAAACTTGCAATTTACATGTCAGCCACGTGGTTGCCCCAGCCCATGGTAATTAGCTTTTTGTTCCAGCCTGGTCTCCATGGTAACATCCTCCAGAGGCTGCCTTCGCCTGGCCCCTCCCCTCCAGGACCTGTCTCTCCCACCTCCTTCTTTAGGAACCAGCTCCCCACCACCACTGATCTGGGTCTTGGCCTCAGAACTGACAAAGCTAGGCCACCCCGTTTGTTGAGAGGGAAGACCCTTCAAGTAGTAGCACACCCCCCCCATTCAGCCCAACCTGCAGGTTGGGCATTGGCGGAGGACCCAAGTGGGCTGCTGCCTCAGTCTTCCCCTTGCTGTGACCTTGGACAAGGAGCAGCCTTCTAGGGCGTGGGCACAGAACAGCTACCTCCTGAGTCAGGGAAGGGATGTAGAGTCATTGCACCAACACCTTTTCCTGCCCAAGCCCCAACAACTGGAGGTGGGCTAACAATGGAGGGAAAGTGGAGCAGAGACGCAGCTCTCCACCGCATCCCTACAAACCGGCTTTGTTCCGAGTCCAGTTCTGAGTGGGAAGCCCTGAGAGGGCCCATCCAGGATTGAGGGCTTTGCCCAGGCAGGGCTGAGCTGAGGGGACAGACCAGTCCTGGACCAAGGTCACCCTAGTCCAGGCCCAACCCCTCCAACAAAGGAACAGGGTGGGGCTGGAAGCAGAGGGTGATCTGAGCAAGGATGGGGGAGTGAGGGCTCACTGGCCCCTTGGAAGGACCATTCTGGTTCTCCAGTGGGGGTTTGGACAGAGGGAGTCATTATGGGTTTAGGGGAGAGCCCCACCCAAAGATGCCCGCCACACCCATTTCACATCAGACTAAGTGGCGGTCCCAAAGACGGCCACGCCTGGACGGCGCCCCCACTCCACCCCGCACCTGCTGGCACCCCGGGGGCGGGCGCAAAATGAATGGAGCCGGGTCAGCGGGGCTGCATCCCGATGGCCAGGGGCAACCTGGCACGGAGCAGAATGACGGGTGTGGGGGAAGCAAGGTGGGAGACCCCAGGGGTCCCAGTCTCCCGCTTCGGGGCTGGGCTCCTTCCTTTGTTCGGCCGGCGACAGCGGGGGCTCGGGGTGCAGCTTCCCTTTTCCTCTCCGGGTCCAGCACCCGTGGGGACGAGGGACACGGAACGCGGGGCGGCGCGACCTCACCTTGGCCCCGATCTGGTTGCCACACTGGCCGGCCTGGATGTGTACGATCTCCCTCATGCTGGCTGCGAGCTGCGGCTGGAGCGCGGGGCGGAAGGCGGGCTGCGGAGACTCGGCGGCCCCCGCCCGGCCCTCTTATAGCGGCGGCCCCGCCCCGCCGGCTGACGTCATCGAGGCGGGCCAATCGCGAGGCGCCGCCGCAGAATGCGGCAGGCTCTGCAGCATCAGCACCGGGCATCGCGCTCCGCCTGCACAATGCGGTGCCCGCCCGGCCGCGCCTTCGGAGGAGGGGCCGCCGTGGGGCCTTGGGCTCCCGGGACAATAGAGCCCCGGCCTTCGGTGCTCCACCCCAGCAGCTGCCCTCGCAGTTCCGCCCCAGCCCCACCCTGTGGCTTTGTGAGGGTCTTTCTTCCTCACCGGTCGTTTAGGGACCAAACCCCATCTTCTCGGTCTGGTGGGTAGACAAGGTACTCTTGAGGTTTTCTCGAGTCCCTACGGGTGGGCAAAGCAGGAAAAACATGGATCCGCCCTAAGCCCGTTGTGCAGGTTTGGGAAACGCCATCATAGCGATGGGTTATGTTTTCAACTGAGGTCTGCAGCGTGGAGGTGGGGGACACCTGACCTCTGCTCCCCAAGGGGCTGCCTTGAGGGTACTGCTCCTCACAAGCATGCACAGCATGTGGCCCCTGCTCCACGAGTATCTGCGTCAGGAATTGTCATAAGGACACAAAAGCCAGGCAATGGACCGGCCAGGGTGGGTGGAGGATGGTGGCGGGGCAGGGTTTTCTGTCTGATCCATTCCCTGATGTCACGGGTACCCTTGGATTCTGGTACAAGTGAGGGTGAGGAGGGACCCTGGAGCCAGCTGGAACGACCTAGGTCGGGTGACTGTGTGTGGAGGGGGTGGTCTTGGGAGGAAGAGTCAGATGATGGTGAGAACACGCAGTGTGTGCGTTATACAATGCATGCATACACCACGGATTTATGCAGTAGCACCTTATAAGGACCTTTATGATAATTCCATGGTAGAAATCTTTCTAGAAGAGTCTGAGACAGCACCACCTTTCATGAACGGGTCCACAAACAAGACTCATTTCACAAGAGCAGCTGAGGACAAGTTGCAGGTACCTGTGTACACGCTGCACAGGCGTGTGCTGTGTGGAGTGGCCGTGCATGATCCTCTCGTCTCAGGAAAAGCTTCCCAATTTGGGGAGTTTAGAGATGGGTCTTTTGTTCTGAAGAGTCGCCCCTCCCCCACAGTGTGTCCGTGATGTGGCTTTCTGTGGTTGGTTTCCAGCTGGCCCTGTGCAAGGAGCCCTGGCTAAGCATCTGGCTCTGCCTCCTTGTCTGCATAGGAGGAGATGCTTGGAAACATCCAGAGGCCTGAACTGCTGTCAGTGCCAGGCTGCTCCCCCTCTCCCTCCCCCTGCCCCGCCTGTGTCCCCAGAGAGTTCTGGTGCCAGGATGAAGGCTGACTCACAGTCCTGTCTCCCAGCAAAGGCTGACTCTGCCGGGAATCAGCTCCCAGTCTCAGGCCAGCAGTCAGGGCTAAGGATTGGCCAAGGGCTGCTTCCCAGACTCAGCTACAATTGAGGCCACTCCAAAAGAGGATAGCTGAATTCTCAGCATCTGTGGAGAGTCCAAAGTGGCCTATGCAGCACAAAGCCCATGTGGCAACAGAGGGAGGGCCCAGCCACTCCGCAGTAGCAAGCAGTGTCGTTCACCTCACCCTAGGTACCACTTCCCTGGAACATGGACTTGAACCCTGCTTAGCCCCACAGCACCCTCCTCCATCCTTAGAGACCAGGTCCTGATACTTCCCAGGACTGGCAGAGAGCACTGATACCCACGTTCAATAGGACACACCCCAGTCCCTGGCCCACCCTGCATCATGGGCCTTTAAGGGCAACTTGGGGAAGATGAGGATGATGGATCCATCCACTGTGTGCCATAGCTGAAGGAGCTGAGGGGATGAGGTCAAGAAATGGACAAGCCCTGGCAAAGGTCACTCAAGGGGCTGGGGCTCTGTGGCCCTGTTGCAGTGTGTGGTTGGGCTGAAGTCAGCCTGGACAGTATCAGAGACCTGTCATCATGGAGGTGACTGAAGACTTCTGAGCCTACTGCCTCATGCCCTGTGCTAGTCTGTATCTACAGAGGAGCTGAGAGGGTCCAATCAGGTCATTCAGGATCTCTCGGGGGCTGTGGTTTCTGTGACTCCCTTGTCCCCGAATCACTCTGATCTCTGCTCTCCCCTCATCCAGAATTCAAGCAACTCCTGCAAGAATCCAGGGCGGACGGTGGTGAGGCCACATCTAAGCTCGGCATTACAGTTGCTTCCTGGCCTTAAGCCTCAGGCTCTGGTCACTGGTTCTCACCAACAGCCTCTGCTGAAGCCAGAATAGGCACTCAGTGGAGCAGGCTGTCCAGTCAATGTGGCAAGTAGTTGGGTACCCACCTCCAGGGTTTCCCATGAGCCTTAGAACTGGTCCTCTAGGCATCAACCCTACTCCCCGTTGTGCACATTGGATACATCCCTTGTGCAAGATGCCCATCCAGCAATTCTGGTCCCTTGAATGATGCAGGGAGCTCACTTCCAGACATAGTCTGCTACTGATCTTTGTGATCTTTCTGGTTACAAAATCTTTCTCCCAAAGCCTTCACCTGAGCAACACTCCTTTGTGGCTCTTGTTCTTTTTAAAAAGTATTTTATTTTTTATTTGACAGACAGAGGCAGATAGAGAGAATAGGTACACCAGGGCCTCCTCCAGCCACTGCAAATGAACTCCAGATGCATGCACCACCTTGTGCATCAGGTTTTACGTGGGTACTGAGGGATCGAACCTGGGTCCTTTGGCTTTGCAGGTAAGTGCCTTACCCTCTTCTTGTCTCAGCAGTTGAGGCCCAGCCCTAAATATGGACAGAAAGATCTGGGTTAAGGTGGGGAATGCCTAGACAGTGGGTAGAGGTAGAGCTCTCCAGGAGAAAGATAGTCTCTTCAGGAGCCTGTGGTCTACCCACACTGCCTGAGGCTCGACCCTGCCTCAGCCTCTTCAAGTCCCCATAGCTGCCTTGGATGGAGTCACACTTACCCCTCTCCCAGGCAGTCTGTGTCCCCAGCTTACAATTCATCTAGTTCATCCTTGGGCAAATGGGGGCCAAGAAGGGGAGGGACTCTGTTTATGAATATCACCATCTCCCTCTGCCCAGCACCTTTACCATGAGATCAAACGTCGCCCTCCCTTCTCACCAGGAGCACAGCAGCACCTCCCTGAGCGTTGTGCGGAGCTCCTGGCTGCGGAAGGCGTAGATGAGGGGGTCGATGATGGAGCTGAAGATGATCAAGGTGAGGAAGAGGTTGAAGTTCTTGAAGATGCAGCTGCAGGTGGGGTGCTTGGGGCACAGGATGATGAGTGTAAGGTGTAGAAAGAAGGGGCCCCAACACAGGAGGAAAATGCCCAGCAGGATAGTGAGGGTGATGGCCCCCTTGAGGCAGAAGCCCTGGCGAGTAGGGCGCTGCCTCTGAAACCGGGCAATGTCCCGGGCGTGCTGACTAGCCCGCATGAGCATATGGGCGTACAGAACTGCCATGAGCACCAGCAGGGCTAGGAAGAAGGTGACGAGGCAGAGCAGAACCACTGTGTGGTTGTAGTAGGCGATGCAGAGGGTGCTGGAGGAGATGCTGGCCACCCAGATGGCAGCGACGGCCCATCGTGCCCGGGGCAGCGTCACAATGCTGTGATAACGCAAAGCGTAGAAGATGGAGATGTAGCGGTCCACAGCAATGGCTCCAAGAAAGCAGAGACTGGACACCATGGAGCTGCAGATAAGCACGTCGATTACATTGTCCAGCTGCTGCGCCACGGCAGCCCTGGTCACCAAGGCCCCCGCCTGTAGTAGCAGGATGATGGTGGTCTCCAACACAATGCTTGTGCTCACCAGCAAGTCCGACAGGGCCAGGCAGCAGATGAAGCAGTACATTGGCGAATGCAGGTTGCGGTTCTTGGCAATGGCAACCACCACCAGCACGTTCTCCACCATGCTCACCAGCCCCAGGCTGAAGAAGAGGCCATCTGGTATGAACACCTGCAGGCACCAGGGTCCTGTCTGGTTACTGGCCAATGTGAGGTTGGAAGTAGCCATAAGGGTGGAGTTGAGCAAATCCAGCAGCAGGCTCTTCTGGAGCCCATGTGTGGACATAGTCCCTTCCAGCAACTGGTGTGAGCCTCCAGGCGTTCTTCTCAGCTCACAGTGCCATCAGGAGGGTTCTAGTGTCCCACACACTTGTCTCCTTCCATCTGGGTACCCCCAGATTTACCCTCACGCTTACCCTCTCTGTGGCTGGACAGACAGGTCGGCCCAGGTGCAACCCAGGCAGAGTCTAGACACTTCCTGGCTAGGACCCTGAGTTACTGCCAGTGTGAAGGAGCCTGGCCCTCTGCTGCTCTCCCTGACTCCTCCCTGGAAGCACATCAGGTCAGGACATTTCTAAGCCTCTAGCCTCCTCCCAGCTTCTCAGTCACCTGCCTCTGATAACTGTGCCTGGCCTCCTGCCTCCCTAGGCTGGGCTGAGCTGAGCTGAGATCCCAGGAAGAATGGAGCCTTTCTCTATATCTTTAAAGTTGTTCACAGAGCCCCTCCTCCTCCTGAGGGTGGCCACATGATGGGCAGATGTCTGGGATGTGAGACATCTGGGCGCCCTCACCACCTTGGGCTGCCACCAGGGGGCTCAAGCAGCACTGGGCGGCTGAGGGAGTCAGCTCCATGTAGAGCACCATGTCTCCCCCTTTTTGTTCAAAGTCCCTGCAGAGTGTCTGGACCTCCCCTCCAAATGCCCAAGCCTTGCTAGGACTTGTCCTGTGCAATCCCACCTGCAAAACCCATCCAGTCCCATCTTAAAACATCTACCCCCTCCCACCAACCCATCTTAAAATAGCTTTTTTTCAGAGCTGTCCTTACCTCCTTCCCCTCCCATATGCCTGCATCAGGCTCAGTTACGGACAAAGAACACCCATCCCTTACCCTCAGCACCCCAAAAGTGGTAGCATTTTCTTCCTTTTTTCTGTTTTTGGTTTTTCATGGCAGGGTCTCGCTCTAGCCCAGGCTGACCTGGAATTCACTATGTAGTGTCAGGGTGGCCTCAAACTCACAGCAATCCTCCTACCTTCCAAGTACTGGGATTAAAGGCATGGGTCACCATGTCCGGCTTTGTTTTTTTTTTTTTTTTTTTTCCTGAAGCAGGGTCTCATTATGGCCCAGATTGGGCCTCAAACTCACAGCAATCCTCCTACCTCAGCTTCCTAAGGCCTACACTATCACACCTAGCTTCAACTTCAAGACCAAGAACTTTCAAACATTACCAAAAAAAAAAAAATCTCAGAAACACCAGGTATCGTGGCACATGCCTTTAATCCCAGCACTTGGGAGGCAGAGGTAGGAGGATCACTATGAGTTCAAGGCCACCCTGAGAATACATAATGAATTCCAAAAGCAAGACCCTACCTTGGAAAAAAAAAATCCCAGGAACAGTGGGCAATGCTGGACAAGGCCCTAGATAGCTTTGCCTAATAACCTCATGGTACCTTGTGAGGTACATGGCTGCTCTGGCCCGTGCCCCTCATGGACTAAGGCTTACTGGTGCCTGTGGATAGCAACCCCCACTTAGCTGCAGTTGTGGGTGGAGGGTTATAATTTTCTGGAAGCTGACTGTCCCAAGGGCATCCTGGTGCCATCCACTAGTTACCTTTCAGTCACATTGCCTCTTGTGCACCCTCACAGGGGGCCCTCAGGGTGCAGCTGCCTGCCATTCCCTGGCAGTGCCCCATTTCCGCTGTAGAGCACATGCCAGCCCTAGAGCAAAGAACCACATCAGGGCAGACCTCTGTCTCCAGCCTCAGAGGGCCAGTGATTCTGTGTGTGACCGTTCTGTGGTCAGGACAATGAGGAGGAGTGCTGGCCTCTGTTAGGCTTGCCCTAGAGCGCCCAGTGCTTTCTCATGGAAAATAAGAAAGGATGTTTCTTCCCGTATGCAGGTTCAGAAGACAGGGTGGAGAAAGACTTGTATCAGTGGTGGAGTTGGAGGTAAGAGGTAGGAGCTAGCTGGAGCGTTATAGTTTGAAAGCATTTATTGGTAAATACTACTGTTAAAATCCTTTCTCAGGGCTGAAGAGATGGCTCAGCAGCTAAAGATGCTTGTTTGCAAAGGTTGGTGGCCCAGAGTGAAATTCCCCAGTACCCAAATGCAAAAATAAATAAGAAAACATAAAGCCAGATGCAAAAGTGGCACATGCATCTGGAGTTTGTTTGCAGTGGCAGGAGGCCCTGGCATGCACATTCTCTCTCTCTCTCTGCTTGCATGTAAATAAATACAGTATTTTTTTAAAAAGATCCATTCTCTCTCACCCACCCTGGCAACCTCTGGCTACCAGGTGCGCTAGCAAATGTTAGCTAGTTCTTCCATATTGCAACTTACAGACCTTTTTTTTCCACCTATAGAAACCTGAAGTATAACATACATAAAGTGCACACATGGTAAATATGAGAGTGACACACTCTGAGCTGAACATAACCTGAACTACTTTCTCAGATCAATAAATAAAACAGGGCTGGGGAAATGGCTCCATGGATTTAAAAAAATGACTGGGCATGGTGACACATGCCTTTGATCCCTGCACTGAGGAGGTTGAAGTAGGAGGATCACCATGAGTTTAAGGCCAGCCTGGTTACAAAGTGAGTTTCAGAATGGCCTGGGCTAGCATGAGCCTCTACCTTGAAAAAAATAAATAAAACCATCTGGGCATGGACGCTGAAGGGATATCTCAGCGGTTAAAAGCACTTGATTGCAAAGCCTGATGGCCCAGTTTTTTTTTTTTTTTTGAGGTAGGGTCTCATTCTAGCCCAGGCTGACCTGGAATTCACTCTGTAGTCCTAGACTGGCCTTGAACTCACAACGATCCTCCTAACTCTGCCTCCCAAGTGCTAGGATTAAAGGTGTGTGCCACCATGTCCAGCTAAAATACTTTTCTTTTGGTTTGTCAAGGTAGGGTCTCACTCTCTAGTCCAGGCTAACTTGGAATTCACTGTAAGTCTCAGTGTGGCTTCAAATTCACAGCAACCTACCTACCTCTGCCTCCCAAGTACTGGGACTAAAGGCATGTGCCACCACACCTTGTGATGGCCCAGGTTCTTTCTATTCCACAGTGCCCACAAAAAGCTAGATGCACAAAGTGGTCCATGTGTCTGGAATTTGTTTACAGTGGCAGGAGACTCTGGATACTCTCTCTTTTTTTTCTGTCTCAAATAAATATAAAGAGATTTTTTTGTTTTGTTTTGTTTTAAAAAGCTGGGTATGGCCAGGCGTGGTGGTGCACACCTTTAATCTTGGCACTCAGGAGGCAGAGGTAGGATTGCTGCGTGTTTGTTTGAGGCCAACCTGGGACTACACAGTGAACGCTAGGTCAGCCTGAGCTAGAGTAAGACCCTACCTCAAAAAAAAAATAAGTTGTCATTTTATCTGGGCGTGGTGGCACATACCTCTAGTCCCAACACTTGGGAGGCAGAGGTAGGAGGATTCCTGTGAGTTCAAGACCACCCTGAGACTACCGAATGAATTCCAGGTCAGCCTGGGCTAGAGTGAGACCCTACCTCAAAAAACAAACAAAAAACAAATTGTAGGGCTGGAGGAATGGTTTAGTGATTAAGGCACTTGCCTGCAGAGCCAACGGATCCAGGTTTGATTCTTCAGGACCCACGTAAGTCAGATGCACAAGGTGACTTATGTATTTGTAGTTGTTTACAGTAGCTGGAGGCCCTGGCATGCCCATTCTCGCTCATAAATAAATGAAAAAATAACGATTGTGTTATTTTGAGCTAGAGAGATGGCTTAGCAGTTAAGGCGCTTATCTGTGGGGCTTAAGGACCCAGGTTCGATTCCCCACGACCCACGTAAGCCAGATGCACATGGTGGTGCATGTGTCTGAAGTTCATTTGCAGTGGCTAGAGGCCCTGGCATGTTCATACTCTCTCTCACATAATGAAAACAGAGCTGGACATGGTGGCATGTGCCTATAATTCCAGCGCTGGGGAAGCAGAGATGGGGGATGGATCCCTGGGGCTTGCTAGCTAGCCTAGCCAAACTGGTGAATTCTGGGTTTTGTGAGAGATCCTGTTACAAAACAAAGGTGGAGAGGGCTGGAGAGATGGATTAGTGGTTAAGCACTTGCCTGTGAAGCCTAAGGACCCCAGTTCAAGGCTTGATTCCCCAGGACCCACATAAGACAGATGCACAAGGTGGTGTGTGCATCTGGAGTTTGTTTGCAGTGGCTGGAGGCCCTGGAGTGCCCATTCTCTCTGCCTTTTTCTCTCTCTGTGTCTGTCGCTCTCAAATAAATAACAATAAACAAAAAAATTAAAAAAATAATGGTGGAGAGAAACTGAGGAAGATACCCTACATTGATCTCTGTTACCCACCCACCCCCACACCTTCAGAGAAGTAAAATACAATTTGCAAGAAGGTCCCTTCCAGGCACCAGTGCTACACTTTTGGCCTAACATCATCCATTCATTACCTTGGCATATCTTGGAACATTATATAAATGGAATCTTCAATTTGTAAGTTTTTTTTCCTTTGGTTTTTCGAGATAGGGTCTCGCTATGGCCCAGGCTGACTTGGAATTCACTATGTAGTCTCAGGGTGGTCTCCAACTCATGGCAGTCCTCCTACTACCTTTGGCTCCCATGTGCTGGAATTAAAGCCATGCACCACCATACCTGGCCAGTTTGTACTTTGAGAGAGAGAAAGAGGGAGAGAAAGAGGGAAAGAGAGGAGAGAATGGGCACACCAGGGCCTCTAGCCACAGCAAACGAACTCCAGACACATGCACTATCTTGTGCATCTGGCTTACGTGGGTTCTGGGGAATTGAACCTGGGTCCTTTAGCTTTGCAGGTAAGTGCCTTATTTGCTAAGCCATCTCTGAAGTCCCAGTTTGTACTTTTTAAAACATTTTATTTATTTGAGAGAGAGGTAGACAGAATGGGCACGCCAGGGTTTCTAACCACTGCAAATAAACTCCAGATGCATGTGCCACCTTGAGCATCTGGCTTTACATGGGTACTGGGGGATCAAACTGGGGTCCTTAGGCTTTGCAGGCAAGTGATTTAACAGCTGAACCATCTCTCCAGGCCCCCAGCTTGTATTTTTGCTTACATTAAGACTTGTCCTTGTTATTCAGGTAATTAAAACCAGACATGGTGGTGCAAGCTTTTAATCCCAGCACCTTGAGAGTCAGAGGTAGGAGGATCACCATGAGTTCTAGGCCATCCCGATACTACAGTAAATTCCAGGTCAGCTTGGGCTAGAGGGAGAACCTACCTTGGGAAAAAAAAAAAAAAAATGAAATCCCCAGGTTGTGTTCTGTTGGTTATGTGAATGATTCACACTGGATATTCAGGCAGCTTCTGGCCAATCACAATCACAATCAGTGGTGCTGGTAGGTCCTGGTGTCTGTTTTCTGAGGGACACAAGCATAAATGAACAAGATGTGTATTTCCAGTGTTAGTAGATTTGGTCAAACCATTTTCCAAATTGAGCCTGTTCCTTTGCAAATGTTAATGCCATCAGGTATCTTTTTTTCTTGAGGGGAAGGGGAGGGTTTCAATCTAGTCCAGGCTGACCTGGAATTCACTATGTAGTCTCAGGGTGGCCTTGAACTCTGCACAATCCTCCTCCTACTTCTGCCTCCCGAGTGCTGGGATTAAAGGCGTGCACCACCACGGCCGGCTTCCATCAGGTATTTTATTACTGATGTGGAGATGAGGAAGCCCAGATGCCTTGACTGCCCCAAGTCTCCACAGAAGCATGATGGAGGCACAGTCCACATTGCCATTCTCAGATCCCAGTCGCTTGCCTTCTGGCTGAGAAGTGTCCTAGGTCTGATGGGAGTAGGGCAGAGCCATGGTTGGCAAGGCACAAGGGTTTGCATGGTGGTTCCTTAAAGCTATGAGGTGCCCAGGGATCCTGCAACAGAAGGCACCTTTCGCCTCTGGGGCATGAGTGAGCAAGCAGCCCCCTGCGCCCCAGCTTCCTGTGCTGTCTCAGTTTAGAGATGTTGCTATTTCCAGCTCCATAATGAGGCCTTTGAGATGGTCACAGCTCACCCCTCCTCCCCCCATACAGCCTGACTTCAAAGGACATGAGAATTAAGCAGCCTCTGGCAGAGGCAGCCACATCCTTCCTGGCAAACCCCTGCTGGGCGTTGGGAGTGGGGTGATCCTGCCTTGGGACTCCTCAGCCTAGATCCCACTGGTCATACCTGTTGTCAGCTTCATGGGAAGGAAACAAGTAGAGCTGAGCTGCAAAAGCCAGCTTTTGCTGGGCCGTGACCAAGACGACAACAGGCAAGGTCAGCCTTTGGGGTTATCTGGGTTGGATGGAGCTGGGTACCCTAAGACCGATGACACTTATATTTTGTTTCCCTCAGTATGCCTGAGAAAAGCGCATGACAAATGGCACATTGGGGTGACCACAAATTCAGTGGGGAACACGAGTGTACACTGCCCCTCCCTGGGTCAGTGGCACCATTTTTTGCTCTAGTGAGCATGTCCAGAAGAGCAGGGTAGCTGCCCAGCAGTCGGCAGCACTCCTGCTCCGTGAGCAGACCCACAGGGAGTCACCACTCCCTCAGAAGGGGTCCTTGGGCAATATACATCTGCCCCTTTTGGTTCCCACCACGGAGAACAGTATTTCTCAGGAAGGTCAGATGACCATGTTTTGCAACCATGTGGCTTTGAAGGTGACATTGATCCGTGGAAGGGATTTTGTAGCATTTGAGGGTAGGGCCTAGAGATTCCCTGCAGGGCCATAGCCTCAGTTAAGGAGTCGTTCTGTGGAAGTTTGGCATCTCCAAATTCCAAGAGAAGCATGAACAATCAATGCGGTGCTCATGAGGTTTCAGATGGGAACAGAGATTCCACTGGGAACTTTCAAGAACCATAGGTGGTTTCTTCTGAACTTGCCCCATCTGGAAGGCAGCAGACAGGTTTCTCCCATGTGCCCATTCTTATGTGAAAGTGCTCTGCTGACCAGCAGCCCTGTTCATGAGCACACACGAGCCTTTCACTAGAGAAGGGGGAGCACAGACACCTTGAAGTTGTCCTCTGACCCCCATACACTTGCCCTCCCCACGCAATTTAAAAATTTTTTTTATTTATTTGAAAGAGGGAGAGACAGAGAAGGGAGAGAGAAAGAAAATGGCCATTTCAGGGCCTCCAGGTGCATATGCCCCCTTGTGCATCTGGCTTACGTAGGTTCTGGGAAGTCAAACCTGGGTCCTGTGGCTTTGCAGGCAAGCGCCTTAACCACTAAGCCATCTCTCCAGCCCCCAAATAATTTTTATTTATTTATTTTAGCTTTTTGAGGCATGTTTTCACTGTAGCTCAGGCTGACCTAGAATTCACTATGTAGTCTCAGGCTGAACTCAATGTCATGGTGATCCTCCTACCTCTGTCTCCCAAGTGCTGGGATTAAAGATGTGCACCACCACGCCCTGTCTCCCCAAGAATTTTTTTTTGGTTTTTCAAGGTAGAGTCTCACTCTGGTCCAGGCTGACCTGGAATTCACTATGTAATCTCAGGGTGGCCTTGAACTCATGGCGATCTGCCTACCTCTGTCTTCTGAGTGCTGGGATTAAAGGCATGTGCCACCATGCCCAGCTCCCCCAAGTATTTATTTTCAAATTTTTATTAACAACTTCCACGATTATAAAAAGTATCCCATGGTAATACCTTCCCTCCCCCCAATTTTTTAAAAATATTTTATTTAAGCTGGGTGTGGTGATGTTTAATCCCAGCCCTCGGGAGGCAGGGGCAGGACTGTCATGAGTTCAAGGCCACTCTGAGACTATATAGTGAATTCCAGGTCAGCTTGGGCTAGAACAAGACCCAACCTCAAAAAAAAAAAAAAAAAAAAAAAAAGCCGGGGGTGGTGGTGCATACCTTTAATCCTAGCACTTGGGAGGCAGAGGTTAAGAGGATTGCTGAGTTCGAGGCCACCCTGACACTACAGAGTGACTTCCAGGTCAGCCTGAGCTAGAGTGAGACCTAACTTTGAAAAAACAAAAAATAAAATTTATTTATTTGAGAAAGAGGCAGATAAGAGACAATGGGCACTCAAGGGACTCTAGCTACTGCAAATGTGAACTCCAGACGTATGCACCACCTTGGCGTTACATGGGTACTGAAGAATCAAAACCCAGGTCCTAAGGCTTTGCAAGTGCCTTAATCGCTGAGCCATTTTTCCAGCCCCCAAATAGTTCTGTTTTTTTAAACCTCTTTCTGAGGTTGAGGATCCTGGAAGGAGCAAACACCCTATCACCTCCAGCCTGGGTGGCAGACTAGGACTCTTAGATGACCTGGGAGTGAACTGGTAGTCTTTACTCACCACCACTAGAAACACGCTCCACTGCACATTGCTTAGACTTGCACAGCACCACTAAGTGGATGACTTGACTCTCAGGCAGCGGGCCTGGCGCTGGGAAGTTTCCGTAAGGCCGAGGGCAGCCTCTGTGCTTCATTAACCCTAGAACACTGGCTCTCCACTCTCGAGCTGTCTCCTGGTCATAGGACGGCGGTTGCAGGGGTCACCTCTGCATCTGAATGGGCTTGCCGCTGCTGGAACAGGCAGGGTCCCGGGCTCTCCCAACAGATTTTTCCCTCCTGGCTGAAACTCGACATGGGCTACTCCAGCCATGGAGGTTGGGGTAGACACTGAACTGGAACCATCCCAATGGTGCTATTCCCCGGGGCTGGGTGAAGATCTCCCACCAAACCCAGGGGTTGATGAGGGGTGGCACAACTGCCAGGGACCTCAGGCCTGCCTTCCTGCTGAACCACAAGCCAAGCAGCAACACCGATGTCCAAACTGCACAGCCCAGTTCATGCTGGAGGGAGGAATGGCAACACCAAGTCCTGTGACATGTGATCTCACCACAGCCCAAGGCACATTCTTCTGGCATAGCTAGGACTGTCTTAGACCTTTGTACAGAAGACCGGCCAGAGCTGGGCTGTAACATTTAGACCGACTTCAAATGAGTACATGTCAGTCCTCAGTGTCCTGCTCAGGGAACAGTGCTCCAGGCTTCTGCTCAGCTATTCTGGTGCCCCCCAATCGGATGCCCTAGTACCACCAAGGCCACACCATGGTGGGGGATGAAACAGCACCTGTGCTCCTAGAAGACAATCACTTGACCAGGTTTTTGGCAGGACTTTACTAGCCATGGGGCCAAGCCTACCATGGATGGATCCTGAAGTCTGTGGTGATGCCTCCTTCAGGTCCTGTCTGCTGTCTCTCTGGGCTGTCCAGGACAGACACCTGACAACACACATAACCTCAATAGCCTGGATCCTTATTAGAAGCATGCAGCTTTCTGAGTCATGGGCCTCTGGTCTTCCCAGACTGCAACTTCTGTCCCTCTCTGGGCTGGAGTTCTTGGTCAGAGCTTCCTTTTCATTTTAAATGTCTTTAAAAAAATTAAAGATGGCTCAATAGTTTAAAGGTGCTTTTTCAAAGCCTTCTGGCCTAAGTTTGATTCTCCAGTACCCATGTAAAAGCTAGATGTGTGAAGTGGTGCATTCATCTGGAGTTCGTAGCAGTAAGAAGCCTTGGTGTGCCCATATTCTCTCTTTGTTCACAATAAAAATTTCTGGTGGGCATGGTGGTGCACACCTTTAATCCCAATACTTGGGAGGCAGAGGTAGGAGGATTGCTGTGAGTTTGAGGCCACCCTAAGAATTCCAGGTCAGCCTGAGCTCGAGTGAAATCCGACCTCAAAAACTTTTTTTGTGGGGGGGTGTTTGAGGTAGAGTCTCACTCTAGCCTAGGCAGACCTGGTATTCAGTAGTTCCAGGTTGGCCTTGAACTCAGAGATCCTCTTACTTCTGTCTCCTGAGTGCTAAGATTAAAGGTGTGCACCACCCATGCCCAGCAATAAAAGTATTTTTAAAGTTTTTTTTTGTAATTTTTGAATTTATTATTATGTGAGAGAGAGAGACAGAGAGAGAGACAGAGAGAGAGAGAGAGAGAGAGAGAGAGAGAGAGAGGGAGAGAGAGAGGGAGGGAGGGAGAGAATGGGCGCACCAGGGCCTCCAGCCACTGCAAACAAATTCCAGATGCATGTACCCCCTTGTGTATCTGGCTTATGCGGGTCCTGGGAATCGAACTGGGATCCTTTGGCTTTGTAGGCAAACCATTAAGCCATCTCTCCAGCCCAATAAAAATATTTTTTAAATCTTAAATTTTTTTTATTTATTTGTATGTGTATGTGTGTACAGGGCTCCTGCCACTGCAGACAAACACCAGATGCTTGAGCCATATTTTGCACCCTGGCAGGCATTGCAAGCATCTTTTAACAGCTGAGCCATCTCCCCAGCCCCACCCTTTTTTTGTTTTTGTTTTTTCGAGGTAGGGTTTCATTCTAGTCCAAGCTGACCTGGAATTCACTCTGTATTCTCAGGGTGGCCTTGAACTTACAGTGATCCTCCTATCTCTGCTTTCCAAGTGCTGGGATTAAAGGCATGCACCACCATACCCAGCTCTTTCCCCCTTTTTTTGAGACAAAGTCTCATGTAGCCCAGGTTGGCCTAGAACTATGTGATCAAAGATGACCTTAAACTTTGTTTTATTTATTTATTTGAAAGAGGGGGAGGGGAGAAAGAATGGGTGCATCAGAGCCTCTAGCCACTGCAAATGAACTCCAGACACATGTGCCACCATGTGTATCTGGCTTACATGGGCTCTAGGGAAATGAACCTGGGTCATTGGGCTTTGTAGGCAAATGCCTTAACTGCTAAACCACCTCTCCTGCCTGACCTTGAACTTCACATTCTCTTGATTCTATCTCCCAAATGCTGGGATTACAGGCGAGTGCTACCACGCCCAGTTTATCATGCACCAGCTGCCATGCTGGGGATTGAACCAGGGCTTTGTATATGCTGAGCAGGCACTCTGTCAACTGAGGTAGATACTCAGCCCAAGCCTCAAGTCTCGTAAGATTACTCGTTTGGGGCTGCTGTTCAGTAGCAGAGCATGCACCAAGCCCAGGGTGCAAGCCTCAGCACCGCAGACACTGGGGTAGCATGTGGTGATGACTCGGTCCCCTTTTTTTTTAATTGGGCTAGATTGTGATGTTCATCTGTGGGACCCTAGCATGTCAGCCCCCTACTGATAAGGAAAAATGGACTGTGATCCCAAAGACTAGCTCTGATGTGGGCAGAGATCCTATACCAATGTGAAATGTGGGGTCTAGGTGTACAGCAAGCACCCTGCAGTGGACAACCTAGAGTATCCCCTCTCTAACCCCTGTGTCCCAAATCATAAGGGTATGAGGCACATGGTGTGGGGCCCACTGTTCCCTAGAGCTCACTCTGAAGGGACTGGGGGAAAAGCTTAGCTATGGTATAGCATAACCCATTCACATGTACACAGAAAACAAAAGACGCAGGTTGATGACACAGTCAGCATTTCTACTTTAGGAAACTGGTCAATTCCGACCAGAACAGAGATCAGGAACATAATTGCACAGCACTGGGCGCAGCATCTGGATAGCTCAGTCCCAGTCCCCCTCACCCTCAGGGTTGTCCTCCCGTGGCACCTCCACGTCGTTGAAGTGAAAGTTGGCCATCATGTCACGCACGGCCAACATCAGCCTATTCAAGCCTTGGTTGTGGTTCGGACCTCCAGCTAGTCCTTCCTCCAGCCTCTCCCCCTGAGCAATGAGACAGGACTCAGTCAGGGGCCCAGAAGGCCTGAGGTGGCTCACACCTCAGCAATGGGCCTGTTCCCGCCCAAGGTTTTTGCCCAGGAAAGGAAGCTCTGAAAAGACAAATGTACATCTAATCTAATACAGGCCAGCTTACTGTGGGGCCAAGCAGTCAAACTGCCTCACAGAACACCCTGGAATGGCTGCTGTTTCCACAGGCTAAGTCCTCCTTTTGTAGGTATACAGCACTCAGACTCAGTCTCTCCCTGTCCCCACACTGAGATGGACTTGCCCATACTCACTTAATAGGGGGAGCCCAACATGTGCTTGATACTCATACCTCTGTGGTGTAATTTGGCAACAGTGACCGGAAGAAGAGGGCGATTGTGTTTCCATGGCTGACTGGACTTAGCCTGAAAATCAAAGGTCAGAAATGATGCTGAACAGACACTGCGGGGTCCCAGCTCTTGTCTGCAGTTCCTCCCCCATCTCCCAAGTGCTGGGGACAGGCATTCACTAAGCAAAGCTGACGCTCTTGGGTCCACAGTGCAGATTAGGCCATGGGGTGGGGGTTGTGTTGACTCCTAACCAGCCTGGAATGGGAATGTGGACCCCTATGGGCAATGAGAGAAGGACAAGAAGGGTGTCTTGGGGTGCAAGTCTTTATGAAGTCTGGCCTTCTGCGTCATGTGGAAAGAAAGCAAAGAAACAACAGCCAGGCTGCTGCTAGCCACCAGCCAATTGCACAAAGGCAGACAGGAGAGGCCAGAGCACTACAGGGAGGCCCCTGCAGGGGACGTGAGGTCCTATGGCCTGCTCTCTGGCCTACGCTCAGCTGCACACTATGACCGTACTTACACTCTGGTGGCAGGGGAGCAGAGCACAGTGCTGGGCTGGCCAATGCTATGTCAGCCCATCTGGATGTTTCTGAACTTACTGACAAATAATTCCCTGCTTAATCTAAGGAGAACATAACAGCGTATATATTCTGTCAGGGTCTAGAAGGCCTTCACTCCCTGAGGGAAAGATGTGCCTGCTCCAGATGGATGGTGGAGGCGAGGGGCCAGGGAATGCAGCTACTTAGCTCTGAAGGCCAGAAGGCCAGGGGGAAAAGAAGACTTTCACAATCCAGATTCCAAAAACTGCTCACATCCCACTGCCCATTCTCCTGGCCCTTCTTCCAGAGCTCCCTTACACCATGCTCCTGGAATAGGGAGCATATGCTAGAGCATCAGCCCTCACCCTCTGTCAGGCTGGGCACATCCTTCCTCTCACTCTCTCTCCCCCACAGGATCCCCCGGACACTCAGTCCCACACTCGGCTGTAGGCTCTAGATCTGATGCCCGTTGGCCACGGCACCAGGCCAGGGGAGCTTCTTATTTTGCTTTCCATTGGGTTTGTGTTACAGAACCCCACAGGGAAGTGCTCAGAACTCGGATGGATTCAGGCAGAGGCAGCCCATGTCACACCACACTGCCTTTCCTTTCAGTTGGGTTGGCCATCTTAAGGTCTGGGCCCGCTTCTTGCCTCCCGGTCTACAGGTGTAGTGAACCCCAGCATGCCCCAAAGCACTGACTTGGGTCTATGCAGGCGTGAGAACAAAGTCAGGGAGGTACCTCTCTGGTCTGACGTAGGAGTAGATGGTGTCCAAGGGAGGCAGAGGGTCAAACCCCATCATAGATTGTGTGGTCACATCCTTTAAGAAGGACACAAAACAGATTCTGGAGTGCTGCTGGCCGCCTCTGCCTTCCCAGAGCATCCCAATTTGGATTGGATGGGTCTGCAGGGAGGCAGCCGCAAGATCTGGAGAAATGGCTATTTCTTATCCCAAAAAGCTTCATATGTGTGTGGGTGGGTAGATGGGTAGGCGGGTCTTCCCAAGCGGAATAGCCACAATAGTCAAAGGGAATGTGGGGGATACTCGGCTCCAGTCAGTGAGGTTCAGGAAAAGAGCAGGCAGAGGCACCACACATAGGTACTGCACATGCACTGAGCACAGAGGGTCTGTGGGGCAGGGCCACGCCCCAATGGCAGGAGACAGATGGGGTTCTGTGAGGCTGGAGCCAAGCCCCTGGGCAGGAGGCTGGTGAGGCTCTGTGATGGTAGGGTCAAGCCCTGCTGCAACAGATGGTGTCTGAGGGCAGGACTGTCCCCCATTGCGGGGGGACTGAGCTGTGGTTGCAGGAGGCCTGAGATCACAGTGGGGCAGCTCATCAAGGCTACAGGTAGGTGGCTAGGTCCAGGGAGGGGAGCTGGCTGGGAAAGGAGCCCACTGGATCTGACATGCAGGCCAGTTTGTGGGCTGCTGGGGAACAGACGGGGACATGTGTGCCATCAACACACACAAAGCCCCCCATTTTGAGCAGCTCTACCTTACCGGAGGCAGGGCGGCAATAGCCTCCTTGATCTCGGAGAGGATCACGTGGCGGTGGATGTTTCTGGGTGCGCGCTGGTAGAGCACCTTCCGCCTGAGACCAGGGTAGATGGAACAGCGAACAGGTAAACTGGTGTCCATGGTGCGAAACATCAACTCATCCCTACTTGCCTTGGAAAGCCCAGCGGTGTTAGCTTGCTTGCCTCTGTTGCCCTACCTGCCAAGAGCCTCCCACATGACTCCTTGGCAGAAGCTGCACAGCCAGCCCCTGGCCCTGTGGCAAGAGGTTCATGGCATGGAACTTGGTCCCCTCACCTGTAACACAGGAGTAAAACCAGCCACAGCTGCAAAGTGCTCATTAAATTAGTCTACAGAATGGCCCCTGGGTGTGCTGGTCATTACTACTGGTACAGCAGCCCTGCCTCCTGCTGGGCATGGAGATGGAAAGGTAATGAAGGGACACGTTTCTGCCTGTGAAAGTGTCCAGTCCAGCAGGGACAGTGGACAGCCCACAGTCCACATGACTGTGAGGACGTGCAGTACTTCCTCTCCTCCTCTCTTCAGACAGCCCAGGACTCAGCCTCATGTCCAATGCAGAGAAATCTCCCTTCCATGGCTCAGAGCGGCAACATGGACGGCACAGGACAGAGCCCTCAGAGCCAGCTGTCCCCAGGGCTGGGGTGTGGACGAGGACCGTGGGCTAAGCTGCACAAGTGGGCAAGGGGTTCCTCCTCAAATGCAGCACGTTAAGTGCAGGTTAAGGGGTTGGAGACAGCACAGCAGCTAAGGGTGCGTGCTGCACAAGCACGAGGCTCTGCCTTTGATTGCCAGCACTTCCATTAAGGGCTGACGATGGCCGTAAACGCCTGTCTCCACAGTGCTGAGTGGGTGCAGACAGAAACATGGGGGTCCCTGGCCAGTCACTGTGACAGAAATGGCAGCCCCAGGTTCAGTGAGAAACTGTCTCACGGAAGTAAAGCAGAAGAGGAACAGAAAAGCACCCTGACGTTCCCCTCTGGCCTTGGCATGTGTGCACATGGGGTGCACGCATCTGCACATAGACATACACAACCCGTAACGATGCTGTCAGCTGCAGAGACCCCACATGGGAGTGGTGGTTACAGGGCGCCTTCTGGCTCCCATCTCTGCAGGGAAGGTGAGAACAGTGATCACCACAGCGCATATGGAAACAGCACCAAAGCACACAGCCGAGGACTGGGAGATGGCTCAGCGGATAAAGCCCTTGCTTGTACAAGTGTGAAGATTGGGGTACAGATCCCCATAAATGAAATGCTGAGTGGGCATTGTGGCTTGCCTGTAACTCCAGCATTCAAGAGGTGGGGGAGACAAGGGAACCCTGGAAAAGCTGGCTAGCTACACTAGCTGAAATGGCGAGCCCTGGGTTCAAGTGAGACCCTGTCTTAGTAAGTAAGCTGGAGTGACTGAGGAAGATCCTCAACATCAGCCTCTGGCCCCCACATGCATGGGTACACATGTGCATGTGCACCTGTGCCCACATCCTCACCTATGTATACACACATCATGAGCCCCCCCACCCCCACCCACCTGCATGTGTGCGCACACACACACACATGGCTAGAAACAACTCTGAACAAAACTACTGAGATAAACAACCACACACCCCAACTGCCTTTTGGTACACAGCAGCAGCAGCCATGCCCAGGACCCACTGATGTATTCTTTAGCCTCTCAGGAGGGCCCTCTGTTAGCTTAGGTGGAAGTCAAGCTGCTCAAAACCCCTGTTGTCTCTGGAATCAGAGACTCCATGAAGAGGAGTCCATGTCAGCAAGGTGCCCACCCTGTGCCTGGTTGATGCACACCTGTCAGGTGTCGCTCACCTGTTTTCACAGGCCTCCACAGCAGGATCTCCAGCATCTACTGCCTGTAGAACCTTGCGGACATTTTCTTCCAGCCAGCTCATTGTGGCAGGTTCTTTCCAGAGAAAGTGTGACCTCCCGAGGTACAGGCTCACCAGCTGGCTCAGGGCAGGGGGCTGGCTGTGGGAGAGCAGGGACTGAAGCAGAGCCTAGCTAGGGGCCCACTGATGGGTGGAGAGATGTCTAGGACAGGCCTAGTGGCCTGGAGTAAAGATGATTGCCCCGTGAGTGCTGACTGGGATAGCCCACCTTCTGAGGGAGAGGGCACACAGGTCTGCTTCCTTAACACTCGACAGAAACATGAAAAGCACATACATATATGTTCCCATGCAGAGGCACTGGAGGAAGGCCCAATGCCACCAATAAAATGGGGGCGGGGCTCCCAACACAATACATCCTTCTGTGCAAATGCAGAACTCTGGGAAGAACTACTACCAGTGAAGAATGCCACCTCCCCTACCTCCTGTTCACGTGCCAGCGCCCCACATGGGTTATGGCAGCTGGCCTCATTCTTTGCTCCACCAGCATTTTCTCTCACAGAGGTGAGGCTGTCTTGTGCATGGATGCAGGCTCCAGAGCATTCTTCAGGTGGACAGCAGTTTTAGCTTTCCCAGAGCTGGAAATTCCTGACTCTAAGGTTGCCAACATGGAGGCATGGGTACCAGAAGCAACAGCCTCACATTTGCCCCAATCCTATATAGTCCCTTCTCTGCCTTGAAGGAGGAGTGACAACAGTGCCCACCAGGCCTGGGGACACAGAGGCCTTTACCTTATCTCAGCATCTGGCCCAAAGAAGCGGTGGCTTGACACTGCGGCATCAGGCCGCACACTGCAACTCTCGAGCAGCGGCATGAGAGCTGTAGGAGAAGCAGAGGCTCTATGTGCATGGCCCCCAGCCCCTCAGCAGGTGACAAGGGACATGGTGAGGTCCCTGACACAGAGATCACGCCTTGTTTTCAAGGTAGAGGAGGCTAAATAGCCGGGGTTCATTTCTGACCAGCATTCTAAATTGGTCTAGGCTGAGTGTTTCATACCAGGTCTTAAGATGCCTCTGAACCCTAGAAGTGGATATGTACCTTGCTGCCTCCAGTGCTCCATCTGTGTCTGAGGGAGACTTGCCCATCACCCCACACCCCAAACACAGGTAGCTGGAAGTTTGCTAATATGAAGACCAAACTTGACGGCAGACAGATGGAAGTGCCACTACCTGGGCCTTGCAAGAGCCAACCCTGCAGGGTTTGGGATTAGGTCAGTGGCCCATACACCGCCTGCTCAGGACCCCCTTACAGGCAGTACTATCTACCTGAGTGCTGGCTTCCTAGGCCATCTGCCAGAACATAACCCTTCCAGATGTGTTTTGGATACACACTCATACTGTAGCATCCTGTGAGGCAGCAGTGCCAGCCCTGCGGTGCAGCACATGGGTCACCAGCTGTGTCCCCTCTTGGCTGACCCAATGGAGCTGAGGGACCACTAGCTGTATGGGATTCAGGATAAGAACAGAGATAGCTTCCAAGTAACAGTGCTGGACCTCTGAGTCAGCAAGCAGGTACTGTACCTGCCTAGAATTGCTCACGCCCTGTTGGCCAGGGTTTTAGGAATTACAATGTGGTACTGATCCCAGGACTGTCTCACAGAAGAGCAGCTGGCTGTAGGGAAGCCTCATCTCAAGTCATTTTGTGTATGCTCTTAGGGAAGGTCTGGGCAGGGCAACCTCACCCTCCTGCCCACATGTCTATGAGAACAGGCTGAGCAGCACGCTGTAGCCTCCTCCTGGCTGCTTGCAGCTAATGACCATCCACTGCCTCTGGGCTGGGCCCCAGGCCTCTGGAACCTTCTCCTGCCCTGCTTTTCTCCCTAGTACCAAACACTGTATTTACACACTGAATCTTCTAGATAATTACCTGTTCTTCCACCCTGCAACAAGCGCAAGATATACTCGTTACTACTGCTCCCATGCCTGGCCAAGCTTCAGAAGGCTAACTGACGTAGACAGATACCTAATTACAACTACAGCAAGCCTTTAGGCCACTTAAAAGAATGCATCCTTCTGTAAGCACAAGGGAGGGCTGTGAACCAGACTCCACCCCCAGAAAGATGAGTTACCTCCCCAGGCAAGAGGTGGCACCCACCTCCAGGGAACATGGTGAGCGCCTGCTGGATCAGGAGGGAGGCCTGTTCCCTGGCAGAGGCAAGCTCATGCTCAGGGAGGTCTGTTTGCTGACTCAACAGGAAATATGCCAATGGAACTGAGAAGGCAAAATTTGGGAGCTGGGACAGGTTCCGATGAGCCTACAAGGGACAAAGAAACAAAGTCTGGGGCCTCAAGGTCATGAAAACAAGACAGTAATTTATACACGCTCAGATGTTGCTAGATGACCCCAGAATACACTTCCTTACAGGCCTCTCCTTAACAGCCCTCTATCCATGCAGCAGGTTCAAAGCCAAGTTAAGCAATGAGGTTCAACTCCACCTGGAGAAGTATTTTCAAAGATTTCCCCTGCCTTCTGTGTATGTGTAACAGACATGCAACTTGCTCTACTCCTTTCCTATGAAATAGAATTGTTATCTTTGAACGCAGCAACCACATTCAACACCATGACCACTCTTTTGCAGTCACTTTCTAGGGGCCTTAATGGCATCTCTTGCAGCCATGTTTTCACAAGCCCCAGAAATTTCTATAAACTACATCACCAGAGGTAAAACTCTTGGCCAACTATGCCAAGCAATTTGTAATTTAAAATGATTGCTTCCCTCCCCTCAGGCTGACCTGGAACTCACTATGTAGTCTCAGGGTAGCATTGAACTCACGGCATCTCTGCCTCCCAGGTACTAGGGTTCAAGGTGTGCACCACATACCAGGCTGATTGATTTTTACTAGGTAGGGTTTCACTCTAGCTCTGGCTGACCTGGAATTCACTCTGTAGTCTCAGGGTGGCCTCAAACTCATGGCGATCCTCCTACCTCTGCCTTCTGAGTGCTGGGATTAAAGGTGTGCGCCACCATGCTCAGCTTGTATTTTTCATTAATGTGAAAAACACATGTGCCAACAAACTCAAGCACAGAAACAAAGCTAAAGTTTGTCACTCTTTTCCCCTGCTGGCCCTCTAGAGGCAACAGAGAAGCCTGAGGCTTGCTCTAGACAAAAGCCATCTGTGGAGCAAGATAGGAACCCTAAACTCTTTAAACTGTCTAGTAGCTGCATCGAGGAGAAAAGTAGAACTTAACATATGGTATTCAACTCGATGAACCTAAGTTCTCACTTCAACATGTATCCACAGTCATGGGCAAGACTAGCTGTTCTTCTGGTGCTAAGTCTGGCACCCAGGGTGCACCTGGGACCTATAGCCCCTGGGCCAGGTGCCTGTGGCCTAAGGATGGTAGTATGGCACCAGGCCACCCTTCATTTGCATTTATATGCAAATCTGACAAGGCACGCGTGACGAGTTAGGATTATGCAGATGTCTGTCTGTCCAGCACTTCTTGAATGTAGATCTGTGTGAGCCCCCTTGGCCCTCTACTTCATGACTTCTTACGGTGTGGGCCACAGTGAACTCTGGGCTCCTCCCAACTTTATCACATCAGTACTACCATCTCTGCATGCACAACTGGTGTGGGCCTAAGGACAGGCTCAGGATTCTCACACAGGGATGCCTTGCCACCCTTGAGGAAGACTAGATCTTCCTTAGAAGAGGTACTGAAGGACAAAAACGATAGGAGGCCCTTGGGAACCCACTAATGCCTTCACCACCTTATCATAAAACCACCCCTCAAACAAAGGATGGTGGCAAAGAAGGGTAAGGAGGCACAGCTGTGCACAGTGCACACCTACCTCCCACTCTTGGAAAAGACGGATCAAGTACTCGTAGTTCCGGGCCCGTAAGGCCAGGTGGTCAATCAGCAGCAGCATGCACAGCGGGTCCTCGTCTGGCTCAAGGCTTCCAAAGGCAGCACGATGAGTGGAGAATGAGGGAGACAAAGGAAGTACTGTCACGGCTGGGTCCCCATAGACTTGAGCTCACTGCAATGAAGACAGGAGATGGCAGCCCAGGGACACTTACCTCAGGATGAGTTTGCAGTGCTCCAGTGCAGTACGTGGGCATCCTCGCTTCTCCAAGAAGCTCATCTGCTTGTAGAGGGCCAGATAGAAGCTCCTAGATCAAAAAAGTTCCCCATGAATTAGAACCACAGAAGAGAACTGAGCACGTTAACTGAAGGGTCCATTACTGTCTCCAACCTCTGGCTTGAGTCAGCATTTCTCACATGGGCAAATCCAGTGCCTGTGAACAATCCTTGTGTGTCTGGGGGCGGGGTGGTGATGGTGGAAGCCGTGTGCTCCTTGTTATCTAGTCACTAATGTACTGACTTAGGAAAACCAAGTTTTTTCCAATATTTTTATGCATGGGTGGACCTAGTATCTGGTGAGAGCTTTCCTTTTTGCTTGCAGATAGCTACTTTCTTTTTCTTTTTCTTTTTAAAAAAAGAAATTTATTTATTAGAGACAGAGAGAGGGAAGAAGAGAGAGGGAGAGAGGGAGAGAATGGGCACGCCAGGGCCTCTAGCCACTGCAAATGAACTCCAGATGCATTGCCACTGTGTGTATCTGGCTTATATGGGATCTGGAGAATGGAACCTGGGTCCTTAGGCTTTGCAGGCATGCGTCTTAACCACTAAGCCATCTCTCCAGCATAAGCTTTTTTTTTAAAGTTTTTCAAGGTAGAGTCTCACTCCGGTCCAGGCTGACCTGGAATTCACTATGTAGTCTCAGGGTGGCCTTGAACTCACAGCAATCCTCCTACCGCTGCCTCCCAGTGCTGGAATTAAAGGCGTGCACCACCATGCCCAGCTGTTGCTTTTTTGTTTTCTGAGACATGCTTTCATTATATTGCCAAGGCCAGCAAATCCCTGGGCTCAAGTTATCCCCCACCAAGTACTAGAACTACAGGTGCCTATGTAAACCTAAGCTTATATCATACATACATACACACATACACATTTACATACAGTTTTTTTTGGGTGCTTGGGACAGGATCTAATGTTGTCCAGGATGGCCTCAAACTTGTTATATAGTCAAGGGTGACCTTAAACTGATAATCCTCCTGCCTCCATGTTCTGAGTACTAGAATTACAAACATGCACCACTATATCCAGCAAAACCTGATTTCTTTTTGTGGTTTACTGTTCATCATTAAAGAGAAGAGAACTAAAACCCATTATAATTATAATCTTAGTTTGTACTCAATAGCTGTAAAGAGTAACACGCTTGGACGCATAAAGCTTTGTGACTTTGGTCATTATGATAACTTAATTTAGAATTTGTTTCAAAGAACTAAGTTTAATTGGGAGAGACAGAAGCAGCACAAAGGAACCTACTGAAGGAGATGCAGACCCAACACTGAGTACAGCCCAGTAGACAATGGTTGTGGCTGGGAGGGTGGAGCACCTCATGCTGGAGCTGACCAGGACAGCCAGAGGAGCAGGGTACTGGATGCAAGAGAGGGAAGGAGACACACAGGGCAAGGGGCAGGAAAAGCATGGGAAAAAGAGAGTACTCTCTACATAATTATGATTGCTCAAGTCAGGTTGAATATGCTGATGGAAGATTTAAAAATCAGTACATACACCTACCTGCAAAGCAGGCTAAAATGTTCTCACCTCACGGGGAATAGATCTTTTTATCACAGGGAAGCATGATTCCAGATCTCACAATGCAGCTTGTCAGGCTCACTTCTAACCTGACAGGTTTAATTCTAGACTTGCCTGATCCCTGAGTCCCTCAGCCTAGTCCCCCTGCACTTCGGCTGTGAACACAGCAAGCCTCAAAGAGCATCCTGGACCTTCAGAGCCCTCATTTTCTCTTGAGGATAGTCTCGTGTCTACTGTCCCCTGCTGAATTCACAGGGCTCACCCCGTGACCCGTAACTCGTTCCAGGGTGGGCTATGCTCACCTGTTCTCAGGTCTGCGGTAATCCAGCCGGCAAGTCCCACTAGTGAGACTGAACAAGGGGTGGAACGCACACTCCATGCTGTACAGTGCTCTCTCTGTGGGCCACAAACACCAGAGGAGGGCGTCATAGCCAGTGACTGCAACTCCCTCCTCTGATGACTCAAAAGAAGGAAAGTTCTGGAAGGAAGGAGGTCATGTAACTGGAATCCTGAAAGAGAGGGCACAGACACTTCCCGGAGCGTCCTCAATGACACCGCATTTACTGCAACACAGAACTTATAAGCCTCAGAGGCAACACCACAGACAAGAGGTACAACTGGTGCTGTGACCGGCTGACACATGCACACAAACACACGGCCCTATAAAACCTGCACACACGTTCACAGCAGCACTACTCCCAATAACCAGAAAACATCACAAATGTCATCAATAGATGGCACAGAGAAAATGTGGTCTATACAAGAGGGAGTATTATACAACAAATAAACAGGGTACAGGTGTGGCACAAACTCCAAAGGGATCAAGAAAACATTATGGTGAATGAAAGAATCCAAACACAAAGACCACATGCTGATATGGTCAATTTACATGAATTCTCCACAGCAATCAAACACAAGGAACATACTAGTGGTTTCTGGGACCAAAGGGCACAATCAAAATTTCACAAATGAAAATGCTTTAAAATAGACTATGGCTACAAAATGCTCACATACACCAAAAACAACGGATTGCACACTTTACATGGATGAATTTTAGGGGATATGAATTATATCTCAATGAAACACCTGACAAGCCATGTCCCTTTGTCATGTTATGGAACAGTGTCTCCCTGACTGTGAGGCTCAGGCAGTAGGCACAGATGGGCTCTCACCTATGAGGTCTCGGGCCATCTCCTGATCTTCCTGAAAGCGGCAGGCATCACTGAGCTGCAGAAGTGAGTCAACGTGATAGGGGCTTGTCTGGAGCAGAACCTGGTGGAAAAGAGGGCAGCACTGGAGAAAGGCTACAGGTAAGGCACCAGAGTCGACAAGGCTATGCTCAAGCTGGGAGAAATGATCACCAGGGTAAGGGTTTTCTTTCAACTCAAGGTATGTGGTGGTGTGGATCAGCCAAACCACGGATCTGGTTCATGATGGGAACCGAGACTTTGGCTACTTAGCTCTCCATGCCTCAGCCAAGAGCAATGGAAACCAGCAACCTCCTTCTCTCCATGACACAGACACAGGGGATGAGCTCCTCTTGCACCTTAGAGATTACAAACTCAACGGAGGCCCAAGTATGGGGCTGGCAGGGCTCTTTGGACACAGGAGCAGGTCAGATCCAGGTTATAGTGGCATAGGAGATGGCTATCTTCAGGCTATCTGAAGGCAGAGAATCAAGTACTCTCTGCTGTACCAGCAAAGGCAAAGGCAGCTGGAAGACAACTCCACAGTGCCCTGAAACAGCTCCTAGAAGGAGCCACAAGCCGGGCGTGGTGGCGCACGCCTTTAATCCCAGCACTTGGGAGGCAGAGGTGGGAGAATCGCCGTATGTTCAAGGCCACCCTGAGACTACAGAGTTAATTCCAGGTCAGCCTGGACCAGAGTGAGACCCTACCTCGAAAAACCAAAAAATAAAATAAAATAAATAAAATAAAATAAAATAAAAATAAAATAAAATAAAATAAAAGGAGCCACAGAGCAGCAGTTGCCTTTCCTCTGAGGACAGACCATGTTCTAATTTTCCCAAGCACTTATTCATAACATAGGGCCCCAAGTAAGGTGTCCTACCTGCTGGGGGAGGGGAAAGTAGTTGCGTTCAGAAGTGCCTCCCCCAAGCTAAGTAAGCTAAGTGTGCTGCTTAGCTCCCACCCATCAGGAGTTGCAGGGTCACGCACCACAATGTTGTTTGGCTCCATGGATTCCACAGCCGCCAGGAACTTGTGCTGTGCCTGTTGGTATTCCTCATTGTGCTCAAATGCAAAGAAGGAAAGGCCTTTTTTGGATTCCAGCAGCCGCATCGACAAACCTGGTGAGAAGATTGCTCAGGGAGGGTGTGCTGGGAGCTAGGCTGTGGCACTCTGCAGGGTGACATGGCTTTGTGTAGTAACATACTCTCCTGTCCTTGGTAGGAGTCTGACACATGGACCCAACTTGACCTCAGTGTCTGGTTCAGATCACCCAGCTTTGAGGCTGTGCTGCTTCCAGGCCACAGGCTGTTATCTGCTGAGTACTCTCCCAGAATTCCTGGACCTACTGAGGTCATATGAGCTATACCAGGACGTGGAGTCCTATCTGCTCTGCTTACTGTAAAGACTCAATTCTCCACAGCACTCAGGTCTGCCCCAACTGTGAGCAGGAGGAAATGTCCCAGGATGGCCTACTTGGCCAGAGCAATGTCAAACTAAAGCATGCATGAACCACTGGCCCAGGGAAACACTGTGCCAATTGTACTGGCTGGGATGAGCATCCAAGGTGGCCGTGCAGTGGACCCAGTGCCAGGTCTCAGAAGTGACACTGACTTTAACTCATGACTAGATACTTTCTCTCTGCACTCATTCTCTCACGTCAGCCATGTCTCTCTCTAGACAGAGAGACAAGATAGATAGGGACAAGAGATATCTTTGAGGCACCTAGGTTGGCCCTCTAAAAGCATAGATCCTGAGGCAGGTCCTGACAGGCACAGGAGAGCCCCTGCGACCCAACTATCACCAGCACAGTAACATATTTTCTTTTTTAAGATTTCTTTTTATTTTATTTATTAGAGACACACACACAGAGGGAGGGGAGAGTAACACATTTTCTCTCTGCAGTTGGTTTCCCTGCCTTGGCCCATGGAGGGATACTCGTGACCCTTAATCCAGCTATAGAAAAGTGTCTTCAAACACTTCCATGCTATGAAGCCCCATCATGCAAAGGGTATTAACTTGACACCCCATGCCTCTCTGTACTGCAGCAATTTTTCTTTAAGTCAGTGTAGCTGGTAGTTTGCTATGAAATACAAAAGTATTACTTTTGTTTTTTAAAAAACGTATTATACTTTAAAAGTGAACTTGATTACTTCTTATGGCTATAAGAAAATGGCAGATATGGGACAAGAGAAAACCTCCATTGAAAAAGAAAAGAAAAATTTGCATTGAAATTGTCGGGGATACACACAGGCTGCCTGGAGGACTATGCTGAGATAGTGGGTCTCTATCACTCAGCCCTCAGAAACATGGCAGAAGACGGAAGACAAGACAGCTTCGGAGGACTGTTGGGCAGTGCCCAGCCTGAGCTACTGTCCAGACTGAGGAGTCTTACCAGGTTTGCTGTATCGGGGCCAGGTGCTCTTAGGGGTCGTCAGCCATGTACATTTGGGATATACACGCTGCCTCTGTCGCGGCCTGGGGAGAAAGCAACATACGCACAGCTTTACACTCTGTGTTGCATGGGGACCAAGCTTGGCTGCCTAATCCCTAAACTGACTTTTCTCCTTTTTGCCTCTTTCTTTGAAAAAAATTATTTTTAGTATTATTTATTTATTTGAGAGAGAGAGAAAATAGGTGCATCAGAGCCTCTAGTCACTGCAAACAAACTCCAGATGCATGCACCATCATGTGCATCCTGCTTACGAGGAATCGAACCTTGGTTCTTAGGCTTCGCAGGCAAATGCCTTAATTGCTAAGCCATTTCTTCAGCCCCCCTTTCTCTTTTTCTTTTCTTTCTTTCTTTCTTTTTTTGGTTTTTTGAGGTAGGGTCTCACTCTACTCACTCTAGCTCAGGCTGACCTGGAATTTACTATGTAGTCTCAGAGTGGCCTCAAATTCACAGTGATCCTCCCGAGTGCTGGGATTAAAGGCATGTACCACCATGCCTAGTTTTTCTTTCTTTTATTTGTGTTTTTTTTTTTTTTCCAATTTCTCTTTCTTTCTCTTTGTAGTTTGACTTAGGGTCTCACTCTGTAGCCCAGGCTGGCCTTGAACCTGTGTCCTCCTCTTTATTCTCCTAATGCTAGGATTATAGACAAGCATCACCATGCCTAGCCTAGGACTTAAAATGTTTTTAAGATGACTGGGGAGATAGCCCAGAGGTTAAAAGTGCTTTCTGGAGCCTTATAATTGGCCACCCAGGCCAAATGAGCCAACATGTGCAATAGTGGCATGTTTGTTATGGGGGAAACCAACCGCCCTCTAATTGGACTGGAGGTCTGCTCCATGGGAAGGGAATACAACCCTGATACTGAAAGCTTAAAACGGGTAGTCATGAGCCCTGGGGGCATAATGTCTGCTGTTGTCTGGCCAAATGTATATACTATGCTTATCATACTGCCCAGTAAGCACATCTGTTAATGTTCACACTCTTTTTTTTTTTTTTTTTTTAAATTTTTTTTTTGTTCATTTTTTATTTATTTATTTGAGAGCGACAGACACAGAGAGAAAGACAGATAGAGGGAGAGAGAGGGAATGGGCGCGCCAGGGCTTCCAGCCTCTGCAAACGAACTCCAGACGCGTGCGCCCTCTTGTGCATCTGGCTAACGTGGGACCTGGGGAACTGAGCCTCGAACCGGGGTCCTTAGGCTTCACAGGCAAGCGCTTAACCACTACACCATCTCTCCAGCCCATATGTTCACACTCATATTAATGCTACTCTCACTTTTGGTTGAGAATCTTCTCTTTTCAGATGGCAGTGACCTTGAGATGACTTAGAAGGTATCATGGTGATAGAAAGAAATGACCGCAGTGCTCAGTACTGCAATATCTGTATCACACCTTCTAAGGCTCAGAGTCTAATGTGGAAGAGGTGGCAGAAAGAATGTAAGAGCCAAAGGAAGGGCAGGACTCCATACAACATGCTCCCTCCAGACACAAAATGGCCTGAATATCCATGGCCTCAGTGCCTAACACTACCTGCATAAGACCATCATAAGAGGAGGAATAGATTAAGACATCAAAAGTAAAAGAGAGACGATTGAGATGGGGAGGGGGTGTGATGGAGAGTGGAGTTTCAATGGGGTAAGTGGGGGGAAGGAGGGTATTACCATGGGCTATTTTTTATAATCATGGAAGTTGTCAATAAAAATTTTTTTTAAAAAAAGTGCTTGCTGGCAAAGTCTCCTGGCCTAGGTTCAATTCCCCAGCAGCCATGTAAGACTGCACACAAAGTGGAACATATACCTGGAGTTTGTTTGCATTGTCAAAATACTCTGGTATGTTTATTAATACACAAACACACACACACACACATACGTAAAGTAATCATAGATAACAGACTAGAGACATGATGGTGCATGCCTATGCCCCAGTTATTCAGCAAGCTAAGTTAGGAAGATCACTTGAGTTCACAGGTTCAAGACCAGCTGTGCAACAGTAGGATTTTTGTCTCAAAAAACAAACAAAAAATACTTGGCATAGTGTTGTGGTGCATGCTTTTAATCCTGGCATTTGGGAGGAAGAGGTAGGAAGATCATGGGTTCGAGGCCAAGCCTGGGACTACACAGTAAATTCCAGGTCAGCCTGGGCTAGACTGAGACCTACATTAAAAAAAAAAAAAAAGCATGGGGTTTCAGGGATGTAGAATGTATACTTAGCATGTGTTAAGGCTGTGGGTTTGATGGCCAACACACAAAATATAAAACGTAATTATTAATTTTATAGGAATAGCACCATGTAAACCATAATGAAATGGCACACAGAAAAAGCTGGGTTTAGGGGAAGGGGAGATGGCTTTTTGTTTTATATATATATATTTTTTTTTAATTTAAGAGAGCGAGCGAGCGAGCAAGAGGGAGGGAGAGAGGGAGAATAGGTGCGCCAGGGCCTCCAGCCACTGCAAACAAACTCCAGACACATGCACCACCTTGTACATCTAGCTTATGTGGGTCCTGAGGAATCAAATCAAGGTCCTTTGGCTTTGCAGGCAAGCACTTTACCCACTAAGACGTGTCTCCAGCCCATTGTTTAATATTTGTATTTATTTGTGAGAAGAGAGTGAGAGAGAGAGAGAGAGGGAGTGCCAGGGCCTCTGGCCACTGCAAAGGAACTCCAGACACATATGCTACATTGTACATCTGGCTTTATGTGGGTACAGGAGAATCAAACCTGAGCCAACAAGCATCTTTAAATGTTGAGCCATCTCCCCAGTCTGGGATGGTTAATCTTCATTGTCAACTTGACTGTACATGAAATAACCTGAGAGAAACACATCTGAGTATGTATGTGAGGGTGTTTCCAGAGAGGTTTAGCTAAGTAGGAAGACCCACCCTGAATGTGGGCAGTACCACTTAATAGCTGGAATACAAGACAGAATAAACAGTAAAGAGAGAGAGAGGGAGGGAGGGAGATAAAGGCCTCTGAGCATCAGCATCATCAAGCTCTGTGGACACAATGCTACCAGCCGCTTCATGCTCCTGCTATCACACCTGCCCCGTTCCTTAAACAGTGAGCCCAAACAAACCCTTCTTTAAGTTGCCTTTGTCTGATATTCTGTCACAGCAACTAGAAAAGTAAAGAATACAGGGAACTAGAACATTAACCTCAGAGCAATGCAGGTGACTGAACACTGTATGTATGTATGTATGCATGTATATACGCACATATAAAGAGAGAGTATATCATATACCCCAGCCTGGCTTCAAATTCACAATACACCTGCCTCCACCTTGCAAGTGCTAGGAGGAAAGGCATACACCACCATGCCGAGTTTATGTGGCTCTGGGGCTCAAACCCATAGCTTTGTGCACGTTAGGCAAGCACTCTACCAACTGAGATACACACCTAGCCCCAAGAAGTAACACTCCCTAAGGAAATTAAATACAGAAACCTTGTATAATACAAAATGTAACACACACACAAAGCAAAAAAAATGTTACAAATGAGTGGACAGATGGCTCAGCAGTTAAAGGCACTTTCTTGCAGAGCCCGACTGCCAATTTCCCAGTACGCACATAAAGCCAGATGCACAAAGTGGCCTGGAATTCATTTGCAGTGGCACCAGGCTGTAGCATGTCAACTCTCTCTTTCCTCTTTCTCCCTGCTGGCAAATTTTATATATATATGGTACAAGACACATATTATATATAATTATAATTATTATATAATTAATATATACTATAAAGATATAACACACAAATACATACACACATATGTATGTATGTATGTGCATAATGTTACAAGAGTAGGGAAAGAAGAAGTGAACAGCATATGAAAAGCCTGTGATTCATTCATAATCCAAGAAATAAAAACAAGAAAAGAGACTGGGGAAATGACTGAGCAGCTCAAGGTGCTTCTTGCAAAGCTTGCTAACCCAAGTTCAATTCCCCCACAACCCACAAAAAGCCAGATATGCGCTTGGACATTTGTTTGCAGAGGCAAAGACTCCTGGCATGAGTTGAGTGCATGTGTGCACACACAAACGTGCACACACGCGCGCGCGCGCACACACACACTTTTTAAAAAGCCAGGACTATTTTTTTTCTTTGAGGTAGAGTCTCACTGTAGCTTAGGTTTACCTGGAATTCACTCTGTGGCCTGGAACTCACAGCAACCCTCCTACCTCAGCCTCCCAAGTGCTGGGATTAAAGGTATGTGTCTCCATGCCTGTCCTATACTTTTTAAAAAATTATTATTTTATTTATTTATAAGAGACAGAAAAAGGTGGAGGGGGAAATGGGTGTGCCGGAGCCTCTAGCCACTGCAAACAACATGAACCACCTTGTGCATCTGGCTTTATGTGGGTACTGGGGAACTGAACCTGGGTCCCTTGGCTTTGCCAGCAAGCGCCTTAACCACTAAGCCATCCCTCCAAACCCCAGGACTATTTTGTCTATACATTATGCAGATTCTTTTTTTTTTTTTCTCTTGGTGTAAAACAAATGTAATGTTATAAATTAGCATGCACCAAACTGTGGCCAACTGAATTAACTTCTAAGTACAATAAAATCTCATGTTTCAGCTCTTAACAGAGGTCAAGTATTACAAATAGTATCCAGTGACCTCAGGACTTTGTAACCAAAAAGAACTTTTAGATCATCTAGTTCAAAATTAAATTTGCTTATTTTAGAGGTCAACAAATACACTCCAGACAGGTAAGTAAAAGTAGCGCGTTCACAAGGTTATTTAACATGCAAAGTTCAGTAGTGACAAACAAAGGGGGGTGGGGGTGATCACTATCATGAAATGCTGAGCAAGATAGCATTTTGTTTTTTAGGTTTTCTGGGGGGGGGGGGGGGAGTTTCGAGGTAGGGTCTTCCTCTAGCCTAGGCTGACCTGGAATTCACTACTATGTATTCTCAGGGTGGCCTAAAACTTACGGTGATCTCCTACCTCTGCCAAGTGCTGGAATTAAAGGTGTGTGCCACCATGGCCAGCTGTAAGTTAGTATTTTTTTTTTAAGGTTCCTTCACACACAATACACAATATGGTGATTTTTGATTCCTATGAGTTCCTTTAACTGGTGATCAGACCAACTGACAAGTGCATCAGCTTTCTCACTGTTGGAACAAACACCCTACCAGAAATTCAGTTTATTTTGTCTGACAGTTCCAGCAGGTAGAGTCCTCCTGGGCAGTCAAAGCACGGCAGGAGCAGGAAGCCAGCAACACACCAGCAGGAGGAAGTAGGGACGGACACTGAATGCTCAACTTGCTTCTTCCTTTTACACAGCCCAGGAACCCAGCCCATGGGTTGGTGATACCCACTGCTAAGGTGGGTTCTCCCACCTCAACTAACATTATGCAGATTCTTTTTAAAGGCATGCACTGCCATACCTGGCTCATATGGCCTATTTATTTTGCAAACAGAAAGAGAGAATGAGAATGAATACAAGAATGGTCATTCCAGGGTCTTTAGCTATAAACAAATTCAAGATGCGTGTGACATTATGCAGATTTTAAAACCTTGAGGGTAGGGTGATAGCTCAGTAGATATAGAACTTGTGTAGCAAGATTTTAATACCTGAGTTCTAATCCCTGAAATTCATGCAAAAAGCCAGAAGCTGTAAGGGTCACTTGTAATTCCAGCTTGCCTATGGCAAGAAGGGAGGTGGAGACAGGCTAATTTCCTGGAAGCTTACACAGAAGAGAGCATAGCAAGTCAGTGAGACCCCCAGCATCAAAACTGAAGTGGGGCTGGAGAGACGGCTTAGCAGTTCAGGCACTTGCCTATGAAGCCTAAGGACCCATGTCTGACTCTCCAGGTCCCATATAAGCCAGATGCAAGCATGCAAGGCCATACAGGCACACAAGGTGGCACATGTGTCTGGAGTTCAATTACAGTGGCTAGAGGTCCTGGCATGCCAATTCTCTTCCTCTTCCCTCTCTGCCTCTTTCTCTCTCTCTCTCTCACACACATTAAAAAGGGGGGGGGGGTGGTGCTGGAGGGATGGCTTAGCAGTTAAAGCATTTGTCTGCAAAGCCAAAGGATCCAGGTTCGATTCCCGAGGACCCATGTTAGCCAGATACACAAGGGGCAGCACGTGTCTGGAGCTCGTCTACAGTGGCTGGAGGCCCTGGCATGCCCATTCTCTCTCTTGCTCTCTCATTCTCTGTTTCTCTCCCCCTCTTCCTCTGTCAAATAAATAAAAAATAAAATAAAATAAAAAAAGGCCAGTCTGCTGGCCTTGCTTAAAAAAAAAAAGTGATGCAAGTATCTGTAACAGCAAGACACACACACACACACACACACACACACACAAAATAAAGAGTCTAGAAAAGAGTGAAAGAAGTTAGGAGAGCACAGCTTGGTGGGGACCTTACCTTTGTTCTCCCAGGACTGCCCGAGCACCAAAATACCTTTTCAGTTCTGTATCTGGATTCAAGTGTCTAAAGAAGTAAAAAAGTTAGAAAGAAAAATTATGTTCTACAATAACTATAAAATTTTATAAAGCCACTTAAGAATTTAACAGGGTTCAGGGCACGATGGCACATGTCTGTAATCTGAGCACTTGGAAGGACAAAGCAGGAGAATTAGAAGTTCTAGGCCAGCCTTGGGTACATAGTGAAACCCAGTCTCAATAAAGCTGGCAATATATCTATCTATGGTAAGAGGTAGGCTTTCTTGAGTATCTGGAAGACTAAGCCTCAAACCTGTGGCAATCTTCCTGCCTCAGCCTGTCAAGGTGATTACAGAAATGAACCATCAGGGCTGGAGAGATGGCTTAGCGGTTAAGTGCCTGCCTGTGAAGTCTAAGGACCCTGGTTCAAGGCTCAGTTCCCCAGGTCCCACGTTAGCCAGATGCACAAGGGGGTGCATGCATCTGGAGTTCATTTGCAGTGGCTGGATTGACCCAGAGTCTTCAGCATGCTAAGTGTACATTCCACCATTCAGCTATATCCCTAGTCCTTACCACCTTTAAAAAAGGTAACCAAAAAAAAAAAAAAAAGATAACAGGGGCTGGAGAGAGAGCTTAGCGATTAAGGTGGCTAAAGGCCCTGGCGGCCTATTCTCTCTGTCTTGTCTGTCTGCCTCTGTCTCTCAAATAAATAAATAAATTTTAAAAAGGTAACTTTTTTTTTTCCCTCATGGAGTGTGGGCAGGGCCATACCTGTGTTCCACATAGAGAACATGCTTCCTGCAGCTCGGTGGAGGTGGACCTGGACAGCTGAACCCACTGCTGTCTTCAATCCGCTCTAAGATGCGATCAATATCTTCCAGTCCATTTTCCTAAAAGCCCAGAAGAACCAGTTAATCACCATACTGATTTTGATCTTACTGTGATTTTTTTTTTTTGGGGGGGGGGTGTTGTTTCTGTAGATAAAAGTCTCACTCTGCAGCCCAGACTAGCCTAGAACTCATGATCCTCCTGTCTAAGCATCCCAGTGCTGGTATAACAGGCATGCACCACATGTAGCTATGACTGTATTTTCAATGGTCTATTAATGAGTAACAGCTTTTTTTTTTCCTTCCTTCCTGAGGTAGGGTCTCACACTAGACCAGGCTGACCTGGAATTCACTATATCGTCTCAGGGTGGCCTTGAACTCACAGTGATCCTCCTATCTCTGCTTCCCAAGTGCTGGGATTAAAGGCATGCACCAACACACCCAGGTCAGAGTGGCTTATTATTTATTTATTTTCAGAATGGCTTATTTTTAAAAAAGAATGGTCACACTGGATTTACACCCAGAAGACATATCATTCAAACCCTATATGCTGCACATACATTCAGGAAGGAGAGATGTCCCAGTAAAGTCAGCTAAGAGTGGATGGAATCCAAGAACCACAGGGCTCTGAAAATCACAGGCCAGAAGCTCACATTCTCTGTCTTCAGATAAGCTACCTCCTTGGGTAAGTGTAATTGTGATTCCACTGGAAAGTGACAAAGCTACAACTTCTTTTCACAACCATGAGACAAGGGGACTGGGGCAGCAATAGGTATATGCTGGATGACAACTGGTGCATGGACGCATCTACACACACCAGCCAGTGAGGCCATTAAGGTGGGATAACTAGACAAAACAGGAACAGAGCTGGGAGGGGTGCATGCCTCAGAACATACCCACTGAGCAAAAGGCATAAGCCAGAAGCAAGATTTGGAAGAGATTTTCCTCTTTCCCCTGACCTCTTGGCTATACTTCTACCCAGCATGAGGGACCAGCAGGGAACAGGGAACAGGGAACAGAAAGGCACAGGCAGAGGAACCAGCGCGTCTGACCACATACCGAGGATTCTCCTGTGCAACTTTTCTTACTTTTCTGTTTCCTTTTCTTCTTTCGGAGTTTTCCACTTGCATTAGGCTAATGAAAGAAGACATTTTCATCAGTAGAAAGAGAAATCCTAAACACTAAGGACTAAGCAGCAAGTAAACTCCCAGGTGACAGTTCCCATCTTCCCTCATGGCAGGGCTTCTTCAACTCACTTCCCCGATTCTCCAATAACAAACACCTCCCTCACAATGACACTGGGAGGCATGGCCTCTCACACCCCTGTCCTGGTCATGCTTCAGGACTCCCTATGATGTACAGGTCGAGTACAGCTCATAGGCTCTAAACCATCTGGCCACTCTCCTGCTGGGATTTATTCACTCTTCCCTCTGTTCCTTACCCTGAAGATGAGGCCTCACTATGCCATGGGACCTCACAGCAAGGCTGTGCCCTGTACTTCCCCAACACATGCCTCAGACAACTTCTTCCATGAGACCCTAGGCTTTTGCAGAGGTAGGCTGTTCTGAACACACACAGATACTTCCAAGGCAAGCAGGTGGGTGCACAGCACCCATGAAGCCATCACCAGACTTAAGATTTCCATGTAAACCTTATCTGTGTTCCCAAGAGAATTTTTGGATACCCAAGCAACTGAAACTGGCAGCACAGGTTACATTAAGTTGGCACTTAGGGGCCCTCCATTGACATTCTTCCATACCTGTTCTGGGGACATGGCCTTGGTCACATCTGCAGCATGCTTGGTCTCCGAGTTTCCACACTGAACCCCTCCTTTATTCTTCCTTGATACTACAGTGTCTGGCAGGGCACAGTCAGACCTCTCTCTGTTGACCATGGGGTCATCCTCAAGATCCTCAATGTTTATCTGGAAAACAGGTTGAGAGGAAATGAAGATGTTATTGAGTATCACAGTCACAGTGTACATATGATGCTGAGACAGTCAAAAATGGAAAGGACAGGCTGGGGAGATGGCTCAATGGATAAAGCACTTGTCACACAAACGTGAGTACCTGAGTTTGGATCCCCAGAACCCATATAAAGTTGGATGCTGTAGCGCTAGTGTCTGTAATCCCAGCATGCCTAGGGCGAGAAAGGAGGCGGAGACAGGAGAGTCTGCAGGAAGCTCACAGGCCAGCTAGCCTGGAGAATTGAGCAGTGAACACTCCCAAAGTTTGTCTCTGACTTCCACACGTGCTTTGGCATGTGCACACCTGCACTCACACACATAAACATGCACACAAACACATCCCAAAAAGAAAACAACAACAGAAAACAAACAAACAAAATAACCAGGAGAGGACTCTCGACTGTGGCTTGGGAAAAGTGTCTGACCCATGAACTTCAATACAGTTCTAAATAAGTTCTCGCTCAGTCAGTGAGCTCCAGAGAACCTTGAATAATGCACAGTCCAAATTCAGACTATTCAGACATGTCATCCAGAATTTCCAAATATTAGCCACTCCATTTACTGAGTATTACCTACAGGTAAAAAATTTAAGTACAGAATTCAGCCAAATGGGCAAGTTCATTCATTGGTTCATGGTTTCTTTTGGGGAGGAGGGGGAAAGGTCTCACCATGTAGCCCAGGCTAGTCTCAAACTCATGGATCTTCCTGCCCTAGCCTTGAGAGTGCTGGATTTATAGGAGTATGCCAGGACCAGGGAGTCCTTTCTTCCTACCACCTGCTCAAGCCTCAGTTCAGCTTCAGTAGCACAGAGAACAGGAGCCTGGGGGAAGGGAAGACACCCGACAGGCCATCCACCCACACGCTTGTACTTCCACTTTAGAGTCAAAAATGTTGTTAAGAGTTGTGGTGCAGGTTTGAAATATTTACACTGTCACATTTAAAAGCTGTACTACTTTTTTTTTTTTTTTTTTTTTGAGGTAGGGTCTTGCTCTAGCTCAGGCTGACCTGGACTTCACCGTGTACTCATAGGTTGGCCTCAAACTCAGGCAATCATCCTACCTCTGCCTCCCCGGTGCTGGGATTAAAGGCATGCACATGCCACCACACCCAGCAAGATGTATGACTTTTAAAATAGCATACAAAGGCCAGGCCAGAGATGCTGCAGAGATGGCTCAGTGGTTAAAAGTACTTGCTTGCAAAGACTGATGGCCAGGGTTTGATTCCCCAGTACCCACATGAAGCCAGATGCACAGTGGGGCATGTGTCTGGAGTTTGCTTGCAGAGGCAAGAGCCCCGTTGCATCCATATTTACTCTATCTCTCAAATAAATAAATACACAAAGTTTTAAATTTTTTATTTATATTCACAAGCAGAGAGAGAGAGAAAGAGAGAGACAGACAAGAGAAAAATAATGCATACATCAATCAGGGCCTCCTGCCACTGCAAAAGAATTCTAGACACATGCACCACATAGTGTATCTGGCTTCAGGTGGATACTGGAGATTCACACCTGGACCATTAGGCTTTGCAAACAAACTCTTTTAACTGCTGAGCCATCTCTCCAGTCCAACAAATATATATGTATATATATTTTAAAAGGCCAGGGCAAAAGGAACATTTATTTATAATAGCATTACTCCTAGTGTTTACACATTAGTCCCTAAATTACAAATACTTACTTTAGTAATTAGTTCCCCCTCCCCTTGTTTGGAGGCAGGGTCTTGCTCTAGCCCAGGTAGATGTGGAATTCACTATGTAGTCTCAGGCTGGCCTTGAACTCACAGCAATCCTCCTACCTCTGCCTCCAGAGTGCTGGGATTAAGGGCGTGCACTACCATACCTAGTCACATTAGTTTCACTCAGCAAAACACTTTATTTGTGACTGTCTCTTTATAAGCTAGCGTGCTCATTCTTTAGAAGAATGGGACTATTTGGGTAATATTTTGATTATAAGTTACCATGCCATCCTACCCAATTATGTATTTAATTATATATTCAAGCAACTGAAACTGGCAGCACAGGTTACAGCACCTAAGGGCCCTCAAACCCAGCACACAATAACAGCCAGTGCTTTGTTTTATTCAACCCATTCATTAAAAAAATAAAAAGTTAGATTTACTGAAAAGGCTGAAATTAAAGGGAAGTCAGTGGAAGATTAATTTTCCCTTGGTTCTTAGAATCTAACAGCTGCATTCTAGTGTTAAATAAATAATTAAGAACCACTAAAACTCCCAGTCATTTCTCAAGTCTGCAGGGGCACGTACGACCAATGCTCATGTATGAACTGGTCTCTGTTCCTGCACAAACAGCAGACTTTGCCCTTGTCAGTTCAGGCGGGGCCACACGCTGCACCTCTTGTGGTGCCACACAGGTCTTATAACCCGCTTAGGGTTGCTTTATTTTGCCTACTTAAAAAAAATTTTTTTGTTGCTTATTTGAGAAAGTCAGACAAAGAGAGAAAGAGGCAGATAGAGAGAGAGAGATGGGCACGCCAGGACCTCCAGCCATAGCAAACGAATTCCAGATGCGTGTGCCCCCTTGTGCATCTGGCTAACATGGGTCCTGGGGAATTAAGCCTCGAACTGGGGTCCTTAGGCTTCACAGGCAAGCGTTTAACTGCTAAGCCATCTCTTCAGCCCTATTTTGCCTACTTTTGACCTTCCAAAGGGAAGGGAATTTAGGGGAGGACCTTATTATGTAACCCAGGCAGGCCTCTAAATCATAGCAATCATTTTGCCTTGGCCTTCTGAGTGCTGGGTTTACAGGAATGTGATATCACATTTGGTCTCCTATTCATGATTTTTATCTTGATTCTGGCTGAGCTGAGATGGAAACACTAAGGGCTGCTGGCACTAAAAATACCAGCTACAGCTGATAACTCAAAAGGTGGCTAGAAGCTGGAGGATGGTGGAATGTGGAAGAGTGACTGCTGCAAGCAGCTGTGAGCTGCTGGAAGAGATGTGAGCCACTTGCATTCTGAGCTGAGTGGCTATGTCTTTAATATTTCTGTCTCAGTTGAGCAAAAAAGAACCCCCAGCCCCGTAGTAACACTGAACTTCCAGCACTCTGTAGGCATCATCTCACTGTAATTGTGGTGTGCCTATTTATTAAAAAAACTTTTTTTTGGAGGAAGGTCTCATTTTAGTCCAGGCTGACCTAGAACTCACTCTGTAGTCCAGGCTGGCCTCAAACTCACAGTGATCCTCCTACCTCAGTCACTTGCCCCTCCTCCAGAGCTGGAATTAAAGGTGTGTGGCACAATGTTTGTGCCATTTTTTACTGACTTTTTGTTTTGTTTTTTTGAGGTAGGGGTATCACTCTAGCTCAGGCTGACCTGAAATTCACTATGTAGTCTCAGGCTGACCTCAAACTCATAGCAATCCTCTTACCTCTGCCTTGCAAGTGCTGGAATTAAAAGCATGTGCCACCATACCCGACTATTGACTTTAATTTTTTTTTTTTTAATTTTAGAGCAAGAGTGAGAGAGAGAGAGAAGGAGAAAGAATTAGCACACCAGGGCCTCAGCCACTGCAGTCAAGGTCAAAACACTTGCCTCACTTTTGTGCGCCTGGCTTACATGGGATCTGGAGAGTCGGACATGGGTCCTTAGGCTTTGCAGGCAAGCAAGCACCTTAACTGCTAAACTATTAATCCAGCCTTATTTACTGACTTAAAAAACAGTAATTTATTTGCAAGCAGAGAGAGAGAGAGAGAGAAAGAGGAGAGAGAAAATGTGTGTGCCAGGGCCTCTAGCCACTGCAAATGAACTCCAGATGCATACACCACTTTGTGCATCTGGCTTTATGTGGGTACCGGGGAATGAAACTTGGGTTGTCAGCCTTTGCAGGCAAGTGCCTTTACTGCTAAGCCATCTCTCCAGCCCATATTTATTTACTTTTGAGACCAAGTTCTCACTATGCACCTCTGGCTGGTTTGGACTTACTATGGAAATATGGTTGGCCTTGAACATGCACTGATCCTCCTGCTCTGCTTCTTGAGTGCTGGGATTCTAGCATGAGCTATCATGCTCAGCTTCTACCAGGCTTTGTTTTACCCCCAGCCCCCACCCCCATCCCAAGGTAGGGTCTCACTCTAGCCCAGGCTGACCTCGTACTCACAATGACCCTCCTACCTCTGCCCCCACCCTGGGTGCTGGGATTAAAGGTGTGCACCACCATGCCTGGTTCAACCTGGCTTGTATGGAGTGAGTAGTGTGACAGTGAATTCTCAATGGGTATCTCCAGCTACTTTTATGTTTTTTTCCCCCCCACATTTTCAATTTGATTATGACTTACTTTGCTATGGTTTTCTCTAGATTTACTTTGCCTTACACTTGTTAAAACTTCTTGAATTAGAGCTGAGTTGAAGGCCAGCCTGGGCTAGAGTGAAACCCTGCCTGTGGGGCAGGGGATCTCAGTGGGTAGGAACACTTGGTGCAAGCAAGAAGGCCCGAGACTTCCTGAGTTCAATTCCCTAGGACCCATGCAAACAGTGGGGCATGGCCACACATGCCTGTAACTCCAGTCCTGTGGGGAGCAGAGACCAGAAAATCACTGGGGCCCACTGGTCAGCAGAGTGACTGAAAACAACAGTGCTGATTTAGTGAGACTCAAGGAAGCATACACACACATGCACACACCACTCCACACATACTACACACACACACACACACACACCACTCCACACACACATGCATACACACCACACATACTATACACACGCATGCATACAACACTCCACACATGCTATATATACACACATGCAAAAAAAAAAATCTCAAGTGAGCTACTCATTTCAGATACTGTACTTTCATTTGTTGCTCTATTATTTATTTGTGGTGGATTTTGCTTTGTTTTATGAGACAGGGTGTTGTTACTTAGTCTTGGCTAGGCTGGTACCATGTAACCTATCTGGCCTTGAATTCACAGCAATCCTTTTGCCTCAGCCTCCCAAGTGCTGGGCTCATAGGTACACACAACCATAACAGCTTTCCTTTCAGACAGTACATTTCTGGTTCTAAAATTTGTTCTGCTTATGATTTTTGTTGTTGTTGTTGTTGTTTTCAAGGTAGGGTCTTGCTCTAGCCCAGGCTAACTTGGAATTAGGTGGCCTCTAACTCACAGTAATCCTACCTCTGCCTCCCATAAATTGGGATTAAAGGTGTGAGCCACCATGCCCATCTGTTTATGATTTTTAGTTTCTCTATTGAGATTCCTGTATTTTCACTCATTGTATTCATGATTTTCCTTAAATTTTTTTTTTTTTTTTTTTTTTGAGGTAGGGTTTCACTCTAGCTCAGGCTGATCTGGAATTCACTATGGAGTTTCAGGGTGGCCTCTAACTCATGGCAATCCTCCTACCTCTGCCTCCCAAATGCTGGGATTAAAGGCATCTGCCACCACACTCAGCCTTCTTTAAATCTTTGAATATACTTGTATGCTATCTTAAATTCGTATCTATTCTCACCATTGGTTATTTCAGGGTCGGTTTCTGACTTTTCTCCTGGCTGTATAATACATTTTCCTAATCTGTTTTTTTTTTTTTTTTCTTTTCTTTTCGAGGTAGGGTCGCACTCTACCCCAGGCTGACCTGGAATTCACTATGGCTCTACCTCCCAAGTGCTGGGATTAAAGGCATGTGCTACCATGACCCCTGGCTAATTCGGTGATCTTTAAGTATGTATGTGCTAGATAGCATGGTAACACACTGCTATAAAACTAGAGTTTATTCTTTTCCTTAGCAGAGGTTGAAATGTGTTCAGTCATTAATTTACTTATGTATTAGTCAAATTCCTTCAAATCAATATTCAAGCTTTGTTAAGACAAGTCTAGCCATGCATGGTGGCACATGCCTTTAATCTCAGCACTCAGAAAGCAGAGGTAGAAGGATCACTGTGAGTTTGAGGCCACCCTGAAACTACACAGTAAATTCCAGGTCAGCCTGAGCTAGAGTGAAAGCCTACCTCTGGGGGGAAAAATGTCTAGAGTGCAGACTTGGTTGGCCTGAGTCTTGGCATTACCAGTATACACAACTACCCGTGGCTCCCAGTAATCCTTGTTGGAGCTACGTTTATCCTTTCCCTAAGCAGCAGACTTTGTGGAGCCTCTACTGAACACCCATGCGACCTTTCCATTCTGGCCAATCAGAAATGTACGTCCTCCTCTCCCCTGGGAGTTCTGCTAACACACCTCCAAGCTTTCTGGTAGGTGTCCTTTCCCCAGTCATCGTATTTTGCCCAGCACAGCAGATCAATCAGCCAAAATCTCACAACAGACTTCTAGAACCCCTTGTCTCTAGGCCTCTGTCCTATCAATTCCAGTCACCCCAGCATGGTAATGGTAGCATGATCTCAGGACACCCTCCTGGTGCTAGTCCTGGTAAGTGCACTAAAGCAGAAATCTGGGCCCCTGGATCTCTGGCAATCAAGAATGACAAGACTTCAGCTGTCTATCTTTAGGCAAGTATTAGGTCTGGTAATACCACATATGTTTTCCTTTTTCACCATTCAAACAACCTTACAAGTAGAATGCTAACTTATCATTCCTTCCTTGCTCACAGCAACATTCATGATGCCAACTTCACTGAAGACAGTCTTACTAGATTGGAAGGCAAAAGAAATAGTGTGATATGATTTTAATGTGAAGAATCTTACAAAACTGGGCTGAGAGATAGCTCAGCAGGTAAGAGAACTGCCTTGTAAGCATGCAGGCCTGAAAGGGATTAATTCACTTTGAGTTCAATTCTCCAATACTCATGTAAAGATCTAGGGGTATCCATGCTTGCTTGTAACCCCAGTCCAGGGGGAGGCAGAAACTAGAGAATGACTAGGGCTTGCTAGTAAGCCAGTCTGACCAAAAAATGGTAGCACCAGGTTCAGTGAGAGACCTGGTCTAAGGAGACAAGCAGATGAGCAACAGAGGAAGGATATCCAACATTGCCCTTGGGTCTCCATGTGTGCACACAAGGCACGTACATCTACACACATATGTGCACATATTGCACACATGCAAAAAAATTGCAAAGTTATTCCTAAACTTAACAGTAAAGAAGAGAAACTAAGCCGGGTGTAGTGGCACATGCCTTTAATCCCAGCACTCGGGAGGCAGAGTTAGGAGGATCGCCATGGGTTCGAGGCCACCCGGAGACTATAGAGTTAATTCCAGGTCAGTCTGGACCAGAGTGAGACACTACCTCAAAAAACCAAAAAAAAATAAAAATAAAAATAAATAAAAAGAGAAACTATAGTAGTTACTAAATGTTCTTGCTGCAATCAAAATCAAATGATCATCAAAAAGAAGGTGACAGTGTTGGCAAGTTTAAGATCACAACACTATCTTAAGTCCTTCAAAAGAATGGAAGTCAAACTGATCTCTATAATTTTTTGTTTATTTGCACAATTTAGATTCACAATTACTGTCAGGTAATCATAATTAGATTGTACAAGAAAACAGAGACAGACATACATAATTCTTTGAAAAAGATTAGAGGGCAGTTGGGAGGTTAAGGTAAGAGGATGAGGCTGGCTACAGAGTGAATGTCAGGCCAGCCAGGACTTCATAGTCCTGTATTTGCTGGGTATGGTGGCCCACACCTTTAATCCCAGCACTTGGGGAGGTAGAGGTAGGAGGACTGCCATGTGTTCAAAGCCACCCTAAAACTACAGAGTGAATTCCAGGTCAGTCCTGATCCGCCCCTCCCCTCCCCCCCCCAAAAAGAAAGAAAGATTCTGTATTCAAAAATTAAAAAGCAGCCAGGTGTGATGACTTACACCTTTAATTGCAGCACTTAGAGGAGGCTGACGTAGGAATTTGAGGCCAACCTGAACTACAAAGTAAGTTCCAGATCAGCCTGGAATAGAGTGAGAAAAAACAAAAGATAAGATGAAATTAAAACACACATATTTAAAATGTTTAGTCTGAGCTGGAAAGATGGTTCAGTGGTTAAGGCACTTGCCTGCAATGCTTAGTGACCTGGGTTCAATTCCCCAATGCCCATGTAAAGCCAGGTACACAAAGAGGCACATGCATCTGGAGTTCATGTGAAGGGGCTAGAGGCCCTGATGCACCCATTGTCTCTTTCTCTCCCTCCCTTCCTTCCTCCTTGCAAATAAATGAGTAAAATATTTTTTAAGTATATAAACTGTGCATGGTGGTGCATGCCTTTAATCCCAGCATTTGGGAGGCAGAGGTAGGTCAATTACCAGGAGTCTGAGGCTACCATGAGACTACATAGTGAATTCCAGGTCAGCCTGGACTGGGTTAGAGTGAGACCCTACCTCAAACACACACACACACACACACACACACACACACACACACACACACACACAAAGTGTATAACCAGGTGTGGTGGTGCAAGCCTTTTATCCCAGCACTCGGGAGGAAGAGGTAGGAGGACTGCCATGAGTTCGAGGCTATCCTGAGACTACACAGTGAATTCCAGGTCAGCCTGGGCTATTGTGAGACCCTACCTCCAAAAACCAAAAATAAATAAAATAATGAACTGAGTAAGAAGCTCTCCTTTCATCCCTTGCTGCTTTTAATAGTCAGTCTCTCTTGTCAACTTGACTGGATCAGACATCAAGTAACAGACACGCTTCTTGAGCAGGTCTGTGAGGGCATTTCCAGGAAGGACTGCGTGGGGTGGGGGAGACCTTCTCCCACAGTGGGCAGCCCTTCCTAGTGGCAGCAGCCTATATGCAATGAGGTTCCAGGAAAAAGTGACCCTTTTGGTCTGGCTGCCTTTGCCCCTTGCTGATGAGTGCACCTACCCTGTTTGCTACCATTCTCTGCTTATGTCAGAACCCAGCACGTCTTCAGTTTTCCAACAGGGAATGAAGACCAGCGTTCTCCAGAAGTACTTCACGTATGAGGCAACCAGTCTTGTGGATTGAGCTACTGGGTTCTCAGAGTCTCCAATTTGCTGTCAATCATTGTTGAACTGCTAGTCCATATACTGTATGCCAATCTAACATACCTCTTTATAGTATGCATTCATTCTGGTGGTTCTATTCCTCTAGAGAATCCTGATAATACACTACCAAAAAGTAAACAAGAAGCTGTACACTGATGCTCAGGTCACTTTCCCTGCCTGGAACCCTCCATTCATGTTGTTATACACCAACACTAGAAATGTCACAGGCCCACAGGCACAGGGCTGTGGGAACACCACTCTTGGTACTTCTTTACTCTGCCTAAACTTTCTGTCCCTTGGTTGATTATAATCTGAACATGTTCCCTATCATAAGCTGTAATTATAAGAACATAAGTCCTGTGAATACTTCTCATAAGTCACTAAACTTGAAGGGTGAACTTGGTGGCCCCTAAAGTTGGAATTGGTATTAGGGCAGTCATGTGATTGTTTTCTCATACTGTACAGCTGTGTGTGGGGGGGGATGGAATCATGCTAACATAGGCTTAGTCTTCTAATTCAATAAAATCACAGATGTTGGGCTGGAGAGATGGCGGTTAAGTGCTTGTCTGTGAAGCCTAAGAACCCCAGATCAAGGCTCGATTCCCCAGGACCCACGTCAGCCAGATGCACAAGGGGCGCACATATCTGGAGTTCATTTGCAGTGGCTGGAGGCCCTGGGGTGCCCATTCTTTCTTTCTTCCTCCCTCCCTCTCTCTCTCTCTCTCTCTCTCTGCCTCTTTCTCTCTCTGTCACTCTCAAATAAATAAATAAACAAAAAAAAATTTAAAAATCATAGATGTGCAAAGTGTTACCTGGGAACCAGGTGTGGGGGGCTCATATGTTTAAGCCTAGTACTTAGGAGGTTGGGGTAAAAGTCCAAGGGCAGGCTGGGCTACAGAGTACATTCTGGACCAGTCTGGGCTAGAATGAGACCCCCAACTCCAAAAAACAAAACAAAACCCTCCACAATGTGTTATCTGGGCTGGTCTCCTCAAACTCACAATAACCCGCCTGTTTCAGCCTCTTGAGTGCTGAGGTTACTGGCATGTACAACTATGCCAAATTCTAAGAGATATATATATACACACATGTATATATGTATATATGTGTATGTGTGTATATATATATATATACACACACACATACACACACATAAATACAATTATATACATAGTTAATATTTATTATATATATCTATATCTATATCTATATATATACACCTATATATATATCTTTATATACTTTTTTTTTTTGATTTTTCAAGGTAGGGTTTCCCTCTAGCCTGAACTGACCTAGAACTCAATATATAGTCTCAGGGTGGCCCCCAACTCATGGTGATCCTCCTACCTCTGCCTCCCAAGTGCTGGGATTAAAGGTGTGCACCACCATGACTGGCCTATGTTATTTTTTTTTTAATATTTTTTGTTCATTATTTATTTATTTATTTCAGAGTGACAGACAGAGAGAAAGACAGATAGAGGGAGAGAGAGAGAATGGTCGAGCCAGGGCTTCCAGCCACTGCAAATGAACTCCAGACGCGTGCGCCCCCTTGTGCATCTGGCTAACGAGGGACCTGGGGAACCGAGCCTCGAACCGGGGTCCTTAGGCTTCACAGGCAAGCGCTTAACCGCTAAGCCATCTCTCCAGCCCCCCATGCTATTTTTTTAATGGGCTAGAGTTTTACTTTGAAATATTTACTGGAAGAAAATCTTCACTTGTATACCTGACAAAAGACATACATTCTAAATTATATGGAACTCATAAACCAGCAAGAAAACAATCACATGAAAAGAAGGGCAATGGGGCTGGAGACATGGCTTAGTGGTTAAGGCACTTGCCTGTGAAGCCTAAGGACCCAGGTTCAATTCCCCAGGACCCACATAAGCCAGATGCACAAGGGGGCGCATGTGTCTGGAGTTCATTTGCAATGGCTGGAGGCCCTGGCAAGCCCAATCTCTCTCTCTCAAATAAATAAAAACAAATAAAAAAAAATTAAAAAAGAAGGGCAGTGGCCTGGGGAGATGGGTCAGTGAACAAAGCAGTAGTTGCTCAGGCTGGAGTACCTAAGTTTGATCCCTACATTACACGTAAAAAACTGGAAGCCACGGCAGGCTTCTGTAAACCCAGCATGCTGACGCTGAAGGCTGGGACAGGAGAATTTCACAGCAGCTTGTGGTGAGTGCAGCAAAAAACAGCAGAGTGAAAAATCCTGTCTTAAATGAGGTGGACAGGCAAGGACCAACCTGAAAGTTGTCATGACCTCCATACACGCTGCTTGACATAAGCATACATGCACACATTCTCACACATGCATACACACACACAAATAAAAAAGGACAAAAACAAGTGAAGAGATATTTTGCAAAAGATGATCAATAAGCACACAAGAAAATATCAACATCTTCAGGAAATACAAATTAAACCAGCTGGGCATGGTGCTGAACACCTTTAATCCCAGCACTTGGGAGGCAGAGGTAAGATGATCGCCATGAGTTCGAGGCCACCCTGAGACTACATAGTGAATTCCAGGACAGCCTGAGCTAGAGTAAAAACCCTACCTCAAAAAACCAAAAATACATAAATAAATTAATTAATTAAATCAAACAAGGTGCCATTGCACATGTACTTGAACGTATAGACTGCCAACACCAATGCTGGGGAGAAGGGATATGGAACCCTCACTCACTGGTGATGGGGCCTAAGAGCTACAGATGCCATGGAGAGTATCTAGCAATCTACAATCTTGTTACAACACACCTGGTCCAGTGTTCTCCTAGGTATTCAACTGAACAAAGTGAAAACATGTCCACATTAAGACTTGTACCCCAAAGTTCACACAGCCCTATTTACAACCGCATCAAACTGGAAAAAGCTCAGATGTCCATCAAAAAGTGAATGGAGAGCAGGGCATGGTGGTGCACACCTTTAATGCCAGCACTTGGGAGGGAGAAGTAGGTGGGGTGCTGGTGAGTTCAAGGCCAGTCTGAGGCTACATAGTGAATTCCATGTCAGCCTGAGCTAGAGTGAGACCCTACCTCGAGAAAAAAGAAGAGAAAGGGGGGGAAAAAAGTGAATGGACAGCACTTGCCTAGCATGCACAAGGCTATGGGTTCAATCCTCAGCCCTGAAAAAAAAGTAGATAAACATACTATAGGTATTCACACAACATGCCAATAAAAAGGAGCAAAGTACTAATACAACTGCATAAATCTCAAAAGCTTACGCTGAGCAAGGGACTATGTACAAATAAGCATATTTATACTGTTATACTCTGTTTCCATGCAACCCTAGAGCAGGCATGACTCACTGTTAGAAATGTTGATGGAGGTCTTTCAGAACCTGGTAGCAATTACACTAGTGTGCACATCTGTCAAAACTCAGACTAGATGCTTCAAGTGGATGCATTCTATTATATATTACAACTTCAGTAAGTTCATTTTTAGGTTTTTTTGTGGGTGGGGGTATTTTGTTCGTTTGTTTTTTGTTTTTTGAATCAGGGTCTCACTCTAGACCAAGCTGATCTGGAACTCACTCTGTAGCTCAGGTTGGCCTCAAACCCACCAGCAACCCACCTACCTCAGCATACCCAGTGCTGGGATTGAAGGCATGCACTACCACATCTGGCTCAATAAGCTCATTATAAAAAATCCTTCTGGGGCTGGAAAGATAGTTCAGTGGTTAAAGGTACTTGTTTGCAAAGCCTGACAATCGGGGTTTGGATCCCCTAGTACCCACATAAAGCCAAATGCACATAGTGGCACATGCACCTGGAGCTCATGTGCAGTGGCAGGAGGCCCTGACATGCCCATTCTCTCTTTTTCTGCTTCTTTCTATCTCTCTCAAATAAATAATGTGGTTTTTTTTGGGGGGGGGGTTCGAGATAGGGTCTCACGCTAGCTCAGGCTGTTCTGGGATTTCACTATGTAGTCTCAGGGTGGCTTTGAACTCACGGCGATTCTCCTACCTCTGCCTCCTGATTAGGATTAAAGGTGTGTGCCACGATGCCTGGCCTAAATAAAAGATTTTTTTAAAGCCCTTCTTACTGGAATGGCAAAAATGGTTTCTAATCTAAATCTCACCCACCAGCCAGCTGTGCTAAGAATGTCAACATTATGGGTAACAAGAATTGGCCCCAGGCTGTCCTTGCCCTCTTTCTTCTCCCAAGAGGATGCCATCAGCCCCTAGGAAGTTTCTAAGTAAACCACCTAAGGTTGTCTGTTTCTAGAGAAGGCCTTTTGTTCCTCTCCATTTCCAAAATATACATCTATATTTGCTGAGTCCTGACCAGGTACCCAACATGTGCTACAGTTTACTCCCATGAGTTTATGTAATTTAGTATCTTGTCCAAGCTCTCACCACATAAAGTGAGAACCAGGATTCAAATCTAGGTGCCTTTTACTCCACAGGTCTGAAGACATGTGGATACTAACCATCTTATTAGAGCAGGCATATATAGGCGGTAACTCTATGCATGCCTGCTCGGTGCCAGACACTGTCCAGGGTGTTGGGAATACACCACTGAGCAAAAGTCCCTATTTTCAAGAGGCTCACATTCTAGTAGTGGAAGACAACACAAAGTTAAAAGAATAAACACATAATTTATACAGCGTATTTGGTGGCAACTTCCAAGGCAAAAGAAAAAGACTGGAATAATGGAAATGTGGGTGGCTGTAATTTAGGTCAGGTGGTAAAGGTAGCCATGACTGGGTGGATGACACCTAAGCAAAGCCCGTGGGAGTAGTGGACTACAGGCAGAGAGGGAGGAAAAAGGAGGCGAGGGTGGCTGGAACACAGTGAAAAAGAGAAGAGGCGGGAGAGTTATCTGGCAAACTGGACAAGCCTGGAGCCACTAAGGATGGTTGGGAAAGGAAGGGGTGATCAGCTGTTGTTCAGAACAGAATGTAGAGGAACAAAAGCAGAGGCAAGAGCCACAGAGTGGGAAGGAGTACTTTGGGGACACTGCCCTCCTACCATGGACTGGTGGTATTCCCACAAGACCTGCACTGTTCTGAGCCCATTTGGAGAACAAGAAGAATGATGCATCAAAACAGTACTTGGAAAGAGGAAGGTCCCAATGGAATGGAGGGGTGTGTGGGGGGGGGAGGAGACAAAAGAAGTATTAACATTCTCAGTTATAAAACAAAAAAGCAGCCGGGCATGGTGGCGCATGCCTTTAATCCCTGCACTTGGGAGGCAGAGGTGGGAGGATCGCCATGCGTTCGAGGCCACCCTGTGACTACATAGTGAGTTCCAGGTCAGCCTGGGCTAGAGTGAGACACTACCTCGAAAAAAATCAAAAAAAGAAAAAAAAGGCTGGAGCCAGGTGTGGTGCTGCACGCCTTTAATCCCAACACTGGGGAGGCAGAGATAGAATTGCTGTTAGTTCGAGGCCACCCTGAGAATACAGAGCGAATTCCAGGTCAGCCTGTGCTAGGGTGAGACCCTACCTAGGAAAAAAAAAAAAGCTGGGCAGGGTGGCACACAACTTTAGTCCCAGCACTGGGGAGGCTGAGGTAGAAGGATGGCTGTGAGTTCGAGGCCAGCCTGAGACTACTGACTACAGAGTGAGTTGCAAGTCAACCTGGGCTAGAGTAAGACCTTGCTTCTTGGGGAAGAAAAAAAAATAAAAGCAGAGATGGAGGCCCTCTGAGACAGATAAAGGGGACCCACCTTTCTAGGGACACTAGCCATCTTATTTGGCACTGTTAAAATCTGTTAGAAGCTGGGAGTGGTGGACATGCCTTTAGTTCCCCAAGCACTCAGGAGGCAGAGGTAGGAGGGTCACTGTGAATTGGAGGCCAGCCTGGGATTTCAGAGTGAGTTCCAGGTCAGCCTGGGCTACAGTGAGACCCTACCTCGAAACCCCTACCCCCCAAAAGTCTGTTAGAATCGCTATAAATATTAGTAAGTTCTCTAAGTTCTTATAAACACACACCTTCTGATGCTTGCTCTCCTATAACTAAGCAAAGGCTTTGGGGAATGGGGCAGTTTGATTCCCTAATTGGCAACTACTGGATTTTTTCCTTGCAGCCCTGGGCCTTGGTGAACTCTACAAAACCCTGCATCCATTCCACCTAGGCCAGAGGGAAGACACTTCCCCTCAGACGCCTAACAGAGATGCTGCTGTGACTGGTGCTAAATAAATACATAATAAATAAAATAAAAGTAATAATGCTGTTTACTTCATTTGTATGTGAGTTTGCTATGACTGGCTTCTTGTGCTATAAAAGCAGGCAGTCCTGCTGACTTGTTCTGCTGGCTAAAAGACACCTTCTCATGCTGCCTCCCAATCAGGCCCAATAAAAGTTTTCTTCCCAGTGGTCTTTTCTGACCTGCTTTTAATAGTGTGAGCTACACTGGTAATGCACAGGAAGAAGCAGCCGATCATTTGTGGCAATGACAGCTGGGGCAGCCAGCAGGCCAGGCCAGGCTACAAAAGTGGTAGGGCAAGTGGCTGCCTAACAACTTTAGAAGAGGCAACCAAATCATTCAAGAGCGTGGTCAGGGCAGGAACAAGGGGGACAGATGGAGAGCTGACACTGAAGGAAGGAAAGCTGCAAACAGCCACAGAAGACAAAAAGTAGGCCTTGGTCTCTGGAAGGGTTGACAGAGAGCTGTCAAAACATTATGCCCAAGGGTCTCAGACATCCTAGGCTTGGGAGCTAGAATGATGGCTGCTGCCAAGGGCTGAGGAATCCAAATACCTATGAAGACTTTCTTCAAGGTGACTGATATATCTGAAATCAGCACTGAAATCATTCCATGGAGAGAAGGCTGTGAAACAGTATTAAGGAAATGCAGTCTGGCTGAGTGTCAATAACTATGTAGTCTTGGGCCACAGGCACATAAGGCTTACTTACATTTTCTTGTGTATGTTTTGTGTATGTTTAAAATTATCCCTTATCCCTGATAAAAATGTTAAAAAGGAAATGACAAGAAATTGAGTAGGAATGGAGAATTACTTTCAGGCTGAAAAACAGGAGGCAGAGTCAACTTGCTAACAAGTCGGGGGCAACTCACTGCAAGATGAAGTAATCATGTACAAAGAACTTTCACACCCATTACAATGACTTCACTCATCCAGCAATGACAACTGAAACCTTACTATGTGCGCAGGTTGGGGATAACAAGGTGAGCAAAACAGACATGCTACCTACCCACACAGGAGGTCAGAGAGAAGCCAGGATCAGATAATCCATACGCACGTGAAACTGCAGATACAGGTCAGGGCTAAAGAAAAACATTGTGGGACCTGAAGGTGCTTCACATTTACTGTGACTTCCCTGTGTCAGACACCTTCTGTGAGGGATGCAGGGATGACCAAGACACAATGTCCTGGGGATGTTGCAACGAATAAACCAAAAACGCCTGTAAAACCATGTCAGTACTAGGCTAAGTGTGAATAAAGACAGAACCCCTCAAGTCCCAGACACATGAAGCTCCGCCTATCCCACTTGCAGACCCAACTTAACAACCCCCCCACTTCCCACTCTACAGCCTCACCCCTGGACACCACATGCTGACTCCTAGCCTGTCCCAGATTCCATGACTGCGCCCACCTTGACATCATGGCCCTGTTGTCCCTGTGCCCTGCACCACGCCCCCTGCTACACCCTTAGTCACGCCCTCTCTAGTGCAGCCAAGTAGCATCACTCAAGCCTTCCACAGTTCCTCATCAGTCCCTTAGCTCCTTCCCCGGGCACCCTGGCTTCACCCTCCACTGCATGCACGCCACCCTCACTCGCTTCTCAGTCCAGTCCCTGGGTACCAGGGCCCCACCCACTCCACTGAAGCCCCGCCTCCCCGCAGCAGCGCACGCCCCCGCCCCACCTACCCAGACGTCACGGCCCCGCCCACCCCGCTGCAGTCCAGCCTCAACTTTACGCCCACCCAACCTTCGCGTGACGTCACGCCCCCCTCCCAGACCCCCAAGTCGCCGTGCTCCTCACCAGCTCGAACCGGTTGTTGACTCGGACTCCTTCCTTCCCTGCGGCCCCGGGACGCCGGCCACCCGACCCTCGCCTTGATCCTTCTTCCTCCGCGTCATCATCATCACGGAGGACAAACTGCAGGGCGTCGGGCCCCAGGGGTTCCTGGCCGCGCTGTTCCCCCCTCAGCCTGCGGAGGGCCCGGCGCGACATAGGACCCGACGGCTTTACGTCTGGGGACAGGGACGAGGAAGAACAGCGGAGCGGAGGCGCGCCTGCGCACTTGCGGCGCGCTGCGCGAGGCTGGCGTGTCGCGTCTGCGCGCTGCGGCTCTCCGGAACTTCCTCTCGGAGACTAGATGAGTCAGAGAAGGTACGGGCGAATCCGGCCGTTCTCGCGAGAGCCGAGGAGCGCGGCGGGAGTTGCGGATGACAGGCCGTGACGCGGGCGGGACTCGCGCAGCCTCAGACGCCTAAGCCGGTGACGTGGACTGAGCTCCCGGGGTGGGTCCACGGCAGCTCGGGACGTTCGAGGAGACAGTTCCGAGGCGACAGGTGAGCGATGACAGATGAACGACCTAGAGGGTCCTGGTCCCCGCTGTGCATCGTCGACCTGGGCGACCTGTCCGCCCGCTCCCACCCCCAGCTTGCCCCTAGGCTGCAAAGGGACGGTTCTCGACGTCATATAATTCTAAACCCAGAAACGTACAAAAGTCACAGATTCGTGGACATGTCTACTCCTCGAGATGACCGGAACTTCGTCTTAGAGTAGGTCCCCGGGAGCATGCTCTTTGTGGTCACGAACGCTGCGGGCAGTGCTCCAGTACGTGGAGGTGTGTGTGACTCAGTGGTCTGAGGTCGAGGCGCCCCTCTCCTACATGCATTCTGATCTCCCACAGAGGTTTTCACAGTAAAGATGGAAAAATTACAGGTGGAGTTGGGGGGGGGTCCTGACTTTGGGATATGTTTTTTTTTTTTTTTTGAGATGTTTGCTTGAGGGGTTTCATATGGCCCTCTAGCTATGTTGTGGAAGATGACCTTGAACTTCTGATCCTCATGGCTTTTGTGATGGGATTATAGGCATGTGTCACCATACGATTTATGTGGCGCTGGGGATTAAACCCAGGGCTTTGTGCTTGCTAGACAAACACTATCCACTGAGCCCATGCCCCTCCCCCCCACTTTTTGACTAATTTTTGTGCTATATATAGCCTTCGCTGGACTAGGAACTGGCTATGTAGACCAGGCTACCTGAACTTGCCTGCCCCTGGAGAGTTGGGTATGCCACCACATCCAGCCTGGCTTTGACATTTTAAAAATATTTTATTTATTTATTTTGCTAGAGACACAGATGAAGAATGGGCACTAGCCACTGCAAACAAAATCCAGAGGCATGTGCCACCTTGTACAGCTGGCTTGCGTGGGTACTGGGGTATCAAACCTGGGTTGTTCGGCTTTGCAGTCAAGCAAGCACCTTAACCGCTAAGCCATCTCTCTAGCCCTGACATTTTTTTAAAAAGCTTTGCTAAACATCTAGGATTGAGGACTGCCGTAGTCTAAATATAAGATAATCTGGTGTTGGACTGGTCCCATCCTCACAGTGACAGCAGAGAGGCCAGCAGCTTTGGGCTCAGTGATGGCCCTCACTGTTGAGCTAAGCCAGGCATCAAATTCCTCCATCATCTGGGGAGATAGATGTCTTTTTACATATAAAAAAAAAAATTAGGACATAGAGAGTAAGTACCTAAGAGCCTGGGCTTGCATTCATATGGTTCCCAAGTCTAAATGAGGTAGGCTGCTGGTAAGGATCGAAGAGGAGGGCAAGGACACCATCCCTTGGCTCTACTGCTTAGCACCTGCACCTGTTCCCAAGTTCCACTCCAACCCGCCTCCTCCAGAAGTCTGGCTTGGACTAGGTTGGGAGCGGAGCCAGCATTCCTCCCAGCATGACTGGCCTATCAGAATTCTAGAATGGGCTGGAGCGATTGCTCAGCTGTTAAAGGCATTTGCTTGCAAAGGCTGACAGCCTGGCTGCAGTTCCCCAGCATCCAAGTAAAGCCAGATGCACAAAGTGGTGAATGCATCTGGGGTTTGTTTGCAGTGGCGATAGGCTCTGGTGCACGAATCCCCCCCACCCTTGTAAATAAATAAAAATATTTTAAAAAGAAGGCTAGAATGTTAAGAAACTTCACAGTGGATGGCCCCTAGTTGCTTTCTCACAGCAGCCCCCCTCCTCCTGGCCCTGCTCCCAGCCACTGTTACAGTCCCAACCTCTCCCACAGTCAGGGCTCGGCATACCACTGCCATGTCTATTGTGACGTTTCAGGACCAGGCTAGTTTCTGAGTCACTCAGGGTTAAATGATGTGACTAATGTATGTGGGCTTGTTGCCTCACAACAGCATTGGGAGGTATGGGGCTGGGGAAATGGCTCAGTGTCCAAACATAAAGACCTGAATTCTTGCCAAGTATGGTGGTGCATGCCTTTAATCCCAGCACTTGGGAGGCAGAGGTAGGAGGATCACTGTGAGTTCGAGGCCACCTTGAGACTCCATAGTGAATTCCAGGTCAGCCTGGGCTAGAGTGAGACCCTACCTCAAAAACCAAAAAAAAAAAAAAAAAAAAAAAAGACCTGAATTCGATCCCAAGCACATGTGTAAAAATCCATGATCCTTCTGTCTCTGCCTCCTGAGTACTGGGAACCACCATGCCTGGCCCAAACAGGAATTTTCTCATTGCTGGTTGTGTGACAACAGCAAATTCATGACCTTCTATTGCTTGTTTTTGGTTCCCTTTGTTTTTGTTTTCTTCTCAGTGTTGAGGACTGAACCCAGAGCCTTGCACTTGCTAGGCAAGTGCTTATCCACTGAGCTAAGTCCCTAACCTTTCTGTGCCTGTTTTTTTTTTTTTTAATATTTATTTATGTATTTGAGAAAGGCAGAGAGAGAGAGAGAGAATGGGTGGGCCAGAGCCTCCAGCTGCTGCAAACGAACTCCAGATGCCTGCGCCCCCTTGTGCATCTGGCTAACATGGGTCCTGGGGAATCAAGCCTTGAACTGGGTGGGGTCTTTAGACTTCACAGGCAAGCGCTTAACCGCTAAGCTATCTCCATCCCATATGCCTGTTTTTAAGCAAATAAAAATACAAAGACAGGCAGTTGTTTGAAATGCTCAAACATCTGCTGGTAGCTAGCTATTTTATTGGCTGCTCTAATTCTGTATGATTCTTTCCCACATGCCCGTATGTCACACATCATGTCCCCCTAGGTGCCTCCTTCAGCCCCAAGCAGGCTTCAGCTGAAGTCCTGGTATATTCTGGGGTGAACTGTCATATTTATCTTAATAAGCACTGGTTTCCTCATCTGAAGGGTGAGGTGATGTAAGAACCCACCTTCTGGGTATATGTAAGCAGGCAGGGTGCTTAGCATGGGTCCTTCCTGAGGCCCTGTGGTATAGCTATTCCCTCCGAGCTTAAAATGACTATCACCCTTATGAACCAGAGCACCTGCAGTGACCTACAGACTATCCTGGTCCACACTCATGGCAATAAGCAAAACAACATACCATAATGATAGCTAGATCTATGGTAATGACAATGGAGTTAGCATTTCCTCATAGAAGGGAGGTTGGGTCATGAGACCCTCACCTGAGATCCCAACCACTACTCCCTCCTGTCACCCCCAGCAGCATGTGGGCGTTGCAGTATTTTGGAAGTGGAGGTTGACTGGGAGTTGGGACTTCAGTGATATGGCTTTTATGAGTTGTCACCCATGCTGGGATAGGAAGTTTTGGTAGTACAGCTGCTGAATCATCCATGTTCCTGTAACGATGCGCCTATAACAGCAATAAATTCATTGGTTATACTGAATTGCCAGTGTCCTATCTGGGGTGAATAGATGTTTGTTCATTTCTCCCTTGAAAAAAGTCACAACACTTAACAAGGGGCAGGGAATGAGCTGGGATTAGGGGGTACCTGGGCTGCCTGAATTCCACCCACTTAGAGGTCTCCTATGTGCCACTGCTGCCCAAGTCCCCTGGAGAGAGAGCAGAGGCTGGCCAGGTACTCAGATATACACAGAAACCAAAGTGTCCTGTCCAGGTGTCCAGCTGAGGAGGGGAGGCTGCCACGTGCTCAAGCTGGAATGGAGAAGAGAATCAGGGCATGGCAGGAGAGCTGTGACACAAGTCTTGGGATCAAGATTCCCCTGTCCTCCTCCCATTCCTCTGTTCCTATTCTGCCCCTCCAAGGAGTCCTGAGAGGAAAGGGAGAGAGCCAGCCCTGAAGTGAGCCTGGCACTCAATGAACTGTGTGGCCAGGAGACAATGTATATAAATATATAGGCTGGATGTATATATTATAAATATATATGTAAATATGTACATGCGCAGGGCGGTTGGTGGCGGCTGTGTCCCCAGACAGGGAGAAAATGGCATAGCCCCATGCAGGCCTGGCCATCAAGGCAGTCACTGAAAGTTGAGAGTCCTGGTGTTGGGAATATAAAGGGACTGGGTCTGGCGGCTACGGCTGCGGCGTGGAGTGGCATTGAGGACATCCACACTCTTGCGGCTGGAGCGCACTACGTCGGCCACAAAGCTGGTGCAATCGCTGCAGACATCTTTCAGCACACAGCCGTGGGCGTAGATGTGGGGGAACTCTTCTTCCACGCTCCGCCACTGTGGTCCCTGCAGTGATCTGGAGGGAATGTCAGGAGAAGATCATTAGGGAAAGGATCGCAGTCGGGTCATAGTCTTCCAGAGGCCCTGCCCTGCTGCTTTAGAATCCCAAGTCCCCTCACTTTCTATATCTACATCCACCCCTCTAAAGCTACGGAAGCCCCTCTCCTCTTCCTCCTGGCTCATCCACACCAATCAAAGTGCATCCCAGCAAAAGCCCTTCCTTGACAGATGTTTAGGACCTAGGCTCAAACCACCCAAGTTCAATTCCATACCACTCTGCAAAACGGCTTGACCCCAACCTCTTCTGCTTTGCTTTTCCATTTCCTTCCTCAGTGCCAGAGCCATTCGCGCCCCAGGTTCCCAGTTACTATCCCTCTTACTACCACCAAATACCAAGGCAAAGCAACATACTGGAAGGCATCTCTCCTCAGCACCGGCATGGCTTTAGCAGCGGACACCCTCTGAGAGCTCTCAAAGCCCAGCGTGTAGACAGGAATGTGTGCACACTTCTTGGAAGGCATCTTCATCTGTAACACAGGGGGCAAGTGTGGACAAGGCACCTTAGGGACTGTCCGGGCACACCTCATCCTCTCCACTCTTTTGGGACCCAGAGACAGCCAGTGGCACCTCTACACTCTCATCTGAGGACCCAGCCTGGGCTTCCTTCCTTGTCACATCCCAATCACATTTCCTGATCACCTGGGAAGGAACTCCTTAGGGGGCAGGAACTCTGCCTTTTTATACCATGAAGGATCTAGTATCAGGTATACAATCAGTACTCCACATTGATAAGGAAGGAGAGTTCCCAAGACCAAGGGGCAGGAAATGAAGAGTTTGTGCGTGTACAGTGTTTGTACATGCATGTAGAAGCCAGACAGTCAATATTGGGAATCTTCCTCAATCACACTCCACTTTTTTTTTTAAGGCAGGGTCTCACTCTAGCCCATGCTGACCAGAAATTCACTCTGTATTCTCAGGGTAGCCTCAAACTCATGGTTATCCTCCTACCTCTGCATCCTGAGTGCTGAGTTTAAAGGCATGTGCCACCACACCCAGCTTTTTTTTTTTAAACGTCTTTTCTTTTTATTTATTTATTTGAGAGAGAGAGAGACAATGGGCACACCAGGGCCTTCAGCCATTGCAAATGAACTCCAGGTGCATGTGCCCCTTGTGTGCATGGGCGATATTGCATGCTTGTGTCACTGCATGTGGCTTATATGAGACCTGGAGAATTTGAATGTGTGTTCTTAGGCTTCGCAGGCAAGTGCCTTAACTGCTAAGCCATCTCTCCATCCCGCCCCCCCTTTTTTGACACAAGATCTGTCACTGAACTTGGGAGCTCAATTTGGCCAGACAAGCTGACCAGCAAGCCCCAAGGATCCTTTGTCTCTGCCTCCCTAGCACTGGGATTATAGCATTCACTGCCAAGCTAGTTTGGTGGGTTTTTTTGTTGTTGTTTTGTTTTTCAAGGTAGGGTCTTACTCTAGCTCAGGCTGACCTGGAATTCACTCTGTAGTCTCAGGGTGGCCTTGAACTCATGATGATCCTCCTACCTATGCCTTCCAAGTGCTAGGATTAAAGGCATGCGACACCACACCCAGTTTAAGCCTGGGTTTTTATGTGTGTACTTGGAATTTGAACTCAGATCCTCATGTTTGGATGGCTAGCACTTTATCAACTAAGCCATCACCCCATTTCCTAAAAAGACTACCTGTGAGGGTCGTTAAAAACCACAATGGCTTAGGCCATGTGCGCTGGCACACCCCTGTAATCCCAGCAGTTGAGACATAAAAGGATCAGAAGTTGAAGGCTAGCCTGGGTTATATGAGATCCTGTCTCATAAAAACCAAGCCAGCCGCACATGGTGGTGCACACCTTTGATCCCAGCATGGAAAGCAGAGGGAGGAGAATCACTGTGAGTTCAAGGCCAGCCTGAGACTACACAGTGAGTTCCAGGTCAGCCTGGACTAGAGTGAGACCCTGCCTCAAACACCAAACAAACAAAACCAAACAAGCAAACAAATCCAACTGCAGTCTTGGAACATGTCCAAAAGGCTCTTCTTGGAGAAGGTGATGGATGAGGTGCCGCCTGTCCTACCTCACCAACTCTTGGAAGGTCCCCTGAGATCCTCACCTTTACACTACAGGAAGTACAGACAGCTCTGGAAGGGAATGAAGAGAAAGCAAAGTCAGTGGTGAGGAAGCCCAGAAAGGAACAACAGCTTCCTTCTGGCCTCATGTCCGCCCACATATCTAGGCCAACCATCCTTGCCCTTGGCCTGATCCCTGGTCACTTCAGTACTTTACTTTCATTGACTCCAGAATCTTTCTTCTTCTTCTATCCATTTACCTCTGTCCCTCAGCCCAGGAATATCTGGCCTGGAGTTTTCTCCACACTCGTATGTGGCTGACACCACTTACCCACAAGTACCATCAGGCAGAGGGACAGCAATTTGCATTTCTTTTTATTCCCATACCCAGTTTCAGAAGTGAATGCCTTCCAGGCATGGCTGCACAGATACATAATCCCAGCACTGAGGCAGAATGACTGTGAGTTCAAGGCTGACCTAGGCTACAAAGAGAGACTCTGTCTCAAAAAATAAATAAAAATAAAAAAGTAAAAATTCAACCCATATTTAGACAGCCTCTGCTACTAGCATCCAGCCTCCAGAGTGTTGTAAGCACGTACTTTGCAATGAAATGAGTCACTGTGCAAACTGTTCTACAGATACACAGGGGCTCTCCTCCACATTAGCAAAAGTTGTTCAAACTCCTTTTCTAAAACAAAAAACAATGGACTATGTTCTCGGGCATATGCCACTGTGCATCTGGTTTTATGTGGGTACTGGGGAATCAAACCCAGGTCATTAGGATTTGTAAGCAAGCTCCTTAATAACTGAGCTATATCTCCAGCCCCCTAAAATTTTTAAAAAAATATTTTATTATTTGAAAGAGAGGAAGAATGGGTGTTTCAGAGCCTCTAGCCACTGCAAACAAACTGCAGACACATGTGCCACCTTGTGCATCTGGCTTATGTGGGTCCTGGGGAATCAAATCTGGATACTTTGGCTTTGCAGGCAAGTGCCTTAACTGCTAATCCATCCTTCCAGCCCCTTAAGATATATCCCCCCCAATTTTTTATTTTTTTATTTTTATTTTTTTAAAATTTTTGTGTTCATTTTTATTTATTTATTTGAGAGTGACACAGAGAGAGGAGGAAGCAGATAGATATATAGATAGATAGAGAGAATGGGTGCGCCAGGGCCTCCAGCCATTGCAAATGAACTCCAGACGCATGTGTCCCCTTGTGCATCTGGTTAATGTGGGTTCTGGGGAATCAAGCCTCGAACCAGGGTCCTTAGGCTTCACAGGCAAGAGCTTAACCACTAAGCCATCTCTCCAGCCCTATTTTTTTATTTTTTGAGGTAAAGTCTCACTCGAGTTCAGGCTGACCTGGGATTCACTATGTAGCCTCAGGGTGGCTTCGAACTCACAGTGATCCTCCTACCTCTGCCTCCCAGGTGCTGGCTCCCCCAAAATATTTTTGACAATGTGTTTTTACTCTTTATTTAGCTTCCCTGACTATGCTTCTAAAACCTATGCATGTCTTATATCTAGCTCCTAGCAGAGTATTTTTTAAATATTCATTTTATTTGGAGAGAGAGAATGGGCATACTGCCAGGGCTTCTTTCCACCAAAACTCCATATGCATTTGCCACTTTGTGCATCTGGCTTTATGTGGGTACTGGGGAACTGAACCCAGGCTTCTCAGGCTTTCCAATAAATTAAGTGCCTTTAACTGCTGAGCCATCTCTTCAGCCCTAACAGAATATTCTTTTATGTTTCTACTCTATCTTCTTGGTTGACTTACTAGTTAAAGCTCTGTTTTATCATAATCATTGTTTTAGGGCTTATAGAATACAACTTTGGAGGCTGGAGAGATGGCTCAGTGGTTAAACATGCTTGCTTGAAAAGCCTGCTGGTCCAAGTTCAATTCCCCAGCACCCAGGTAAAGCCAAATACAAAGTGTTACATGCATTTTGTGATCCCATATCCCCATGACAACAAGAAGCAGAGCCAGGAGAATCTAAGCTGAGAGGCTGCTAGTCTGATGTTCTTTTGCACTCTGGCAATTTCTGGAAATTTATTTGCAATAGCAACAAACCCTGTCTCAAAGAAAGTAGAGCACTTTAAAGTTATCTTCTGGCTCACATACATGAGTGCGCATGCACACACACACACACAAATTTTAAAAACTTTAAATGTAATCGTGACTTACCACAGTCTCATCTATTATGTCATTTCATGTGGAGTATAAGAATTCCAATTTCGGGCTGGAGAGATGGCTTAGCGGTTAAGCGCTTGCCTGTGAAGCCTAAGGACCCCGGTTCGAGGCTCGGTTCCCCAGGTCCCACGTTAGCCAGATGCACAAGGGGGCGCCCGCGTCTGGAGTTCGTTTGCAGAGGGTGGAAGCCCTGGCGCGCCCATTCTCTCTCTCCCTCTATCTGTCTTTCTCTCTGTGTCTGTCACTCTCAAATAAATAAATAAAAAATTAACAAAAAATATTAAAAAAAAAAAGAATTCCAATTTCCCTCTCTTCCTCTTAATGCCTTAATGTCTTAATGCCTCAGTGCTACTGTTTTATTTATTTAGTTTATTTATTTTTAAAATTATTTTTATTTATTAAAGACAGAAAGGGAGAGAGAGAGAGAGAAAGAGATAAAGAGAATGGGTACGTCAGGGCCTTTTGCCACTGCAAAAAAACTCCAGATGCATGTGCCACTTTGTGTACCTGGCTTACATAGCACCTGAGAATTGAACCTGAGTCCTTAGGCTTCTCAGGCAAGCGCCTTAACTGTTAAGCCATTTCTCCAGCCCAATTTTGTTTATTTTGAGAGAGAGAAGGAGAGAATGGGCATGCCAGGGCCTTCAGCCTCTGCGAACAAACTCCAGATGTGTGTGTCCCCTTGTGTGCATGTGCAACATTGTGTGCTTTTGTCACTCTACCTAGCTTAAGTGGGACCTGGAGATTTGAACATGAGTTCTTGGGCTTCACAGGCAAGTGCCTTAACTGCTTAGCCATCTCTCCAGCCCTACTGTTTTATTTTATTTATACATCCTCAAAACCCACAATACATTGTTATTTCTGGTTTTGGCTTTTTTTTTTTTTTGTTTGCTGGATCACACCCAAGGTCTTGTAGACAAGTACTCTATCATTTAGTTACATTTTCTTCTGAGCCCTTTCTCTTTTTTTGTAAGTCCAATAATATTTAATTAGATGCCAGATATTTTTACTTTGTTGAGTGCTGTATATTTTTGTCTTGCCATTCTTGACCTTGGTTTGTCAAACAGTAAAATATTTAAGAAAAGTTTGGTTCTTTCATGTCATACTATTTTTTTTTTTCCAGGTAGGGTCTTCCTCTAGCCCAGGCTGGCTCGAAGTTCAGTGATCCTTCTACCGCTGCTGAGATTAAAGGCATGTGCACCCATGCCCAGCTCACGTCATACTTCTATAATTTGTTGGCTGGATCAGGACAATACTCAGCTTAGGGCTACTTATTCTACACTAGTGAGACACAAGTTTCCTGTGTTTTCCTCTTAATGCCCTATGAATTCTGGAAAGTAATGAAGCCCACAGAAAAGGAAGTGTAAGTGAGCTGGCTTGTTACACCCAGAGATGGCTACTTGGTGAGAACCAGGAGCCTGAGCTGCTGAAACATGTTATGGCATAACCAGTGACTTCCAAACCTCCAGAGGATAATTAAATTCCATTCCTTAGTTGCATTTTTAGAAATTACATTAATTACCTTAATTAGTCATAGCTCATGGCATGTGACAGACCCTTCCCACAACCATAGGAGTTTAACCTTAACCCTCCTGCCCCCTCCTCATTACTGTGTAGTGGGCGTGCTGATGGAGGCTTACCTCTTGCAGAAGAGACAGGTAGGCGGCCAGGAGAACAGAGGGAATTTGGTTCGGCAGCAGCAGCAAATCTACAGGGAGAAACCTGGTTACAGTCTGACACCCAGCCCAGTTTTTTTTAAAACTTTATTTCAAAGAGCCTTCATTATAAATGTAAAATCCAGATAAACCCCTTGAAACCACCCAAAGCATTCATAAATATGGACAGCATGGCAAATTTTTAATTTAAAACAATCCTGTTAAAGATGGTAAAAGAAGCCAGACACGGTGGTACACGCCTTAAATCCCACATCTCGGCCCAAGGGCTCATGGGAAGCAGGACAGTTCTTGCCTGTGCCTGCCTCAGGGCTTCCACCCCCCCACCACCAAGCCCGGGGCCTGGCCCCACTGTCTACTCGCCACGGTGTCCTTGTCTCACCTTCCCCCTCTTCAGGCTGCTGAAGAGCTCCTTGTCCTGCAGAAACTTCTCCATCTCGGCCTTCACCAGTACGCGGCGCACATCCACCACCTCCTCCACGGTCAGGGCCAGGCTTTCCACAGGGTGGCTGAACTCCTGGGGGAGGCAGAGTCCTGCTTGTTCAACCCCTAGAAATGGTCTTTCTGGCAAGGGTGGCACCAGAAACTTCTCTCCTTCCCTGGCCTCAGTCCAAACACTCTGGCAACTTCCTAAAGTACAGCTATCACTGCTGGAAGCTGGGCCTGTTCCCAGTTCTTTGTGGAAACTCTACTGCTATAGCAAGGGCCTCAGGATCCAGGCCCTGCTGACCACATGCTAGGAAACCCTTTTTCCATTCTCTTCGTTTGTTCAAAGTGTCCCCACCTTCAAGCACACACCATGGCTCTAATCTTCCCTCTACTTGGAAGCCATTCACCACTGAGCCTCCCCACCCCACCCTCCTGAGCTATACTCTTAGTAGGAGCCCTGAAGACCTCCTGCCCACTCTGATCTTGCAGGTTGCCCTGTACTGAACAAAACTTCTGTCCTAGCTGGGCGTGATGGTGCACGCCTTCAATCCCAGCACTTGGGAGGCAGAGGAAGGAAGATCTCCATGAGTTCAAGGATACCCTGAGAGTACATAGTGAATTCCAGGTCAGCCTGAGCTACAGTGAGACCCTACCTCAAAAGAAAAAAAAAAAAAGACAAGACCTCTGTCCTGATGGTGAATAATCCAACTTCCCAGTGCCCAGCAAAGAACTAGACGTGGGACTACTCGAAGTCTCACATTTCTGTAAAATGGGGTTGTTTCAATTTCATTGAGGCAATATACATATAACCCCAAACACAGGGCTGGGCAAAGAAGGCTCAGAATGCTTTCTATCATTCCTGGAGGCATTGTGAGGGTGCCACAGGGGTTGAAGTTAATTTTTTTTTAACCATATGTGCAGATGGTTACTCTGCAGGGCTACGTGGCTCTGGGACAGCATCTGCTGCATGCTCTACCTGGCCCAAGGCATCAGGATTTCGGGCTTGTTTCTGTTGCCACTAGCCTGTGGCCAGGAGTTTCCATATCAGGTGCAGAGGCTAGTAGCTGCCTCTCAGAGGCTCAGGCAGGACGGAGGGCCACCAGTTTCTCTGATTTGATAGGCAAACTCTTCAGAACGCACTTCTGAGATCTCGGAGATGAAAAGCCACTTATGGAACTTGTGGGATATTAAAATATGTTTCCCCTTTCCTTGAACAAGAACTGGCCCTCAGTTCTTCTCCCCTTGAGCATAGCTGGACTTGGTGACACGCCTGCAATGTACAGTGTCAGTGTTGCTGCTGAGACTTGGTCATAAAATACACCATGTCTCCTGACCACCAAGGAGTAAGGACTTTCCAGCTCTTATAGCCCATGGAACCTGCAGAGAAGGCTGCAGCCCCTGTTCACATCCCACTTGAAGCCTTGGGAAGACCCTGACCAGCTGCTTCTGAGCAGAGTGGGGTGACACGTGCCTATCATTCTAGCCTTTGGGAGAGGCTAAAGCAAGGGGATTGCAGCATACAGCCCATATCAGGCTACAAAGTGAGATCCAGGACAGCCTGGGCTACAGTGTGAGACCTTATCTCACAAATAAAACATACAATGAAAACAGCTGCTGCTTCTGGATTTCTAATGTTCAGAAACTATGCAACATTGTCATGTTAAGATACCACATTAGGCGGGAGCGGGAGCCCGAGCCAGGGCGAGCCAAGCCTGCTCCCGGCGGGCGGCGGCGGCAGCGCCACTCCAGCCATGTCAGCATGCGTGAGCCTGGGCCCACCGTGAGCCATGGCCATGTCCGTGAGCACCGAGGACGACGACTATGAATCGGAGCCGGACCAGAACCGGGCTGGGGGTCGGCCCAAGGGCAAGCTGGGCCCGGCCTCTGCGGTGAAGTTGGCTGCCAACCGGACCACGGCAGAAGCTCGCCGGCACAGGACGCGATGGCGCAAGTGTGAGACCTGCCTGGGGGCCGAGTGTGGAGAGTGCCACTTCTGCAAGGATATGAAGAAGTTTGGGGGGCCTGGGCGGATGAAGCAGAGCTGCATCATGCGACAGTGCATGGCGCCAGTGCTTCCCCACACCGCCGTGTGCCTTGTCTGTGGCGAGGCAGGGAAAGAGGACACAGTGGAGGAAGAAGGTCTGCTCAAACCCCTAGTGAGATTAAGGAATCAGAGGGTATGGTCAACGATGAGCTTCCCAACTGCTGGGAGTGTCCGAAGTGTAACCATGCTGGCAAGACCGGGAAACAAAAGCGTGGCCCTGGCTTCAAGTATGCCTCCAACCTGCCTGGCTCCCTGCTCAAGGAGCAGAAGATGAACCTGGACAACAAGGAAGGGCAGGAGCCTGCCAAGCGGAGAAGTGAGTGTGAAGAAGCACCTAGACGCAGGTCAGATAAGCACCCCAAGAAGGTGCCTCCAGAGGCCATCCTGCACCAAAAGTCGGATGATGTACACCTGAGTAGGAAGCGGAAATACAAGAAGCTCCAAGAGCTGAGTGGACGCAAGCGAGCCTCGACGCTTCAAACGTCCCCCGGTTCCTCCTCTCGCCACTCGCCGAGGCCTCCTCTAGGCAGCAGCCTCAGCCCTTGGTGGAGATCCAGTCTCACTTACTTCCAGCAGCAGCTAAAACATGGCAAAGAAGATAAGCTTTTCAGGAAAAAGAGGCGGTCCTGGAAGAACTCCGAAGACAGGCTGGCACTGACCAGCAAGCCCCTCTGGTGCTTCAAGCAGGAACCAGAGGACGATCTGCCCGAGGCACCCCCTAAGACCAGGGAGAGTGACCACTCCAGCTCTCCCACCGCTGGGCCCAGCACTGAGGGGGCCGAGGGTCCAGAGGAGAAAAAGAAGGTGAAGATGCACCAGAAACGGCGGCTTCCCAACAAAGAGCTGAGCAAAGAGCTCAACCATGAGATCCAGAAGACAGAGAGCAGCCTGGCCCACGAGAACCACCAGCCCATCAAGTCAGAGCCTGAGAGTGAGAATAAGGAGCCCAAGCGACTGATAGGCCTCTGTGAGCGCCCCCACCGCTTCAGCGAGGGGCTCAAGAGCACCCCTCAGGAGCTGCAGCACCCGTTGGGGCCAAGCCTGCGGAGCCCACCCCGTGTCATCTCCCGTCCCCCACCTTCTGTTTCCCCACCCAAGTGCATCCAGATGGAGCGCCATGTGATCCGGCCACCACCCATCAGCCCCCCACCTGACTCGCTGCCCCTGGATGATGGGGCGGCCCATGTCATGCACAGGGAGGTGTGGATGGCTGTCTTCAGCTACCTCAGCCATCATGATCTGTGTGTGTGCATGCAGGTCTGTAGGACCTGGAACCACTGGTGCTGCGATAAACAGCTGTGGACCCACATTGACCTGAACCTCTGCAAGTCCATCACACCCTTGATACTGAGTGGCATCATCCAGTGACAGCCTGTCTCCCTTGACCTCAGCTGGACAAGTATCTCCAAGAAGCAGCTGAGCTGGCTCATCAACCGGTTGCCTGCGCTCCGAGACTTGGTGCTATCTGGCTGCTCATGGACTGCAGTCTCTGCCCTCTGTAGCTCCAGTTGTCCATTGCTTCGGACCCTTGATGTCCAGTGAGTAGAAGGACTAAAGGATGCCCAGATGCGGGATCTCCTGTCCCCGCCCACAGACAACAGGCCAGGCCAGATGGACAATCATAGCAAGCTCCAGAACATTGTGGAACTGTGCCTGGCTGGCCTGGACATCACAGATAACTCCCTAGGACTCATCATCCGCCACATGCCCCTGCTCTCCAAGCTCCACCTCAGCTACTGTAACCATGTCACCGACCAGTCCATCAACCTGCTCACTGCAGTCGGCACTACCACCCGAGACACTCTGAGATCAACCTGTCAGACTGCAACAAGGTCACTGACCAATGCCTGTCCTTCTTCAAACGCTGTGGAAATATCTGTCACATTGACCTGAGGTACTGCAAGCAAGTCACCAAGGAAGGCTGTGAGCAGTTTATAGCTGAAATGTCTGTGAGTGTCCAGTTTGGACAAGTGGAAGAAAAACTCCTGCAAAAACTTAGTTAGTCCTGGGACAAGTATGTAAATATTGGGGGAGTATAACTGGGGAGGGGAAAGACTACAAAAAAGGGGGGGCTGTAATTTCCCATTGGAACAACAGACCATGGAATGATTCCATTTTGCAAGTCTTAACAAGGGAGAAGCCATTCAACCACCCATTTGGGGATTAATGAGCCAGATGCTTCCTCTGGCCCTCCTGCATCCTAACTGCACTGCTTTCTGGACCATTTCTAAGGTGGCCTTTAGAAGACATTCCCATTGGCAAGGAGGATGGGCTTTGGAGAAATCCTCTTCCAGGTGTGAGCTTAGTGCTTTCATTGGTGTTTTTATTATGGACACCTTGTTCCTTGAAACACCAAGGCTTCTGGTGTCAACATATAGTGGACCACATACCACATGTGCAGCTGTCTTGACACATTTTGTTTGGTTGGTTTTGTTACATCTTACATTATGCAGAAGTATTTTTGTACAAATTGTTTAAAAATTATTTATGCAAGATTGAATGCATACCAGTGTTTTTAATGTTTTGAGATTGCCAACTTTCCTGGTTTCCCTCAAGTACAGAGAATTTAACCTGTACTTCATGAACACAAAGATGTGCCCAGGTGTGACAGGGGAGGGGGCAGTAACCTTCCCCTTAAAAGCATGCTTAACTGGAAGTTAGAGCCTACTTTGTATGTCAAGAAGTTACACGAGCATGTTGTGGATAAACATAAAATTATAGTTGAAGTAAGATACTCTGCCAAGTTTCCTCAGTAGAGAATTCACCTTTTTCTCAAAATTTTACAATTCCGACTTAAACCTTTTGCACTCAGCAGAGTTTTGCTCCAAGCATGAGCTCTTGTCTTCTCCATAGATTTAATTGATGCCGTGTCTCAAGTAGAATAAATGCACCCACACAGCCAAAAAAAAAAAAAAAGATACCAAATTATAGGGTTGGAGAGATGGCTTAGCAGTTAAGGCACTTGCCTGCAAAGCCTAAGGACTCATCCAACTCTCCAGGTCCCACGTAAGCCAGATGCACAAGGTGACACAAGCATGCAAGGTCGCACATGTGCACAAGGGGGTGCACATGTCTGGAGTTTAATTGCAGTGGCTGGAGGCCCAACAAATCAATTCCCTCTCTCTCACACGCAAAAATAAAAAAGGCCAAGCCAGGTGTGGTGGTGCATGCCTTTAATGCAAGCACACAGGAGGCAGAGGTAGGAGGATCGCCATGAGGTCAAGGCTACCCTGAGACTACATAGTGAATTCCAGGTCAGCCTGAGCTAGAGCAAGACCTTACCTTGAAAAATTAAAAAAAAAAAAAAATTTATACATACTTACAAAAATATATATATATACACTTATACACACACATATACATACATATATATATATATATACACATACATACATACATACATATATATATATATATACATACATACACACACACACACACATACATACATACATACATACATACATACATACAGCCTGTTGGGCTTGCCTCAAAAAAAAAAAAAGTACCAGGGCTGGAGAGGTGGCTTAGCGGTTAAGCGCTTGCCTGTGAAGCCTAAGGACCCCGGTTCGAGGCTCGGTTCCCCAGGTCCCACGTTAGCCAGATGCACAAGGGGGCGCACGCGTCTGGAGTTCATTTGCAGAGGCTGGAAGCCCTGGCGCGCCCATTCTCTCTCTCTCCCTCTATCTGTCTTTCTCTCTGTGTCTGTCGCTCTCAAATAAATAAATAAATAAATAAATAAATATTTTAAAAAAAAGGATACCAAATTATGAGGTCATTTTTTTTTCCAAGATAGGGTCTCACTCTAGCTCAGGCTGACCTGTTACTCATTTTTTAGTCCCAGGTTGGCCTCTAACTCATGGCAATCCTCCTGCCTCTGCCTCCCAAGTGCTGGGATTAAAGGTATGCGCCTCCACATCAGGAGAGATCTTTATTTTATTTTTATTTATTTATTTATTTGACAGAGAAAGAATGGGCACGCCAGGGCCTCTAGCCACTGAAAATGAACTCCAGATGCATGTGCTCCCTTATGCATCTGGTTTACATGGGTTCTGGGAAATTGAACCAGGGTCCTTTGGCTTTGCAGGCACACACCTTAACCACTAAGCCATCCCTCCAGCCCAGGAGGGATCATTTTAAATATAGGGATAGATAACCCAGAACTAAGAGATGTATTACTTTTAAACTAAAAGTAATGACACTACTTTATACTAGGTACAGCTTGTGACTTTTCAAAGCAGTTTAACCTGCCTTCATGCAAGCCTCTTCTTGGGAGATGATCATGCCAACCACACAGTTAGCCTCCTTCTACAGACCAGAAGAATGCCTCTGTGGCCACCAGCAGTGTTTACCCTCAGTTCCTTCATTTGATAAAATTCTATACTCAGGTCTGGAGAGCTAGATCAGAGGTTAAAGGCACTTGTTTGATTCCTCAGTACCCATGTAAGCCATATGCACAAAATGGAGCATGTGTCTGAAGTTTCATTTGCAGACACAGGAGGCCTTGGTGTGCACCTCTCTCTCTCATATAAATAAATATTTTAAAACTACACTGAGAGCTGGGTGTGGTAGCACACGCCTTTAATCTCAGCACTCAGGGGGCAGAGGTAGGATTGCTATGAGTTCAAGGCTACCCTGAGAATACAAAGTGAATTTCAGGTCAGCCTGGGATAGAGCAGGACCCTACCTTAAAAAAAAAAAAAAAATACACCAAGGCTCCAAGTCAGCAAACTCGTCATATCCCCAAGTTACACAATACTCACAACTAATGGAACCCAGCAGCAGACCAGTGTCTCAACCAACAGTGTGCTCCTTGTGACTGCATACTGCCCAAGGTGCTGGATCCATCTGCTTTGACCCCACTGGAGTTGGACAGTGAACTTCAGGCCCAAGGGGTCCAAGGCAGAGACCTGGCGTTGGGGCTGCAGTACCAATTTGTACCAGCAAGTGGCAGCACGTGACCAACCTCACCAGATAAGACAAAGCCAGACCCCAGCCACACCCTAAGGAATGGAGCCTGTCTCTCCAGAGCACCAGATTGGTGCCTTGTTTTGGGAAAGGATGAAAATGGTCCTGGAGAAGCCCTCTCCCCTGACCCAAGCAACATATTATTCTGTCACTCACCAGCCACAGATGTCTGGTGTCTGGTGCAGAAGCTTCAGGTCTGTCCACTGTGCTCAGGCTGTTGGGCAGTGGGGAGGGGTCAGGCCTGGTCTGGACACTCCCAGGATAAGAAACTGGAGGAAGAACACAGGCCTGTGAAGACCAACTGGCAGGACTGCTGTTCGAGTGATGATAGGGGCAGTGTGTGCGTCCCTGGGGAGGTAAGGGTGTGGAACAAGCTAACTGTCAAGTGGAAAGCATGTGACCTATGTGGAGACCTGTACCAGGAACCCATGCAGTTCGGAGGGCATGTGGTACCCCTGAAAGGTCCTTGATTCTGAGCCTACAGATGATCTAGCATTGGGAGCCATGGTGCAGCACGGCTTTCAATACACTCCTCAGACATATCACACAGGAAGGTCACCCTTCTCTGGCCCAGCTCGGTGCTTAGGCTCACAGGGCAGGAGGCTGGTCTCAATGGGATCTAAAGTCTGGTAACAGCTAAGGCAAGAATGAAGTTTAGAACTCGCCTTATCTGGACATCCTCATGTAGGAACATGAATCCTCATGACCAGACGGGTCCCCCCCCCCAAGAGCGGCTAGAAAGCTGTAGGACTTCTCAGAACAACCCAGTGTGCAGCCAAGAAGTCCTGACCATGCCTGTGGCTGATGACAACCCACGTCCTAATGGTGCTCTGTGGAGTTCAGCCCCTCAATGGCAGGACGGGCCCTTGTGCAGCCAGGCCAATAGGTCTGTTTCTAAGCTTCAGTTCTCTGGGCTCCCAATAAGAGAGGAGCGCCTGGGGAAGGTGGCTGGTGACAGGTCATGGGCTGCAAGAGCACTGTCCACAGGAAAAAAGAATTGAAGGGCCTAGCCAATCTTTTTCTCAATGTGTTAATAATTATCTCTGGGTAATAGAATCATGGGGGCTGACGTTCTTTAAAGAATGATAGGTGATAAAAAGTTCTCAAGTGGAAAAGGGAGGGTGCGCGCCTGCCTGAGGTGGTGACACAATCTGCGCACTTTCCTTGCAGGCACGAGCTCCACACCCAGGGTGCTGTCTGCTCGTGAGGACGCAGGACCGAGCCTGCGGCAGTGCCCGCGGAGTGGGTCGGAGGGAAGAGCAGGTGGGGGTGAGAGGCGGCACTTGCCCTGGTCTCGGGTGCTGGGCCTCCACGTGTGCATGCTGCCTGCTCGGGGCCGAGGTGGCTCCGTCCTTCCTGGGGGCTGAGTGACCGGCTGCAGGCCAGAGGCCACCTCACTCCGAAGCTGAGCCAGGTCGTGTTCCGAAAAAGAGCGATCCCGCTTCAGTGTCACCTCCCCACATGGAGACTCTTCTTCCTGCAAACATGCCAGGCATGGCCCCCGTCCTGACTACTATCCCCAGCACCTCCTGCTCATCCCCGCACCAAGGCACGTTGATCCAGGGATACTGCTGGGCTCACAGGGATCCTGGCCTGTCCTGTACTTACAGACAACCCTCCTGTCTTCTGGGAAGTTCATGGAAAAGTGACGTAATAGCCAAATCCTTTCCTGGGGCCTTCCAGAAAGTCCAGGAGAAGACAAGCCTGCAGGAGCTTGGGCCCTCTAAGGTGACTACCACTGAGGTTCTCTGCTCTCAGAGGACAGTGACAATGGAACATGGCCTTTGACTGGGACCAAATTCTCACATCAACTGGGGGCTGTCCAGCTTTCCAGCCCCAAGATGATGGATCTTCCACTTTCAGGCATATATATATATATATATATATATATATATATATTTTAAACTGGGGGAAGGAGTATCCTAAAGTCACTGTCCTAAGGCAACTTCTGAGCTGCTAAGATGGGGAAGGGACCCCACCTGCCACCCGCAGCCCAAGGTCCTGGGCAGGGGATGACCACTCCTGTGTATGCTGCCACTCCAGGCTCCAGTTTAGCCCTTCTTGCCCCTCCTACTGGGTCTTTTCAGGAGTCCCTGGGCTCTGACCTCAGACGTGTTCATCTCTTCCATCTCTGCTAAGGTGGGGGCCTTGAGAAGGACCCGGGGCCGTGGACGCTGGCTGCTGCTTCCGGCATCTGGGACGGACAGGTTGATGCAGGAAGTGGACTTCACATCCCCGGAGCAGGCATTGAGGATGCAGGGAAGAGAACCAAACCCTGAAGGAAAGAGTGACTAGTGAGCAGAAAGGACAGAGGCCAGCATGTGAGCGGATGGTGAGCAGAAGAGTGAGGGCTTTTTAGGAAGCAACAGGTGCTTCACACATGCCATTTGGTTTCATCTCTATTTACAGTGGGAGAGAACGAAGGCTGGTCAGCCAGCTAACCAATGGAAACTAGCCTAAGAGCAGAACCTCCACTCAGAGGCTCCACAGAAGCAAGGCTGGAGTTCACCACCTTTATCTTACAAAGATCAAGTCACAGACATCTGAATAGATGCCTGGATTCTGCCCATCTAGAAACTTTGCTATGTTGTATTTTGCTCCTAGATGTTGAAGTTTGTCACATCATTATTGCAATGTAGACTGATTAAATTGGGTCTAAACTTGAGCGCAAGATTCTTGCACCATTGTGTGCTCTGGCTAAGATGTCACTAGGCCATCGGAACTCCCCAAGTCTACAAGGTGAAAACCAAGATGGGGCTGGGGAGAGGGATCAGTAGTTAAAGGCACTTTCTTGCAAAGCCTGATATCCTGGGTTCAATTCCACAATAATCACATAAAGCCAGAGGCATAAACTTTGTTTGCAATAACAAAAATCCCTGGTGTGCCCATACACATGTATGCATGTGTGTACACACACACACAAATTTTTTCTAAAGTATTTCATTTATTTATTTGTTAGTTTTGAGAGATAGAGGCAGATAGACTGGGTGTGCTAGGACCTCTATCCACTGCAAATGAACTCCAGATGCATGTACCACCATGTGAATCTGGCTTATGTGGGTACTGCGGAATCTGAGTCCTTAGGCTTTGTAGGCAAATGTCTTAACTGCTAAGCCATATCTCCAGCCCAAATGATATTTTTAAATTTTTATTTGAGAGTGAGAGAAAGAGGCAGAGAGAGAGAGAGAGAGAGAGAGAGAGAGAATATGGGCATGTAAGGGCCGCTAGCCACTTCAAATGAACTCCAGACACATGTGTCACTTTGTGTATCAGACTTACGTAGGTCCTGGGGATTTGAACCTGGGTCCTTTGGCTTTGCAGGCAAGCACCTTAATCACTGAGCCATCTCTCCAGCCCACACATAATAATTGTTTAAAAAACAAGATGACCGGGGTTTTCTGCCTGCACAGGCTGACAGCAACTCCTGATCTATAGCCTGACCAAGAGAAGTGGGAGACCCTAGCAGGACCCCTGAGGTGTCATCCCTCCCATCATGACCTCTATTTGCTCACCACGGGCACCCAAGCGCTGGTCCCCCACTGGCCGCAGCCTTCGCTCCTGCTTGATTTCTTCCAGGATCTTCTCATGCAGCGTCCTCTGCTTCTGTGGTAATGGGCGAAGTCGTCTCTCTGAGACCTGCAAACATGAAACCAGGTAGGAGTAGAGGCAGGTGATGACGTACATCTGCTTTAGAGTAGGGAGACTGTGGAGTTCAGGAGACTTGGGGTGCTGCCTTTCAGCAACTCAGAAGGAATCACTACCCCAGGGAGCTCTGTGTGCACCTGGCGTGGGGCGGAAGTGACTAACAGTTCTTCCCAGGAGGAAGGGACGTAGGATGAAGTAGCTGTGTGCCCATACTCAACCTTCCAGCCAATAGGCAAGAGGGAACAGAAAGAAGTTGTACTAAGAGGCCTCATGGGACAGCACGAGGCCCCGGCACGCCCACAGAAAGAGGGGCAAGGCTGGTACCTGCTTCAGTGGCGGCCGAGAGCGGATGAAGTCCAGGATGAGCTCATGCGCATCCTTCTTCACCCTGGGAGGGATGTCCCCGTCAACCTGCCAGGGAGGATGGAGTGGCTGTTCAAACTAAGAAATGAACTTGCAGGGATCAATGCTGGTGCTAGAGTGGCAAGAGGGGTTTGCGAAGTCCTGACCACAGCTCAGTCTGCAAAGTCAATCTCTCCCCTGCAACCTCTGCTCCCTGGGGCCCGGCTGCTTCTCAAACCAGTGCACAGCATAACATTGCTGCAGTCAGCTAAACATCCGACCAAGAGCAGCTTGTAGGCGGAAAGGGTTTCTTTTGGCTTACAGACTCAAGAGGACACTCCATAATGGCAGGTAAAGCCAATGCCATGAGCACAGAGAGTCTGGCCACCACCTCCTGACCAACATCAGGTAGACAACAGTAATATAGAGTGTGTCAAACACTAGCAAGGAGAAGCTGGCTATAATATCCACAAACCCACTTCCAACAATACACTGCCTCCAGGAGGCTCCAATTCCCAAATGGCCATCAGATGAGGATCTTGCATTCAGAACACATAAGTTTATGGGGGACACATGAATCAAACTATTACATATACATACTGCACCCAGGGGTGAGTGTCAAATTCAAGGCCTAATGGCTGCCTAACCTAAACTTCTTAAACCTCAGGTTCCTCAGCAAATAGGGTTCGTACCACCTACCTCATGGGATGGTCATAAGAGTGAAATGAACTTCTTCATTTAAAATTCTAAGAATGGGGGCTGGAGAGTTGGCTTAGCGGTTAAGCACTTCCTGTGAAGCCTAAGGACCCCGGTTCGAGGCTCGATTCCCCAGGACCCACGTTAGCCAGATGCACAAGGGGCACACGCATCTGGAGTTCGTTTGCAGTGGCTGGAAGCCCTGGCATGCCCATTCTCTCTCTCACTCTCTGTCTCTCTCTCTCTCTCTCTGTCGCTCTCAAATAAATAAATAAAAATAAACAAAAAATTAATTAAAATTCTAAGAATGAGGGCTGGAGATGGGCTCGGTGGCTAAGGCACTTGCCTGCAAAGAAGCCTAACAACTCAGGTTCAATTCCCCAGTACCCACATAAAGCCAAATGCACAAAGTGGTGCACCCAGTCTCTCTTCCTCTCTCTCTCTCTCTCCACTTGCAAATAAAGAGATAAAATATTTAAAAATAAATAAAATTAAATTCTAAGAATGCAGGCTGGAGAGATAGCCTAGCACTTAAGGCATTTGCCCATGAAGCCTAAGGACCCAGGTTCAATTCCCCAGGACCCATATAAGCCAGATGCACAAGGTTGCATGTGTCAAGTTCATTTGCAGTGGCTAGAGGCCCTGGCACACTCTGTCTCTTTGTCTCTAATAAAGAAAATATTTCTTTAAAACCTTAGTTTATGGGCTGGAGAAATGGCTTAGTGGTTAAGGCATTTGCCTGCAAAGCCAAAAGATACTGGTTCGATTCTCCAGGACCCAAGTAAGCCAGATGTACAGGGCGGTGCATGCATCTGGAGTTCGTTTGCAGTGGGTGGAAGCCCATTCACCCCCTCTCCCTCCCTCCCCCCCTCAAATAAATAGATAAATAAAATTATTTTTAAAAAACACCTTAGTTTAAAATTGTAAGAATGGGGCCAGAGAGATGGCTTAGCAATTAAAGCACTTGCCTGCAAAGCCAAAGGATCCAGGTTGAATTCCCCAGGACTCACATAAACCAGATGTACAAAGTGGCACATACACCTGGAGCTTGACTATAGCAGCTGAAGGCCCTGGTGTGCACATTCTCTATCTGCCTCTCTGTCTTTGCCTCTCTCTCAAATAAATAAGTAATATAATAAAATTCTAAGAATAAGGCTGGGTAGATGGCCCAGCAGTTAAAAGCACTTTCTTGCAAAGCCTGCCTACCCAGGTTCAGTCCCCTAATACCCATGAAAAGCCAGATGAACAAAGTAGCACATGTGTCTGGAATTCATGTGCAGTGGCAAGAGGCCCTAGTCTACCCATGCTCTACCCCTTCTCTTGCTCTCTTCCCCCTCCCTCCATGCAAGTAAATAAAATAATTTAAAAATAAATAAAAATTTAAGAGTTCTTCCAGTGCACATAAGGCTGCATAAGTGAGTGCTAAGTGGAAAAATACTACAAGTGGCTCTTAGAGCCCCTCCTGGTCTTACAGAACCACCTCCCTGCCCTAGTCACACTGTGCCCCCAGCACAACCCCAAGTTGTGAGACATCAGCCACGTTTGCCTTATTCATACCTGCAGGCCAATAGCAGGCTCTGTGCCCAGAATGAGGAACAGGGCGAGGAGGGCTGGGAGCTCACCATGACCTTGCGCAGCTTGTAGTTCCTGGCCCGGATGTCCTGCATCAGCATCTCAAAGGGGGTAAGCTGGAACTCGGTGGGCAGCGGGTTGAACTCCTGCTCCTGAACCTTCTTAAGCTTCACCCCATGGCGCAGCTCCCTCATGAGCTGTACCCACAGCCGGGCCTGACCCCAGGAGAAGGAAACAGCCTCAAGCCCGGTACCATCCATGGCCCTCCCGGCACAGGCTCTTGGGGGGTGATGCGCTGTGTTTTTCTCTGTCCCGGGTCAGGAAGGCTTCACTTCTTACCCAGTCTGTGTGTCCCAAGTGGTCAAGTTCGGCCAGTGGCTTCTCTACCTGTGGCTCCTCCTCCCCCAGCTTCTGCAGCATCTGGGACAACATGTCTGATTAGTCCAGAGAATAGAAGACGGCTACCTGCCTGGTGGGGACACTTCCTTGCCACTGGACTACCATTTAACCAACTAAAGAGGAGGCACATGGGTATTGTGGCCAAGGCTTTGGGACTGGGGAAGATCCAAGGAAACCACATCAGTGCTGTGGAGTCACACAGGACGCTCATCCACCTGTGCTGTAGTGGCTTCTCTGGGCAAGGCCTGGTGAGAGCTTAGTGCCCTCATGGCACTTTCTCCCATGTCTGATAGAGGTGCTGTGTCCTTCAGAGGTGGCAGACTGAGAAACAGAAGCACTCCCTATTCTCTCCAAGTGCTCAGTTTACTTCTCAGCACTTCCTTGGGGACACCACATGCCCATCCATTTTCTTGGTGCTTCCATAGCTGTTTCTCTGCGATCCCTGCTGGAGGTCACTGGGGACTGGCCTTTCAGGGGCTTTATCTGCTCCCTCAGCTGCTGTTCTAAGTTTGAGACCCAGCACAGTGTGACAAGCGATAGATCCTCAACTATGGGCAGATGGATGGTGGGTGGGTAGGGGACAGGACAAGTTACCAGCAGATCCTGGGGTGTGCTTCCTAAACCAAGGCAGAGGGCAGTATCATGGTGAGGGCTCAGGAAGGAGGCCAGGGACTGTCAGGTAACTGGGGATTTGGGGGAAGATACCAGATAGGGAGCTACTGCTCTCATTAACTGCTGGCTGTGGAGAAGCATCTGCCCTTCAGCACACAGACACCACACCCCAACCCCCCCCCCCCAGCACCCAAGGCAGAACCGGTTACCCTGGCTTTCACCCCAAGCTACTTGCCAAACAGCTCTGAGATACTCTAGGAAATGTTGCCAACTTGGATCCACACAAGGTGTGTGATCCTAATAATAGTCTTTGCGTGGGACTCCTGGGGCAAAGGGCACGGCAGGTGGCTCTCCTGTCCTACCTAGAATAGCTACACCTGACTCTCGGGCAGGCTGCTTCTGACCAAAATGCCAGCCTAGACGAGGCTGGTGGTGTCTGCCTCCTGTGCTCCACCCATCCCCTGAACGAAGGTCTCTGCGGTCAATGGCACAGAGTGCAGAACTGCGTGCTCCTGCTACAGCAAAAGCTTCTTTGTCTGGACAAGGAATTGATCTGAGCAACAGAACAGACCAAGTTCAAAGAAGGACAAAAGCCCAAGGAACATCTGTCAGCCCTGGGGGAGATTGGAAGTGTATCCATGATGCCAAGGAGGTCCTGAGAGAGAAGGTCAAGCTGGACCATTGGACACTGGGAGAGGACACCGCTGTAGTTAGAGTAGCACCAATTACAGCAGTATGGAGGATCCTGACCCCTGTTGGACGAAGGATGGTCCCCATAATCTCCCTCCAGCCTCTCCCATGCATAGCCCACTCACCTCCTTGGCTTCGCGCATGCGGGCCAGGAAAGCCCGCAGCTCCAGCGTCTCCACAAAGAGAGCGCGGCACACTGCCTGGTAGTGGGCCTGTGCGCCACGCGGGTCCGTCAGGCGCGCAGCACACAGTCGCATGGCCTGGGCAAAGGTGCGCACGGCCCGGGGACCTCCCTCGGCCTCTTCCTCTTCCTCAGGACCCCCGTATCCCTCATCGGCAGCCCCGCAGCTGCTGTCCTCACAGTCACTGTTGGCCATAAGGTCGATGAGCCGCTCCAGCTGCGGGCTGAGCTCACGTTCTTCGCTCTCATCCAATCCCCAGTCCAGCGCCCGGTAGACGGCGAAGCCCAGTGACTGTACCATCTGCAAGACAGTAGGGGGTGGGTCACAGGGTAGGCATCCCAACCACAGGAGGGGACCATAAGGCAGAAAGGCTCATGAAAGGAACAGTTGCCAGAGAAGATGATGAGTAGGGAGAGGAGAGGTTACATACAGCACAGCTTTCTAACAGCTTTGCAGAAACAACCCCTTGTTTGGCAGCAGGAAATTCACCATGGTACAAACAAAACACATACCCACAATTTAAAAGGTGTTCACGAGAGCTGGAGAGATGGCGCAGTGGTTAAAGATACTTGCTTGCGAACTCTGATGGCTGGGTTTGATTCCCCAGTACCCATGCAAAAAGCCAGATGCACAAAGCGGCACATGGGTCTGAAGTTCTTTGCAGTAGCAGGAGGCCCTGGCCCACCCATACCCCCCATCTGCCTCTTTCTTTTATTATTTTTATTTTTTAAGTTTATTTATTTATTTGAGAAAGACAGGGAGAATGGGCGCACCAGGGCCTCCAGGTGCATGTGCCACCTTGTGCATCTGGCTTTTGTGGGTCCTGGGGTATCAAACCTGTGTCCTTTGGCTTTGCAGCCAAATGCCTTAACCACTAATCCATCCCTCCAGCCCTATTTTATTTATTTATTTTGAGAGGAAGAGAGAAAGAGGCAGAGAGAGAGAGAGAGAATAGGCATGCCAGGGCCTTCAGTCAATAAAAACGTACTCCAGACGTGTGCACTCCCTTGTGTGCATATGCGACATTGCATGCTTGCCTCACTGTGCATCTGGCTTAAGTGAGACCTGGAGTTTCAAACATGAGTTCTTGAGTTTCGCCGGCAAGTGCCTTAACCACTAAGCCATCTCTCCAGCCCTCTCTGTCTCTTTCAAATAAATACAGGCCTGGAGAGATGGCTTAGTGGTTAAGGTGCTTGCCTGAAAAGCCTAAGGACCCAGATTCAATTCCTCACTATCCACATAAGCCAAATGCACAAGGTGGTGCATGCGTCTGGAGTTTGTTTCAGCAGCTGGAGGCTGTGGAATGTCTATTCTCATTATTCTCCCTACCCCCCCCCCGCCTCTTTCTCTCTCAAATAAATATTTTTTTAAAAAATACATAAAGGTGTAAGTAGCACAGTCACTTTGGAAAGTAATTTGGAAAATTCTTATCAAATAGGCATCTAGCAGGTGATTCAAAAATCTTCCCAGAGAAATGGAAAAGTACATCCACATAAGACTTGCTTTTAATACTGCTACCTAAAAACTGCTCAAATGTTCTGCATAAACAAAGTGGCATGCACTCCCAGTGGAGGACTACATACCGGGAAAGAGGACGAGTGTACTCAGGAGTCACACACTAAACCAAGTGAGGACCAGACAAGAAGTCCTCACGGCGCGTGGTCCCATGACTATGAATCACTAAGCAAGATGAACCCACCCTTAGTGACAAAAACATCAGTGATTCCCTTAGCCAAGGGCAGGATTGTGGCGGGAAGGATCATGGGGGCTTTTAGGTGACAGAGAAGGACTCTGTCTTGACTTTGGTGCTGGCTGTACAATATATACTCCAAGAAAATAATTAGAAGCTGGGCGTGGTGGCACGCACCTTTAATCCCAGCACTCGGGAGGCAGAGGTAGGAGGATTGCCATGAGTTGGAGGCCACCCTGAGACTACAGAGTGAATTCCAAGTCAGCCTGAGCTACAGAGGGACCCTACCTCGGGGAAAAAAAAAATTAGAAAAGACAATATTCAAACATTAGCCTTTACTGTAAAATAATAGTGTAACAACATGCTTTTAAATCAGAAGAGAGAGACCAGCTGCCTCAGGGAAAGCTGCTGCAAGGAATGCTTAATAGCTGCTGTGGGTTTTTTTTTTTTTTCTATGTTTTTTTGAGGTAGGGTCTCACTCTAGCTCAGGCGGACCTGGAATTCACTCTGTAGTCTCAGGGTGGCCTCGAACTCATGGCAATCCTCCTACCTCTGCCTCACAAGTGCTGGGATTAAAGGAGTGCACCACCATACCCGGCTACTTCTGTACTTTTGAGAGGTAAGTTGTTGTTTTGATTTGTTTTGCAGTGCTGGGGATCAGATCCAGGCCTTCATGTATGCTATGAAGCATTCTACCATTCTGACACCTCCAGCCCTGTAGTTTGGTTCTTAGATATGCCCCAAAGTCCCATGTATTAAAGGGCCAGTTCCCAGCTTGCCACCATTGGGAATTGGAGGAACTCTCAAGAGGTGAGGTGTGTTGGGAGGCCTTGGAGGGAATGTTGGAAACTGGCCCCTAATTCTTCCTGTATCACACCCAGCCCTGAGGTGAGCAGCCTTCTCCTCACGTACTCCTGCCATGACACTGTGCCACCACAGGCCTAAAGTAATAGAACCAAGTGGTCGTGTGCTGAAACTTATAAAACTCTGAGCCAAAGTAAATGTTCTACTTTTTTGCCAGCAAGTGCCTTTAACTGCTGAGCCATTATTTTTAACTTTTTAAACAATATTTTTATCTTATTTTATTTTATTTGAGAGAGATAGAGAGAGAGAGAGTGGGCACACCAGGGCCTTCAGCTACTGCAAACAAACTCCAGATGCACGTGCCACCTTGTACACCTAGCTTACATGGGTCCTAGGGAATTGAACCTAGGTCCTTTGGCTTTGCAGGCATGTGCCTTAACTGCTAAGCCATCTCTCCTGCCCCCATTTTTTTAAACTTTTTAAACAAATTATTTATTTATTCATGAGAGAGAGAGGAGAGAGAAAGAATGGGTTTTCAAGGGCTCCAGCCACTAAAAGAACTCCAGATGCATGTGCTACTTTGTATATCTGGCTTTACATGGGTACTGGTGAAACCTGGGTTGTCAGGCTTTGAAAGCAAGCACTTTAACTGATGAGCCATTTCTCCAGCCCTTGAAATTCTTCTTAAGAATTTTGAGAGAGGGTTTCTGGCCCCAAACTCTCAATTCCTTCTGCTTTAGCCTCTCAAGTGCTGGGACTACAAGCATGGGCCAGCATGCTTGGCAATGTTTTCCTTTTTAAAAAAAATATTTTTATTTATTTATTTATCTGACAGAGAAAGAGGGGGGGAGAGAGAGAGAATGGGTGCAACAGGGCCTCCAGCCACTGCAAACGAACTCCAGACACGTGTGTACCCTTGTGCATCTGGCTAACGTGGGACCCCTTTGACTTTGCAGGCAAATGCCTTAACGGCCAAGCCATCCCTCCAGCCCAATGTTTCCTTTTTAAGGACATTAAGGATCGCTGAGGTCTTGCTGTAGAGTCCTCTTAAGTCAGCATTTCACTTGGCAGGGAACTGTTTTCACAGTCTGCCATCAATAACCTGGAGACAGTGGCTCTGTGGAGTGCATTGGGGATGTTGACACAAGCTCGCCCTCCAGATACCACCTGTGCCCTGGCTCTCCCTGCCTGCCCACGGGCTCATGTGCTTCCTTCTAGGAGGTCAGGTCTGCTCAGACAGGGGAGCATCATGACAGGCTCCCAGCACAGATGAAAGAGTAACAGTACCCTTAATTTATATTGTGCTTGTTTTTCTGTTTTCAGGGGCTTTCATAAAATGGTACATAGTGGGGCTGGAGAGATGGCTTAGCGGTTAAGCGCTTGCCTGTGAAGCCTAAGGACCCCGGTTCGAGGCTCGGTTCCCCAGGTCCCACGTTAGCCAGATGCACAAGGGGGCGCACGCGTCTGGAGTTCGTTTGCAGAGGCTGGAAGCCCTGGCGTGCCCATTCTCTCTCTCTCCCTCTATCTGCCTTTCTCTCTGTGTCTGTCGCTCTCAAATAAATAAATAAAATTTTTTTAAAAAAATGGTACATAGTGGTGCAAGCCTGTGGGAGGTTGAGGCAAGAGGCCAACCTGGGTGGGCTACATAATGGCATCTTATCTCAAAATAAATAAATACAAATTAAATAAAGGGCTTTCAAACCAGACCTGGTAGCACAGACTTCTAACCCCATCTACTCAGGGGGATGAGGCAGGAGGACTGTAAGATCAAACACCTACCTGTGGTACAGAGCAAGTACAAGGCCAGCTTAGGAAACCTAGTAAGAGCCTGTCTCAAAATAAAAATGCCAGCTAGGAATGGTGGCTCATGCCTATAACCCAGGTACTTGGGAGGCTGAGGTAGGAGGATTGACATGAGTACAAGGGCAGCCTGGGCTTCAGAATGAGTTTCAGGTCAGCTGGGGCTACAGACCTTGCCTCAAAAAAAAAAAAAAAAAAAAAAAGTATAACTAAAGGCTGGGAATGTAGCTCAGTGGTAGGGCACTTGCCTAGCATGTGCAAGGCCTGAGGATCAATCCTCAGTACTACTGAATTAATGGTGTGGTGAAGAGAGTATAAAAGATGCATGTACATAAAATAACAGCTCTGCTGTGCACACCTTTAATCCCAGGACTAGGGAGACACAGGTAGGAGGATTGCTGTGAATTCGAGGCCAGCCTGAGACTACAAAGTGAATTCCAGGTCAGCCTTGGCTAGCTAGAGGGAGACCCTACCTTAAAAAAAAAAAAAAGGGAAAAAATAACAGCTATGTCAGACACTGTGCTGAGCTTCTGCAAAACTCATCCCACTTAACCTTGCAACAACCCACTGACACAACCTCTCATCGTAGGTAGGAGACAGAAACTTGGGGAGATCAGACTACTTGACCACAGCTGGCAGCTGGCCAAACGAGACCTGGAACTTGAGTCTGTCTGTACCCTGTGTTAAGCTTTGTGCCACACTGCCAGGGTGTGAGGACACTGTGGCAGATGGAACCACAGCCTCATCAGGTCACTCACTCTCCATTCCTCGAATCCATCTTACCCCAGTGCCCTCTCCATTTGTTTCCAGTACCTATCACTGGGAGTTGAGGGAACCTGATCCACAGTCAAGCATATTAAGGACAGATCAAAGCCAGGGCCAGCCAGGGATAAAGGTTCCAAGTCCTAAAGAGCTGTCTGGGAAGGGTCAACGTCTGGCTCGTGAGGGCTGGTGGGAAGAGCAAGGCCACAGTGGAGTGAAGCCCCAGCCCATCCCTAGGCTTGCCCTCACCCTGGTCTTATCTCTATTTTAAGAAAGTAAGAGCCGGGCGTGGTGGCGCACGCCTTTAATCCCAGCACTCGGGAGGCAGAGGTAGGAGGATCGCCATGAGTTCGAGGCCACCCTGAGACTACATAGTGAATTCCAGGTCAGCCTGAACCAGAGTGAGACCCTACCTCAAAAAACCAAAAAAAAAAAAAAAAAAAAGTAAGAGTCACAGACTGGCTCTAAGGCACAGTCTAGAATCCAGTGAGAGGGTAAGACAACTGACATCTAATGACTGGTCATACCTGACAGGTGGCAGACAGCAGGGCCTCAGCTGGGGGCCCTAGGATAGTAGGTGCTCCAGAGAACATCTCAGAGCCCCTCCTGGGTATGACAATGGAAGTGGGAAGGCTGGCAAAGTACAAGAACAGAGGCATGGAGAGGCCAAATAATCATCAATTCTTTTGTTTTTGCTTTGTTTTGTTCTTCAAGGTAGGGTCTTGCTCTATCCCAGGCTGACCTGCAATTAGTCCCAAGCTGACCTTGAACTCACAGCAATCCTCCTACCTCTGCCTCTTGAGTGCTGGAGTTAAAGGCCTGAGCCACCACGCCCAGCAGTCATCAATTCTTCTTGGCCCTAGAGGAAGATGCCAGGGAGCAAGGTGGTACAAGGTCTCCAGTCAGTCTCACAGTTCATGATGCTTTATTTTGTGGCAATGACAGGGTCTCTGATGGAAACCAAATGACCCTATGGGGTACAACACTGAGAAGCAAGTAGGAATACTCCTCCAGGCATAACAACCCAATCCATCCGGGCTTCCTCTCTTTTCCCTGGTTGCTGGCCTAAGCTAGCCAAATGTGAGAGAGAGGGTTAGCTCCAGAAGAATCTCTTATCTGACAGCTGATGGGTACTTTGCTAAAGCCTTTCTGTACTCTAAAGCCCTGGAAACTTTCTCAGGAGAACTCAGAGTGCTTACTTTCCTATAAGGAAAGCTTGGGCAGCTGGCCAGTCTCGGGACCTCAAACGTTGCCTGTGAGTTCCTGCACTGGGCTAAAATGAGAACTAAGGAGCGGACATGCACCAGCAGCATCCTGGGATCTGCTTGTGAGCGGAGGTGCTGCCCAGGCAGTTCATGAAACCCAAACAGTCAGAATGAAGCTGAGATGCTGGGTGACTCCTCTACCCTTTAGCCTCGGGGTGGGATCTCAGGTTAACCTGTGGGCCTCCAAGAGCAACAGTCCATGCAGGACTTCCTCATCCAAAGTTCTTGAGCTGAGGAGATGACTCATGGATTTAAAGGACCTTGCAGGTCTAGGGTTCAATCTCCTAGCACCTGTGTGAAGCTGGGTGAAAAGTGGTGTATGTATCTGTGATTCCCAACATGTCTGCAACAATGGAAGGCAGAGCGAAGAGAATCCAAAGCTCATGGCCAGCTAGTCTGGCACTTGGCAGTGGCAAGAGATCTTTTTTTTTTTTTTTTTTTTTTGAGGTAGGGTCTTGCTCTAGCCCAGGCTGACCTGGAGTTCACTATGCAGTCTCAGGCTGGCCTTGAGCTCACGGTGATCCTCCTACTTCTGCCTCCTGAGTGCTGGGATTAAAAGTGTGACCTGGCAGAAAGAGAGAGATGAAGGGAGACTGATGGAAAGGGAAAGAATGGGCGTGCCAGGGCTTCTAGTCACTGTGAAAAACTCCAGATGCTACTTTGTGCATCTGGCTTTACGTAGGTACTGGGAAATTGAACTTGGGTCATTAGACTTTGTAGACAAATACCTTAGCCATTGAGCCATCTCTCCAGCCCTGCAAAGGAAATGGAACTTAGATATTCTGATGGTGTCCTCTGACCTCCACACAGGCCCATGCTCACTCACTCTCTCTCTCTGGTTTTGTTTTTTTTTTTCTCTCTCTCTCATACACACAATAAATAAATAATTTTTTTTCTGTTTATTTATTTATTTATTTATTTGAGAGGGACACAGAGAGAGAGAATGAGGCCAATACAGAGAGAGAGAGAATGGGCATGCCAGGGCCTCCAGCCATTGCAAACAAACTCCAGATGCGTGTGCCCCCTTGTGCATCTGGCTAACGTGGGTCCTGGGGAATCAAGCCTCGAACTGGGGTCCTTAGGCTTCACAGGCAAGTGCTTAACTGCTAAGCCACCTCTCCAGCCCAAATGTTTTTTTTTTTATAAAGTTCTTTATAAATACTTTTTTTATAAATATTTTTAAGTATTAATGCTACTGTCACTTTTGGTTAGTGAAGCTTCTTTTTTCAGATGGCAATGACCACTGGGGTGACTCAAAAGTCACCACACTGCTGAGAAGTGGTGACAATGGAGTGTTCAGCATTAAGTGAGACATCTCTATTACACCCTCCAAGGCTCAGGAACCATTGTGGAAGTGGTGGTAGAAAGAGTGTAAGAAAAAAAAAGGAAGGAAGGAAGGAAGAGTTAGAGCCAAAGGAAGGGAAGGACTGCTTACAATGCTGTTTTCCAGATGCAAAGTGGCCTTGATATTAATGACCTCTCAGTGCCTGGTAACTACTTAAGACCTTCATAATGATAAGAAAAAACAATGATGGAATCAAACTAGACTAGTTGACAATGGGGATCGAGGGGAGAAAGAGAGGGTGATGAGAGGGGATTATGATCATGGTATATTGTCTGTATTTATGGACGTTGTCAATAAATAGTTTTAAAATATAAGAAAGAGAGCTGGGCATGGTGGCACACACCTTTAATCCCAGCACTCGGGAAGCAGAGGTAGGAGGACTGCCGTGAGTTCAAGGTCACCCTGAGACTACATAGTGAATTCCAGGTCAGCCTGGGCTAGAATGAGACCCTATCTCGAACCCCCCCAAAACATATATATATATATATATATATATATATATATATATATATATATATATATATATGAATGAAAGAGCCATGCGTGGTGGTGCACAACTTTAATCCCAGCACTCGGGAGGCAGAGGTAGGTGGCTCACCTTCAGTTCAAGGCCAGCCTGAGACTACATAGCCTGGGCTAGAGTGACATCCTGCCTCAAAAACCCACAAAAAAAATACAAAAAAGAAAAATATTTTTTAAACTTTTTTTAGGCAAAGTAACCTTTTTTATTTCATTTTTGAGAGAGAGAGACAGGGAGAGAGAGAAGGAGGCAGAGAGAGAGAGAATGGGCGTGCCAGGGCCTTTCAGCCACTGTGAATGAATTCTAGATGCATGCGCCCCTTGTGCGCATTGCACACTTAGGTCACTTTTGCATCTGGCTATATGTGGGACCTGGAAATTTGAACAAACGTTCTTAGCATTTGCAGGCGAGCACTTTAACCACTAAGCCATCTCTCCAGCCTAGGAAAAATAGTTTTGAGATATTTAACAATAAGCATCCTCAAAAAAACAAGAAACAGCTGGGCATGGTGGCACATTCCTTTAATCCCAGCACTTGGGAGGCAGAGATAGGAGGATCGCCATGTGTTCGAGGCTACCCTGAGACTACATAGTGAATTCCAGCTCAGCCTTGGCTAGAGTGAGACCCTACCTTGAAAAACAAAAACAAACAAACAAAAAACAACCCAAGATAAAAAAAAAAAAGTGTTTGGATAGTGGCAGCTGTGTTTCTTTATGGACCCTGGACATTAAGGGCCAGCTGACCTCCTAACCCAAGAGCCCTGGACTTGGGGAAATAAACTAGTTAGAATATTATACAGTGGTAAAGACAGTGTAGATGAATCTTGGAATATACAATTGTTCCTCCCCCAAATCCCAGCTAACCGTGTAAGAACAGTACCATTTTCACAGAACTCACAAGCAACACTCAGCAGTGTTACTTAGACAGCATTCCTTGTGATAGGGCTATTTGTCCCTGGCTTCCGGCAATAATCCCAGCACTTGCGAGGCTGAGGCAGAAGGATCAGGAGTTTCAAGCCTCAGCCAGCCTCAGCTACACAGTGACTTTTAAGTTGAGGTCCAGCAGCTTTATAAGCCAGTTCCAAAAAAAAGAAGGGGGGGGGGAAAGGACAGTGGAATGATAAAACATCAACTTCATTACCCCAGCCAATGAGTAGAAGGGTAGGAGACACAGGGAGAGATTTCAGTGTGTTGTGGATCGGATGGAGTTTCTTGGGCATTGGTCATTGACTGGTTTCTCATTTGCCCCTGAAATCCATACCCAGCTCCAAACTTGATGCCTTTGAAGAGCAACTCTGAAGACCACATCACTTGCTCCCTTCTCTGCCTCCCTCACTCCCCTGTCACAGGAGTAGAACCACATCATGGGCTCCTTGCCTCGCCTGTCCTTTGAGAATGACTTTGTGTATTTCATCTATGTACTGCCTCATTGAAACAACTGTATAACTTTATATACTTTGTAATTTATATTACACAGTACAGGTAAATTACATTGTGTGTTAAGTCATCTTTAAAGTTGTTTTTAAGTACCTGGGCTTCCCAGCTGGCCGGTAGCACCACCATGGTTGTAGGCTCTGCAAAAGAAGACAGAATCTTGTTGTATTGGCAGCTCCGACAGTCCAATGGACAGAGCTATTCACTCTCCCACCTCAGCACCATCTCCCCTAGGACCCACAGCACCACCCTCACCCCCCACAAAGAACTACCTGAAATCTTGCAACAGTCTGAGCTACATGATTACTTGGACAGGATCCTACAAGGCCTAGCCTGAATAACCTCTTAGGACTCTGACTGCAAAGCCAAGAGTGATACAGACCCTGCTCTCAGATGGGTGACAGTCCCCTGGAGTAGAATGACTGCTCAGGGGCGGAAGTCAGGGCTAGAGGGCAGGCAACAGTGTCCAGCAAATGTAGCTGGGCACTGAGAAAGCTGCCTTGGAGGAGAGACAGCTGCTCAACTAAGTCACTCTGCAGGGCAGACCCATGATCTGAAATGGTGCTCCACTGCCTTGAACCGATGTCATGTGCTCCAGGCCCCAGCAATCAGATGAGAACGCCTGGCTTATCGCTGAATGGCAGCCTCCTTTCTCAGAGAACGAGTCTCTAGGCTGAAGGGTGGGTGGAAGTTTGACTTTGTGGTTTATCTACTAACCACAGCACTGAGCAAGGCCAGGCAGTGAGTTAACATTTTCAAGGGTTCTTTCATGTAGCCCAACTACAACCCAGGAGGTCAAAAGCTCCAGCACCCATTTCACAAATGAGGAACTGCGGCCCATAAGGATAAATTCCTAGGCTCAACACTGCCAAGTGGTGGTAGCACCATGGGATGGGCCAGAGACCTCAGAGTGTGTTACCAGCAGCTTTTCACCCTCCTTCCAGAATGCAGGAGGATGCAAACCACCCCCTCCCTTCTATGGCTTCTTTGAATTACACATGCAGGTGGGACCATAGTAGAATGTGAATTTCAGCTGCCTCAAGTTCTTTCAGGAATGAAGTGATAGACATTAAAAAATTAAAACCCCATGAAACTGTCTGCTCAGTGAACCTGCTAACTCTGCAAATATGTTCCAAATACGTCAAGAGCCAGGAAGATTGCCAGCGATAAAGGGAGACCGAGAATCCATTAAAATAATGGAAAACAATCCACTCCCCAATGTCAGTGAGGTAATAAAAAAAATGAGCAGTAAGCAGCATGCTGTTGGAGGATTTGTGACCCCAGGGACTTTGTGTCCCCAGCCCACATTGGGTATTTTAACAAGTGGGCAGCTGTGATTGGATCCGGGCAATGAGGAGATGGAAGAAATCAGAGCTGAAATGAAGGTACTTCCTAGAAGAGGCCAGGGTCACTCTGAGGGTCAGGAACGTAGGGCAGGTGGGTGGGCCTTGGCCAGGCCTAAATACACAGCCAGACAAGGAACTCCATCACTGGGCAGCTTTCTAGTTGGAATTTTTTCCCTCTCTTGAGACAAGATCTCATGTCGCTGGCCTCAAGCTCACTATGTAGCTGAGGAGGGACGGCAGGCATGTGCCACATTTGGTTTGTGTGTTGCTGACCATTGAACCTAGGCCCTTGCACACACCTAACAGCCAACTGAACTATAGCTACAGCTCATGGTTGGAATATTTTATATGTGTGTGTGATGCAAGTACATATGTGCACATGCATGGGGAGACCAGAGGTTGACATTAAGTGTCCTCAATTACTCTCTACCTTTGTTTTTTTGTTTAGAGAGAGGCACTCTCACTGTATCTAGAGTTTACCAATTCAGCTAGGCTAGTAGCCAGCAAACCTCATGGATCCTCTTGTCTCTGTCTTCCTAGTGCTGGGGTTACAGGTGTATGCCACTGCACCTGTGGGTGCTAGAGATCTGAAGTTAGATCTTTGTGCTTCTTAGCAAACATTTTACCAAATGTGGCGGTTGGATTCAGGTGTCCCCCATAAACTTAGGGGTTCTGAATGCCATGCCTCCAGCTGATGGCAATCTGGGAATTAACGCCTCCTGGAGGCAGTGTATTGTTGGGGGCGGGCTTATGAGTATTATAGCCAGTTTCCCCTTACCAGTGTTTGGCACACTCTCCTGTTGTTGTGTCCACCTGATGTTGGCCAAGAGGTAATGTCTACCCTCTGCTCATGCCATCATTTCCCCCTGCCATCATGGAGCTTCCCCTCGAGTCTGTAAGCCAAAATAAACCTTTTCCCCTACAAGCTGCTCTTGGTCGGGTGTTTTCTGCTAGAAATGTGAACCTGACTGCAACATCAACAATGAACCACTATTAAATGACATCCCAATTACCATGTATGACATCACAAAACACCACTGTGACATCACCGCTCCCACTGGGGCATCACAATGGCCTACCGTAACCTCATAATTCCCCTTGGTGAAATAACAATATCTACTATGATGTCACAACTTCTCACTGTGACAACACAATACACTATTGTGATTTCACAATGCCCAACTATGACAACACAACATCCAGTAGTAACAACACAATGACCATTGTGATATCACAATGCCCTAGTATTACAATACTCAAATGTAAAAATGCCCTCTATGACAACAGTCCCCCCCGGGTGGCCTATTATAACATCACAATGTCAACATGTGATTACCAACTGAGCCATTCCCCCCAGAATCAAATGGAATTTCTTAAAACTATCTTATTTATTTATTTGAGAGAGAGAGAGAGAGAGAGAGAGAGAGAGAGAGAGAGGGAGGGAGGGAGGGAGGAAGGGAGGCATGTAGATAGAATAGGCCTCTAGCCACTGTAAATGGGCTCCAGACACATGTGTCACCTTGTGCATCTGGCTTTACTTGGGTAATGGAGAACTGAACCCAGGTCCTTTGGCTTTGCTGGCAAGTGCTTTAACTGCTAAGCCATCTCTCCAGCCCTCCAAGTAGAATATTTTTAACGCTTAAATAGGGCTTATGTTAACAAAAAAATTGGGCTAAAATTAAATGTTTGAGAATATAATTATGCTTCAAGTTAGAAGAATTTGGGGAGTGTCAGCATTGTGGTCTTTTTGTTTGTTTGTTTTGTTTTTTCAACATAGGGTCTCACTCTAGTCAAGGCTGACCTGGAATTCACTAATGTAGTCTCAGGGTGGCCTTGAATTCACAGTGATCCTCCTACCTCTGCCTCCCAAGCTAAAGGTGTGCGCCACCACTCCTGGCTGTTTTTTGGTTTTTGCTGGTGTGTGTGCATGGTGTGGTGTGACACCCCACATAGTTGCCTGTACTGGGGCAAAAGGGATGCTCACCTAAAATGGCCAAATCATCAAATGTGTTTTCCTACTGCTCTTCCTTAATGGTCCTGCTTTTTTAAATTTTATTTGGATCTTGTGGGACTCCAGTGATTCTCAGGTCTCTGCTCTCCTGAGGGACTTTGATTATAGTCTCTCATGGACACATCCAGTTGTTTAAGTGGGATCTGAAGATTTGAATTGGGGCAGTCTCAGGCCCTCATACTTGTACAGGAAGTGGACTGCTTTCCAGACAGTATTTTCATTCTTGAGACAGGGTATTTATTCTGTAGCGCAGATTCATGGCAATCCTCCTGCCTCAGCCTCTCAAGTACCAAGATTATTGTGTATACCACTATGCCAAGCAAGTCTTGGGTTTTGAAGAGAAAGCTGTGGATTCTGAATGATGGGCCACACAGCCAGAGGCCAAGCCCAAAACTCTACAGATGTTACAAACTAACAAATGCTAATAATGACCTCAGGCCAGACGGACTCATGAGTTGGTGTTAATGGTTTCTCTCTCTCTTTCTTGTTTTCTTTTTCTTTTCTTTTCTTTTTTTTTTTTTTTTAGATAGGGTCTTCCTCTAGCCCAGACTGACCTGGAATTCACTCCTTAGTCTCAAGGTGGCCTCAAACTCATGATGATACTCATACCTTAGCCTCCCAAGTGATGGGATTAAAGGTATGTGCCACCACACCCGGCTGTTATTTGATTTTGTTTTTGAGACAGGGTCTCACTAGGCTATCCTTGAGTTTATGGTCCTCTTGTCTCCAGAGTGCTGAGTGCTAGGTCTGTAAGAGTGTTCTACCACAACCAGCTTTCATGATTGTTTTCTCTAACATATGAGGAAACCGGAGCTCAGACAGACTGAGAAATTTATCCAAGACCACACAGATAACAAATGATGGAGCTGGGCCAAGGAGTTCTTATTATGTCTATAAATACCATATCAAGGCAAGAGCTGGAACCAGGATACTTGGTTTATATCAGCATCACTCCCTAGTTCTGCTAAGGGCTCAATTCCCCTGCAGGAAGTGCATGCTCACCATGACATTCTTTTGTTAAAATAACAAATGAGGGCTGCAAACATGGCTCAGTTGTTAAAGGTGCTTGCTTGTAAAACCTGATGCCCCAGGTTTGATTCTCCAATACCCACATAAAGCCAGGCCCACAAAGGGGCACATGATCCAGTGTTCATTTTCAGAGGTAAAAGGCAGGCCCTGGTACACCCATGTGCTCTCTGTCTCTCTCTTGATAAATAAAACTATAGGAGCTAGAGAAATAGAGAGATGACTTAGTGGTTAGGGTGCTTGCCTGTGAAGCCTAAGGATCCATGTTCAACTCTCCAGATGCCACATAAGCCTGATGCACAAAGGTGAGGCAAGCATAAGGTCGCACATACCCACTAAGTGGCACAAGCATCTGAAGTTCAATTGTTGTGGCTGAGGCCCTAGCATGCCAATTCTCTCTCTGTCTCTCTCTCTAAACATAAAAAAAGAAAATATATATAGGAGCTAGAGAGATGGCTTAGCACTCAAGGCACTTGCCTGTGAGGCCTAAAGCATCTAAGTACAATGCCCTAGGACCCACCTTAGGCAAATACATAAAGTGACACATGGACACAAGGTGATGCATGTGTTTGGAGTTTGACTGCAGTGGCTAGAGGCCCTGGCACACCAATCTCTCTCTCTCTCTCATAAAAAAAAGAAAAAAGAAGAAAATATAAAGATTAGAGTTTAAAAAAAAATGATTTCTTAAAAAAAAAAAAGGACAAAAGTTTTCAGAGGTGATGGTACACATCTGTAATCCCAGAACCAGAGAGGCCGAGGCAGGAAGATCTTAAATTTGAAGCAAGATCCTGTCACAAATAAACACTAAATGCTGGGCATGGTGGCACACACCTTTAATCCCAGCACTTGGGAGGCAGAGGTAGGAGGATCGCCATGAGTTCAAGGCCACCCTGAGACTACACAGTGAATTCCAGGTCAGCCTGAACCAGAGTGAGACCCTACCTCGAAAAACCAAAATAAATAAATAAACACTAAAGATGTCCTGTCAAGTGTGGTGGCACATGCCTTTAATCCCAGCATTCTGGAGGCTGAGGTAGGAGGATCACCATGAATTTGATGTCAGCCTGAGACTACATAGTGAATTCCAGGTCAGCCTGGCCTAGAATGAGAGCCTACCTTGAAAAAAAAAATAAAAGATGTCCTTTGTGCTGAGTTGATTCAAGGCCCCTACTGGGGAAGAGCAGATCATAACTCCTGAATTTAGCCCCTGTGTGTTATCTGTGCAGGATGCTGTTGGCTGCCTATGAGGATAGAGGCTGGGCAGCCAGAGACAGTGAGGCAAGGACACCTCCATGGTCCTCCCTCGAAATCTTCTAAATCTGGAAATATGTGGGGCTTCTAGAGTCAAGAAATCAATTTGGGGCTGAAGAGATTGTTTAGCAGTTAAGGTGCTTGCCTGCAAAGCCAAAGGATCCAGGTTCAATTCCCCAGGACCCACGTAAGCCAGATGCACATGCATCTGGAGTTCATCTGCAGTGGCTACAGGCCCTGGCGTACCCATTCTACTATCTATCTATCTATCTATCTATCTATCTATCTATCTATCTATCTATCTTTCCCTCTCTCTGCGTGCCTCAAATAAATAAAATATTATGATGGAGAATGGAGTTTCAAAGGGGAAAGTGAGGGGAGGGATATTGTTTAATCATGGAAGTTGTTAATAAAAAAAAATAAATAAATACGGGCTGGAGAGATGGCTTAGCAGTTAAGCGCTCACCTGTGAAGCCTAAGGACCCCGGTTCGAGGCTCGGTCCCCCAGGTCCCACGTTAGCCAGATGCACAAGGGGCGCACATGTCTGGAGTTCGTTAGCAGAGGCTGGAAGCCCTGGCGCGCCCATTCTCTCTCTCCCCCTATCTGTCTTTCTCTCTGTGTCAGTCGCTCTCAAACAAATAAATAAATAAATAAAAATTAAAAAAAATTTTAAATAAATAAATAAATAAATGTGGGTGAGTGATCACACACCACCAACTTCAGGTCAGGGTGCAGCCTAGAGCTTTGGAACCACCAGACTTTGGTGCCAAAGGGTCAGTGTGGCTTGCAGCAGCCTTAGTTCCTTGTCATAAATGGGATATCACCTACCACACAAGTGTTTGTAAGGATTGAGTGGAAACACACCCAGCGTCTGGCACTTAGTAAGCTACCCATACAGGCATGTGGCATTGTCGAGAAATGAATTGTAAAACAGTTGCGCTCCAGGTCAAGCATCAGCCTTGGAAACTGGTCAAAGCTGAGGGGGAGACACGCCCGCAGGAAGCCCGGAGTGCCAGTCCCGTGCTTGCTTAGCAAACAGCTCTGTGGGGCAAAGGGATACAGGTGTGTTCCTCCTCCTCCTCCTCCTCTATTTCCACAGATGGGCGGCGGTTGATCCCTGGACTGAGATCAACAGGCTTCTCTGACATACACACTCCCAGGAAATATCTTTCTACAGCAGAAACCCGATCTACTAGGTGTGGATCTCGATGACAGTCGCCATTGCAAGCCTAGCTTGGACCTTGTAAAAGAAAAATGCTGGTTGGCATGAGTTTGAGGCTAGCTTGAGCTATCTAATGAGTTCTAGGTGAGTCTCGGCTAGAGTGAGACCTTGTCTCAAAAGCCAAAAACAGGCCTAGGAAAATGGCTCAGCAATGAAAAGCATTTGCTATTTAAGCATGAGGGCCTCCGAGGTTGGTGGGCTCACACATATCTGTAACACAAATGGGCAGGGATAGAGAAGGATGGAGAATTGCTGGGGCTTGCAGACTGACAGCGGGTCTGGGTTGCAGAAGAGATGCTGTGTCAAGGAAGTACGTGCATGGGTGATAAGAGAAGAATGCATGACATTCACCTCCGGCCTCCGGCACATACATGGAGCATACACATCTTCACAGTCATGCATATGCCACACACTATACATATCACACACCCGCAAATGTATGCACAAAACAGAGACAGATGTAGCTTCTCAGGTTCTTTTCAGACCTGAAGGTTTGCACTCTAGGGTGGGACTCTGCCTTGTAGAGCATGCCCACCAGTGGCTTTGATACCTACTCACTCAAGTGTGATAACAGTTGGTTGCATTACAATTCTGGAGCTGGTACAGGATCTGAGACTCTGGGCAGCTGTGGTATGCAGATTTCTGGGCCTGGAAAGGCGACAGGCAGGGGAACTTTGACAGCTACCCAGATATAGTGAGACTTCCACAGCAGAGGCTGCAGTATGAGCTAGACCAGTGAATGCACACTTAGGATTCATTTATGGTTTTTATTTTATTTTATTTTTGTTTCTTTGAGGTAGGGTGTCACTCTAGCTCAGACTGACCCAGAATGCACTATGTAGTCTCAGGGTGGTCTTGAACTCACAGTGACCTTCCTGCTTCTGCCTCCTAAGTGCTGGGATTGAAGGTGTGTGCCACCATGCCTGGCCATGTTTTATTACATGTATGTCTTATATTGTTTTTTGTTTTGTTTGAGACAAGGTCTCATATATCCAAGGCTGGCCTCCAATGCATATATAGGTGAAGATGACCTTGAACTCCTGAAGAGTCTCCTGCCTTCACCTCCTAAGTATATTGTACTATATCAACTTCTGTGCAAATTTTGCACGAAAAGAAATAGCCAAGGGGATTGGGGTGTAGATTAATGATAGAGTTCTTGCCTTGCAAGTGCAAAGTTCTGGGTTCCATCCCCAGCAAAACACACACACACACACACACACACACACACACACACACGACTCTAAACTCTAGTTAACAACATACATACCTGAAGTATTTAAAGGGGTATATACAATCTCCTTGAAATGTATTTAAAATAAGAAAGAAGAAAGAGGGGCTGGAGAGATGGCTCAGAGGCTAAGGTTTTCACCTGTGAAGCCTAAGAACCCAGGTTTGGAGCTAGAGAGATGGCTTAGCAGTTAAGGCACTTGCTTTCAAAGCCTAAGGGCCAATGTTCAACTCTCCTGATCCCACAAAAGCCAGATGCACAAAGGTGAGGCAAGCACAAGTTGCACATGCCCACTAGGTGGCGCAAGCATCTGGAGTGCAATTTCAGTGGCTGAGGCCCTGGCATGCCACTTCTCTCTCTAAAAAAAGAAAGAAAGAAAGAAGGAAGGAAGGAAGGAAGGAAGGAAGGAAGGAAGGAAGGAAGGAAGGAAGGAAAGAAGGACCGACCCAGGTACAATTCCCAAGTATCCATGTAAGCCAGATACACAAGGAGGTGCATGCATCTGGAGTTCATATGCAGTGGCTAGAGGTTCTGGAGCACCCATTCTCTCTCTCTCCCGATTTCTCTGTCAAATAAATAAATAAATAAATAAATAAATAAATAAATAAATAAATAAATAAATAAATAAATAAAATAAAAATATTTTAAAAAGGAAGAGGGAAGAATGACAAATGTGACATCAGATGTGGGGGTGGAATCAGAATAGTATCCTCAACTGTTTCCCTTCTGTGGTCATCAGAACGATGGCCCCAAAGTTGTTCATGCTCACGTCCACCAGGACCTGTGGACATGCTGTGTTACATGGCAAGGGCACTGAGGCAGCAGGTGAAGTAGGCTGTTAATAGCTGACCAGAAGATAGATATTATTCTGGATTTCTGGTCCCTTAACTGGAAGAGAATAAATCTATGGTGTTTTAAACTAGCAGGTTTGTAAGCCACTAAAACCCCATATGTGTTCTCTTTTTAAGCTCTGCCCACCCTCTTGTCTTGCTCCCCTGGGAAAAGATGACAAGGCCACTGTCCCAGAGTAAACAGGATTCACTGAGCTGAGAGATGGATGTGAAGGGAGAGGCTGGATACTTTTTGCAGGTGCTTGGACCTCAGCACATGCTGATTTGCCTAAGTAGCAAGACGGCAGAGCCACTGTCCTGAAACCACGCCTCTGCCTCATGTGGAGGCCTAACTCCCTCTGAGAACTGAGAGTTAATCACTAGGGCTGAAACCTGGGAACCTGGGCTCACCTGCTCAGGTGGGCCACATTCTAGGACCAGACCACTCAGCTGACAGGCTGAGGGAATCTTGGCTGTGCCCACCACTCCAATACTCCACAGCTGAACCCAAAAGACAATTGGTTCTGTGCTATGTGGAGCAGAGAAATTATTCTCCATCTATACTAGGGTGGTCTCAGTTGAGTGCACAGTAGGACTAGGGCCCAGAACATGTCACCAAGGCTGGGGCTATACTCCTACTACAAGTCAAGCCGCACAAGTAATATAAGGACCCCACAGGCTGCTTAAGAGTTAAAGATATCTTGCTGGGGAGACAGCTCATCACTTAAAGAGTTAAAGACTTCTCCCAGAAGCACAGTAGTGAGCTTGCAAATAACTGGGTGGTCTGGGTACCAGTACCATGGCTACTGTATCCTGGGGTTTTCTGGGACAGCAACCCCGGGTATAGGCAGTGTTACGAAGGGAAAACACACCTAAAGGATTGTCTTCCTGTGAGGTAAGCCTATCTCAGAGCTGAAACTAAATCGGGAAAACTATCTACAAACACACCCAGCTCACAGACACACCTAGCTCGCATCCACACCCACAGCAGTCAGGCACCCTGCCACAACCCTGCAACACCCAGCCCTCACTTCCTCTCTTCCAAGTGAGAGGGCGTAGGAGACAGGAGAGTCGCCATCAAGACGTGCATAGGGAGGCCTTCACAGACTGTGTGCTTTGGGCAGCAATCTGCCCAGGACCCTGGATTCCCAAGTTTGAATCTGGCTGCAATACATGGAGGTACCTGACACCTGCTGCTGCCCCCACACAGGCCAGAGCTCCCTTTTGGGGGTCGTATTCTAAGGCTGCAGAGACACTATACCACCTCTAAGGCAGGTTCCAAGTCACTCCCATCAAGGTGATTTGGGCAGCTGCTCTTCCTTTGCGAACTTCCAGTTTTTTCGTTGGCAGAGTGGGATCCCAATGGTACCCTCTGCTGCCTGTACACCTGCCCTGTGAGCACCTCTGAACTTTGTTCCAGTCACCTGTCCAAGGTGGCCTGGAGTCACCCCCAACACGAGTTGCCCACGTGACCCTCACAGGACATAGACTCCACAGGACTGGAGGTACCCTGCAATAGTGAGGCAGGCCATGTGGCTGATACAGGGACTTAAGAAGATGCAGGCAGGAGCCCACAGGACAAATCTGGTTCAGGAGGATCTTTCTTTCTTTCTTCTTTTTTCAAATTTTTATTAACAATTTCCATGATTATAAAAAAATATCCCATCGGGCTGGAGAGATGGCTTAGCGGTTAAGCGCTTGCCTGTGAAGCCTAAGGACCCCGGTTCGAGGCTCGGTTCCCCAGGTCCCACCTTAGCCAGATGCACAAGGGGGTGCTCGCGTCTGGAGTTTGCTTGCAGAGGCTGGAAGCCCTGGCGCGCCCATTCTCTCTCTCTCTCCCTCTATCTGTCTTTCTTTCTGTGTCTGTCACTCTCAAATAAATAAAAAATTAAAAAATATATATATTAAAAAAAATATCCCATGGTAATATCCTCCCTCTCCCTCCCCTGCTTTCCCCTTTGAAACTCCATTCTCCATCATATCCCCTCCCCATCTCAATCAGTCTCTAGGAGTATGTTTCAACCACAAACATTCTGGCAACCAGGAGACTCAGGAGGAGCAAATTCTCTCCTCTGGTAATACTCACTGCATGCACCTGTGAGGAGGAGACATGTAAAACTAAAGGCCAGGGGCTGAGGAGATGACTCAGTGGTTAAAGTTGCTTGCTTGCAAAGCCCACTGTCCTGGATTCAATTCCCCATTACCCATGTAAAGCCTGGCTCACTTTTTTTTTTTTTTTTTGAGGTAGGGTCTCACTCTAGCTCAGGCTGACCTGTAATTCACTATGTAGTCTCAGGCTGGCCTCAAACTCACTGTCATCCTCCTACCTCTGCCTCCTGAGTGCTGAGATTAAAGACATGCACCACGATGCCCAGCTTTACTTTATAAAAATATTTTATTTAGGGCTGGAAACATGGCTTAGCAGTTGAAGCTCTTGCCTGCGAAGCCTAAGGATCCAACTTCAATTCTCCAGGTCCCACATAAGCCAGATGCACAAGGTGGTGCATGCATCTGGAGTTCATTTGCAAAGGCTAGAGGCTCTGGTGTACCCATTCTCTCTCTTCCTCTGTCTGTAACAAATGAATAAAAATAAAAAATATGCCGGGCGTGGTGGCACATGCCTTTAATCCCAGCACTCGGGAGGCAGAGGTAGGAGGATCGCCATGAGTTCAAGGCCATCCTGAGACTACATAGTGAATTCCAGGTCAGCCTGAGCCAGAGTGAGACCCTACCTCGAAAAACCAAAAAATAAAAATAAAAAATAAGTAAATAAATAAATAAAAAATATTTGATTTAAACCTAAGAACAAATCAAACAAAAATAAATAAATAAAAATAGCCTGATGAGTGGCATACACTTTTAATCCCAGTACTCTGGAGGCAGAGGTAGGAGAATCACAATGAGTTCAAAGCCAGTCTGGGACACAGAATTCCAGGTCAGCCTGGGCTAGAGTGAGAGCATACCTTGAAAAATAAAAAAAAGGAAAAGAAAAAGTCCCCCCCCCCAATATTTTATTTAATTGGAGGTGGGAGGAGAATGAACAAGCCAGTGGTCTCCTGCCACTGCAAATAAACTCCAAAAGGGGGGCTGGAGAGATGGCTTAGCAGTTAAGCATTTGCCTGTGAAGCCTAAGGACCTCGGTTCGAGGCTTGATTCTCCAGGACCCACGTTAGCCAGATGCACAAGAGGGCGCACGCATCTGGAGTTCATTTGCAGTGGCTGGAGGCCCTGGCGTGCCCATTCTCTCTCTCTCTGTCTCTTCCTCTCTCTGTCTGTTGCTGTGAAATAAATAAATAAAAATAAAACAAAAGAAACTTTAAAATAAAAAACTCCAAAAGGTATGTGCCACTTTGTGTCTCTGGCTTTATGTGTGTACTGGAGAATCAAAGCCAGGCTGTCAGGATTTGCAAGCAGACACTTTTAACTGCTGAACCATCTCTCTAGCCCTCCACTGGTTTTGAGACAGGGTTGCTCATTGAACCTGAGGCTCACCAGTCCCACTAGATGGGCAAGCCAGCAAGCCTCAGGGATTCCCCCATCTCTGCCTTCCCAGTACTGGGATTACGGGTGTGAGCCAGCTTTTTCATGGGTGCTGGGGATCTGAACTCAGGTGTGACAAGCCCTCCTTCAGCCATCTCTGCAGGCCCTTGTTTTGTTTCTGAAGGTCTCACTCTAGCCCAGGTTGAGTGGAACTCACTTTGTAGTACAGGCTGGCCTAAGACTCACAGTGATTCTTCTTCCTTAGCCTCCTGAGTGCTACGATTACAGGTGTGAGCCACCACACCTGGTGTCATGAAGTTCTAATACCTCTATATGTGAACAGGTTTCCATTGCAAAGAAGGGAGGGAGGGAGGGAGGGAGGGAGGGAGGAGAAAGACAGGAGGGGAAAGGAGGGGAGTGGCTGATTATGATGGCACTCTACACTGAGGTAGAAGGATCTCGAGTTCTAAACCAACTGGAGCTACATAGGAAGAACTTGTCACAATAAATAAATAAATAAAATGTTACTTCCAAGCAGGCCCTGAAGAAGTCTTCAAATTAAAGATCAGAAAATTGCTGGTCAAAGGTTTGATTCTCTAGGACCCACATAAGCCAGATGCACAGGGTAACACATGAAGCTGGAGTTTGTTTGCAGAGGTTGGAGGACCTGGCTTGCTCTCATTCTCTCTCTGCCTCTCTCTCTCAGATAAATATAAAATATTTTGTTAAAAGAAAGAAAATTGCTGGTCATAGTATCTCATACCTAAAATCCCAGCACTCAGGAGGCTGAGACAGGAGGATCACCACAAGCTTAAAAGCAGCATGACCAACATAGCAAGTTCAAAACTGCCTAAACTACATGAAAAAAAAAGAAAAGAAAAATAAATAAATAAATAATATTAGGGAGTTTATTCCAGTAATCTTTCCTCTTCTCAGCTTGGAAAGAAAAATTACCCCTTGTATGTTAATATTTTTTAATTTATTTGAGAGAGAGAAGAGACAAACAGAAAGAAGCAGACAAAAAGAGAGTGAGTATGGGCGCACCAGGGCCTCTTGCCACTGCAAACAAATTCCAGATGTATGTACCACTTTGAGCATCTGGCATTACATGGGTACTGGGGATCTGAACTTGAGTCATCGTGTCTTTAACCACAGGGCCATTTCTGCAGCCCTGCATGCCATATATATATATATATATATATATATATATATATATATATATATATATATATGTATATATATTTATATATATATATGTATATATATTTTTATTATATATGTATATATATATATATATACACACACACACATATTTATTAACATATATATATATTTTTTATTTGGTTTTTCAAGGTAGGGTCTTGCTCTAGTCCAGGCTGACCTGGAATTCACTATGTAGTCTCAGGGTGGCCTCAAACTCACGGCGATCCACCTACCTCTGCCTCCCAAGTGCTGGGATTAAAGGCATGCGCCACCACGCCCAGCTGCATGTTAATATTTTATATTCTCCCAACTAGTTTAATTGGTGACTTTTCCTCCCTCCCTTCCTACTTTTCTTCCTTGCTTCCCTCCCTCCCTCCTTTCTTTTAGTTTTTAGCAGTCCTGTGTAACCCAGGCTGGCCTAGAACTCAGTACATAGTAGATGAGCTTGAACTTTTAATTTTTTTCAATATTTATTTTATTTATTTATTTGAAAGCAAAGAGAGACAGACCTAGAGAGAGAGATACAGAGACAATGGACCTGCCAGGGCCTCTAGCCACCACAGACAAACTCCAGATGCATGCAACACTTTGTGCATCTGGCTTTATGTGGGTACTGGGGAATCAAACTGGAGTCGTTAGGTTTTGCAGGCAAGTGCCTTCACCTGTAAGCCATCTCTCTAGCCTGAACTCTTTATTTCTTACTTCAATTTACTTATTTGCAAGCAGAGAGAGAAAAAGAGAATATGTGTAAACCGGCCTCTTGTCACTATAAGTGAACTTCAGATGCATGCATTAGAGAACTGAACCTAGGCTGGTGGACTCTGCAAGGAAGTGCCTTTAACTGCTGAGCCATTTCCCCAGATGAACCTTGATACCCTGTTTTCATCTCCCAAATGCTGGGATTACAGGCCTGTGCCACCACCCCCAGAAATAGCTGTTGGCTTTTTCCCAAGTTGTTTTATTAATATTTTATTTAAAATATTTGGGGGCTGGAGAGATGGTTTAATGGTTATGGCACTTGCTGGCAAAGCAAAAGGACCAAGATTTGATTCCCTACTACCCACATAAAGCCAGATGCATAAGGTGACATATGTATCTGGAGTTCGTTTGCAGTGGCTAGAGGCCCTGGTGCACCCATCCCCTCTCTCTATCTATTTTTCTCTCTTAAATAAATGAATAAAATATTTTTTAAAATAAATGAATAGGACATCTAAAAAATATTTGTATTTAGTTATTTGAAAGAGAAAGATGCAGATGCAGACAGGAAAGAGAGAGAGAGACAGACAGACAGAGGAACAGAATAGCCACACCGGGGTCTCCTGCCATTGCAAATGGACTCCAGAAACACACGCCACCTTGTGTATCTGGCTTCACATGGGTTCTGGGGAATCAAACCTAGGCTATCAGGTTTTGCAAGCAAGCACCTTTACACACTGATCCCTCTCCAGCCCAATATTTTATTCTACTGTGTTTTTTTTGAGACAGGGTCTTACTCTGTCACTCAGGCTGTTCTGAAACTCACTGTATAGAGTGGGCTTGAAGCCACAGCAATCCTCCTGATCCAGCCTCTCATGTGTCTAAGTTATAGGTGGGAGCCACCATGCCTAGTTTCCAAAGTTATTTTATTTGTTTTATGTTTGTGTGTGTGTGTGTGTTATGTGGGTGTGAGTGTATGCTTGCCACATCACACATGTGGAGGTAAGACAACCTCAGGGGTTGGTCCTCAACTTCTACCTTGTTTTCAGGCAGATCCCTTGGTAGTTGCCACTGCATACCATGGGCTAGCTGGCTCTTGCACTTCTGGTGCTTCCTCCCCCCCCCCCATCTCAGTCTCCCATCTCACCAAAGGGGTTAACTCAGGTGGACATACTTTTACAACAAGCACTTTCACCCAGTGAGCTGTCTCCCCAGTCCCCAAAATTCTTTCTTTTTTTTTTTTTTTTTTTTGGTTTTTCCAGGTAGGGTCTCACTGTAGCCCAGGCTGACCTGGAATTCACTATGGAGTCTCAGGGTGGCCTCGAACTCACAGCAATCCTCCCACCTCTGCCTCCCGAGTGCTGGGATTAAAGGTGTGAGCCACCACGCCTGGCTCCAAAATTATTTTAAACATTGTCTTTCTTAAATATTTTTATTTAATTACTCGAGAAAGAGAAAACGAGGGAGAGATGAGAACAGAGAAAGAGTGTGAAAGTTTATGAGCATATCAGGGCTTCCTGCCTCTGGGAATGAGCTCCAGATACATCCGGCACTTTGTGCATCCGGCTTTATGCGGGTGCTAGGGAAATCAAACCTGGACTGTCAGGTTTTGCAAGCAAGCATCTCTAGCCAATTAGCCATCTCTCCAGGTCTTGAACATTTTCTTCTTTTTTCCTTTGGTTTTTCAAAGTACAGTTTCACTCTAGCCCAGAATGACCTGGAATTCACTATGTAGTCTCAGGGTGGCCTTAAAATCACTGCGATTCTTCTACCTCTGCCTCCCAAGTGCTGGGATTAAAGGTGTGTGTCACCATGCCCAGTGGACATTTTTTAAATAACATTTTTATTTTATTTGCAAGCAGAGAGAGATAGGAGAGAGACAGAGAGAATGGGCATGCCATGGCCCCTTGCCGCCACAAGTGAACTCCATGTGTCATTTAGTGCATCTGGCCTTACGTAGGTACTGGGGAATTGAACCCAAGGTCATTAGACTTCACAGGCAAGCACCTTAATAGCTAAGAAATCTCTCTAGCCTACATTTTCTTATTATCTAGGTTCACCAGAACTTTTCATGAGTGATCAGGTGCAAAAGACCGAATGCATCTATTGTGGAAGAGGTGGCAGAAAGAATGTAAGAGCCAAAGGAAGGGTAGGACTCCTTACAACGTGCTCCCCCCAGACACAAAATGGCCTGGATATCCATGACCTCACAGATCCTGACAATACCTACACAAGGCCATCATAATAGGAGGAAAAGATCATGACATCAAAATAAAAGAGAGACTGATTGAGATGGGAGGGGTATGATGGAGAATGGAGTTTCAAAGGGGAAAGTGGGGGGAGGGAGGGTATTAATATGGGATATTTTTTATAATCATGGAAGTTGTTGATAGAAAAAAATTTGAAAATAAAAAAAAGACCAAATGCAGGCATAAAGCCAGATGTACAAAGTGGCACATGCATCTGGAGTTCATTTGCAGTGACTGAAGACCCTGGTGCGCACATATGCTTCCCAATCCCCGTGTATGTGCATGTCTGTATCTTTTTCTTGCAAATAAATAAATATATATATATATATTTTTTAATTTTTTGTTTATTTTTACTTATTTATTTGAAAGTGACAGACAGAGAAAGAGGCAGATAGAGGGAGACAGAATGGGTGCGCCAGGGCCTCCAGCCACTGCAAACGAACTCCAGACGCATGCACACCCTTGTGCATCTGGCTAACGTGGGTCCTGGGGAATCGAGCCTTGAACTGGGGTCCTTAGGCTTCACAGGCAAGCGCTTAACCACTAAGTCATCTCTCCAGACCTAAAATATATATTTTAAGACCCAGTGTAGGAGCCAGGCATAGTGCTGCATGCCTTTAATCCCAACAATCAGGAGGCAGAGGTAGGAGGATTGCCATGAGTTCAAGGCTACCCATTACATTTTGAATTCCAGGTCAGCCTGAGCTAGAATGAGATTCTACCTCAAAAAACTAAAACCAAAAAAATCAAACAAACAACAACAACAACAAAAAAAAACAACCAATGTAGCAGGTTAGGAAATACTATTGGCATGAAAAGCAGAATAAATCCAGGCATGGTAGCTCATGACTATAATCCTAGCACTCTGGAAACTGAAGCAGGAGGATCACCATGAGTTCAAAGCCAGCCCAGGATAGAGTGAGGCCATGCCTCAAAACAACCACCAAAAAAAAATAGAAGAAGAAGAGGAGGAGGAGGAGGAGGAGAAAGAAAGAGTTAAAGAAGGAGAAAAAAATAAAGACTAAAATGCTGATGAGTGAAGTATGGACATTTTCCTGACAGCTATTTGCAGAAGTGAACCACACACATCTTTTAGTGAATCCACTGGTCACTTAAGTCCCAGAAAAATGCTGAGCTAGCCACTGTTAAGAATGGCTGGTTTAAAGTTTCAGCTGATTTATGAAGCTCAAGGACAGCTCAAGTAAATGTACTTTAATTACTCCTTAAAGAGGCAGCAAGTCCCTGTAGCCCCAGCACTTGGGAGAGTTGGTCTGGAGGATCACGTGAGCCAAAGAAGAGTACATTCAGCCTGGAGTACATACCTAGAACCTGTCTAAAACAAAGTGGAACAAAACAAAAAGCAAGTCATAAGCTGCCTTCACCCTCATAAGGCGGCATGCTTATGAACTACCAAAATCATCCTTTGGATCAAAAGGATCAAAAGATCATTTTGAAAAGAAAGTGAAATTTGAACTCTTGCTATCACAGGCTGGTTCCTCCCACAACAGAGTGCCTTGCCTGAGCTTTGACCCCCCCAGGCAGGAAATGCTGCTGTGTCTGTGAATGACCAGGAACAAAGCACAGCTATAACTCCAGGAATGGGGGGATGGAGAGAACCAGGCAAGGACAGCCCTCTTCCATGTCTCCAGAGGACACACCCCACAGGGAGTTCGGCTTGGTTTGTCCACTTTGCAAAGAGATGCTCAGAGCTCTCACTTACAACTCATTCACAAGTCTGTGCCTCAGTCTCCCTCTCTTCAAGATCAGAGGAGCACAGCAAGCAGATTCCCTATAGACCTTGTCTCACTCTACAGTGCTGGGAGCCAGACTCTGGCTTATATGCTACACCTCCAGCAGTGTGGTGGGACCAGTTATTAGTGTCACGAGGACAGAGGCTCGGGACAAAAACTGTGATTGTGCAGGCTTCAGGGCCCCCAGGTGAGAATAGGTCATGTCCCTTCAGCCCAGCCTCTAGAAGCCAGAGCATGAGCAGCAAGCCCAGGTGCTGCCACTTTCTGAGTAACTGTGGCCGAAGTTGAACCTGTGCTCTTTGTGCAAAATTTAGCAAATCCCGAGTGTCAAAGGGAGGGGTGTGGTGGGAAGAGGGAGGTGGGTACAGGCTGAGTCGCCTGGGAAAGCAGCAGTGTGCACAGTCAACCCTGCCTGTTACAGGAGCAGTTGCTTGTCCATTGTTTCTGCCTGGCTTTGCCTGTCCTTCCCAGTCCCCCACACAAGCCTACTCTAGAGCATTTCTGCAAACCCACAGCTCTCAGGGCTGGAGAGAGGCCAAGCTTCATTCAGCAAACACACAGCCTGCCTTTGTGCTCCCAACAGGGTATCAACTTTTGGGGTAAAATCACAATATTCCCTTTACTAGAACTACAATTCTCCAGGGAAGAAAGTGAAAGGGAAAAGCAAATAACCTCTAAAACTCACCACTTTGAATAGAATTCCAATAGCTTTCAAGCCCTTAATTGTTGGTTCATATTGATGATTAAGATCAGAAAAACCAGGACCTCCCCCCTCACATCATCAACGACACACTCTCCTTGAGCTCACAATTAAACTCAGGATATTGGTGTCAACTCAGTACAAATTCCTAGCAAGACAGGCTGCCCAAAAGACCAGACATCTCGGTATCCTTTCCTGCGGAAGGTCCGCAGTGTCCCCACCAAAGGGTGATGGGCTCTACAGGGGAGCGAGGACTTGCACCCAGGAGGTTTATGAGCAAGTCTCAAGGACGACAGACCCCCAAACCCAGTGTGGACAGAAGCGTAATGATAGGTTTCCAGACCTTGTCAAAGATAACCACGGATCTAGACAAAGTCCCTTACCCCTGAGGACAGCATCCCCAACCTCGGGCAGCAAAAGGGCAGTTGGCCTTGACGTCAGGAGCCACGGGCGCCCCAGCTGGGGAATGTCTCAGGCGGTTGGGGGAAGGGTCCCAGGTCAAGACAGGGAAGGAGGACAGGGGTGTCCCGGGAGCCAGAGGGCAGCGAGGGACCTCCTGAGTAAAGGAGAGGGGTCCGAGCCGGGTGCACCCGACCCCCGCAGGTCACGCCTGGTCGCCTCCCACCCACCGCGCCGGCCACACCCTCCCGCCCCGGCGCCTCACCCTGCTCCAGCCGCGCTCCCACCGAGCCGTCCCTGCGCAGGAGGATGTCCGCCGTGTCCCGGATGCGCCGCCCGGCGCCCGGCGCGCCCCGCAGCCCGCGACAGCCCTGGAAGCACACGGCCCAGGCCTGCTCCTCGTTGATGGGCTGCTCGTACACCTTCAGCACCTCCTCCAGGGACAGCTCCCACGGCTCCGGCTGCGCCGCGCCCCCCGCGCGCTCCGGGGCCGCCGTGCCGCCGCCGCCGCCGCCGCCGCCCGCCCGGGCCATGGCCGCCCATCATCGCCGCCCGCGCGCGCGGCGGGTCTCCATAACAGCCCGGCGACGCACCGCCGAGCGCGGAGGCGGGTCCCGCGCCGCCCGCGTGCTTTGTCATCCCGCTGGCCCCGCCCCGCGCCGGCGGCCGCAGGTGAGGGCGGGAGCCCACTGGACAGGGAGGAGGGTACCACGGGTGGAGGGCGCCACGGGCGGGGGGAAGAGCACAGAGGGAAGGTGTCACGGGGTAGAGGGTGGGGGCGAGGAGAGAGAGGGAGGGTGCCACGGGTGGAGGTTGGGGGCGAGCAGAGAGGAGGGGTGCCACGGGCGGGGGCCGAGCAGAGAAGGAGGATGTCGTGGGTGGAGGGCCGAGGCCGAGCAGAGAGGGAGGATGCCACGGGCGGGGGGCGAGCAGAGAGGGAGGGCGCCGCGGGCGGGAGACAAGCAGAGAGGGAGATTGCCATGGGTGGAGGGCGGAGGACGGGCAGAGAGGGAGGATGCCACGGGCGGGGGGCGAGCAGAGAGGGAGGGTGCCACGGGCGGGAGGCGAGCAGAGAGGGAAGGTGCCACGGGCGGGGGGCGAGCAGAGAGGGAGGGTGCCACGGGCGGGGGGCGAGCAGAGAGGGAGGGTGCCACGGGCGGGAGGCGAGCAGAGAGGGAGGGTGCCACGGGCGGGGGGCGAGCAGAGAGGGAGGGTGCCACGGGCCGGGGCCGGGGGGGGGGGCCGGGGCTTGGGGGTGAGCTGAGAGAGGGGATGCGATGGTGGAGGGCGGAGGTCTAGTTGGAGTGGGATGTCCAGCTCAAGCGCAGCGGGCTAGGGCGAGCTGGAGAAGGAGGGTACTCAAGGGCGGAGGGCTGGAGGACCCAGTCTCCTGGAGAGGAGAAAGACTTTTGTGTTGGGTTGTAGGGCAGGTCCTGCGCTGACTGGGAGCCTGGGGACAGGCACTCCAGACTGGCGCACTCGCTGGGAGACGCGGTGACTCCCCCGGAGCTCCCGGCGCTCCCAGGCAGCCGGCGCCCACGCCTGGCTCTCACATCAGGCTGGCATCCAGCCTGGGAGCTGGGGACACACTGCAGTTATTGTGGGTGTCTTGAGAGGTTTGGCGCTGAGGGGATACCACAGGGAGTCAGGAGGCCTAAATCGCTCTCCCTTTCCTCAGCATGCACAGTGGCTGCCCTGGTCTCGCCAGAAAAAGGCCTGGCAAGGTGACCTCAGGAAGTTGGTATAGGGCGACTGACAGGTGACACAGCCCTTCAGATACGAAGCAAAGACTTATTCAGTGAGCCTTTTTAGCAGAAGGGAATGTCTGCATGAAACTTAAGTGTCGGTGACAGACAGGGTGTGATAGTGGTGACTTAGCACTTCACTTTGCACATGTTTGTGCCTTCATTTCAGGCCAGCTATTCCAGGACACAGAGGTGGTGGCAAGCCCGTCACACACTCAGCTTTGTTAGGACTGATTGCAACTATATATATATGTGCCCGGTTAGAACTACAGAACAAGAAAATAAAATTGGGAAATGTAACAAGGCAATGGGTTCTAGGCTTGGCTACTGGCCAAAATCACCTGGGAAGCACACTATGCAAATTCCCAGGTTGAGTGTGAGTGCAGATCTGACAGGTCTAGGGTGAAACCAGGGGCTCTGAGGTTCTCTGGTGGTTCTGGGCAGCTGAGGACAGGAACCATAGCCATAAGGCAGTTCCACCACATTTGAGGAAGACTCGGTATAGGGTGTAGCTACCACCGGGGCCTCACTATCTGATCATCCCTTCTGGATTTTTTTAAAAAATATTAATTTGAGGGAGAGAAAGAGAGAGAAAGGCAGAATGAACGATAGTATGGCACACCAAGTTCTCCTGCCACTGCAAACGAACTCTAGACACGTGTAATTTTGTGGATATGGCTTTATGTGGGTACTTGGGAATCGAACCTTGGTTGTCTCTATGTAGTCTCAGGGTGGCCTCAAACTCATGTTGATCCTCTTACCTTTGCCTGGAATTAAAGGAGTGCACTTCATGCCTTTATTTATTTTGTTTTTGTTTTTGTTTTTTTAAGGTAGGGTCTTGCTCTAGCCAAGGCTGACCTGGAACTCACTCTGTAGTCCAAGACTCAAACTCACAATGGTCTTCCTACCTCTGCTACCAAGTGCAGGGATTAAAGGCTTCAGCCATCACACCTGGCTCCCTTCTGTTTTTTTGGTTTTGTTTTGTTTTTCGAGGGATATATATATATATACATACATACATAGATTTTTAATCTTCCAGCAGAAAGAAACTTGATACAAATGAATTGTGCCTGGCATGTTTATAACCAATAGCTAGGACACACATAACTGAAGTAACAACCAAAGGACAAAGGACACTGGAGAAGAGAGGGGGAAAGGTTTGCACTGTTCTAAATACATTGTATGATAAGCCAGGATGAAGGCTCATCTTCCTCAGTCATCACCTGTCTACATCACATGGTAACCAACAAAAGGATAAACAGAAACTACAAGGGTGGCCTTAGAACACTGGGAACCTCGAGAGTCTTGTTTATGTAGGAGCAAGAGTGTGTATACAAGTATACCATGTGTGTGGTCATGGGCAATTGTCACCCACTGATGTGGCCCTGCTATTCTTTATTCTTTGTGGGGTGATTTCTGCTTTTAGAACCTGGTAAATATGTACCACTGGAAAGGTCTCAACACCAACTCATCAGAAACTGGGACATCCAGGCAAGGCACTCTGTAAGCCTAGCCCTTGGAAGGCTAAGATAGAAAGATCACCTTGAGTTTGAGACCAGACTGAGTGAGTTCCAGGTAAGCCTGAGCTAGATGTTGTCTCAAAAAAAAAAAAAAAATTTAAGGGCTAGAGAAATGGCTTAGTGGTTAAGGCGTTTGCCTGCAAAGCCAAAGGACCAAGGTTCCATTCCCCAGGGCCCATATAAGCCAGATGCACAAGGGGCACATGCATCTGGAGTTCGTTTGCAGTGGCTAGAGGCCCTGGTGTGCCCATTCTCTCTGTGTGTCTTTTCTCCTCCTCCTCCTCCTCCTCTTCTTCTCTCTCTCTCCTTGCAAATAAATAAATAAAATTTTAAGAATTTAAGATTAAAAAAAAAACCTTAGGAACATGGCTCCCATTATAGACTAAACTGCCCATGTATTTTGTCATCTTAGGAGAGATGGGTGCAGGTAAGAATGTCTCATTTAGCCTGGCGTGATGGTGCACACCTTTAATCCCAGCACTTGGGAGGCAGAGGTAGGATTGCCATGAGTTCAAGGCCACCCTGAGATGACAGAGTTAATTCCAGGTCAGCCTAAACCAGAGTGAGACCCTACATCGAAAAACCAAAAAAAAAGAGAATGTCACATTTGAGGAGGGGGTCTTCCATGCCATGTGGAGAGAGGGAAGGAAGACAGGGAGACCATGTGGTGGTCTCTGATCCAGAGGGCAGTCTCGAGCACCCATGGATTGTGCCCCTTTCCCACTTCTGGTGGCAGAAGTGTTACAGGAAACTGCATCACCAGTTTTGCCAGAGAAAGAGTGGAGAATCAGAAAACTTACCCATGTTGACATGGTATTGCAGTCAGCTTCACCTTGGTGGCAGAAAACACCTGACCAAGGGCAGCTTGCGGGAGAAAAGCGTTTATTTTGTCTTACAGACTCTAGGGGAAGCTCCATGATGGCAAGGGAAACGATGGCATGAGCATGAGCAGAGGGTGGACATCACCTCCTGGCCAACATCAGGTGGACAATAGCACCAGGAGAGTATGCCAAACACTGGCAAAGGGAAGCTAGCTAGAACACCCATAATCCCACCCCCAGTAATACACCGCCTCCAGGAGGCTTCCATTCCCAAATTGCCACCAGCTGAGGACCTAGCATTCAGAACACACAAATTTATGGGGGACACCTGAATCAGACCACCGCACATGGACTCAGAGGAATAACTTCCAAAGCCTGAGTACTGAGCTCTGGTGACTCAGGGGTTTTATAGACAGACAGCAGGCAGTCTGACATCATCTGAAATTCTTTACACCATTGGTGGGTTACAAGTTTCTAAGGTTACATGATTTTGGGGCATACACAGACAATTCCTTAGCAATAACTAAGTGATAAGAAAGTACAAATGCAGAACAGAAAGCTGTTTGTTCAGGGTGTTTGTGTCCATGGCTGCACTAACCAGATACAAGCAGGGTGCAGCTGCATAGATAGGGAGGAGACTCAGGGTCATGCTGTCCCCCTGCTAAAGACTTGTACAATAGAAACTGTGTTCTAGAGTAAGTACCTCTAGGAAGTACATCCTCACAGTTGGTCACAGGGCAATGAGTTGGCAGGGTTGTGGGGCAATTTGGGCAATGGGTGAAAATTGCCTGAGAAGCAATACCTTTCTCTCATTGTCTGAATATGAAGTGTCCCCGAGAAGGCTCATGTGTTAGTCCTCTGTTGTTTGCTCCAATCATTGACAGGTGATTGGATCATGAGGATTCTGATCTAATCAGTGGATTAATTCAACTGGGTCTCCCCTAATTTAATAGCACTATTTTGGAGGTGGGGCCGAGTGGGAGGAAGGCGTGGGTCCCTGGAGGCATGTTTGCAAGGGCTTTATCTTGTCCTAGGGTCTTTCCTTGTTCCTCTGCCTCCTGGTTTTTCAAGGTAGGGTCTCACTCTAGTCCAGGCTGACTTGGAACTCATTATGCAGTCTCAGGGTGGCCTCGAACTTATGGCGATCTTCCTACCTCTGCCTCCCAAGTGCTGGGAATAAAGGTGTGCACCACCATGCCCAGCGAGGTGAATCATTCTGTTCCATCATATGTTCCTACTGTGGTGCTCTGTCTCACCACACATGGGCTCAGAAGCAACAAGGCCAAGTGACCATGGATGGAACCTCTGCAACTAAGCCAAAATAAAGTCTTCCTCTTGGTTTCTTGGAAATGTGTCTCAGCAACAGAAAAGTCTAGTACACCTGCCCTCTTTCTGGTGGCTTCAAATTTTCCTTGCTGACCACAAGGGTATAGGGTCTTAAGTGATGAGTATGGCCATCCAGCAGCTGCTGGTTTCGTGAGGTTGATCTTTTCTCACCTGGCATCATTATTTTGGGTGTCCTCAAGTACTTTCCAGCCAGAAAGACTAGAACACAGGTTCACCAAAAATTAAAACCCTGTGGTGTTAATCCTAGCACTCAGGAGGCAGAGGAAGGAAGATCATCATGAGTTCAAGACCACCCTGAGACTACATAGTGAATTCCAGGTCAGCCCGAGCTAGAGCAAGACCTTAACTCAAAAAACAGAAACAAGGGCTGGAGAGATGGCTTAGTGGTTAAGCGCTTGCCTGTGAAGCCTAAGAACGCCAGTTCAAGGCTGGATTCCCCAGGACCCACATTAGCCAGATGCACAAGGGGCGCACGCATCTGGAGTTCCTTTGCAGTGTCTGGAAGCTCTGGCGTGCCCATTCTCTCTCTCTCTCTATCTGCCTCTTTCTCTCTGTCTCTCTCAAATAAATAAATAAATTTAAAAAATATTTTTTTAAGGCTGGAGAGATGGCTTAGCAGTTAAGCGCTTGCCTATGAAGCCTAAGGACACCGGTTCAAGGCTTGGTTCCCCAGGACCCATGTTAGCCAGATGCACAAGGGGGCGCACGCATCTGAGGTTTGTTTGCAGTGGCTGGAAGCCCTGGCGTGCCCATTCTCTCTCTCTCTACTTGCCTCTTTCTCTGTCTGTCTGTTGCTCTCAAATAAATTTAAAAAAAATGAACAAAAATATTTTTAAAAATATTTTTTTAAAAAACATTATTGTTTTTAAAAACATCTTTTTGTGGTACTGGAGATTAAACTTAGGGTCTTGTGAATATTAGATAAACACTCTAGCACTGAACCAAGCCCCAACAGTATTACTAAAGAACGTACAAGTTAGGGGGCTGGAGAAATGGCTCAGCAGTTAAAGGCACTTAAAGGCACTTGCTTACAAAGCCTGAAAGCCTGGGTTTTATTCCCCACTACTCATGTAAACCTGATGCACAAAGTGGCACATGATCTGGAGTTTGCAGTGGCAAGATGCCCATTGCTTCTCTAGTTCTCTCACTCTCTCTTCATACCTTTCTCTGCTTGCAAATAAATAAAATAAATCTTTTAAAAGTGTACAAGTTAGGTTCTCCTAACTTATTCTGTCATATCTAAAGCTTTATTCACCCTAACCATAATTAAAATGAAGAAGCGAAAGTATTAGTCAGCTCTATAGTCACTCATAGAAAACATTCCTTTCTCTCCTTCTAGATTATTTACCTACACTCCAAAAAGTGCCAGAGACCTAGATTTGGACCTCAGGTGAGACAGCAGATCATCATCACGTGATAGTGGCCATGGCAACCAGAAGGATTATATCCTTGTGTCCTGAGAATCCTGGGGTGACTTTTTAAGTTAGTGATCAGAACTGAAGAGCAGATTCTCTTGAAGACTGATTAAACTGGCCCCTTGCTCAGGAACTAGATGAACTGGGCTCTAGCCTGGCTGGTACCCTTGGTGCAATGATGAGTACCACCAGTTAGCAGCCGAAGCCAAAGTTAGGCGACCATTTTCTCCAATTGAAAATATTGATTGAGCCAGACTTGCTTGTGCATGCCTTTAATCCCAGCACTGGGGAGGCAGAGGTAAGAGGATCACCATGAGCTCAAGGCCACCCTAAGACTACATAGTGAATTCTAGGTCAGCCTGGGCAAGAGTGAAACCCTACCTCAAAAAAAAAGGGGGGAGGGGCTGGAGAGATGGCTTAGCGGTTAAGCGCTTGCCTGTGAAGCCTAAGAATCCTGGTTTGAGGCTCAATTCTCCAGGACCCACGTTAGCCAGATGCATAAGGGGGTGGATGCATCTGGAGTTCATTTGCAGTGGCTGGAGGCCCTGGAGCACCCATTCTCTCTCTCTGCCTCTTTCTCTCTCTGTCTGTTGCTCTCAAATAAATAAATAAAATAGGGCTGGAGAGTTGGCTTAGCGGTTAAGCGCTTGCCTGTGAAGCCTAAGGTCCCCGGTTCGAGGCTCGATTCCCCAGGACCCACGTTAGCCCGATGCACAAGGGGCCGCACGTGTCTGGAGTTCATTTGCAGTGGCTAGAAGCCCTAGTGCGCCCATTCTCTCTCTTGCTGTCTGCCTCTTTCTCTCTATCTCTCTCTGTTGCTCTCAAATAAATAAATAAAAATTAAAAAAAGAACCAAAATTAAAAAAGAAAATACTAAGCCAGGCATGGTAGCTCACACCTTTAATCCCAGCACTCGGGAGGCAGAGGTAAGAGGATCACCATGAGTTCAAGACCACCCTGAGACTACATAGTGAATTCCAGGTCAGCCTGGGCTAGAGTGAGACCCTACCTCAAAAAAACAAAATAAATAAATAAATAAAAAAGAAAATACTACTTGGGGGCTGGAGAGATGGCTCAGCAGTTAAGGCCCTTGCTTGCAAAGCCTAATAGCCTGGGTTCAGTTCCCCAGTACCATCATGTATAAAGCCAGATGCACAAAGTGGTGCATGTGTCTGGCAGGCCCATATTCATTCATTCATTCATTCATATTCTCTTCCCCCACTGTCTGCAAATAAATAAATAAAAATAGATTTAAAAAAGAAAATACTGCTTGGGCTAAAACATTTACTTACTTGACTGTGGACAATAACGAGATTGAACCAAAATTTTAAAAATAATGGTTTCACATAACTTGAACTTGCCATCTAGGACTTCAAAAATAAATCAGTGTTTCCAGCTATTAAAAAGGGACTGAAAGGCTGGGCGTAGTGGCACACTCCTTTAATCCCAGCACTCAGGAGGCAGAGGTAGGAGGATTGCCCGTGAGTTCAAGGCCACCCTGAGACTACAGAGTGAATTCCAGGTCAACCTGGGCCAAAGTGAGACCCTACCTCAAAAAACCAAAAAACAAACAAACAAAAAAAGTGGGTGGGACTGAAGGGCTGGAGAGAGATTGCTTAGCAGTTAAGGCACTTGCCTGCAAAGCCAAAGGACCCAGGTTCAATTCCTCAGGACCTATGTATGCCAGATGTACAAGATAGTTCATTTGCAGCAGCTGGAGACCCTGGCACACCCATTCTCATGTGAGAAATGCAGTAGAAGTTAGTCAGTCATTATCCCAGCTTGGAAAGCTTTGGGCCGATTTCAACGCTAGTAGCATTTGAAAACATGTGCCTTATACTTCATTTCTGAGAGACTAGGGAACCAGGGTGGGGGTGGTCTGTCAGTTACCATGGGCTTCTCTGCTTAGAGGCTGACTAAAATCTTTGGTGCAGTGATTAATTCACTAGTGTTTGCAACTGGACAGTGACTTTATCAAGTTAACATGTTTGCGAAGACACCCCCAAAACATACATCTTGGGGGTGCAAGCTGTTCACACGTTTCCCCAGCACCTGGCACTGCCCCCTCAGCCTGGAGACATATCTGCAAGCTATGCAGCTGCCCCTCTGCTCCTAGGGAAAGACCAAGGACATATGAGGAAATGAACAGCGCTACAAGTGGATGCAGCCTTGGGGTACAGGATGTGAGGCGGGAGGCCAACTAGTTTCGCTAGCTTTTGTCCACATTCTGTGCTTGGTGCTTTGAAAATACTAATGGGAACTTCCTTTTTTTAATATTGTTTAATAAAACAGTTGTGCCCTTTAGAACCCCCTCTCTCCAGGCCAGTTCTGCTGAGGGTCTTCTTCATTCAGTGGGGTTATTGGTATTCATTGTTAGTCTCTGCACAGGATGAAGGGGGGGGGGGTGGAGGAAACAGTGCCTCAGGCTATTCCTACCCACCCTGAGCCTCTTAAAATCTTTCTGCCCCCTCTTCTGCAATGCTCCCTGAACTTTTCAATGTATTTTTTTTATTTATTTATTTATTTATTTATTTATTTATTTATTTAAGAGAAAGAGAGAAGGAGAGAATGGATGCTTCAGGGGCTCTAGCCACTGCAAACAAACTCCAGACACATGTGGCACCATGTGCCACCATGTGCATCTGGCTTACCTGGTTTCTGGGGAGCTGAACCTGGGTCCTTAGGCTCCAAAAGCAAATGTCTTAAGTGCTAAGCCATCTCTCCAGCCATGAACTTTTGTTTGTTTGTTTTTGTGATGTGGGGGGTCTCACTCTAGCCCAGACTCACCTGGCACTCAGTCCAGGCTGGCTTCACACTAACAACCATCTTCCTACTCTGCCTCCTGATACTAAAGGTGTGAGCCACCACACCCGATTCCCTGAACTTTAAAAAATATTTTATTTATTTGTTTATTCACTTATCTGAGAGAAAGAAGCAGATAGAGAATGGGCATGCCAGGGCCTACAGCCACCAAAAATGAACTCCAGATGCATGTGCCACCCTGTGTGCCTGGCTCCATGCGGGGACTAGGGAATCGGATGCCAGGTCCCTAGGCTCTGCAGGCAATGTCCCCAACCATTGAGCCATCTCTCCAGCCTCCTTCCCTGAGCTTTTATTTTACTTATTTATTTAAAGCCAAGCAGTGTTTTAAATATTTTTATTAGTTTTCTTTGGCAGAAAAAGAGAGAGAATTGGTGCCAGGGCCTCCAGCCACTAAAATTGAACGCCAGGGCTGGAGAGATGGCTTAGCGGTTAAGCGCTTGCCTGTGAAGCCTAAGGACCCCAGTTCAAGGCTCGGTCCCACGTTAGCCAGATGCACAAGGGGGCGCACGCGTCTGGAGTTCGTTTGCAGAGGCTGGAAGCCCTGGCGCGCCCATTCTCTCTCTCTCCCTCTATCTGTCTTTCTCTCTGTGTCTGTCGCTCTCAAATAAATAAATAAAAAATTTTTAAAAATATATAAAATTGAACGCCAGACACATGCACCATCTTGTGTGCATGTGCAACCATGTGTGCTTGTGTCATCTCGTGCATCTGGCTTACATGGGCTCTGGAGAGCTGAACATGAGTCTTTAGGCTTTGCAGGCAAGCATCTTAACCAATAAATCATCTCTCCGGCCCTTATTTTATTTTATTTATTTATTATTTTTATTTTTATTTTTATTAACTATTTTAGTTTTTTTTTTTAGCTAGTGTCTTTCTCTAGCCCAGGCTGGCCTGAAATTCACTATGTAGTCTCAGGCTGTCCTCGAACTCACAGCTGTCATCCTACCTCAACCTCCCAAGCACTGAGATTAAAGGTGTGTGCTACCACACCTAGCTATCCCTGAGCTTCTTTTAAATGTCTGTCTGGGGCTGGAGAGATGGCTTAGCGGTTAAGCGCTTTCCTGTGAAGCCTAAGGACCCCGGTTCAAGGCTCGGTTCCCCAGGTCCCACGTTGGCCAGACGCACAAGGGGGCGCACGCGTCTGGAGTTCGTTTGCAGAGGCTGGAAGCCCTGGCGCGCCCATTCTCTCTCTCTCCCTCTACCTGTCTTTCTCTCTGTGTCTGTCACTCTCAGATAAATAAATTAAAAAAATGAACAATAAATGTCTGTCTGACTGTTTGTTTGTTTGAGAGGGAGAGAAAGAGGCAAGTAGAGAGAAAAAAAGAGAGAGAATGGGTGTGCCAGGGCTTCTAGCCACTGCAGATGAACTCCAGATGCAGGCACTACCTTGTGCATCTGGCTTACATGGGTCCTGGGGAAACAAACCTGATTCTGCAGGCAAACACCTTAACCACTAAGCCATCTCTCCAGCCCATCCCTGAGCTTTGCGAGGGAGTAGTGAATCGCATCCCTACAACATGTGGAAATGGCCATGGGCGGGGAGCTGCGCTGGCACATGTGGGAGAGTTCTGGAAGTTTGCTAGTGAGCATCTTTACCTACATGAGGCTAGAGGGGCCTGTGATTTTTAAATCCTGGAGAGCAAACAGGTAAGAGAGGGAAGGATTCCCAGATGTCTAGTGGCTACAATTAGAGACTGTTCTAAGATGGTACCATATTGCAGGAGTACAGGACACCAGGGCCCACGGTGGCTTTCAGGAAACAGGTACAGCATCTGGGCACAAAGGTCACAGAGAGTTAGGCACCCAGTCAATGTCAGAGCAAAAGCCCCGTCCACTCACCTACATTCAGGCAGACGTGCTTTACCTGCCAAGAGTGGAGTGCCGGGGCCTTTGCCTCTAAATGCACTTCAGATCCAGGTCGGCTTCTCCCCAGAGACTCTGCACGCTGTTTGCAGCGAGGAGCCAGGCTTCACATTACCACCCCTCAGAGGCCCCTGAATGTACTCTCTGTCACATTGTCTGCAGTCAGGCAGGGCTGGAGTTAGGAGTCCAGGAAGAAAAGCTGAAATGTGAGAGTCTGTGGTTTTGTGCTCTAGGTTTATTTTGGGATAATGATAAAGACCATGACTCTCCAGGGACACCAGATAGAGCCAGGCTGTGCTTGGTCTGGAAAAGAACCCAGGACGGCTCTGAGGGAGGGGCTCTAGAAATGAATGCCACAAGGTTTCTGGGCTACAGGTTTAATACATAGAGGTTGTAACCTGGAAAATGAGGGAGGATCGAGAGAACATGCCACAGTCGCAGGGAAGTCCCAGAGTAGAGCCAAGCTGACGGGAGGGAAGCCAGAGTACCTACTGCAGAGGGAACAGCAGGCAGGATTCCTTGAGGTGCAGGATGCTCTGGGACACAAGAGTTGAGTGAGGCTAGGAATGTGAAAAGGCACCAAGCCTCGTGAGAATATTTGAGGGTTCTATTTGCAACCCATTGAGGACATTCAAAGTTTTCTGCAAATTTTTAACCTGTTTATGTTTTGAATAGAAAATTCAGGGTGACCAAACCAAACAGATCATTTTCCTAGTGTGTCACTTAGGTGCTGGTTGCTGTTGGAAACACTGACATCTGGTCTGAGATAATGACTTGGGCCTCCAACACCTGCCCAGGAGCCTAAACATTATAAGATTAAAAAAACAAGCCAGACATGGTGGCGCATGCCTTTAATCCCAGCACTCAGGAGGCAGAGGCAATTGCCATGAGTTTGAGGGTCACCCTGAGACTACATAGTGAATTCCAGTCAGCCTGGGCTAGAGTGAGATTCTATCCCCCCACAAAAAAAATCAAACAAACATAAAAACCAGGGTGTGGGCCGGAGAGATGGCTTAGCCTTTAAGGTGCTTATTGGCAAAGCCAAAAGGACTCAGGTTCAATTCCCCATTGCCCACGTAAGATGGATGCACAAGGTGGGGCATGCATCTGGAATTCATTTGCAGTAGTTGGTGGCCCTGGCAGACCCATCCTTTCTTTCTATCTGCTTCCTTTTCTCTCTCTCTTTAAAATAAATAAATAAAATAAAAACAGGGCTGGAGAGATGGCTCAGTGGTTTAAGGTGCTTTTGTGCAAAGCCTGGTGTCCTGGATCCAAATCTCCAGTACCCATGTAAAGCTAGATGCACAAAGTGGCCCATGCATCTTGAGGTCATTTGCAATGGCAGGTGGCCCTGGTGTGGCCATCCTCCCTGCTCTCTTCCACTGTCTCTCCCCTTGCAAATAAATTAAAAATATTTTTCAAAAAACAGGTATGATATATCCTGTATAAATTGATGTTGCTGAAATTGGCAGTTTTGGTGTTCAAAAGTTCAAAAAAGAAGCCAAGCGTGGTGGTGCACACCTTTAATCCTAGCACCGGGGAGGCAGAGGTAGGAGGATTGCCATGAGTTCGAGGCCACCCTGAGACTACAGAGTGAATTCCAGGGCAGCCTAGGCTAGAGTGAGACCCTACGTCAAAACAAAACAAAACAAAACAAAAATTCAAAAAAGGTATATAGTGGAAAATCTTATACCTCACACTGGCCCTAGCCACACATATACCTACAGGGATATGCCTTAGTTTCCTTCCAGAAATGTCATATATCCATCATAAACATACATATCTCCTGTTATCTAGTGTGGCTTATCTCTGAACTTTGATGTTTTTACAATCAGCATGAGGAAATGATCTGTATCTTTGTAAAGAGCATCTGCATTCTTCTTCAGCACTGTGGGTCCCTTTGTGAGTATACCAGAATTCCCCCATCCAGTTCTCACTGTGGGGCGTGGAGGTTGTTTCCAATCCCAAATGAAGAGAGTTTGCTTAATCACTACTGTACCCACCTACCTTTCACATAGTGAAAGCACATTCAATTATCTCTCTCTCTCTAAATATATATGTATATGTATTCTAATATTTTATCTATTTATTTGTTTATTTCGGTTTTTAAAAGTAGGGTCTTGCTTTAGCCTAGGTTGACCTTCAATTCATTATGTAGTCTCAGGCTGGCCTTGAACTCAGTCATTCTACCTTTGCCTCCTGAGTGCTGGAATTAAAGGTGTGTGCCACCACGTGAGGTGCAAGCTGCCATTTTTGGTCAGCGAATCCCAGTGATTCTCCAGTCTCCACCCTCTATGAACTAGGGTGACAGAAGTGTGTGGCCATGCCCAATGTTTCATGGACATTCTGGAGAGTTGAACAAAGCAATAAGTAGAACTTGACTCAGGAGCTAGAGAGATGGCTTAGTGGTTATGGCACATGCCTGTGAAGGCCAAGGACCCAGGTCCAAGTCTCCAGGTTCCACATAAGCCAGATGCACGAGGTGACACATGTGTCTGGAGTTCATTTGCAGTGGCTAGAGCCTGGTGTGCCCATTCTCTCTCTCTTGTCTCTCTTTCCCTCTCTCTATGTCTCAAATAAAAATAATAAATTATGGCTGGAGGGATGGCTTAGTAGTTAAGGCATTTGCCTGCAAAGCCAAAGGACCCAAGTTCAATTCCCCAGGACCCACATTAGCCAGATGCACAAGGTGGCACATGTGTTTGGAGTTCATTTGCAGAGGCTGGAGGCCCTGGTGTGCCCACTCTCTCCCTCTTTCTCTGCCAAATAAATAAATTAATTAAGATTAAAAAAATAATAAATAAGCCGGGCGTGGCGGTGCACACCTTTAATCCCAGCACTCAGGAGGCAGAGGTAAGAGGATTGCAATGAGTTCGAGGCCACTCTGAGTCTCCATAATGAATTTCAGGTCAGCCTGGGCTAGAGTGAGACCCTACCTTGAAAAAACAAAAAACAAACAACAAACAACAGGGCTGGAGAGATGGCTTAGCGGTTAAGCGCTTACCTGTAAAGCCTAAGGACCCCGGTTCGAGGCTCGGTTCCCCAGGTCCCACGTTAGCCAGATGCACAAGGGGGCGCACGTGTCTGGAGTTCGTTTGCAGGGGCTGGAAACCCTGGCGCGCCCATTCTCTCCCTCTTCCTCTGTCTTTCTCTCTGTGTCTGTCGCTCTCACATAAATAAATAAAAAATGAACAACAACAAAAAAAACAAACAAACACAACAACAACAACAAAAAGATAGGTGTGGTGGTGCATACCTTAGGAGGATCACCGTGAGTTCAAGGCCACCCTGAGACTACAGAGTGAATTCCAGGTCAGCCTGAGCTAGAGTGAGACCCTACCTCAAAAACCCAAAAATAAATAAATAAAATAAAGAAATATAAAAAATAAACAAAAGAACTAGACTGAGATGTAACCTGGATGCTAGAGCTGATGAATAGAATTTACAATAACCATGATGAATATATTAAAGTCTCCTCAGCACCAGAAAAGTCTCTGGTGGGAAAGTGGACAAGTTGCATTAAGAGATGAAGAAATTCAGCACCGATTAAAGCCATGAAAGTGGAGCTGAGGGGTGGCTCGGTTGATAAAGAACTTGCTATGCACTTTGCTTTCTATCACTATAAGAAATAATCAACTTAAAGAAAGCTTTCCCGCCGGGCATGGTGGCGCACGCCTTTAATCCCAGCACTCGGGAGGCAGAGGTAGGAGGATCGCCGAGAGTTCGAGGCCACCCTGAGACTACATAGTGAATTCCAGGTCAGCCTGAGCCAGAGTGAGACCCTACCTCGAAAAACCAAAAAAAAAAAAAAAAAAAGAAAGAAAGCTTTCCCTTTGCTTATGGTGTGGAAATTGCAGGCGATGGTTGCTTGGCCCTGGTGCTCTGGGCCTGTGGTGTTGGGGTACATCATGGCAGGAACATGTGGCAGAGGAGGCTGCTCACAACATGGCCGCAGGAAGCAAAGAAAGAAAGGCAGGAAAGCACTGAACTCTCTGTGTCCCTTGAAGACGCACCCAATGGCCTTACTCCCTCCCACTAGGCTCCACTTTCCAAAGGTTCCACCACCTCCCAGTAGGGTCATGGGCTGCCAAAAAATGCCTTCAACATATGAACCTTTCTATAGCATTTTGTGTTCTTGTCATTTTGTGTGATGTGTGTTCTTGCATTGTGTGTATGGGTATATGTGCATGAGTGCTTCTGGACACCAGAAGGTGACATTGATTCCTCAGTTGCTTTCCATGTGAGCCACATAGGTGTGTTGGCTCATGCCTGTAATCCCAGTGTTGGGGAGGTAGAGACAGGAAGGTTCTAAGGGCTTGATGGCTAGCTAGTCTAGCTGAATCCATGAGGTCCAGGTTCAGTTATTTCTTTCCCCTCCCTTCCTTTCTTCCTTCTTTCCTCTCTCCCTCTCTCTCTTTCTCTTTCTCTCTCTGTCTCTCTCTCTCTCCCTCTCCCTCCCTCCCTTCCTCCTTCCTTTTCTTTCTTTCCAGACAGGGTCTCTCTCACTAAATTTGGAGCTCACTAGTTTGGCTAGAGTAAGTAGCCAGCAAGCCCTGGGAAGCCCTTTTATCTGCTTCCTCAACTCTGGGATTACAGGCATAGGCCATTGCCAGGTTGTGTCTAGTGTCATTTTTTAAGCTCTTTTTTGTTTTGTTTTGTAATTCAAGGTAGGGTCTCACTCTAGCTCAGACTGACCTGGAATTCACTATATAGTCTCAGGATGGCCTTGAACTCACTGTGATCCTCCTACCTCTGCCTCCCAAGTGCTGGAATTAAATCTCTTTTTAAAAATATATTTTTGGGCTGGAGAGATGGCTTAGTGGTTAAGCGCTTGCCTGTGAAGCCTAAGGACCCCAGTTCGAGGCTTGATTCCCCAGGACCCACACTACCAGATGCATAGGGAGGTTCATGCGTCTGGAGTTCGTTTGCAGTGGCTGGAGGCCCTGTCGTGCCCATTCTGTCTATCTGCCTCTTTGTCTCTGTCGCTCTGAAATAAATAAATAAATAAAAATAAACAAAAAAATATATTTTTAAGCTGGGTGTGATGGTGCATACCTTTAATCCCAGCACTCGGGAGGCAGAGGTAGGAGGAGCACCTTGAGTTTGAGGCCATCTGCATAGTGAGTTCCAGGTCACTACTAGAGTGAGACCCTACCTTGAAAAACAAAACAAAACAATATATATATATTTACAAGAAAAGAGACAGAATGAGAATGGGCATGCAAATAAACTCTAGATGCATGTGCCACTTTGTGCATCTGGTTTTACATAGGTACTACAGAGTTGAACCCTGGTCTTGTTTTGTCTTGTTTTTTGAGGTAGGGTCCCTCCCTAGCCCTAGCTGGCCTAGAACTCACTCTGTAGCCCCAGGCTAGCCTCAAATTCATGTTGTTACTCCTCTTGAGTGCTGGGATTAAAGGAATGTGCCACCACACCCTGCTTATGTGTCTTGTAATTTAAAAAAATCATTCTAGTTGGGTGTGGTAGCATAAACCTTTAATCCCAGCACTCTGGAGGCAGAGGTAGGAGGATCACTGTGAGTTTGAAGCCACCCTGAGATGACATAGTGAATTCCAGGTCAGCCTGGGCTAGAGTGAGACCCTACCTGGAAAAAATAAATAAATAAATAAGATAAAATTGTTCTGTCCCTCTTCCTGTTTTTGTAAATCAAGTTTTATTGACCCACAGTTGAATTCATTTGGGCCACATCTGTGGCTGCTTTTATGCTACTAGAGCAAGCTGGGGCTATGATGAAGACTGAACGATCCACACAGCTAAGTTGTCCACTCTCTTGCCATTTTACTATTGTCTTCACTGGGGCACCTGGCCTCTATATGTGACCCACACTCAGAGGTCTCTGGCAGCCTTCAGAACATTTCTACATCAAAATAATTTTCATACTAATATTATGGTGTAATTTCCCCCCCCCTTTTTTTTAAATTTATTTATTTGAGAGTGACAGACACAGAGAGAAAGACAGATAGAGGGAGAGAGAGAGAATGGGCACGCCAGGGCTTCCAGCCTCTGCAAACGAACTCCAGACGCATGCGCCCCCTTGTGCATCTGGCTAACGTGGGACCTGGGGAACCGAGCCTCGAACCGGGGTCCTTAGGCTTCACAGGCAAGCGCTTAACCGCTAAGCCATCTCTCCAGCCCTAATTTCCCCTTTTCACTGTGTTAACATTTATGATGATGCTATTGAAGCAATGGTGGGTATGTGAGTTTCCTACAGCTGCTGAAACCAACCATCACCAAACACTTATCTGTACGGTTTTGAAGACTAGAAGCCAAAGTATGTGTAAGGACTGAGCTCCCTCCAGAGGCACCAGGGAGTAATTCTGTCCCTTATTCCAATGCCTGGTGGTATTCCTTGGCTTGGGACTGACAACTCCTAGGCTGGAGTGATCCTCTTGTCCCAGCCTCCTAAGCAGCTGGGATTGCAGATGGATGCCACTACACCTATGAAAAATACAGATTATAAAGCAGCAATTAAAAGAAAAATACTGAGAGATCAATGCAGAGAAAAATCAACTCCTACCAAATCAGAGAGCCAGAGCCTCAGAGGCCCCCAACACCTCAGCACTGAAGCAGATCAAAAATGAACCCAACATGGCTCAGGGAAATCTTGCGGAAGAGGGGGCGGAAAGAATGTCAGAGTTACATGTTGGGTCATGATTTTCAGAAACATTTATCATACTAATAACTGGGGGCTAACTCCACAATGCACGACCCATTTTCAATAACAAGGAGGGTCTAATGGGAGGGGGTAGATCACAGATGAGCCTAAATAATGGTACCAAACTGCCTGTATTTACTGAAAAGAAAACTAATAAATTAAATTAAAAAAAAAATACTGGGGCTTAAGAGATGACTTAGCAGTTAAGGCATTTGCCTATTCAGCCTAAGGACCCAGGCTTGATTCCCTGTACCCATGTAAAGCCAGATGCACAAGGTGGTGCATGAGTCTAGAGTTTGTCTGCAGTGGCTTGAGGTCGTGATGTGCCCATTCTTTCTCCCTTTCTCTCAAATAAGTAAATAAATAAATAAATCTTAAGAACAGAAAAAGAAAAATACTGGGGAAGAGATTTGTCTCAGTGCTTAAAGGTGCCTGTTTTCAAAGCTTGATGGCCAAGGTTGGATTCCTCAGTACCCATGTAAAGCCAGATGCACAAAGTGGCTCAAGGGTCTGGAGTTTGTTCACAGTGGGAGGAGGCCCTGGCACACCTATACTCATCCTCTCTCTATCAGCCTCTCTTTATATCTCTCAATAAATAAATAAATAAATAAATACTTTTTTTAAAAAAAAAGGAAAAGAATACTTTCAAAGAAGAAAGCCTGAAAAGAAAATTGGGGGTGTAAGATCAGTTGATACAGTGCTTGCTTACTATATGAAGCCCTGGGCTCAAATCTCCAGCATTCCATAAACAGGGCCTGGTGGCACATACCTGTCAACCCAGCACTTGGGAGGTGAACAGACACTGGAGGATCAGAAGTTCAAGGTCATCTTCAGCTACATGGTGAATTTAAGGCCATCTGAACTATTTGAGACCCTGTCTCAATAAACAAAAGCAAAAACCATACAAAGCAAAACAAGCTGAAAGACACACAGCAAATATTAATGATGGTTGTTTCTTGGGTGATTTGTGGCAAAACTATTACTTTCATGTACCTGTAGTTTTGTCAATAATTAAGTCACCACTTTCATAATGGAGGTAAAAGTCCTTTCAAGGCTGGAGAGACGGCTCAGTGGTTGAGGCACTTGCCTGCAAAGCCTAAGGACTTGAGTTCAATTCCTCAGTGCCCATGTAAAAGCCAGATGCACTAAATGATGCATGCATCTGAAGTTCATTTGCAGTGGCAGGAGGTCCTGACATGCTCATTCTCACCCTCTGTGTCTGCCTTTTTCTCTCAAACAAATAAACAAACAAATAAATAAAAGTTTTTAAAGGGCTGGAGAGATGGCTTAGCAGTTAAGCGCTTGCCTGTGAAGCCTAAGGACCCCGGTTTGAGACTCGGTTCCCCGGGTCCCACATTAGCCAGATGCACAAGGGGGCGCACGCGTCTGGAGTTCGTTTGCAGTGGCTGGAAGCCCTGGCTCGCCCATTCTCTCTCTCTCCCTCTATCTGTCTTTCTCTCTGTGTCTGTCGCTCTCAAATAAATAAATAAAAAATGAACAAAAAATATTTTAAAAAAGTTTTTAAAGTCTTTCATTATGTGTGTGCCCTTTTTTTTTGTTTATTTATTTATTTATTTATTTATTTGGTTTTTGGAGGTAGGGTTTCACTAACCCACGCTGACCTGGAATTCACTATGGAGTCTCAGAGTGGCCTCAAACTCACAGTGATCCTCCTACCTCTGTCTCCTGAGTGCTGGGATTAAAGGCGTGTGCCACTATGCTGTTTATTTTTATAAAGAGAGGCAGAAAGAGAGGGAGAGAATTGGCATGCCAGTTTCTCTAGCCATTGCAATCGAATTCCAGACATGTGTGCCACCTTGTGCACGTGCATCACCTTGTGCATCTGGGTTACATGGCTTCTGGAGAGTCAAACCGGGGTTTTTAGACTTCTCAGGAAAGCACTTTAATGGCCAAGCCATCTCTTCAGCCTTGTTTTGTTTATGTTTTCAGTGCTGGGAATAGAACCTAGGCCCTTGGAACATGCTAGTCATTCAGTTAACGACTGGGCTACTGAATTACAAAAAGTCCTTTTTGTGTGAGAAGAAAATATTTCCCTTCTTTGGGAACACGAAGATAAAGGCAGGGAAAGGGCACTAAGTAGACTTAAGCAGTTTGGGTTTGTGTCATGAGGAGGAGAGTCCATTGATTGAAGTACAGTCAGCTTTTCTGCCCCTGGTGGCTCTGTCAGAGAAGGATTTCTGATCACAGTGGCAGACTGTAACCCACATTCCTCCTGGCCCTACACTGGACAGGGCACCTGGCCACAATGATGGGTTTTTGTTGAAAGTTTCTTCGGTTTTGGAATCCTTCAGTTTGGGATCTTTCTTTCTTGGCTTCGAATTTATGGCGATCTTCCTATCTCTGCCTCTCAAGTGCTGGAATTAAAGGTGTGCGCCATCACGCTCAGCAGTTTGGGGTCTTTTTAACTAAAACCATTCTTTGATGTGCAATATAATCCTTGGTCTACTACAAGCACAACAGTGCCACCTTCTGGTCAACGAAGTGCATAAGTATCAATCCCTTAAACATAAAGGGGTAGTCAAACCTTTGAGACTAGAAGAATCAGACAGAAAAAGACAGAGAAACTCAATTCTGAAAGGATGCCACTCTGTGGGAAGCCCCTCCAACCCTTTCTGAGTTGGTCATCCTTGAGACCAAAACAATACCTGAAAGCAAAGCTTCTACTTCTGCAAATGGAAAAGGGTCCCGGAATCTTCCCTTCCTTTGCCCTAGAATCTATGTCGTTTTTATATTTCAGTCAATCATTTATCTGAGATTGTGAAGCCAAACTACCTGGTCTACGACTCAGGACCCTGCCGGCATCAGAGAATGTAAAAACGCTAGCCGACATGCTGCTGGTGTGCTTGCTAGCTTGAATTTTTTCTGGCTGCACACTCGTGCAAAAATAAACATTACCTTGCCAATACACTTCCGATTGTGTGGGCATTTTCGAATCCTAGACTCATTTCTTTTTCAAAAATATTTTTATTGATTGATTGTTTTGCAAACAGAGAAAGACAGAGACAGAGTGAATAAGAACCGGCATGCAAGGGCTAGCTCTAAGCCAGTGCAAATGAACTCCAGATGCATGTGCCTCTTTGTGCTTCTGGCTCTATTGTGGGTACTGGGGAATCGAACCCAGGCCATCAGGCTTTACAAAGTGCCTTTGACCGCTGAGCCATCTCTCCAGTACACCCTTTTTTCCCCCCGAGGTAGGGTCTCACTCTAGACCATGCTGACCTGGAACTTACACAGGCTGGCCTTGAACTCACAGCGATCTCTTCCCTCTGCCTTCTGAGTGCTGGGATCAAAGGTGTGCGCCACAACGCTCGGCTTTCCAGCCCTTTTATAACTCTCTCTAAAATTTATTATTATTATTTGGTTTTTCGAGGTAAGGTTTCACTTTAGACCTGGAATTCACTGTGTAGTCTCAGGGTGGCCTCGAACTCTCGGCGATCTTCCCACCTCTGCCTCCCGAGTGTACGCCACCACGCCCGGCTCTCTGTGTACTCTTGTCAACCCAGTACAAAGGAGTTTTTGGCATCTCCTAATTCAGGTTTGTCAGGTGGTCTCTCAGGACCGCTCTATCTCCACAGGAAAGTAGTCGTCTTAGGAACACCACCCTTACCAGCAGTCACTCCGCATCACCTACTTCAGATCTGAATCCTGCATCCCTCTTCCCCCTACTTGTCATGCGCCGTGGGGGGGGGGGAATGTGTGGCTTCCTGTGCCACTACCAAGATGGCTACCAGACTGTGCCACTCACGCCACTACCAACATGGCTCCAGAGCAAAGTTCCGCTCTCGCGGGGTGTGGCCGGGAGTGCCTCAGCCAATGGGCGCGCGCTCCAGGTCACCGCCAATGGGAAGGCAGCGCGCGCTCCGCGGCTGGAGCAAGCCAACATCTAGTTCAGCATGTCCGGCTCCCTGCCTCGGGAGCCTTCATCCAGCGCTGGGCCTTCGGGACGCCGGAGGACCTGGGCTGAGCTGCTCGGTAGGTGGGCATCACCGGCCGGCCACCCACCGCCGGATCCCCCGCTCTGGCACTCACCCTTCCGAGGCCTCTCCCCACTCTTAGTCCCGGCGTGGGGCGCCTCTTTGACTTGCAGGCGTGGGGTCACCCTGCCCCAGCCCGTCCGCCCGCCCACGCAGGGCAGCGGTGGTCCCCAGGAGGCCTTGGTGTACCGGCGCGGTCACTTGATTCCCCCTTGTCCCAGCCCCTGTTGGCGGATGACCGTCGGTGCCCCGTGCAGCTAGGGCAGTAAGCTCTCACCCTCCGTGCATCATGTTGCCTTGTGTTCTTAGAAGTAGTGCTTAAGGTTTTGAAACTGATTTTCTCTCTCAGCGGGAAGAGTCAAGAAACAAAAATATAATCCTGAAAGGGGCCAGAAGTTAAAGGACTCCGCTGTGCACCTCCTGAGATGTCACCAGAACCTGAATGACCTTTTGCTAGAGGTAAGGTTAGCGTGACTGCACAGGCAGAGTCAGGCTTGGGTATTTGGAGCTTATCCAAAGCTAGTCTTCCTAACAGCTCTGGAATTCCATGTCCCTGGTAAACAAGCGGTCCCTACTGACCAGGTGACAAGAAAGTTGGGCACATTTATGCTTTTGGAGAATAAATGCACTATTATTCACTATTCAGATATTAAATTCACTATTCAACCAGTGACTTAAACAATTCTCAGAAGACCTTTGGAAAATTTGCTCTGTAAAATAATATTTAAGGGGATGGAGAGCTGGCTCAGCAGTTAAGGCACTTGCCTGCAAAGGTTAATGACTCAGGTTCTCTTCCCCAGTACTCAAATAAAGCCAGATGCACCAGTGGCCCATACGTCTGGAGTTCATTTGTAGCACCTGGAAGTCCTGGAGCACCACTTCTCTCTTCTCTCTATTGCTCTCTGCTTGCAGATAACTTTAAAAAAAATTATCTCCCCCCCCCCCCCAGACAGGGTTTCATTCCAGCCCAAGATGACCTGGATGGAATTCACTATGTAGTCTCAGGGTGGCCTTGAATTTACAGAAATCCTTCTACCTCTGCCTCCTGAGTGCTGGGATTAAAGGCATGCACCACCTTGCCTGGCTTTCAGCGCTTTTTAAAAAATACATTTTTTTAAGCTGGGCGTTGGAGGATTGCCGTGAGTTTGAGGCCACCCTGGGACTGCATAATGAATTCCAGGTCAGTGTGGGTTACAGAGAGATCATACCTCAAAAAACCAAACAACAGCTAGATGTGGTGGTGCACAGAGGCAGAGGTAGGAGGTCCCCCATGAGTTCGAGGCCACCCTGAGACTATATAGTGAATTCCAGGTCAGCCTGGGCTAGAGTGAAAACCCTATCTCGAAAAACCAAAAAGAAAAGAAATGAAGAGATGGCTTAGCAGGTAAGGAGCATGCCTGTGAAGCCTAAGGACCCTGGTTTGATTCTCCAGGTCCCACATAAGTTAGATGCACATGGTGGCATATGCATCTGGAGTTCATTTGCTACAGACTCTGGTGTACCCATTCTCTCTCTCCCTCTCTTTGTCTCAAATAAATAAATAAATAATAATTTTTTAAAAGGTTTTAAAAAATAAGAGTTCTTTTTTTTATATTTTTTGTTCAATTTTTATTTATTTATTTATTTATTTGAGAGCAACAGACACAGAGAGAAAGACAGATAGAAGGAGAGAGAGAGAGTGGGCGCTCCAGGGTTTCCAGCCACTGCAAACGAACTCCAGACACATGCGCCCTCTTGTGCATCTGGCTAACGTGGTACCTGGGGAACCGAGCCTCGAACCGGGGTCCATAGGCTTCACAGGCAAGCACTTAACCGCTAAGCCATCTCTCCAGCCCAAGAGTTCTTTTTAAAAAGAAAAAGAAAAAGCACTTGAAGGGCTGGAAAGAGATGGCTTAGTGGTTAAGGCACTTGGCTGGCAAAGCCAAAGGACCCAGAATCAATTCCCCAGTACCTGCATAAACTAGATGAACAAGGTAGCACCTGTGTCGGGAGTTGGTTTGCAGTGGCTATAGGCCCTGTTATGCCCATTCCCTCCCCCTCTGCCTCTTTCTCTCTCTCAAATAATTTTTTTTATTTTTTTAAAAAGCACTTGAAGCCAGGCATGTTGATGCATGCCTTTAATCCCAGTAGAGGCAGAGGTAGGAAGAACACTGAGTTCGAGGCCACCCTAAGACTACATAGTGAATTCCAGGTCAGCCTGGGCTGGAATTAGACCCTACCTTGAAAAACCAAAAATAAAGTAAAATAGCACTTGAGAATGCCCAGTATACATATATGCATTATGCACAGTTCAAACTTTGAAAGAGGAATTGTTCATGTTTTGTAGGTAGAAGATCCACAGTACAAAAGTTTGTGTCTCAGCAAACTGATTGATTGCGACAGTGCTGGAGAGCATACTGATTGTTCCATTTCCTTCATAGGTGAGTTGTCCCTGGATTTTCTTACTCAGTGAGCTAGAGAACTCGTTATAAAAAGTGATCCTGGGCCGGGCGTGGTGGCGCATGCCTTTAATCCCAGCATTCGGGAGGCAGAGGTAGGAGGATTGCCATGAGTTCAGGGCCACCCTGAGATGACAGAGTTAATTCCAGGTCAGCCTGGACCAGAGTGAGACTCTACCTCGAAAAAAGAAAAATAAAATAAAATAAAATAAATAAATAAAAAGTGATCCTGGGCTGGAGAGATGGCTTAGCAGTTAAGCGCTTGCCTGTGAAGCCTAAGGACCCCAGTTCGAGGCTTGGTTCCCCAGGTCCCACGTTAGCCAGATGCACAAGGGGGCGCACGCATCTGGAGTTCGTTTGCAGAGGCTGGAAGCCCTGGCGTGCCCATTCTCTCTCTCCCTCTATCTGTCTTTCTCTCTGTGTCTGTCGCTCTCAAATAAATAAATAAATAAAATTTAAAAAAAAAATTCTTTAAAAAAAAAAAGTGATCCTGGCCAGGCGTGGTAGTGCACACCTTTAATCCCAGCACTTGGGAGGCAGAGGTAGGAGGATTGCTGTGAGTTCGAGGCCACCCTGAGACCCCATAGTGAATTCCAGGTCAGCCTGGGCTAGAGTGAGACCCTACCTCGAAAAACCAATAAATAAGTAAATAAGTGACCCTGATCTGCATATAATGAGACATTTAAATTCTCCCAAATAATAACTTTCCCCTTGGATGTGCCATCACCAATTAATTACACAGGTTCTATGATGTGATTTGGGCTTATTTTGCTGCTGCCTTAAAATAAATTATTATTTTAATTAATTTATTTGACAGAAAGAGGCAGAGACAGAGAAAATAGGTGCGCCAGGGCCTCCAGCCTGGGATTAAAGGCGCCACTGCACCTGGCTCTCCCTTTATTCTCCCCCTTTAAAAGCAATTTTCTACAATGCTACAACTTAAAAAAAAAAGTTGTTTCTTCAACTTAAGACTTAAAGTTTATCTCATTTTTCAGGAAAAGCTGTGATTTTGTTTTGTCTTTAGGCTCTGCTCTTCAGGATCAAGCCTTGAGGCTAGGAGTTCCCGTGGGGATCCTGTCAGCCCGGATGTTCGCCGGCTGTGTGGAGCAGGTCTGCGCAGAGCCCAGCAACCCTGTGCTACTCAACGCCGAGCAAAGAGTGAGCGGCCCAGAAATGAGAATGTGCCCTGATTTTTAAGCTGTTTGGGGAAATGGGACGTTTCTTTAATATTGTTTTAGGGAATTTGCCTGTTTTAACAAGATTTTTATCTCTCGTTTCAGAAGAAACTCTCTTCCTTGTTAGACATTGCTCAGTATTTATTGACGCACAATATGTTCTCCCGTCTCTCCTTCTGTCAAGAATTATGGAAAGCACAGGTAAATTTGAAGGGTAGTTCTCACTTGTTTTTTTTTTTTCCCCAATATTTAATTAATTTATTTATTTGAGAGAGCGAGAGTCCGAAAGAGAGAAAGAGAATGGGCGTGCCAAGGCCTCCAGCCACTACAGACAAACTCCAGACACATGTGCCACCTTGTGCATCTGGCTTATGTGGTTACTGGGGAATTGAACCTGGGTCCTTAGGCTTTACAGGCAAGCGCCTTAACTGCTAAGCCATGTCTCCCACCTTTTTTTCTTTTTTTCAAGCAGTGTTTTGTTGATTTGGATCTGAGTTTCCTGAGGAATTTGACCAAACATCTCATTAATTACAGAGCATGAGAGAAAGGTTCCATTGGCTGATCCTGAGGGTGGGAAGGAGGTACCCGAGTACCCTCAGTACTGCATGTCAGTATCCAACACCATCCTTAGTGGGTTTATTAGAATGCAGCACCTCATAGAAACATGATACTCTGCCTTTATGGGTGAACTGTTAGGAGGCTTGAACTTCTCAGATGGACTATTCTAGAGGAGCTGGAAGCAACATGGAGTGGAAGAGCAGGAGCTAGCTGGATCAAGAATGGAGGACATAGTAGACCGTGTGACCTGAGTAGTAGACTCCAGTGAGATGACACCAGTGGTCAGCTGAACAGGGAAGGGTTCCTATGTAGCAGAGTTCCAGAGAGGAAGGGCCAGGTGCTAAAGGAAAAGGGAAGTTTGTAAAGTAGAGATCAGCACTCTACTGAGTATTCTAGAGTAAGTGGAGAAAGGATTGCAAGTGGCTTACTGGAGTCCCCTGGGAAGAGGTCAGAGCTGTCAGAGGCTGGAGAAGCTCTCTTCCAGGCATAATTGTTTTGCCATTTAAACGTTTACTATGATTAAAGTAGGGTGGCACAGGGCGTGGGTGCTGTGTAAATGTGAACTTGCGGCATGCATACGTTTTGCTGATCATGCTGTGATGCCACTCTAATTGTCAGTGGGCACTTGGGCAGAATATTTTGTAGGGAAATGCACACATATACGTGCTGCTATTATTTTCTTCAGAACTCTTTGTTGCTTGAAGCTGTGTGGCGTCTTCATGCACAAAACGTTGTGAACTTACAAGAGCTGCTGGAAAGGTAAGGTACTAAAGCTTTTCTATATCACTTTAACATACACGACCTTTTTTGCTTTGTAGTCTAGAATGCATTCTATCTTTTTTTGTTTTCGTTTTCAAGGTAGGGTGTCACAATAGCCCAGGCTGACCTGGAATTCACTATGCAGTCTCCGGGTAGCTGTGAACTCACAGCGATCCTCCTTCCTCTTCCTCCTGCATGGTGGCATTAAAGGCTTACGTACTATGCCTGTCCTGGGTTATCCTTTAAAAAAAAATTATTTATTTGAGAGAAAGTGGGCATGCCAGGGCCTCTAGCCACTGCATACAAATTTCAGATGTATGTGCCACCTTGTGCACCTGGCTTCACACGGGTCCTGAGGAATTGAACCTGGGTCCTTTGGCTTTGCAAAGAATTATCTTAACCATGAAGCCAGCTCTCCAGCCCCTGGGTTATATCTTACAGCAGAAAAGCATTTGGAGGAATAATTGCATTATCATTTAAACATTTACTGTGATTAAAGTCCGTATATGTGCCTTCTTTGTATGTAATATCTGGTGATGGTGACCTTGAAAACTAAAAAAAAAGCTGGGATAGGCTGAAGAGATGGCTTAGCTGTTAAGGCACTTGCCTGCAAAGCCAAAGGACCCATGTTTGATTCCCCAGAACCCATGTAAGCCAGATGCACAAGGTGGCACGTGCATCTGGGGTTCATTTGCAGTGGCTAGAGGCTCTGATATGCTGCTACTCTCTCTCTCTTCTCTCTCATAAATAAATATGAATATATACATACATACATACATACATACATATATACATATATATATACATACATATGCATACATATGTGTGTGTGTGTGTGTATGGTTTTTTTTTTTTTTTCTTGGTTTTTCAAGGAAGGGTCTCACTCTAGCCCACGCTGACTTGGAATTCACTATGTAGTCTCAGGGTGGCCTTGGACTCACAGTGATCTTCATACCTCTGCCTTCCGAGTGCTGGAATTAAAGGTGTGTGCCATCATGCCCAGCTAAAAATATAATATATATATTTTTTAATTGGGGATGTAGCTCAGTTGGTCAAGTACTTGCCTAGCATGTGCAAAGCCTTGGGTTCAATTTACTAGCAATGTATTAACTAGCTGTGGTAGAACTGTCCTACAATACTAGCACGGGGAAGATGGAGCCAGATGGATTAGAGGTTCATGGTCATCTTTGGCTACATAGCAAGTTGAAGCCACATTAAGCCAGTCTCAAAAAAAAAGCTGGAAGCCAGGTGTGGTTGCACATGTCTTTAATCCCAGTGCTCAGGAGGCTGAGGTAGGAGGATCACTGAGTTTGAGGCCAGCTTGAGAGTACATAGTGAATTTCAGGTAAGCCTGGACTAGAGTGAGTGAGACCCTACCTCAAAAACAAAACAAACAAAGCAACTACAACAACAAAACCGGCTAGAAAGATGACTCAGTATTAAAGGTGCTTTCCTAAAAAGACTGCTTGTCCAAAGGACCCAGATTTGATTCCTCAGGACCCATGTTAGCCACATGCACAAGGGGGCACATGCATCTGGAGCTTGTTTGCAGTGACTGGAGCCCCTGGCGTGCCCTTTCTCTCTGTCAAATGAATAAATAATATTTAAAAAAAAATAGGCCATCTTGCCAGGCATGGTGGTGTATGCCAGCACTTGAGAGGTAAAGGTAGGAAGATCACTGTGAGTTTGAGGCCAGCCTGAGACTACAAAGTGAATTTCAGATCAGCCTAGGCTAGAGCAAGACCCTACCTCAAAAGACAAAACAAAAAAGTAAATAAATAAAAAGCAGGCCATCTCCCCAGACCCCCAGACTCACCTGAAACTCATTCCGTAGCCCCAGACAGGCCTCAAACTCACAGCGATTCTCCTACTCAGCCTCCTGAATGTTGGAATCAGAAGCATGCACCACTATGTCTAGCTAAGTAAAATTTTTAAATGGTTGCTGTTTGCATTGGCAGCTGCTAGCTCCTTCCCACAGGTCCATGCTTCCTAGTTACATGAGTGTTGCAGGACACTGATGAGGGAGATGGGACAAGGGCATCCAGCTTGGGTGTTTGTGTGCCCTCCCCAGTCATCCTGACATGCAGGCCATGGCCACGTGGCTCTTTGGGAACCTGTGTCTTCTGTGTGAGCAGACCGACGCGTCCTGCCCGTCCACTGACATTGCTGAGGCCATGCTTTCCGGTATGCTTCACGCGGGAGGGTTCCTGGGGAAGATTCCTCATGACTCTGGGTGTTCACAAAGCAGTTTCCCCATCCCTTGGGTCTGGTGCTCTGCATGGCATCTGCATGCACCTGGGTCTGTTGTGGGCTTCTGTCTACTGAGCGGTTGGAGGTGCTAAATAGCAGGAGTTGGGTTTTCCCTTAGGGTGGCTCCAGTCCCGTCTTAGCTTCAGACTCTGCACAGCCAGTAGTCTCAGAGGGATGACACCAACAAGGCACACCTTTAATCCCAGCACAGCACTTGGGAGGTAGGAGGAGCACTGTAAGCCTGAGACTACATAGTAGGTTCCAGATCAGCCTGGAACAACAACAAAAAAAACAAATAAACAAACAAAAAAGATGAAAAGCATGTGCTCTACACAGGTAGCTTGTGTGTTTCTTTAAAAAAATAAAACAAAAAACTTTATGTATTTATGTGGGGGTGGGAGAGAATAGGCATGTCAGGACTTCTAGCCACTGCAAGTGAACTAACTACAGATACATGCCTCCCCCCCTTGTGCATCTGGCTTATATGGGTCCTGGAGAGTCGAACCAGGATCCTTTGGCTTTGCAGGCAAACATTTTAACCGCTAAGCCATCTCCAGCCCTGTGTGTTTCTTTTGATGTTGTTTTTCAAGTTTTTTTGAGGTAGGGTCTTACTACCTCAGGTTGACCTCGAACTCACTATGTAGTCATGTAGTCTCAGGGTGGCCTTGAACTCACGAACTCACAATGATCCTCCTACTTCTGCTTCTTCCCCAAGTGCTGGGATAAAAGGCATACACCACCACCCCTGGCCATTCTTTTTTTTTTTTTTTTTTTTTTTTTTTTTTGCGCTCAAGCCATTTTATTAGACGGGAAGGCAGGCAGGGGCCCAAGACATCCGCGGAGTGCCACGTCCTTCGCAGCGGCGATCTCCACGTCCCCCTCGTCGCCGAAAGGTTTTTGTTGTTTTTTTAAGGCAGGTTCTCATTCTGTCCTCCAGGTCAGCCTCAAGCTCATGGCAATTCTCTTGCATCCGCCTCCTAGGAGCTGGGATGATAGATATGAGCCACCCTGCCTGGCTAGCTTATGTTTCTTTGTTGGCAAATGACACTTTCCTGATGGTATGAGCTCATGATTCCTGTAATATGTTCCAGATAGGTGAAGTTTAAGTCAAAGACAAGACAAAAACCTTTAATTTCAGGCTTCCTGAAATTAAAAAAATATATATTTTATTATTATTATTTTTTGTTTTTGTTTGGTTTTTCCAAGTAGAGTCTCACTCTAGCCCAGGCTGACCTGGAATTGGCTATGTAGTCTCAGGGTGGCCTCCAACTCATGGCAATCTTCCTACTTCTGCCTCCCAGGTGCTGGGATTAAAGGCATGTGCCACCATGCCCGGCTTTTATTTTTGAGCAATCTAGTCGTTTTTGTATGTGTATTATACTAACATAAATTTGACTTATTAAACTGGGTGGATGAATGCTTTTGCCCCTGCCAGGTAGGCAGTGCCAGCCATGGAGGCTCCCCTAGGGTCACGTACTCTGTGCCTAAGTAACCCCCTCAAGCCATACATTCACTTACCCCCTGAGGTAGGTGATCTGTTTGGAGATAATGTTTATAATGTATATAATATGTTATAATGTATGTTCTTACTTTTGGTCTTTGGCCTTCCAGGTTTGGTGCAACTATTAGTTTTGAGGGGATTTCAGGAAAACTTGGCTCTGAAAAGAACTGTGACACCTGAAAAGATGCCCCAGGTAGGAAGAAACCATACAGAGTGGAGAATTGGCCTTTATGTGATGGGTTGCAGCCTAAAGAGCAGTGCCCATCCCAAAGTGTGTTGCCTTTTGGGAATCTCTCTACCAGCGGCTCATATTCTGCCCCAGTGCAGGAAGTTGTGAGCTTTTTGTGAGGAAATGGGTCTTGTGTGAATGGGAAGAAATGGAAATGGACAATACTGTCCCATCCTATCTACCCTCTCCCCAGGCTTCCAGTTTCCAAAGGTCTTCAACACAGCATCCCAAGCCCCACACTTAATGCTTGCTACATAGGAGGGGAAGGCAGGACTGAATGCACTAAGGTGGTCTGTACAGACCCTCGTGTACTTCGCTAACCAGAAGCCCCTCAGAGTGGGTTTCATGAGACCTGGCTGACGGATCACAGCCCAGGCTCAGGCCTGCAGTCTCAGGGCCTGTCAGGAGCACTTGTTGGTGCCACGGCGCATGTGTTAGAGAGCCCCACCTTTGCATTGCATCTCAGAATTGGATCATTTCTAGGCCAAAGAAATCTTAAAAGCAAGCTTCTTTGTAGAGCCAGTTTCTTCTTTACTTCAACGTAATAAGATATTCTCTTGTGTGGTGCTGGCACGTGACTGCTTGACAGTGACCGAGTAATAGGAGTTTATGTTCTGTTGACAGGTCGCCATCGATGTTCTGCAGAGAATGTCAGTTTGTAAGTTGCTTATTCCTAAGCCCAGACTGTAAATGACTAGTTTTCTTACTACTGATTCCGGCAGGTTCTATCCTTCCCACTTGAGTAGCTCACCTCTGCTTCATTGGGCAGACCCTGGCTTAGAGACCCTGTTTTTGGGGGCAGATATTTGGTTTAAACTTGCCTCCGGCTTTTGTTCCGGCTGCTGTTCCTTATGTTTCACATGTAACTGGTAGAGTTCTAGCGGGGGTGTGGCTGAGTGTAGCTGCTGGTCCAGCGTGTGCAGGGCCACGGGCTAATGGCCAGCGCTGCCGCATTTCTGGAGCTGTACATGGACAAGCCCAGTGCTCACAAGTCTGCACGTTCTCATGAATTTAAAGCCTGCAGATCGCCATGCTCTGAGGGCACTTAGACGTCTCAGCGGACTTGGTGCCATCCAGGGTGGGGATTGTGGGCTTTTGGGAGCCCATGACTTAAAAGTGGGCTCCTGGGCTGGAGGAGGGATGGCTTAGCAGTTAAAGCGTTTGCCTGCAAAGCCAAAGGACCCAGGTTCAATTCCCCAGGGCCCACATTAGCCTGGCGCACCCATTCTCTCACACCCTCCCTCTCTTTCTCTGCCAAATAAATAAATAATAAACTATTTAAAAAAAGAAAGTTGGCTCCTGTCTGAGATCCCTAGAGGAAGTCAAGGGCAGGCCATTCTCGTAGCTGATGTTTGCTTCCATTCTGTTGTCAGTTGCACTTGACACCCTGGCTGCTGGCCGACTGGACACCTCAGATCACAAGGCAGTGAGGGGCTGGTGAGTCTGGGAGACATTCTGGGCATGTGGCAGGGGGCTTCTGCTCAGCTAGGATCCGTGGCATGTTGAACTGGGCACTTTCTGCTGTTCGTGATGCCCTCGGAGAGGGTCACTGCTGGAGCAGTGGGAGTTCTATCCTGCCTTCTCCCTCCAAGGTGTGGCAGGAGGGTCCTGTTCTGCTTCTAAACTTCCCAAAGATCTTTGCTACTCCTCCCTCCCAGTATTCCTTGACCCCCACACGCCCATCTTCACCTTTGGCATGTGGCCCCGTCCTTCCTAGCCTGTTTCTCGTTTCCTGCCTGCTTCTGGACTCTTGGCAGTCTCAGATGCTTCACTTCTCTCATTGGAACCATGTTCCCCTGGCTTTTATGTGGTGCTAGGGAATCGAACCTGAGTCGTTATGCTTTGCAGTCAAGTGCCCTAACCACTGAACAATCAATCAATCTCTTCAGCCCATTTAACACAGCTTGGTTTTTTTTTTTTTTTAGGTAGGGTTTCACTCTAGCTCAGGTTGACCTGGAATTCACTGTGTAGTCTCAGGGTGGCCTCGAACTCACGGCAATCCTCCTACCTCTGCCTCCTGTGTGCTGGCTTGGTGCCTACCTGTAGCTTGGTGGCCTGGCTGAGAAAGTGTTTTCCAGGCTTGAAGAAGGGACGTGCCGTGACCTCCATTGGTGCTTGGTACATAATCTATGCTAAGGGCAGTGCTTTGCTTTCCTAGCACCGTCTTCTGCTTTGGTTGCAGGTTTGGTGTGTACAGTGGACGCTCATGCTGTGGTATGATCGGGGTGGATTCTCTAAAGAGGTTCTTCAGTCACACTCTCACTCAGATTCTGACTCACAACCCTGTGCTGAAAGGTAGGCGCTGGTGCTGTGGTGCAGTCCCCAGCCTGCGGTTCGGCTCCCCTGGTGCCTCTGAGATGCTCTGGTGGAGATGTCTGGGACGTCTATAGGTGCTTAGGCCCTGAGGCCTATGAGTGCGAGAACATGCTCTAAGACCCCTTAAGATCACGAGAGACACTTTATTCCTGAATGTCTTCATTTGAAAGTAATTAGCTGTGCTGGGGATGTGGCCTATTAGCCTCATGAATCCTGGTTTGATCCTTAGCCACAAAAAACGAAAATATATTTCCTTATAAGAAAATCCAGAATTGCAGGGTGTGGTGGTGCACGCCATTAACCCCAGCACCTGGAAGGCAGAAGTAGGAGGGTCACTGTGAATTTGAGATCGGCCTAGGGCTACAGGGTGAGTTCCAGGTCAGCCTCAGCTAGAGTGAGACCCTACTTCCAAAAACCAAAATAAAATAAAATAAAGATTATCTTTTTACATTGAAGCTTGAAAACACAGCTTGCTTATTTATTTGTTTGTTTGTTTTTTTTTTTTGGCAAGGAGAAGGTTGTTTTTTTGAGGTAAGGTCTTACTCTAGCCCAGGCTGACCTGGAACTCAACCACCCTACTTTTGCCTCCTGAATACAGCTTTTTTTAAAAATTAATTTATTTATATGAGAGAGAGAATGAGGCAGATAGAGAAAGAAAATGGGTATGCCAGGGTCTCTAGCCAGTGCTGATGAACTCCAGATGCATGCTGCACCTTGTATATCGGGGTATATGTGAGTACTGGGGAATCAAGATCTGGTCATTAGGTTTTATTTTTTATTTATTTAAACAAATTTTTTTTGGTCTATTTATTTATTTGAGAGTGACAGAGAGAGAGAGAAAGTGAGACAGAGAATGGGCACGCCAGGGCCTCTAGCCACTGCAAACGAACTCCAGATGCATGCGCCACCTTGTGCATCTGGTTTGCGTGGGTCCTGAGGAATAGAGTCTCGAACCAGGGTCTTAGGCTTCACAGGCAAGCGCTTAAGCTCCAAGTCATCTCTCCAGCCCATGGTCATTAGGTTCTAAAGGCAAGCACCTTAACCACTGAGTCATCCCTCCAGCCCTGCTTGTTTTCTTTCTTTCTTTCTTTTTAATTGTTTTTGTTTATTTGAAAGCAACAGGCAGAGAGAGAAAGAGGCAGAGAGGGAGAGACAGAGAGAGAATATAGATGCATCAGGGCCTCCAGCCATTGCAAACGAACTCCAGATACATGCACCTCCTTGTGCATCTGGCTTATGTGGGTCCTGGGGAATCGAACCTGGAACTATGGTCCTTAGGCTTCACAGGCAAGTACTACCACTAAGCCATCTCTCCAGCCCCATCCTTTTTTTTTTTTTAACACACTATTTTTTAAGAAAAAAAATATTTTTATTTTTTTATTCTTTATTTTTTTGGTTTTTCAAGGTAGGGTCTCGCTCTAGCCCAGGCTTTCCTGAAATTCATTATGTAGTCTCAGGGTATCCTCGAACTCACAGCAATCCTCCTACCTCTGCATCCCAAGTGCTGGGATTAAAGGCATGCGCCACCATACCTGGCTTTAAAAAAATTATTTAATTAACTTATCTATTTGCAAGGAGAAAGAGAGAGAGAAGATGAATGGGCATACTAGGGCCTGTAGCCACTGCATATGAATTCCAGGTGCATGTGATGTGCCACTTTGTGCATCTGGCTTTTACGTGGTACTAGGGAATTGAACCTGAGTCATTATGCTTTGCAGTCAAGCACCCTAACCACTGAGAAATCAACCTCTTCATCCCATTTAACACAGCTTGTTTTTTTGTTTGTTTGTTCTTTGGGGGGTAGGTAGGAATTCACTATGTACTCTCAGGGTGGCCTTGAATTCATGGCAATCCTACCTCTGCCTCCTGAATGCTGAGATTAAAGGCGTGCACCATCATGCCCAGCTAAACACAGCTTTTTTTTAAAAAAATATTTTTTTATTTTTATTTATTTATTTGACAGAGAAAGAGGAGGGTGGAGAGAGAGAGTCAGAGAGAATGGGCAGGCCAGGACCTCCAGCCACTGTAAACAAACTCTAGATGAGTGCGCCCCCTTGTGCATCTGGCTTATGTGGGTCCTGGGGAATCGAACTGGGATTCTTTGGCTTTGCAGGCAAACTCCTTAACCTATTAGCCATCCCTCCAGCCCTAAACACAGCTTTTTTTTTTTTTTTTTTTTGGTTTTTCGAGGTAGGGTCTCACTCTGGCTCAGGCTGACCTGGGGAATTCACTATGTAGTCTCAGGGTGGCCTCGAACTCTCGGAGATCCTCCTACCTCTGCCTCCCGAGTGCTGGGATTAAAGGCGTGCGCCACCACGCCCGGCTCCTAAACACAGCTTTTTGATAAAGCCTGACTTGAAGTTTTCATTCATCTGCTTTTCCTCCCCAGTGTCTGATGCCATCCAAATGCAGAAAGAGTGGAGCTTTGCAAAGACCCACCCTCTGCTCACCACTCTATATTGCAGGGTGAGTGTCTGGGGGGTGGTATTAGATCTACTGTGTGCAATGGGAACTTAATGTCCAATACTGGCTGAGGCTCTGGTTCCAAGTCCTTATCAGGTCAATTCCCATGGCCACTGCCTGTGTGGAAGGTTTAGGAGTCTCCAGCAAGACATGGCCACCTTCCTCAGGACTTCAGTCCAGCCCTTCCTCCCTGGGATGAGAAGTCTTTCTGCTCTTGTTGACCACGGCAGAGAGGAGAGATACCATGGTGGTCACCACTGGGGCTCCTTGCTGGGTGCACACTTTTCTGTTGGTTATGGTGGGTGGGCTGGAAGGGAGGAGAGGGACCAGTACCTGTCTGAAAGTGGTTGGCTTTGGCATTGAAAGGAGCAAGGGCTTTAATTTCAGCTCTTTGTGATGTTGAGTCCTGAGGAGTCTATTAGCCATTTGAAGGAAGTCCTAGAGATGCAAGAGGTTAACTGGCAACGTGTGCTATCCTGCGTGTCTACACTGGTTACTTGCTTCCCTGAGGCACAGCAGCTGGTTAAAGGTATGCTTGTGTGGGAACCCCATGGTGCTCCTGAACATACACATGCTGTATTTGTATGCTGGTATCAGTCTGATCCCAGCATTAGAGGTTGAGCCCATCAGAAAAGACCCTCCTTGCCTGCCTGGAACTTGTAGAGCCCCAGTCTGTTAATGGTTAGCACTCACCTCGGCTCTGATGTAGCAGAGTAAACATATCCTTGAGTCTTAGGTAGTTTGCACTCAGCAAGCAGTCTTTTGAAAACTGCCATGTGAGGCTGGAGAGATGGCTTAGCCATTAAGACACTTGCCTACAAAGCCAAAGGACCCAGGTTCAATTCCCCAGGACCCATGTAAACCAGATGCACAAGGTGGCATATGTGCCTGGAGACCCTGGTGTACCCATTCTCTCTCTTAACTGCCTCTCTCCCTCTCAACTTAAAAAAAATAATAAATTTAAAAAAAAAAAAAAAACCCTGCTATGTGCACATCCTCCTGCCTGGGACCCTCAGTCACCAGTAGAACTCATGTTTTGTGTGTGAGCCTCCTTCAGCTCTCTGTCTGCTGACGATGTTCCGGTCTCGCAGATTGGGTGGCCTGTTTGATGACCCGTGCTTTTGAGAGCTACCACTTGGACAACATGGTCACTGCATTCCTGGTTGTGCGCCAAGCCGCACTGGAGGGCCCTTCCATATTCCCATCCTATGCTGACTGGTTCAAGGTGAGTTACCAGGGAAGCTGGTTACCTGACAAAGTCCTGCTCCCAGTGGGCTGTGTACAGGGATTCTTGGCATCCCTGTTCTGTGCTCTCTGATAAGGAGGCCAGCTTTGCAAGCTTGCTCCAGATAGACGCCCTCATGTGGTGTCCGAAATCTTCCAGCTGTGCTCTGCTCACTGGCTGGAGGCGCTGGCTCTGTTCTGCTTCTTCCCCCACTTGCTGGAGCCTCTTTTTCTTCTTTTCTAAGATTGGAATCCATTGTAAGTTGAAGCATGGGGTGCTTCTCTGTATCAGACGTGCTGTGCTTCTTCGTGTCCTGAAAGTCCTGTGCCCCTTGTCCTCAGGATCCATATTCCTTGTTCTGCTTTCAGCAGCATTCACTTTCTCTTAAGAATTTGTGTAAGCCGGGCGTGGTGGCGCGTGCCTTTAATCCCAGCACTTGGGAGGCAGAGGTAGGAGGATCGCCGTGAGTTCGAGGCCACCCTGAGACTCCAGAGTGAATTCCAGGTCAGCCTGGGCTAGAGTGAGACCCTACCTTGAAAAGAAAAAGAAATAAAAATTAAAAAAAAAAAAAAAAAAAAGAATTTGTGCAATAGGCTGGAGAGCTAGCTTGGTGGTTGGGGTGCTTGCCTGCAAAGACTGGCAACCCAGGTTTGAGTCCCCAGTACCCACATAACCCAGATGCACATGGTGGCACATGCGTCTGGAATTTGCAGTGGCTAGAGGCCCTGGCATGCCCATTCTCTCTCTGTCTTGACCTGCCTCTGTGTGTGTGTGTGCCTCTCTCCTTCTCTCTCTCTCTCTCTCTCTCTCTCTCTTTCTCTCAAATATATATATTCATATATATATGTATGTATATATGAATATATATATATAGTATGAATGTGATATATATAATACACACACACACACACACACACATAAATTTACATTTTTGAGAGTGACAGAGAGAGAGAAAGAGGCAGAGAGAGAATGGGCACGCCAGGGCCTCCAGCCACTACAAACGAACTCCCAGACGCGTGCACCCCCTTGTGCATCTGGCTAACATGGGTCCTGGGGAATCGAGCCTTGAACCAGGGTCCTTAGGCTTCACAGGCAAGCGCTCAACCGCTAAGACATCTCTCCAGCCCTATATATATATGTTTGTTTGCTTTTCGAGATAGGGTCTCATACTAGTCCAGGCTGACTTGGAATTGACTATGTAGTTTCAGGGTGGCCTACGGCAATCCTCATACCTCTGCCTCCTGAGTGCTGGGATTAAAGGCATGTACCACCACACAACATGCCCAGCTTAAAAAATATTTTTTTTGATTTATTTTTTTGGGTTTTCAAGGTAGAGTCTCACTCTAGCCCAGGCTTACCTAGAATTCACTGTGTAATCTCAGGGTGGCCTCAAACTCTTAGCGATCCTCCTACTTCTACCTCTCAAGTGCTGGGATTAAAGGTGTGCACCACCATGCCCAGAAAATATATCTTTTTAATTAATTAATTTTTTATTTTTTTGGTTTTTCAAGGGAGGGTCTCACTCTAGCCCAGGCTGACCTGAAATTCACTATGGAGTCTCAGGGTGGCCTTAAACTCGTGGCGATCCTCCTACCTCTGCCTCCCAAGTGCTGGGATTAAAGGTGTGTGCCCACGCCTGGCTAATTAATTAATTTTTTTTTAATTTTTTATTTATTTATTTGAGAGCGACAGACACAGAGAGAAAGACAGATAGAGGGAGAGAGAGAGAATGGGCGCGCCAGGGCTTCCAGCCTCTGCAAACGAACTCCAGACGCGTGCGCCCCTTGTGCATCTGGCTAACGTGCGACCTGGGGAACCGAGCCTCGAACTGGGGTCCTTAGGCTTCACAGGCAAGCGCTTAACCGCTAAGCCATCTCTCCAGCCCTAATTAATTAATTTTTTATTAACACTTCCATGATTGTAAAAAATATCCCATGGTAATGCCCTCCCTCTCCTCCCCTCTTTTTTTATAAAGGCATTTAGTTTATTTCTTAAAAAATATTTTGCTAGAAAAGTTGAGTACTGTAATCTTATATGATCATAACATTTAATAAATTATCTTTCTGACCAACAGATACCATTTAAATGAATAACTTGTCTTAGGTTTGCTTCTGTAACACCCAAATACAAATTAGCACATCTCTGACAGTGTTCCCTAGGTCTTAGTTATCTCTGGCCAGGAGGCAGAGCCTAGCACACTAACAAAGTATATGCTTTGTAACTGGTCTCTAATATGATGAAGCAGAGTAGATAATCAGTATACTTAATTCATTATTTCTCACTTAAAGGTCCAGACACCCATTCAGATCCCACAATTCCACTTTCCCCTTTGAAACTCCATTCTCCATATCCCCTCCCCCTCTAAATCAGTCTCTTTTATTTTGATGTCATGATCTTTTCCTCCTATTATGATGGTCTTGTGTAGGTAGTGTCAGGCACTGTGAGGTCATAGATATCCAGGCCATTTTGTGTCTACGGGGAGCACATTGTAAGGAGTCCTACCCTTCCTTTGGCTCTTACATTCTTTCTGTCACCTCTTCTGCAATAGACCCTGAGCCTTGGAAGGTGTGATAGAGATATTGCAGTACTGAACACTCCTGTCACTTCTTTCCAGCACCATGATGCCTTCTGAGTCATTCTAAGGTCACTGCCATCTGAAAAGAGAAGCTTCTCTACCAAAAGTGAGAGTAGCATTAATATAAGGGTATGAATATTAAGAGAAGTGCTTACTGGGCAGTTTGATAAGCATAGTATATACATTTAGCCAGACAGCAACAGATATTACACCCCTAGGGCTCATGACTAGCCCTGTTTTAAGTTTTCAGTATCAGGGATGTATTCCCTCAATGGAGCGGGCCTCCAGTCCAATTAGAGGGTGGTTGGTTTCCTCCATAACAGACATGCCACTATTGCACCTGTTGGCTCATTTGGCCTTTTTGGCCAAAGGTAAGGCTTGCAGTGTCCACTGTTGAGTATCTTCATTGGTGATTTCTCTCTCTCCCATTGAACTACATGCAGAATGGCTTCTTCTAGCTTTCTGTCAGCTGGTCTACATGGAGGAGGTTATCAGCTCAGTTCCAGCAGGATTTCTCAGTGGCCTTGCAGCCCAAGTATGTGGAGTCTTCAGCAATAGGGTCTTACCATCCATTCCTGGTGGGAAACCAAGGGCCTCAGCAATGGCCTATAATGTTTTGGGGGCATCAGGGACCTCCCTGGCCAAGAACTCACTGGAAGGCATCCCATCCTGGCACTGAAAACTTTCTAGCAACAATCTATGGCTCCTGAGTGGTCCACTGTCCAGAAAAGTAGGTTTCCATATGATTTATTTATATCCTCTTAGACTTTGATTAGTCCTCCCTCTACTTTTCCTTCACTCAGTCTCTTCCCCTGACCTCACTTGGGTCTTTTTACCCCAGTTAATCTATTCTTCTACTTATATATATCTAATACCATCCTATTAAAGTACCCCCTCCCTTCCTTTCTCTTCCCTTTATATCTCTTTTCTAGCTTACTAGCCTTTGCTACTGAGTTTTCTTCCTACTCACACAGAAGTCCAGTCATCTGTAGCTAGGAGCATATGAGAGAGAACATGAACACATTTTCTGTGACAATCCAGTGATTTCACTAGAGGAGAGGGCAGCACCCTTGGCCTTCTTCCTCAGCCTCCTCACCCACAGTGGCCTTGCTGGTCATGAAAGATTTGGAAGTGGAAGTTAGTGCATCAGGAAAATCTCAGCTAATGAAACAGACATCTTGCCTCTATCAGGTTGATAGATTGGGCCTTTGGTCAGAAAGGGTCGCATAGTTGACCCTGTCTCTTCACTTTTCTTTCTTTTTTTATTTTTTTTAACATGTTTTGTGTCTTATTTTTACTTATTTAAGAGAGACAGGCAGATTTCATACACACACACATGCATACATACATACAGAGAGAGAGAGGGAGAGATTGCAGGGGAAAGGGGTGTGCCAGAGCCTCCAGCCATTGCAAATGAACTCCAGATGCATGCGCCACCTTGTGCATCTGGCTTACGTGGGTCCTGGGGACTCAAATCTGAGTCCTTTGGCTTTGCAGGAAAGCACTTTGACTGCTAAGCCATATGTCCAGCCCCTCTTCTTTTATGGTACAGGTTGTCATGTAGCCCGGGCTGGCCTCTAACTGTGAATTTGAGGATGACCTTGAACTCTTCATCCTCCTGCCTGCACATCCTGAGTGCATGGACTATAGATTTATACCACTATACCTGTTTTTTGTTAGTTTGTTTTTTTATGATGCTTGGGATCAAACTCAGAGCATTGAACATGCTAGGCAACAACTTTACTGACTGAACTGTATCACCCAGAACATTTTTAGAATTGGTTTCTTAAGACAGATGCTCACTGTAAGCCTAGGCTGGCCTCGCTCATGGCAATCTTCCACCTCGGCCTCCATAGGGACAAGCCACCATACCTGGCTCATAGTTAATGTTCTCCATAGCAGTTCACTTATAATTTCTCTTTCAGTAACTTTTTGGCTCATCTCTGTTACATCTTTAAGTCTGTGAATCCAAGTTTCTTTCTCTCTCTCTGTCTTCTTTTTTCCAGTAGCAGTTCTATGTTTGAGACTGGCCATAAATGCCCAATGCTAGACAGGATATTCTGCTGAGTGGGCACCCATTGAACAGAGCCTGGCCACTGGGCCTTATGCCATCTCTTTCTTTCTCTAGGCCTCTTTTGGAAGCTCACATGGCTACCACGGTTGTAGCAAGAAGGCCCTGGTCTTCTTGTTAAAGTTCCTGTCTGACCTCGTGCCCTGGGAAGACCCCCGGTACATGCAGGTAAGAAGCTACCAGCAGCAAGAGATTTCTGGGGCTGTCTGCTCATGAATTCCTCCACACAAAGGTCACCACTAGCCTCCTGCATATCACACTGAGCTGGGGTAGGCCTTTGCCATTCCCCAGGCAGTTCCTATGATGCCCAGCGTGGACTCACTGGGGGCAAGCACAGAGCATCCACACATCCGCCCCAGAGAGGAGAATGGGCTACAGCAGTGTGTAGTGCGGTGCCTGCCACACAGCCTCTGTGAAGGCTTTGGTGGCTCACACCTATAATCCCAGCAATTAGGAGACTGAGTTAGGAGAATCACTGTGAGATCAAGGCCAGTTTGGGTTACAAAGTAAGTTCCAGGTCAGTCTGGGCTAGAGTGAGACACTCACTACCTCAAAAAAAGGTATATTTCTTTTTAAAATATTTTTAATAGTTTATTTACAAGCAGAGAGAGAGAAGAGAGGCACAGAGAATGGGAATGTCAGGGCCTACAGCTGCTGCAAACAAACTCCAGGTACATGTGCCACTGTGCATCTGGCTTTAAGTGGGTACTGGGGAATTGAACTCAGGTCATTAGGCTTTGTAGGCAATCACTTTAACCAGTGAGTTGTCTCTTCTGCACAAGGTTTTTTGTTTTGTTTTTCAAGGTAGGGTCTCACTCTAGCTCAGGCTTACCTGAAATTCACTATGTAATCTCAGGGTGGCCTTGAACTCAACAGCGATTCTCCTACCTTTGTCTTGGTGTGGTGGTACATGCCTTTAATCTCAGCACTCAGGAGGCAGAGGTAGGAAGATTGCTGTGAGTTCGAGGTCAGCCTGGGCTAGAGTGAAACTCTACCTCAGGGGGAAAAAAAAATTCAGGCTGGAAGGAGGGCTTAGCAGTTAAGGCATATGCCCAGTTCGATTCTCCAGGACCCACATAAGCCAGATGCACAAGGGGACACACACATCTGAAGTTTGTTTGCAGTGGCTAGAGGCCCTGGCACACCCATTCTCTCTCTCTCTCAAATTAATAAATAAGTAAAATATATTAAAAAAAATTCTAGTAGCTGAGGAGATGGTTCAGTGGCTAAAGGTGCTTGCTTGCAAAGCCTGCTGGCCCAGCTTCTGTTCTCCAGTGCATGTACATGTATGTACAATTTGTTTACATCAACAGTAGACCCTGGCACACCCTTACTGTCTCTCACAAATAAGTAAACATTTTTAAAGATGAATAAAAAATGTCCTAAAGCCAGGCATGGTGACACATGCCTGCAATGTCAGTGCTTGGAGACAGAGGCAAGGGGAGTACCGCAAGGTCAAGGCCAACCTGTTTGACGCAGCAAGTTCCAGGCCAGCCCTGGCTGATTAGACCCTTTCTCAAAAAAAGTGGAAACCAGATTTGGCGGTACACTTCCATAATCCTTGCTTTCAAGAGGCTGAGACAGGAAGATCAGGAGTTCAAGGCCAGTCTGGGCTACACAGTGAGACTGTCTCAATCTTCCTTTCCTTCAGTATTTTTGTTCGCTTTGTTTTGCTTTAAACATGTATTTTCGAGCAGAGAGAGGAAATGGGCACACTACGGCCTCCTACCACTGCAAGCGAACTTCAGATGCATGTGCCACTTTGCATTTGGCTTTACATGAGTACTGGGGAATCGAATCTGGGTGATCAGGCTTTGCAAGCAAGTTCCTTTAACTGCGTCTGCACCCCACCCCCAGTTCTTAAGCTAGGCACAGCCATATACGCTTGTAGTCTTAGCTATGCAGGAGGCTGGGCATGAGAATCACTGGAGTCTAGATGTTAAGTCTAGCCTGGGAACCAGTGAAATCCAGTCTACACACACACACACACTCCCCTAGAAGAAACCTTGATGGCCTAGCTTTTATATTCATCGGATAATTCATACCATTATTTGTTCTGAACCTGGGTACTCATTCTCTATTTTCACTAAGAATCTTGCATTACATTTCAGAAAGGATGTATCAGCAGAATGACTGGTTTACGGCAGTCATCAAGGAAGCTGGTTCTGTCCTCCTGCCCCAAATGCTGGATTGTGCCCTGCTGTTTTTGTAGTCAAACAAGCTTGCACTGAAGAGCCCAAACATTTCTGAGTGTCTGAGTTTGAGGGATGTGGAGGCGGTCCTTTGCCCAGACTTCTTCCTGTGTCTTTGGCAAATTCTCCGTCTTCCTTTCTTTAGTACTTACATCTTGCTACCTGTGCATGGCAGCCCGGCTTTAGACTTCACCATCCTCCCCGTTCCTTACACCTGGTACCTGTGCTCACTTCCTGTAAACTCAACTCAGTGCTGAAGACACGAGGTGCCCTCTTCAAGTCCTGTCGTTTCCAGCGTCACAGACCTGGAGTCAGTGTGGACCACACTGGTCTGGGGTCACATTGTGTCCTTTGTCATTTTTGGCCAGGACCTGTGATTTGGAGTTGTTGTTATGCCCACAGGGTTCTATACCCCTGGTTTTCCTCTAACTCCTTTCTTGCCCTTAGTACCAATCCCAGTAGAATTCCCTCTTAATTTCCTACAAGTCATGAATCTCCTGTCTGCTAAGGGTTGTCTCTTGTCCTCATCTCTGTGCTCGTTTTGCGTGCACCGCAGTAGAAGAGGGGCGAGGCACTGGGATTGCTTGGGGTTGGACAGACGCGCCCCGTCCTCTGTTGTAGGTGCATATTCTCCACCCACCGCTGGTCCCAGACAAGTACCGCTCCCTCCTCATGGACTACGTCTCCTTGGCCAAGACACGGCTTGCTGACCTCAAGGCAAGTCTGATCTCTACTCTAGCCCTGCCTTGCAATAGCCAGTCCTGACTTTTTTCGTTCACATCTGTGTTCTGTTCTTCTGAAGGTTTCCCTGGAGAACATGGGACTCTACAAGACTTCTTCCTCCTCTGAGGACATTGCAGAGGTGACATTGCCGTGGGCTGTCCTGAACGAAGCCCTGGATCAAATCTTTGGCTTGAGCATTTTGATCCTCAAACTCTTGAACTTGGTTCTCCTCTGGTGAAGCTGGGGCCCAGTTCTCTGTGCCTGTGTCTGTACTGTCCCGCGGCTGCTGTGTTGGGCAGCCTGGCTGGGAGCAGTGGCTGTATACAGGGAGCTGTGCTGTGGTGGCTTCTCATTAGTTCTGTATATATGTGGTTGGTTTTTGGATATTTTCAGGATTTCATGTAATCCAGACTAGCTTTGAACTTCTAATCCTCCTGCCTCCAACTCCTAAATACTAGGATTACAGAAATTTTTCACCACGCTTGGCTTGGCCATTTCAGACTTTTTTGAAATCTCAAAACTTAATACCTGCCGGGCATGGCGGCACATGCCTTTAATCCCGACACTCAGGAAGCAGAGGTAGGGGGAACGCTATGAGTTTGAGATCACCCTGAGACTACATAGTGAATTCCAGGTCAGCCTGGGCTAGAGTGAGACCCTACCTTGGAGAAAGAAAAATCAATCAATAAATAAAAATCTAAAAGTCTCTGCTCCTTTCTGCCTGGAAGCCTTTGCTTCCACAGTGTCCTCCTGAGGGCGACAGAGAGGAGAAGCAGGGAAGGGGCTCACACCAGACCAGGGAGATAGGGAAATGGCCTGGCTTCTCAGGGCTGGGTTGTGCACAGGGACCCTTGTAGATCCAGGAAGCAGAAACTGGAGGACTCGTGTGAATGTTCCAGCTCCTCCTGTTATGTTGCCAATCTTACCTTCGTTCTCCTTCCCTCCCTATATGGAACCAGCCTCATAACCAAGCAATACAGGACGTGGAAAGGGCCATTGTGGTGTTTGAACACAAAGGGAGAATCCCAGAGCCTGTCATGGAGGCCAGGTAGGACTGGGTTGCTGGAGAGCAGTTGCCAGCTACAGCACATTCACGTGCTGTAGCATCTTCATCTGTGTAGTGGGGTTCCTCCCAGTTTGTTCCATGCTGATCTCAGAGCACATGGAGATGGGGTGGGAGGCATCACATGTTCTTATAAGAAATAAGTAAGGTTGTAGGTGTCAAATCAAAGATGAGGTCTTGGGAAAAAAAATAAATAAAAGATGAGGTCTCAGGCTGGAGAGGTGGCTCAGCAGTTAAAGGCATTTGCTTGCAAAACCTGGCAGCCCAGATTTGAATCCCCACTACCCAAGTAAAGACTGTTGGAGTTTGTTTGCAGTGGCAGAAGGCCTTGGCATGCCCCCCCCCCATGCTTGCAAATAAATAATAATTTTTTTTTAAGCTGGGCATGGTTGCACATGCCTTTAATCCCAGCACTTGGGAGGCAGAGGTAGGAGGGTCGCCGTGAGTTCAAGGCCACCCTGAGACTACATAGTGAATTCCAGGTCAGCCTGGGCTAGAGTGAGGCCCTACCTTGAAAAATGAAAAAAAAATAAATTTTTTAAAATTATTTAAAAAAATAGGTGAGGTCTGAATGTGCAGAGCGAGGGCAGGTTAGTCTACTTCTGTGACAGCATTTGGCGTCCTCCCTCAGGGAAACAGCTGATGGTACTATGTTGGGAGCAGTGTAGGAAGGGAAGATGGTGGGCCCACAGTGTAGCAGCAGGGATTTTCAGTTAGTGCTTTCTTCATGACCAGCATGGGGGATTGATAGCAGAACTTTATTGAATTCCATGTGCTCTAAGAATAGCTTGAATTCTGGTTGACACCAGTGTTGGTGAACTGAGCTCAGTTCATGGACCTTGGAGAATAGCTCAGAGGAGCCCCAGAGCGACTCGCATAGCATCAAATTACCCTGGTCTCCATGACCAGACCTGGGAGAGTCAAATAGGGCCTGTCACTGAGTGAATGGTTGCTGTTTACAAAGACTACAAAAAAGACCTAGAGACATAATTAAACATCCAAGCCTAGCTTGTCCTCGTGGTTCATGTTTGTAATCCTCGCCCTTGGGAAGGGGAGGCCGAAATTCAAGGTTATCCTTGGCTACATAGCAAGTTTGAGACCAGTCTGAGCTACAAGAGACCCTGTCTCAAACAAACCAAAACAAACAAAAACCCCAGAGGCGTGTTATGAGAGCTGTCCCTCTAGGTCAGTGACTGTTCATGGGAGGTGCCTTTTTTTTTTTTCCTGTGTTCATTACAGTGTTGTCTGCTTCTCTGTGTCACAGCATCTTCAGGAGGCCCTACTACCTGTCACACTTCCTTCCTGCCCTGCTCACTCCACGAGTGGTGAGTTTGCAGGTTTGAAGCCTACGGCCACCTCTGGGAAGCAAGGACATTCCTTGTCTGCTCTCCACATGCCAGTTCTTTTCACAGCTCCCGGTGGTCCCTGACTCCCGAATGGCTTTTATAGAGACTCTGAAGAGGTAAGGGCTTCGGAAGGCCTGCTCTGCCTGGTTGGGTTTCGCAGTTCTTTTGCAGAAAAATTTACCATACACGTTTTATTTATAAAATAAATATTGGTTCCAGTTGGGTTCGTTGGTTAGGACTTAAAAAAAAAAATTGGGGGGCCAGGCATGGTGGAGCACATCTTTAATCCCAGCACTTGGGAGACAGAGTTAGGAGGATCACCCTGAGTTCAAGACCATCCTGGGACTACATAGTGAATTCTAGGTCAGCCTGGACTACAGCAAAACTCTACCTCAAAAGAAACAAAAAAAACAAACAAACAAAATTTGGTTCTGACTATCAGTACACATTTACTTCAGGGAGCTTTGGGATTGTTGGTCCAGGAGCTTGAGTTAGTAATGTTTCAGAACATGACCATGACAGAAGACAAATCTAGGTAAAGAGGGAGAGTAAAGACCCCTGACAAAGCTTCACATGTCAAGACTCAGGATAACCTGAATGGTTGTGTCTGGAGAATAAAGACTCACTCCAGCTGCCCATGCTGTAGCCTCCAGCCACAGCAGCAGTGGATCTGAAATGTCTTCCTTCCTGAGAGAAGTAGGGAACTGTCTAATTGATGAATTCCAGGCCTTTTTTTCAAGAAGAGGTAGATCTAAACCGTGCGTGATGACTCATGCCTTTAATCTCACTACTTGTGAGGCTAAGGTAGGAGGATCTCCATGAGTTCAAAGCCAACCTGAACGACTGAGTTCCAAGTCAGCTTTGGCTAGAGTGAGACCCACCTTAAATAAAGAGGTAGACAGTATATAAGGAATGTTACCCAAGGTTGTCCTCTGGCTTCCACATGCACACACATACATGTGGACACCCCTCCACACCCCCTCTCCTGCATAAAGTAGCACTGAAAATGTACACAGAAGGCCAACATGGAGAGTTCAGCACAAACTATGACAAACAGGCTGTGAGGTCACCTCAGAGTGCTCTGCCATCAGAGGTTGGCAAAATACAAACAGAAGAGTGAGAGCATGGATGTGCTCTGACTCGAAGACCAGCACTACAGAGAAGAGACATCTTGCAGACCACCACATGCCAGCTACATATTTTGTTGTTCTGGGGTGTTTGTTTGTTTGTTTGTTTGTTTTTGAGGTAGGGTCTCACTGTAGCTCAGGCTGACCTGGAAATCTCTATGTAGTCTCAGGGTGGCCTCTAACTCACAGTGATCCTCCTACCTCTGCCTCCCAATTGTTGGGATTTAAGGCGTGCGCCACTACACCTAGTCCCGTGTACACATTTATAATGATGTCGATTACATTGAGAGTTAATTTTTTATCATCAGTCATTATTAATACATACTGTGTTTTAAAACAAAGTACCACTAAAACTGCATAAGCTTTTTATTTTTTAATTTTTCTTATGAGACAAATTTAGAATAAAATAAAATAAAATCCCACAATGACTGCATAAGCTTTTTAAATCTTACATATGATTCCTTGTGAAGCCAAGTTGACTGAGGGTGTAGTGCAGTGGCAATGCCCAAGGGGTTCAGTCCCCAGCACTGCAAAAGTTAATAAATAAGCCAAGACAATATGTTATACAGTGCTGTGTAGCTTATTTACATTTGATGCCTATCTCCTGTGATAGTTTTAGAATCACAGACCTGAGAATGGTCATGGTTGACTTGGATATTGCTTTCTTCTGATCCAGAGCGAATAAGATTCCCTCGTCCCTGTACAGTGTCTACAGTCAAGCCTGCGCCACCGCCAAGGAGAAGCAATGTGACAGTAAGGCTCACGGCCACCTTTGGTTCCTATGCTCTCTGTTTCTCATGTGGGCCTCTTGCCCAAGGCCTGCAGCAGTGCCTCTGTGGTCCAGTCATGCTCACTCAAGCCTGGACTAGCTGGGGCTTTGGCACCAGCCCAGCCATGGCACCTGGGGAGGAAACAAGACATTGGCAACTCCTAGGCTCTTTGTCCTGGAGGCCCTGACCTCACCTCACGTCACAGCTTCTAGCAAGCATTGGGGTAGAGAAGCCCACCGCGTTCCTTGTCATGTTGACTGTGGTGTAGTGTAGCTGTATTCAGCCATTTTCTGACTGCTTGGACAGTCCAGTGGACAGACCTCCCCAGTTCTGGGAAACAGATGAGTGAGACACTGGTACTTGGACAGCCCTGCAGAGTGCAGTGGCATGTCCTCACAGATCCTTTCTTCAGCAGTAAGAGATGCCATGAAGACCAGTCTAGTTTGCTTTATATGTTTGTTTGTTTGTTTTCTTTTCTTTTCTTTTTCAGTATTTTGAGCAGGGTCTCACTCTAACCCAAGCTACTTCAGCCTCCCAAGTACTGGGATTAAAGATATTAGCCACCATGCCTAGATATTAATGTATATTAGTTAAGAAAAATTACGGTTTCTTTATAAATGTGTTTATTTGAGAGAGCAAGACAAGGAGGTAGAAGAGAGAGAAAGAATGGGTGCACCAGGGCCTCTAGCCACTGCAAACGAACTCCAGACGCATATGCCACCTTGTCACCTTGTGCATCTGGCCTGTGTGGATAGTGGGGAGTTGAACCTGGGTCCTTAGGCTTCACAGGCAAGTGCCTTAACCACTAAGCCATCTCTTAAGCCCCAGATCACGGGTTTTGTGATGACACTTTCATACATGTATGTACTTTGATCTTGTCACTCCTAATTGCCCTCTCTTTTCTGCCCTTATGATCCCCTTCCTCTTCTCAAATAGTACCTCCTCTGCTATAATGTCTTTTTGTTGTTGTTTTGTGGACCAAGGTCTCTTTGTCACTACAAGCAAAAGCCAGGCACTTGTGCCACTTTTTGCATCCAGCTTTATGTGGTTGACTTGGAAATTGAATCTAGACCTGCAGGCTTTTCAAACAAGCACCTTTAATGTTGAACCATCTCCCTGACACCTTAGGTGATTTTTTTGTTTGTTGAAATATATATTTATTTTGAACAAACTCTAGATGCATGTGCCACCTTGTGCATCTGACTTACATGGGTTCTGGGGAATCAAACCTGGGTCCTTTGGCTTGGGATGCAAGCACCTTTAACTGCTGAGCCATTTCTCCAGCCCTTTATTTTTTTCGGTCTCTTATTTTGATGTCATGATCTTTTCCTCCTATTATGATGGTCTTGTGTAGGTAGTTTCAGGCACTGTGAGGTCATGGATAGCCAGGCTATCTTGTGTCTGGAGGAGCACGTTGTAAGGAGTCCTACCCTTCCTTTGGCTCTTACATTCTTTCTGCCACCTCTTCCATAATAGACCCTGAGCCTTGGGAGGTGTGATAGAGATAAGCCTTTGTTTTTTATTTCAGCTTTATTCATACATATTCATTGTTCAAAATAAAGGGTTTCATTATACTATTTGCATACATGTACTTCTTTTGAGATTTGCCTGTTCAATATTGTAATATTATTGATTGGATGGCTTATTATTTTGGTATGTAATTACTTGAGTTCTTTATATATTCTAGATATAAGCCTCATAGCCCATGAATAACCATTTTTCTTTAACTTGTTTGTAAATGTTTTAAACAAATTTTAAAGATATTTTGTTTAGTTGCAAGGGAAGAGAGAGAATGGACGCACCAGGGCCTCTAACTATTGTAAACAAACTCCAGATGCATGTGCTACTTTGTGCATTGGGTTTTATGTGGGTACTGGGAAATCGAACCCAGGTCCTTAGGCTTTACAGGCAAGCACCTGAGCCATCTCTCTAGGCCTTAAACAGGTTTGTGGGGTTTTTTTTTTGTTTTGTTTGTTTTTGTTTTGCCTTAAACAATTTTTATGTGTTGCTTAGGTTTGAACCCAGGACCAGGCACATGCTCTACCAATGAGCCACACTTCCAGTTCTCATGTTTCCTTTTTTTTTTTTTTTTTTTTTTGTGGTGTTTCGAGGTAGGGTCTCACTCTAGCCCAGGCAGAACTGGAATTCACTATGTAGTCTCAGGATGGCTTTGAACTTACAGTGATCCTTCTACCTCTGCCTCATGAGTGCTAGAACTAAAGGCATGAACACCACATCTGGTTTCCATTTTTACATAATATTTTTATTTTATTTATTTGCAAGCAGAGAGAGATAGAGGAGAAAGAGAAAGAATGAGAATGGCTGCTCCAGGACTTCCAGACACTGGAAGCAAACTCCTCCAGATGATGCATGCACCACTCTGTGCATCTGGCTTTACATGGATACTGAGGAATCAAACTTGGGTCATTGGGCTTTGAAGACAAGCTCCTTAACCACTAAGCCATCTCTCCAGCCCACTGTTTCCATTTAAAATATATATATTATTTATTTATTTGAAAGAAAGAGGGAAAGAGAGAAGGGGCATGCCAGGGCCTCCAGCCACTGCAGACAAACTACAGGCTTGTGTGACCACTTGTGTATCTGGCTTATGAGGGTCCTGGGGAATCAAACCTGAGTTCTTAGGCTTCACAGGCAAATGCCTTAACTGCTAAGCCATCTAAACCTGCTTCCATCTTTTATATGGCTTGTAGCATCCAGCCTCAGAGAGACCTCCCAGAGCCCATGTCTAGCACTCACAGAAAGCAGTGTGCATCAGTGTTTCCTCAGTTGTGTAAGGTTTTCCTGTTGTAATGAAGAATCCCATTGAAAGTAGTCTAACTGTTATAATTGCCCATCCCTGGTTCATATGCCATCCCAGGAACAAGGACAGAACCCACCTGTGCTGAAGGGCCCCTAGGACCACTCACAGCTGCACTTGAAGAGCTCCGAGCTTTAATGACAGACCCCACCCAGTATGATGGTAAGGACAGTGCTGGCCATGGGGGAGGTGTGTGCCATGTGTGCATGTGTGGAGCCATAGTGACAGAGGCTGCTCTGTCTTCCTTGCAGTCCAGTATCTGGCTGTGGAACTTGCCCTCAGCCATAGGTGGGTGTTAAGGTCTTACTACATTGTTAGCAGCCTGGGCAGGAGGTGTAACTTTTGCTGCTTGGCATCTCAGTAAGACAGATGGTAGAGAGTGAAGTTAGGAAATGCTGTTTCTTTCTCACTGAGTAGTTACAGCATTAAGACCTAACTTAAGTGCCCCTGCTCCTTGATGCTGAGTGCACAGCATCCTTTTTAAGAATATTTTTACCTATTTATTTATTGGAGAGAGCTGGGGGGGGGGGGCGTCAGGCAAATAGAGAGAATAGGTGCATCAGGGCCTACAGCCACTGCAAATGAACTCCAGATGCATGTGCCACCTTGTGCATCTCGCTTACTCGGGTCCTGGGGAAATTGAACCCAAGTTCTTAGGCTTCTCAGGCAAGCACCTTGATGGCTTGTCTGTCCAGCTCCACAGCATCCTTTTGTGGGGCTCCAAAACACATTGTTACGTGGTCCATGACAAAAAAATAATTTAGGGTACTTCCAGGTTTTTATTTTTTATTTTATTTATTATTATTATTATTATTATTATTATTATTATTATTATTATTTGGTTTTTTGAGGTAGGGTCTCACTCTAGCCCAGGCTGACCTGGAACTCACTGTGTATTCTCAAGGTGGCCCTGAACTCACATTGATCCTCCTGCCTCTGCCTCCCAAGTGTTTGAATTAAAGGTGTGAGCCACCACACCTGGCTACTTCCAGATTTTTATTATGATGCATGCACCATCTAAATAAATATTTTGCATGTGTACTGAGTGTGTTAGTCTCTTTTTCATTGCTAATTTAAATCCAAATGAGCCAGGCATGGTGGCACACACCTTTAATCCCATCACTCAGGAGGCAGAGGTAGGAGGGCCACTGTGAGTTTGATACCAGCCTGGGACTACAGAATTAGTTCCAGGTCAGCCTGGGCTCAAGTATGACCATACTTTGAGAAGACAAAAAAAAAAAAAAAAAAATCCCTAGGTGACTACTCACATCTACAACAAAATCTATTATTACTATGGATTCACTTTTTAAAAATAATATGTTTTTAATTATTTATTTGAGAGAGAGAGAGAGCATGGGCACGCCAGGGCTTCCAATCACTGCAAACGAACTCCAGATGCATATACCACCTTGTGCATCTGGCTAATGTGGGTCCTGGGGAATCAAACCGGGGTCCTTAGGCTTCGCAGGCAAACATGTTAACCACTAAGCCATCCCTCCAGCCCTGGATTCACTTTTACATAAGCCAAGACAGTCTCACAGTGAAACCCTAGCAAGTTTCTATAGTGCCGCTGTTTGACGGGGCTTCAGGCCCTTGTACACCACCCTGCCTCAGGCCAAGTACACAGGTGTCAAAGCACAGCCTCTCAGAGTCTGCTTGTGCAAAATGTGTTGTGTTTGAGTGTGTGTGTGCGCGCGCGCGCAACTCTCTCTCTCTCTCTCTCTCTCTCTCTCTCTCTCTCTCTCTCTCTACCCATCTTTTTACATGGGTTCTAAGGAGTTGAACCTGGTGGTCCCCAGCCACAGAGACCCTCATGCTTAAGCAGCAGGCTGCCTAACCACTGAGCCATGTGTTTGGCTTTGTTATGTACATGTATGTGTATACCAGGCTCTTGCTGTGTTGCCACAATTGGCCTTGAGCTCCAGGTTCAAATGATCCTCCTGCCTCAGCCTCCCAAGTGCTAGCATTCCAGGTATGCACCATCACATCCAGCTCAGAATGTCATACTTGAAGGGCTTAAGTGTTCCAGTGCATAAGCAAAAATCTGATGAGTGTCAGGGCAGCCAGGACAAAGCAACAAAGAGGTTTCCACACTTGAGCAGTGGAAGCCTGTGCGTTGACCCTGGTATCGGATCGGGAGGCTTTGTGCTCAGACCGATGTTACAGGCATGGAGAGTTAGTTAGCGTGGGTTCCTGACAGTGCATGGCTGTGTCAGCCTCTCGGCTCATCCAGAAGGAGCCCAGGCCTGGTGCTCAGTGTTATGTGTTATCACCTGCAACGTGAATAAAACTTGTTTTCAATCCCTGCTTGGGGACATAAGCAACAAAGGATTTGTGGGGGTGTCACACTTGCAGGAGGCTAGGGCTGCTGCAGGGTAGCCCCTCTGCCCTCCACGCAGAGTAGGTTCCCTGCCAGGGTGTCATCGCCAGTGGCTGACGCTACGTGGTGTCTCGCAAGGCCCATCGGCACTTCCAGGTGTTGCTCCTTCCCACATTTGCTGTCTTATCTAACTGGTCCCTTTCTTTGTAGTTATATCTGCTCAGGTGGCCGTGATTTCTGAAAGACTGGGTGCTGCTTTGGGTCGCAGTAAGGATGACAGCAGCCTAGAGAGATTGAAGATTCGGCTCAACATCCTTGCTCCCAGACTCGAGGGGCAGGACCAGGTGGTATGTGGGGAAACCTTGGAATCAGCTGCAGGACTAGTTCCAGGCCAGAATTGGCCAGCCCTCGTTGGTTTATTTGTGTGCCAAGAGCTGTTTACACTTTAAAATTTTTTAAATTTATTTTTTGCTATTTATTTGCAAGCACAGAGATAGAAAAGAGACAGGTAGAGAGAATGGGGCACACCCAGGCCTCCAGCCACTGCAAACGAACTCCAGATGCATGTGCCCTTTAAATGCATCTTGCTTTAAGTGGTTACTGGGGAATCAAACCTGGATTGTTAAGATTTGCAGGCAAGCACCTTAACTACTGAGCCATCTCTCTAGCTCCAAGATTTATTTATTTATTTGAATTTTTCAAGGCAGGGTCTCACTGTAGCCAAGGTTGACCTAGAACTCACTCCATAGTCACAGGCTGGCCTCGAACTCACAGCAATCCTCCTACATCAGTCTCCAAAGTGCTAAGAGTAAGGAATGTGCCACCACACCCAGCAGTTTTATTTATTTACTTATTTAATAAGATTTTATTTATTGATTAGAGAGAGAGAGAATGGGCACACCAGGGCCTCTAGCTACTGCAAACGAACTCGAGAGGCATGTGTCACCATGTGCATATAGCTTACCTGGAACCTGGAGGATTGAACCTGGGTCCTTAGGCTTCGCAGGCATGCACCTTAACCGCTAAGCCAGCTCTCCAGCCCTTATTTATTTTTTTGTTAGAACTTCATGTAGCCCAGGCTGGTCTCAAACTTCCTATATAGCTGAGACAAGTTTTAAACTCTCGATCTTCTTGCTTCCATCTCCCACATGCTAGATTATAGGTGTGTGTGTGTGCCACAATGCCTGCCTTGTTTTTGCATTTCATTTTTTAAAAAACTTTATTTTTATTTATTTATTTGAGAGAGAGAGAGGGAGAGATAGAATGGGCATGCTAGGGCCTCCAGCCACTGCAAACGAACTCCGGATGCATGCACCCTCTTGTGCATCTGGCTTATGTCGGTCCTGGGGAATCAAACCAAGGTCCTTTGGCTTTGCAGGCAAACACATTAACCGCTAACCTATCTCTCCAGCCCTTGTTTTTGCATTTTAAAGAAGCCTGTGCTTTTGTCCCTAAATCCTAAAGCATTTCCTCTTTGATCCTTTACAATCAAGCTTTGCTGTCCCACTTGGCACTAATTTCAAGTTTCTAGGTTGTGTGATGACCCTTGTCCTGATGGAGTATGGGGAGTTGCACCAATTTACACTTATAATGTTCTTTATTATAATTTTATTATTACTAATTTTGGGGTTGGGGTTTGAGGTAGGGTCTCATTCTAGCCCAGCCTGACCTAGAAATCACTGTCTAATTCCAGGCTGGTCTCCAACTCACAGTGATCCTCCTACCTCTGCTTCCCAAGTGCTGGGGTTAAGGCATGTGCCACCTCACCTGGCTAATTTTATTACTTTATTATAAAATAATGTTTACTTATTCATAAGCAGAGAGAGAGAATGAGAATGGGCATAGCAGGGTCTAAGAATGCCACTGCAGACAAACTCCAAATATATGCACCACTTTGTGCATCTGGCTTTATATAGGTACTGGGGAATCAAACCCAGGCTGTCTAGCTTTACAAGCAAGTGTCTTTAACTGCTGAGCCTTCTCCCCAGCCTTATAACGTCCGTTCTCACTACAGCAGCCTGAGTTGCAGTCCTGTTTGCACAGATCTTCCTACTGCTCTCAGGCATGGGAGGCCCCAGCCTTGTGGTGATGTGTCTCTTTCCAGGTTGTGGATCTCCTGCTCAAAGCCTTCTGTCAGAATCTGATGGCAGCCTCCAGCTTTGTGCCTCCAGAGAGGTAAAGTTGACCTCCAGCTGTCCTGGGGCACTGAGACCATGGTCTAGGCAGCATGAGCTCAGTTCCCAGGACATACATCCAGGCTGAGCTTTGCCAAATGGGCACCCCATGGGAGATTGATGGTCTGTGTTAGAGATGGGCACTGTTGGGAACACCCAGGCCCTTTTGTAGTTCCCCCCCCCCCCCATGCCTAGATTGATCATGGGAGGGACATGGCTGGCTAGTGACTTGTTTCTTGTCTGTGCAGGCAGAGTCCCTGGGCTGCTCTCTTTGTTAGGACCCTGTGTGGACACATGCTGTTCCCTGCAGTACTTGCCCGCCTCTGCCAGCTACTCCGTCACCAGGTAGCCATACCTCAGAGCTGCTGTGAGCCAGGCTGCTGCTGCCTTCTGCTTCTCAGTGCCTGGAGTTTTCTGGCTGGATAATGGGCTGCCATCAACTTTACCACCTCCTGTTGTCTTCTTTCAGGGCCCAAACCTGAGTACCCCACATATACTGGGATTGGCTGCTCTGGCTGTCCACCTTGGCGAGTCTAGATCCATGCTCCCAGAGGTGGATCTGAGTCCTCCTGCCCCCACCGGCAGCTGTCCTATCCCCAAGTTCCTGAACAGCCTGTTGTCCTGCTGCACCAGGGAGTCCTTGCTCTTCTCCATGAAGTGAGTCACCCCTGAGTTCCTCAGCCACTGTTTTGCCTCTCATAATAAATGTAATAAATGTCAGCTGATAAAATGAAAATCCAGGGCCAGGGTATAGTCAGTGGTAGAGTGTGTGCTTGGCATGTATGCGGTCCTGAATCAATCCCTAGCACCAAAAGAAAAAGAAAGGGAAGAGAGGGAAGGGAGGGGAGAGGTTGGGAAGAAAGGGAAGGGGAGACAGATATGCAGAAAATCAGATCAGCCACCTGAAAGTCATTTCTTAGCAGTCTAAGATGTTTCCTTCCAGAATTTTATTTAATAGGGTTTTATTTATTTGTTTTTATTTTAGAGAGAGAGAGAGAGATGTCCCAGGAGAGATAGAGAATTGGCACACCAGGGCCTCAGCCACTGCAATCAAACTCCAGATGCTTGTGCCACCTAGTGGACATGTATAGCCTTGTGCTTGCCTCACCTTTGTGCATCTGGCTAATATGGGATCTGGGGAGTAGAACATGGGTCCTTAGGCTTCGCAGGCAAGCACCTTAACCACTAAGTGATCTCTCCAGCCCTTAATAGTTCTTTTGTTGTTATTTTTTTGAGGTAGAGTCTCACTCTAGTCCAGGCGACCTGAAATTCATTATGTAATCTCAGGGTGGCCCTGAATTCACAGCAATCCTCCTACCTCTGCCTCCAGAGTGCTGGGATTAAAGGTGTGTGCCACCACGCCCAGTCTTAATAGGTTTGTTTCTTGGCTTATAAAAAATGGTCATTCTATTTTAGAGAACTGCTGAAGTCAAGACTATTACTAACATTAACACCAGATTGTCAGTGTCTTTCCACATCAGTACGCTACTCTTGGTAGTCATGGTGAGAGTTGCCTGGCTGTCTTGGGGTCCTCCAGCTGGTGGTAGGAACAGTTCCTTCCAGTTAGGTTTCTGGGTTTCCCTGTGGCAATTCTATAAAAGAGAATCCTATTTCTGTTGAGACTACGCTCAGAGCAAGGTCACTTGTGGAAGCTAGAAACACATTGTTCTTCCTGTCCATGCTATCACGCACCTCCCAGGCACCCGTGGAGCATCTCGTGTGTCAGGTCTGCTCCAGGAAGCCCTCTCCTCAGGATAGTTGGGAGGAAGCATGGAGTGCTGGCTGTGGCCAGTGCTGAAAGGGAGTTAGGCATCTGTGTGTCCGTGTGTGGGGGAGTGGTCTGCATGCTGAGTAGGAGGGAAGCTCTGGGTACTTGGCAGAGGGTCAAAAGGTCCTTAAACTTGGAGACTTAGGGGCTGTGTGGCTGTTATGCTTTAGCAAGGACCAGGAGCCTGGTGGGAGCTAATCAGTAGAGAAATAAGGGAAGGCATAAGAAGTGTAGGCAACAGGAGAGGAGTGGAGAGAGGCTGCACCCTTCAGCAGAGCAGGGTGTGCGGAAGGAGCCTTCGTGTCGTTAGAACACAGAGACTCGGCATTCAATACCAGTCAGTCCCAGAGGGCCCACAGCACTCAGTACTCCACCTCAGGAGGCAGGGACCGTCAGGTGCCCAGTGAAAAGACACCAGCTACTGGGGGAGAGAATAAGCCATCTCCTCTTGCTGACATGAAGATGTATTGGGTGGAAAGAGAAAAATAATTGAACTCTGCTGCTGTTTAAGAGGGGAGACAGGCTGAAATATGCGTGTATCTCAGTAAGAAGAAACAGGACACTGGGTAACTGCTGCGGTTTCCTGGTGGGTACGACTCCTTTAGTCATCTGTACCTCATGGATCATTGACGTGCCATCGTCACCAAGGCTTACTTTTTATATAGCATTACCAGTTACTTCTTGGTGTGGGTTATCTCATTTTGTCCTTGGATGTTCGTGGGTACCTTGGGATGGGTGTGAAGGCTGACAAGGCATGGAGGGTGGTGCTACCTTGACACTGTCCTCACCTCAGTCTCCCTTCTCACTATTTCTTTGTCTCCTGGTCCTCATCTTTTCCTTCTGCACACATTGTCATAGCCAGTCACATCTCCTAAGAACAAAGCCACATACATGAAAGGCTGTGTTCTAAGGAACATTTACTGTCTACACAAACACTGTCTTCTCCTGAGACATACATACTAGTTCTGTGGACTTCCTTTCACATATCAATAGCACAGGTGATGCCAAGTGAGCTAGAAGTGTCTGTACCAATCTTTCCATTTGTGCCCCTTGTCAAGTGCACTGTCCCCTAGCTGATCTAAGAGCTGGGTTATGTACACTTCATTCCTTTTGTGTCCCAGCATGACTCTTCACATGTATATAGTAGACACATGTCCTTGCTCATGTGTGATGCTGTGTGTCTCTTGTGTCTGTCTGTAACGTGGACTTGAGCTCCTGAGACAGCAGCTCCTACTGAGACACTGAACTTGGAACCAAGGCTACACAATTTTTTTTTTTTCCTCTTCAATTAAGGAGCGTTGATTAGGCTATCCAGTTTAGAATGTACTAAATTCAGTTGTGTGCATTTCAAACTTACTTTTCCTTTATCCCTGCATTGTGTGAGTATTTTGTCTATTGTATTGTTTTCTATTTGCAGATTCTGTACAGCAGCAATTTCTTACTCTCTGTGCAAATTCTCTTCCCAGCCCCATGATACCTTGCACAGCTATTTATCTCCAGGCCTGGTCAAAAAGGTAGGTCTTCCAAGTTCTTGTTTTTCCATTTGAAGATCTCTGGCTTAATCAGCTTTTAGAAAAAGGATGAGGTATTTTGCTTCTTGGCATGGTGAGGGGAGAGGTGGAGACAGGAGAATCCCCAATAGTTTGTGGGCCAGATAGCCTGATATACATAAAGGCAAACAAGAGACCCTGCTTCAAACAAGGTAGCAGGCGAGGACTATCACATGAGTCCTGTGTTACACTTAAAAAATGCATACACTTAAAAAAAAAAAAAGAAGTATTGAAAGTAAGATGGGGACTGGAGAGATGGCTTAGCGGTTAAACACTTGCCTATGAAGCCTGAGGACCCCGGTTAGAGGCTCAATTCCCCAGGACCCACATAACAGATGCACAAGGTGGCACATGCATCTGGAGTTTGTTTGCAGTGGCTGGAGGCCCTCGTACCCATTCTCTCCCTCTCCCTCTCTTTCTCTATCTATTGCTGTCAAATAAATAAATAAAAATAAAAATAAATTAAAAAAAAAAAGTAAGACAGGTATGGTGGCGCACACCTTTAAATCCCAGCACTTGGGAGGCCGAGGTAGGAGGATAGCCATGAGTTTGAGGCCACCCTGAGACTACATAGTGAATTCCATGTCAGCCTTAGCTAGAATGAAATCCTACCTAGGGGGGGAAAAAAAAAGAATAAACAGAAGCTTTTGAAAGTCCAGACTCTAGAGCTCTATTCAGATAAATTAAATCAGAATTGGAAAATTCTGGAACTCTAGGCTGTACTTGTGCTTTGGAGGACCTTGCCTTTGGGACCTGGGTAGATATTTGAGACCCACCATGCTCCTGGGCAAAAACCAGGGCTCTTGACTAGCCAAGGGCTTGTTAAATAGGAGCAGAGAATCCTGTCTATCTCCCTCATAAGCAAAATCATGCCAGAATCCATCACTGCTAAGATCTTGCTAGCCCCATTGGCATCGTGTTGAGTGAAAATACTAGTTTAGGCCATGCTGGGAGACAGGCCTTGCACTGTTCCAAGGCTAGCCTGCACCAGCCCTGGGCGGCAGTGAGGATCTATCACTGTGCCTATGGGCATTGAGGCGCAGTGTACAGCCATGAGTGTCAGGGCCGCTCCAGGCTGCCCGGGAGAGCAGTGGATGAGGTCCTCAGGTGGTTGTAGTTCTTGGTGAGCTGTGTCCTTGTGAGCGTTTTCCTCTCTCAACGTGCACGTGTCGTTGTGTTTCAGTTTCAGTTCATAGTGTTCAGATTGTTCCCAGAGGCCCGAGCACCTTGCCCTCCAGAGGACACAGCTGGCCTCGCCTGGAGACCCTTGTACCTTCCTTCTGCAGACTGGCAGAGTGCTGCGTTCTCTTTGTGGAGACAGAGCAGCTTCCAAGAGCTGTTGAAGGAGACGGAGTTTCATGTAGGTCCTCATGTTCTCTACTATGTCACGTTTCCTGACTCCTGGAGGGAGTGGTCCTGTGTCTCCTGAGTGTGTGTGTGCTCGTGTGTGCGCGCACACACAAGCACACATGCGCACCGTCTCTTGACGGGCCAGAGTGGCACTGGGAAAGCAGCTACGCTAACCACTATACCACCAACGTCTTAAGAGCAACACTCGGATTGAAACCTTCACCGAGGTCATTGCAGCTCTAAGAAATGCTACAAAAGACCCTGCTGTGCTTTGGCCAGTTTCTCCCTTGTGCTGAGGTCTTAATATCTCTGTACTTCCCAACATTCACCTAGCCAAGAAGCATGGCACTACTCCTACCAACAGGCCTGGGTACTCACTGTCTCGCGTATTTTATTTGCTTGGCTTAGCTAGGAAAAAACATTTTGGGGCTGGCGAGATGGCTTAGCGGTTAAGGTGCTTGCCTGCGATGCCTAAGGACCCCGGTTCGAGGCTTGGTTCCCCAGGTCCCACGTTAGCCAGATGCACAAGGGGGCGCACGCGTCTGGAGTTCGTTTGCTGAGGCTGGAAGCCCTGGCGCGCCCATTCTTTCTCTCTCTCTCCCTCTATCTGTCTTTCTGTCTGTGTCTGTTGCTCTCAAATAAATAAATAAATAAATAAAAATTTGAAGCTGGTCTTGGTGGCACACACCTTTAATCCCAGCACTCAGGAGGCAGAGGTAGGAGGATCTCCTTGAACTGGAGACTACCCTCAGACTACATAGTGAATTCCAGGTCAGCGTAGGCTAGAGCAAGACCCTACCTCAAAAAACAAAAACAGACAAACAAGAAAACATTTTGACTTTTTTTTTCTTAATTTCATTTATTTGTGTGTATGTGTACACACATGCTCCAGGGTCTCTTGGTGTTGCAAACGAACACCAGTTACATACACTAGGAGTGTGTCTGGCTTATGTGGGTGCTGGGAAATTGAACCTAGTCCAGCAGCCTTTGCAAGCAAGCTCCTTTAACTGCTGATTCATCTCAGCCCCTTGACTGTTTCCTTATTGTATTTATTTTTGCAATCTATATCAGTTTACAAGGGTAGGTATGGCACTGTGTCCATTGTAAAGACAGGTGAAGCAGTGAGGCAAATAGAGAGAGGATGGATCCACCAGGGCTTCCAGCCACTGCAAACAAACTCCAGACGCATGAGCCACCTTGTGCCTCTGGCTTTATGTGGGTCGTGGGGAATCGAACCTTGGCTTTGTAGGCAAGCGCTTAATCACTAAGCCACCCCTCTAGCCTAAGTGTCACCAGGTCTTTAGAAGGCATTGTTATATCTTGGGGCAGTTGTAGTCTTGCTTCCCAGGTACTGGACCACATATATACTGCTGCCTGCCTTGGCCTTTGTCCAAGTAGCATGTGGAGGCTTTTTTTTTTTTTTAAGGTAGGGTCTCCCGAGTGCTGGGATTAAAGGTGTGCACAACCATGCCCAGTTTATGGAGGCATTTTCTATGACATACTTTATTTTTTTTGTTTTTTCAAGGTAGGGTCTTACTCTAGTTCAGGCTGACCTGGAATTCACTTTGGAGTCTCAGGGTGGGCTCAAATTCATATTGATCCTCCTACCTCCGCCTCCCAAGTGCTGGGATTAAAGACGTGCGCCACCGTGCCCGGTTCATACTTTTTTTATGCAAAGTGAAGTTTTAGATTGGGCCCCACTGATTTATAGAACTGCTGTAATGGTTGAAGAGATGGCTTACTGGTTAAGGCACTTGCCTGCAAAGCCAAGGACCTAGGTTCAATTCCCCAGCACCCATGTAAGCCCGATGAACAAGGGGGTGCATGTGTCTGGAGTTCGGTTGCAGCAGCTGAAGGCCCTGGTGTGCCCATTCTCTCTCTAGCTACCTTCCTCTCAAACTAAAAAAAAAAAAAAGAGCTGCTCTAAGAATTTTCAGAGATATAAACTGAGTCTGGAAAGATGGCTCAGTGGTTAAAGAACCTTGCTTGCAAAGTTTGGTGACCCAGGTTCAATTCTCCAGTACCTAGTTAAAACCAGACACACAATGTAGTACGTGTGTCTAGAGTTCTTTTGTAGTGGCAGGAAGCCCTGGTGTGTGTGTGTGCACACACACACACACACACACAATCTTTTTCTTTCTCAAATAAAATACTTTGTTTGTTTGTTTGTTTGTTTGTTTGAGGTAGGGTCTCACTCTAGCTCAGACTGACCTGGATTTCACTATGTAGGCTCAGGGTGGCCTTGAACTCATGGTGATCCTTCTACCTCTGCCTCCCAAGTGCTGGGATTAAAGGTGTGTACCACCATGACCAGCTTTAAATAAAAAAAGATATAAACTGCAAAAACAAACATCCAAACAGAGGGCCTGGGCAGACGGCTCAGTGGTTAAAGGCATTTGATTGCAAAACCTGACAGATGTAGGTTCAATGCCCCAGCCATCCACATATACCTGATAGGCATTTGACTGCAGTGAAGAGACATTGGTGCAACCATACACACCTGTAAGTAAGTAAATAAGTAAATGAAACTAATGGGCTAGGAATATAGCCCACTGGTAGAGTGCTTACTTAACATGTGAGGCTTCTAGGTTCAATACCCAGTACCAAATAGATCAGTAAAAAAAAAAAAACAAGATATAAGCTGCCATGAATATGGGTTTTTGGTTGTGTGGGTTTTTTTGTTGTTGGTTTTTCAAGGTAGGGTCTCACTCTAGCCCAAGCTGACCTAGAATTCACTATGGAGTCTCAGGGTAGCCTTGAACTCACAGTGATCCTCCTACCTCTGTCTCTAGTGGTGGGATTAAAGATGTGCATTAGCACACCCAGTGAATGGTTTTGTTTGTTTGTTTGCTTGTTTTTTGAGAGGGACAGAGTGAGCGCACCAGTCTCCAGCCACTGCAAACGAACTCCAGATGCATGGGCCCCCTTGTGCAGCTGGCTTACATGGGTCCCAGAGATTCGAACCGGGATCCTTTGGCTTTGCAGGCAAACATCCCAACCACTAATCTCTCCAGCCCCTTTTACCTTATTTATTTATTTATTTGGTTTTTCAAGGTAGAGTTTTACTCTAGTCCAGGCTGATCTGGAATTCACTATGTAGTCTCAGGGTGGCCTTGAACTCATGGCTATCCTCCTACCTCTGCCTCTCCAGTGCTGGGGTTAAAGGCATGCACCACCACACCCAGCTAACACTGGTGACTTTTGAGTCATCCCAGTGGTCACTGCCATCTGAAAAGAGAAGCTTCTCTAACCAAAAGTGAAAGCAGCATTAATATACAGGTATAAACATTAAAAAGTGCTTAAAGCTGCCATGAATATTTGCACTGTGTTATTTATTATATCAAGATTCACTCCCTCAACTCAAGGGACTTAGAAAATTATTTCTTTTCTGATCTTGTTGTATAATAACCTAGCAAGGAATAGGTTTATAGATACCATAAGTTGACTATTCAAAACTAGGTAATATGCTAACTAAAACCAGTTTGGCCAGGTTTGTTGGTAAATGCATGTAGTCCCATTTCTTGGGAAGCTGAAGCAGGAGGATTGCCATAAGTTCAAGGCCAGCCTGGGCTTCATACTAAGTTCCATGGTACAGAAAAAGACCCTTTATAACAAAAAGCAAAACCAAAACAAAAAGGACCTGGTTTTAGGTGGTTCCATATTCAGAGTTCAGAAACAGTTTTTCTACAATGCATCCATTCCATTATGACATGGCACAGATGTTTGTTTGAAGATAACACCACCAATAGTGGGATTTTTGTGTTCCCCCCTCACCGCACTGACTTTCTGTCTCAGTTAACTTACAGAGACTGGCTACAGCTGGAACTGGAAATTCAACCGGAAGCCGATATTCTCTCAGATACAGAAAGGTGAGCGCTGTCCTCGATGTGATGTTCAGGTCAAGTAGGTAATGTCCAAGCATTTCAGTCACTCCCAGACATTTCTCAAATGTCCCAGAAGCTAAAGGTGCAGAGTGAATGAAACAAGCTGTCTATCTGACACCTTTGTACACATAAGGACAGTCAGGGTACACACAGGACTTCACCCCCACCTGAGTTCATGTGGAGGAAATGTGTACTCTCGGTGTCGTGGTGAAACCACAGGTAGACACAAGATGGATTATAGATAAGGACAGGTGGTCTGAAGCCAGAAGATAGGCCCTGTGAGAACAAGTGACCAGGTGGGAACAAGAGGTTATTTGCTATGAGGTACATGGAGCAGCAGGCTCCAGGAGATTCTGGCTCTGAGATGAGTTCCAGGAACTGAGTAAATTATGAGTGAGGCAAAACTGAGGGTCCTTGAGTTTGGGAGTGTGCAGCTTAAAGCATGGAGAGAGGAGAATGTCACCACAGAGGAGACTAGGTAGATGGAAACAAGTTTACTGAACTCGGAGGGCCCAGGGAGCCGCCACACTCAGTCCCAAGGGAGGACTGCCTTGGCCAGCCACACCCTCCGTCCTCCAGTGGACATTGTACAATACACATAGCTCTATCCCCAGGCCACTGGGTCATCATGGAAGAGCCTAGATAGAGCTCATAGGAGTATATAGGAAAGGAAGGGCTGAGATGGAAAGGAAGCAGATACCTATTTACTGTCGGGTTTGCACTTAACTGGCTTTGTGAATGGCCTCTTCCCATGTGGCTTCTCTTTCTCCTCTGTCCCACAATAGAAAACTTAGCACACTGGTAAGGAAGGATAGGAGTGAGAATTCATTACAACCTTATCTTTAACCTTAGGTTGCTATTGCCTTGAAATTGTGTGTAGACATGTCCAGTAACCTTATTTTTCTATCTTTCATCATCTTTTTTTTTTTGGTGTTTTGAGGTAGGATCTTACTCTAGCCCAGGCAGGCTGACCTGGAGTTCACTATGTAGTCTCAGGGTGATCCTCCTACCTCTGCCTCCTGAATGCTGGGATTAAGGCGTGTGTCACCATGTCCAGCTTTTTTTTAAATTTAATTTAATTTTTTAAATGTTTTTTAAAATTTTTATTAGCATTTTCCATGATTATAAAAAAAAATCCCATGTTAATTCCCTCCCCCCCCCACTTTCTCCTTTGAAATTCCATTCTCCATCATATTACCTCCCCATAACAATCATTGCAGCTTTTGTTTTCCTTTCTTTCCCACCCTCCTTTTTCTTTTCTCCTTTCTTATTCTTATTCTGCTCCCACTTCCTCCCCCCTCCCTTCCCTCCTTCCTTCCTTCCGCAGTGCTGGAACCCAGGGCCTAGCACACGCTAGGCAAATACTCGACAATTGAGCTATGTCCTCAGCCTCTTTTTGTATTTTAATCCCACACCTGACATTTGAGTAGATTCTGTGCAGATCTCAGGTAGTGTCATTCTCAGTTGCTTCTGTCTTTTGGAACATCTTACTTGGGTGTGGCTTTTTCCACTTAGTGGACCACAGTCACCATATCCTTGAGACCCTTCCTGTCAACACAGGCAGTGCCAACCTCTTGAAAGCTGCCCTGTAGTCCACAGTCTGATGGTCTGGACATGAAGCTTCTTAGCCATGCCCCTACTGGTGACAATGTGTGGTCCAGACTGTCAGAAGACTCAACCTGCATTGACACAGTGGTCTGCTTCATTCACTGGGTTCAAGTCCAGGTCAGCCTGGGCTACAGTGAGACCCTACCTTGAAAAAAAAAATTGCCCCTGAAAGTGGCTTTTCCTGCAACCCCAAATCCCCTGCTTTGTAGACAATGAGGCCTCATCCTAGCCCAAGTTCCTAAGCGCTTAGTCCTGCATCCACAATCATTGGAGCTATGTGTACCTTCTGTGGGGCCCACCTAGACTGTGGAGAACCCCTGGTCATGAATGTTGCTTAGGATTGATCTGTGTTTGCTGTTCCAGACAGGACTTCCACCAGTGGGCAATCCATGAGCACTATCTCCCTGCCCCCTCGGCTTCAGGGGGCTGTGATGGAGACCTGGAAGTGGCATGCACAGTCCTGGTCAGTGAGCTGATGGACTTCTTTCAAAGGTCAGTGTGGACAGGCTGCCATGAAAGACATGTGCCAGCGTGCCCAGCAATTTTTTTTTTTTAAATAATTGCAAGCTGAGAGAGAATGGGTGTGGAACGGCTTCTAGCCCCTGCAGCTCTAGATGCATGTGCCACTTTGTGCATCTGGCCTTACTTGGATACTGGGTAATCCAACCTGGGTCGTGAGGCTTTGTAGGCAAGCGCCTTAACCACTGAGCATTCTCTCCAGCTGTTCTTTTATATGTGGTAGATTTGGGCTGCTAGTACTTGTTGGGTTTTGATACTTGTTGAGCATTGTGAGTGTCGTTCTGTCAGTGAAGTGCACGCAGCTCAGGCAGAAGGAAGACCGGGTGCTGCAGCACTGTCTGGGAGTACTGAGCAGGCAGTCCTTGTTTTGTTTTCAGCTCGAGGAATTATAATCACCCAGAGAACTCTGAATTAGTCCTTGGTGGCCGCACAGGAAATGAAGATGTCCTTTCTAGGCTGCAGGTGAGTTAGAGAACATCAGAGCTCTGTGTAAATTGCAGCAAGCCATCCCCCTGCTAAGGGATCTGACAAATTTCCCTGATGGTGCCTAATTCAGCAGAGAAAAGTAGAAACACATAATTCGCACCATCTGAGACACAGAGCAATAGTGTGCTGTGTGAATTTACTCTATAGGGGAGCATCACAAAACCCAGGCACACAGCTGGGATGTCATGACCATCTCCAGGCTTTGAGCCCCAGGTAGCCTTGACAGTAAAACTGCTATTGCTCCATGATCTTATTTTGTTGTTGTTGTTTTCAATATTTTATTTTTATTTGTTTATTTGAGAGAGATACAGAAATAGGTAGAATGGGCGCACCAGGGCCTCCAGCCACTGCACATGAACTCCAGATGTGTGCGCCCCCTTGTGCATCTGACTAACATGGGTCCTGGGGAGATGAACTTGGGTCCTTTGGCTTTGTAGGCCAATGCCTTAACTGCTAAGCCATCTCTCCAGCCCCCGATCTTTTGCTTTTTAATTCCTAGCTTCTCCACTGGACATTCATATCCCCTTACTTGACAAAAGAAAAGAAAACATGGAGTTTGCAAGATTTGCAGGGTCTAGAGCACATGGGAGAATGCAGCAGTGGCGTGTTTTATGTTTCACATGAGGTGTGTCTCTTGGTTTGTGTGTTCTCAAATGAGACTCCCTCCTGCCTCCAAATCCACCATAACAACTGCCCTTAGGAACATACATGTGTTTGCCAGTCTTTTTTCACTCTGACAGAATACCTGAGAAAATTAATTTAACCTCACTTGACATCGCTGCTACTGGTTTCTGGCAAAGCAGAACATCACATTGGGCCGGGTGTGGTGGAACAACGCTGTTCACGTTATGGCAGTGGGAAAGCAGAGGACAACAGAACAGGAGACTTGGAACAATATAGACCTTTCAAAGGCGTGTCCTAAGTGGCCTACTTTCTCTAAATAGGCCCACCTCCTACATTTTCTACCATCTCTTAGTAGTCTACTCAACTATGAATTCATCAATTGATAGACTCAGTCCTCATGATCCAATCACTTCTGAACACTGGTACTTTGAGAAACAAGCTTTTAGCACCTGGCCTTTAGGGGACATTTCAGATTCAAACCATAACAGTATGTGTGGCTTCATTTGATGCAATCATATGTATGGGTTCCATGCTACCATTCTTCAAGGTGTGAATTTATTTAGAAATGTGAGGAATGCAAAAGAAATATGGCCAGGCATGGTGGCACACACCTTTAATTCCAACACTTGGGAGGCAGAGGTAGGAGGATCACTGTGAGTTTGAGGCCAACTACAGTATGAGTTCCAGGTCATCCTGGGTTAGTATGAGTCCCTACTTTGAAAAGAGTAAGAGAGCCAGGCGTGGTGTGCACACCTTTAATCCCAGCACTTGGGAGGCAGAGTTAGAAGGATTGCCATGAGTTTGAGACTACCCTGATACTACATAGTGAATTCCAGGTCAGCCTGACTTAGAGCGAGACTTTACCTTGGAAAACAAAGCAAAATTATATACATATATGCATGCATGCATACATATATACATACATACATATTTGCATGAGTGTGTATCTGCACACACACCAGAGTCTCTTGCTGCTGCAAATGAACATCACATGCATGCACTACTGTTTGCATTGGGCTTTACATTGGTGTTAGGGAACTGAACCTGGGCCAGCACACTTTGCAAACAAGCACCTTTAACCACTGAGCCATCTCCCCAGCCCGTATTTCCTTTCTTAAAAAAAGGTCAGTTTCATTTGATGTATCTTTGGAAATATAAATGTTACAGAATAAAGGGGGCTTGGGAACTGCCTGACTTTGGCCTAGATGCTGTGGTTGGGGCAGACAGTATGGCTGTGCTGTGCTGATGGGGCCAGTCATGGGCTGTGCGAGGCCAATATGAGGACCTGCAGTAGAGGGCTAGAGAGGACTGGGGGGCAAGAACCTTAAGCATGGAGTTCACCCTGCATTTGCCTACCTGCACACACTGAACAAAATGATAATAATAGGTAATGGGCATTCCCTTAATCCCAGCACTTGGGAGGCAGAAGTAGGAGGACTACTGTGAGTTCAAGGCCACCCTGAGACTACGTAGTGAATTCCAGGTCAGTCTGGGCCAGAGCAAGACCCTACCTCAAAAAAACACACAAGACGGGGGACGGCTGGAGAGATGGCTTAGCAGCTAAGGCATTTGCCTGTGAGGCCAAAGGACCCACATGGGACAGATGCATAAGGGGGTATATGCGTCTGGAGTTTGTTTACAATGGCTGAAGGCCCTGGTGTGCCTATTCTCTTTCCCTCCCCCATTTCTCTCCTCCCCCCAATAAATACAATAAAAAATTTTAAATAGAAAATTTTAAAATAAAAACAAATTAAAAAACGGGCTTCTGTGCTGGGCGTGGTAACACACACCTTTAATCCCAGCACTCAGGAGGCAGAGGTAGGAGAGAGTTCAAGACCACCCTGAGACTATATAGTGAATTCCAGGTCAGCCTAGGCTAGAGTGAGACCCTACTTTGAAAAACCAACAACAAAAATAATAGGTTTTCAGTGGCTGGAAAGATGGCTTAATGGTTATGGTGCTTGCCTGTGAGGCCTAAGGACCTACATTCAGTTCCCCAATATCCACATAAAAACAGGTGCGTAAAGCGGTGCATGCGTCTGGAGTTTGTTTGCAGCAGCTAATGTCTCCCTTTCAGTCAAATAAATAAATAATGGGGGCGGGGAAGGTTTCTAGCTGGGTGTGGTAGTGTGCTCACCTTTAGTCCCAGCACTCGGGAGGCAGAGGTAGAAAGATGGCTGTGAGCTCAAGGCCAACCTGGGACTACATAGTGAGTTCTAGGCTATAGCAAGATACTACCTCAAAAGAAGAAAAAAAAGTGTTTCTTGGGGCTGAGGAAATGGCTCAGTGATATAAAGTGCTTGCTGCACAAGTCTGATGACCTGAGTTTGGATCCCCTAAAGCCGCATGAAGCAGGCACAAGTAACATGTACCTCTATAATCCCAATGTGCTATGGAAACAGAATCAGGAGAACCCCAAAGCTCAGAGTCCAGCTAATGTGGCCTTCCCAATGGCAAACAAGAGACCCTGTCCCAAACAAGGTGGAAGATAAGGTTTCATACCCTGAGGTTGTCCTTACATGCACCTATATACACACACAAAAGCTTTTCTTTAAATTGGGATTTGAACCCATGGCCTTATACATGCAAATCAAATGTCCTAACCCAGGCAGACCTTGAACTTGCAGCCCCTAAGTAGCTGGGATTATAGGCCTATGCTACCACGTCTGACAAAGGGTGGTTTTTCAAATAATAAAGTTTGTGTTGCTGCCCTTTCTCACCACTGTCCCTGTGAAGACACTTCTCCAAGCTCAGCTCTCAGGGTCCCCAACTGAGGTCCATAGTAATCCCCAAGGACTTTTCTGACTTGCCAGACAGGATAAGTGTAACTGGTCCTACTCTTTCAGGAAATGGCTGTGGATCTGGAGCTGGAACAGGGCTGTGCCTTGCCCCACACCCAATCTACCTCTCAGGGACACTTTATCTTCCGGGTGTTCCGAAGACGGCTCCAGGCTCTGTCAAGTGAGACTGGTGTAGCCAGCAGCCTTAGGAGACAGCACGAACTGCTCATGTGTAAACGGTAACAGGCCTGGGCAGGGTGGCATCACAGTGGTGCATTCCAGACTGTATTTAGTTTCTCCGCTGTTTAGTTATTTCCACCATTCTCTGTGCCTTGGTCTTGGGGTGACTTCATTTCCTTGTTGGCAGGTGTAGAAATGGAAAAAGTGCTTCTATTTTAAACCTTCCCACTCAGACTCAGCACTCCTGCTGCTGAAGGATCTAATAGAACTCTCTAGTTAAAGGATTACCTCCTTAGTTGGTGATATATCTTGCTACTTGATTGTTTTAAAATTTTTTGTTATTTTTCAAGGCAGAGTCTCACTCTAGCCCAGGCTGGCCTCAAACTCATGGGAATCCTACTATCTTGGCCTCCAAAGTCCTGGAATTTCTTTTTTTCTTTCTTTTTTTTTTTTGAGATAGGGTTGCACTCTAGCCCAGGCTGGCCTTGAACTCACAGTGATCCTCCTACCTCTGCTCCTAAGTGCTGGGATTAAAGGCATGAGCCACCACACCTGGCTTAATTTTTTGTTTTTCAAGGTAGGGTCTCACTCTACCCCATGCTGACCTGAAATTCAGTATGTAGTCTCAGGCTGAAAACGGAGATCCCCTTACCTCGCCTCCCCTGCCTTCCTCCCAAGTCCTAGGATGCTTTATTTTTATTTATTTATTAGAGAGAAAGAATGGGCATGCCAGGGCCTTCAGCTACTGCAAAAGAACTCCAGAGACATACACCCCCTTGTACATCTGGCTTATATGCGTCTTGGGGAATTGAATTGGGGTCCTTTGGCTTACAGGCAAATGCCTTAACAACTAAGCCATCTCTCTCCAGTCCCCCCCTCCTTTTTTTTTCTTTTTTCTTTTCCATGTCTCCCCATTCACAATACAGACCAGGCACAGTGGCTCAGGCTGGGGTGTACTTGGGGTTAGGTTTCCTTTGCCTCCTCTTTCTATACAGTCAGTATAAGAACACACAGCCTGTGGTAAGCAGTAGCAGGCTATCTCCCCCCCCCCTTTTTTTAAGAGACAAAGGAGGAGAGAGAGAGAGAAAGGGCATGCCAGGGCCTCTAGCCACTGCAAACAAACATGTGGCATCTTGTGTATCTGGCTTATGTGGGACCTAGAGAATCAAACCTGGGTCCTTAAGCTTCACAGGCAAGTACCTGAACCACTAAGCCATCTCTCCAGCCCTCCCCCCGCCTTTAAAACACACACACACACACACACACACACACACACACTTTGGGTGTTTTCATCATGGCTAAGGAGCTGGAGACAAAGGGCCCAGGGCAAGACTTAACAGGGACTAGAGACCAGGGCTATGGTTCCAGCATTGTCACTAGACTTGACAAGTATTGTTATACAAAGTCTGTTTTCACTGTGACACATTCCCTTCCTTTAAGGCTCCTCCTCCGCCTGCCTTCATCTTATCTTGTGGGCATCCCCCAGCTTGGACAGACCCTTAACTGTGAGGAATTCTTCCACCTGGTCAATTCTGAGTTGGTATGTGTGAGTGCTCTGGGCTGGCCTCTCCATTTCTCTGTGGATCTTGTTCTCACTAATCTTAAAACTGTTTTCTAGAGAAACTTCTGTTGTCATGGCAGCATCCTGACCCACGATATTACCGTCCACTTCTTCAGGGTAATCCAGCACCTTCCATGCGACCTCTTCAGGGTTCCTTAGGGTACATCCTTGCCCTGGTTGTGGCAAACTACTGAGATTTAGTGTGTTCTCTGCTGCAGGGGCTCCTCAATGCCTGCTTTCACAGCCAAGACCCCTCCTCAACAGTCAATCTGACCCTGACAGAGTGCCAGAGCAAATGCCCCGTGATTCTGACCTCTGCGCTGGTAGGCCTAGTTGTCTCAGTGTTTTTACATGAGGTGGGTGTTCCATTCCCTGGTGTGATATCCCACCCTGGTTGTTGGGATTCAAGAGCTATGTGAAGAGAAATGGGGTGGGCAGAGCATGCTAGCTACAGCAGAGGACATAGCCTTGGTCCTTTTTGAGCTGTCACCATCTCTACCCTGATGCAGCCCTACCCTCCGGGCACTCACTGAGGCCAGCAGTGGCTGCTAGGCACCCCATAGCAAAACTCATCTTTACATGTTATGGTTGGTATACGAGAGAAAAGTTGCTGGGGATTCCCAGGCCCCTGGTGCCTCTATCTGGCCCATGATGTAGCAGTGCATGTGAGAGAGGAAGTAGCCAGTTCTGGGCCTAGCAAGCTCCATCTTACCTAGTTTGTAGGTCAGTTAGTGGAATTCACTATGAATTAGCCATTCTGTATTTAGATAGACACCAGCTCTCAGGGTTCTTCCTTCAAGCTTTATCCTTTAGAATAAGAATGCTTCATGAAGCCAGGCGTGGTGGCTCACGCCTTTAATCCCAGCACTTGGGAGGCAGAGGTAGGAGGATCGCCATGAGTTCAAGGCCACCCTGAGACTCCATAGTGAATTCCAGGTCAGCCTGGGCTAGAGTGAAACCTTACCTGGAAACCTCCCCCCCCAAAAAAAAAAAAAAAGAATGCTTCATGAATTGCTCTGAACTTCAAATGAGATAAATAAGACTATTTTCAATTACAAATCAATGCAATTTCTGCCACGTGGAAATCTCTGGAAGATCTGTGGCTGACTGGTAGTTGGCCAAATGGCAGCATCTCTCATAGCCTTCCTGGGCATAGTAACTGGAGATGGTTTAAAAGATAACTGCCTTAATCTGTTTGTTGGTGATCTTTCCCTTTTCATAGTACTGGTGGTCAAGCCTGGAGCCAGTGTTGTGTAGTCGGTGGAAGAAATGCTTCCAGAACACACTTCCCCGGGAGCTACAGAGGTTGCAGGAGTCCCAGCAGTTTGCTAGCAAGTAAGTAGTAGCAGTGTGTCAAGGGAAAGCCTAGCCGCTCCTTGGACTTGGCACTTTCCACGGACATCCTGGGTTGCAGCCTCCGAGTGATTTGCCTGAAAGGAAACTGAGTGGACTTGCCTAAGAAAACAGCTCTTGTTCATGGATACTCATTTCAATAGGTCCCACTCCAGCTCAGTTTTTCCTATGCCCTGGCCATGGGTCCTGTCCTTACATTTATTTAACATAACTTTTTCTTTTTTTAAAATTTACATTTATTTACTTGACAGAGGGAGAGGGAAAAAGGGAGAATGAATGGGCGCATCCGGGCCTCCAGCCACTGCAAACAAACTCCAGATGCATGCATACCCTTGTGCATCTGGCTAACATGGGTCTTTTGGCTTTGCAGGCAACTACCTTAACCATTAAGCCATCCCTCCAGCCCTTATTTAACACTGGGTCCTCCAGAAGCCCAGGACTGGCAACCTCAGGGGGATGGGATGGGGTACAAAATTATCAGTCCTACCGAACATACAGCCCAGCCAAACCTCTGGTGGTCCTGGTTGGCCTACCCTCCGGAAGCATCTGAAGTGTTCTTTCAGTGACTTCTTCCTGCTGACTAGCTCAAATCTCAGACCAAATTTTTCCATATTGTATGTCATTGGTTTTCTGCTACATTATTCTGCTAGAACCCAAGACATCACACTGGTAGTAAAGCAAGACTCCCTTTTTCCTCTATCCACTGTTGTGGGCTGGCCTAGTGCAGGGCCACATTGAAGACCATCAGTACTGAGACCTTAATGATCCTGTGACCTCTTCCTCCAAAGCACAGAGTGAGAACAGCATCATCCCACCTTTCCATCCCCCAGAACAGCTACACAAACCTCATAGTACTCTGGAGCCCCTAAATCTTATTGGAAAGGCAAGCCCCTTGTTGATAGACTCAAAGGTGTTTGGTGGCCAGCAGTATGCAGTTCAGAGAATTGAAGGCTTTGTAACAGTATGTTTCTTCTGTTTCCCAGTTTCCTTTCCTCTGATTCAGCTTCCCCTGCACCCAGCCCAGCCTGGGTCTCAGCTGCTGCACTGTACTTTGCAGTTAGAGAAGTCAGGAAGGAAAATATCAAAAGACAACTAAAGAAGCTGGACTGTGAAAGAGAGGAGGTAAGATGTGGAAATCTTTTTTTTTAAATTTTTTTGTTATTGTTCATTTTTATCTATTTATTTGAGAATGACAGAGACAGAAAGAGGCAGAGAGAGAGAGAGAATGGGTGCGCCAGGGCTTCCAGCCACTGCAAACAAACTCCAGACGCATGTGCCCCCTTGTGCATCTGGCTAACGTGGGTCCTGGGGAATTGAGCCTTGAACGGGGGTCCTTAGGCTTCACAGTGCTGGTGTGCGCCACCACACTGGTTAAATTTTTTTTAAGTAATTGGAAATATATTTTCCTACTAAGATCCACTTAAAGGCCTTAGGCCCTAGCCATAGCCAAGCTCATTTGGAACAGCATGTTGGTCTTGTTCTACCTAGAACATCGGTGTGCATGTGCTAACTGCCCATTTCCATCACAGCTACTTGTCTCCCTTCTGTTCTTCTCCTTGATGGGCCTAATCTCATCCTATCTGACTCCACCGGTGGTAAGTCAGACCTCTCATCTGAAATGGCATTTCCCCAACCCTTGGGCTGGGAAGGAGCCTGACCAGGTAGGAAGTCCCCAGTCCCTTAAACCTTAGTTTAAAAATCTCTTAGGTATCTATTTGTGTGGCTTAATTTTGCTGTCTTGCTCCAGAGCTTGGCATAGAAACCTGAGGTATGGGCACCCTAAGGGCCATAGCTTCCCCTTTTACCTGAGCTCTTTTTCCATCCAGAGGGCCCAAGACACAACCCCTTTAGATTGTCACTAGTTTTAGAGGCTTGAGAGGAGTAAAAAGGAACTATCCCCTCTTGTACTGAGGGGTAAACCCCTAAATCCAGAGATTTCAGCAGTACATAGAAAATCCAGCCCCATCCACCTAGTACAAAAGGCCAACTCTCCACCTGCTTGGCCCTTCTGAGGTTTTTCATGGGTCACAGGACACTGCTGAGTCCCTAAAGGCTGTGGACATCTGTGCCGAGGTCCTCATGTGCTTGAAAAGGAAGAAAGTGTCCTGGCTGGTGCTCTTTCAGTTAACAGAAACAGGTGAGAAGCCATGTGAGGCTCTGATGTAGGATGGAAGGCTGGCTCTGCCTTGGATGAGGTAAACATCACTTGATGAGACACCATGGCAATTGTGTTCCAAGCAACACAAGAACCCATTGGGGCACTGGGAAGCTCAGAATGCTAATGATCTAGGGCAGTGGATCCACAGGCTTTGGGGTAGGGTAGATGAACGTACTAAGCCCTTTTCTTTGCCCTTCTACATACATGAGTATATCACCCCATCTTCTTCCCAGCCTTTTTTTTTTTTTTTTTTTTTTTTTTTTTTGAGGTAGGATCTCACTCTAGAGCTCAAGCTGACCTGGAATTCACTATGTAGTATCAGGGAGGCCTAAAACTCACAGTGATTCTCCTACCTCTGCCTCTTGAGTGCTCGGATTAAAGGCATGCACTACCACGCCTGGCTTTCCAGCAGTTTTTGAGGGAGAAGTGACCCCTTTCCCAGTATTTCTTAACAGGAATCCTTAGTGTGGGTCATAGATCTCACATCATCACCACAGCTAGACACAGAATTCTTGAGCACATGATATCTCCCCAGAACTGTCCCCTGCACTAACAGAGAGGAGGAGTCCACAGAGCTGACTGAGTTACTGGGTTTTGCAGATGCAAGGTTGGGGTACCTCCTCCGGTTGGCCCCAGATCAGCATACCAGGCTGCTGCCATTTGCCTTCTACAGGTAATGTACCTGCTGGACTGATAAGTGAGCCTGGGCTTATGGAGTGTGGTATAGTCAGAGAAAGGGTGTTGTTTCCCCAAGATCTCCCACCAGGTAGAAAAAGTTGCTTGTCACTTTGTCCATAGATGAGTGAGCAGTCTTACCTTGTCAGTATCTTCAAGTCCTTTGTCATCCTGTCTCTCCCTGCAGTCTTCTCTCCTACTTCACTGAAGATGCTATCATCAGGGAAGAAGCCTTCCTACGTACTGCAGTTGACATGTACCTCAAGTTGATCCAGCTCTTTGTGGATGGGGAAACCAGGGCTGTGTCACCTCTGGCAAGCAGAAGTCTGCAGCTTCAGGGACAGTCTAGGCCCCAGGTGAGCCCCCCCTCCCCCACCAAACCTATGAGACAGCTCTTCCCCAAGAGCAGCAGAGGGTGACTCACTCGCTGGTTTGGTGTGTCACAATCCATGGCTGTCTGTCTTTTGTCTAGGGCAACCCTGTACAGCTGATAACAGAGGCACAAGTTTTTCTGCTGCAGTTAATACCTCAGTGCCCAAAACAGAGCTTCTCAAACATGACAGAGGTAACAAAGCACGGACAGCCTTCTTGGGTTGATTTCACATCGTTAAGTAGTCATAGCCCATGACACTTGTGATGGTGGCTGCTTGATCACAGATTCATCAGGCTGGCAGTACAACCAAGTGTCCACTAAGCCCTTCTCTGCCCTGGGTCTGTAGGCAGGTAACTTGGGCTGACCTGTGGGACTGAACATTGTGTTTTTTTCACAGCTGCTGGCTGGTCGTGAAGATTGTGACCCTGAAGTGAGTGCTGCCCTCCTGCGCAGGCAGCAGGCTAACCCCAATTTTGACCTCTATCAAGAGCCCCATCTCTTTTGACTAAGCTTGTCTCAGTGCACCAACTGTCTCCTTTGTAAATAATTTATTGCAAGCATAACATGGAGCTCCAGTTACACTAGAAAGTGGATTACAAATCTCCTTGATTGCTCTAGTTGGGAAAATCAATCAATTATTCATAATCTGTGCCTGTCCCAAGTTGCTCAGTGTTCATAGGAAAATAAACTGCTGGTCCCAAAGCAGACCATAAAGGCTACACATACACGCCAAGCCCACCTCCCTCTCCCTGGGAGAAGTGCCATCCCCACGTGTGACTTCTGGACATGTGGGGTGGGTCACAGTGTGGGCTCCAAAGAGCAACAGAACTGCCCAGGGAGTGAAGAGTCTTTAAACCTCAATCATACCTGCTTAGTTCAAGCTGCTCGATATGCCCAGTGTTCCACCTACAGTCCTCAGGTAGGCTCAGGCTTCACAGCCTGGCCCTCCACAGTCCCGGTGGGGCTTGGAGACCCAGGTGGGGGTTCTGTTTCCATGGGCAAGGCCTTGTCCTGGGTCTGGGTCAGAGGATGTACCATAGACATATGCACGTTGAGGTTGTGAGCCTTTTCAAACCGCCGGCCACACTGGTCACAGGCGAAGTCCAGCTCAGTCTCTGCTTTGTGTTTGGTCATGTGGTACTTGAGGGATGCTCGCTGCCTGCACTGGAACCCACAGACCTCACACCTGCAGGGCAGAGGCAGATGAGGTAAACTGTGCCTTGCCCCAACCATAGGAGGAACCCAGCCCACACTTACTGGAGTGGCTTGGCTCCTGAGTGGCGCATCTGGTGAACAAGAAGGTGTTTCCGCTGCTTGAAGGTCTGCCCACACTCATCACAGATGTAATTGCGTACCTCTACAAGACCAGAAGGGGTATGAGCACTAGCCTCTAGACACCCAAATCTGCCCAAAAGGGCAATGACTCACCACAAAGAGATATGCCAAACAAAGATCTGACAAATCTGATACAAAGTATTTCATTAATAATGATTTCTAAATTGTCTAAAAACACTGTCACATGGCTGGTTCTTCACCTCTGCAACTATGTGCACATGAAGTTCCTTTCATAGAAGGCCCTATCAGACACAGATCTAGATCACTGACCAGCACAGCTAGGTCACTAGTGGGATTATAATGGCTCAAACAGCTTTGAAAATCAACTTCTTAAAAAAAAAAAATCATAGCTACAACAGCCATGGTGGTGCATGCTTGTAATCTCAAGTGGAAGGAGAAGGATCTAGAGTTCAAGGTCATCCTCTGCTACATGAGTTTGAGGCCAGCCTGAGCTACAAGAGACCCTGTCTCAAAAAGTTATGGATACAATCTAAGCATCACATCCACTTGCTGCCTGAGATTTCTGAGCTGCAAGTCACCCTCAGATTTGATGATCGTATTCTATGGTGTTTTTTGGTTTTGGGGGTTTTGTTGTTGTTTTTGGTTTTTCGAGGTAGGGTCTCTATCTAGCCCAGGCTGACCTGGAATTCACTATGTAGTCTCAGGGTGGCCTCAAACTCACGGCAATCCTCCTACCTCTGCCTCCCAAGTGCTGGGATTAAAGGTGTGCGACACCACACCCAGCTTATTCTATAATGTTTTGCCTTTATTTTTTTGGTATTTTGTTGTTTTGCCTTTTAAAAAAATGTTTTTGTGGGGGGGGGGGGAGTAAATGGCTTAGTGATTAAGGATCTTGCTTGTAAAGCCAAAAAGACCTAGGTTTCATTCCCTGGGACCCACGTAAGCCAGATGCACAGGTGGCACATGTATCTGAAGTTCTTTTGCAGAGGCTTTTTATTTATTTATTTATTTTTACAGAGGTCTTGCTCAGACCAGCCTTGAACTCACAGTGATCCTCCTGTATCTGCCGCTGGAATTAAAGGCATGCACCGTGACTCCTAGCTTAAAATTTTTTATTGGGCTGGAGAGATGGCTTAGCAGTTAAGGCACTTGCCTACAAAGCCAGAGGACCCAGGTTCAATTCCCCAGGATCCATGTAAGCCAGATTGTGGCCCATTTGTAATGGCTGGAGGCACTAGTGCACTCATTCTGTTTGTGTGTGTCTGTCTGTCTCTCTCTCTCTACCTCAAATAAATAAGTAAATAACTTTTTTAAAAATTTATTTATTTATTTATTTATTTGAGAGTGACAGACACAGAGAGAAAGACAGATAGAAGGAGAGAGAGAGAATGGGCGCGCCAGGGCTTCCAGCCTCTGCAAACGAACTCCAGACGCGTGCGCCCCCTTGTGCATCTGGCTAACGTGGGACCTGGGGAACCGAGCCTCGAACCGGGGTCCTTAGGCTTCACAGGCAAGCGCTTAACCGCTAAGCCATCTCTCCAGCCCTAAATAATATTTTTTTTAAATGCCAAAGGAAAGTGGGGGGAAAGGGAGGGAATTAACATGGGATATTTATAATCATGGAAAATGCTAATAAAAATTTTTTTAAAAATGCCAAAGGACGCAGATTAGATTTCCCAGTACCTATGTAAAGCCATATGTAAAGTGGCACATGTGTCTGGAGTTCATCTGCAATGGTGAGAGGCCCTGTGGCACCAATTCTGTCTATCTCTCTCAAAAAAGTAAATTAAAATTTTAATTCTTATTTATTTGCAAGCAGAGAAAGAATGGGCGCACCAGGGCCTCTTGGCACTATAAACAAATGCCAGGCACATGCTGTACTTTGTGCATCTGGCTTTTACATAGGCACTGGGAAATCAAAGGTGCTTGCTTGCAAGGCAATCAGGCTTTACAAGCAAGCACCTTTAACTGCTGAACTATCTCTCCATCCCTGTTTTGAACTGCTTTATTTTGGTTTTTGAGGCAGGGTATGACTCCAGCCTAGGCTAGCCTTGAACCCACAGCAATCCTCCTTCCTCAGCCTGGGTGTTGGTATTACAGGTGTGAACTGCCATGATGGGCTTTGACAGCTTTAGAAAGCTGCTAAGTTGGGTATAATAGCACATGCCTTTACTCCCTGGCAAGCCCATATGCTCACTTTTTTTTTTTTCCCAAGGTAGGGTCTCACTCTGACCCAAGCTGACTTGGAATTCATTATGTAGTTTCAGGCTGGCCTTGAACTCACGACAGTCCTCCCAAGTGCTGGTATTAAAAGTATATACCACTATGTCTGACCTCAAATAAAAATGTTTTTAATTTTAAAAAAGGGGTGGGTACTGGAGAGATGGCTTATCAGTTAAGGCACTTGCCTACAAAGCCTAAGGACTCAGGTTCAACTCCCCAGAACCCACTTACCTCAGATGCACAAAGAAGCACATGTGTCTGGAGTTCATCTGCAGTGGCTAGAGGCCCTGACTTGCCCATTCTCTCTCCCTCTCCCCTCTCATAAAGAAAAAAAAGAAAGAAAAAAACATGGGGAGAAAAAAATTTTAAATGGCTGGAGAGATGGTTTAGCAGTTAAAGCGCTTGCTTGCAAAGCCTAAACACCTAGGTTCAACTCCCCAGAAACCACATAAATCAGATGCACATGGTGGTATATGCATTAAGTTTGTTTGCAGTGACTAGAGGTCCTGGTGTGCCTGTTCTCTCTCTCTCAAATAAAATGAAAAATAAAATTTTTAAAAAGATGGTAGTAGCTGGGTGTGGTGATGCACATCTCTAATCCCAGCACTTGGGAGGCAGAGGTAGGAGGAGCAACATGAGTTCAAGGCTACCCTGAGACTACATAGTGAATTCCAGGTCACAGCCTGGACTAGAATGAAACCCTACTTAAAAAAAAAATTTTTTTTAAAAGATGGTGAACTTACAGAAAAGCACCAAGATTTCTATGCTATCAGTACTGAAAAACTGCTCAGACCCTGCAGAAAACACTGCTTCCAGCAGGACTCTAGCCTGCAGGGCTCACACCTGTATATGAAATTTATCCTCCACGTGACCTATGAGCACCTAATTTTGAGCTGTGAGCCAGACACCTGTGCTCTGGCTGGGCACCTAAGATCCACTGCAACCCAAACCTTGGCCCATGATCACAAAATACAACCTATGGCAGGTACCTGTGTGGATGAGCTTCACATGGCGCTGTAGGTAGCGGTCAATCATGAATACCTTGTTGCAGCCAGGATGCGGACAAGGCCTCTCCCGGACTTCCTCATGGTGCTCCTTAATGTGCTTCTGCAGGACGAAGGGGCAAGAGACCATGGTGATTTAGCAGGACACATCCCACCTCCCAAGAGACCCCGTGTAATGCCCTCAGCAAGTGATGACGGACTCTCTTGGAAGGAGGAAAGACTCAACTTCCCACCCTATGCCACTGACTCTAAGCTTCACTGGACTGGAGAGAGAGTTCAGTGGTTAAGGTACTTAACTGTAAAGTCTAAAGACCCATGTCTGGAGTTTGTTTGCAGTGGCTGAAGGCCCTGGCGCACCTATTCTCTCCTTCCCTCCCTCTCTCACACTCTTGCTTTCACATATTTTTTTTGAGGTAGGGTCTTGCTCTAGCCCAGGCTGAACTGGAGTTCACTGTGTAGTTTCAGGGTAGACTCAAACTCTCAGTGATGCTCCTACCCCTCTGCCTCCCCAGTGCTGGAATTAAAGGCATGTACCTCCACAACCAGAACTTGCTCTTTCATATTAAAAAGAAAAGGGAGCCGGGCATGGTGGCACACGTCTTTAATCCCAGCACTCGGGAGGCAGAGGTAGGAGGATCGCCGTGAGTTCGAGGCCACCCTGAGACTCCATAGTGAATTCCAGGTCAGCCTGGGCTAGAGTGAGACCTTACCTCGAAAAACCAAAAAAAAAAAAAAAAAAAAAAAAGGGAAAGGAAGGGAGAGGGGAGGGGGAAACGAGGAGGGGGGAAGGGAGTGGGGAGGGAAGGAAGAGGAAAGGGAAAGGGAAGGAAAGGGTTGGAGAGATGGCTTAGCAGTTAAGGCACTTGCCTGCAAAGCCTAAGGACCCAGGTTCAATTCTCCAGGTCCCACGTAAGCCAGATGCACAAGGTGGTGTATGCATCTGGAGTTTGTTTGCAGTAGCATAGGCCCTGGTGTGCCCATTCTCTTTCTCAATCTCTCTCCCTGTTTCTAATAAATAAATGAAAATAAATATTAAAAAAAAAAATTTTAAGGGCCAGTCTGTTGGGCTTGCCTCAAAAAAAAAGTAAAAGAAAAAAAAAGATTCACTCTGAAACTTCTGGTCCTATAGGGAGTGTCTCCAGCGTTAAAGTCTGACTCCACATCTTTTCCTAGTGGCTGACTCTCCACCGGCCTAGGCTCATGCAATTCCTGGGCATCTGCACTTGGCTTTACATCTGGTGAGTCCAGGAAGCTCAGTGTTGCTGCTCACCACACACTGGTCAGGCACACACACATCTGAAAGCACCTCTGGCCAAAAGTGGTGTCCTCTTACCTTCATGCCATCAGCCCCACGGTACACAGCTGTGCAGCCCTGGTAAGGACACTTGTAGATGGTGGGCAGCTCCTCCCTGCAAGGCAAAGCACATGTGGAGGCATGGCCCAGCAGGCGGGCACTCCCCACCACAACCCCTTACCTCTCACAGCGGAGCTTTTTCTTCCATCCAGGCTTGGGCCCAGGTTTCTTTCTAATTTTTGGTTCCTCAGCCTTCCTGGCATCTTTGCTCTCACTTTTCTTACTAGCGACTCTTAGAAAAAAAAAAAAAAGCAATATGCAGTAATGTGTCTGGACTTCACTTGCAATAATTCCCATCTCTTCCTGCTTCTCTTCAGAGACCAAACACTTTTCCTCAAGCATCTATGACAGCTGCTTATGTGAAAACTGAATGACCTTCCTCCCTAGTCAACTCTGAGCCAAAACCCTAGACGGATGAGAGGCCTGAAGGAGCTGCCTCAGAAGGGCATGCAGGGAGATGAGGCAAAAGCATCACAAATTCAAGGCTAGCCTGAGCAACTAACTGAAGGTTTAAGAGGAGATGGGGGACATATGGCTCAGTAGTACAGCACCTGCTTATATGAGTGAGGCCCTCAGTTCAATCCCAAATACCACAATGCAGAAAACCCAGTAACTTTTCTTTTTGGCAAGAGTGGACTCTGCCCACCTCCTGGCTGCTACAAGGTATTCATGAATGACAGCTACCTATGATTAGGCTTAACTTATCTTTTTTGGGTTCCCCCAAAAGCATGAAATACATAGAATAAAATTAACCAAAGAAAGCAAAGAACTTAAGACAAAAACAATAAATGGAAGAACAATCGTGTTTATGAATAAAAACTAACCTTAAAAGTGGACAATGAGGGCTGGAGAGATGGCTTAGCGGTTAAGTGCTTGCCTGTGAAGCCTAGGAACCCCGGTTCGAGGCTCGACTCCCCAGGACTCACGTTAGCCAGATACACAAGGGGGCGCACGCGTCTGGAGTTCGTTTGCAGTGGCTGGAGGCCCTGGTGTGCCCATTCTCTCTCCCTCTCTATCACTCTCAAATAAATAAATAAAAATAAAAAACTGAAAAAAATAAATCTAATAGGAAAAGTGGACTGTGAGAATGTAAGAGCCAAAGGAAGGGTAGGATTCCTTACAATGTGCTCCTCCAGACACAAAATGGCCTGGATATCCATGACCTCACAGCGCCTGACACTACCTACACAAGACCATCATAATAGGAGGAAAAGATCATGACATCAAAACAGAGATTGACTGGGGGGGGGGGATATTATGGAGAGTGGAGTTTAAAAGGGGAAAGTCGGGGGAGGGAGGGCATTACCATGGGATATTGTTTACTATCATGGAAGTTGTTTATAAAAAATAAATTTGAAAAAAAAAGTGGACTGTGGCCAGGCATGGTGGCTCACGCCTTTAATCCCAGCACTCAGGAGGCAGAGGTAGGAGGATCACCATGAGTTCGAGGCCACCTTGAGACTACATAGTGAATTCCAGGTCAGCCTAAGCTAGAGTAAAACCCTACCTCAAAAAACAAAAAAGTGGACTGTCATTGCACATGCCTATAATCCTAGCAACTCAAGGCAAAAGTGAGAGAATCATAAATTCAAGCCTAAGAAATATAGCAAACTGTCACAAACCAACCAACCTAATATTAAGGGGGCACTATGTTCTATATTCCTCCAAGCAATCAACAGATTCACTGCAATCCCTATCAAAAATTAAAGTAAGGGGCTGGAGAGATGGCTCAGCAGTTAACGTGCTTGTCTGCAAAGCCTAACTAACGATCCAGGATCTGATTCCCCAGTACGCACATAAAGCCAGATGCACAAAGTGGCACATGCGTCTGGAATTCATTTGCAGTGGCTGGAGACTCTGGTGTGCCCATTCATAGTCAGTCAGTCAGTCAGTCTCTCTCTCTCTCTCTCTCTCTCTCTCTCTGTCTCTCTCTCTCTCTCTGTGTGTCTTCTATTTCTTATTGCTTGCAAATAATAAAATCAAAGTATAGGGCTAATGAGTCAGGTTTGATTCCTCAGAACCCACATAAACACATATGTTCTAAGTGGCACATGTATCTGGAGGTCATTTGCAGTGGCAGTAACCCCTGACATGCCCACAGTCACTCTGCTTGCCCCTTTCTCTCTCTCAAATAAGTAAAATTTTAAAAACTAATAAAAGTAGAAGCTGGGAGGCCAGGTGTGGTGGTGCACGCCTTTAATCCCAGCACCTGGGAGGCAGAGGTAGAAGGATTGCTGTGAGTTTGGGGCCACCTGAGACTACATAGTGAATTCCAGGTCAGCCTGGGCTAAAGTGAAACCCTACCTTGGGGGGAAAAAAAAAAAAATGTAGAAGCTGGGCTGGAGAGATGGCTTAGCGGTTAAGCACTTGCCTGTGAAGCCTAAGGACCCCGGTTCGAGGCTCGGTTCCCCAGGACCCACGTTAGCCAGATGCACAAGGGGGTGCACGCGTCTGGAGTTCGTTTGCAGAGGCTGGAGGTCCTGGTGCGCCCATTCTCTCTCCCTCCCTCTATCTGTCTTTCCCTCTGTGTCTGTCGCTCTCAAATAAATAAATAAATAATTTTTTTTAAAAAAATGTAGAAGCTGGGGGCTAGAGAGATGACATAATGGTTAAGGTACTTGCCAGCAAAGTCAAAGAACCCAGGTTCGATTCCCCAAGACCCACAAAAGCCAGACGCACAAGGTGGCACATGCGTCTGGAGTTCATTTGTAGCAGCTGAAGGCCCTGGCATGCCCATATTCTCTCTCTCTCTCTCTCTCTCTCTCTCTCTCTCTCTCAAATAAAAAAAAAAAATTTAATTTTTTTTTGTTTATTTATTTATTTGACAGCAACAGACAGAGAGAGAGAGAGAAAGAGGCAGAGAGAGAGAGAGAGAGAATGGGCACGCCAGGGCTTCCAGCCACTGCAAACGAACTCCAGACGCATGTGCCCCCTTGTGCATCTGGCTAACGTGGATCCTGGGGAATTGAGCCTCGAACCAAGGTCCTTAGGCTTCACAGGCATGTGCTTAACCACTAAGCCATCTTTCCAGCCCCCAATTTTTTTTTTTAAGTAGAAGCTGGGAATGGTTTTATACACCTATAATCCAAGCACATGGGAACCTGAAATGGGAAAAATTACAAGTTCCAGCCTATGTTAAAAAGACCCTCCCTCAAAAGTGAAAAAAACAAAAAACAAAAAAACAGGGCTAGACAGATGGCTGGGTGGTTAATTGGCTTGTCTGCAGAGCCCAACAAGCAATGTAGCATATGCAATATGCAGTCCGTTTGCAGCTTGCAGCTAGAGGCCCTGATGGGCCCATTCTATCTGTCTCTTTTCTCTCTCTCTCTCTGCTTACAAATAAATAAAAATATTTTTAAAATAAGCATAAGCTGGCAGGGTATACAGCTCAGTGGAAGATGTGACTATTGAGCATTTGCAAGCCCTTCAGGCTTCAATGTCCAGCATGGAAACAAAATTAAAAAAAAAAAAAAAAAAGACTTTTGGGGACAGAAAAAAAAAAAAAAGAAACAACTATCTGAAACTTTAGGACTTCAAGATACACTGAATAGCCAAAACAAATTTTAGAAACAACAAAGTTGGAGAATCCCAACTTTCTTTTCTTTTATTTTCTTTTTTTATTTACAAGCAGAGAAAGTGGGAAAAGAGAATGGAATGGATGCACCAGGGCCTTCAGCTGCTGCAAACGAACTCCAGATGCATGTGCCACCTTGTACATCTGGCTTACATGGGTACTGGGGAATTAAACTAGGGTTGTTAAGTTTTGCAGACAGTACCTTAGCCATAAAGCATTCTCTCCATACCTGTTCCTTAAACTGACTACAAAGCTACAGGAATCAAAACTGTGTTACTGGCATGAAGATAAACATACAAACCAATGAAATAAAACTGAAACCATAAACAAATCCTCCTACATCTGATCTAGTTTTTAACGCAATTGCCAATATCATTCAATGGGGGAACAGAACAATCTCTGGGAAACCTGGACATTTACAGGCAAAAGAATGAAGTTGGAGCTTACATCATATACAAAAATTAACTATCAAGACCTGAATCCAAGTGTTAAATCTATAAAACTCACATAGAGCTGCATGGTGGCTCACTCCTATAATTTTACTACTTGGGAGGTTGAGACAATTGCTCTAAGTTTAAGGCAAGCTTGGGCTGTATGGTAAATTTCAGTTTATACTCAGTTTATTAGGTAAGTTTGTACCTCATACCTGAAGAATAAAGTGAAACTGTCTCCAAAAAAAAAAAAAAAAGCGAGCGTGGTGGCTTTAATCCCAGCACTTGGGAGGCCAAGGTAGGAGGATCACTGTGAGTTTGAGGCCACCCTGAGACCACACAGTGAATTCCAGGTCAGCCTGGGCTAAAGTGAGATCCTATCTTGAAAACCCAAAAAAATAAAATAAAATAAATAAATAATAAATGGGCTGTGAAGATAACTCAGCAATTAAAGGTGCCTGCTTGCAAAGCCTGCTGACCTGGTTCAATTCCCAAGCCACCTACATAAGCAGGATGTCCAGGCACACCTGTACATGCATGCACACACACACATACAAACACACAAAATATTTTTTTTGGGGGGGGAGGTTCGAGGTAGGATCTCATTCTAGCCGAAGTTGACCTGGAATTTACTATGTAGTCTCAGGTTGGCTTTGAACTCAAGGAAATCCTCCTACCTCTGCCTCCTGAGTGCTGGGATTAAAGGCATGTGTCACCACGTCCAACTCATACCCAAAACACAATTTTTTGTTGTTTTTTGAGGTAGGGTCTCGCTTCAGCACAGGCTGAATTCACTATGTACTCTCAGTATGGCCTTGAACTCATGATGACCCTCCTATCTGTGACTCCCAAGTGCTGGGATTAAAGGTGTGTACCACCATGCCCAACTCACATGCAAAATTTTTAAATTAAAAAAAAAAAAGGAAGGGAGGAGGATAGTTAATAGGTTGATATTGTATATATGTAATTATAATGATTGTAATGGGGAGGTAATATGATGGAGAATGGAATTTCAAATGGGAAAGTGTGGGGGTGGGGAGGGAGGGAATTACCATGGGATATATTTTATAATCATGGAAAATGTTAATAAAAATTAAAAAAAAAAAAAACAGGTACACACCTTTAATCCTAGCATTTAGGAGGCACAGGTAGGAGGACCACCGTGAGTTCAAGGCTACCCTGAGAATACATAGAGAATTCCACGTCAGCCTGAACTAGAGTGAGACCCTACCTTGGAAAAAAAAAAAAAGAATTTTAAAAAATTGGGGGGGGGCCTGGAAAGATGGCTTAGCAGTTAATGGACTTGCCTGTGAAGTCTCAGGACCCAGGTTTGCTTCCCTAGAGCCCATGTAAACCAGATGCACATGGTGACACATTTATCTAGAGTTTGTTTGCAGTGGCTAGAGGACCTGGCATGCCCATTCATTCTCATTCTCTCTCTCTCTCTCTCAAATAAATAAAGAAATAAAAAATATTTTCTTAATTTAAATTTCTGTGTATCAAGGAACACAATCCAAGGCAGTGAAAAGACAACACAGTGAGAAAAATGTTTATAAATTACATATCTGTTAAGAGCTACATAGCTAGACTATATAAAGAACTCCTATAGCAGCAAAAGGCTAGCTCAAAAAACAGACAAAGACTTGCTATTTCTCTTAAGAAGATAAATGGTCAGTGACAGCACAGACAGCAGCTTATCATGTCATTAGGTAGCAGCAAATCATAATGACCTACTAGGACAGCTAACAAAACACTAAGAAAGAAAGGACACTGCTGCCCAGAATAAAAAGCCAAAGTTTATTCACTGTTGGTGGGAAAGTAACACTGTTAACTGCTGTGGCAGACACAATGGTGGTACCATCTCCCTCTCTCTCCTTGAAAATCAATAATCAATTAAAAAAAAAAAAAAGTTTTTAGAGAGTCAGGCGTGGTGGCACACGCCTTTAATCCCAGCACTCAGGAGGCAGAGGTAGGAGTATTGCCATGAGTTTGAGGCCACCCTGAGACTACAAAGTGAATTCCAGGTCAGCCTGGACTAGAGTGAGACCCTACCTTGAAAAACCAACAAAAAAGACTTTATGACGGGCTGGAGAGATGGCTTAGCGGTTAAGCGCTTGCCTGTGAAGCCTAAGGACCCCGGTTCGAGGCTCAGTTCCCCAGGTCCCATGTTAGCCAGATGCACAAGGGGGCGCACGCGTCTGGAGTTCGTTTGCAGTGGCTGGTAGCCCTGGCGTGCCCACTGTCTGTCTGTGTCTCTCTCTCTCTCTCTGCCTCCTTCTCTGTCTGTTGCTCTCAAATAAATAAATAAAAAAATAAACCAAAAAAAAATTAAAAAAAAAAAAGACTTTATGAGAGACAGCTTAGCAGTTAAGGTGCTTGCCTGCAAAGCCTAAGGACCCAGGTTTGGTTCTCCAGGTCCCACATAAGCCAGATGCACAAGATGGTGCATGTATCTGGAGTTTTTGCAGTGGCTAGAGGCCCTGGCACATCCATCTCTCTCCCTCCCTCAAAAATAACTGTAAAAAAAAAATGACCTTATGGGCTGGCTGGACAGATGACTTAGTGGTTAAGGCACCTGCCTGCAATGCTGAAGGACCCAGATTCAATTCCCCATTACCCATATAAAGCCAGATGCACAAGGTGGCGCATGGGTCTAGAGTTCATTTGTAATGGCTAGAGGCCCTGGCATGCCCATATTCTCCCCGCCCCCTCAAATAAATAAATAAATAATTGAATTTAATTATTTTTTTTCACTTTATTTTTATTTATTTATTGGAGAGCAACAGACAGAGAGAAGAAGAGGCAGGTAGAGAGAGAGAGAGAATGGGAGCGCCAGGGCCTCCAGCCACTGCAAACGAACTCCAGACGCGTGCGCCCCCTTGTGCATCTGGCTAACGTGGGTCCTGGGGAATTGAGCCTCGAACCGGGGTCCATAGGCTTCACAGGCAAGCGCTTAACTGCTAAGCCATCTCTCCAGCCCTGAATTTAATTATTTTTTTACGCCAGGTGTGGTGGCGTCTTTGAGTCCAGCACTCAAGAGGCAGCGGTAAAAGGATTGTGAGTTTTAGGCCAGCCTAGGTCTACAGAGTGAGTTTCAGGACAGCTTGGGCTAAAGGGAGACCCTACCTCAAAAAAAACAAAATGGGGCTGGAGGATGGCTTAGTGGTTAAGGCGTTTGCCTGCAAAGCCAAAAGACCCACATTAGCCAGATGCACAGAGGGAACACACATCTAGAGTTCGTTTGCAGTGGCTGGAGGCCCTGGTGTGCCCATTCTCTCCCCCTCCCTTTATTTCTCTTTCTCTGTCAAATAACAAAAACAAAAAGAGCCATTTTCACTTAGGGTTTTCTTGGCTGGAAGTGATAAGAGTACTTGTTCTTTGGATTTTTACCCTGAATTGTGAGATGTTCAGGGGCAATGAGGCAGTCACCAACTAACTGTTGGGTGTGTGGGTATTCCCAGTCCAGGACTGAGAGGAAATAACCAGGTGAAAATCAGCTCTCTGTGCCAGGACCCTATGCCTTGCTGGACAGAGAAAACAAATCCTGAAAAGACCAAAGCAAGGTCACAGAAGGGGCTCAACAAAGAATGAGCAATAGCTGTTTGGCTACAGAAATCAGTCACCAGGCTGAGTGTTTGGGCCTCAGAGGAAGCATAATCCAGGGAGCAGAACAGTTGGAGTGGAGCCAGGGATTGCTGTGGATTGCCCTAAGGACAGAACTGAAGAAGGAGCACAAAGATACTCCCTAGAATGGGACTAAGTCTTGCCAATGTATCTGCCTATCACCTCATGGTACACACTCAGAGGAGTTTCCCAAACCACTAGGAAGAGAAGTGACCAGCAGCCAACAGGCATCTTCCTTCCAGATCCAGCTGTCCATCTGGCCTTTCAAACTGACCTGATTACTCAGAAGCCACCACATTCACTGGACTTGGAAGATGAGACCAAAGGAAAAGCAGAAAGTAAGCTAAGTCAGGCCAAGTAAAAGTACAGGCCTTCACATCCCATCCCCAAGATGCTCATGACTCTCCCATGTACACAGAGGCTGACCTATCCAATGCCACTCCAGACTCCATGTGCTTAGGCAGGGGCTATAACCCTTACTTCTTTTCTGGATAAGGCTCAAAGGACTCATCCGAGGACTGTTGGTTTTGCTTCTTGTCATTCTCATCTTCACTCAGGAAGTCTCTAGGAAAGATGAGAGAGCCTTCAGCAAAGCCCTGGCCTTTGAAAGTAACAGCAGGACCTCCTGTCTCAAGGTGCCACAGACCCACAGCCCATACTTCATTTTTCCTGAAAATGACTTAAGAAATTTAAAATCGCCAAATTTCCAATCCATATCCTAACAAGAAGGGCAAACCAGGGTCACTGAAATCAAACAAGCTAGCAATTCCCCACCATAAGCCACTCTCCTACTCCCGGGACCCCAAACTTCGAAAGAGCTTATTGTTTTACAGGACTGAGAGGGTGTGGAGACTTGAAGGAGGCAGACTCAGAAAGTGATTGCTTTGCTCACCAACTGAGCGCAGGCTTGCTGTCAGCCATGTCAAAGGTCACAAAGGTAAAAACATGATTTGCGACCTGTACCCTAAAACATGAGCACTGTTTGGCCTCTGTTGAACAGCAAACAGAGCCAGGTTAGCAAGCCCATTGTTCCCCACAGGCTACCAGCTGGCTGGATGGGGGACAGCCCAAAGACTACTGACAGTCTGACAGCCCAGACACATTTGGTCCTCATAAAAGATGCACCTACATTTAAGCTGCTCCTCCCATTTGGATGAGGATGCCTTCTGACTTTCAGCCGAGGCCATGGAGGGTGAGCACCAGGTATGTGGCTCTCAGCCCAGAGCTAACACACCTGACACACCCTTTCCAAGAGAGGCCTGTCCTCTCCCTCCTGCAGAGCCTCTGCTTCAAGTCTCAACATCACCATCCCAAAGGGCATGAATCTGCTGTCCTCTGTTCTAGTGACATCTGGAGTTGGTATAAAACTAAGGCCTTTAGGCAAGAAACACAGAGATAGAAGCAGAGGACCAACCTTGGGGCAGCTTAAAAAAGGCAACTCCATACTGCTTTGGGCCAGAACCAGCACTGTGCTTTCCCAGGAAGCACACTGGAAGTACACTGGGTCTGAGTGTCTCTGGGACAAGAAAGTCCCTGTCAGGAGTCAAAGGCCTCAGAACTCCCTTGACCACTCCTTTCCTCTCCATTTGAGAGAGAGAAGAAGGGCAAATGTGCCAACCAAGAGTTGCAGCCTAACAATAGCTGAGTCTGGTTTTCAAAGAAGAAATTTTAGGCTTTTTAAACCCACTCTTCTCTCACCCCTCAGAAAGGTCACTGAACTCGTCTTTTACCCGATCATCCGAGGTTGAAGACAGAACCTGCTTCTCACCCAGTTGCCCTGGGAAATAAAGAACAGGCTGTGGTTACCAATACTGAGTACATGAAGGGTCTCACCTGTAAAGAGGCAAATGCCTCTCTCTGAGGATTTATAGGGTCATGGGGGTCCTCTAGCCTCAATTTTCCCCAGCCCCTGCCCAGCCCCCACCCCCAGCACAAAGCAGCACTATGGCCAGCAAGTGAACCCTTCCAAGATTCATGTTATTCATTGTTGTAGGTAGGAGCAACCCACTCTGTGGCAATTATAGGGCATTTTGAAGATTCTTTTTAATACAGCTTGTTCACAACTTTATAAAGCCAAGTGTTCTGGCATTCCAAGATGTTGGAGACATTTCCCCAGACTCTTCTATGGAAATATGGTTACACCTATGTTATCTAGCTGAGCCACAAAAATACCCATATTTTCTTTAAAGCCCCATTATGGAGTTACAGGTTTCAGCCTTCTGAGCACCAACAGGCAGATGGCAAACTAGCACATGAAGACCAGAGGCAGTCAGGAAGCTGGCCCCATCCTACCTAACATGATGTCAGTGAGCAGCTGCACCCAACTCACAGAACACGTGGGTGGGGTCCAAGCCCCACAGAAGGGCCAATCAGAAGAAGAGGCTACACACTGGCCCACACCACAGTAAAGCACCAGTGTCATTCTCAACCCACATGTTCCACAGACAAAAGCTCCATTCTTCTCTCCCCCTCAGCCCACAAGAACAACTAGTACCCTTTGGCCTGAGGACATGCTTAGAGGAAGACTAAACACCAAATAAGAAACTGCTGCAGCAGACGCCTGCTTGTGAAGGAACAAGAAGTCAAGACAGGGCTGGAGAGATGGATCAGCAATTAAAAGCATTTGCCTGCAAAGCCTGACAACCTGGGTCTGATTCCTCAGTACCTACATAAAGCCAGATGCACAAGTGGAGACTGCATCTGGAGATCAGTTGCAGTGGCAAGAGGCTCCAGCGTGCCCATCCCCCACTTTCTGCTTGCAAATATATAAATAAAAATTTAAAGGGGGTAACCATACATGGTGGTGCACCCTTTTAATCCCAGTACTTGAGAGGCAGAGGTAGGATGATCGCTGCGAGTTCAAGGCCACCCTGAGACTACACAGTGAATTCCAGGTCAGTCTTGGTTACAGTGAGACCCTACCTCAAAAAATAAAAATAAATAAATAAATAAATAGTTGGGGGGGCTGAGGAAGTGGCTCATTGGTTAAAGTTGCTTGCTTGCAAAGCCTGATGACCCAGGTTCAATTCCCCAGTACCCACATAAAGCCAGATGTACAAAGTGCTGCATGCATCTGAAGTTTATTTGCAGTGGCGGTAGACCCTAGCATGCCCAATCTCACTTTCTCTCTCTTTCAAATAAATAAATATTTTTTAAAAGCTGGGCATGGTGGCACACATCTTTAATTCCAGCACTCAGGAGGCAGAGATAGGAGGATCACGGTGAGTTCAAGGCCACCCTGAGACTACATTGTGAATTCCAGGTCAGCCTGGGCTAGAATGAAACCCTATCTCAAAACATCAACAACAAAAAAAGTCAAGACACACAGACTGGTTGCACCAGCCTACTCTCTGAAATTGCAAGCAGCTGCAGCTCCCAGGGGAAGCACTGAGGCTGGCTTCTCATCTTCTCCTGCCAGCTCCCTGATTGCTACACCACAACCTATACCCAGACATTGCATGCATCCACTTTCTGCTGAAGACAAACCCTGGTCAGGATCATCCCGGTTTAACATGAACAAAAGGTGCCACCTACCTGGGGCCTCACTGGGGGCCAAGCTTGGCTGAGTGTGGGAGCCTGGCCCAGGTCCCACAGGGTGTCCATCTGAGGGCGATGAGGCCACATCCAAGCTGGGCAGCATCTTGCTCTCAGCCCCTACTGGGAGTTCTCTGGCCTGGCAGAGCTGAGAGGCAGCCCCAGCGGAATTGGTCTCTGAGTTCTGAACCGGCTGTGGTGTAGTCTCTTTATTCCATGCCCACTTCACTGCCAATGCACTGTCCAACAAGAGGGCTCTGCAGCTGGAGTCAGTGTCCATGGTGTAGTCGTGGCCCTGGTCACAGCCCCACACAGCCTGGATGAGGCCGCAGTACTCGGAAGACAGCGTCCTCTGGAGGCTGGGCAGGGCCCCACAGCTGGCTGCATGTCCATGTACCCAGCCCACCAAGCTGTGTAGGCACCGGGTGCTCGAGGTGATCAGATCCACTGAGGAGAATCAACAGAATCATCAATCCCATGACTGGCCAGCACCCAGCCCAACCTGGACAGCCCACCCTGATACCAGAAGCAGACTCACCCATGCAGGCTCCCTCCTCCGCCACTGTGGGGGGCTGAGCACCAGGCCTGCAAAGCATGAGTGGGGCCATGGTTGAGGAGCCTCCCAGGGTCTCAAACTTCCCTCAGCTGTCTCCCTTGGGACCTTCCACTGGCAGCCCTGTACCTCCCTTTTAATGGGTGCTCTTCACCCTCAGGCCTGTGCAAACCTTGCCACCCCAGCACCTCCTTGTTCATCTCATGGCAGTACCACGAGGGTTTACACTGGCTTTTGTGCACCCCACCACAGGGTCCCACCACAGTACTTCCTGCTCTATACCAGCACACAGGGTGCCGAACCCCTGAAGGTCCTGAGCAATCCAACAAGGGCCTACTTTGCACAAGGCTTCCGCTGGCCGGTTGGGGAGACGTTGACTCTCTGCAAGAAGGACCTGAGGAGGTTGTGGCACTGGTAGAACTGGGCGTGGCAGTTTTTGCAGACAAACTGAGGCAGGGCTGGGTCCTGGTGTACAACCACACCCAGCAGGCGCTGGAAATCCCTGATGAAGATACGCTCCCCTGGGGATGGTCTCTCTGAGCTCTCCCCAGGCACCCTGTCAGAGATGCTTCGGAGGCTCCGTGAGGAAAACTTCCCATGGCAGAGGCGACAGTGCCCCATGGCAAGAGCTCGGCCTGCTCCTGGGCAAAGTAGCAGATGTGATAGTGAGTGTGGCACCTGAAGTGTGAGGCCCACTTTCCCCACTGGCCTCCCAGTGCCTGGAATGGAGAAGTGCCATCCCTGTGCCTCCCCAAGAGACGAGCAGTGGAGCTCAGGAGCTGGGCTTCCTCATTGGACATTCAGATTTTGAAAGAACAGTATCAAGAAATATTTCAAAAAAAAATTTTTTTTTTTTAGCCCAGGCTGGCCTCGTCTTTGAAATCCTCCAGTCTCAGCCTTCCCAGGGCTGGGATGACAAACATGCACCACTGCGCCTGGATCCTTTTAAAGAACTCCAAACTTCGTTTCTGTTCACACATTTTGGTTAGACCAGAGATGGAGATGTGTCCCTCGGTACCTCAAGGAAAGAACTTACTGCCTATCCCTAGGTGTCCTGTCTGCAGAATGCGGACAATGCCATCTCACTGCTCCCAGGGGGACTGAAGCACAGCGTGCATGGGAAAGTCGTTCTCAAATAGGCAAAAAGCATGACACAAATGCAAACTACACTTCTTTCTGTTACTACCCTCAGCAGCTGTTGTCTACACACAAACCACCAACCGGGCGAGCAACAAGCAGTTCATTCTTAAATCAATTCAGTTCCCACCACACTTTTTGGGTTTTTAACCAACCGGAAACTGAGGTTTAGAGATGTTAACCAATTACCCCAAAAGTACACAGCACAAAGAGCCCAAGCCTCTCTGACAACAAACCTTGAGGCACAAAGTCGCTACACAAGGACACGAAAGAGTTAGCTGTTTGGGCAAAGTTGGAAGCAAGAAGTTCCGGGACCTTCGGAGCTGGGGGGCCTGGTCTGCTGTCTTAATCTATCACCCAGCTCCCGCCGGGGTCCTCGGACGCGCCAAACTCACCGCTCTCGTCCGCGCCCTCCTCGCCTGCGTCCCCGCAAGACCGCGCCGGGCCCCAGTTGAGCTGCGCCGCCGCCTCCGCCGCCGCTAAGACCGCCGCCCCGGCCGCGCTGGGCCCGCCAGTGCGCGAGGGACGACCCCGAGGCCGGCCGCCGCTGCCACCGCTGCCACCCGAGCCTCCGCGCTGCCGAGCCGTCCCGGGAGACAGGAAGCGGCCGAACCGGTCCCTCTTCATGGTGGCGGACGTCACGTCAGTCAGTCCGGCTACTCGGTGTGGCTGGGCTACACTGAGCTCCGCTGGACTCTTGTTCGCTTCTGGGCCACTCGGCTCGGTGCTGCCGGCCGCGAGGTGAGCCGGGCGAACGTGAGGAGCGGCCCGAGGGCGGCGGTGCCGGGCAGCCGCGTCGGAGCGCCGGGAGGTCGAGCTCGGGTCGTGCACAACTCGCCGCAGGACCGGGAGGGAGGGAGGGAGGGGCGGCAGCGAGGGTAAATGGGCACAGTTAGGAGCGTCCACTGTTGCACTCCAGCGCTGACGGCAACGACGACGGGAGCTTCTTTCCACCAATCTCCTCGTCGACACGGAAAGCGGACCCGCCCCGAGTCGCTGGCAAGACCCAGCCGGCCCCTTCCCTCCCAGAGCTGAGTTCTGCGCGGCGGGACGGGGCCACCGGAAGTACATCTGGGTCCCTTCCGGCGGTCCGCAGCTCCGGCGGCTCCCGCAGAGGTAAACAACGCGTTCCCGTCTGGAGGCGCCCGCCGAGCCCCGCCCCGCCCCTCGCCTCCCCCGCCCCGCACTATGGCCGCTGCGGCCGGGGACACGGCGGCGAAGCCGCTGCAGAGTGCCATGAAGCTGGCGAACGGGGCCATCGAGCTGGACACTGGCAACCGGCCCCGGGTAAGGCAGAGAGGGATGCGGGCGAGGATCCGGCCTGTGATGATGAAAGCGGGCAGCGCCAGGGGGGTCTCGAGGCGCCGGGACCCGCTGAGCATCTCTTGGGCGGGCGGTGGCGAGTGCATGCTGTGCAGTGACCTCATAGCTCAGCCCGCTCTTGGTCTCAGGTTTACCTGTTCATTGAGTCGGTGAATCAGAGCCACGGTTCGGTTTGTAAAGGGAGGGGGAAGGGCCTGCGAAGCTCCCCTCCAAGATGTAGGTGACGGGCAGGGGGGGGGTGTGTAGGCTAACTACGAGCTCATTCGTGATGCGGCTATTTGCAGTCATCTTTAGAGGTCGTTTGGAAAGGAATGCAGGCGGGGAGGGGTGTGCCCTGTCATTGAGGATGAATGCTACCTCAAAGAATGGCAGCCAGGTAGACAAGCCTGTCAGTCAACCTTGGGCCATCCCGGGAGTGGAGGAATCAGTGTTTGCCTAGGAAAAGCACCCTAGTCCCCATGTTCGGGTGGGTTTGTTTGGGGGGGGGGTATTTAGAGTAGGGGCTCGCTTTAACCCAGGCTGACCTGGAATTCACTATGTAGTCTCAGGATGGCCTCGAACTCACGGTGATCCTCCCACCTCTGCCTCGCGAGTGCCGGGATTAAGGGTGTGTGCCACTATGCCTGGCACAAGTCTGAAATCCCACCTGAAATCCATTTATCGTATCTTTGAAGTGTGGCGTACCTGGTGTCCTGAGCTGTCAGAGTGCCCTGGACAGAGCAGTTACAGTGCAATTCAGTGTGCAAGGCTCCAGCAAGTACAGAGAATACTTATTCTGGGATTAGATATGCACCTTTGTTCTCAATTTACCCTCTCATGAGATGATTTCTTTTTGGTTTTTTGAGGTGGGTCCAACTCTAGCCCAGGATGACCTGGAATTCACTATGTCATCTCAAGGTAGCCTTGAACTCACAATGACCCTCCTACCTCTGCCTCCCAAGTGCTTGGATTACCACCATGCCCACATTTTTTAAAATTTTTATTTATTTATTGGAGAGAATGGGCATGGCAGGGCCTCTAGCCACTGCAAACGAGCTCCAGACACATGCACCACCATATGCATCTGATTTGTGTGGGTTCTAGGGAATCAAACCTAGGTCCTTAGGCTTTCCAGGCAAGCACCTTAACCTATAAGTCTTCTCTCCAGCTCAGGAAATACCTTTTTTAATGTTTTTGTTGTTGTTTTATTTTTATTTATTTATTAGAGTTAGAGAGAGAGAGAGAGAATGGGCACGCCAGGCCCTCTAGCCACTGCAAATGAACTCCAAACACACGCGCCACCATGTGCATCTGGCTCATGTGGGACCTGGAGAATCAAACCTGGGTCCTTAGGCTTCGCAGGCATGTGCCTTAACTGCTAAAGCCATCTCTCCAGCCTTGTTGTTGTTGTTTTGAAGTAGAGTCTCAGTCTGGTCCAGGCTGACCTGCAATTAACTATGTAGTCTCAGGGTGGCCTCAAACTCACAGTGGTCCTCCCACCTCTGCCTTCCGAGTGCTGGGATTAAAGGCATGCTCCACCAAGCCTGGCAAAATCCTTTTCTTAATCCATGGAATATGGGGTGTTGCAGTCAGGTTCACATTGCTGGTAGAAATCACTCAATCAAGAGCAGCTTGTGGGTAAAAAGAGGTTTATTTTGGCTTACATGTTCGAGGGGGAAGCTCCATGATGGCAGGGAAAACAATGGCATGAGCAGAGGGTGGACATCAGGAAATATCAGGTGGACAACAGGAAAAAGAAAGTGTGCCAAACACTGACATGTGGACACTGGCTATAATACCCATAAGCCCACCCCCCAAAATACACTGCCTCCTGGAAGTGTTAATTCCCAAGTCTCCATCAGCTGGGAACCTAGCATTCAGAACACCTAAGTTTATGAGGGACACCTGAATTAAACCACCACATTCCACCCTGGCCCCCATAAACTGATAACCATACATGATGTAAAATGCAATGCATTCATCCAACTTTAAAAGTCTCATAGTTTTTATTGATTCCAGTGATATTCATATATCCCCATAGTGCAAGATCTTTTAACTGAGTCATAATACCAAAAACTAACCTCAAAAAACCATAAAGGCATAGAATAAATACTCACACTGTAAAAGATAGCATTGGGCATAGCAAAGAATACTCAAGCAATAGATGATTTAAACAGGGCAAACACCAAACTCTGTTGCTCCAAGTCCAGCAACTTTCCAGTGACAAGTCTCCATGTCCAATAATTCTAACCAGCAACAAGTGTCTGGAGTTTCAATTCCACCCCTTCAACTCACAGTACTGGAAAACTTCATCTGGGGCCAGCAGCTTTCCTTAGCAGTCGTCTTGTGGTCCCAGCATCTCTACTGTATTTCCACTGAGAGCCACAGTACATCCTCACAGCTCCATCAGGTCTCCATGCAGGCATCCAGCAAACCTGCTTCACACTGTCCCTGGCTGTTTCCAAAACACAAGACCATGTTGCAAAATCAATGACCCTCTCTTTCCTGCATTTTTTATACTCCACAATACCAGGTAGAGTGCCAATTTGTTAACTCGGGGGATGGGGGGGGTAAAGCAGACTTTGAAGATCAGGGCACTCCTTAGCACTCAGGCCCCTTCAAAAGAGTCTACAATTCCTGTTGCCCCAATGCAAGTCAGCTGGCCCAATCTCAATGCTTGTAAATCTTTCAATAGCAGTTGAACAGGCAGCAGTTTTGGCCTAAACATTTCTTTCTATGCCATATCCCTCTGCTCAAATCAGTATGTTACTATGTACTGTAACCCACACAAGTTCTCAGGACACGGGCATAACAGCAAGCCTCTCACCCAAATCACCTGTAGTCCCGTCCAAGCAAAGCTCTTTTTCACCCTCATAAGCCAAACCTTATAGTCCATAGTTCTTACTGCATTCAGATCTTTCAACTCTGACCAGAATAGTCCATCAAGCTGTACTTACAGCACTGCAAGGCATCTCTTAGGCCAAGGTTTCAACTCCTCCCACATTCCTCTTGAAAATCAGCTCCAAAAGGACAAAGCCACACAGTCAGGTGTCCAGCAGCAATCCCACTCCTCAGTACCACTTTACTGTTTCAGTCAGGTTCACATTGCTGGTAAAAATCACCCAACCAAGAGCCACTTGTGGGGAAAAAAAAAAGGTTTATCTTAGCATACAGGCTTGAGGGGGAAGCTCCATGATGGCAGGGAAAATGATGGCATAAGCAGAGGGTGGACATCACCTCCTGGCCAACATCAGGTGGATAATAGGAACAGGAAAGTGTGCCAAACACTAGTAAGGAAGAGCTGGTTATAACACCCATAAGCCCGCCCCCAACAACACACTGCCTCCTGGATGTGTTAATTTCCAAATCTCCATCAGCTGGGAACCTAGCATTCAGAACACCTAAGTTTATGGGGACACCTGAGTCAAACCACTACATGGGGTCTTCAAGTTGCACAAGAAGGAAACTCGTAATACATAATGAAAATTGACAGCGTTGCTCTGGCTGCCTCCCCTGCCCCCCTCATTGAATCGCAGTTCCATCCTATGCTGGAGATAAAGGAGAGAGGGGAGAAATGTGTCCCAACTGTTTTCCAGCTTAACTGCCCAGTGCATTTGTACAGACACATGCTTTGAGTTCATTGTGTGGTAGGTGGACCATTACTGAACACAACATATTCTCAGCTAAACAGCCTATAAGTCTGTCAGAAATGAGCTGTGGATTCTGTGTTTCCCACAAGGGCTTCCAACCAGGCAGGCAAGAATCAGTCACTCTCCTCTACTGGCCTGACCCCTGCCATTGTTTTACTTATACATAGGAGGCATACATGGAGTATCTGAGGAGCATCCACTACATCTCCCAGGTGTTACTGGAAGAAGTTGAAAACACTAGAGGTATGTGCTCAGGCTTTCTATTCCCCTCATGAGAGCTAAAACATGGGCAACTTAGCCCTTAGTGGGCCCCAGGGCTAGGAGCCTTCTTTATCTTTCCAGCCTGGCTATTAGCAGCAAGTTTGCCACAAGCATGAGCTGTCATAGTAAGACATGGTAGTCTTGAGGGACTGTGCTGTGGGTAAGGGGATAGGTACTCAAATGGGGCAAGACATACAAAGGTAAGACATTGTTATCAGAGGTACATGCAAAAATCCTGAGAAAGGGGCTGGAGAGATTGCTTAGTGGTTAAGGCTTTTGCCTACAAAGCCAAAGGACCCAGGTTCAATTCCCAAGACCCATGTAAGCCACATGCACAAAGTGGCACATGTATCTGGAGTTCGTTTGCAGGGCTAGATGCCCTGATGTGCCCATTTTCTCTCTCACTCGCTCTACCTGCTTCTTTCTCGCTCTCAAATAAATACAATAAAATTTTTTTTTAAAAAAAGAAAAAAATTCCTGAGAAAGAAGTATGTGTGGCAGGGCTCTGTGCATCTTGGGTAAAACTGAAGGACTTCTCTTCTGAGGAAAAGCTTGTGGAGGCTTTGAGTTTTGTGGGAGAACCAGCACCACAGTGGAAGCTGGCTGGGCGTGGTGGCACAAGCCTTTAATCCCAGCACTTGAGAGGCAGAGGTTAGGAGGATCTCCGTGAGTTCCAGGCTGCCCTGAGACTACATAGTGAAGTCCAGGTCAGCATGGACTAGAGTGATACTCTACCTCCAAAAACCAAAAAAGAAAAAAACATAGAATCTGTGCCACATATAGGCAGGAGGAGTGAAGAGCTTAAACTTGCTGAGTGTTGAATGTGAGTTGCTAGTACAGAGAATGTTCTCGGCAGCTGATGGGGCAGGCGCAGATGTGTGAGGGGAGGGGCAGAAAATTCCACTGTAACCTTGTGAAGTCTGAGGGGCAAGCAGCCCACTGGACATGGGAGAGAGCTAGCAGGGAGCAAATGAGCTCAGCTATGCTCTGGAGAGACCAGTAAGAGGAACCCGAAAGGAAGGTGACATCTCAGAATATAGAAAAACCTGAGTGGCTTGCCATCTTTGGCAGTTTAGGGGCACTGAGAGGTTAAAGCAGAAGGAGGAAAATGGAGTTTGTGAGGGGTCCATTGTAAGGGGAAGCAGGACACCACTGTGGATCCAGGGCCTGGGCCTGGCAGGGTTCGGGGAGAGGACGTTGCTGCTGATAAAACAGACCTATGGAGGGAAAGGGCAGCACACACACCTCTGGGTAGGGGATGAAATGGTGGGGGCACTCACTGCTACACCTGCAGAGGGCAAGTCTGGGGCACAGGCAGTTCATGGGTGGCAGGACGAGGACAGCCTGTAGCATATCCTTGTCTCTCTGCAGTGGCCATGAAGCTGCATGGCTACCCTCAAAGGAGCTGCAGTTACAGGCAGGCCCCGTGAGGACAGCAGGCCCCTGACACGCAAGCACTAAAGAAGGGCAAGAATCAGTCTGATGCTGGGCTGCCAAGCACAGGCACATGCATGGTCCTGGGCCATGATGATCAGATGAATGAAGGGTGAGCTTGCCCAACTTTTTCCACTTCCCCTGTTCTTAGCAAGTGTTTGATTTGTGGTAGAACTGACTTTAATCAACCTTCCTGTCCTTTCCCCAGAAGCTGGGGAACCTGTGCCCTCCGACACCTCGAAGATGCTGAAGCTGGCTGAGCAGTGTCTGGAGCGTGCCCAGTCAACAGCTGCCAAGCTCGGTGGGTGCCCAAAAGAGGGGGCCCTCCTAGGCTCTCCCAGTCAGCATCTGCTTTGTGGAATGGGGCCTAACCCACTAACCCCTGGCTGCACGTGGCTTGCAGGGAAAACACGTCTGAAGCCAGCTGTGCCTGTGGCTGCGCCAGTGCCCTTGCCTACCAGCCGACACCGCCGGGTGTGTTCAGACGAAGGAGGGAAGCTCTCTCCTTTCCTGCCTCCTGAGATCTTTCAGAAGCTGCAGGTGGCAGAATCTCAAAGCTCCAAGAAGTAAGATGGGCAAGATGGGAACCATATTGATTCTGGGATTGGGTTTGGAGGCCATGGGACATTTGGCTAATGTGGGTTCCAGAATAGAAACATAGAAACATCCTTTTTCCAAGTCCTCTTAATGAGAAATTTCATAAAATTAGTGACACAGAATGAAAGACAGTAAAGGAAGCAGCAGCCAGATGTGGTGGCAAGGCCTTTAATCCCAGCACTGGGGAGGAATAGGAGGGAGGATCACTGTGAGTTTGAAGCCAGCCTGGTACTGCAGAGTGAATTCCAGGTCAGCCTGTCTAGAGTGAGACCCTGCCTCAAAAAAAAAAAAAAAAAAAAAAAAAAAAGGAAGGAAGGGACATGGAAAGGGAAAGGGGAAAGAAAAAGGAAGGGAAGTGAATAAAAAGGAAAGGAAAAGGAAATGATGAGGGAATGATAGCAGAAACAGACCTAAAAGTTTCCAGATAATGGTTAGACACAGATTAATCATGCTGCACTCTTCAGAGATTCAAAGCACAAGTTTGAAAATACCCAAACATGAAACTATAGACACACACTTAGAAACAAACCAAAAAAATACAATGCTAGAATTGTTTATTTAAAACTAGTTGAAACCAGAAATGGTGGCTTATGCATTTAATCCCAGCACTTGGGAGGCAGAGGTAGGAGGATCACCATGAGTTTGAGACCACCCTGAGACTACATAGTGAAATCCAGGTCAGCCTGGGCTATAGCGAGACTCTACCATGAAAAAAAAACTAATAACAACAACAAAAAGAGTGGACAGGTTTGTAACAACAGAGTAGGCGTATCTGAAAAAAGAAAGTTAGTAAATTGGTAAAAAGGCATAAAAAAAAAATTCAGATGTCAAAAGAACAAACAAAACAGAAGATAGGAGAGATGAAATGCCTAACATGTTTCTTAAAACTCAGAAAGAAAAAAGAAAGAAAGAAAGAAAGAAAGAAAGAAAGAAAGAAAGAAAGAAAGAAAGAAAGAGGGAGAGAGGAAGGAAAGAGGGAAGGAAGGAAGAAAGGAAGGAAGGAATTGAGAAGGAGGCATTATTTGAAGATATAACAGGAGGCAGTTTCCTAAAAGTAATGAAAGATAAGATAACCTGGACACAGATGTAAGAAACCCAATGTGCTCTGTATAGATGAATGACACCCTCCTACCTCATCTTTTAAGGGTGTCTGCAGCCTCCTGGCTCCCCAGATACTTCCTGTGGGAGCACTGGGCCAAGCACAGATACCGACTTCAGGATGGACTCTTCCCTCCTCAGGCTTCTCCACACCCCACTGTCTGCTAACTCTCAGAGGGTGGGGGAGCGTGTGGCTTGCTGCCATCACTCACTGAGTCGACACATTTCTCCCTTTCATGTGTCACATATGGATCTTGTTTGGCCAGTGCAGAACCTTTCATGAGTTCCCTGTTGTTGCCATAGCTCTCTAATTGATGTTCATCAAAGTCCAGATGCCCAGCTTTTCTTGCGAAAGCAGGAGTTCTGGCAAAACCAAAACCCATGTCTTGGCAGTAGATTAGAGGAGGCAGTTGTCTCTAGCTCGACTTAGAACACCCCTCTGAGCCAGGTGTGGTGGTACAACTTTAATCCCAGCACTCAGGAGGAAGATCGCCATGAGTTCGAGGCCACCCTGAGACTACATAGTGAATTCCAGATCAGCCTAGGCTAGAGCGAGACCCTACCTTGAAAACAAAACAAAACAAAACAAATAAACAAAAAAAAAAACCACTCCTTTATTTTAAAAAAAATTAATTTAATTTAAAAAAATCTCAGTGTTTTCTTCCCGCCTCATCACCTCATCTTACCTCCTGGTCCCAAGGGATAGGAGGATAGCTGCTCAGGTTACCAGATGCTCCTGGGCTTCCTGCACATTGGATAGCAGCTTGTCACTGTTTATAGGGAGCTGACACCACTGGAGGAGGCCTCTCTGCAGAACCAGAAGCTGAAAGCCACATATGAAGCCCGGATGGCCCGTCTGGACCCCAGCCAGGCCATGCAGAAGACGTCACTGGTGAGCAGGACCCAGGGTGGGACTGGGTTGGTGAAGGAAGGGTGCAGGCAGATGAAGAATGGGTCTTACTTCTTCCTTCCTCCCTAGACCCTGTCTCTGCAACGGCAGATGATGGAGAACCTGGTGATTGCCAAAGCCAGAGAGGAGACGGCATCCTTGAGGGGAGATTATGTGGGGTCCTGAGCTGAGGGTAGAGGAGGTGCAGAGTAGGGAGGAGGAACCAGGGACCAGGTAGATGTGAGACTGAGGGTCCCTACAGCTGTAGAGGAGCACATCCTCAGGGAGATGGCCTTTGCCTCTGGCCTGCTGCCTGGTCCTCCTCAGGCCTCTGTCCTCTTGGCTCATACATGAGCTGCCCACTGCCCTTCCCAGCTCCAACTAGGTACTCTCCACCCTCAATCTGCCTTCCCCAGGACCAGCCCCTCCCTGAGCTGGTGCCTGTCCTCTTGGCCTTGTGCACTGCTGGACTCACCCTCTGGAGGACAGAAGTAGCCTTACTTGCCTGCTGCACCCCTAAGACATGTCAGGTACTAGGAGAGTGTGGAGCAGGTGAGGGACGGGGCAGGGATGGAGGTCCATTCAGATTCCGCTGGCCCCTTGACTCTGTCACCTTAGCTCCAGCGGAAGATGGAGGAGCGCCGCCTGCGGCTTCAAGAGGCTGCCAACAGGTGCGTCTCCTCCCTGTCTGAGGCCTGCTGGGAGGCCTGGCATGGGCTTGCGGGCCCACAGGTCCATCCCTGGTCCCATTTGTCTTCCTCTCCAGGAGGTTCTACAGTCAGGTTGCCTTGACCCCAGAGGAGCGGGAACAGCGGGCCCTCTATGCAGCCATCCTGGAATATGAGCAAGACCATGTGAGTGAGTCGCACTCGTACAAGCAGAGCCAGGGGTCACGTGGGCATGAAGGCGTTGCTTCTTTCCCACCACCCAGGGAGACCCTGTACAACCTTGGAAGGGCAGAGGGCAGCCTGTGGTGGGGAATCCTCTGCTTTCCTCCAAGGCCCTCTGTCATGCAGGAATGGCCAAAGCACTGGAGGGCCAAGCTGAAGAGGAGCCCAGGGGACCTGGCACTGGTGACCAACCTGGTTTCCCACTTACTCAGGTACCCAAAGACCCTATTCCCTGGCCTGAGGTTCTTCCTGTGGGCTACTGGATGATGAGGAAGAATGTTAGAAAGATTATTTAGGATGCCTAGGGGGCTGCCAATAGTCCTAGGGGCAAGGGGCTCCTGCTGCTAAACCCAGGCTGGCAGCCCTATGTGCTGATGGCTTTTCACTGGCTTCACTAAGCTTCCCCAGGTAGAACAAGCCACCTTTTATTTTAAATATTTTATTACTTATTTGCAAGCAGAGAGGGAGAGGGGAGAATGGGTGCACCAGGGCCTCCTGCCACTGCACATGAACTCCAGATGCATGTGTCACTTTGTGCATCTGGCTTTTCATGGAATCAGACCAGGGCTTTCAGGCTTTGCAAGCAAGTACCTTTAGCCACTGAGCCATCTCTCTAGCACCACACTTTATTTTTTTAAAATATTTTATTTATTTATTTGTTTGTTTGTTTGTTTGAGAGAAAGAATGGCATGCCAGGGCCTCCAGCTACTATAAATGAACTCCAGATGCATGCGCCACCTTGTGCATCTGGCTTTATGTGGGCACTGGAGAATTGAATCTGGGTCCTTTGATTTTGCAGGCAAGTGCCTTAACTGCTAAGCAATCTCTCCACCTCCACCCCCATACTTTTTTTAAATTTATTTTATTCTTTTGGTTTTTTTTGAGGTAAGGTCTCACTCTAGCCCAGGCTGACCTGGATTACTATGGAGTCTCAGGGTGGCCTTGAACTCATAGCAATCCTCCTATCTCTGCCTCCCAAGTGCTGGGATTAAAGGTGTGTGCCACCACACCCGGCTTTATTTATTTAATTATTTTTGTTTTTTTTTTGTTTTGTTTTGTTTTGTTTTTTTGAGAAAGAGAATTGAATCCTTGTATTTCCTTTGGAATTATTTGTGCTGTGTAGTCAACTGATTTTCCAGTTTGTGGGAATTATACATTTATTAAAATATATATTTGAGAGGAAAAGAGGCAGAAAAAGAGAGAATGGGCATTCCAGGGTCTCTGTCCACTGAAAACAAACTCCAGACACATGCATCACCTTGTGCATCCGGCTTACACGGGTACTAGAAAGTTGAACCGGCACTCCTTAGGCTTCACAGGCAAATGCCTTAACCACTAAGCCATCTCTCCCACCCACATGTTTTAATGTTTTAATTAATATTTGTTTGACCTGACTCACCCTTTTTTTTTTTTTTTTTTTTTTTTTTTGGTTTTTCAAGGTATGGTCTCGCTCTAGCCCAGGCTGACCTGGAATTCACTGTGTAGTCTCACGGTGACCTTGAACTCATGGCAATCCTCCTACCTCTGCCTCCCAAGTGCTGGGATTAAAGGTGTATGCCACCATATCTGGCTCTCACCTCCTTTTGTTGTGAACTTTGCAGCACTCTGGAGTGTTCTTTTTTCCCCACACTTTATTTTTTTTGGTCTATTTTTATTTATTTATTTGAGAGTGACAGACAGAAAGAGAGAGAGAGAATGGATATGCCAGGGCTTCCAGCCACTGCAGACGATTTCCAGATGCATGCGCCCCCTTGTGCATCTGGCTAGTGTGGATCCTGGGGAATAGAGCCTTGTCGCTTCACAGACAAGCGCTTAAGCGCTAAGCCATCTCTCCAGCCCCCTACACTTTATTTTTAATACTAACAACCAGCAGCAAAAGAATCACTTCTCTGAAGCTTTTCGTATGTGGAAACCTTTGTAAATAAGCGATATTACACAGAAGGCTCAGGTGGTCAAGGTCACTGTTGGATTTCTCAGTTCTGAGGTCAGAAAAAAGATTGAGGCCCTGTCCAGCTCTGCTGACGGGCACTTTGGCATCTTTGCTCTGTGCTGGAGGTGAGGACAGTTGGTGGGTGAATGGCAGAGGCCTTCCTCAGTGTCCTCTTCAGGGCCCACTGTACCTGTGGACCTGCTTCTCTCCTTGCAGCCTTCCCGACCACCCGATCCCGAAGCTCCTGAAGAAGCTCCAGTGTGAAGTATATGGCACCCTGTACCCCGTCGTGAGCCATGCCGCTGCCAGCTCTGCGCCTGCCCCGGGCTGCTGCTCCCTGCCCCCAGACACCAATGGGCTGCTGGCTCCAGGGAGCCGGCGACTGCGGTCCTCCCAGAGCCTCTACTGCATGCTCTCCCCACCAGAGCCCAGCACAGTCCTGAGACCCCAGGATGGACCCCCTGCCACGCCACCCACACCCCCACTCTACCCTGGCCCTCTGGACCGAGGAGCAGACAGCAGCCCAGCAGGGCCTTCCTCACCTCTAGTGGACGCCTCATCCCGCCTGCCAGACAAGGACAGCTCCTTTGAAGACCTAGAACAGTTTTTGTCTATATCTGAGAGATGGGGCAGGGGTTCTGGGGGACAGCCTGAGCCACAGACCCCAGGAGCAAAGAGGGAGCCCTTGCTGGAGTGTCTGAAGACCACAGTGAAGGACATACACAATGCCATCGGTGAGCCAGCGGGGCACCAACTCAGGAGCTGTTCCCGCAGCCTCTTAGCCCTCAAGTGCAGCTTGCTCCCCAGGACAGCAGAGCCTTGTGTCCACCTGCCTTTGGGCCCAAGCACTCAGCCCAGCAGAGCAGTCCCTGGTCCACCTAAGTCCCTTGGAGAGTTGTGGGGCAGGGAAGGGGAGAGGACGCATATGGAAGCTCCCTGGGTTACAAAGGGAGATTGGGAGACAAGGCCTGTTCACCCTTTGATGTATTTCCTGGTCCCTTCTACTTTTCTGTTGGAAGAGGGCCTGCCTTCAGAGCTTCTGGTCAGCAGGAGGCGTGGCCGTGCCTACCCCAGAGCACCTGGGGTCTTGTATGAACCAGGGAGGAAGGCCAGCAGCCTAGGCCCTGCCCACATCCTGAGAACTTAATGATGTCCTCCTTCCCCCACCAGGGCTGGCCTGCCTCATGATTCTGAAGGTGCCTGGGTTCCTGTAGGCTTGGGAGCATGTCCTTTAGGGACTGCCATCCCCTTTCTGTAGACCCCTTGGCTACATGGGAGCTGGGTATGACCAAGTCAGCCCCAGGGAGGCAGAGGAGTTGGGACCTGCTTCAGGCTACACCAACACAGGATGGGCAGGGGATGGGCATGAGATGGTGCGCAAGTGGAAGAACCAGGTGAACCTCTCTTCCCGCTGGGCCTTGATGCTGCCTGTAGCACAGTGGCACAGAGGCTGGCTCTGGGGCCCAGGGACACCTTGGCTCTGGCCTTAGAGCCTCTAGATATGGGGGGGGGGGGGTAGGGGCCCATCTGGACATCCCCAACTCTGCTCCTGGCAGACAGGCTGCTCTCGCTGACCCTTCTGGCCTTTGAAAGCCTGAATACAGCCACCTCCAAGGACCGTTGCCTGGCATGCATTGAGGAGCCCTTCTTCTCCCCACTGTGGCCCATGCTACTGGCCCTCTACAGGTATTCCCCCAGCCCAGTGAAAATCCCCGTCAGGAGCTGGCATCTCCAGCCCAGTTTCCCAATGGCCTGGCCTGATCTGGAGGCCATCTTTAAGTGTTTCAAGTTTGCAGCGGCCCGTTCCCACCTCCTGTCTGTCTTAGAGACAGTCAGGATGTTTACTCAGGTAAACATCCCTCCCAGCACTGAGCTCCAGAGAAGCCCCCCCACCCCAGCCACAGTCTTGCTTGTCTCTGGGACAGTAGCTCTGTGGTAGCTGAGCCAGGTCCTTTTGCTCCAGGAGTGTTCACCGAACCCGGGAGGCGGCCGTGAGCAAGAGCATGGAGCTGTACAGGAGTGCACCCCCAGCGGCCCTTGGCGTCCCTACCAAGCTCCTCCCCCGGAGCCCTGAAGCTCAAGGGGCCTCCACCTACCCGTACTGTGCTGCTGCCCAGGAGCTAGGGCTACTGGTCCTGGAGAGTTGCCCTCAGAAGAAGCTAGAGTGTATCGGTGCGGGGAGTCTGAGGGTCCCAGAGGTTTGAGAGGCAGAAGCTCCCCTTCCGGCCTATAGGCCTGTCACTCGTCAGATGTGGGGGCGATACCCTTGGGAGGGATGGTGGCAGGATAGTGGGTCTCCCAAACCCTGTGTATCAGGAGGAGGGTAGGCAATATGAGGAGGACCCGGGTTGGGGGCACCAGCATGCTTCCCCCTGCATCGGGCCCCTCAAGTTTTTCTGTTTCATCCCCCATCTCGCCCCACTAAAGCTATGTTTCTGTGTCACAGTGCGGACCCTGAGGGTCATCTGCATCTGTGCAGAAGACTACTGCCGTGCCCACGAGGCCAGGCCTGAGGCCGGACCCCAGCCCCCTGTTGCTGCCATGTGAGTCCAGGGTGAAGGACACTGCTTTGCGAAGACATGAGTATGTAGAGTCTGCCTTGTGCTTGAGCAAAAGGACCCTGGTGGCCTGCTTGTCTCCACGGGCCCAGTGCATGTAACTTCAGAGCAAGGACCCTGGGCCAGCTGAGGGTAGGAGCAGGGCTCCCACCTCCATGACTGACCAGGCCCACGTGGACAAGGCTGCTGCTGCAGTGCCCTCGGGCTAGGCCAAGGCTCCCTGGAAATCAGGGTCCTGGTTGATCTGGTGGAACTGGGGGGTACTCTTCCCAGAAGCACATGCCTGAACTCTAGGACACACGTACAGGGAACAGAGAAGGTGCAGGCTCTTATTAGGGACCTACTTCCTGCACTGACCTTCCAGGATTAGGGTTCCCTGGCAGGTCCTACATGAGTCTACTTCTCCCCACCCAAGTCACATAGCCTGGGAGCTGGATGCCTAATCCTACTCCCAACTCCCCTCAACTCAGCTATGGCCAGCAGCTTCTGACTTGGAGTTACTGCCCCCCACACCTCCTACATGAGGTCTGCCACCCTGCTTTAAGTGCCTGGGTCAGTCCTGAGTATAACTGTCATTGGTGGGAGAGGGGTCATGACCCTGGCTTGCACTTGAAGCCCTGCAATTAGACCTTGGAGCCAATTACACCTTAGAGCCAAGTGTGAGGTCACTGGGGAGGAAGGGACGGGTGTTTTCCATGCTCTCCAATGTCCAGTTGCTGATCCATCGTCTGCCTTCTTTACCCATTTTACAAAAGAAAGGCAGGGCTACATTTTAAAATCTTGGTCCAAGCCAGCCCCACACAGGGGAACAGTGGGAAGCCACCATGTCCTTGCAGGCGGCAGGACCTTGAGCAGGCGCAGCAGGTGGGTGGTGCGTCCCTGGGCTTTGGGGTTAGACCTGAGCCACAGTCTCAGATTCTGGCTGCCTCTTTGTTCTCCATACACACCCTCACCGGTATACCTAGACATTTCTGAGGTGGGTCTAGAAAGACCCAATGCAGAGATGAGCATTTCCCAATCTCAGCCCTCTCCTGCCCCTGAGCTAACAAAAGCCTGTGAGACCACAAGCAACTGGAGGAGTGGAAGGGGGTGCCACACGTATATCCAGCTGCTGGCATTCCTGTCTGGGAACAGTGTCACCATGGCCAGGAGATCTCCTATGATGCTGGTGGGTGGGAAATGACAGGGATTGTAACCATCCACAATGGCCCCAGGGATCAGGAGTGAGTGGCCACTATGGCCCTAGGCTCACCATCCCCTGTGCTTTGCCCAGCAGTGGTGCTGACGACCTGCTGCCCATTCTGTCCTTTGTGGTGCTGAGGAGTGGCCTGCCCCAGCTGGTATCGGAGTGTGCAGCCCTAGAGGAATTCATTCATGAGGGGTACGAAAGACCACCTGCCAGTGGGGGCCGGGGGATGAGTGTGATTTCCCTAGGGTGGGAGGTCTCTGTGGGAAGGGCTGTGGACACGGAATCTGTGGCACTGGGGACATGGGAACCTCAAGCCCAGACCTAAACCATTGGGGATGATAGAGTTGGGGGCTGTGAGGGAGGCCTGCAGCCCCATCCTCACCTTTGGACAGTCCTCCAAAGTCCACCTGTGAACCGGGCACTCAGACAAGTGTGTTCCATAGCCCCTCTCTCAGTACACAGTAGACAGGAGCTGCAGGAATAGCATTTGCCTGGGTAGTCTGTGCTCTAGCCATCCCTGCATCTGGACAGGTAGGGACAAAAAGACTCCTCCACCCCAGTCCCTAATAGTCGCAGCTCTGGCCACATCAGTGCCCAGGTGAGAGGGCAGAGGTTGCCCTCTGGAGTTGTGGGGTGTCCAGTCGGTCTAAATGACACATGCCCCTGTGCTTTCCCCTGCACAGGTACCTTATTGGAGAGGAAGGGTACTGCCTGACCTCCCTGCAGAGTGCCCTGAGCTATGTGGAGCTGCTACCCCGGGGGGCCCTGGGCAAGTAGTGGAGGCTGGAACCCAGGGACTGAAGGAGCCATAGGACCTCCGCACTGCCCTGCACATCTGGTCGGGGCAGCCTGCTGTGATCAGACTCTAGCTCTTGCTCCCTTCATAATCCCAGACCTGCCCCAGAGGCAGTACCTTTTCTGCAACAGGACAAGGTCCAATCAGCTCCATGTGCCAGGCCTGTACTGTCCTGGCTGGCCTCTGAAAGGCCCCAGAGAGAGGAGCTGTGGCAAAGGGTACGGCTCAGCAGTGTGCATGGCTAGCCCTGGCCTCCTGTCATCGACACTGGACAGTGAAAGGGGCACGGGGAGACTGGCCAAGGCTGGCCTATCAGTCTGGTTTTGCTCCCTTCCAGTCCCTCAAAACAGCCAACGTTCATCTGAGCCAGTTTCTTGTCAGACTCCAGAACAAGAGCGCCATCCCCCTCTCCAGAAGACCGAGCACAAGTGGTATGAGGCTGTGCTGTTTATTTATTGGGCAGCAACTGCCCTGCTTGCTTTTGCCGGCCTAACTGTCCCTTCCCACCCAAGTCCACCTTAGTGGTGGACAGTGAACATTTAGCACCCTTGATCAATTCCCACAGCTGTACAGCCTCTCCTGGTTGGGGAGAGCCCACGGTTCAGCACCTTGACTGTTACACGCCCCAAGGGGCCACCAACCCAGCCTATAATAAAGAGGTCACTCTATCTGAGTCCATGTGGCTTGCTTATTCTCCACCCACTAAGCAGGCAGGGGCCTGGGTGCCGGTGCCATGATTTAGACAGTACAGCCACTGTCTCTTGCCCCCCCCCCCGCCCCGCAGAGATCCCAGGACCAGAGGACAGCATGCTGGGAGTGGGCACAGCTCACCTCTGGACCCTCTGTACAGTAGCAGCATCCTGCCAGGGCTGTTCCCAGCCAGGCAGGTCTGGGCTTCACCCTCTACAACACAGCTCTGCAGGCATCCTTGGGAATTCAGTGTCAGAAGTTACCACTAGCTGGGCGTGGTGGCATATGTCTTTAATCATAGTACTCAGGAGGTAGAGGTGAGAGGATTGCTGCGAGTTCAAGGTCAGCCTGGGACTACAGAGTGTGTTCCAGGTCAGTCTGGACTAGAGTGAGACCTTGCCTCGAAAAATAAAAAGTTACCACTTCCAGGTATGGTGGTGCATGCCTTTAGTCACAGCATTTGGGAAACTCAGGTAGAGGATCACTGTAAGTTCAAGGCCAGTCTGGGGGCTACAGAGCCCCTGCCTCAGGAAAACAAAAAATTACCACAGCAGCTTGAGCATAGAGCCCTCCCGCAGAGGTCACAGGAAACCTCATTTCACACACAGGAATGCCCTGTAATAGTTGTGCTTCTATATGTGGAGACACAGATAGATGCCCATGGTTGTAATTATGACCCTAGGAGGAGGTGGCCAGACACAGGCAGTGTGGAGCTCAGAGGACAACTTTCAGGTGTTAGTCCTTGCCTTCCATCTCGTTTGAGGCAGGGTCTTGTGTACTGCTCAACTCACCAGGCTAGCTGGTCTGCAAGCTTCTGGGAAAGTCTGTCTTCCCATTTAGGCATGCTAGAATTATAGAAATAAACCACAGCTTCTGGCTTTTACATGGGATCTGGAGAGCCAAACCCAGGCTTGAATAGCAAGCACTTTATCCACTGAGCCACCTCCCAGCCTTAGTAAGTATTTAATCTGGGGGGGGGTGACTTTTGTAGGGGGGGATTGAGGTAGGGTCTCACTGTAGCCCAGGCTGACCTGAAATTCACTATGTTGTCTCAGGGTGGCCTCGAACTCACAGTGATCATCCTACCTCTGCCTTCTGAGTGCTGCTATTAAAGGTGTGTGCTGCCACACCAGCTTTTTTGTTTGTTTTCTTGAGGCTGGGTTTCACTCTAGCCCAAGCTGGCCTGGAAATCATTCTGTAGCTCCAGGCTGGCCTTGAACTCACAGTGATCCTCCTACCTCTGCCTCCTTGGATTAAAGATGTGCACCACAATGCCTGGCTTATATTTGTTTTTTTTTGTGGGGGGGGGCAGGGTCTCACTCTAGCCCAGAATGACCTGTAACTATGCAGTCCAGGATGGCTTCAAACTCACAGTAATCCCACTTTGGTCTAGAGTGAAATCCTGCCAAGAAAAAAAGGGGGATACTGGGAAAATTGTTCAGTCTGGGTTTGATTCCCCAGAACCCACATAAAACCAGATGTATAAAGTGGTGTATGTGTCTGGAGTTCATTTAGTGGCAAAGTGCCCCTAGCACATCTATTATTTCTCTGTCTTCAAAAATTTAAAAAAAAAAAAAAAAAGCTGGTTGTTGTGGTGCATGCCTGTAATTCCAGGGAGGCAAAAGTAGGAGAGTTGTTGTGAGTTTGAGGCCAGCCTGAGACTACATAGTGAATTCCAGGTCAGCCTGGGCGAGGGTAAAACTGTACCTCAAAAATACACATGTGGGCTGGAGAGATGGCTTAGCAGCTAAGGCGCTTGCCTGCAAAGTCTAAGGACCCAGGCTTGGCTCTCCAGGTCCCATGTAAGCCAGCTGCAGAAGTGCACAAAGTCGACATGCACACAAGGTGATGCATGCATCTGGAGTTTGATTGCAATGGCTGGAGGCCCTGGAGCACCAATTCCCTCTCTTACAATCTCCCATTCATAAAAACATTATTTTAAAAAACCACACGGGGGCTGGAGAGATGGCTTAGCGGTTAAGCGCTTGCCTGTGAAGCCTAAGGACCCCGGTTCGAGGCTCAGTTCCCCAGGTCCCACATTAGCCAGATGCACAAGGGGGCGCACGCGTCTGGAGTTCATTTGCAGTGGCTGGAAGCCCTGGCATGCCCATTCTCTCTCTCTCCCTCTATCTGCCTTTCTCTCTATGTCTGTCGCTCTCAAATAAATAAATAAAAAATGAACAAAAAAAATTAAAGGTGTGTGCCACCACACCTAGCTAAAAAACCACACGGGCTGGAGAGATGGCTTAGCGGTTAAGCGCTTGCCTGTGAAGCCTAAGGATACTGGTTTGAGGCTCGTTTCCCCAGGACCCACATAAACCAGATGTACAAGGGGGTGGATGCATCTGAAGTTCATTTGTAGTGGCTGGAGGCCCTGATGCACCCATTCTATCTCTCTCTCTCTTCCTCTTTCTCTCTGTGTCTGTCTGTTGCTTTCAAATAAATAAACACACAGACACACACACACACACACACACACACAAAACAGGCATGGTGGTGCACACCTTTAATCCCAGCACTCAGGAGGCAGAGGTAGGAGGATCGTGTGAGTTCAAGGCCACCGAGACTACATAGTGAATTCCAGGTTAGCCTGGGCTAGAGTGAGACCCTACCTCAAAAACAAAACAAAACAAAAAACCCTGAAGGGCAAGGGAAGTGGGATAGTGCATTGTTTGGTGGTGTGTGGAGAGGTACAGCTGTGGGCGGACAAGACAGTATCCAGTTCATAGAGCTCATTTACCTTAGATAGACCTCTGCTCTAGAGACCATTGGAGCATATACAAAAGACATGCAGTGACACTGTCCACCCTGGGAGAGCAGGGAAGGCAAAGTAGCTATGGTTGCCAAATAAACCACTGCAACTCACCGGCTCAAATACATAAGGCATATATTTTGTCCATGTACCTTCCAGCTGAGCAGAGTTTAGTAGGAAGGGCTTGTCTACCCACCCCCACCCCATATCAGTTAGGGCAGATTCCAGACTGTAGCTGATGACAAAGTGTTGAGTCTATCTGATGATCTGTCTGGGTAAGTACCAATGGTTAGCTGGGACTTCGGCCAGTACCATCAGAACTACATAAGGATGAGGTCCATGTGGGTAGACTGTGGCAGCTGTGACAAAACAGAAATAGTGGGGGTGAGGGGAGCTTACAATGGAAATCCTCACACAGTTCTGCAGGTCAGAAATCGAAAATTAGTATCAGCAGGGCTCCACTTCCTGTAGAAACTCGTGGGGAGTGTCCTTACTGCCTCTTCCAGCCCCTGGTAGCTTCAGAAAATCTAGGCATCTTTTGGCTTGGAGTTGTACCACTTCCATCTCTGCAGCTATCTTCACATAGCCTTTTTTTTTTTTTCCCCTTCAAGGTAGGGTTTCACTCTAAGCCAGGCAGACCTGGAATTCACTCTGTAGTCTCAAGATGGTCTTGAACTCAAATGATCCACCTATCTCTGACTTCCAAGTATAGGATTAAAGGCACATGCCAACATGTCCGGTGTTTTTTTTTTTTTTTCACATAGCTTTCTGTCTCACATGCCTTATACAAAACTCTCTGCTTATAAGGATACCAATAATATTGGGTCAGAGCCCATATAGCTCAGGCTGACCTGGAATTCCCTATGTAGTCTCAGGGTGGCCTCAAAGTCTTGGCAATCCTCCTACCTCTGCCTCCCAAGTGCTGGGATTAAAGGCATGCGCCACCACACCTGGCCATGCCCAGTACTTTAAAAAAATAAAACCAAAGTGGGGATTAAACCTAGGACCTTGTGTATGCCAGGCAGCACTCTTCCAGTCCACTACATCCACTGCCTGAAGACCTCTCCATTTGACCACTAGCTTCCTCATAGCACAGCAGCTGGGGTCCAGGAGTGTGTGGAAACAAAAAATGAGCATGGCAACTTTATGATCTGGCCTTAGAAATCACACAATGTCACTGCTGCGTTGATGAAGCTGGAAAAGTCAACCAGATTTGAGGTGAAGAGAATTAAACCAACTAGCAAATACAGGAACTGCTGTCACAAACTGAAAAGAGTAGTCTCTGAACCCTCCTCAACACAAGAAGAAAATGAAGGTGGAGGCTTGCAGGCAGCACTTGGCAGTAAGGCTGGGTTCAGTAAACACTGAGCAAAAATACCTGTCTAAAGTGGTAGATGGCAGAATGCCTCAGGGAGATCTGCCTCCTTAGTTACAGTATTTGAAGTTTTCTTTTTCTTAAATTTGTTTTTTCTTTATAAGGCTGGGAGTGTGGCTTGGTAGTAGAGATATTTTTTAAAATTTATTTTCATTATTTGAAAGCGACAGAGACAGAATGGACACACTAGGGCGATCCATGTGCCACCTTGTGCATCTGGCTTACGTGGGTCTGGGGAATCAAGCCTCGCACCGGGGTCCTTAGGCTTCACAGGCAAGCGCTTAACCACTAAGCCATCTCTCCGGCCCCTGAAGTTTTTGTTGAAGCATGGAAAGTCTAAGAAAAGGCAGGCACTTTTCCCCAGGCAGGTCCATCTCACCAAACTTGAGCTTTGGTTTGATGGCCTGGAGAGACGGAAAGCAGAACTGCCTAAGAAGGAAATCTAACACAAAACCTTACTTGTATGGAGCCGAGGCCTACAAGAGATTAATAATCTCTTGCATTCCTCCACCTCAAGGGACTAAGGGGAGGGTGACTTGAGCCCTAAGCAAAGGAAAGAAAATATTACCCTGAAGTTGTTGACCCACTTAAATCCTGGTGAATCCGTAGGACCCAGTCAGCTTTGCAGGCTGTGTGTCAACCACACTGGTCTACCTTCATCTTGCCTTAAATAACCTCAGACCGATGCTCTCTAGGACTAGGGATGAACAACTACAAGAGACCAGGAAGCAAAGCTGGTGGAAGACGACTCCAAGGTCATCCCACCTACCCAAAGTCTGCTGTTTTAAAACTGCACATAAATTAATAATATGTTTTTGAGTCCACCTTAGTGGTCTGCTGGTCCATGACACCCAACCAAGATAAGCCCCGCCTTCCCGTATCCCGCCAATTCACTCCAGGTAAAAATGGAAGGCCCAGCTTCGCCTGATAGCTTTTCTATGCAGCCGCCGACGCCCTGGAGCATCAGCGTCCAGCCTCGGTCCCAACTTCACGGCCGCACGCGCTGGGCGCCCGCTGTGTCCTCCCGGCCTCGGGCCTGAGGGAGGCCAGCGACCTCTGGCAGGTGCTGGCAGGGAGGGACCGCCCCGCGCCCAGGCCCCGCCCGCGCAGCCGAGGGGGCGGTGTCACGCTCAAGCCCCGCCCCCGACGTCGCGGCCGGGGCTGGGGGCGGGGCCGGCTCCGGGCGGAAGCGCGAGGCGAGCGGGAGGCCCCAGCCCGGCGGTGGCAGGCGGCTGGGGAGCCCTGGGCACCGGCAGGTAGCGCCGTCGCCCGCGGGGTGGGTGGGCGAAGGGTTCTGGTGGCTGGGGGCTCAGCGGGCGGGGGCTGGGCCCCGGAGGAGGAGGATGCTGTCGATGCGGGGGCGCTCGGCCGGCGGGGCCGAGGTCTCTTGGAGAAGAGAAGGGAGGCTGTAGATACCGGGGTCGTCCAACTGGCGGGATCGGGCTCTCCACGCTGGAAGGCACGGTGGATTCCTAGAGCCGCTCGGCCCGTGAGGTCTGGGTTTTCTGGTTGGGAGAGGGGCCCGGGGATGCTGGGCGCGGGCTTGCGAGTCGCCTAGCGGGCGGGGCAGGGTCTAGCAGCTCTTTTGAAACCCGCGTCCCGCCAGGATGGGCAGCAGCTCGCTGTCCGAGGACTACCGGCAGTGCCTGGAGCGGGAGCTCCGGCGGGGCCGCGCGGGCGTGTGCGGCGACCCCTCGCTGCGCGCCGTGCTCTGGCAGATCCTGGTGGAGGACTTTGACCTGCACGGGGCGCTGCAGGACGACGCGCTCGCGCTGCTCACCGACGGCCTGTGGGGTCGCGCGGACCTGGCGCCCGCCCTGCGTGACCTGGCCCGCGCCTTCGAGCTCCTCGAGCTGGCCGCCGTGCACCTCTACCTACTGCCCTGGAGGAAGGAGTTCACCACCATCAAGGTAGGGCGAGGAAACCCTCCTCCGCTCCCTCCCCTATCCCAGCTGCTGGGGGCTGCGGGTCGTCAGGAACCGTCCTCCCTCCGGAGGAGGGCTTGATCGTGGGAGCGTTGGGGTGCCTGCCCACCATGCGCCCAAAATCTTATGTCACTGTCCTCAAAGTGACCCCATTGCCCTGGTTGCTATGGAAATCCAAGAAGCCTATTAGAGGCACTTGAGGTCCTATGGCCACCCAGTTCCTCTAGGTTGTGGACTAGTACCATCTGTAAAGGATCTGATGCTGGGAAGAGAACCCCGGATGGGGAACTGGGCATAGACCTTGTTCCTGCCTGGGCCCAGTCCAGGAGGCCAGGTCCGGGGCTTGGCCTGGCCTCCTAGGTTAGCGGACAGCCTGCAGAAAGGGGCGGGACAGTGGGGTGCTTGGAGCTAATTTCGTGTGGGAAGGTGATGACGTAAGTTCACACGTGGGCGAGGTAAACCTCCACCGGTTGCTATGGCAGCGTCCCTTTCCCTCCCCTTTCTCTTCTGTTCTCCCTATCCCCCACTCCTGCTGCTCCATGGGACACCTGAAACGCTGGGAGTTTTCATTCTTCCTTTCAGGTGAGGGTCACCTGCTAATTCCACCGAGGACCAAAGGAGACAGGTCTAGCTTTGAGGTACTCATAGGTTGGAGGAGGGCTAGTGTTGGGCAGAGCTGGCATGGGATCATGTTCTGCCTCCTCCTAACTGGGTGGCTTTAGGCAAGTTACCTAATCTAAGCTGTTTTCCTCTTCTGAGAAGGGAACACCGAATTAGTCCATTGGGCAGGGTGCAGAGCCCTTGAAGGAGGGCAGCAGCTAATGCTCTATGGGTGTTGAAGGTTACTAAGCAGAGCAGTGTTCCAGGGAGGCCCAGATCCCGGAGAGACCCAGGATGGTGTTTCGGTTCCTTACATAGCTTTGTAGTCTAGAAAGCACTTTCCCATCTGTTCCTGGCATGCTCTAGCACATTAGAACCTCTGGGGTGCTTTAAAAAGTTTAGTCCACACACTGGAATAATCCACAGCAGGGGAAATGAAAAGTCTACCTGCTGGCTGGATGGACTGGCACCCACTTGTAGGTGAGGCAGGAGGATGGTGAGTTCAAGGCTAAGCTAGGACACATGATGAGATTCTCAAAGGTCTGGGATGTGGCCACAGTGGTTTCCTAACATATTCAAGACCCCGTTCCATTCCCCTTTGTCCCTTGCCCCCAGAAAAGACTGACATCCAGGCCCATCCCAGACAGATGAGAGGTTTCTGGGGAAAGCACAAACTTCAGAAGCTGGGCTGAGTCCAGATGGACTGCACCCAAGGGCCCAAAGAGAGGATGCTGCTGACTAGGACCCTCCCTTGCAGACCTTCTCAGGGGGCTACGTGCACGTATTGAAGGGTGTGCTCTCTGAGGAGCTCCTGACCCGGAGCTTCCAGAAGATGGGCTATGTGCGGAGAGACAACCACCGCCTGATGGTGACAGCTCCACCCCCTGCCTGCCAGCTGGTACAGGTGGCTCTGGGCTGCTTTGCTCTTCGGCTGGAATGTGAAATCTTAGGTGAAGTACTGGCCCAGCTGGGCACTAGTGTGCTGCCAGCTGAGGAACTGCTACGGGCACGGCGGGCTAGTGGGGATGTGGCCTCCTGTGTGGCTTGGCTGCAGCAGCGGCTGGCCCAAGATGAGGAGCCACCACCCCTGCCTCCCCGGGGCACACCTGCTGCTTATGGAGCCCCACTGGACCTGTACCAAGACCTGCAAGAGGATGAGGGCTCAGAAGCCAGCCTGTACGAGGAGCCCTCACCAGGGCCAGATTCACCTCCTGTGGAACTGACCTACAGGCCACCACTCTGGGAGCAGAGTGCCAAACTATGGGGCACTGGGGGCCAGCCCTGGGAGCCCCCAGCTGATGATCTGCCTCGGGCTGGTAGTCCACCCTATGGGGCCCTGGAGGAAGAGCTAGAGCCTGAGCCCTCTGCTTTCTCCTTTCTCTCTCTGCGTCGTGAGCTGAGTCAGTCAGGGGACCTAGCTGAAGCTCCTGGGAGCCCAAGGCAGGCCAGTCCCCGACACAGGCTGGCGGAAGGAACACCAGCCTCGGCCTATGGGCCTGTCCCTGAACACCTGAGTTACCAGACACACAACTGCCTGGCCCCTGGTGCCCTGCCCACCCTCTGCTGTGACACCTGCCGTCAGTTACATGCCACTCACTGCACTTCCCTGTCAGCCTGCCGCCCAAGTCACTCACTGCGCATACTGCTCGGTGACACCCAGAGGCGCCTGTGGCTGCAGCGAGCACAGGTGGATACCCTGCTCTATGACAGCACTGGGGCCCATCCCTAGGTCTGGCTGGGTTTTGAGACTGTTTCCATGGTGCTTCTTTTGGGGATGGGCCTGAACCCACTGACTGCCCTGGTCCTCCTATTCCTGGGACACCTTAGGCCCCGCAGGAGACTCCTGCCTAGGGTCATGTCAGGCCTTCCTCACTGAGATGCCAGTCCTCAGCCCTAATTAGCAGTAGATCCTGAACTGGACCAACAGAGTCCTTCCTTTATGCACTTGTCCTTGTGCCCACATGTGCTGGGTAGAGCCCAGACTGTGTCCATGTTAGTGTCCATACCCATCTCTTAAGAAGGACCCCAGCCCTGTTTAGAAGCCTATCACTTAATTGCCTGTAGCTCCCTATACTTTGTGGTTGAGGACATGCCACCTCTCTTCACATGTCTGGGGAATCCCCACACAAGGGCTGCCTCAAGAGCCTGCAGATGACAGGCACTTGTGCTCCACTTGAGCCAGTCTAGGAGGTTCTACCGGGTCATGGCTGACCTGGCTGTGAAGACTTCTAATGTCTTCAAAGTCACAGCCAGGAGGTGTAAAAGCTACAGAGAACAGGCAAGTGGGAAATGCTATCACTCCTCAGAGGGACAGGCACCCGGCTGCCTGCCAGCAGAAGGAAGGGTTACCATCTGTGGGCTGCTGCCAATGCAGCTTGAACCAGGTGACAGATGAACATGAAGAGAGAAGCCACTGTCCCTTTTTCTTGGTGTCCTCCAAACCACCAGCCCACAGGCTGGGGAAGGGCTGGATTTCCATAGCCTACCTGGAGGTGCAGGTGACCACTGTTCTACAGCCTCTTGTCTATCAGCACTCCCTTGGTGAGCCTGTTCCTACCCCTCTGTTCCAGACCCTCCTGCCCAGCACCCTCAGATGATATAATCCACATTGCACAAGTCAAAACCCACAGAACATTAAAGGATGGTGAAACTGCGTGTTAGGAAGACTTTTTAATCTCCTCACCCCTGGTACAGGAGCCAACACTTGTTTCCTGAGCATGAACCATGGACTCTCATTCTGGGAGTCTCCAATACTCTGTCATGGCTGGCCCCCATGTACAGAGTTTCCTCCTCCCCACCCAGAGCCCCACTAGCCCTACCAATTCACTACAGTCTATCTGTAGCAGCCTTGGGTGGCCAAGCAGGAACTGTGAGTTGAGACAGTGGCCATTTCAGCACTTCCTTCCCAGAAGCAGGTCCTCAGTGTCAGATAAGATCACCACCCACCAAGAGTAACAGGCAAGATGCTGCCCAGTCCCTCCTAGGTGGCCAGACATAGAGCTCCTACCAAGCATCACCTGTCTATATCTTGGCACACGGCAAACAGCCAGGAGTCAGCTGGGGGAGCCAAGGGCACAGGCTGGACCTCTCAGTTCGCTATTGATAGATGATTCGCGAAGATGTGCAGCAATGTGCTGGGCCTGCCCTCAGGGCTTGCATCGTTTGCTCTGCCCCTCAACAGCTGCTGGGGCAGCCCTCTTATTGCGGTGGTGGGGGAAGGTAGGCATGAGCTCTGGCTCACAGGCTGTGGGAGAGGGGCATCTCAGTGTTGTGCTAGGGGATAACTTCCCAGGCAATAGGCTTCCAGGCCATGATGGGGTTACTCATTTAGGCATGCACTGGGCTAGTCCTTCCACCCTGGTGACGGTTTTGTGTGTCCCTGAGATGCCCGTGTCCCTCTTGCACAGGCCTGTACTGGAAACCCACACAGTATTTACAAAGGTGCTGACCAAGCCCTCAAAGAGGAAAGCTTAAAGGGGTCTGGCAAACTCACGTAGGGGTTTCTCCTTGAAGTAGGAGCTCTCCAGGCAGTCCCCTGCTGTTGCCCTAAAGAACAATAGCCCATTAGTGGAAACTCTGGCCTCAACAGCCCCCAATTCAACTTCCAATAACTGAAGTCTGGGATCTAGAAACTTATAGGAAGCTCAGAGTGGCTCTAATACCTAAGAGAGCAGAATCTACTCTGGACACGTAGTTGCAGTGTGTCTACTATATCTGTGACAAAGACATCTATAGCTCATGCTCTGAGAAGCCATCTTCAAAGGGTTCCAGTTGAGCTGAGGTACACTCAGTGGTACAGTGCTTGCTTAGCACACACAAAGCCCTAGGACACCCCCCCCCCCACAAAAAGTATTAAGGATTTGGGTTCAAGGTGTCCTTGCACAGAGAGAGGTCAGTGTCCTCTCCTAAGAGGCATGTAGGGGCCCGTAGGTTGGGTCTGCACCTTTTCTTGGGGTCATACATGAAGAGGAAATTGAGCAGGCGCAGTCCAGCCTCTGAGAGCCACGGGAACTTGTGCTTGAGGTTGTTGTAAGGCTGTTTCCTCAAGCTGTACTGGCCAGCCAGGGGAAGCTTGGAGAAGCCCTGTGGGAGGCATGGGCTGGAGCCATAGGCCCAGTGGGCACAGGTGGGAGCCAAGGACTGCCTGTGACACCCACCGGCCAGATGTTCTCACTGGGCGTCCCCAGCAGCTGCACAATCAAGTCAATCTGGTGGATCTCAGACGTGCCAGGGAGGAGGGGCTTGTGAGCCAGTAGTTCTGCCAGGATGCAGCCCACAGCCCTACAGGAACAGCCACATCTGTATTTAGCTCCAGGCCAACATACCCATAAAGGAATGGGCAAGTGACAGTGAGGCTCCTCCCAACAGGCCCAGAACACAGCAGGCCTGCCTTTCTGCAGTGCTAATGGCCAAGCTATGGCCTCATGCTTCCTCTTGGGTTCCAGGGTTAGGCCTTCCTCAGTCCCACTCCTACCCCAGCGCCAAGCTCAGGAGCCAAGTGGCAAGGCCCCACAAGCAGCAGGCGCTCTTACCACATGTCGATGCTGGTCGTCTGGGTGGTAGTTCCCAGCAGCAGCTCGGGGGCTCGGTACCTACAGACAGAGGCCAACTTTACCTCCAACTAACTCCTCTCCAGCTTGAGCTCCCTGAGGGCCTTTAGCAGCCTGAGTAACGGGATCATTACTTGAAGTTTGGCCTGCCCTGTGATCTTAAGCCTGAAAACTCAGGGACACCAACAGAGAGCCATCATGTCTGTTACCAGAACCACAAGAGCCCCAGCATAGACCTCTACCATTAGCTGCTTTTCTGATGGGGGTGAAAAGGCATGCAGCAGAATCCATGGGGGATCATGACTGGGGCATGAAAGACTTCAAAACTCTACCTGTTGTGCTGGAGAGATGGCTTAGTGGTTATGGCACTAGAATTCAAAGCTAAAGGACCTAGGTTTGATTCCCCAGGTCCCAAGTAAACCAGATGCACAAGGTGGCACATACGTCTGGAGTTCATTTGCAGTGGCTTGGAAGCCCTAACACACCCATTTTCTCTATCTGCTTCTCTCTGTCTCTCACTCAAATAAATAAAGGCATGCACAACCACACCAATTTAAAAAACAAAAACAAAGCCGGGTGTGGTGGCGCATGCCTCTAGTCCCAGCACTTGGGAGTCAGAGGTAGGAGGATCACAGTGAGTTTGAGGCTACCCTGTGACTACAGAGTAAATTGCAGGTCAGCCTGGGCTAGAGTGAACCCTACCTTGTGCGTTTGGTGGCACATGCCTTTAGTCCCAGCACTTAGGAGGCACTGCTAGGAAGATGGCCATGTGTTCGAGGCCACCCTGAGACTACATAGTGAATTCCAGGTCAGCCTAGGCTAGAGTGAGACCCTACCTTAAAAAATCCATAACAAAACCAAACAAAAAACTACCTGTTAAAAACTATAGCAGCTGGGCATGGTGATGCACTCTTTTAATCCCAGAACTCAGGAGGCTGAGGTAGGAGGATCACCTTGAGTTCAAGGTCACCCTGAGACTACATAGTGAATTCCAGGTCAGCCTAGGCTAGAACAAAGCCCTACCTTGAAAAAAACCAAAAATTTACCTAGAGTTACACAGCTGCTGTTACCATCTTCACTTCCCAAAACTGTAACAGCCAAGCTGTTTTGCTGGCTGTCTTGGGAGGATGGCACTTCATTTGGGTAAGGCATGCTTGAGACCACTGAGCCTAGGTATCACCCTTTTTCTGGGATAGCCTTATTCTGCCCTGGGAAGCTGACCCAGACCTGGCCATTGGAGTATGTGCCGCTCTGCATGGCTTTAACTCTCAAGGCCCATTTGCAGCATCCATATTCAAACAACAAAGACCCCTACAGGAGGTATACCTGTCCCCAGGGGCCATCATGATTCTGAGGGACTCACCACAGCGTAACCACCTTGGGGGTCATTGGCTTTACTGGGACACCATAGGCCCGGGCCAGACCGAAATCCGCTGCAGTAGAGGCAGAAAGGGGAGGGAGGAGGGTATCACTTAGTGAGGGCTGACAAATTGCTATCTGTGGACAGAGTTGGACTCGGGTGCCCAGAGGCCACAAAGACAGACAAGTCAGTTTCTGGCCTTCAAGGCCCCAAAGGTGTGCTCACAGAAAGCCCCACCCACATATGGTATTAGTACCCACCTGTCTTCACACAGCCTTTATCCGTCATGAGCAAGTTTGAGACCTTCAGGTCCCTATGACAGAAAGACAACACGGGGTTTCCCAGAAAGCCAGCTCCACAGGCAATTAAGCTGTCACCACGCCCTGACACAACACAACACTTTCAATGCCACCTGGGTGTTTTAAAAACAGGGTGGGGGCTGGGGAGATGGCTCAGTGGGTAAAGCACTAGTCACTCAAGCTGGAGTATCCCCAAGTTTGATCCCCAGTAAAAAGCCAGGAGCCAGGCAAGCAAGTACTAAAGGTACTTGCTTACAAACCCTGGTTCAAGTCCCCACTACCCATAAAAAGCCAGATGCACAAAGTGGCGCATGCATCTGGAGTTTGTTTGCAGTGGCAGGAGGCCTTGCTGTGCCCATACTCACTCTGCCTCTTTCTGTCTCTCAAATAAATAAAACAATAAAAGCCAGCAGTCAAGACAAGCTTCTGTAATCCCAACATGATGCTGATAATGACTGCAAGATGGGAGGAGGAGACAGAATTTCTTCAAAATACATAGCAAGTACAGCAAAGAATACCAGGGCAAGAAACCTTGCCTCAAGTAAGGTAGACAGAAGCCAGGCATGGTGGTGCACACCTTTAATCCCAGCACTCAGGAGGCAGAGGTAGGAGGATCACTGTGAGTTCAAGGCCACCCTGAGAATATATAGTGAATTCCAGGTCAGCATGGGCTACAGCGAAATCCTACCTTGAAAAACAACAACAAAAATAAGGTAGACAGGTGAAGACAAACCCAAAGTTGTCCTCTGACCTCCACACACACAGAAATTATAAAAATTTAAAAATAAACTGGGTGTGGTGGCACATGCCGTTAATCCCAGAACTTGGGAGGCAGAGATAGGAGGATCACCATGAGTTCGAGGCCACCCCGAGACTACATAGTGAATTCCAGATTAACCTGGAGTAGAGTGAGACCCTACCTCAGGGGGAAAAAATAAGATTTATAAAGCTTAGGGTAAACAGGAGCAATGACACTGGCTGCTAGAATGCTGGCATTCCCAGTAACTGAGGGCAAGACACAGCCAGGTCTCCAGCCCTGTTCTGGCGACCTCAGTGTAGACACCCACCTCTCAAGCCTCTCAAGTCACAGCCAGCTCCTGACCTAGAGATGCACCGTTGTCCACTGAGGGCTTCTGGCCATTGTGACCCTACGCACCCACCTGCCATTTGCTGGATGGAAACCTATGAGAGCTTCTCAGACTGTCCGGTACTAAATCCTTCCCTGAGAGAAGCCCTGTGGGGAGCCAGATGCATCCCCTCCCACCACCCAGATACCCCAAAACACCTTGCTGGGTGCTCTGCCCACCTGTGGATGATGAAGTTGCTGTGCAGGTACTGAAGGCCCCGAAGCACCTGCAGCATGATGCACTTGACCTACGTAGGGCCAGAGGCACTGGTTACAGAAAGCCCAAGGCCTTGCCGGCCCTGCCATTTCTGCACTGGCCACTAGGATGCACAGTCACTGGCAGCCTCGGGCACAGCCAAGATGGTACTGCTGACACTTTTCCTCCCCTTTGATATGTGAGCAGATAGGGCCTACCCAGGACTAGATCCCCATGCTCCCCAGGGACCCAAAGCACTAATTCCACCTCAGTGGGGCCCGAGGTGCTTCACAGGAGGCAGTGGCAGCTCCACACATACCCAGCTTGGGAAGTACCTCCCTCTGCTTACCTGGGCCTCAGAGAAGGGCGTTGGCATATTCTCCAGGAGACTGGCCAAATCTTGCTCACAGTAACCCATCACCAGGAAGATGCTGGAAGGAAAAAAAAAGGGTAGACACATGCCACCTTTTCTCAATAAGCAAAGAAAGACCATGGCCTGTTGCAGGGAGGGTAACTCCAACAGGAGAGAGAGCCATTCTGACAGGATGTGCTCAGGACACACATACCTCTCCAGGTGGTTACCAACCACCACCTCCTTCAGTTCCACGATGTTCGGATGGCGGAGACGCAGGAGCAGTGTGATCTCCCGCAGGCTGCTGATGGGAATACCTGAAACACAGGGCTCAGTAACCCACGCTACTCCATTCAGGGTCCCGCAGACACTGCCTCCAGCTCAAGGAGAATCATAGTATTATCAGTACCAGTCTTACCTCACAGTCATCAGACACCATGAAGCACCTCTCAGTGCCAACTGCTATGTGTGCCAGGCATCCACAGGGGATGCCAGGCAGGAGCAGGGGTGCTGATACGTGGAGGGTGACAGTGAGCTGAGACAGGAGAGATGTCATCAGTGGGCAAGGGGCAGAGGAAACAGAGAGAATGTAGACTCCTCCAGGCAGAGGTGGGGATAGTCTGGCAGGGCTTGGGCTCTCCCCTCCCTAATTTCATGCTCCAGCTGGGGTGGTCCTTCTCCCTGCTCCCAGCTCACCATCTTTCTCCTTGTCCATCCGCACTTTCTTCAGGGCAACAATTTCATCTGTCTGAGTGTCCCGGGCCCGATCTGTAATGGGAACACATCCGTGATGGAATTTACTCCAAACCCCATCCTGCCACACAGAAGCCCCTTCCTGAGATTCTCAAGGTTACCTAGTCCACCCCTATGCAGGTAAGAATTGCAGCCTAGGCAAAAACATGGACTTCCTAATTGGGATCTTCATTTGAGCTAGCTTGGCAGTCCCTAGTTTTACTCTCTGAGCTGAAACCTGGCCTCCAGCAGCTTGTGGGATACTGAGCTCTCCGAGCATTCTTCAAACGCAGGCCACCACTTTGTGTTCACCTGAGCTACGTTCTGGAAGCAATTAAGTAACTTTGTATGAAGATGATGCTACAAAGTATTTTGTTCACTTGTGCAACATACACATACTTGGCCAAATGACTCACACCAGTGGAGCTGTGATAAGCTCCCAGCAGCTTTTTAGAAGTGTATACTTCAGGGCTAAAGAGATGGCTTAGTTAAGGCGTTTGCCTGCAAAACCATAGGATCCCAGTTCAATTCCCCAGGACCCACGTAAGCCAGATGCACAAGGGGGCACATGCATCCGGAATTCATTGCACTGGCTGGAGGCCCTGGTGTGACCATTCTTTCTCTCTCCCCCTCTTTCACTCTCTCAAATAAGTAAATTTTTTAAATTCATTTAAATAAAAGACATGTACACTTTATCGATCAGTTGTTATTGTTACATTGTTATATGTTTGGATTACTGATATTGGCAACCTGATCCACATATGGAGTAGTTTGTGGAAATCAAATTCCTAAACAAGGCTTTGTCCTGGTTTGAACCTTCTAGCCCAATACAGCTGTCATTATAACCACCCTTGTCCCACACTTGTAGACCTAGGTACCTCATCTTGACCACTCACACACTATGCCATAGGTGCCCTCGCCAATGCGGTTCAGCTTCTCAAACTCCTTCACACTCCGGCATCGCCCCAGCTGTAAGACAAAGCTGCCATTGGTGTGAGGATTGGGAAATGGATGGCACAAGTAAGAATGGTCTTACTCATAGAAGTAAAAACCCTGTACACATCTTGCCCACCAAGCAGAAAAGGCAGTTACATACTTGGACTCTTCTGATGGGCAAAGGAGATGCTTTTGGAACCACGTTGAGTGAAATATCAATGATGGCCTAAATACCCCCTTCAACCCAGTAGCCCAGATGACTACTGTGTCATGACAGTATCCACCAACCATGTACACAACACCTCTGTGGCAGAAGGTCCTGCCTCCAACATGTCATATGTCCTATGTGTGAGGAAAACTGCCCAGTGGCACTCGTCACTGGGATATGAGAAGGAATACGTTTAACTTCAAGATCAAAGCTAGGTAGCTGTGACCTACTTCCTTTTGCCCTTTGAGGTAAGCTGGGATAGGGATAGGTAGAACAAGATAGAATGACCTTATGGAAAACATCTGCCTCTAACATTTTATGGGACAGAATAAGCCCTACCTTTTTTTTTTCTTCCGAGGTAGGGTCTCACTCTAGCTCAGGCTGACCTGGAATTCACTATGTTGTCTCAGGATGGCCTCAAACTGATGGCGATCCTCCCAACTCTGCCTCCCAAATGCTGGGATTAAAGGCGTGTGCCCACAAGCCTGGCCAGCCCTACCTTTCTTGAGCCACTGTATCTTGGGGTCTCTGTCCCATCAGTCTTTACCCTAGTACATCTTCATAGTGTGTCACCTTTGTACGTGGATTAGTGTGTCTTGGGTCTAGGAAGCACCTGCAGCATGATTTGGATTCTACCAGTCCCCACATGGCTTCCATTTCCCTAACAGCCCTCAGCTCTGTCCTTAGTCTTCTTACTCTCACACCTGCTGTCCTTCCATGATTTCCTTTTATTTATTTTCAGTTTTTCCAGGTAGGGTTTCACTCTAGCTGAGGCTGACCTGGAATTCACTGTATAGTCTCCGAGTGTCCTCGAACTCATGGCGATCCTCCTACCTCTGCCTCCCGATTGCTGGAATTAAAAGTGTACACCACTGCCCGACTCATGATCCCTCTTTGTATTTTCTGTTCACTGGAAACTTCCCTTCATTGTGCCTATGACTCTCCCATCAGAGTCTGGCATGTCAACCCTTCTCAAACCCTGACCACACTTCCTGGTCCAAAAGAGAAGTCAGGCCTTCTACAAATCTCTTCTCTAGTCCAAGTTGGATAAACTTCTCCAAAGTTTCTGATACTTTTGTCTTGAGACACTGTCTCACTCTGTATCCCAGGGTGGCCTCCAACTCCTGGCAATCCTCTTGCCTAAGCCCCCAGCTAGGTTTACAGGCCTGGGTCATCAGCTCCTGGTTCCTTAATAGTGTTGTGTTGAGGCGCCAAGCACTGCACACATGCCATTTCCTCCCCTTTAAGAGCAGAATTCCCAATCATGGAGGTAACCCAGATTCCAGCACAGCACCGGGTTCTGCACGCTTCTGGGCACTACACTTAGGGTAATGCTAAGTAAAATACAGGTAATGGTGCTTCCTGAGCACGTGGCTTGGCAGAATAAGTTTCCTGCTGCAAACCTTTTCTACCACGGTCTACCATGACAGGAATCGGAGCCTCCAAGGTCCACCTTCCTCGACGCACAGAAAGGACCGTACTAGAACGGTGCCAAGAGGAGCGCCCGGTGAGCTGCACGCGCTCTCCCCTCCCACCCTCCCCGGGCTGGTCTGGCGCCGCCTTCCGTCCACGCCGCAGCTAACTCGGACAGTCGTTCCCGCCCGCGCCGGGAGCCCCGGCCTGCCCCAGCGCTGCCCCAGCGGCACCCCGTCGCACCCTGTGTTCTGGTGGCACCGTGAAGAAACCTTCCTTACGGATACACTTCAGACGGATCTGATCCGACTCGGGGTCCGCCTCCGCCATGCCCAATGCTGGCGCCCCCCACTCATCGTGTGCGCAGGCGCAGGTTGTCCTCCGGCGCAGGCGCGTCGCCCACTTCCGGATTGTCTCTGGGGCGGCTGCAAGGGGATTCCTCCTCCCCGCGCGCCTGGGGACCGAGAGGGCGCAGGCAAGACCCAGCGGGATCGCCAGAGGAGCCTGGGGTGCTGTAGTCCGGCGGGAGGGGACCCTTAAGGCAATATGCCCAACAATTTGGGGACCCTTCAGGCTGAAGTTAGGTCTTGGTGCAGCGAGTTGGGCTTCAATACTTGGCATCGGAGTGTCTCGCTAGGTGTGATGATCACAAACTGGAGCAGCGGGGAAGAGAGCTTGTGGTGATTTCAGTCGGGTATTCCCCCCCCCCCCATAAATGAATGTGTTCTGGGTCCCAAGATGGTGGCAGTTTGGGAACTGGAGCCTCCTGGAGGTGGTGTGTTGGGGGCAGGTTTAGGAGTGTTACAGCCAGCTTCCCCTTGCCAGTGTTTGGCTCACCCTCCTGCCACTATTTGCCACCGGCCTCTGCTCATGCACCCGCTTCCCCTTCAAGCCTGTAAGCCGAAATAAACCCTTTCCTCCCGTCAGGTGCTTTGTGCCAGCAACAAGATGACGACTGCAACAAGGGCTCTTCAGATGACATTCAAGCTTAGTTCCTGGGTGAGGAGATTCCAGCAGTCTCTGAGGAGATGCCCACCATGAAACACCTCCCTTCCTGTTTTGCAGAGCTCTCCTGAGGCAGTCAGTGCCCAGGGCAGGCTGCCTGGCCAATCTCTGGCCCCACCCTGGAAGGTGGGAGCAGGAAGGTCAGGTAGAAACAGTACCCTTGGTGTGATGCTCAGGACCACGGCCACATGTCTCCTAATCTGGATTCACTGTAGAAGCCCAGTTGAGGTAGCAGGGCTCAAACTACAGCCACCAGCTGAACCTACAGAAGTTGCCTCCCCTCCACACTTTCCATTTTAGTGAGATGCCAATTCTAGCAGATAATAATAGTGTTTAGTGCTCTTCCAACAGAGAGCTGTGCTTGTGATAGCATTTGGGGAACAGAAGGCTGACCCTAAAAAGTAGCCTCTGTGGGAGCAAGATCAGGAGGCAAACTTCAGGCCCCATCTCTAACCAGGGGCAAGGCTAGAGCCTTGTGAGGGAGGGCTGCACATCATACATGCGGATTTCCTGATCTCCCTCCCCAGTGCACAGAATGTCGCTCTGGGTTGGGGAGAGCTGCTTGACTCTGAGACTGCTAGGAGGAAAATAGTGTACTGACCACAGCACAGCAGCTCCAGGGGCCCAAAAGATCTTGGAAAGATTGCACTGTGCTCCATATGCTGTGTAATGGAACTCAGAACATCATTTGCCTCTGGTCCTTTGTGGTGGATTGATGTGAAGAATGGGAAGCTAAGCTGTCCCTGCTTTTAAGTGCCTAGGCCCATGTGAGTACTACACTGAAGTTGTGAAGCAGGCTGTGGTTGGATGTTTGAGCCTAGTGGCATGTGCCTGTAATTGGAACACTCTGTAGGCTGAGGCAGGAGGATTGTGAGTTCAAGGCCAGCCTGGACTACATAGGCAGACTGTCTCAGAAACAAATTAGCCAGGTATGGTGGTGCACACCTTTAATCCCAGCACTTGGGAGGCAGAGGTAGGAGGATCGCCATGAGTTTGAGGCCACCCTGAGACTACAGAGTGAATTCCAGGTCAGCCTGGACTACAGCCAGACCCTACCTCAGAAAACCAAAAAAGGAAAAAGAAAGAAAGAAATTTAAGACTTATGATCGATCATTTCCTCTTGGGCAATACGTGTGTGTGTGTGTGTGTGTGTGTGTGTGTATTTTTTTTTTCAAGGCAAGGTTTCTCTCTAGCCCAAGCTGACCTGGACTTCACTGTGTACTGTCAGGCTGGCCTCAAACTCACAGCAATCCTCCTACCTTTGCCTCCTAAGTGTTGGGATTAAAGGTATGAGCCACCATGCCTGGCTTTTTTTTTTTTTTTTTGCGGTAAGACCTCATTCTAGCTTAGGCTGATCTGGAATTCACTCTGTAGTCTCAGGGTGGCCTCCAACTCATGGCGATCCTCCTACCTCTGCCTCCCGAGTGCTGGGATTAAAGGTGTGTGCCATCATGCCCAGTGGGAATTCATTTTATTTATTTATTTATTTATTTATTTATTTATTTATTTATTTGAGAGAGACAGAAACAGAGAGAAAGACAGATAGAGGGAGAGAGAGAGAATGGGCACACCAGGGCTTCCAGCCTCTGCAAACGAACTCCAGATGCATGCGCCCCCTTGTGCATCTCGCTAACGTGGGACCTGGGGAACCGAGCCTCGAACCAGGGTCCTTAGGCTTCACAGGCAAGCGCTTAACCACTAAGCCATCTCTCCAGCCCGGAATTCATTTTTTTACTGGAGATGTCATACATGCCTATAATCTTGGTATTTGGGAGGCTGAGGCAGGAGAATTGCTGTGAGTTCCAGGTCAGTTTGAACTTCAGTGTGAGACCCTGTCTCAAAAGGGCAGGGGGCTGGGCTGAGAGATCACTCAGCAGTTAAAGGCTCTTGCTTGCTTGCCAAGCCTGAAGCTCAAGGACCCACGTTTATACCTGGTACATATGTAAATCCAGATGCTCAAAATGGCTGGAGTTCATTTTCAGTGGCAGGAGGCCCTGGTATGCCCATTTTTTCTTTCTTTTTCCGTGTTTTCTCTTTATGTGCTTGCAAATGAATAATCAATAAAAGGGGGCTGGAGAGATGGTTTAGTGGTTAAGGCACTTGCCTATGAAGTCTAAGGACTCAGGTTCGATTCCCCAGCACCCACTTAAGCCAGAAGCACAAAGTGCTACATGCTTCTGGAGTTCATTTGCAGTGGCTAGAGATCTTGGTGCACCCATTTTCTCTGTCTCCTCTCTTCTCTCTCTGTCTCTGTTTGCAAATAAATAAATATAAATTTAAAAATTTGTTTTATTGATTTCAGAGAGAGTGAGAGAATGGGCGCTCCAGGGCCTCTAGCCAGTGTAAACTAACTCCAGATGCATGCATGAGCCACCTTGTGCATCTGGTTTACATGGGTGCTGGGAATTGAACTTGGGTCCTTAGGCATTGAAGGCAAACACCTTAACTGCTAAACCGTCTCTCCAGTCCTAAATTTTTTGTTTCATTTTGTTTTGTTTTTTGTTTTCGGGGTAGGACCTTGCTCTAGCCCAGGCTGACCTGGAATTCACTATGTATTCTCAGGGTGGCCTTGAACTCAGCGATCTTCCTACATCTGCCTCCTGAGTGCTGGGATTAAAGGCGTGCATCACCACGCCTGGCCCTAAAATTTTTTTTTTTAAATCAGGCCAGCACTCTGGAGGCAGAGTTAGGAGTATCACTGAGTTCAAGGCTAACCTGGAACTACAGAGTGAGTTCCAGGTCAGTCTGGACTAGACTGAGATGCTACCTTGAGCCCCCCAATAAGGGGGGGCTGGTGAGGTATCTCAATAGTTAAAAGAGTGCTGACCACTTAATCATGAGGGCCTCTTAGGCTGGAGACCAACAAGGTTGACTCCCCAGAGCCCACTTTAAAAGTTAGGTATGGGGGCTGGAGAGAGGGCTTAGCGGTTAAGGCATTTGCCTGCAAAGCCAAAGGATCCCGGTTCAATTCTCCAGGACCCATGTAAACCAGATGCACAAGAGGACACATGCATCTGGAGTTCGTTTACAGTGGCTAGAGGCCCTGGCACACCCATTCTCTCTCTCTCTCTAATAAATAGAATATATTTTTTTTAAAAAGTTATATATGGGGGCTGGAGAGATAGTTTAGCAGTTAAGGCGTTTGCCTGCAAAGCCAAAGGATCCCAGTTCAATTCTCCAGGACCCACATAAGCCAGATGCACAAGAGTGTGCATGCATCTGGACTTTGTTTGCAGTATGGCTGGAAGCCCTGGCATGCTTGCTCGCTCGCCCGCCCTCCCTCCCTCCCTCTTTCTCTCAAATAAATAAGTTAGTATGGCCACTTACATCTGTAACCCCAGTCTGGTGACAGCAGAGACTGGTGAATCACTGGGTTCGCTGATGGACAACAGCTCAGGGTTGGTTGATGGAGAGATCCTGTCTCGAGGAAATACATGGATAAGTGATAAGAGGACACCCAATATTTTCCTCTGGCCTCCACACACTCATGGGGTCAGTACAGACAGGTGTATATATACATACACATGAAGAAATTGGGCTAGGGATGTAGTTCAGTGGCAGAGTACTTATAGCATGCATGAAGTCCTAGGTTCAATCTCCAGCATCACACACACACTCATTTTTTCAGTCATTTAGGTGGTACTAGATAAGCCTGTATGTATATATTAGAAACTAAAGCTGAGCGTGGTGGCACACGCCTTTAATCCCAGCACTTGGGAAGCAGAGGTAGGAGGATCACTGAGAGTTCAAGGCCTCTCTGAGAGTACATAGTTAATTCCAGGTCAGCCTGGACCAGAGTCAGACCCTACCTCGAAAAACCAAAAAGAAAGAAACTATTGGCATGTGTAACAGACAAGTCCCCAGACCCCATTATCAGAGAAACTCATGTTCATGATCTTGGTGGGCATACCACTGTTCGCTGGTTCTGGTTAACTACAAAGGCCAGTAGCATAGAAACTGATGCTATTTCTAGACTTTATGTGTGAGACCACATAGAGCAGAGCATTCTCTCAAGCAACAGCTGGACCTGAAGGTTGCTGGTAAGGCTGGAGTCAGCCAAGAAGTTGTCATCATGCTTGGCATTCTGAATGGCCCTTCACTATTAGCAAGCCCTCATCAGTGGTGCTAAAAAGACAGGTCATTGCTACCAGGCTACTACCAAAGTTGTAAGTGCCTCAGCTGCCCACTGCAGGACATACTGGGCTTTTAAAACCATCAAGCTAGGGGCCTGCCAGCCCTGAGGTGATGCCACACCTCTGCTGGAGGTGAGTCCTCAGAATAGCCTTCTCCCTGGGTTTTGTGTCATGCCATTCATTGTTAACTTCCAAGTGCTTATACCACAGTTTCAGAAGTGAGTGGGAAGGATTTCAAGGGCTCACCAGAGTCATAGCAAGTCAAGCCTTTAGGATTGCAACTCTCTGAGCCAATCACTTTGCTCCTAGAACCTCATGAACTAGGAAAAGGCTTTCAGCTCCCCACAGGGCAGTGGCCCTTCTGCCAGTGTAGCTGAGACTCAAATCACAGTAAACAGTGGCAGATTCTGGGAACTCTGCTTTATTCTTTGGTTCTTGGCTCATAGGCCATTATCGTACTGGGGTTCCTATGTCGATAGTAAGGGCCCCATTCAGTTTGTTCCCGAATGGTTCTCTGCTCTTCATCATATGGAGGACCATAGCTCACTAGCGTCTCCGTTGAAGCTCGAGTAATGATGATCTGCGGAATGACAATTTTCTTCTTGCTTGGCTTTTGTTTTGCATCGGCTTTCTCTAGAGGGAAGAAAACATCCAGCTATTTAGTGAGTGTGTGGGAACTTCCTTCACAATGAACAAAAGATCTGTCTTAAGCTCATCGTAAAGGACTTGTGGCCAGAAGGAATGATTGTGCAGGAACATTCCAAACCATTCACAACTCAGCCGTGCAAGTCACGAATATTGGATGCCCTCTTGCAAGGAAAAAACAGAAAAAGCCTGGTGTGGTGGCACACGCCTTCAATCCCAGCATTCTAGGTAGGAGGATCACCACTGTGAGTTCAAGGCCAATTTGGGACTACAAAGTGAGTTTCAAGTTAGCCTGAGCAAGACCCTACCTCAAACAACAACAACAAAACAGGAGACTAGATTTCATTTCATGACCCTGCAGGATGGCTTAAGGGTTGCAAAATCAGGAAGATGTGAAAAGGCAGGTCTACCTCAAAGGGTAGGGCTCAGAAACCGAGCCTCCAGATAATTCTGATTTGTAAACACTTTCTGTTCAGAACTTTACAGATCAGAACTTAGAAAAACCTCAAAAAAGCAAAAAATTATGTATATAATTTAAGAAAAAAAGAAGAAGCTGGGTGTGAGGGCATGATGGTGCTCACCTTTAGTCCCAGCCTTTGGGAGGCAGAGGTAGGAGGGTTGCTGTGAGTTCGAGGCCACCCTGAGACTACATAGTGAATTCCAGGTCAGCCTGAGCTAAAGTGAGACCCTACCTTGGGGGAAAAAAATAAATAAATAAATGTAAGCCAGGCATGGTGGCACATGCATTTAATCCCAGCACTTGGGAGGCTGAGGAAGGATTGATCGCCATGAGTTCAAGGCCAGCCTGAGCTAGAGTGAGACCCTACCTCAAAAAAAAAAAAAAAAAAAAGCTGTAAACTTAAACACTGCACATGTTTGAGTCCTACCCTTCCAGGTGGTTCACATGCCCATGCCATCCACAGTATAGAAGCTGCTTAATAAATGCATGCTGGGCTGTGCACCTATGTCTACATACAGAGTCCTGGCCTCTAGGCCTATCAAAGGATTCTCCATCCTTTACGTGACCAACTTCCTTTAATGTATAGGTTTTATTTCCAAATTTTATTGTTTTCATTGCATGCAATGTGCATTAGTTACTCTACTTGCTGCTGTGAGCAGCAGTGTAAGGGAGGGAGGGTTTATTTAAGCTTGTAGTTCCGGAAGGGACATAGTCCATCATGGCAGAGAAGGCATGGTGGCAGGAGCTTGAGGCATCGGGTCACACTGTGTCCATATTCAGGTAGCAGAAATAAATGCTAGTGCTCACTTGCTTTAGCCTTTCTCTTTAATCTGCGGCTCTAGTCCATGGGATAGTACTACCCACATTTAGGTGGTTTTTCCCACCTCAGGCACTGAAATGTAGAAACTTCACAGATATGCTTAGAGTTTGTCTCCTAAGTGATTTGAGATCTTATTAAGTTGATATTATTAACCATCATAACTTGTTTTTATTTTTATGTGTGTGTATATTTTGTACAGGCAGGCTAGGGTCTTTTGCCTCTACAGATGAATGCTTGCCTGCCTTTATGTGGGTGGCTGGGGAATTGAACCTAGGCCCACAGGCTTTGCAAGGATCTCCAACTGCTAAGCCATCTCCCTAGCTCCACAGTGGTTTTTTTTTTTTTTTTTTTTGGTTTTGGTTTTTCAAGGTAGGGTCTCACTCTAGCTCAGCCTGACCTGAAATTCACTCTGTAGTCTCAGGGTGGCCTCAACTCTCGGTGATCCTCCTACCTCTGCCTACCAAGTGCTAGGATTAAAGGCATGCGCCACCACGCCCAGCTGGTTTGGTTTTTCCAAAGTAGGGTCTCACTCTAGCCCAGCCTGACCTGGAATTCACTATGTAGTCTCATGGTGGCCTCAAACTCACAGCGAACCTCCTACCTCTGCCTCCTGAGTGCTGGGATTAAAGGTGTGAACCACCACACCTGGCTGACACAACTTGTTTTTATTGGGCAAGAAGTAGAACTTCTAGGTCAAATTATAATTTTATATTTGTGAAATTTGCTGGGAGAAGGAGGCATGGTGGTACATGCTTATAATCCCAGCACTCAAAAAACAGATGGACAGCAAGGCATGATGGCACATACCTTTAATCCCAGGAGACAGAGGAATCTTTTCCTTAATGTAAACTTATAAAATAGTTATCCATTTTCTTTCTTAAGAATTTTATTTGAGGAGCTGGAAGGATGGCTTAGCAGTTAAAGCATTTGCCTGAGAAGCCAAAGGACCCAAGTTTGATTCCCCAGGACCCACGTAAGCCAGATGTACAAGGAGAACACAAGCACCTGGAGTTTGTTTACAATGGCTGAAGGCCCTGGAAAGCCCATTCTCTCTCTCTCAAATAAATAATAAAATTATTAAAATTTTATTTGAGGGCTGGAGACATGGCTCAGCAGTTAAAGTATTTTCCTGCAAAGCCTAATGACTTGGGTTCAGTTCCCCAGTATCCACGTAAAGCCAGATGCTCAAAGTGGTGTATGTATCTACAGTTTGTTTGCAGTGGCTAGATGCCCTGGTACTCACATATTCCCCCAACCGTTCTCTCTTCTCTCTCTGCTTGCAAATGAATAAAATTAATTAAAAATTTTAAATATTCTATTTTTTTTTTTGACAGAGAAAGAGGGAGAGAGAGAATGGGCACACTAGGACCTTCAGCCACTGCAAACAAACTCCAGACACGTGCGCCCCCTTGTGCATTTGGCTTACGTGGGTCCTGGAGAATTGAACCAGGGCCCCTTGGCTTTGCAGGCAAATGCCTTAACCGCTAAGCCATTCCTCCAGCTCTAATTTAATTTTTTTAAATTTCTCTGTGTGTATGTGTGTGTATATGAGTACACCCAGGTCTCTTGCCACTGCAAATGAATCCTAGATGCACATGCCACTTTTTATGCTATATTTATATGGTACTGGGGAATCAAACGAGCTGATAGGCTTTGCAAGCCAAGTGCCTTTTTAATTGGTGAGCCACTGCCCTAGCCCATTAATCCACGTTCATTTAGTACTTTTGTGGGTTTTTTTTGGTTTTTTTTAGTTTCTTTTTTATTTATTTGAGAGAGAGAATGGGCTGTAGCCTCTAGCCACTGAAAATTCATGTGCCACCTTGTGCATCTGGCTTACATGGGTCCTGGGGAATAGAACCTGGGTCTTTTGGCTTTGCAGGCAAATGTCCTAACCACTGAGTCATCTCTCCAGTCCTATTTTGCTTTTTTTTTTTTTAAATTTTGTGGAGCTGGGTGTTTTGGCACACGCCTTTAATCACAGCACTTGGAAGGCAAAGGTAAGAGAATTGCAGAGAGTTTGAGGTCACTCAGACTACATGATGAAATCCAGGTCAGCCTGAGCTAGAGTGACACCCTACCTTAGAAAGCCAAAAAGAGAGAGAGAAAGAGAGAGAGAGCAAGAAAGGACAGAGAGAACTGTTTTGTTGTGCCAGGGCCTCCAGCCACTCTAATAGTACTCCTGATGTGTGTGCCATCTTGTGTGCATGTGTGACCTTGTGCGCTTGCATCACCTTGTGTATCTGCTTATGTGGGAACTGGAGAGTCGAACATGGGTCCATAGCCTTTGTAGGCAAGTGCTTTAACTGCTAAGTCATGTCTCCAGCCACCTTTTTTGGTTTTTCAAGGTAGAGTCTCACTCTGGTCCAGGCTGACTTGGAATTCACTATGTACTCTCAGGCTGGCCTCAAACTCATGGCAATCCTCCTACCTCTCTGCCTCCCAAGTGCTGGGACTAAAGGTGTGCACCACCATGCCTGGCTGTTTTTGCTTTTTTTTTTTTTTTTTTTGTGGTTTTTTGAGGTAGGGTCTCACTGTAGCTCAGGCTTCCCTGGAATTCACTATGTAGTCTCAGGGTGGCCTTGAACTCACAGCGATCCTCCTACCTCTGCCTCTCAAGTGTTGGGATTAAAGGTGTGCACCACCACACCCGGCTTGGTTTTGCTTTTTTAAATAAATTTATTGTGTGTATATGGGCATGCTACTTTTTGGGTCTGGTTTATGTCGGCAGCTTGAGAATTGAACCCCAGACAGGCATGGTTTGCAAGTAAGTGCCTTTAACCTCTGCTCAATCTTCTTAGCCCATTTCTGTTTTGTCAAACAGTCTTAATATGTAGCCCAGATTGGCCTAGAACTCACAATTCTGATGTAGCTACCCCAGTGCTGGGATTATAGATGTGACTACACTTGGCAATTGCAATGTTTACTTTTTTTTTTTCAAGGTAGGGTCTTGCTCTAGCCCAGGCTGTCCTGGAATTCACTATGTCGTCTCAGGGTGGCCTCGAACTCAGTGATCCTCCTACCTTTACCTCCCAAGTGCTGGGATTAAAGGCGTGCACCACCACACCCATACCTACAAAATTATTTTTAACTTTGTTTGTTTTTCTAGGTAGGGTCTTGCTCTAGCCCAGGCTGACCCAGAATTCACTATATAGTCTTAGGCTGGCCTCAAAGTCACAGCTATCTCGGCCTCTGGAGTGCTAGGATTAAAGGCATATACCTGGTTTAAAAATTTATTTTGGCCAGGCGTGGTGGTGCATGCCTTCAATTCCAGCACTTGGGAAGAATAGGTGGGCAGATCGCTATAAATTCGAGGCCTGCCTGGTACGACAGAGTTCCAGATTAGGCTGGGCTAGAGTGAGACTCTACCTCAAACAAACAAACAAAAAAAGTATTTGTCAGGGTTTTTTGCCCCTGCAGATGAATGCCTCTCCAGCTTTACTTGGGTGGTTTAAGAATTGAACCCAGTCTGGCAGGTTTATAAGCAAGCACCTTTAACTACTGAGCCATCTTTCCAGGCCCCTTTAAAATTGTTTGCAATTTATGATTTATGTGATTGTGTCTGTATGTGTGTATGTAGGGAGTTCAGTGCTCCGCCTTCTTTGGGACAGGACCTCTCACCATCGCAAATGTCTGTCCTACAAGTGGCTTTATGTGGGTTCTTGGGAATTGAATCCAGGCTGGCAAGCTGTGCAAAGCAAAGCACCTTTAAAAGTTGAGCCATCTCAGAAGCACTGGTGCGCCCATTCTCTCTCTCTCTCTCTCCTTCTCTGTCTCTAATAAACAAATATATAAAAGTTTGTTAAAAACTTAAAAAAGGGGCTGGAGAGATGGCTTAGCGGTTAAGCGCTTGCCTGTGAAGCCTAAGGACCACGGTTCAAGGCTCGGTTCCCCAGGTCCCACGTTAGCCAGATGCACAAGGGGGCGCATGCATCTGGAGTTCGTTTGCAGAGGCTGGAAGCCCTGGCGGGCCCATTCTCTATCCCTCTATCTGTCTTTCTCTCTGTGTCTGTCGCTCTCAAATAAATAAATAAAAAATTAAAAAAAAAACTTTAAAAAAAGCTGAGCCATTTCCCCAACCCCTGGAGACAGGATTTTATGATGTAGCTCAGGCTGTGTGGAACTCGAGTCTCCTGCCTTGGCTTCCTGAGGGCTGGGATTGCAAGTATAGTGCCTGGTTTGATACTAGTACCTATTTCATTTAATTATTATTTATTTTTGGTTTTCCAAAGGTAGAGGTTCACTCTAGCCCAAGTTGGTCTGGAATTCACTATAGTGACTACAGTCTCAGGGTAGCCTTCAACTCACAGGTGATCCTCCTACCTCTTGCCTCCTGAGTGCTGGGATTAAAGGCATGTGTTACCGTGTCCAGTTCTATTATTGTTATTGTTATTATTATTATATTATTAAATAATTATTTTACACTATTAATATATTATAATGTGTATTATATATTATTATTGTTTTTTGAGGTAGGTTCTCAATCTAGCCCAGGCTGACCTGGAATTTACTATGGAGTCTCAGGGCAGCCTCCAACTCATGGCAATTCTCCTACCTCTGCTTCCCCAGCGCAGGGATTAAAAGTATGCACCACCATGCCCTGCTCCCTATTATTAATTTCACAAAGTAGGGTTTTGCTCTAGCCCAGGCTGACCTGGAATTCACTATGTAGTCTCAGGCTGGCCTTGAACTCATGGCGATCCTTTTACCTCTGCCTCTGGAGTGCTGGAATGTGCCATCATGCCAGGCCCTTATCCTGTTTTTCTTTTTTTTTTTCTTCCTTCCAGTTGCTACTACAGAGACCATGCTGATCTCAAACCTGAGGCCATCCTCTTGCCTCTGACCCCTGAATGTTGTGTGCCACTCCTCTCCTCTCCTCCCACTCCCCTCAGCTTTCTCTGCAAGGCATGGAGCCCAGGACTTCAGGAATGCTACATAACAAATTGCCACAAATGTAGTGGCTCAGTCAACACCTGCATTTATGGTTTCCCAGTCTCAGTGGTCCAGTCCAGGCGCAGCTTGACTAGGGCTGTGTTCAGAATCTGAGCCGTGCAGTATCTTCTCATGTGCATCTTGGGTTAGGGTAAAGGTTTCTTTGTGGCTCAGTAACAAGTACTGATGTCCCATTTTCCTGCAAGCTGTAAGCAGTAGATTGTTGGGGCCAATTTTTTTTTGAATTGTTTTGAAATAGGCTCTTGCTATGCAGCTCTAGTTGACCTCAACTCATGAGGTTCCTTTTTTTTTTTTTTTTTTTTAATTATTTGTTTTTGTTTTTTTGAGATAGGGTTTCACCTCTCCTTCCTGAGTGCTGGGGTTAAAGGGGTGTGTCACCATGACCAGTATGAAGATCCTTTTTGTCAACATCTGATGTGCTGGAATTGCAGATGTGCATGACCACACCCATCTTGCTGAGTTTAAAAACATTTTTGGGGGGTTTTTCTTTTAAATTTAATTTTCATTATTTCATATATGCGAGAGATAGGGGGGGAGAATGGGCGTGCCAGGGCCTCTAGCCATTGCAAATGAATTCCACACATGCATCTCCTTGTGCATCTGGCGTACATAGGTTCTGGAGAGTCGAACCTTGGTTCTTAGGCTTCACAGGCAAGCATCTTAACTGCTAAGCCATTTCTCCAGCCCATTTTTGGCTTTTCAAGGTAAGGTCTCACTTTAGTCAAGGCTGACCAGGAGTCTCAGGCTGGCCTCAATCTCACAGTGATCCTAACACCTTGGACTCCTGAGTGATGGATTAAAAGAGTACACCACCACACCTGGCTTGCAGAAATTTTTTTTAAATTTTGGGGGGGTTTATTTTTATTTATATATTTGAGAGCAACAGAGAGACAAAGGGGCAGGCAGACAGAGAATGGGCATGCCAGGGCATCCAGCCACTACAAGTGAACTCCAGATGCATACACCAACTTGCACATCTGGCTTACATGGGTCCTGGGGAATTGAGCCTAGTACTGGGGTCATTAGGCTTCACAGACAACCACTTAACCACTAAGCCATCTCTCCAGCCTGCTTGCTAAAATTGAAATATATATAAATAAATTATTATTTATTTATTTGAGAGAGAAAGAGGAAGAGAGGGAGGGGGGGGAGAGAGAGAGAAAGAGAAAGAATGGGTGCACCAGGGCCTCCAGCCACTGCAAATGAATTCCAGACACATGCGCCATCTTGTGCTTTATGTGGGTACTGGTGAATTGAACGCAGGCCATCAAGATTTGCAAGCAAATGCCTTTAACTGTTGAGCTCTCTCTTCAACCCCCATTGCTGTTGTTTTTTTCTAGGCAGGGTCTCCATCTAGTCCAGGCTGACTTAGAACTCACTCTGTACTCCCCAGCTTACCTTGAACTCACAACTCACAGTGATCCTTCTACTTCTGCTTCTCAAGTGCTGGGATTAAAGTCGTGTGTCACCACGCCTGGTTATATTCACTTTATTCATCCACAAATCATCTCAGTGTATGGTAAGATGCTGCAGTACAACTAATGTCTCAAGTTCCAGGCAATTTCACTAGCATCATTTATTGTAGAACTTTTACTTTCCCACTGGTTTCTGGATCAATTTTATTATACACATAAGTATACACTACATACATATACAAATTTGTTCTCCATAATTTCTGCTATTGCTCTGCTCTTTTTTTTTTTTTTTTTTTTTTTTTTTTAGGTAGGGTCTCACTCTGGCCCAGGTTGACCTGGAATTCACTATGTAGTCTCAGGGTTGCCTCGAACTCATGGCGATCCTCCTACCTCTGCCTCCTGAGTGCTGGGATTAAAGACGAGTGCCACCACACGCAGCTTTTTCTTTTTCTTTTTCTTTTTCTTTTTTTTTTTGTTGCATTGCTCTGCTCTTATACTGGCACTATAATGAGAACTAAAATGATTATAACTTTTGATTTATTTTAAACTTTTTATTTAAAAAGTATTTATAAATTCACAAAAAGTTGCAAAATTAGTGAAAAGCAGTCCTAAGTGCCCTTCACCCAATTATATCCAGTTGTAACATTTTGTGTAACTGTAGTATAATACCAACATCAAACTGACATTGATCCAAAGAACATAATGTGGCTTCACCTGGATCAGGACACTGTTCCACCAGAGACCTCTTCCTGCCCCCTGAGGTCACATCTGTTCTTCCTGCCTCTCATCCTTAGCTTCTATAATCAAGTCTGTTCTCCATCTCTATGATTTTGTCATTTGGACAATGCCACATAATTAGAATCATACAGAATATAAAGTTTTATTAATTTTAATTTTAATTTTTCGTAATATAAGGTTTTGAGAGTGCTTCCCCTTTTTTTGAGGTAGGGTCTTGCTGTAGCCCAGGCTGAGCAGGAATTCACTATATAGTCTCAGGGTGGCCTGGAACTCATGGTGATCCTACCTGTGCCTCCCAAGTGTTGGGATTAAAGGTGTGTACCACCATGCCTGGTGAGAGTGCCTTTTTTATACAGTATGGTTTTACAGATATTTTTATTGGGAGAGAGGATGAGTATAGGTACACCAGGGCCTTTTGCCACTGCCAAAGAATGCATGCATTACGGTGTGCATATGGCCTTACGTGGGTACTGGGGAATGAAACTCAGACTGTCAGGCTTTGCAAGAAAGCACCTTTAACTGCTGAGCCATCTCTTGAGAACTTTTTTTTTTTTTTCATGTGTGTGTGCACCTATGTGTGTGTGCACAAGGCCAGAGGAAAACCTCAGAAATCGTTTTCAGGAATGCCATTTCTTTCTTTTTTAAAAACCAATTTGTGTGCATATATGTATGTTCATGTGTATGGGCGTGGGCACACGCTTGCTGCAGCATGTGTGGAGGTCAGAGGACAGCTTCTTGTGTTGGTCCTTGTTTTCCACCTTGGTTGAGGCAGGGGCTCTTACATAGTAGTTCAGCACTGTGTGCTGGCCTGTAATCTTCTGGCAATTGTCCTGTTTCCATCTCCTTTTGCTCAGGGGGAGTGCATTGTTATCACAGATGCTAGCACTGTAGTTCCGGGCTTTTGATAGGGTTTGAGAATCCAAACTGAGGTACTCCCACTCGTAACACAAGCATTTTTATCCACTGAGCCATCTCCTCTCCCTAACCCCTAGTTCAGGACCTCTTATTGGCCTAGAACTTACCAATGAGGCTAGACTGGCTGGCCAGCAGTCCCTGGGGTCTTTTGTTGTCATCGTCTTCTCTCTCTGTCTGTCTCTTTTTTTTTGTTTGTTTTGAGGTAGAGTCTCTCTCACTCTAGCCCAGGCTGACCTACATAGTCTCAGGGTGACCTTGAGCTCATAGTGATCTTCCTACCTCTAGCTCCCGAGTGCTTGGATTAAAGGCATGTGCCACCACACCTGGCTTTTTCTTTCTGTTTTTAGCGCCAGGGATCCTTCTGTCTCCATCTCCCCAACATTGGTATTACAGGTGTTCATATACTTTTTCTTTTTTATCTGTCTGTCTGTCTGTCTGTCTGTCTATCTATCTATCTATCTATCTATATATATATATATCTTTTTTTTTTCCTTTTTTGATGTATGGTCTCACTCTAGCCAAGGCTGACCTGGAATTCACTATGTAGTCTCAGGGTGGCCTCGAACTCACGGCGATCCTCCTACCTCTGCCTCCCAAGTGCTGGGATTAAAGGCGTGCACCACCATGCCCGGCTTTCTATCCATACTTTTTATTTGGGTTTTGGAGGCTGATAACTCAGTTCAAGTTATAAGGCAAGCACGTTCCTCAGATCCTCACCTGTTTCTTTTCTTTCTTAATGGTGCTTGGGATGAACCCCAGGGCTTGACACATACTAGGAAAGTGCTCTGCCACTGAGTTGTACATCATTGCCGAATGAACTCTTTTTAAAATATTTTATTTTTTATTTACATAAGAAAAGAGGGAGAGAGGGAAAGAGGCAGAGAGAGAGAGAGAGAGAGAGAGAGAGAGAGAGAGAGAGAGAACGGGTGCACCAGGGCTTGCAGCCACTGCAAATGAACTGTAGACACATCCACCACCTTGTGCCTCTGGCTTACGTGGGTTCTGGGGAGTTGAACCTGGGTCATTTGGCTTTGCAGGCAAGCACCTTAACTGCTAAGCCATCTCTCCAGCCCTCTTTTGTTCTGTTTATTTTTTGAGTTAGGGTCTCTTACCTGAGGCTGACCTGAACTTCACTATGTAGTCTCAGGCTGGCCTTGAACTCATGGCTATCCTCCTATTTCTGCCTCCTGAATGCTGGACTTAAAGATGTGCGCCACAACACCCAGCTTTTTTCCCCCCTTTCAATAAATATTAAAAAGTATTTTTTAGCAGGGCGTGGTGGTACACGCCATTAATCCCAGTACTCGGGAGGCAGAGGTAAGTGGATGGCTGTGAGTTCGAGGCCTGAGACTACATAGTGAATTCCAGGCCTACAAAAATTTTTTTTCTTTCTTTTTTTCTTTATGATTCTCTGAGGTAGGGTTTCACTCTAGCTTAGGCTGACCTGGAATTCACTATATAGTCTCAGGGTGCCCCAAACTCACTGTGATCCTCCTACCTCTGCCTTCCAATTGCTGGGATTAAAGGTGTATGCAACCACACCGTTACCCCACCTCACTTATTTCAGATAAAGAGGCAGAGAGAGGAAGAGAGAGAGAATGGGCTCACCAAGGCATCCAGACACTGCAAACAAACTCCAGATGCATGTGCCACCTTGTGCTTCTGGCTTGTGTGAGTCCTGGGGAATCGAACCTGGGTTCCTTGGCTTTGCAGGCTAAGCCATCTCTTCATCTCACTAGGGTTTTTTTGCTTCCCTTACTGACCTGTATTTTCGAACCAGAAAAACCTTTCTAAGGCACACACCCATCATACCTCCCTTGTTTTAAATACTTCATTCTGTTTCCACAATCCAGGTTAATAGTGGAAGACTTTTTTTCAGGTGTTATTTTTCTTTTTCCTTTCTGATTTTGTGGTCTCATCTCTACCCACATACACCCAAAGTACGGCTATACTAGTATGCCATAAAGTGGACAGATGTGACAAATAATTTTACTCTTATGTCACCCATAATTTGCTCCTCCTTGCTGGCCCTCCCATCTTGGTGTGAGGTGCAGTGAGTCCAGGGTCTCCTCAGGAACTGTTCTCCTCGGAAGCCACACTCCAGCCTGCACATTTTCTCGAGGTTCTGCCCCAGGATGTGACAGGTTGAAGGAATTACAGTGACACCAGAAATTACCCAGCCCTCCTATGTGTGACCTCTCACCAGGCTCTCTTTGGAACGTAAGGCCGGCCTAGACCTCACTATAGAATGCCAACTGGCCATGAATTAACAACCTCCTGCACAGCCTCCTGAGTGCTGGGATTTCGGGTGAGTGCTGGGATTCAGCCACAGGCCCCGGGGTGTACCACAGGAAAACACCCGTGCTACGCTCATAAACGACGCCGAGAATTCTGGATATGAATCTACTATCTCATCAGGGTCTTGGAAACAGACCCCAGCCCAGAGGCCGTGATGTCTCCTACCTTCGTAGGAAGCAGAAGACTTCCTATGCTTGGTCGACCCGGACCCTAACAGGTTATCGGAATGCTGATTCAAGGCCTCCTTCTCTCCCTGCTTGGCCTCCTTCTCCGTCGTCTTGTCCTTAGCCTTTGGAACTGAATGGGGGGGATTTGAATGGGTGGGGGTCCTCTTTTGCTCCTCATCTGAAACACACGGATAATCAGTTAGACTCACACAGGACTGATGCAGGGGGATGCCCCCTCCGGCTCAGCAGTCCGCTCAGGTGCAGCCATACTGGCCACCTGCGAGAGGCCACCTGCCCACCGCTTCTGGCCTCGGAGAGCGCGCCTCGTCGCCGGGCGCCGCCCTTTACCTTTCCTCTGTTTGGATTTGCTTTTGGACAGGCCCATAGGTGACCGCGCCGACCGTGTGGGCGGCTCGTAACCCCGAACGACTCATAAAACCCACACCCCTCCCGCGCGTCGGTCACCACGGCAACGGGCGGAGCGCAAGCTCGCCGCAGAGCCCCGCCCAGGCTGGGCATTTGGTCTCGCGAGAGCGGGCCGCGCGAGGCGAAGCGACTCCGGAAGTCCTCAGGAGGAGCTGCCAGTGGGCCGTATCGTGTCGGCCGCACCGCCCGGACGGGTGCTCTGCCAGACTGACCATGGACGGTAAGGGGCCGCCACCCACCTGGGGCTCGGGAGGAGGTTTGGTGGATGGCGGAGGCTGACCCCAGGACCCGCACCCGGCTTTTGACTGCGTATCCGGACCGGGACCTGCCCCTGGGCCTGGGCCTCCACCCCAGATTCCGGACCAGGACCCCTTCCCTGGATTCCTCTCCGTATTCCATCCTGGATCTGTCTCCCTCCCTTGACCCCAGATGCGACTGGCCTTTCTAGGATCCCCACCACTATCCCTCGGTTTCTGACCCCATGGTCCCAGGTTCAGATCTAGAGGTTCTCGTTCCTTGCTATGCTTCTGCCTTTGAGTCACCGGGGATGACTGGCCAGAAGGCATCTGTAAAGATGGTAGTTGCACCCCTTGACCTCAACACCACCTGGAGAAAAAGGAATGCTCCCGGCTCGAAATGTAGTTTTACTCGTTTTTTTTTTTTCCTCGCCAACAGTAGTTTTATAAAAACCTGTTAGCCAGGAGTGGCGGCTCACGCCTTTAATGCCAGCACTCCAGAGGCTGAGGTAGGAGGGTCGCTGTGAGTTCCAGACCACCCTGAGACTAAATAGTGACTTCCAGGTCAGCCTGGGCTAGAGTAAGACCCTACCTCGGGAAATAACAAAACCAAAAATACTTTTTGAAATGTAGAAAGCTCTTTAGCTGTGTGAGTGTCATGAAGGAAATGTGTAAAAGTGTACATAGTTTGCCTTCAGAGGGAAGATGTGGAAGTACACTAGCCTCCCAAGAGGAAAGATTGTATTCGTTTTCATGTGTATGTGAGTTTGTGTGGGTGTGGACACTTGTGTGTGTTAATGGGAGTGGAGGCCAGAGATTGATAATTGGAGACTCCCTCTGTTGCACTTGCTCACTGTCTCCCCTAGTTCTGAAGTTGGAGCCCAGCAAGTATTCTTCCACAGAGCTAAATCCCCAACCCTCTATGTTACTTTTTTTGATCGGATCTCTCACTGAACTCAGAGCTCATATAGAGTTTTCTAAACTAGTGAGCCAACTTGCCCAGGGGATCCTCCTGTCTCTACTTCCCTAGGACCAGGATTACAGATGCATGCCACCGTGCCTGGTGCTGGGGACGGAGTCTAAACTCAGTTCTTCACTCTTGTGCAGCAAGCGTTTTTCCCTCCGTCCTGTTAACCTTATCCCTTAAGAATAAAAAATCTAGGGCTGGAGAGATGGCTTAGCGGTTAAGTGCTTGCCTGTGAAGCCTAAGGACCCCGGTTCGAGGCTCGGTTCCCCAGGTCCCACGTTAGCCAGATGCACAAGGGGGCGCATGCGTCTGGAGTTCGTTTGCAGAGGCTGGAAGCCCTGGCGCGCCCATTCTCTCTCTCTCCCTCTATCTGTCTTTCTCTTTGTGTCGGTTGCTCTTAAATAAATAAATAAAAAATTTAAAAAAAAAGAATAAAAGATCTAAAAAAAAACTTGTTTGTTTTTGTTTTTTCAAGGTATGTTCTCACTGTAGCTCAGGCTGACCTGTAATTCACTATGTAGTGTCAGGGTGGCCTCGAACTCACGTTGATTCTCCTACATCTGCCTCCCAAGTGCTAGTATTAAAGGCATGTGCCACCATGCCTGGCTGTATAATTTTTTTTGTTGTTCCATAACTTACTCTGCTCTTCAGGGAACTTTTCTTAAGCCCATGCCAGTTTTCTCCAGCTTTTTGTTAAATTTTAGAGTCCAGTCCCATCAAAGTCTGGATTGAGAAGAATTCCTCAATCCAGAGGGAAAGGAATTTGACCTACAGCCAGTGGGGTGGCGGGGCCACACCCAGGCGCACTTTTCTTTCCACCTCTTTTTCAGGTGACCTTTGCTTCCGAGAGTCATAGCCAACTCTGGCATCTCTGGCCATACTTTGGCCTGGACCACTGTCTGTAGACAGGTGATAGATGGTCAGATGCAGAATTCATTGTATCCCCACCCCCACCCCAAGTAGGTTTCATCTCGTTTTTATGCCTATAGATCCTCAGTACTTCATGCTGGGTTGGTGGGTAGCTTTTTCAGAAATCAAGTGTCACAGGGCTGTGTAAAGTTAGAAATTGAGTAAATTAGATGAATGTCATGACTCACATGTATAGTTCCAGCTTTTGGGAGGTGAAAGCAAAAGGATTAGAAGTTCAAAGTCATTCTAATCCAGGCTATATGATAAGTTTGAGGCCAGCCTGGGGTACGTGAGACTCTATTTCAAAAGAAGCAAAATTGAGGACTGGGGAGATGGCTCAGTGCTTAAGGCAGCCTGCAAAGCCTAATGACTTGGGTTTGATTCCCAGTACTTGCCTGCGTAAAGCCAAATGCACAGGCTGTTGCATGCATCTAGAGTTTGCTTGCAGTGGCTGGAGGCCCTGGTACACTCATTCTCTCTGTCTGTCTTTGCTTGCAGATAAGTTAAAACAAAAAAAAATTAAAGAGGCAGCTGTGGTGGTGCACACATTTAATCCCAGCACTCAGGAGGCAGAGGTGGGAGGGTTGCCATGTTTTTGAGCCACTCTTGAGAGACTACATAGTGAATTCCAGGTCAGCCTGGGCTAGAGGGAGACTTTATCTCAACACCACCCCCCAAAAAAAATAAGAAAGAAAAAAATTGAGGCCTGATGAGATAGCTCAGTTAGTAAAGTGCTTGCCTCACAAGCATGAGGATCTGTGTTTGACGCCCAGAACCTATGTTCTGTGCTGTGGGCCTTATAGCCTGCAGCTGGAAGATGATGTTCCTGAGACTACCGCCTGAGGTTCTCCTCTGGCCCCCACACATGTGCACTCACACATTAAAAAAGGAAGGGGGGCTGGAGAGGTGGCTTAGTGGTTAAGGTACATGCCTGGAAAGCCTCAGAACCCAGGTTCAATTCTCCAGGTCCCACATAAGCCAGATACACATGGTGGCACATGCATCTGGTGTTCGTTTGCAGTGGCTAGAAGCTCTGCTGTGCCCATTCTCTCTCTCTCTGTCTCTAAATGAATAAAAATAAATTTAAACTGTGTGTTGTAGTGCATGCCTTTAATCCCAGCACTTGGGAGACAGAGGTCGGAGGATCACCATGAGTTTGAGGCCACCCTGAGAATACAGAGTGAATTCCAGGTCAGCCGGGAGTAGAGTGAAACCCTACCTCAAAAAAAACAAAAAAGGGATGGGGGAGCTGGAGCTTGAGAGGTGGCTCAGTGGTTAAAGTGCTTGCCTGAAAAGACTAACGATCTTAGTTTGATTCCCCAGTAATGTAAAATCAGATGCACAAAGTGGTACATACATCTGGACTTCGTTTGCAGTGGCTAGAGGCCCTGTCATGCCCATTGTCTCTCTTATTGCCCCACTCTGGTCAGGCATGGTTGGTGTGGTGGCGCATGCCTTTAATCCTAGTACTCAAGAGGCAGAGGTAGGAGGCTTGCTGTTTGAGGTCAGTCTGAGACTACATAGTGAATTCCAGGTCAGCTTAAGAAAAAAAAAGAAGGGAACTGGAAAGGTGGCTCAGCAGTTAAGGTGCTTGCCTGCAGAGCCCAAGGACCCAGGTTTAATTCTCCATGACCCATGTAAGCCAGATGCACAAAGTGGACCATGCATCTGAAGTTCATTTTCAGTGGCTAGAGGCCCTGTTACAGCCATTCTTTCTCTCTCTCTCTCTCTTTTTTTTTTTTTTTAAGGAACGTCCAACAGACTGGCCTTTCTACAAAATATTATTTATTTATTTCAGAGAGAGAGAGAGAATGGGTATGCCAGGGCCTCTGGATACTGCAGACAAACTTCAAGTGTATATGCCACTTTGTGCATCTGGCTTACATGTGTCCTGGAGAATTGAAGTTGGGTCCCTTGGCTTTACAAGCAAATGTCTTAACTGCCAAGCCATCTCTCTAGCTCATAAAAATATTTTCTTAATTTTATTTATTTGAAAACGACAGAGAAAGAGAGAGAGAATGGGTGTGCCAGGGCCTCCAGCTACTGCAAGTGAACTCCAGACGCGTGCGCCCCCTTGTGCATCTGGCTAACGTAGATCCTAGAGAATTGAGCCTAGAACCAGGGTACGTAGGCTTCACAGGCAAGCACTTAACTGCTAAGCCATCTCTCCAGCCCCCATAAAAATATTTTTAAAAGATTTAAAAAAAAAATTGAGGGCTTGAGGGATGGCTTAATGGTTAAGGTGTTTATCTGCAAAGCCAAAGGACCTAGGTTTGATTCCCCAGGACCCACGTTAGCCAGATGCACAAATGGGCACATGCATCTGAAATTTGTTTGTAGTGGCTGGAGGCCCCAGAGTAGCCATTCTCTCTCTCCCCCTCCCTCTTTCTTTCTCTGTCATATAAATAAATAAAAACATATTAAAAAATTAAAAAAATAGAAATTGAATAAATAGACATTGGACTCTACCTAGCTCTCAAGTTTTGCTGGATGAGTAGCATGTTCTATTAGCAGTGAATCTTTTTTTGTTTGTTTTGAGGTAGAGTCTCTAGCCCAGGCTGACCAGGAACTCACTATATAGTCTCAGGCTGGCCTTGAACTCATGGCGATCCTTTTACCTCTGCCTCTGGAGTGCTGGAATGTGCCATCATGCCAGGCCCTTATCCTGTTTTTCTTTTTTTTTTCTTCCTTCCAGTTGCTACTACAGAGACCATGCTGATCTCAAACCTGAGGCCATCCTCTTGCCTCTGACCCCTGAATGTTGTGTGCCACTCCTCTCCTCTCCTCCCACTCCCCTCAGCTTTCTCTGCAAGGCATGGAGCCCAGGACTTCAGGAATGCTACATAACAAATTGCCACAAATGTAGTGGCTCAGTCAACACCTGCATTTATGGTTTCCCAGTCTCAGTGGTCCAGTCCAGGCGCAGCTTGACTAGGGCTGTGTTCAGAATCTGAGCCGTGCTGTATCTTCTCATGTGCATCTTGGGTTAGGGTAAAGGTTTCTTTGTGGCTCAGTAACAAGTACTGATGTCCCATTTTCCTGCAAGCTGTAAGCAGTAGATTGTTGGGGCCAATTTTTTTTGAATTGTTTTGAAATAAGCTCTTGCTATACAGCTCTAGTTGACCTCAACTCATGAGGTTCCTTGTTTTTTATTATTTGTTTTTGTTTTTTTGAGATAGGGTTTCTCCTCTCCTTCCTGAGTGCTGGGGCTAAAGGGTTGTGTCACCATGTCCAGTATGAGGATTCTTTTTTTTAATTTTTAAGTTATTTTTATTTATTTATTTGAGAGCAGCAGACACAGAAAGAAGGAGAGAGAGAGAGAAAGAGAGAGAGAGAGAGAATGGGCACACCAGGCCTTCAGCCACTGCAAACGAACTCCAGACATGTGTGCCCCCTTGTGCATCCGGCTAACATGGGTCCTGGAGAATGGAGCCTTGAACCCGGGTCCTTAGGCTTCACAGGCAAGCGCTTAACTGCTAAGCCATCTCTCCAGTCCAGTCAGTATGAGGATTCTTTTTGTCAACCTCTGATGTGCTGGAATTGCAGATGTGCATGACCACACCCATCTTGCTGAATTTAAAAACATTTTTTGGGGTTTTTCCTTTTTAAATTTAATTTTCTTTTTTCTTTTTCAATTTTTTTTTTTTTTTTTTTGATTTTTCGAGGTAGGGTCTCGCTCTGGTCCAGGCTGACCTGGAATTAACTCTGTCATCTCAGGGTGTCCTTGAACTCATGGCAATCCTACCTCTGCCTACCGAGTGCTGGGATTAAAGGCGTGCACCACCACGCCCAGCTTTAAATTTCATTTTATTTATGTGTGGGGGGGGAGGGGGGGAGGGGAAGGGGAGGGGAGAGGGAGGGGGAAGGGAGGGGGGAGGGGAGGGAGAGAGAATGGGTGTGCCAGGGCCTCTATCCATTGCAAATGAATTCCACACATGCATCTCCTTGTGCATCTGGTGTACATAGGTTCTGGAGAGTCGAACCTTGGTTCTTAGGCTTCACAGGCAAGCGTCTTAACTGCTAAGCCATTTCTCCAGCCCTTTTTTGCCTTTTCAAGGTAAGGTCTCACTTTAGCCAAGGCTGACCAGGAATTCACCTCGTATTCTCAGGCTGGCCTCAATCTCCCAGTGATCCTACCACCTTAGACTTCTGAGTGATGGATTAAAAGTGTACACCACCACACCTGGCTTGCTGACATTTTTTAAATTTTGGGGGGGCTTTATTTTTATTTATATATTTGAGAGCAACAGAGAGACAAAGGGGCAGGTAGACAGAGAATGGGCATGCCAGGGCATCCAGCCACTACAAGTGAACTCCAGATGCATACACCAACTTGCACATCTGGCTTACATGGGTCCTGGGGAATTGAGCCTAGTACTGGAGTCCTTAGGCTTCACATACAACCACTTAACTACTAAGCCATCACATCTCTCCAGCCTGCTTGCTAAAATTAAAAAATATATATATATATATATATGAATTATTATTTATTTATTTGAGAGAGAAAGAGGGAGGGAGGGAGACAGACAGAGAGAGAGAGAGAGAGAGATAGAGAAAGAATGGGTGCACCAGGGCCTCCAGCCACTGCAAATGAATTCCAGACACATGCGTCATCTTGTGCTTTATGTGGGTACTGGTGAATTGAACGCAGGCCATCAAGATTTGCAAGCAAATGCCTTTAACTGTTGAGCTCTCTCTTCAACCCCCATTGCTGTTGTTTTTTCTAGGCAGGGTCTCCATCTAGTCCAGGCTGACTTGGAACACACTCTGTAGTCCCCAGCTTACCTTGAACTCACAACTCACAGTGATCCTTCTACTTCTGCTTCTTAAGTGCTGGGATTAAAGTCGTGTGTCACCACACCTGGTTATATTCACTTTATTCATCCAGAAATCATCTCAGTGTATGGTAAGATGCTGCAGTACAACTAATGTCTCAAGTTCCAGGCAATTTCACTAGCATCATTTATTGTAGAACTTTTTCTTTCCCACTGGTTTCTGGATCAATTTTATTATACACTTAAGTATGCACTACATACATTCAAAACGTTGTTCTCCATAATTTCTGCCATTGCTCTGCCCTTTTTTTTTTTTTTTAGGTAGGGTCTCACTCTGGCCCAGGTTGACCTGGAATTCACTATGTAGTCTCAGGGTTGCCTCGAACTCATGGCGATCCTCCTACCTCTGCCTCCTGAGTGCTGGGATTAAAGACGAGTGCCACCACACGCAGCTTTTTCTTTTTCTTTTTCTTTTTCTTTTTTTTTTTGTTGCATTGCTCTGCTCTTATTCTGGCACTATAATGAGAACTAAAATGATTATAACTTTTGATTTATTTTAAACTTTTTATTTAAAAAGTATTTATAAATTCACAAAAAGTTGCAAAATTAGTGAAAAGCAGTCCTAAGTGCCCTTCACCCAATTATATCCAGTTGTAACATTTTGTGTAACTGTAGTATAATACCAACATCAAACTGACATTGATCAAAAGAACATAATGTGGCTTCACCTGGATCAGGACACTGTTCCACCAGAGACCTCTTCCTGCCCCCTGAGGTCACATCTGTTCTTCCTGCCTCTCATCCTTAGCTTCTATAATCAAGTCTGTTCTCCATCTCTATGATTTTGTCATTTGGACAATGCCACATAATTAGAATCATACAGAATATAAAGTTTTATTAATTTTAATTTTAATTTTTCGTTATATAAGGTTTTGAGAGTGCTTCCCCTTTTTTTGAGGTAGGGTCTTGCTGTAGCCCAGGCTGAGCAGGAATTCACTATATAGTCTCAGGGTGGCCTGGAACTCATGGTGATCCTACCTGTGCCTACCAAGTGTTGGGATTAAAGGTGTGTACCACCATGCCTGGTGAGAGTGCCGTTTTTATACAGTATGGTTTTACAGATATTTTTATTGGGAGAGAGGATGAGTATAGGTACACCAGGGCCTTTTGCCACTGCCAAAGAATGCATGCATTACGGTGTGCATATGGCTTTACGTGGGTACTGGGGAATGAAACTCAGACTGTCAGGCTTTGCAAGAAAGCACCTTTAACTGCTGAGCCATCTCTTCAGAACTTTTTTTTTTTTTCATGTGTGTGTGCACCTATGTGTGTGTGCACAAGGCCAGAGGAAAACCTCAGAAATCGTTTTCAGGAATGCCATTTCTTTCTTTTTTAAAAAACAATTTGTGTGCATATATGTATGTTCATGTGTATGGGCGTGGGCACACGCTTGCTGCAGCATGTGTGGAGGTCAGAGGACAGCTTCTTGTGTTGGTCCTTGTTTTCCACCTTGGTTGAGGCAGGGGCTCTTACATAGTAGTTCAGCACTGTGTGCTGGCCTGTAATCTTCTGGCAATTGTCCTGTTTCCATCTCCTTTTGCTCAGGGGGAGTGCATTGTTATCACAGATGCTAGCACTGTAGTTCCGGGCTTTTGATAGGGTTTGAGAATCCAAACTGAGGTACTCCCACTCGTAACACAAGCATTTTTATCCACTGAGCCATCTCCTCTCCCTAACCCCTAGTTCAGGACCTCTTATTGGCCTAGAACTTACCAATGAGGCTAGACTGGCTGGCCAGCAGTCCCTGGGGTCTTTGGTTGTCATCGTCTTCTCTCTCTCTCTGTCTCTTTTTTTTTTGTTTGTTTTGAGGTAGAGTCTCTCTCACTCTAGCCCAGGCTGACCTACATAGTCTCAGGGTGACCTTGAGCTCATAGTGATCTTCCTACCTCTAGCTCCCGAGTTCTTGGATTAAACGCATGTGCCACCACACCTGGCTTTTTCTTTCTGTTTTTAGCGCCAGGGATCCTTCTGTCTCCACCTCCCCAACATTGGTATTATAGGTGTTCATATACTTTTTCTTTTTTATCTATCTATCTGTCTGTCTGTCTATCTATCTATCTATCTATCTATCTATATCTTTTTTTTTTTCCTTTTTTGATGTATGGTCTCACTCTAGCCAAGGCTGACCTCGAATTCACTATGTAGTCTCAGGGTGGCCTCGAACTCACGGCGATCCTCCTACCTCTGCCTCCCAAGTGCTGGGATTAAAGGCGTGCACCACCACGCCCGGCTTTCTATCCATACTTTTTATTTGGGTTTTGGAGGCTGATAACTCAGTTCAAGTTATAAGGCAAGCACGTTCCTCAGATCCTCACCTGTTTCTTTTCTTTCTTAATGGTGCTTGGGATGAACCCCAGGGCTTGACACATACTAGGAAAGTGCTCTGCCACTGAGTTGTACATCATTGCCGAATCAACTCTTTTTAAAATATTTTATTTTTTATTTACATAAGAAAAGAGGGAGAGAGGGAAAGAGGCAGAGAGAGAGATTGACAGAGAGAGAGAGAGACAAAAAGAATGGGTGCACCAGGGCTTGCAGCCACTGCAAATGAACTGTAGACACATCCACCACCTTGTGCCTCTGGCTTACGTGGGTTCTGGGGAGTTGAACCTGGGTCATTTGGCTTTGCAGGCAAGCACCTTAACTGCTAAGCCATCTCTCTAGCCCTCTTTTGTTCTGTTTATTTTTTGAGTTAGGGTCTCTTACCTGAGGCTGACCTGAACTTCACTATGTAGTCTCAGGCTGGCCTTGAACTCATGGCTATCCTCCTATTTCTGCCTCCTGAATGCTGGGCTTAAAGATGTGCGCCACAACACCCAGCTTTTTTTCCCCCTTTCAATAAATATTAAAAAGTATTTTTCTAGCAGGGCGTGGTGGTACACGCCTTTAATCCCAGTACTCGGGAGGCAGAGGTAAGTGGATGGCTGTGAGTTCGAGCCCTGAAACTACATGGTGAATTCCAGGCCTACAAAAATTTTTTTTCTTTCTTTTTTTCTTTATGATTCTCTGAGGTAGGGTTTCACTCTAGCTCAGGCTGACCTGGAATTCACTATAGAGTCTCAGGGTGCCCCACACTCACTGTGATCCTCCTACCTCTGCCTTCCAATTGCTGGGATTAAAGGTGTATGCAACCACACCGTTACCCCACCTCACTTATTTCAGATAAAGAGGCAGAGAGAGGAAGAGAGAGAGAATGGGCTCACCAAGGCATCCAGACACTGCAAACAAACTCCAGATGCATGTGCCACCTTGTGCATCTGGCTTGTGTGAGTCCTGGGGAATCGAACCTAGGTTCCTTGGCTTTGCAGGCTAAGCCATCTCTTCATCTCTCACTAGGGTGTTTTTGCTTCCCTTACTGACCTGTATTTTTGAACCAGAAAAACCTTGCTAAGGCACACACCCATCATACCTCCCTTGTTTTAAATACTTCATTCGGTTTCCACAACCCAGGTTAATAGTGGAAGACTTTTTTTCAGGTGTTATTTTTCTTTTTCCTTTCTGATTTTGTGGTCTCATCTCTACCCACATACACCCAAAGTACGGCTATACTAGTATGCCATAAAGTGTACAGATGTGACAAATAATTTTACTCTTATGTCACCCATAATTTGCTCCTCCTTGCTGGCCCTCCCATCTTGGTGTGAGGTGCAGTGAGTCCAGGGTCTCCTCAGGAACTGTTCTCCTCGGAAGCCACACTCCAGCCTGCACATTTTCTCGAGGTTCTGCCCCAGGATGTGACAGGTTGAAGGAATTACAGTGACACCAGAAATTACCCAGCCCTCCTGTGTGTGACCTCTCACCAGGCTCTCTTTGGAACGTAAGGCCGGCCTAGACCTCACTATAGAATGCCAACTGGCCATGAATTAACAACCTCCTGCACAGCCTCCTGAGTGCTGGGATTTCGGGTGAGTGCTGGGATTCAGCCACAGGCCCCCGGTGTACCACAGGAAAACACCCGTGCTACGCTCATAAACGACGCCGAGAATTCTGGATATGAATCTACTATCTCATCAGGGTCTTGGAAACAGACCCCAGCCCAGAGGCCGTGATGTCTCCTACCTTCGTAGGAAGCAGAAGACTTCCTATGCTTGGTCGACCCGGACCCTAACAGGTTATCGGAATGCTGATTCAAGGCCTCCTTCTCTCCCTGCTTGGCCTCCTTCTCCGTCGTCTTGTCCTTAGCCTTTGGAACTGAATGGGGGGGATTTGAATGGGTGGGGGTCCTCTTTTGCTCCTCATCTGAAACACACGGATAATCAGTTAGACTCACACAGGACTGATGCACCTGCGAGAGGCCACCTGCCCACCGCTTCTGGCCTCGGAGAGCGCGCCTCGTCGCCGGGCGCCGCCCTTTACCTTTCCTCTGTTTGGATTTGCTTTTGGACAGGCCCATAGGTGACCGCGCCGACCGTGTGGGCGGCTCGTAACCCCGAACGACTCATAAAACCCACACCCCTCCCGTGCGTCGGTCACCACGGCAACGGGCGGAGCGCAAGCTCGCCGCAGAGCCCCGCCCAGGCTGGGCATTTGGTCTCGCGAGAGCGGGCCGCGCGACGCGAAGCGACCCCGGAAGTCCTCAGGAGGAGCTGCTAGTGGGCCGTATCGTGTCGGCCGCACCTCCCGGACGGGTGCTCCGCCAGACTGACCATGGACGGTAAGGGGCCGCCACCCACCTGGGGCTCGGGAGGAGGTTTGGTGGATGGCGGAGGCTGACCCCAGGACCCGCTCCCGGCTTTTGACTGCGTATCCGGACCGGTACCTGCCCCTGGGCCTGGGCCTCCACCCCAGATTCCGGACCAGGACCCCTTCCCTGGATTCCTCTCCGTATTCCATCCTGGATCTGTCTCCCTCCCTTGACCCCAGATGCGACTGGCCTTTCTAGGATCCCCACCACTATCCCTCTGTTTCTGACCCCATGGTCCCAGGTTCAGATCTAGAGGTTCTCGTTTCTTGCTATGCTTCTGCCTTTGAGTCCCCGGGGATGACTGGCCAGAAGGCATCAGTAAAGATACTAGTTGCACCCCTTGACCTGAACACAACCTGGAGAAAAAGGAATGCTCCTGGCTCGATAAGTAGTTTTACTCGTTGTTTTTTTTTTTTCCGCCAACAGTAGATTTATAAAAACCTGTTAGCCAGGAGTGGCGGCTCACACCTTTAATGCCAGCACTCCAGAGGCTGAGGTAGGAGGGTCGCTGTGAGTTCCAGACCACCCTGAGACTAAATAGTGACTTCCAGGTCAGCCTGGGCTAGAGTAAGACCCTACCTCGGAAAATAACAAAACCAAAAATACTTTTTGAAATGTAGAAAGCTCTTCAGCTGTGTGAGTGTCATGAAGGAAATGTGTAAAAGTGTACATAGGTTGCCTTTAGAGGGAATATGGGGAAGTACTCTAGCCTCCCAAAAGAAAGATTGTATTCGTTTTCATGTGTATGTGAGTTTGTGTGGGTGTGGACACTTGTGTGTGTACATGGGTGTGTAGGCCAGAGATTGATAATTGGAGACTCCCTCTGTTGCACTTGCTCACTGTCTCCCCTGGTTCTGAAGTTTGAGCCCAGCAAGTATTCTTCCACAGAGCTAAATCCCCAACCCTCTATGTTACTTTTTTTGATCGGATCTCTCACTGAACTCTGAGCTCATAGAGTTTTCTAAACTAGTGAGCCAACTTGCCCAGGGGATCCTCCTGTCTCTACTTCCCTAGGACCAGGATTACAGATGCATGCCACCGTGCCTGGTGCTGGGGACGGAGTCTGAACTCAGTTCTTCACTCTTGTGCAGCAAGCATTTTTCCCTCCGTCCTGTTAACGTTATCCCTTAAGAATAAAAGATCAAAAAAAAAAATTTTGTTTGTTTGTTTTTGTTTTTTCAAGGTAAGTTCTCACTGTAGCCCAGGCTGACCTGGAATTCACTATGTAGTGTCAGGGTGGCCTCGAACTCATGTTGATTCTCCTACCTCTGCCTCCCAAGTGCTAGTATTAAAGGCATGTGCCACCATGCCTGGCTGTATAATTTTTTTTTGTTGTTCCATAACTTACTCTGCTCTTCAGGGAACTTTTCTTAAGCCCATGCCAGTTTTCTCCAGCTTTTTGTTAAATTTTAGAGTCCAGTCCCATCAAAGTCTGGATTGAGAAGAATTCCTCAATCCAGAGGGAAAGGAATTTGACCTACAGCCAGTGGGGTGGCGGGGCCACACCCAGGCGCACTTTTCTTTCCACCTCTTTTTCAGGTGACCTTTGCTTCCGAGAGTCATAGCCAACTCTGGCATCTCTGGCCATACTTTGGCCTGGACCACTGTCTGTAGACAGGTGATAGATGGTCAGATGCAGAATTCATTGTATCCCCACCCCCACCCCAAGTAGGTTTCATCTCGTTTTTATGCCTATAGATCCTCAGTACTTCATGCTGGGTTGGTGGGTAGCTGTTTCAGAAATCAAGTGTCACAGGGCTGTGTAAAGTTAGAAATTGAGTAAATTAGATGAATGTCATGACTCACATGTATAGTTCCAGCTTTTGGGAGGTGAAAGCAAAAGGATTAGAAGTTCAAAGTCATTCTAATCCAGGGCTATATGATAAGTTTGAGGCCAGCCTGGGGTACGTGAGACTCTATTTCAAAAGAAGCAAAATTGTGGACTGGAGAGATGGCTCAGTGCTTAAGGCAGCCTGCAAAGCCTAATGACTTGGGTTCGATTCCCCAGTACTTGCCTGCGTAAAGCCAAATGCACAGGCTGTTGCATGCATCTAGAGTTTGCTTGCAGTGGCTGGAGGCCCTGGTACACTCATTCTCTCTGTCTGTCTTTGCTTGCAGATAAGTTAAAACAAAAAAAATTTAAAGAGGCAGCTGTGGTGGTGCACACATTTAATCCCAGCACTCAGGAGGCAGAGGTGGGAGGGTTGCCATGTTTTTGAGCCACTCTTGAGAGACTACATAGTGAATTCCAGGTCAGCCTGGGCTAGAGGGAGACTTTATCTCAACACCACCCCCCAAAAAAATAAGAAAGAGAAAAATTGAGGCCTGATGAGATAGCTCAGTTAGTAAAGTGCTTGCCTCACAAGCATGAGGATCTGTGTTTGATGCCCAGAACCTATGTTCTGTGCTGTGGGCCTTATAGCCTGCAGCTGGAAGATGATGTTCCTGAGACTACCACCTGAGGTTCTCGTCTGGCCCCCACAGATGTGCACTCACACATTGAAAAAGGAAGGGGGGCCGGAGAGGTGGCTTAGTGGTTAAGGTACATGCCTGGAAAGCCTCAGAACCCAGGTTCAATTCTCCAGGTCCCACTTAAGCCAGTTGCACATATTGGCATATGTATCTGGAAGTCGTTTGCAGTGGCTAGAAGCTCTGCCGTGCCTATTCTCTCTCTCTCTCTCTGTCTCTAAATGAATAAAAATAAAATTTAAGCTGCGTGTGTTAGCACACGCCTTTAATCCCAGCACTTGGGAGACACATGTAGGAGGATCAGCATGAGTTTGAGGCCACCCTGAAAATACAGAGTGAATTCCAGGTCAGCCTGGAGTAGAGTGAAACCCTACCTCAAAAAAAAAAAAAAGAAAAAAAAAAAAAGAAAAGGAAGTGGGGAGCTTGAAAGATGGCCCAGTGGTTAAAGTGCTTGGCTGAAAAGACTAACGATCTGAGTTTGATTCCCCAGTAATCATGTAAAATCAGATGCACAAAGTGGTACATACATCTGGACTTCGTTTGCAGTGACTAGAGGCCCTGTCATGCCCATTGTCTCTCTTGTTGCCCCACTCTGGTCAGGCATGGTTGGTGTGGTGGCGCATGCCTTTAATCCTAGTACTCAAGAGGCAGAGGTAGGAGGCTTGCTGTTTGAGGTCAGTCTGAGACTATATAGTGCATTCCACATCAGCTTAAGAAAAAAAAGAAAAGAAGGGAATTGGAAAGGTGGCTCAGCAGTTAAAGAGCTTGCCTGCAATGCTAAGGACCCAGGTTCAATTCCCCATGACCCATGAAAGCCAGATGCACAAAGTGGACCATGCATCTGAAGTTCATATTCAGTGGTTAGAGGCCCTGTTACATCCATTCTTTCTTTCTCTCTTACTCCCCCCCCCCCCTTTTTTTAGGCATGTCCAACAGACTGGCCTTTCTACAAAATATTATTTATTTATTTCAGAGAGAGAGAGAATGGGTATGACAGGGCCTCTGGATACTGTAGACAAACTCCAAGTGTATGTGCCACTTTGTGCATCTGGCTTACATGTGTCCTGGAGAATTGAAGTTGGGTCCCTTGGCTTTACAAGCAGATGCCTTAGCTGCCAAGCCATCTCTCTAGCCCATAAAAATATTTTCTTAATTTTATTTTGTTTATTTATTTTTATTTATTTGAAAGTGATGGACAGAGAGAGAGGGAGGGAGAATGGGTGCGCCAGGGCCTCCAGCTACTGCAAATGAACTCCAGACGCGTGCGCCCCCTTGTGCATCTGGCTAACGTGGATCCTAGAGAATTGAGCCTAGAACCGGGGTCCTTAGGCTTCACAGGCAAGCGCTTAACTGCTAAGCCATCTCTCCAGCCCCTATAAAAATGTTTTTAAAAGATAAAAAAAAAAATAGAAATTGAGGGCTTGAGGGATGGCTTAGTTGTAAAGGTGTTTGCCTGAAAAGCCAAAGGACCTAGGTTTGATTCCCCAGGACCCACGTTAGCCAGATGCACAAGGGGGCGCATGCATCTGAATTTTGTTTGTAGTGGTTGGAGGCCCCAGAGTACCCATTCTCTCTCCCCCTCCCTCCTTTCTCTGTCAAATAAATAAAAAATTAAAAATTAGAAAAATAGAATTTGTAGCTGGGCGTGGTGGTGCACGCCTTTAATCCCAGCACTTGGGAGGCAGAAGTAGGAGGATTGCCATGAGTTCAAGGCCACCCTGAGATGACAGAGTTAATTCCAGGTCAGCCTGGACCAGAGTGAGACCCTACCTCGAAAAACCAAAAAAAAAAAAAAAAAATAGAATTTGAATAAATTGACATTGGACTCTACCTGGCTCTCAAGTTTTGCTGGATGAGTAGCATGTTCTATTAGCAGTGAATCTTTTTTTGTTTGTTTTGAGGTAGAGTCTCACTCTATCCCAGGCTGACCTGGACCTCATTTGCTAGTCCCAGGCTGGCTTCAGACTAACAGCAATTCTATTTCTGCCTCCCAAGTGCTAGGATTAAAGGTGCACACCACCACTTCCAGCTTGGGAATTTATAACATACTCAAATCCTTTGTTGAGTGGGTTTGAGAGCGTGCACTGGGCCGGATACACTGGTATAGATATGGCAGCTGGTGTGGTGTCAGCTCTTTGATAACCTAAGACTTCTTACTTTAAAAAAAAAAATATTTATTTATGAGTGAGAGAGTGGGTATGCCAGGGCCTCTAGCCACTACATACGAACTCCAGACACGTGCCCTCTTGTGCATCTGGCTTACATGGGTCCTTAGGCTTTGCAGACCAATGCCGTAACTACTAAGCCATTTCCCCAGTATTTATTTATTTATTTATTTATTTATTTATTTATTTATTTATTTGAGAGAGAGAAAGAGGTAGAGCGAGACAGTGGGCACATCAGCACCTCCAGCCACTGTAAATGAACTCCAAGATGTGAATCTGGCTTACATGGCTCCTAGGAAATGGAACAGGGGTTCTTTGGCTTTGCAGGCAAATGCCTTAACTGCTGAGCCATCTCTCCAGCCCCAACTTCTCACTTTTTATCCATTTGCCTTTGGGAAGATATAGGATGTGAAAAAACAGGCTGTCAGAGAACAAAGATTATTAAACTAGGAAAGAATCCCAAGTATCTTTTTTTAAAGTTTTCCTAATTGTAAACTGCCATCTCTATTGTCACCATGGCCAGAGCTGTCTATTCTCATACTAGCCCTTTGAGGTCAGCTTTGTGTCTTCCCTGTGTTCCCAGCAAGGAAACAGGTTTAGCAAATGTCCTTCACATGACCTGTGCCAGCTCCTAGCCTCTGCAAGAATGCTGTTGAGCCTATTTGCTTGTTAGAAATGCTATTTGTAGGGCTGGAGAGATGTCTTAGAGGGTAAGGTGCTTGCCTGCAAAGCCAAAGAAAGGATCCTGGTTCAATTCTCTAGGGCCCACGTAAGCCATATGTACAAGGGAGCCCATGCATCTGGAGTTCATTTGCAGTGGCTGGAGGCCCTGGCTCACCCATTCTGTCTCTCTTTTTACCTCTTTCTCTCTCAAATAAGTAAATAAGTAAAATATATTATAAAAAGAAATGCTACTTGCCACATTTCTTAAAATCCTTAAACTGTTTCCTTTGTCCTTGCAGATACCCTGTTCCAGTTGAAGGTACGTATCGAGTGACCATTCCTCAGCCCTGTCCTGGTGACTAGCCAGTAAGGACAAGTACGGAGACACTCAGACCACAGATATGCAAAGTCAGGGGCAGATTACAACAGTGAGTGGCTGCCACACAGGGTTTGGACTGCTGACCAAAGACAGGATTATTGACTGGGCTTCTGCCATGTTCATTCTTTCTTTGTTTTCAGCTAAGTGGAAGCAGATCTCTCAGCCCCGTTCATGAAAGCCCGAGTATACTATCTTTCAGAAACACAGCTGGGGTGTTAGCTGCATGCCTTGATGTTCTGCTAAGCGTTTCAAGCCGTGGCCTGAAATCCTGTGAAGGGGAGCTTCGTGGGCAGCTCAGTGTCCTTCCTACTGGGGATGGATTTGTAGCCTCCCAGTAACACTGGCCGTGCTTCTCGCCACCTTTCCCTTAATGCCGTCTTCAGGGTGGGCTTCACCTTGTATCTTGCTTTCTGAGGAGCTGGGCAGTCGCTGCTCACAGGCTGCAAATGTGGCTCTGGCATACTTGGGACCACCTGAGATCAGATGGCATTGTGTGGGCCACCACCCACAGGAGGACAGTGTTGGCGGAAGGGCTTTAGGGTGTCAGCTTGTGCTGGTGGCCGTGGCCTGATCTCTCGTCCCAGAGTGATGCTGCAGGAGGGTCCTGCAGGCCTCGACCCCGCTTTCTCTCGGTGTTGCCGACAGCAGTGAGGCTCCGCATAAGCAGGTTCTGCAGGTGGAGCACTCGCAGGAGTAGGTGTCTGCTCAGGAGAAGGAGGCGTCCTCGGTCTTCTGAGAGGCTGCTGAGAGTTGCCACTTGGCTTTCCGCACCAGGGGAGATTCGGGCTAGGATGACCCTGGAGATGACATATTCTAGGAAACTTGTTACAGCCTCCTTACAGAAAGGGTCTAGACAAGGGTGGCCTTTCTCCAGCTGTTGCAGTCTCAGGCCCAGGGTGACCACCATAGGCTTTGTGCCATCTTGGCACAAGATTAGGCCAAGAATGGGCAGAGGTGGAAGATATGGGACCTAGACGGTGGGCTCAGCATGTGTAGCTTGGAATGTTATGGTTTATTATGGTTTCTATTCAGTTCACAGCAAAGCAGTTGGAGAAGTTAGCTAAGAAGGCAGAGAAGGACTCCAAGGCTGAGCAGGCAAAAGTTAAGAAGGTACGTGACTTTTCTTGCCTGCATTTGTTTTCTTTCTTCCTTCTTTCCTCCCTCCCTCCCTCCCTCCCTCCCTCCCTCCCTCCCTCCCTCTTTCCCTTCATTCTTTTCTTTCCCCCTTCCTTCCTTTCCTTTTTTTTTTAATTTGTTTTTTGGTTGGTTGGTTTGGTTTGGTTTGGTTTGGTTTTTTGAGGTGGGGTTTTACTCGAGCCAAGGCAGACCTGTACTCAGGGTGGCCTTGAACTCTTAGCCATCCTCCTATCCATGCACAATTTCCCTTTTTTTTTCTTTTGGTTTTTCGAGTTAGGGTCTCATTTTAGCTCGGGCTGACCTGGAATTCACTGTGTACTCTCAGGGTGTCTTCAAACTCATGGTGATCCTCCCACCTCTGCCTCCCAAGTGCTGGGATTAATGGCATGCGCCACCATGTACAGCTGGCGAAGGCATTTTTTGTTAGAGGGCAGGACAGGTATCAAGGTTTTTGTGACTTCTGGTAGGGACTCCCTGCCTAAAGACAGATGGAGCAAAAGGAAAAGTGGGTTGAGTTGACTGCTGTTGGCACATTCAGCCAAATTGTGTAGCCGAAAGCCTCAGAGAGAGCTGACCCATGGGGTCTGTGCCTTCACTCTGTCTGGATACCACTCATTCCAGAGTGGGCTTTGGAGCTGAGCGTTGCACTTTTACAAGCTTGCACAAGTTTATGGCAGGCAGGCACTCTGTGCAGACAAGCCACCAAATTCCCCATTGAGCCTTTTCCCCCTGTATCTTAGGCCCTGCAGCAGAAAAATGTGGAATGTGCCCGAGTATATGCTGAAAATGCGATCCGTAAGAAGAATGAAGGTGTGAACTGGCTCCGTATGGCATCCCGTGTGGACGCAGTGGCCTCCAAAGTGCAGACAGCCGTGACCATGAAGGGGGTGAGTGCGAGGCCCTGGTTCCCGTGAGCACCCTACGTGGGGTTGGGGTGGAGCTGCATGGCGGAGCTGAAGCAGCCCTAGAGGGGAGGGAATGTAGCATAGAGCCCAGACAGCAGGGGGTCCCAGCCACAGGGGAGCCCAGGAAGACTGACTGGATCCTACAGCATTTTACAAGGGGCAGAGCCCTTGTTCAGGAAGTCACACCAGACCCCTTGGTTCTGCAGCGTCGATCCCCCTCCCTCCGAGGAGGCCTGCCTGAACCCTCACTGCGTCATCACCCACCCTCAGGAGCCCACGTTCTGGGTCTTCTCTGCTTACGCGTGTCATCAACACTTCCCAAAGCGCTGAGCTCCCCCCCACCTGTCCCTGGTTGTTGACCCTTGCCTCACTTAATTGTCTTTCTGTCCCAGGTGACTAAGAACATGGCACAAGTGACCAAAGCTCTGGACAAGGCTCTGAGTGCCATGGATCTTCAGAAAGTGTCGGCAGTGATGGACAGGTTCGAGCAGCAGGTGCAGAACCTGGATGTGCACACGTCGGTAGGTTGCCATTGCGACGTCATCCTGCAGTGTGTCAGGGTGGCTCACAGCACTGTGCTGGGTGTCTGCAGGACCTGGAGAAGGGGAGGTGGGATACCTGCCCCTCTGGGGTGGGTCAGATGATTAATGGGCATAGAGGGGTGAAAAGGGCCCTGGAGCAGGTGTGCCTGGAGGTAGCAGACCTGTGTATGGGCAGGATGAGCCAAGCGAACCAGGGAATGAGCACCCCGGAGAAAACCTCTGAGAAGACTGTGTGTGTGGAGAGAGAGCCTTCGCAGTGGTCCTCATGATGTCATGGAGGGCCACCTTGGACCACACTGCCCAGAATGCTCCTCTCTCCCCAGGTGATGGAGGACTCCATGAGCTCAGCCACCACACTGAGCACACCGCAAGAGCAGGTTGACAGCCTCATTGTGCAGATTGCTGAGGAGAATGGCCTGGAGGTCTTGGACCAGCTCAGCCAGCTTCCTGAGGGCGCGTCTGCTGTGGGCGAGAGCTCTGTGCGCAGCCAGGAGGACCAGCTGTCTCGGAGGTAGGGCCCTTCCTACACAAATGTAATGATCCATGCTCTGGCATAGTTTTTAGGTTCAGATCAGCATGATACATGGTCATGGTACGTGACTTAGTACAACATGGGCTGGGCCTTGATCATGGAAGGTGGTGTTGAGAAGTCTAGAGGAGACTCCTGTCTTGGGGGTGGACAGCTCCCCTTGCATCAGACAGTCAACCCTGTGTAGCAGAGCAGTTAGTGCCCAATGTGTGATCACACATTTGACTACATGCAGTTCACTTCCAAAGGGAATTCCATGTTAAGAATGGCTACTATGGCTGTTTCTGGCATCTTTCACTGCTATTGTCCCAGAACAACCTTGGGTAGCTGAGAGTAAGGAGGAAATGAGCATGTTTTTGGGTAGGGTGGGACTGTGGCTCTGGGCTGGCATCTGACAAGTGAACACAGTATTGAAGGTGTCCCCTCCCTCTTGCTTGTCTCACCAGAATCTGTTTTGGTTTCCAGGTTGGCTGCTCTGAGGAATTAGCACACCTTCTGCAGGTGCTGCCTCCCCTGCCCTTGATGCTGGAGGCTTCTGCACCCTCTCCACACACCTTCCTCTGGCCCTGCAGAGCTGCCTCTGCCCCTCATCTGCCAGGGTGGGCACCTTGGAACTGATCCTTAGATTGGGCAGTGGGTCTGTTTCTTGGTATTGAATTTGCACAAGTGTGTTAGTGACTTTTGTGGCTCTGAGCCACAGCTGGGAAATGGTAGGCCCAGCTCTGTCTTGTGCCCCTATGGAATTGACAGGGTTTGGCCGCCCGATGGATGTGTGTGGATTCCAGCTCTATGCTGTGGGGGCTTTGGACTCCAGTGACTGCAGACCTGCTACCTGCTATGGCCAGTAGGGGTCAGGGCTGTTCCTTTTCCAGGCAGCTCCTGGCTGCCTCTTCCTCTCCATCTGCAGATAAGAAGCCCCACTGCAGGAAAGCCTTGTGAAGGTTCCTGTGGACCTGTGTGTACTGGAGACCTCCAGTGCTACCAAAACTCTGCTGGAACCTTTATAGACAATGACTCTTCTCCATTGTTCCAGGACTGGGGTCTTGGCCACCACTGCCAGCTGGTTGAGCCTGCTTGGGCCTCCTATCCTTGCTTTCTTGCCCAGCCCGTGGGGACAGAACTGGCACCTAATTCTAAGTGCAGGTGTGCTCTCCCTGGGGGTTCTCGCCCTCAGGCATCAGCTGCCTGGGAGGTGCCTTGGGCCACTTGAGCTGGGCTGTCAGCCCCACCACTGACAAGGCCCTCTAGCTTGTGACCTCCTTCCAGTGCCTCTCCTCAGTGCAAGACTCCTGTGTCTTTCCTGTCACTGTAAGTAACAGGTGCCACCTCTAGCTGCCACCCTCCTGCCTCCAAGCGGAAGCCAGAGTGGCTCACATAGAGAACCTGGGACAGTCATCTTCAGCCGTGGCCTTTCATAAGGGGGAAACGGGCTGGTGAGAAACCAGCTGCAGGCAGCTCATGAGGCTGGCCATGGTAGTCCAAGAGGCTGTGTGTACAGGCCGCTGTTTTGGTTTTATGATTCCTAAAGTTTACTCGTGTTCCTGAAGCTCCCGAGGTTTTTGTTCTTTTGCCAAAGTAGAAAGCGTGCAACAGATGGGATGTGTTGTTCACATCCTCCTCCGTGCTGAGAGTAGAGTCTCCCTGCAGCCCACGGGTTACACATCAAAACATGGGCATGCTAACCTGCACTCAGTATGTTTGGTTCTTTCTGTTCTATGTTTTGGGGCCTGTGGGTGTTCCTGCAAGTTGGGTTTTGGGGGGATGGTGGCATTGGTGATTCTGGGTATTGGGGGGCCAAGAAACTACCCTTTGCAGGCTTCCTGAGATCGACCTACCTACTGAGTGTTGGAAGTAACTGCTGCCCCTCTTGGGGGAGAGCCTGGGAAAACTCTGGCCCTGGAGGGTACAGTTTGTGATGTACCATTGAGGTGGGAGTGCTGGGTTGGGTTCATTAGAGTGGGCATGTCTGCCCTTCACTTAAAATACTGTTGTAAATAAATAAATTGAACAGGGCGTGGTGGTACACACCTTTAAAATCTTTTCTTTGCTTATTTGCAAGCAGAAAGAGAGTGCATATGGGTGCGCCAGGGCCTTCAGGTGAGCTGCACATGAACTCCAGGTGCATGTACCACTTTGTGCATCTGGCTTTACTTGAGTACTGGAGAATCAAACCCTGGTTGTTTGGTTTTGGTGCACACCTTTAATCCAGCGTTTGGGAAACAGTGGTAGGAGGATTGCTGTGAGTTTGAGGTCATCCTGGTGCTATAGAGCGAGTTCCAGGGCCAGAGTGAGACCCTACCTCAAAAAAAAAAAAGGCTGGGCTTTTAATCCCAGCACTCGGGAGGCAGAGGTCGGAGGATCACTGTGAATTCCAGCCCACCCTGAAACTACATAGTGAATTCTAGGTCAGCCTGGGCTAGAGTGAAACTCTACCTAGAAAAAACAACAACAAAAGTTAAATAAAAATAAAATAAATAAATTGATCCTTGAAAACTTGCACAAGTAAATTCTGTTGCCTGGATGAGGCTGACAAACAGGATGAGGTCCTCCACCTCAGGTGCTAAGAGAAGGGTCCCTGGAAGCCCAGTTCCAAAGGGAAGAGGATCTGGGTATGGTGCACACCTTTAATCCCAGCACTCAGGAGGCAGAGGTAGGATTGCTATGAATTCGAAGCTAGTCTGAGAATATGTAGTGAATTCCAGGTCAGCCTTGGCATGAGTGAGACCCTACCTTGAAAAACTGAAGGAAACAAACCGGAAGCACCAAAGGGAAGAGGGGAGGCTAGAAGAATGCAGATTCTCAGGGCCCCAGTCAGGAGTGTAGAATCAGAATCTGAGGTTTAAACTGGGCGTGGTGGCACATGCCTTTAATCCCAGCTCTTGGGAGTCAGAGGTAGGAGGATTATCTTGAGTTCAAGGCCACCCTGAGACTGCATAGTGAATTCCAGGTTAGTCTGGGGTAGAGTGAGACCCTACCTGGAAAAATAAACCTGAGGCTTTACAATTTATTTTCAAAGTAGGGTCTCTCTCTAGCTCAGGCTGACCTCAAACTTAGTGATCCTCCTACCCCGTCTCCTGTACTGGGACTAAAGGCGTAGGCCACCACACCTGGCAACATACTGGGTTCAATTTGAGATGCTTCCGTCTGGCTCGCCCTTTGCACTGCCAGCTTCTCCATGTTGCGCAGGCTTCGGGCCCTGCTCCTGACTGCCTTGCCTGTTTTCATTTCATCCCCCAAGACAGGTCTTTCTATGTATCCCAAGCTGGCCTCAAATCCCCACTTCTAGTCTCCCAAGGACTTCCATTATATACATAGGCTACCATACCTATTTCATTTGTATAATATCTTTGACAATGAAAAACTGGCTTTCACATCACCTATTTCTTTTGAGGTACAGACTCACCCTAACCTAGGCTGACCTGGAACCTACTCTGTAGTCTCAGGCTGGCCTCGAACTCTAAGTGATCCTCCTACATCTGAGTGCTGGAATTAAAGGTTGTGCCACTATGCCTAGCTCTTTTTTTTTTTTAATTTAAAAAAAATTTTAAATTTTATTTGCAAGCAGAGAGAAGAGAGTGGGTATTCCAGGGCCTACAGCTGATAAACTGTAGATAAACTCCAGATGCATGTACCTTTTTGTGGATCTGTCTTTTTTTCTTTGGCTGCTGAAGTATACTCCTTGCACCATATGTAGCTTTAGACTTACTAGCTGCAGGTCATTGTCTCACCTCAGAGTCTCACAAAGTGACTGGGGTTCTCTTCTCATCTCGTCCAGGGGTGATCATGTGGTTCTGGTGGGTTCCTGTGTCTGCATTCCATTGTGGGAGCCTCCCCTCACCTGGCTAGACTTAGTTTTTGGTGAAAAGTGCCCTGTGTACTGCTAGAACTAGATGGGAGGCTACGGCAATGGATCCAAAGCAAGCAGGCAGGGGCTGGAGAGATGGCGTAGCGGTTAAGGCGCTTACTTGCAAAACCAAAGGACTCAAGTTTGACTCCCTAGGACCCACGTAAGCCAAATGCACAAGGGGGTGCATGCATCTGGAGTTCGTTTGCAGTGTCTGGAGGCTCTAACGCACCTATTCTGTCTCTCCCTGCCTATTTCTGTATCTCTCTCAAATAAATAAAAATATTTTTTAAAAAGTCAAGCAGGGGCTGGAGAGATGGCTTAGCGGTTAAGCGCTTGCCTGTGAAGCCTAAGGACCCCGGTTCGAGGCTCGGTTCCCCAGGTCCCATGTTAGCCAGATGCACAAGGGGGCGCACGCGTCTGGAGTTCGTTTGCAGAGGCTGGAAGCCCTGGCACGCCCATTCTCTCTCTCTCCCTCTATCTGTCTTTCTCTCTGTGTCTGTCACTCTCAAATAAATAAATTAATTAATTAAAAAAAAAACAAACGTCAAGCAGGGCAGCAGTTCCTGCCTTGCTCATTAGTGCAGAACACGTAGATGAGGGTCTCTCTAGGCCAGGGGTAGCCTAGGAAGGACAGACACTGCCCTGTGTGTGTGTGGGGGGGGGCAGAGTTGTCTACTTACACCTGCAGGTGGGGTCGCTGTGCTGTGCAGTGGCCTTCTGCCTCACCTTCACCTCTGTGCAGCCCTGACTTATTTGGGGGCCGTGGTGAGACCTGGGTGTTTCAGAAGATGGTGACCCAAGGTTGGACCCAGAGGATGAGTAAACCAATTGCAACAAGCAGGAAGAAATCTCAAGTCAGATAAGTGTGCCCTCCCTGAGAACTTTGGTGTGAGTTTACTTGTGTCTAAGCTTTATGCATCAGTTTAATGTCCTCCCTAGCTACATACATATCAAACTGGAGGCCATCCTGTGCTACATGAGATCCCATCACAACAGAGCTAATACTTCCCCTGCCTCAGCCTCCTGATGACTGATGTTAAAGTATGTACCACCACTGGGACTTTTTAGGACCGTTTTTTTTGTGACTTGGGAGAAAATACTTCCCAGCAAGCAAAATGAGGTGTAATACTTCTAAAGGCCACCAGGGGGACCCCTTCCATCGTCTGGACTAGACACTAGGCATAGAAACCTTTACTAAAGTTTCCCCTTTTTGATAGCCAGGTGGTCAGCAAATGTCACCATGGACGCTTAGATCTGCCTGGAGAGATGCCACATGGTAGGGTATGCATGTTGGGAAAAGCTTAAGGGGTAAGACCAAGTCTTGTTCTATGCTAATGCTCACAGACTTATAGGTAGACAAGCCCCTATCCCTTCACTCTGACACATTCATGCAAGTGACCTGGCTCATGGGGGACTCTGAAAGTCAGCTTGGGGATGAGGGTGTAGAGTGCTTGCCTAACATGCAGGAAGCCGGTGGTTTCATCCCCAGCACTGGGTGTGGTGGTTCATGGCTCACACCTTTTATCCCAGCGTTAGAGGCAAGAGGATCAGAAGTTCAAGATCATTCTTGGTCACATAGCAAGTCAAAGGCCAGCTTGTGGTACATGAGACTGTCTCAAAAAAAAAAAAAAAAAATTCAGGTGAATGTCCTGTGCTCAGCCTCCATTGGGCTGTGGTCACCCTCTTTCTGATTTTCCCCCAAGAGAGGCAAATCTGAAGGGCAGAGACACGTGGCTGTGGGGCTTCACGCCTTCAGGCAGGTCCCCTGAGAAAGCATCCTGTCAGAAGGGTTGTGTGGCCCAGCGCCCTACCCCCTAGTGGGCACTAAGGGAGCAGGTGGGGTCTGGTGGTGGGAAGAAAAGTCCATCCTTGTGACAAGGTGGAGTGTTCTCAATGTCATGGTGCAGGATGGGGACATTGACCATACAGTGGGGACTGGGGCCATGCCATCCTCCACAAGGTCATTCGCCACACCCATCCATGAATGACCTGACCCGCTGTCCCCACTGACAACGGATCGTGCACACAGTGCACACACAGACCACCACTTCTGTCCCTGTGGGTGCCGAAGGACCTGCTGTTAGGGATGTGAGGTGACCCTGCACGGGCCCTGGCGCCCACCCCTTTTGGACCCTACCCTCCAAGGTTGGACCAAATGCAGATTTCCTGATGTCTTCCCAGATTTACAAAACCCAGACAGAGGTGATATTTTTTATATATGTACATATACATAATCACCCATGGGGTGTGTCAGTGCATGTGCACATTGTGAGTGTAGGTGTGTGTGCACTTGAGTGTATGTGTGTGGAGAGGTGTGCACATACATATACGTGCATATGAAGAGTACAAGTGCATGTGTGTGAGGTGTATTTTATGCATGTGGCACACACGCGATACAGGAAAGTAGCCACTGGAGCCTGGACCACAGGTTTTGAAACAGCCTTTCTCGTACAGAGCCCTTTCCCAGATGTCTGGGTTCCTTTTGACTCTCATTTCCAAGGACTCAGGCACACCCACATCCCTGTCCACCCAGGGCCCATTATCATAAGATATACCCTCCAGATGCTCAGAAGCACCCCTTCAGAGATGGGGTGCCAACAACACACATACTTAGGGCTTGAAGAGATCATTGTATTTATGGAGGATCCCTTGTCTAACCATGTCCTGAGCTGTCCCCAGGCAAGCCCAGTGCCTGCTCAGGAGAGGGTGGGCTTTGTACATGGGCACCAGGGGCTCTTGGCTCTGCTAATCTTCCCTGAGCTCTAGGAGTACTGAAGTTGGTTCTGATCCCCCCGCCCCCAAAGACATCACAGAAAATGCAGACCGAAGAGCAGGGAAGCCATGGAGACCAGCAGAGCCTCTGACTGGTGGTGGAGGCCAGGGGCCTCTGAGTAGCCATACTGCGTCCTGCAGGAGCCGTCCAGCAGGTCCAGAGTGATGGGCTCCTCCTCAGGAGCTTGCAAGTGATTACTTGCCTGGAGACAGACACAGGTTGGGCAGCTTGTCTGGTGGGTGGGTGGGAAGCAGGAAGCCCAGGCGGCCACTCTACCTTTACCTTCTCCACAGCCTTGAAGACCCTCAGCAGGTTGTCAGCCAGCAGGCCTCTGATTTCCGCTTCTGTCCAGTGTCTCCTAAGCAGCTCCGCAATCAGGTCTGGGTACTTAGAGACATCTTCCAGTCCCACTGGGAGCCTGCGTCAAGATCACAAGTACTGGACTCAGAAATCCAGGTGTGGTGGCACACACCCTTAATCCCAGCCCTTGGGAGGCAGAGGTAGGAGGATCGCCATGAGTTCGAGGTCACCCTGAGACTACATAGTGAGTTCCAGGTCAGCCTGGGTTAGAGCGAGATCCTACCTTGAAAAACAAAACAAAACAAAAGTACTGGACTCAGCATATGGGGCTGCTCCCCTAGCACATGGAGGCCAGCAGAGCAGGCTTGCAGAAAAATGTCTTATCCCATGCCTAGGTCACACCTTCCCTTCCTTGTCCCCACCTCCCACAAGGACACACTAATTGAATCACAACACCAAAGGTCATCACAGGACAAGGTCTCACCCTTACCTGGTAACACCATCAAAGTCCCCTCCAAGACCAACAGCCCCAGCACCTGCCACCTTCTTGATGTAATCCAGATGGTCTATAAAAAAGTGTCAGGTGTGGGTCCCAAACAAGGTCCTCCCCCACTTGGCCACAGTGGAGTCACCATACACCTACCAGCCACTTGGGACAGGGTGGCCTTTTCTGTGCAGGACACATAGTCATTGTAGAAGTTCACCATCACCAGGCTCTCCGTGTCCTTCTGCTCAGAGAGAGGCGAGGACTGAGAGCCAGGGAGCACCTACGGGAGACCGGGCACTTCCCTCCACAGCACAGCCGCTCACGCTCACCACCAGCTGGAGCACATCATCTGGTACATTCCGTTTGCTCGCACACAAGCTGTAGGCCGAGGAGTGGCTGAAGATGACTGGGGCCGTGGACACTTGCAAAGCAGCCTTCATGGTGGCCACAGATACATGGGCCAGGTCGATCATGACACCCAAGCGGTTCATCTCCTTCACCACTCGCTGGAAGAGACAGGGCATGGGAGGGGCAGTGCTGAGCCAAGTGTTACTAGCCCTTCAGTGACTGGAAGTTGAAGGAGATGGGCCCCCAGGATTCAGCATTCTGCATACAAGCTTCAGCCTGGAGATTAGCTCTGTTAGCTGCCCCTGACCAAGCACGACAGTAAGGTCCCTTGAGGTTATGATTGTATTGGAAACTCTTCTAAGCCTCTGCCTTGTCTCTGGGGACTGTGGTCCTTCCCCCCTCACCTTCCCAAAAGGTGACAGTCCTTGGCTCTCAGCCTTGTCATCTCCTGTGTCCACCAACCAGTTGTCAGCCCTGGGAAGGAGCATACGTGTGTTCAAGGAGCAGAACGGTGATTACCCACCCTCACCCACCCAGTTGACAAGGCCTGGTCTGGGGCTCAGGAGGGGAGGATAGCATATAAGGAGTGACAGAGGTCATGTTTGGTCCTCCTCCTAACCACAGCCTGAGGTCCCCATGGTGAGGAGTCCCCCTCACCAGGGTGTGTTGCAGCTGTGGGTGAGCGTCAGGTACCGCATGCCCAGGTGGTAAAGCACCCTCAGGACACCCAGGCTGCTGTCGATGGAGTGGCCACCCTCCACACCAATCAGACTGGCCACCTTCTTCTCCTGAAAGGCTTGTTGGATGCCTACAGAGAGTGAAGAGAGAGGCAGCACTGGGCATCCAAGGCTCAAGGTCCCAGCCCCAACACAGGCACCCACTACTAGAGACCTGGCTAGGGGCCTCTGAGACCTGACGGGGAGTCTACCTGCACTGTTGGTGACACACAGGAACGTCTCCGGGTATAGCTGGCACATGCGGTGTACAACATCCATCTGCTCCAGTGTCCTCTTCACGGCGTCTTTGTTTTGGGTGTCACAGGGCACATACGCAGACCAGAACTAGGAGCCAAGGGAGAGCAGCTGGCAGATCTGGCACAATCCTCTGCACGCATGTCTGGTTTCTCTGTCCCTTCTGCAAGCCTTGAGGGAGGCCCCAATTGCTGTACCCTTCCAAGGCCAGTGAAGTGCCCAAGAGGTGTACTCTTCCAGGCAGGGCCACATCTAGCCAATCACGTGAGGGAGGTGTGTGTGTGTGTGTGGGGCTCCAGTGCAGGGCGAGTGGGAGACTGGAAGATATACCTGGCCCCCAACAAATCCAGCCTTCAGCTTGGGGATGTTGGTGTGTGTGCTGTCCAGTGCGCTCAGGTTGGCTCTCTGGTCCCGCAGCTGGTTGTTGAACAACTTCAGCAGCTGCCAGGGCAGGTCATTATGCCTGGGTGAACCGAGGAGGGGCCCAGAGCAGGTTAGGATGTCCACTTGGACCTGTTGGCTTCTGGGTGGGTTGGCCTGCAGTCTGTCCCATTCCACCTCCTACTTTCTGTCCGTCCTAATGCCTAGCCTAGGCCTTGGGGGGAAGAGCTTCTGTCACCTGAACACATTTGCTCACGGGTGAGCGTCCCAACTGTACCCTAGGCGGCGTGACAGTGAGCTGAATGTGGCTGGGCAGGTCCTCCGCTAGGGAGGAGGAGAAGGCAGACACCTACCTGCTCTGCTTCACGATCACCCACACTTGGCTGAGGGGAAGCAGAGAGAACCTAGGGGAACCTAACATTTTTTAAAATATTTATTTATTTATCTATTTATTAGAGAGAGAGAGAGAGAGAGGCAGATAGAGGGCCTCTAGCCACTGTAAAGTCCAGACACATGTGCCACCTTGTGCATCTGGCTTTATGTGGGTACTGGGGAATAAAACCCAAGTCTCTCCATCCCAAACCTGAATTTTTTTGTTTGTTTGTTTCATTTTGTTTTTCAAGGTAGGGTTTCACTCTAATCTAGGCTGACCTGGAATTAACCATGTAGTCTCAGGGTGGCCTCGAACTCATGGTGATCCTCCTACCTCTGCCTCCCGAGTGCTGGAATTAAAGGCGTGCGCCACCACGCCCGTCTAGAACCTGACATTTTTTCAGTTCACAGATTCGCTCCCTCTTTCGTGGAATCCCAGCACTATGTCACGTTCTTCCAGAGAGCAGGTCCTCACATACAGGACTTGAGCCTCTCTCTGTCTCTATTTCTAGGAAAGAGTCCCGATCTGCCTTCTGCCAGCTTGTTTCTCACTGCCAAGGGCTGACGTCCTCTGAGCTGCCAGGGACTACAAGGGAGGCGGGCCAGGGGTCCCATGGAAAAATGAGGGGCCAGGAGCTGGCAGGTGAGCCACTCTATGAGGACCCTCTGCCACCTTTGCCTCTGCTGCACAACCTGGGGCTGACTTCTCCTTGGACTCTAGCACACAGAGACCAGGAGCACCCCAAGTTGGGTTCATTAGAAGCTCAGACTCAGTCCTTCCTGGGCCCTTGCATGCAGGGATGGCCAAGGAAGTGGGTGACAGTGTGTGCCATCAGGCTTGGGGCTGCAGCCTGTGTTGGTCTGGGGCTTTAAGGTCCCTAGAAGGTGGACAGAGACTGTATTTTCTCCCCAGGTGTGTCTATTTTCCATCTCTAATCCCAGCTTCTTTCCCCTGTGCCTCAGTTTCCTCATCTGTAACATGAGGGCTATGATGGTATCTTCCCCAGACAGCAAATTATTAGAGTAAATGAGTAACTGTTAGTGCAGTCATGCCTATCTGTCCTAAGAAATGCATCATCAGGCAATTTCATCCTTGTGTAAGCTTCTACTGACTAAGCTACAAGGTATTATCATAGGAACTGACTGTGGCCAACTCAATCCATCATCCAAATGTCATTATGGGAATCCTGACTGTATTATTGTTGCTTGGCTGCATTTATTTCTTTTTTTATTTTATTGGTTTTGTGAGGTAGGGTCTCACTTTAGCTCAGGCTGACCTGGAATTCTCTGTGTAGTCTCAGGGTGGCCTTGAACTCACGGTGATCCTCCTACCTCTACCTCTGCCTCCCAAGTGCTGCGATTAAAGGCATGTGCCACCATCTTTTTTCTTTTTCTTTTCTTTTCTTTTCTTTTTTTTTTTTAGAGAGAGGGAGAGAGAGGGAGAGAGACAGAATTGGTGTGCCAGGACCTCAGCCACTAAAATTGAACTCCAGACACTTGTGCCACCTAGAGGGCATGGGCTTGTCTCACCTTTGTACATCTGGCTTAAATGTGATCTGGAGAGTTGAACATGGGTCCTTATGTTTCACAGGCAAGTGCCTTAACGGCTAAGCCATCTCCCCAGTCTGTGGTTGCATTTTTGAAGCTCAAACATACTCAACATTTACTTAAAGAGTTTAAAAGAAGGAAAGAAGCCAACTAGGTGTTGTGGCCAAGGCTTAAAGTCCCAGCATTAGGACGGTAGAGGTAGGAGGATCACTGAAAGTTCAAGGCCAGCCTAGGGCTTTAAAGTGAGTTACATGTCAGCCTGGGCTTGGGCGAGGCCCTGCCTCAAAAGAAAAGAAAAAGAAGAAGAAAAAGAAAAAAAAGAAGGACGGAGAGAGAGAGAAAGAGGAAGGGGAGATATGGGGAGGATAGAAGGGAAGAAGGCAAAATGCCTATAAAATGGGAGAAGTCTCAAGTGGGAAATCACTGGTTAGATTTTCTTTTCTTCTTTTGAGATAAGGGCTCACTGGACAGAAGCCTGGATGGTCTGGAGCTCTCCACGTCGACCAGGCTTGTCTCAAACTTGTAATAATCCCCCTGCCTCAGCCTTCTAGGTGCTAGAGTTGCAGGTATAGACCACCACACCCCGCACAACAGCATTATTAAATGAAGTTTGTGGAGTCCATGTGGTACACCCTCTTATCAAGTCTCCTGCATCTGGACCTGATTCACACTCTAATGACTTTTCCAAAGCCAGGAAACTCAGAGGATGCATCAGGCAGCTCTCCCTAGGGACAGCTTTTCCCCGCCCCAATCCCTTGGCAAAGGGGCGCAGACATCAATCTCTGCTGGTGTGAGCATCACTCCTCAGGAGAAGCTGGGCTTGGGCTAGGCTGGGCTGATTGGTTCCCCAGTGCTTGGCACAGATCCATCAGGGTGAACTTGCTGGGTGAATGAATTGGCAGCTCTTGGGGCAGGGCTGGGCAGGCTTCAGGAAAGGGACTTTAATCCTTTGCCCAAAGGCAAATCATTGCCTGTTTAAGAAATACACTCCCCCCGCCCCCACTGTGGGTGCTGGGAATGGGGGTGTCTTTGAATGAAACCCTAGGGACCTTAGCAGACCCTTACTACTCTTGGGGTCACTCCCTCCTCACCCTCCCTCTCTCAATTCTCCATGGGAGGACAACACTAGAGGGCAGGACGTCTGTCTTGGAGGAGGATAGAAACACCTTGGACCAAACTGCACGTCTAGATCCTAGAGGACTCAGAGATCATGGAGCAATGCAGGGAGGTTTGTTAGAGGCTTCCATAGTAACACAGTGTGAAGGTGGCTGGGCCAATGTAGTCTGGAGGTGACAGCTAAAAGCAAACTCACCATCCTGTACCAGGAAAGGAGCAGGTAGTGGGGACTGGTGGGGGTCCTCCCTAAACCTCCTAGTGAGGTCAGTGGACACAGGGAGATTAGGCTGAGCCTATGCAAGACTCCCACAGGCACTGTGAGCCCTCTGAGGGAGTGAGACGCGTATTGACCATTTTTTTGTTGGGTCAGGCAGCAGGGAGGGAGAGCCAGAAACATGCTCCACAAGTAACAGCATCCGGAGGGAAGGAAACCAACCTTACCTTAGCTTCTCAACTGAGACCCAAGTGGGGGACGTGGCTCCCTTATTCAGATACATGGCTAACAAGACATAGGAGACTTCAGTCTCCCAAGGCCCAGGAAGACTCTGAGCCTCAGGGCCTCTAGGAGCTTGGTGTCTGACCTCATAAAGAAACTGAGATCAGGCAGAGGACAAGGGCCATGGCCCAGTGGGGAAAACTGAGTCCCCAGCCGAGGTGTGGGAGGCTCCATGGCCACTCACCCATCAATGACAGGCGTGGTCTGCATGATTCTCTCGGCCTGCTCTCGGAATGAGTCCGCAGCACAGGTGGCCACGAGGGGCCAGAACCACCAGGCGGTCAACATTACAAGGTCCCCGGAGATCTGTTTCCACAGCTGCCTCAGCACCCCTGTGTTGGTCAGTGCACGTTGGATGGAGCCGCTGCGCCTGCTAAAAGAGAGAGCAGAGGCCTTTGGTCCAGGTGATTATTGCTGGGAGCCCTCCTGTTTATAACTCCCCATGTTCAATGAGTAACTTCTGTGTTTCCTTCCAGGGTAGGTAGCGTAGATGATCCTAGATCCAAGGGCTGGGCGGCATGGTCTAGGCTAGGCAGATGCCTGGTAAGATACTGTGATCCCAGGCCCAGGGTGGGGCTGGAACTCCAGGAAAGGACAGTGGCTCAGGAGGGCTTGACCGCAGGGCAGATGGTCAAGGAGCAGTCCCCCACATGGGAATTCCCTTCCTCCTGGCTTGCTGGTATATCTGCTCCTGGATTCTTGGGACTCTCACACAGACCTGCCCCTCAGGATCTGGATCACAGTAGGTGCCAAGATTCAGACAGGCAGAATCTTACCGGTACCCATCCCACCCCGTGTACTGGCAGGCCCTTTTTTTCCTCCTTTCCCTGAGGAGAAAGGCCACAGTCCGTCCCTGGCTCTGCTATCAAGCAGCTCTATTTCCAGGGCAAGTGTCTGCACCTCTGGGCCTCAGTTTCCTTCCTGCTGGCAGCATCTCAGCTGACTGCTGAGGGTACTAGACTAGACAGTAGCCCTCTGTGCCCATCCTATCTGCTCTTTCTATCCTCATGCCTTAGGGGAGGAGCCCGGCTGGGATCTTCCAGTGACCTCCAAACACCCTTAGTATCAGGGCCCTGGGCAGGAACTTCTGCCGTCCATGCCCCGGTTCGTGGGGTCTGGGCCCTTCTCTGTGTTCAGTCACACTCATCCTTCCTGACCTGCCCCAGACAGGAACAGTCAGGAAGTCCTCCACAATGAAGGCCATCACAGCGCCCCTGGACTTGCAATGAGTTTGGTGCCTGTGTTTAAAGGCTGTTTAGGGTGACAGGCTTCTTGTCACTGCAGAGTGGGATGGTATACAGCACTTTTGTTCCATACTGGGTTTTTTGTTTTTTTTTTTTTCTTTTCTGAGTTAGGGTCTCACTCTAGCTCAGGATGACCTGCAAATCACTCTGTAGTCTCACAGTGGCCCCAAACTCATGACAATCCTCCTACTTCTGCCTCCCAAGTGCTGGGATTAAAGGCGTGTGCCAGCATGCCCGACATGTACTGTTTTCTTTTTGAGACACCGTCTCACTCTGTAACTCAGGTTGGCCTGCAGCCCACTGTGTGGCCCAGGCTGGCTTCACACTCACAGCAATTCTACCACCTCAGCTGCCCTAGTGCTGGGAGCAGAGTGTGCACCGCCACACCCAGATGCTTGTGCTACATTTTTCAAGTAACTCTTCACCCACATCCCTTAATTGGCCCATTCTGTTTGGTGTCGCCGCTTGCCGAGCATTGTCTCGTCTTCCAGCAGCCACACTGGACCCTGTCTGTGGTACAGAATCTTTCGTGTCTAAGTCACATCCACAGGGTTCGGGGGCAGCACGTTCCCCTGCATTCATTGTTCATTGTACTGACTTTCTCCCGAGGTGCTTACTCTGATTCGCGCCTCTGCTTGTCCCCAGTCCTTTTTTGGGTACATTCCTTGAAATGCTGTTGTTGCATCAGTGTCCTCACGCTCATGGAATGAGCTGCAAGCTCCCCGCACTGGTCCCAGCCTGGCAGAAACATCCGGGCCAGTCTGGATACTGTCCTGTGTCCTCTGATGCCCCCCCAAGGGAGGCCAAGCTGTCTTGCCTAGACCCGTCTTGTTCTTGATTATGAGATTCTTTCCATGTTTGAATTTGGCTTAATTAGATTGTTTTTTCATTGGTTGGTTGGCTTAGGTGTTTTGACTTTTTTTTTTTTTTTGTCTTTGAGAGAGACACACACACAGAGAGAGAGAGAGAGAGAGAGAGAGAGAGAGAGAGAGAGAGAGAGAGAGGCAGATAGAGAGAGAATGAATGCACCAGGGCCTCCACTGCAAACAACTCCAGATGCATGCACCACCTTGTGCATCTGGCTTACTGGGCACTGGGGAATCAAACCTAGGTCCTTAGGCTTTGCAGGCAATTGCCTTAACTGCAATGCCAACTCTCCAGCCCTAAACTTTATTTATTTATTTGCAAGTGGAAATAGACAGGAGAGAGAGAGAGAGAATGAACGCACCAGGGCCACTAGCTCCTGAAAACTCCAGATGCATGCTCACTTTGTGCATCTGGCTTTATGTGGGTACTGGGGATCTAGCTGGGGTTCAGGTGTCCCCCATAAACTTAGGCTTTGCAGGCAAGCACCTTAACCGCTGAGCTGTCTCTCCATCCCTTATTTCCCTTACTTCTGATCTTCCTCTTTTTTTGTTTTTCTCAGGTAGGGTCTCACTCTAGCTCAGCTGACCTGGAATTCACTATATAGTCTCAGGGTGGCCTCAAACTCTCAGCGATCCTCCTACCTCTGCCTCCTGAGTGCTGGGATTAAAAGTGTGTGCCACCATGCCCAGTATAGATCTTCCTCTTTTTTGGCTCTGACTCTGACTTGATTAGGACAGACCCTCACAACATTCTCTGGACATGAGTGTGGAGACCAGACGTCTGAGTCTGGGCAAGTCTGTGTGTCTTTCTGCCCCCACACCTCACCAGCAGTTTTGCTGGGAATGCAGTTCTGGGCTCTACTCTACTGTCCCCCTGAACTGGAAGGCTCCAAAGTCGGCCTCACTTGAGGAGCTGTTCATGGAAACATCAGGTCAGTTTACATGGAAGTTCTCTGTACGCTCCATGCTTGTTCAGGACAGAGCTACTTCATCCTGGCACTTCCAAGATTTCCTAGTGATGGGCTTTAAGGCTCTCTTCTTAACTTTTTCTTTCATTCTTTCTCTCTCCATACTTTCCCTCTCTTCCCCTCTTTCCTCTTCTTTTTTTAAAGAAAGATTTATTTTTATTTATTTATTAGTGACAGAGAGAGAGAGAGAGAGAGAGAGAATGGGCACACCAGGGCCTCTAGCCCCTGCAAACGAACTCCAGACGCATTTACCACCATGTGCATCTGGTTTATGTGGGACCTGGGAATCGAATCTGGGCCTTTAAGCTTTGTAGGCAAGTGCTTTAACCACTAAGCCATCTCTCTAGTCCTTCCAGCACTTTGAAAAAAGTTTTGTTTTGTTTTTAAATTTATTTACAAGCAGAGAAAAAGAAGAGATAGAATAGTTGTGACAGGGCCTCCAGCCAATGCAAACAAACTCCAGATGCATGCGCCTCCTTGGAGAATCAAACCAGGGTCCTTTGGCTTTGCAGGTATGGTGGTTTGATTCAGGTGTCTCCCAGAAACTTTGGCGTGCTGAATGTTGAAGATTTGGGAATTAACGCCACCTGGAGGCAGTGTATTGTTGGGGACAGGCTTATGGGTGTTATAACAATTTTTCCCTTGCCAGTGTTTGGCACACTGTCCTGTTCCTGTTGTCCACCTTATGTTGGCCAGGGGGTGATATCCACCTTCTGCTCATGTCATTGTTTTCCCCTGCCATCATGGGGCTTCCCCTTAAGTCTGTAAGCCATAATAAATCCTTTTTTCCCAAAGCTTCTTCTTGGTTGGGTGATTTCTACTAGCAATGCGAACCTGACTGCAACAGCAGGCAAATGCCTAATCCGCCAAGCCATCCTCTCCAGCCCAAGAAATCTATATATATTAAACCGAATTGCCTGCCCAGGCTCTTGACAGTAGTTTCTTGCTGCTCTTTCCCTTGGCATTCTGCTCTGGTTATAAAAGCCACATCCATCTAAGCAGCACTATTTTCTCTTATTCTCTTTGGTTTACTCAGTGGACTCCAGCCTCTTTTTTCCTATTTATCAGAACCTTCCCTTGCATTGTCAGTATCCCTCTACCAGCTGGTAATCTCTGTGGCTTCCTACTTAATGTTTAGGGCTGGAGCCACAGCAGAGTGAGCCGGGCTGTGTGGGCCTCTCTCCATTTAGGTTTAGATGCAGCTAGTGAGGGCCACCACCCCCAGCACCTGTTGCTATCTCTCTCACTGGTTCTGCATGTCTTGTATGGCATTGTCTCTTGCACCATCACATTCTCAGCTGACCTGGATGCTTCCCCAGGCTAGGAGCCAGGGCCTGGCTGGGCAATAGCAATGTAGGGTGTGGCGGGTCCTCTGTTATTGACTCAACTTTAGGAAGGCAGCAAAAGATGGAAACAGCCATTAATAGCGCCAGATTCCAGTAGGACAGCCTTGGCCCGGCACTGGCTGTGACAGGTTTACAGGTTCCAAAATCCCATCCCAACTGCTCCTGTTGTCATGTGACACGGCTCCATCGAGGCATAGGAAAATGGCTGTGATGAACAGAAGACAGCTGGCCAGATGCCAAGTGGCTTCTTCGTGTCACCTGTCTCCCAGAATGCTTCTCTGGAAATCCAGCAGCCATGATGGGAAGAATCTTGGGGACTGTGGGGGGCAGTGGTTCCCCTGTGTGAGCCTTGAGGTGGTCCCCTCATGGCTGTCCCCTGACGAGGACTCCACAGCTGCTTCCAACAGGCCGTCCTTTGAGCGGCTTCTGTGCAAATCCTCAGCCAAAGAGTCAGAAGTCAGTGGGAGGCCTGGGGACATCTCAGCAGTTAAAGACGCTTGCAAAGCCTGCTAGCCTTGGTTTGATTCCCCAGTACCCATGGAAAGCCAGATGCATAGAGTTGCCTGTGAGTCTGGAGTTCTTTTGTAGCCCTAATATCTGTCAGTTTCTGTCTTGAAAATAAATTTAAAATAAAGATTTTTGTTTGTTTGTATTTAATATTTTATTTTTCTTTATTTATTAGAGAGAGAGAGAATGGGTGCACCAGGTCCTCTAGTGCTGCAAATGAATTCCAGACACATGCACCCCTTTGTGCATCTGGTTTATGTGGGTCATGGGGAATCAAACCATGATCCTTAGGCTTCACAGGCAAATGCCTTAACCACTAAGCCATCTCCCCTAAAATTTATTATTTTTTTAAAATATTTTTTGTTTGTTTTTATTTATTTGAGAGTGACAGAGAGAGAAAGAGGCAGAGAGAGAGAGAGAGAGAGAGAGAGAGAGAGAGAGAATGGGCGCGCCAGGGCCTCCAGCCACTGCAAAAGAACTCCAGATACGTGCGTCCCCTTGTGCATCTGGCTAACGTGGGTCCTGGGGAATCGAGCCTCGAACCGGGGTCCTTAGGCTTCATAGGTAGGGCTTAACCGCTAAGCCATCTCTCCAGCCCAAATTTATTTTTTTAAAAAGAACTCAAGGGGGCTGGAGAGATGGCTTAGCGGTTAAGTGCTTGCCTGTGAAGCCTAAGGACCCCGGTTCGAGGCTCGGTTCCCCAGGTCCCATGTTAGCCAGATGCACAAGGGGGCGCACGCGTCTGGAGTTCGTTTGCAGAGGCTGGAAGCCCTGGCACGCACATTCTCTCTCTCTCCCTCTATCTGTCTTTCTCTCTGTGTCTGTCGCTCTCAAATAAATAAATTAATTAAAAAAATTCTTAAAAACAAAAGAACTCAAGGGGTTGGAGAGATGGCTTAGTGGTTAAGTGCTTCCTTGTGAAGCCTAAGGACTCAGGTTCAAGGCTCGATTTTCTCTCTCTCTGTTTCTCTCTCTCTGCTTCTTTCTGTCTATCTCAAATAAATAAAAATAAAACAAAAAAAAATGTCAAGGAAGTTGGGTGTAGTGGTGCATGCCTTTAATCCCAGCATATAGGAGGCAGAGTAGGAGGATTGCCATAAATTCAAGGCCACCCTGAGATTACATAATGAATTCCAGGTCAGCCTGGGCTAGAGCGAGACCCTAACTGGAAAAAAAAAAAGGTCAAGGATCAGGCAAGGGGGCGACACCTTTAATCCCAGTACTTGGGAGTCAGAGGTAGGAGGAATGCTGTGAGTACAAGACCACCCTGAGACTACACAGTAAATTCTATATCAGAATGGGCTAGAGTGAGATCCTACCTCAAAAAGCCAATAATAATAAGTCAAGGAGAGATTCACTGAGTTACCCATGGGAGGATCATCCCATCAGGTGAGAGATCCAGCAAGATGGATCCCAGTGAGGAAGACTGCATGGTGCCCAGGGCTCAGACATTCCTTTCAGCCTTGGTCCTCCCTTCCCTAGGATCTGCACACAGCCCCTTGCCTCAGGTTTGGTTCTCAAACGAGGCATTGGCCTTGAATCACATCACCTTTAATCCAGACATGGAGTAAAGAAAATCAGCTTCACTTGCCACATGCAGAAGGAGCACGGTGGGGTTGGAAGATGGCTCAGTGGTTAAAGGTGTTTGTTGGGGGCTGGAGAGATGGCTTAGTGGTTAAGCCCTTGCCTGTGAAGCCTAAGGACCCCAGTTTGAGGCTCGATTCCCCAGGACCCACGTTAGCCAGATGCACAAGGGGGTGCACTCGTCTGGAGTTCTTTTGCAGTGGCTGGAGGCCCTGGTGCGCCCATTTTCTCCCTCCCTCCCCCCCCCCTGTCACTCTCAAATAAGTAAATAAAAAATAAACAAAAAAACTGAAAAAAAAAAGGTGTTTGTTGGAAAAACCTGCTGACACAGGTTCAATCATCTGGGGCTCATTTGCAGTGGCAAGAGGCCATGCCCTCCCATGCACACTTGTGCTCTCCACAATTAAACTTAAAAAACAGGGCTGGAGAGATGGCTTCTCAGTTAAGGCATTTGCCTGCAAAGCCTTAGGACCCAAATTCGATTCCCCAGTACCCACATAAGCCAGATGCACAAGGTGGTGCATGCGTCGGGAGATTGTTTGCAGTGGCTGGAGGCCCTGGTGCACCCATTCTCTCTCTCAATATATCAGCCTCTTTTTCCCACTCACTATCTCAAATAAATGTTTTATTTTATTTAAAATAAAATACGAAAAAAGGTTAACAACATTAAATTTCAGATATAAACACATGATACCCAAACAGTACTACTAAATCCCAACCAGCCGGGTTGGGGGCACCTGCCTTTCATGCCAGCACACAGGAGCACTGCTATGAATTCAAGGCCAGCCTGGAACTGCAGAATGAGGCCCCACCTCAAGGAAAATCACACCAGAGTGAGACGGACACCATGAGGAGTACCAATGGATCTGGAATCACTTCCGAGAGAACGTGCTGCATGGGGACGGGGGCGCTTCAGTGGCCTGGAGTTACCCGTTCTGCGGCTAGGATTATAGATCAGAGCTCATCACGCTTCACTGTACAAAGCCAGATTGTGACATAGGATCTTACAGAGCTCCTAAGCTTCATCTGCCACTTGAGCCCTAACTGAGCTGGCTTGACAATGGCGGGGCCACCAAACAGCCACAGAGCAGTGGAGACATCTCATAGCGACATGGAGGCCACATGTCCGTGACCCATGCCCGCCATGAATACATCCAAACACACAGAGATGAGCAAATAAATACATAGCTGAGCCCCATTCCAGTGTATGGTGCCACAGGTAAAAACCCAGACACCCTGCACATGCACGTTTGCATATTGACACATCATACAAATATTAACATCACCCACAGCTGGCAAATGTGAACTCGTCCACATTCATATCTGGACAGGAGAACACAAGCAAACGCAGACCCCCCCCAAGGCCCCACACACTTGCACCCATGCACATGGACCATCACAGGCAGGAATATTGGGGGATACCTCAAAACTACAGGGCCGGACATGTACATGGACTTATGAACACACCCATGTACTCTTTCAGAATGTTAAGCAAACATGTACTCAGATCCTAGACATGTCGACACACATATGTGTACAGCCAGCCATACACGTGTCCACCTATTGTCTCTGCACATGGGGCACAGTCCCCCACGGTCCAGGGTGATGCACACAGCCAGTCCTGCTACCACCGGGCCCCGTGGGTGCCTGCAGTGCTCCCTCAACTCCATATTACCTCCCAGGGACTCTGGCACTCAGGCACCCCCAAACAAGCCTCAGGAAGGCTGTGTGGCTAGCCATGAGGAGGACCCTTGAGTTCTGTCCCTCTCCCTGGAGGACACAGTGGGTCAGACAGCCTGACAGCACAGCATTTCTCCCAGCTGCGCACTAGGCTGACAATTCCACTTGGGGATCCCCAGGTCTCCCAGTAGCTCCAGGCCCAGCAGCCAAGCCCCCACCACACACCCGACCCCTAAAGCCTCACTCACCTGACCCATGGTGTAAGAGCCCTGCGCCACCAGGACCCCGAAGACATGCCCTGACTGGCAGCATTTCCTGCTTATGAAGACATTGGTTACCTCTCTGTGTCCCCCCACATTCTTTCTGGGGCCCCTCTCTCCAGGAGGCCTGCACAGTCCCTGACTAGCTGCCCAGCCAGATCATCTTTCTCACACATCACCTTAGCTCTGCATGCCCTGCCTGCCCTATGGGGTCCTTAGCCTTCCCTCCCCCAACATCGGACTCAGTCCCCCTGGTAAGTAACCCTTTTACCCCTTCTCCTGGGGCTGATCACCCTTCTGTCCATCCCCTGAGAGCTCCTAGCTTTCAGATTCTCACCCACCCTGGTCTCTCATGATGCCGCTAGCTGGGCTTAAAGTTGCTGTCCACTAACTGAGGTTTCCCTGCTCACATGCCATTTACAGCCAGGCCAGGGAAGTGAGGGACTTTCTGTACTTCATTAATGTCTGGATCCTACCCAGCTCCACTTCCCAGCACCCCAATACTCACCAAGAGTAGGTCAGGGGTACAAGTGGGGCTTTGGTCCCTGCGGCTGAAACCCAGGGAGCAGGGCAGCCTGTTCGTGAGTTCTCCAGCGGGGAAGGGCCACCTCTTTAAAAGGGAAACTCCCTGGGGCTTCACGTTGCGCCAGGGAGCGCAGACAGGGCTAATGCCTCACACATGTCAGCTGCTGCTTGTCTCCGAGACATGCGAGCCCTCAGTGACGCTGAGCATCCTGCTGGCCCTGAGTCTCGGGCTTTCCCTCACCCAGGGCAGGCAAAAGTCTGTAGGGTGGGAAACTGAGGGCCCTGAGGCAGTAACCTGGGCTCTGCACCAGGCTGTCATGGCATCAGGTGGAGAATGAGTGAGAAGTTCAGGGCCAGGTAGTGAAGAGTTTTGGAGCATCTATGCCTCCCTGGGCTCCTCTGAAGGGCCCAGTGTCCTGAGGGGCCCAGGCATTTGACCTCAGTGCTTTCTCTCCACCCCCTACCATTTCTCTCACTCCTGGTACAAGAGTGACATGTGCACCCCACTTGGGACAGCTTCCTCCCCAACATGGGACTAGCCAATGCTGATCTTGAAGGGCCTAGGGGCCCCTGGCTCCATTCTCTGTAACAGAGAAGGGTTGATGTCCCCCATCCCAGGCTGCAAGGACAACTGAAAGCAACCTCAGACTGGAATGCGCTCTGGCAGAAGAACAGGCTTTCGAAATCAGGGGAGGGTCTGGTGGCTCAGGCTGAGCCCGAGGAACTGCTGTGCCAGTAGGGGGAGGGGCCTCCTGGGTGGGCTCTAGCGAGTGGGAGGGAAGGCCAGGTCTGACCCTAGCTCCATGGCTGGGACACAGCAGGGACACATGGGGGCCCTGCTCCTGCTCTGGCCCACCCCAGTGCTACCTGTGAGACTCCCCGTGAGCCACTCGCTTGTGGTGCGGCAGGCACGGGGTCTCTAAGTAAGCACAGGCCATGCAGTCAGGGATGGCTTAGGGAGTCGGACCCCAAGTCCCAGAGGTGGACACAGTGACGGAGCCTAGGAGCCCCACAGGGAGCGTCCTCAGCACAGAGGAAGGGGCGAGGAAGGCCGGCGGGTTCTCAGAGGGACAGGGACACGCCCTGTGCTCTACTGGGGCCACCTAGCTCACCTCACCCAACTAGGACAGGCTCATAAAGAGTGACAGAGACCCTGCTCTGGAGGGTACAGGAGTCTAGCTCCTTCTGGGGGCGTCACGGGCCAGAGCCCCGAGAAGAGGCTGACAAGAGCCCCTGGCTTGAGGAGGTGAGGGCTCAGGGCATGGCCTAGCCACCAGCTGCATGCTGTATTGGGGTGACTTAGGGAACCCCAACTGACTTTGGGTATCTCGGTGTCCCCAGATCCACCCTGAGTCCTTAGTTCACTTAGAGGTTATCGGGGGAAATCTCCAAGTGTCCCCACCTCTGCCTTGGGGTCACCTCCAAGCATGGTCAAGTGTTAGTGTATTGCAGGGGGGGGGGGGCAAGTGCACCTGGCTTCATGTCCCTGCTCTAACCTGGGGATCCTACTGATTTTTTTAAGTCCCTGGAGTGAAAACATCCTGAAATGTTGTTAAATCAGGAACCCCTTCAAGATTGGTGATGTAATTGCTATTTGTTACTGCCAGGACCAACACGAGGACCTCAAGCCCTATTTCAGGTTGGCTGCAGGAAGTTCACTACCAGAAGTTTCCCCAGGCTTGGTAGGAACCGCAGGGCTCAGGGTGAGAAGCAGCAGGCATCTTCCACACCCACCGTGGAGAGCTTGGACTGACATCAAGGTCTGACAACCACCTTGAGGTTCTTGGTTCACCTTTGACTTGTTGTGTCGGTAGGCCTGACGATACAAAGGAATGTGGGGGACAGAGGGGCTCTGCACGGGTGGCTGACTGCCTGCCCTGCACACAGTGAGGTCCTGAGCAGGCACACAGACGTCCTCCTGACCTCTGCCTTGAGCAGCACAGGCAGTGATCCTGCTTGTTCTGTTTTGCTGAAGGCCTCTCGGGGACACGCTGCCTGTCTCTAGAGATGGGTGTAGTTGTGACCGTCAACTGAGCAATCACTGTGTACTGAGGGTGGCATGTGAGGCAGGACTGCTTCCCCTCCATGTCCCAGGAGTCAGGGTCTGGAGGAGGGAGGCTAGGTGCTGCTCCTGGGAACTCCTTTCTCTCCCCCCACCTCCCTCTTCCGTTCCTGTCTTACCTCAGCCTTCCTGGTTCTTTGTAGGCTGAACCCTGGGTGAACCCACACGTTTTTGTTTTTTGTGAGATAGGGTCTCTCACTCTAGCCCAGGCTGACCTGGAATTCACTATGGAGTCTCAGGGTGACCCTGAACTCAAGGCAATCCTCCTACCTCTGCCTCCTGAGTGCTGGGATTAAAGGCGTGTGTCACCACACCAGGCTCCACATGGTTCCTGTTTATTGTCCCCTCTCCAGTTCCATCCTGCCATGAATCTATTTCAATAAAATTCAGTCCCAAGCAGGGTCTTTTAGCTGACCTTCTGCAGTGACCTTCTTCCCCCTTTGTGGTCCTTCTCTCTGGTGGGGGCACAATGGGGAGAACTGCCATTGCTGCCTGGGACTTCTGCTGTCAGGACGCAGCTCTCCTCTGTGCCTCCTGGGGGTGTCTTAATCTTGCTGGCTCCACTACCCTACACGCTCCTTTGGTAAATCCGTTATGATCCTGCTGGTACTATGCCTGCATTTCTTCCCCATTGTCTATCGCATCAGTTTGCACTCATGATTAAGGTCCCCAGTGACACCTTCAGCCCTCCGGGGTCCTGCTCTGAGTCCCTGTGCCTTTGGCTCCAGGCCAGCAGCTCAGCACCACTTGTGCTTTTCCAATGGGACCCCCACCCTTGAGGCCACATGATACATGGTGTGGAGTCTGAAGACCATCCTCTGCTCAATAGGAATCCCCTTTCCCACTGGAACTCAAGTCCCTTTGACTACCTTTACCAGGCTTCCACGACCCCCACACATACCCCATAGCACAACTGCTCACCGGAGCCTAGTATCAACACTGCCTGACTCTCCAATCCTCACGAACTCTACCAAGCTTCTCACTTGAGACTGCGCAGAACCCACCTTCCTGTGACTACCCTTGACGCACATCAGCTGTCCCTGTGTCCACACTGGCTATCAGGGTGCTTTTGGCTGTCCAAGAGCCCTTATCTCTACTATGATGACTCCCCAAACTCTCCTAAAATCCTCCACGCAGATCCTTCCCAAGTCCCCTGTAGGTCTGGAAGCTTTCTGGACACCTCTGAACAGAGGTGAAGAGGATTTTTCACTCATTCCATGCCCCCCATCCTCCTCTATCACAGCCTTCTCTCTCGCAGGTTCCAGCAGAGGTTAGGATCTCTCGTCACTTGTGGTCACATCCTCAGCCTTTTTTGTTTGTTTGCTTTGTTTTGTTTTTGAAGGTAGAGTCTCACTGTAGCTCAGACTGACCTGCAATTCACTATGCAGTCTCAGGGTGACCTCAAACTCATGTGATCCTACCTCTGCCTCCCGTGTGCTGGGATTAACGGTGTGCGCCACCACGCCCGGCCATCCCCAACTTCTGAATCAAGTTCCTATGTGGACACTGAGGTGTCTGCCATCTGTGTAAAATCCATCGGCTGGACTCAGAACATCCAAGCATGGGAGACTTCTGTAGGTGTGTTTGAAGTACTGGGTGTCCTGCCAGGACCTTGGGGGTAGGGCACAGGCTCGTCATGGGGAAGGTGGCCCTGAGCGCCCTCCCTGGGTGGGGCAGGTCTGAGGCCAGCTTATCTTTTGGCATCTTCGCTGCTTCCTCAGCAGATTCTCTCCTGATAGGGTCCTGGACGTGACCTCGCCCAGCCCAGCCTCCCACACTCTGAGCCAGGAAGCGAAGTCAGTGTCAGGACAGGGAGCAGGAGGGGGAGGGCCTCCTGTGGGGTCACAGGACCCTGGACTGAGGAATGGGGGGAAGAGGGAACGCTAGCTCAGAAGGAGACACAGACACTCCACCACTCTTCAGGCCTCAGCGTCCTGTCTGACAGAGCCCAGAGCTCTTCCTGAGCATGGCGGATGGCTCAGGGGCCAGGCCAGGCATTGAGGCCAGTCAAGAGTTTGTTCCCTGCAGGGTGGGCTGTTCTTAGCCTGCACCCGGATGCGAGAGACGGATCTGCCCCAAACCGCAGCGTCCTGTATGTGGAGCTGTGGTCCCAGCTAACTATTGTGGCTTCTGCACTCTGGTGACCATGTCCAAGAGTGCCTCTTATGGGGGTTGGCCAGGGCCTTGTGGCATTCTGACTGGTGTGTCCCTGACAGGTCTGTCACCCAGGGAAGCCACTCCTCATCATGCAGGGTTTGCTGGGCTCCCAGGCTCTGAGGACCAGGTGCTTGGAGCCATCACCACTCACTGTGGCCCCCACCCTCTAAGGTCCTATTTGTTAACTCACATTCTTCCTTCCCCAGAGCAAGCGCCGCTCTCATCCCTGCCGTCCAACTCTCTGCAAACTGAGGCATAGACCAAACAATAAGCCATTGAGTTGGAGCCAGGATTCACATCCAGACTGCAGGGCAAGAGAGCCCTAAGCTCTCTTTCTAAGTCCTCTACCCAACTCACACCAGGCTAAAAAGCGGCCTCTCAGAAGAGTCCCTGCCTCTACTGTTTTCCTGTGGCTGCGGTGGCCTGCAGCTGCTGCCTAACACACTCATCTGCACTGAGGAGTTCCTTTGTCTTTGGTCCTGTGAGCTGATGCTAACTTAAGACTCTATCAAGATCCCTCAGTGAGTCTGGCATGGTGGTGCACGCCTTTAATCCCAGCACTCAGTAGGCAGAGGTAGGAGGATCTCTGTGAGTTCAAGGCCAGCCTGAGACTGCATAGTGAATTCCAGGTTAGCCTGGGCTACAGTGAGACCCTGCTTTGAAAAAAGTAAAATAAAATAAAACAAAAATCTAAAAAGGAAAAACAAAAGGGAATATGGGCTTTTTGCACAAAAATGAATTTTGATTTAGGACCGAATCTGAGACACTAAGCACCAGAGGTGGTAATACAAAGGAAGGCTCATACCATGCTTATGTTTTCATTGCAGGGTGTGTGTGTGTGTGTGTGTGTGTGTGTGTATGCACTAGTGTGTGTTTATACTTTTCTTCTGTCTGGTACTCAGGTCCAAACCTACAGCCTTATGTAGGTATGCCAGCCAAGTACTCTTTCACTGAACTGCAGCCCCAGCCTTCATCCTGGGCAACTGTGACCTTTAAATGAATGCTCCTTAGCGAGATGACTCATGACCAGATAGAGGCCCCCAGACACCCAGCTAGGGCCAGAACCGGGCTCAGAACAGCTTCAAGCATCTTAGCTATCTTTAGGCTCTGGAATGCCTTGTGTCACAGCCAAGAAAAGACATAGCAGAGGACTTGCCTTTGTAATCAATATGAACATTTCCTGAACATGTCTGATGCTGGTTTGTGTCACTGCTGTTGCAGGACGATTGCTGCCAGGAGGACAGAACATTCTGGGCTCAGACAGAATCAACACAGCCCCCATCCTGTTGCCACAAAAGCCTTGCTTTAATTTCTCTCTGCTCACACGCGTACGCATCCAAACCTTTCCTCCTATGGAAACAGCAGTGGCGGGACAAGGGCCTCACTTCCAGCAGGGTAAGAGGGAGATGAGTATGCAGAAAATTCCAGAACAATTGAGTATTGATTGGCCCTGGCCTTCTTACTCATCTGGACTGAGGGATTCCTTTATCTTCAGTCCTTTGAGCTGATGCTAATCTAGGACTTCCTCCTGGAGGAAGGGACAAGATAAAGTCCAGAGGGAACTTTGCAAAGATCCAATCCAGGCAAAGAGGAGAGCAGAGAAGTGAGGGGGAGGCTGGAGCCCGAGGACAGAACCATGCAGAATCTCTGGGAACAGCTCTCCCACCCACTAGAACCTGTGGGAGGCCCTCTCAGGTGCATCTTCGTCCAGGGTTAGCAGTGCCCTGATATCCTGGACCCCCAGGAGCACTTCCTCCCTCTATCACCTCCCAGGGACAATGCCCTCCAACCCCCACCTGCCCACTCACCCCAGCCCACTCACCCCGGCCACACACAGGCTTGTCTCAAGCAGGCCCTCTACACCTGGACACTTCCCTAGACCTCAGAGTGCTGACTCCACCCTGCCACCTGTCTGCCTTCCCAGACTTCTCCCCAGCCAGGTCTTGCTCTGTGTTTTCTGATTGGGGGTGGGGGTGGAGAGAACACGTGAGGGGGCAGGAAGAGATGAGTGAGGGAGAGGAAGGACTTTTTTTAAATTATTATTTTAAAGTGACACAGAGAGAAAGAGGTAGGTAGAAAGAGAAAGAAAGAATGGGCGTGCCAGGGCCTCCAGCCACTGCAAACAAACTCCAGATCTGTGCACCCTCTTATGTATCTGGCTAATGTGGGTCCTGGGGAATCGAGCCCCAAACCGAGGTCCTTAGGCTTCACAGGCAAGTGCTTAACCACTAAGCCATCTCTCCAGCCCGAGGAAGGGACTTTGTACTGAGATACTCTTGCACCTTCTCTCCCTGTCCTCCTCCCCTTCTCTGTGAATCTTGTTCCCCCAAGCCCAGTCTCCTCTCTAGGTGTAACCTTATTTCACTAGTGATGGCTTTTTTTTTTTTTTGAAATAGCCTTCAAGTAGGATTGCACACACTCTTTCCTCCCTTTCCCTCCTAGTGTGCAAGGAGCCTCAGGTGGCTTGTAGACCACTGCAACATCAGGACCCAGGAGATGGCTCAGCAGTTACGGGTGTTTGCTGAAGAAACCATCTGAGACTTCTCATTAAGATGGCGGCATAGGTACCACGCCAAAGCAGCCTAGGGGGGAAAAAGACCAAAAAAACTCAGCAAAATACACACTTTTACTAAAAAGTGAGGTGTATAGGAAATTGAAATGGCAGTGGAGAAGTAGAAGAGATCCAGAGCATCCAGAGCCCGCACAGGCCAGCAAAAACACCCTGGCAAGTCCACCGACTGCAGCGGCAGCACACCAGAAAGCCGCCAGGCTCCGCTCAAGGTGCAGGAGAAGCCAGGTGCGGAGCTTCCCCTCACACCGCGCTCTCCGCAACTCAAGAAACGTGAGGGGAGAGCGGCAGTGAACAACAGAGGAACAGACCAGGAGGTAGAAGAACACATGGAACAGCAAGAGAACCAGAGCAGCTGCGGCTCCCTCCCCTCCCCCACCACCTGTGCCCAGCTCCAACGAACAGAGCAGCGTCCCGGGACCCGGCCACGCCAACTTGAGCCGACAGCGGGACCCAAGCAGGAGCAGAGTTTGGCAGCAACATCAGCGGCTCTGGCACCAGCAATAGCGGCCCCAGCAGCAGCAGATCCAGTAGCGGCAGTTTCAGTGGCAGCAGCGGCAGCTCCAGTAGTGGCAGCTTTAGCAGCACCGGTGACAGATCCAGCAGCGGCAGCTTCAGTAGCAGCAGTAGCGGTTCCAGCAGCAGCGGAGCCGTTCTGCAGGGCCACAGTTCCCAGGCTCGGTTTGCCCCACAGGAAAAGACAGTGCCTAGCTCCAGAAATCAGAACAGCAGACCAACAACCCAACCAGCAACTTGACTGAGACCAAAATCATCCAAGGTAACTGGGATTGCATCAGGGAAGGGTCTCACTTGGTCACAAGCTGACTTGGATCCCTCAACAGACCAGAAATCTTAAACTCTTTGTTGATAGAGGATCTGGTTGTTATAACTACTCTTGCATAAATACTCGGGGCTGTTTTTGATTAAGTGTATACAGTGTTTAGTTAAATTTTAGAATCTACCTGTATTTTATTCCACTCAGCCTACTTGAATACTCCCATAGCAGGGAAACTCAACCCCTAGGAACACCTTTGTAGATACTCTGAGAATCTTAAGAGCCACACCTAACACCTTAAGCTCCTACCCTGAAGATATATAACATCAAATCAATTGATACAGCTAAGAATACAGCTAGCTAGAAAATCCAAGCATTAACTTAATCCAAGGTGCAAAAATATATACATTATAACACAAGAAACACTAAAAAGCAAGACAATATAAATCCACCTAAAAGTATCAATGCATCAGAAATGAGCTCCAGTGAGAACAAATTAGAGGAAATGCCTGAGAAAGATTTCAAAAGAATGATTGTAAATATGTTCAAAGAAGTCAAAGAAGAAATCAAAGGAATCAAAGAAGAAATCAAAGGAATCAAAGAGGAAATCAAAGACGCAGGACACCAATTTAATGAAATAAAGAAGGCAATGCAAGACATAAATAAGGAAATAGAAATAATAAAGAAAAACCAGACAGAATTACTAGCAATGAAAAACACAGCTAATGAAATAAAAAAAACTCTGTAGAAAATATCTCCAGTAGAATGGATGAAGGAGAGGACAGAATATCTAAGCTAGAAGACCAGGTGGCAGATCTAATACAGTTCAACAAAGAGAAAGACAAACTAATAAAAAAGTATGAATGGGAATATCAAGATATTCGGGACACTATGAAAAGATCAAATATAAGAATTCAGGGCATAATAGAAGGAGAAGAATTCCACTCCAAAGGCATAGTAGGTGTCTTCAACAACATCATAGAAGAAAACTTCCCCCAAATTGGGAAAGAGGTGCCAATGCAGATACAGGAAGCCTTTAGAACCCCAGCCAGACAAAACCTGGAGAGAACCTCTCCTCGCCATATTATAATCAAACTACCAAACACATAAACCAAAGAAAAAAATATTGAAAGCAATCAGAGAGAAAAATCAAGTTACCTACAAAGGCAAGCCCATCAGGATCACAGCAGATTATTCAACACAAACTTTAAAAGCCAGAAAGGCTTGGAGTGATATATTCCGAATTCTGAAAGATAACAACTGTCAACAAAGGTTATTTTATCCTACAAAGCTATCCATTCAAAAATAGACGGAGAAATAAGAATATTCCATGTCAAAAGCAGGTTAAAGGAGTATTTGCAGACAAAACCAGCTCTACAGAAAATACTTGATAGAATCCTCCATGCTGAAGAAAAGGAAAAGCACACATATAAGGAACCTGGAAAAAACAAGCAATACTCAAATACTAGTTCACACAAGAGAGCAAAGGTAGAGCCAGAACCACAAAAAAAAAAAAAAAAGGCAAACATAAATACACACCTTTCAATAATATCTCAAGCAAGAAATTGCAGAAGACACTAGAAAGTGGAGAAACATCCCTTGTTCCTGGATTGGAAGAATCAATATTGTGAAAATGGCAATCTTACCAAAAGCAATCTACACACTTAATGCAATCCCTATCAAAATTCTTAAGGCAATCTTCATGGAAATAGAAAAAACAATCCAAAACTTCACTTGGAATCACAAAAAACCTCGAATATCTAAAATAATACTGAGCAATAAAAATAAGGCTGGTGGTATCACCATACCTGATTTTAGCCTATACTACAGAGCCATAGTAACAAAAACAGTGTGATACTGGCACAAAAACAGACATGTAGATCAGTGGAACAGAATAGAAGACCCAGATGCAAGCCCAAGTAGCTATAGCCACCTGATATTTGATAAAAATGCCCAAAATACTCATTGGAGAAAAGACAGCCTCTTCATCAAATGGTGTTGGGAAAACTGGATATGTATCTGCAGAAGGATGAAAATAGATTCTTCTCTCTTGCCATGGACAAGAATTAAGTCCAAATGGATTAAAGATCTTAACATGAGACCTGAAACTCTGAAACTGCTAGAGGAAAAAGTAGGGGAAACCCTTCAACATATTGGTCAGGGCAAAGACTTTCTGAATACAACCCCAATTGCTCAGGCAATAAAACCACAGATTAATCACTGGGACCTCATGAAATTACAAAGATTTTGCACTGCAAAGGACACAGTGAAAAAAGAAAGAGGCAACCTACAGAATGGGAAAAAGTCTTCGCCAGCTATATATCTGATAGAGGATTAATATCTAGGATATACAAAGAACTCAAAAAGTTAAATAATAAGGAATCAAATAAGACAATCAAAAAATGGGCTATGGAGCTAAATAGAGCATTCTCAAAGGAAGAAATACGAATGGCATTTAAGCATTTAAAAACGTGTTCTATGTCACTAGTCATCAGGGAAATGCAGATTAAAACTACATTGAGATTCCTTGTCACTCCTGTCAGATTGGCCACTATCATGAAAACAAATGATCATAAATGTTGGCAGGATATGGAAAAAGAGGAACCCTTCTACACTGCTGGTGGGAATGCAATCTTGTCCAGCCATTGTGGAAATCAGTGTGGAGGTTCCTAAAACAGCTAAAGATTGATCTACCATATGACCCAGCTATAGCACTCCTAGGCATATATCCTAAGGACTCATCTCATTTCCTTAGAAGTACATGCTCAACCATGTTTATTGCTGCTCAATTTATAATAGTTGGGAAATGGAACCAGCCTAGATGTCCCTCAACTGATGAGTGGATAATGATGTGGCACATTTATACAATGGAGTTCTACTCAGCAGTAAAGAAAAATGAAGTTATGAAATTTGCAGAAAAAATGGATGGATCTGGAAAGGATTATACTAAGTGAGGTAACCCAGGCCCAGAAAGCCAAGTGCCACATGTTCTCCTTCATATGTGGATCCTAGATGATTGGGCTTCTGTGTGAGAAGGAAAATACTTAGTAGCAGAGGCCAGTAAGTTAAAAAGGAGATATAAAGGGAAGAGGAAGGAAGGGAGGTGGGTACTTAGTAGGTTGGTATTGTATATATGTAAGTACAATGATTTTGATGGGGAGGTAATATGATGGAGAATGGAATTTCAAAGGGGAAAGTGTGGGGAATGGGAGGGAGGGTATTACCATGGGATATTTTTTATAATCATGGAAAATGTTAATAAAAATTGTGAAAAGAAAAAAAAAAGAAGAAGCTCAGAGAGAACACGGAGTTTCTGCCGGGCTGCCTTTGACGCTCTCTGGTGCATGTGTCTACCCTGTTGCTGTTAACCTTGGACATCGGGAGCCAGCGTCATCGGCCCTCTCATGCGGACTGAAGACCAAGCATTCTCCAAGAATCCTCCAGGCCTTTAGCGCCAAGTTGCAACTGCTGAGCCATCCAGTCTCATGGACTGAGTTCCCACTGGGTTCCCGCTCCAGTTTTACAGCATCTAGACAGCCATGTTGGACTGCCCACCCCTGTCCTGAAAGCTTATCTAATAAATCCCCTTTATGACATAAAAAAAAAGAAACCATCTGAGCCTGGCATGGTGGCACATGCCTTTAATCCCAGCATTCGGGAGGCAGAGGTAGGAGGATTGCCAAAAGTTTGAGGCCACCCAGAGACTACACAGTGAATTCCAGGTCAGCCTGGCCTAGAGTGAGACCCTCACTCGAGAAGAAAGAAAGAAAGGAAGGATGAAAAGAAGGAAGGAAGAAACCATCTGGGTTTGATTCCCCACTACACACATAAAGTTGGATGCAAAGTGACTCATACATCTGGAGTTCATCTGTAGCAGCAAGAGACCCCCACACCCCACACATAAATTGAATTAAAAACATAAAGAATTTAGGGGCTGGGTATCTCCCTTGGCTGAGTAGTCCAAGTCTCTTTCTTGCACAGCTTACAGGCCTGGGTTCCCTTTCCCACCACCCACATAAAAATGGATGCAGCCGGGCGTGGTGGCGCACGCCTTTAATCCCTGCACTCGGGAGGCAGAGGTAGGAGGAGTGCCGTGAGTCCAAGGCCACCCTGAGATGACAGAGTTAATTCCAGGTCAGCCTGGACCAGAGTGAGACCCTACCTCGAAAAACCAAAAAAAAAAAAAAAAAATAATGGATGCAAAGTGGCCCAGGCATCTGTGACCCCAAAGGACTCCATGACAATAGGGGAGGGGGAACCTGGAGGATCTGAAGCTGGTGGGTTATCTAGTCCCATGTTTATTTGCATGCCATGGCACACGTGCCCCACCCCCAGAAAAATAAATAATTAAAAAAAATATATATGTAATAAAAATAATGAAGAGGGCCGGGCGTGGTGGCGCACGCCTTTAATCCCAGCACTCGGGAGGCAGAGGTAGGAGGATCGCCATGAATTCAAGGCCACCCTGAGACTACATAGTTAATTCCAGGTCAGCCTGGGCTAGAGTGAGACCCTACCTCGAAAAACCAAAAAAAAAAAAAAAAAAAATGAAGAGGGCTTGCTTACCTGTCCTAGTGTGGGTCAGGGTCTAATAGCTAATGCTGCAAAGTTTTTATTTAAAAATATATTTGTGGGCTGGAGAGATGGCTTAGCGGTTAAGCGCTTGCCTGTGAAGCCTAAGGACCCCGGTTCGAGGCTCGGTTCCCCAGGTCCCACGTTAGCCAGATGCACAAGGGGGCGCAGGCATCTGGAGTTTGTTTGCAGAGGCTGGAAGCCCTGGCGCACCCATTCCCTCTCTCTCCCTCTATCTGTCTTTCTCTCTGTGTCTGTCGCTCTCAAATAAATAAATAAATAATTTAAAAATATATTTGTTTACCCCCCCAAAAAAAATCTGGGGGTGGTTTCGAACACCTTTAATCCCCGTACTAAGGAGGTAGAGGTAGGAGGATCGCTGTGAGTTTGAGGCCAGCCTAGAACTACAGAGTCGTTTCTAGGTCAGCCTGGGCTGGAGTTAGACCCTACATCAAAAAACCACATTTTTTTATTTATCTATGTGTAAAACACACACACACACACACACACACACAGAGAGAGAGAGAGAGAGAGAGAGAGAGGGAGGGAGGGAGGGAGGGAGGGAGAGAGAGAGAGAGAGAGAGAGGGAAGGAGAATGGGTACCCCAGGGCCTCCAGCCACTGCAAACTCCAGACAAATACCACCTTGTGTATCTGGCTTACGTGGATCTTGTAGAATCAGTCCCGGGTCCTTTGGTTTTGCAGGCAAGGGTCTTAACTGCTAAGCCATCTTTCCAGTGCAAACTCTAGATTTTAATTGTGGAATTATAACATATATACTGAAGAGCATGTACCACACACATGTCAATCCACACAATAACTTGTATCCACATGTTCCTAGCAGCACTGTTACTGATGTTGAAGTGAAAACAGCGCCCATGTCTGACAGACAAGGGGAGAAACTCATATGTTCTGGTCCTGAGGTGCAATGGAATCTCATTTCCTATATTGTTTAGTAAGCTGAAAGCTATGAGATGCTTGTCTCACTTTGACAGGTATGGCCATTCATTTGATTGTTTGCTTGCTTGCTTTTTGTTTTCTACACAAGGCTTCACTCTGTAGCTCAGGCTGGTTTCAAACTCCTGGTGATCTCCTTCCATCAGCCTCCCCAGTGCTAGGACTACGGGCATGTGTGGCCTACTTGAGCTCTTTTCTTTTCTTTTCTTTTCTTTTCTTTTCTTTTCTTTTCTTTTCTTTTCTTTTCTTTTCTTTTCTTTTCTTTTCTTTTCTTTTCTTTTCTTTTCTTTCTTTCTTTCTTTCCTTCTTTCTTTCTTTCTTTTTTTTTAAGGTAGGGTTTCACTCTAGCCCAGGCTGACCTGGAATTCACTATGTAGCCTCAGTGTGGCCTTGAACTCATAGCAGTCCTCCTACCTCAGCCTCTGGAATGCTGGGATTAAAGGCGTGTTCCACCACGCCTGGCTCAACTTGAGCTATTTCTAATTGTCTGCTTCTACAAAGTGTGTTCCCTGAGAGAACACTTATCCCTTGCACAGGTGGTAATTTGTCTAAAGGAGAAAGTCCAAACAGTATGATTACCTGGCCAACGTCACAGGAAATAAGTGGCCAGGAACACGACCCACATTCCCTGGAGACACTCTGCCCGAGCAAGCACAGGTTAGTCAGGGGGCCAGGAATGCTGCTCTGACTCCTTGCCTAAGATGAAGACTGTGAAGTCTGAAACCAAGAGGCCAGCCTAAGCCAGGAAGCCAAGCATGCCTTCAGAGTGTCCCAGGTCCAACTGTTCCCCACAACTGTCCATCCTTCCCAGGCCAATCAGTCCCCAGAGCTTTTCACCGACACTGGGACTCCAGTGAAATTTGCTTTTCACAGTGTTGCTAAGTTCCACTGTGTCTTCTGGAGCCTCCCCGTGTGGTAGCAAAAGATCTTAAGTGACCAGTATGCACTGTCATTCCGATCGTCCTAATCCCATGGGGTCATTCCTCCACCTTGGCCAAGGCAGACCTAGCATTTTCCACCGGACCAGAGGCCCATTTTCCACCATACTCTGTGCTTCCTCTGGAATGTAGTGCGCCTCCTTGTGGGCCCCATCTGCCTCTCACCTTTAGAGCCTGTTGAAGTCTGCAGGTCCTACAGCAAAGAAGGGTGGTGGGAGTGGGTGCTGAGGTGCAGGACATCTGGTGTCCAGCTGTCTCAGAGGAAGTCAGAAGTCTCCTTAGCAATGCAGTTAGTTCTCCCAGACAGGGGGTGCAGTGGTTCATCTTGATTATCAGCTGGGTTAGATTAAGAAACCCTAAGAAGATGAGTAGTGTCCCTCAGGGTGTGTCTGTGAGGGTGCTTCCAGAGCAGACTGCCCTAAGGGGCAAGCTACTCTCTGAATGTGGGCAGCAGACAATAAAAGGGAAGAAAAGAGACTACAGCTCCAGTAGGCAGTCAAGGCAAGCAGACTGGTTCTTGACCATCGTGGTGTAAGCTGTTCTCTCTGGAACCATGAGCCAAAACAAATTTCTTCTGTTAGGTAGTTGTCACAGCACTGAACTGTCTGATGGACAGAAATGGGAAGTCTACCACTGACAATGGAGAGAGCACTCCTCCTCCAGTGTATGGAAGACTCAGGATTTAGTCGCTCAGCGCTACCTGCATTACCAGTGTCTCCCTACATGCCCTCTCCCCAGTACAGGGCCCCATTCTTTCCCATTTATATGATGAGATTCTGGGTTTCATTTTCAGCAATTTCTGTCCTGGGTTACAGGAGGTAAGGGTCTCCTAATGGCTTACATACTGGGGAGTTGAACCTTGGTCCTAAGGCTTTGCAGGTAAGCACATTAACCACTAAATCATCTCTCCAGCCCTTATTTTTATACTTAAAAAATTAAATTTATTTATTTATTTGACAGAGAAAGAGAGAGAAAATGGGTACGTCAGGGCCTCCAGCCACTGCATATGAACTCCAGACACATGTGCATCCTTGTGCATCTGGCTAATGTGGGTCCTGGGGAATTAAACCTTAGTCCTTTGACTTTGCAGACAAACACCTTAACCCCTAAGCCATCCCTCCAGCCCACTTTTTTTTTTTAGAAAAAAATTTTAAATTATTTATTTATTTATTTGAGAGCGACAGACATAGAGAGAAAGACAGATAGAGGGAGAGAGAGAGAATGGGCGCACCAGGGCTTCCAGCCTCTGCAAACGAACTCCAGATGCGTGCGCCCCCTTGTGCATCTGGCTAACGTGGGACCTGGGGAACCGAGCCTCGAACCGGGGTCCTTAGGCTTCACAGGCAAGCGCTTAACTGCTAAGCCATCTCTCCAGCCCACCACTTTTTTTTTTTTTTTGAGACAAAGCCTCATTTGTCCTAGGTTGGCTTTGAATAATAACCAAGGTTGACCTTGATCTTCCTGCATCCATGAACTAGGTCCTATGAGAGCTAGAATTTACAAGGGTGCACCAACATGCCTGGTTTTTGCAATAACTTATTTTTTAAAAGATATTTTTATTTCTTTATGCATGTATCACTGTGCATCTGGCTTTACATGGGTACTGGGGAATCCCACTGAACCATCTCTCCAGCTTGAAATAACGTCTTTGTGTTTGAGACAGGGTCTTGCCAGCCTGGCTTTGAACTCATGATTCTCCTGCCTCCCAGCATGCAACCCTTGATCTGGAAATTCAAATTCCTGAGCCCATCCTTGTCTTGCACCACTTGTTCAGCAACATTATCCAGTCTTATGTGCATTGGTTTGCTAAAAAATGTTTCCTTTTAAAATGTTATTTATGGGCGGGAGAGATGGCTTAGCGGTTAAGCGCTTGCCTGTGAAGCCTAAGGACCCCCGTTCGAGGCTCGGTTCCCCAGTTCCCACGTTAGCCAGATGCACAAGGGGGCGCACGCGTCTGGGGTTTGTTTGCAGTGGCTGGAGGCCCTGGCGCGCCCATATTCTCTCTCCCTCTATCTGCCTCTTTCTCTGTCTGTCACTCTCAAATAAATAAATAAAAATAAGCAAAATGTTATTTATTTGTATATGTGTATGTATGGGAACACCAAAGCCTCTTGCCACTTCAGGCTACAAACTAACTCCAGGCATATGCAAGTGGCTTTACATGGGTACTGGGGGACTGAAGCTGGACAGACAGGCTTTGCAAGCAAGCACCTTTAACCACTGAGCCATCTTCCCAGCCCTCAAAAAATGTTCTAAGACATCTTATTCACAGCCATCCACTCCTTGGATCTTACAGTGGTTTATTAAAATAGTAGTCATTGCAGACATTTTTTTTCATATCTCTATTGCCAGATCAGTTTATGGAGATATAAGCACTTTGGAAATAGCCATTAGTGCCCATAAATCTAATCAGATTAGAGTCAATTTCAGAAGCCCAGAAACAACTCAGAAAACTCAACCTTAAAATTGTCTTCCAAAATTAACGAGAGTCTGATTGAGATGGGGAGGGGATATGATGGAAAATGGAGTTTCAAAGGGGAAAAGGTGGGGGAGGGAAGGCATTACCATGGGATGTTTTTTATAATCATGGAAGTTGTTAATAAAAATTTGAAAAAAATTGTCTTCCATAGCTGGGTGTGGTGGCAGAAGCCTTTAATCCCAGCACCCTGGGAGGCAGAAGTAGGAGGAGGGTTACTGTGAGTTTGAAGCCAGCCAGGGACTAGAGTGACTTCCAGGTCAGCCTGGGCTAGAGCGAGACCTTGCTTGAAAACAACAACAAAATTATTTGCTGGTGGGAAGAGGGCAGAATGGTTAAAGGTACTGGCTTGTAAAGTCTGAAGGCCTGGTTTCAATTCCCAGGCCAGCCATGTAAAGCCAAATGAACACCTGTTTGCAGTGGCAAGAGACCCCTCCCCACATACACATGTGCAAATAAATAGCTACATATTTGTTTCAAAATTCTGTTCTTCTAGTGTTCCAGAAAAATCTGGTTCAAGTAAGAGAGAAATCCAAGCGTCACTCAGAGAGGTGGAACATTCATTTTTTTTTTTTTTTTTAACAAGGGTGGGCTGACGTGGACTCCATGCTCTCAAATGTCTTCTATGCATAATCGTGACAAGTCCATGTCTTTTAGAGGCGGCTCGGCAGTCAGTTTAACTTCACATGGAACTCATTACCTTATTGGTGGGTTAAACTTCTAGGCTATGGGACTGTGGACAGGGGCAAGCTTGCAGAAATGGGAAGGGAGCAGAGCTGTATACTTAGATAAACACATCGTAATCAGGACCTAGCTATCTAGGGAGGAAGCCATAAGTTGCCTGCAGAAGAAAAACAATAAACTGTTAGCTTAAAGGGGAAGTTACTTGGGGTGACTGCTGTAATTCAAACTTATCTATAGTTTATTGCTCCTGGTTCTGGTGACTCCAGCCTGTCTGGGACCCAGAGCTGGAGCCCTGGCTTGTCATCTACAGTCACTCCTATAGTTCCCAGGAGCAGGGGAGTTCTCCTACAATCTCCCTCTCTGTTTCCCCTTGACTGCTCAGCATTTCAGGGAGAAAAAGCCACACACACACACACACGTATATTTTATTTCTTGGTTAATCAAGGTAAGGTCTCACTCTAGCCCAGGCTGACCTGGAATTCACTATGTAGTCTCACAGTGGCCTTGAACTCACAACCATCCTCCTACCTCTGCCTCTGGAGTGCTGAGACTAAAGGCATGTGCCATCATGCCCAGTGAGAAACTATTTTTTTTAATATTTATTTTAATTTTTTTATTAGAGAGAGAGAGAGAGAGAGAGAATGGGTGCACCAGGGCCTCCAGCCATTGCAAACAAACTCCAGATGCATGTGCCACCTTGTGCATCTAGCTTACGTGGGACCTGGAGAATTGAACCTAGATTCTTAGGCTTTGCAGGCAAGCACCTTAACCATGAAGCCATCTCTCCAGCCCCGGAGAAACTATTTTGATTGAAGCTTCCTCACCCCCACCCCCACCCCACATTCTGAGCCTGATTCTGGACCTAGCTGGATCTTTGGGGGTTTCTGTCTGCTCATGAGCCAGGCAACATTCATTTAACAGTCAGAAATGCGCAGGATGGAGGCTGGGGCTGCAGTTCAGTGAGACAGTACTTGTCTAGCATACGTGGATTTGAAGCCTGCTCCACAGAAGGGAATACATGCCTGGAACTGAAAACTTAGTCAAAAGCCTGTGGCGGGGAAAGAAGTCATAAGCTCTAGGGGAATAACACCTTCTGTTGACTGGCTAAATACATATATTGTGCTCACCAAACTTCCCAGTAAGCACTTTTCATAATGTTCATGCCCATATATTAATGCTACTCTCACTTTTGGTTAGAGAAGCTTTTCTTTTCAGAACTTCACACTCGTGCACCACCTTGCATATCTGGTTTACGTGGCCCCTGGGGACTCGAACCTGGGTCCTTTAGCTTTCTTTGGCTTTGTAGGCAAGCACCTTAAGAGCTAAGCTATCACCCCAGCCCCATTGATGTATTTTGGTTGGTGTTGCCATTCTTATTTATTTATTTATTTGGTTTTTCAAGGTAGGGTCTCACTCTAGCCCAGGCTGACCTGGAATTTACTATGGAGTATGTTGCTGTTGATATTTCCTGATATGTAACTTTTTAAAAATTTATTTACTAAGCCAAGTGGGGTGGCGCATGTCTTTAATCCCAGCATTTGGTAGGCAGAGGTAGGAGGATCGCCGTGAGTTTGAGGCCACCCTGAGACTACAGAGTGAATTCCAGGTCAGCCTGGACTAGAGTGAGACCCTACCTCAAAAAACAACAACAACAAAAAATTCTAGAATGTCTTACCAATAGAATGGATCAAGAAGAGGACAGACTATCTAAACTAGAAGACAAGGTAGCAGATCTAGAACAATCCAACAAGAAGAAAGACAAAATAATAGGAAGGTATAAATAGGAATTTCAAGACATTCAGGACACTATGAAGAGATCAAACAAGAATTCAGGGTATAATAGAGAAGAATTTCTCTACAAAGGCATTATAGGTATTTTCAACAAAATCAGAGAAGAGGGCTGGAGAGATGGCTTAGCAGTTAGGGTGCTTGCCTGAGAAGCCTAAGAACTCATGTTTGAATCTCCAGGTCCCATGTAAGCTAGATGCACAGTGACACAAGTGCACAATGACACACATGTGCACAAGGGGGTGCACGCTTCTGGAATTAATTTGCAGCAGCTGAAGGCCCTGGCGTACCCATTCTCTGTCTTTCTTTCCCTCTCTCTCTCTCTCTCTCTCTCTCTCTCTGTTTGTGTGTGTGTGTGTGTGTGTGTGTGTGTGTGTGTGATTCTACCTCTTTCCCTCTCTATCAAATAAAAAAAAAAAATAAGCCAGGCATGGTGGTGCACACCTTTATTCCCAGCACTTGGAGCAGAGGTAGGAGGACGGCTGTGAGCTCAAGGCCATTCTGAGGCCACATAGTGAATTCCAGGTCAGCTTGAGCTAGAGTGAGACCCTACCTCAAAACAACAGCAGCATTAAGTACACCAAAGGGAGGGACAGATGTATAGAGACAGAGAGAATGGATGTGCCAGGGCTTCTAGCCACTGCAAACAAACTCCAGGTGCATGCATCACCTTGTACATATGGCTTCATGTGGGCACTAGGGATTCATACTTTGGTCCTTAGGTTTTGCAGGCAAGTGCCTTAACCACTGAGCCATCTCTCCAGCCCCAGTTTTTATCCTTTGACTAGTAAAAGTCCAATCTGATAGAAGTGCCTTTAAGCGACTGAGGACAAGAGACAAAGCATAGATTAGTATTTCCCTTGTACCATTTGTCTTCTCCTATCCCCATCTTTGACTAGAAGGCCAGTCTGGTCCATGAGGAGTCAATAGGAGACAAATACTGATTTAATATTTGCTTGGTTCTGAGACAGGGGAGTGCTTGACTTTGAATAATTTATTTATTTGAGAGAGAGAAAGATGGAGAGAATGAGCATGCCAGGGCCTCTAGCCACTGCAAATTAACTCCAGATTCATGTACCCCCTTGTGCATCTGGCTTATATGGGTCCTGAGGAATCGAACCGGAGTCCTTTGGCTTTGCAGGCCAATGTCTTAACCACTAAGCCAACTCTCCAGTCCCAGCTTACTTTTTTTTTTTTTTTTTTGGTTTTTCGAGGTAGGGTCTCACTCTGGTCCAGGCTGACCTGGAATTCACTATGTAGTCTCAGGGTGGCCTCGAACTCATGGTGATCCTCCTACCTCTGCTTCCCGTGTGCTGGGGTTAAAGGTGTGCACCCCCACGCCCAGCCCAGCTTACTTTTTAAGCAGCACATGACAATTTAACAATTGAAATCAAAACAAGAGGAGAGGACAGAACAGTGAACTGATCACCTTAGTCATCTTAGTATGCTAAACTTGGATGCATTGAACTAGGAGAGATAGAGGAATGGTTAATCTCTTATGATTAATAAGTTGTTTTAGCAAGATTAGGAGCTTTTTCTAGGCTTAAGCTTTAAAGGAGTCCTAGCCCATGACGTGAGCCCAGCACATGAACCTGGCTTTTATGAAGGAGCTGGCATCTGATGTGCGACTGGTACCTACACAGGCCTGGCGCAGGAGCTTGGACCCTATCATGAGGGGGTGATAAGAGATGCCTCTCCTATCCCTGACTCTGGATCTCCCGATCTTCCTAGTACAACCAGAAGACCTCCAGGAGAGAAGCCTTCATCAGAATTAACTGGGATCACTGATGTTGCTGACACTCTGTCCTGCCTAAAGACTGCCTGTTGCTCTACCTAGGGTCAGAAAAAAATTGAATGTGAATTTTATGGCACACCAAGATAACAAATCTGTCTGGGACCTGACTGAATAGGCTTTTTGCCAGTAAGTCTGAACCTCCACCTGGAAATCCTAGAGTCAGCTGAGAAGAGTTGGGCACAGACTTGTCTGGGCTTTATAGTAAGTTGATAAGATCGAGGGTTTAGCCTAAAAATCTTTCCTTTCCAGGTCCATCCATTTCTTTGCAAATTCCATAATTTCATTTTTCTTTACTGCTAAATAGAAGTTGTATAAATGCTCCACATCTTCATTATCCATTTATCAGTTGAGAGACATCAAGGCTGGTTCCATTTCCAAGCTATTGAGAATGGAGCAGCAATAAACATGGATGTGCAAGTATCTTTAAGGTAGTGCAACGAGTCCTTGGGATATATGCCTAGGAGTGATATAGCTGGATCATATAGTAAATCTATTTTTAGCTGTCTCAGGAACTTCCACACTGACTTCCACAATGGCTGGACCAGATTACATTCCCACCAACATGGAAGAGGATTCCTCTTTTTTTGCATCCTTGCCAGCATTTATGGTCATTTGTTTTCATGATGGTGGTCATTCTGACAGAAGTGAGATGGAATCTCGAAGTAATTTTAAGTTGTATTTCCCTGATGGCTAGGGATGTAGAACTTTTTTTTTTAGATGTTTATATGCCATCTGTATTTCTCCTTTGAGAACTCTCTCTTTAGTTCCATAAACCATTTTTTAATTGGGTTATTTCTCTTTTGTTTGGTTTTGTTTTTTTGCAGTACGGTCTTACTCTAGCCTCATTTCTTTTTTTAATATTTAATTTTTTAACATTTTTCTCAATTTTTATTAACATTTTCCATGATTATAAAAAATATCCCATGGTAATACTCTCACTTTCCCCTTTGAAATTCCATTCTCCATCACATCCCCTCCCCATCTCAATCATTCTACTTACATATATACAATACCAACCTACTAAGCACCCTCCTCCCTTCCTTTCTCTTCCCTTTATATCTCCTTTTTAACTTACTGGCCTCTGCTACTAAGTATTTTCCTTCTCACACAGAAGCCCAATCATCTGTAGCTAGGATCCACATATGAGGGAAAACATGTGGTGCTTGGCTTTCTGGGCCTGGGTTACCTCACTTAGTATAACCCTTTCCAGATCCATCCATTTTTCTGCAAATTTCATAACTTCATTTTTCTTTACTGCAGAATAGAACTCCATTGTATAAATGAGCCACATCTTCATTATCCACACATCAGTTGAGGGACATCTAGGCTGGTTCCATTTCCCAGATATTATAAATGAGCAGCAATAACCATGGTTGACCACGTACTTCTAAGGAAATGAGATGAGTCCTTAGGATATATGCCTAGGAGTGCTATAGCTGGGTCATATGGTAGATCAATCTTTAGCTGTTTTAGGAACCTCCACACTGATTTCCACAATGGCTGGACCAGATTGCATTCCCACCAGCAGTGTAGAAGGGTTCCTCTTTTTCCACATCCCCGCCAACATTTATGATCATTTGTTTTCATGATGGTAGCCAATCTGACAGGAGTGAGATGGAATCTCAATGTAGTTTTAATCTGCATTTCCCTAATGACTAGTGACATAAACATTTTTTCAGATGCTTATATGCCATTCATATTTCTTCCTTTGAAAACTCTCTATTTAGCTCCATAGCCCATTTTTTGATTGGCTTGTTTGATTCCTTATTAGTTAACTTTTTAAGTTCTTTGTATATCCTAGATATTAATCCGCTATCAGATATATAGCTGGCGAAGACTTTTTTCCCATTTTATAGGTTGCCTCTTTGCTTTATTCACAATGTCCTTTGCAGTGCAAAATCTTCGTAATTTCATGAGGTCCCAGTGATTAATCTATGTTTTATTGCCTGAGCAATTGGGGTTGTATTCAGAAAGTCTTTGCCAAGACCAAAAAAAAAGTAGGTTTTCCCCTACTTTTTCCTCTAGCATTTTTAGAGTTTCCGGTCTGATGTTAAGGTCTTTAATCCATTTGGACTTAATTCTTGTGCATGGAGAGATAGAAGGATCTATTTTCATCCTTCTGCAGATACATATCCAGTTTTCCCAACACCATTTGATGAAGAGGCTGTCTTTTCTCTAATGAGTATTTTGGGCATTTTTATTGAATATCAGGAGGCTATAGCTACCTGACTTACATCTGGATCCTCTATTCTGTTCCATTGATCTACATGTCTGCTTTTGTGCCAGTACCACACTGTTTTTGTTACTATGGCTCTGTAGTATAGGTTAAAATCAGGTATGGTGATACCACCAGCCTTATTTTTGTTGCTCAGTATTATTTTAGAAATTCAAGGTTTTTTGTGATTCCAAATGAATTTTTGGATTGTTTTTTCTGTTTTCATGAAGAATGCCTTTGGAACTTTGATGGGGATTGCATTAAGTGTGTAGATTGCTTTTGGTAAGATTGCCATTTTCACAATATTGATTCTTCCAATCCAGGAACAAGGGATGTTTTTCCACTTCCTAGTGCCTTCTGCAATTTTTTGCTTGAGTGTTTTAAACTTCTCATTGTAGAGATTCTTTATTCCCTTGGTTAGGTTTATTCCAAGGTACTTTTTTTTTTTTTTTGATGCAATTGTGAATTGGGAGTGATTCTCTGATTTCATCCTCTGTGTGTTTGTTGTTAGCATATATGAAGGCTACTGATTTCTGTGTATTTATTTTGTATATTGCTACATGGCTGTACATTTTTATCAGCTCTAACAGTTTGCTAGTAGAGTCTTTAGGGTCCTTTATGTATAGAATCATGTCATCTGCAAATAATGATAACTTGATATTTTCCTTTCCAATTTGTATCCCTTTTATGTGTGTCTCTTGCCTTATTGCTATGGCTAAGACTTCCAAAACTATATCAAATAAAAGTGGGGACAGTGGACACCCTTGTCTTGTTCCTGATTTTAGTGGAAATGCTTCCAGTTTTTCCCCATTTGGTAATATGTTGGCTATAGGCATGTCATAAATAGCCTTTATAATATTGAGATATGTTCCTTCTATTCCCAGTGTCTGTGGGACTTTTATCATGAAGGGATGTTGGATTTTGTCAAATGCTTTCTCTGCGTCTAATGAGATGATCATATGATTTTTGTCCTTCAACCCATTTATATAATGTATTACATTTATAGAATTGTGTATATTGAACCATCCCTGCGTCTCTGGGATAAAGCTTACTTGGTCAGGGTGAATGATCTTTTTGATATATTCTTGTATTCTGTTTGCCAATATTTTGTTGAGAATTTTTGCATTTATGTTCATGAGGGAGATTGGTCTGTCATTTTCTTTTTTTGTTCTATCTTTGCCTGGTTTTGGTATCAGGGTGATGCTGGCTTCATAGAAGGTGTTTGATAGAATTCCTTCTTTTTCTATTTCATAGAAAAGCTTCCTGGAAAAGCTTAAGAAGCAATGGTGTTAGCTCTTCCTTAAAGGTCTGGTAAAATTCAGCAGTGAATCCATCTGGGCCTGGGCTTTTTTTAGTTGGGAGATTATTGATAACTCTTCGGATCTCCATATTTGTTATAGGTCTATTTAAATGATTAATCTCATTTTGATTTAATTTAGGTAGGTCATATAAATCAAGGAACTCATCCATTTCTTTCAGATTTTCATACTTTGTGGAGTGTATGCTTTTATAGTATGTCCCTATGATTTTTTGAATTTCTCTGAAATCTGTTGTGATGTTAACTTTTTCATCTCTGATTTTATAAATTTGTGTCTCTTACTCTTTCTTTTGGTCAGATTTGCTAAGGGTTTATCAATCTTGTTTATCCTTTCAAAGAACCAACTCTTTGTTTCATTAATTATTTGGATTGTGGGGTTTTTTTTTTTTTTGGTTTCTATTTCATTAATTTCTGCCCTAATTTTTATTATTTCTTCCCATCTACTTATTTTTGGTTTGCCTTGTTCTTTTTCCAAGGCTTTAAGGTGAAGCATTAGGATGTTTACTTGAGACCTTTCTAATTTCTTAATATAGGCACTTAAGGCTATATATTTACCTCTTAGAACTGCCTTCAATGTGTCCCAGAGATTTTGGTATGTTGTGTTCTCATAATTGTTTGACTCTATAAATTCTTTGGTTTCCTTCTTGATTTCTTCATTCACCCATTCATCATTTAGTAGTGTATAGTTTTTTTTTCCATGATTTTGTGTATGCTCTATAGCCTTTCTTGCTATTGATTTGTAGTTTAATTCCATTGTGGTCAGATAGAATGCAAGGGATTATTTCAATTTTCCTGAATTTGTTAATATTTGCTTAGAGAATGTTCCATGTGCTGCTGAAAAGAATGCATATTCTGCAGCATTTGGATGAAATGTCCTGTATATATCTGTTAGGTCCATTCCTTCTATGACCTCATTTAGTCCAGATGCCTCTCTGTTTATTTTTTCCCGGGATGACCTGTCAATTGATTAGAGTGGGATGTTGAAGTCACCACTACCACTGTGTTTCATGTTATCTGTGACCTTAGTTCTAATAGTGTTTGTGTGATGAATTTGGGTGCCCTAATGTTAGGTACATATATGTTTAGGATTGTAATGTCCTCCTGTTGGAGTGTGCCCTTAATCAATATAAAGTGACCTTCCTGATCTTTCTTGACTAACGTTGGACTGAAGTCTACCTTGTCAGATATTAGGATAGTAACCCCTGCTTGTTTTCTAGGCCCATTTGCTTGAAACACTGTTTTCCAACCTTTCACCCTAAGATAGTGTCCATCCTTTGTAGAAAGGTGAGTTTCTTGGAGACAACAAATTGTAGGATCCTGCTTTTTAACCCAGTCTGCAAACCTATGTCTTTTGGTTGGAGCATTGAAGCCATTGATATTAAGTGATATTATTGAAAGGTGTGTATTTATGTTTGCCTTTTTTTTTTTTTTTGTGGTTTGGGTTCTACCTTTGCTCTCTTGTGTTAATTAGTATTTGAGTATTGCATGTTTTTTCCAGGTTCCTTATATGTCTGCTTTTCATGGAGGATTCTTTCAAGTATTTTCTGTAGAGCTGATGTTGTCTTCAAATACTCCTTTAGCCTGCTTTTGTCATGGAATGTCCTTATTTCTCTGTCTATTTGAATGGATAGCTTTGCAGGACAAAGTCACCTTGGTTGACAGTTGTTATCATTCAGAAATTGGAATACATCACTCCAAGCTCTTTTGGCTTTTAAGGTTTGTGTTGAATGATCTGCTGTAATCCTGATGGGCCTGCCTTTGTAGGTAACTTGATTTTTCTATGACTGCTTTCAATATTTTTTCTTTGGATTGTGTGTTTGGTAGTTTGATTATAATATGGTGAGGAGAGGTTCTTTCCAGGTTTTGTCTGGCTGGTATTCTAAAGGCTTCCTGTATCTGCATTGGCACCTCTTTTCCAATTTGGGGCAAGTTTTCTTCTATGATTTTGTTGAGGATGCCTACTATGCCTTTGGAGTGAGATTCTTCTCCTTCTACTATGCCCTGAATTCTTATGTTTGATCTTTTCATAGTGTTCCAAATATCTTGAAATTCCCATTCATACTTTTCTATTAGTTTGTCTTTCTCTTTGTTGGCCTGTATTAGATCTGCCACCTGGTCTCCTAGCTTAGATATTCTTTCCTCTCTTTCATCCATTCTACTGGTGAGATTTTCTACAGAGTTTTATATTTCATTAACTGTGTTCTTCACTGCTAGTAATTCTGACTGGTTTTTTTTTTAATTATTTCTATTTCCTTATTTATGTCTTGTATTGCCTTCTTTATTTCATTAAATTGGTGTCCTGCATCTTCTTTGATTCCTTTGATTTCCTCTCTGATTTTCTCTTTGATTCCTTTGATTTCTTCTTTGACTTCTTTGAACATATTTACAATCATTCTTTTGAAATCTTTCTCAGGCATTTCCTCCAACTCATTCTCACTGGAGGTCATCTCTGATGCTTTAATACTTTTTGGTGGATTTATATTGTCTTGATTTTTGGTGTTTCTTGTGTTATAATGTATATATTTTTGCATCTTGGATTAAGTTAATGCTTGAATTTTCTAGTTTGCTGGGTATTCTTAGCTGTATCAATTGATCTGATGTTATATATCTTCAGTGTAGGAGATTAAGATGCTAGGTGTGGCTCTTAACACTCTCAGAGTATCTAGAAAAGTGTTCCTAGGGGTTGAGTTTGCCTGCTATGTGAGTATTCAAGTAGGCTGAGTGAACAAAATACAGGTAGATTCTAAAATTTAACTAAACACTGTACATATTCAATCAACAACAGCACCAAGTATTTATGCAAGAGTAGGTGTTATAACAACCAGATCCTCTATGAACAAAGAGGTTAAGATTTCTGGTCTGTTGAGGGATCCAAGTCAGCTTGTGACCATGTGATACCCTTCCCTGGTGCAATCCAGTTACCTTTTTGGATGATTTTGGTCTCAGTCAAGTAGGCTGGCTGGGTCGCTGGACCGCTGTTCTGTTTTCTGGAGCTGGGTACTGGCATTTCCTGCGGGGCAAACCGAGCCTGGAAACTGTCACCCTGCAGATGGGCACCCCTGCTGCTGGACCCACTGCTGTCGCTGCTGAAGTCGCCACTGCTGGGTCCGCCACCACTGCTGCTGCTATAAGCCACTGCTGCTGGTGCTGCTGCTGCCGGAGCCACTGTTGCCGGTGCCAGAGCCACTGCTGCTGCTGCCGGAGCCAGAGCCGCGGCTTCCGCCGCCGCCGCCACTGCCAGAGCAGCTTTGGCCGGCCTGTGTGGGCTCTGGATGCTCTGGGGCTCTCCTACTTCTCTGCTGCCATTTTAATTTCTCATAAACCTCACTTTTTAGTAAAAGTGTGTATTTTGCTGGGTTTTCTTTGGCTTTTTCTCCCCTATGCTGCTTTGGCATGGTTCCTATGCTGCCATTTTAACTGGAAGATATTTAATTAATTAATTAATTAATTAATTAATTTGACAGAGAAAAAGGGAGAGAGTGAGAGAATGGGCACACCAGGACCTGCAAATGAACTCCAGACACATGTGCCCCCTTGTGCATCTGGCTAATGTGGGTCCTGGGGAATTCAACCTGGGTCCTTTGGTTTTGCAGGCAAATGCCTTAACTGCGAAGCCATCCCTCCAGCCCTCATTTCTTTCTTTTGGTTCATATTATTTATTTATTTATTTATTTATTTATTTATTTATTTGAGAGTAACAGAGAGAGAAAGAGGCAGAGAGAGAGAGAGAGAGAATGGGCGCGCCAGGGCCTCCAGCCACTGCAAAAGAACTCCAGATACATGCGCCCCCTTGTGCATATGGCTAATGTGGGTCCTGGAGAATCAAGCCTCGAACCGGGGTCCTTAGGCTTCATAGGCAAGCACTTAACCACTAAGCCATCTCTCCAGCCCCCTCACTTCTTATTATTTAGGTTTTGTTGTTGTTGTTGTTGTTGCTGTTTTTTTCAAGGTAGAGTCTCACTCTAGCTCAGGCTGACCTGGAATTCACTATTTAGTCTCAGGGTGGCCTCAAACTCACAGCAGTCCTCCTACCTCTGCCTCTTGAGTTCTGAGCTTAAAGGCATGTGCCACCATGCCTGGCCATTATTTAGGTTTTTTTAAATTATATATATATTTTTTTTTATTTGAGAGAGTGAGAGAGAAAGAGGCAGAGAGAGAGAGAGAGAGAGAATGGGTGCACCAGGGCCTCCAGCCACTGCAAACGAACTCCAGATGCATGTGCCGCATTGTGCATCTGGTTTACGTGGGTCCTGGGGAATCAAACCAAGGTCCTTTGGTTTTTCAGGCAAACACCTTAACTGCTAAGCCATCTATTCAGCCCTATTACTTAGTTTTTTGAGTTTCTTGAATATCCTGGATATTAATCCTCTCTGTCAGATGCTGTGGTGGTTTGATTCAGGTGTCCCCCATAAACTTAGGTGTTCTGAATGCTAGGTTCCCAGCTGATGGAGATTTTGGAATTAATGCCTCCTGGAGGGAGTGTATTGTTGGGGGTGGGCTTATGGGTATTAAAGCCAGTTTCCCTTTGCCAGTGTTTGGCACACCCTCCTGTTGCTATGGTCCACCTTCTGTTGGCCAGGGGGTGATGTCCACCCTCGGCTCATGCCATCATTTTCCCCTGCCATCATTGAGCTTCCCCTTGAACCTGTAAGCCAAAATAAATCTCTTTTTCCCTGAAGCTGCTCTTGGTTGGGTGATTTCTACCAGCAATGTGAACCAAGCTGCAACAGTAAAGTGGTACCGAGGAGTGGGATTGCTGCTAGACACCTGACTGTGTGGCTTTGGCCTTTTGGAGCTGATTTTCAAGAGGACTGTGGGAGGATTTGAACCCTTGCCCTAAGAGATGCCTTGTGGTGCTGTAAGTACAGCTTGATGGACTGTTCTGGTCTGACCTGCAAGACCTGAATGCAGTAAGAACTATGGACTGTGAGGTTTGGCTTATGAGGGTGAGAAAAAGCTTTGCCTGGACTGGGCTAGCAGTTTGTGTGAGAAGCTTGCTCTTGTGCCCATGTCCTGAGAAGTTGTTCAGGGTTGCTTTGCGTAGAAATGAACTGGTGTGTGCAGAGGGATATGGCACAGAAAGAAAAATCTGGGTGAACTGTTGCCCATTCAGCTGCAACTGAGAGATTACAACCTTTGAGACTGGGCTAGCTGACCTGTGCTGGGGCAACAAGAAGAATGTAGACTCTTTTGAAGGGTCCTGGGTGCTCAAGGAGTGTCCTGTTCTTCAAAATCTGCTTTATTCCCCCCTGGATTAACAAATTGGCACCCTACCTGGTATCGTGGAGTATAAGAAATGCTGGAAAGAGGGTCATTGAGTCTGCAACATGGTCTTGTGTTTTGGAAATGGGCATGGGCAGTGTGAAGTGGGTTTGCTGGTTGCCTGCATAGAGACCCCATGGGGCCATGAGGATGAACCATGACTTGCAGTGGAGACCCAGTGGAGATGCCGGGACCATGAGATGGCTGCCGAGGAGCTGCCGGGACCATGAGATGGCTGCCGAGGAGCTGCCGGCCCCGGTGAAGTTTTCCAGGACTGTGAGTAGCCTAGCTGGAGGGGCTGAATTGAAATGCCAGAGACTTGTCACTGGTTAGAATTATCGGACTTGAAGATTTGTCACTGGCTAGAGTTGCTGGACTTGAAGCTACAGAGTTTGTTTTTTCCGGTTGTTTAAATCTTGTATTGGTTGAATATTTCTTTGCTATGCCCAATGCCATCTTTTGCAGTGTGAATATTTATTCTGTGCTGTTATGGGTTTTTTGAGGTTATTTTTTGGTATTATTGCTCAGTTAAAAGATCTTGAACTATGGGGATGTATGAACATCATTGGAATTGATAAAAAGTATGGGGACTTTTAAAGTCAGACTGAATGCATTGTATTTTACATCATGTATGGATATCGGTTTATGGGGGCCAGGGGCGGAATGTGGTGGTTTGATTCAGGTGTCCCCCATAAACTTAGGTGTTCTGAATGCTAGGTTCCCAGCTGATGGAGATTTGGGAATTAACGCCTCCTGGAGGGAGTGTGTTGTTGGGGTGGCTTATGGGTATTAAAGCCAGTTTCCCCTTGCCAGTGTTTGGCACACCCTCCTGTTGCTATGGTCCACCTTCTGTTGGCCAGGGGGTGATGTCCACCCTCGGCTCATGCCATTGTTTTCCCTGCCATCGTGGTGCTTCCCCTCGAGCCTGTAAGCCAAAATAAATCTCTTTTTCCCTGAAGCTGCTCTTGGTTGGGTGATTTCTACCAGTAATGCGAACCGGACTGCAACAGATGCATAGCTGACAATGATTTCTCCCATTCTGTAGGTTGCCTCTGTGCTCTATTTACAGTGTCCTTTGCTGTACAAAAGGTTTGTAGTTTCATGAGGTCCCAGTGGTTGATTAGTGGTTTTCTTAGAAACTGGGGTTATATTCAGAAAGATGTTGCCTATGCCAAGTTGTTGAATTAACGATGTAGTCTCACAGTGGCCTTGAACTCACCATGATTCTCCTACCTCTGTCTCCTGAGTGCTGGAATTAAAGGCATGCACCATCACACCCAGCTTGCACCAGCCTTATTTTTGTTGTTCAAAATTGTTTTGGATATTCGAGAATTTTTGGGCTTCCAAATGAATTTTAGGAATGCCTTTTTTATTTCCATGAAGAATGCCACTGGAATTTTTAAATTTTAAACCATTATTATTATTTAACAACATATTTTTTATAGGTACATCATATGTTGGTACCCTCTTTTCCTTTGTCCCTGCCCCCATTCCATGGGCACCCTCTGGTATTCTCTGTGGAATTGTGGTTTATACATTGTGGGAGTAGCAGTCAGTTATTTTTGGGGGGAAGGAATGCTTCTTTTGGGAATTACATTAAATGTGTAGACTGCTTTTGGCAAGATTGATGATTTCAGGCCGGACGTGGTAGCACACACATTTAATCCCAGCACTTGGGAAGCAGGGGTAAGAAGAGCTCCATGAGTTCAAGGCCACCCTGAGACTCCATAGTGAATTCCAGGTCAGCCTGGACTAGAGTGAGACCCTACCTGGAAAAAATAACAACAACAACAAAAAAGATTGACAATTTTCGCAATATTGATTCTCCCAATCCAAGAACATGGGATGTCTTTCCATTTCCTAGTGTCTTCTGTAATTTCTGTCATATCATCTGCAAATTACGATAATTTGATCTCTTTAATTCCAATTTGTGTCACTTTCAGGAGTGTCTATTGCCTTACTGCTATAGCTAAAACTTCCAGTACAATATTAAATAAAAGTGGGGACAGGGAACACCCTTGTCTTGTTCCTGATTTTTTATGTTGAGATATGTTCCTTCTATTCCTAGTTACTGTAGGAGTTTCATCATGAAGGAATGTTGGATTTTGTCAAATGCCTTTTCTGCATATATTGAGATGATCATGTGATTTATGTCCTTCAGTCCATTTATATAGTGCATTACATTTATTGATTTGTGTATGTTGAACCATCTCTGGGATAAAGCCTACTTGGTTTGGTGATTTTTAAAAAAAAATTTTTGTTCATTTTTATTTATTTATTTGAGAGTGATAGAAAGAGGCAGATAGATAGATAGAGAGAGAGAATGAGCATGCCAGGGCCTCCAGCAAACGAAATCCAGACGTGTGCACCCCCTTGTGCATCTGGCTAATGTGGGTCCTGGGGAATCGAGCCTCGAACCGGTGTTGTTAGGCTTCACAGTCAAGCGCTTAACCACTAAGCCATCTCTCCAGCCTGTGATTTTTTTTTTTTTTTTAAATGGAGGAAGGGATTTATTGAAGCTTACAGATTTAGGGGAAGTTCCATGGTGGCAGAAGAAGCTGGCCCACTTTCACAGGTCCACATAGAGAGAAATACCACCACCAATACCATAAGCAAGCACACTCCAGGGACTGCAGGAAAAGCTCAAATACTTTGCATATCTTTAGCTAGAAGTCCCAGATCCACCCCCGGATACCTCTTCCATCCAGACAGCTGGAAATCCAAGAAGCTTTAATAAAACTTCTGAATCTATTTGAGGACATCCATTCAAAGCACCACAGTTCCCTAGCCCAGGGTCCTATAGATATCTCCCATACCCTACCCTGCAAGCTTTAGTAAATTCTCCAAAAGATATAAGTAAATTTTCTATATGCTGTGAGGTAGAGATCAGGATCTGTTCCCTGGGATGATTTATTAAGGGCATCCTTTCCCATACAGTTCAGTGGCCCTGCCATGAATGAAGTTGTCTGTAGGATCTCTGACTCTGTTCACCCATCCCACACTGGCTTAATTACTTAAGCTTTATCATCAGTCACCCATGATATCTAAACTTGTAGTCTTCCAGTTTTCTCCCCCCCCCCAATGTTTTTTTATTAACAACTGCCATGATTATAAAAAAATATCCCATGGTAATACCCTCCCTCCCCTTACTTTCTCCTTTGAAACTCCATTCTCCCCATCTCAATCGTTCTCTCTTTTGTTTTGATATCAAGATCTTTTCCTCCTATTATGATGGTCTTGTGTAGGTAGTGTCAGGGACTGTGAGGTCATGGATATCCAGGCCATTTTGTGTCTGGGGGGAGCACATTGTAGGAGTCCTACCCTTCCTTTGGCTCTTACATTCTTTCCACCACCTCTTCCACAATAGACACTGAGCTTTGGAAGGTGTGATAGAGATATTGCAGTGCTGAGCACTCCTGTCACTTCTTTCCAGTACCACGATGCCTTCTGAGTCATCCCAAGGTCACTGCCATCTGAAAAGAGAAGATTCTGTACCAAAAGTGAGAGTAGCATTAATATAAGGGTATGAACATTAAGAGAAGTGCTTACTGTGCAGTTTGATAAGCATAGTATATACATTTAGCCAGACAGCAGCAGAAGTTATACCCCTAGGGTTCATGACTACTCCTATTGTAGGTTTTCAGTATAAGGGATCTATTCCTTCCCATGGAGCAGTCCTCCAGTCAAATTAGAGACAGTTGGTTTCCACCATGACAGATGTGCCACTATTACACCTGTTGGCTTATTTGGCCTCTGTTTGCCAATATTTTGTTGAGAATTTTTGCATCTATGTTCATGAGGGTGATTGGGTTGTAATTTTCTTTTCTTTCTTTCTTTCTTTCTTTCTTTCTTTCTTTCTTTCTTTCTTTCTTTCTTTTTCTTTTTGTTCTGTCTCTGTTTGACTTTGGTATCAGGGTAATGCTGGCTTTGTAGAAGGAGTTTGGTAGTATTCTTCCTTTTCTATTTTATGGAAAGGTTTGAGAAGCACTGGTTTTAGTTCTTCTATGAAGGTTTGGTAAAATTCACTGGTAAGTCCATCTGGGCCTAGACTTTTTTAGTTGGGAGATTTTTTATAACCGTTTGGATCTCCATACTTGTTATATGTCTATTTAAGTGGTTACTCTCAACTTCATTTAATTTTGTCACATAAATCAAGGAAATCATCCATTTTGTTCAGATTTTCAAAATTCTTAAGGTATGTCCTTATGATTTTCTGAATCTCTTTGGCATTTGTTATAATGGTACCTTTTTCATCTTTAATTTTATTGATTTGTGTTGCTTCTCTTTTTTTAATATATTTTATTTATTTATTTATTTGAGAGAGAGAGAGTCAGAAAGAGAGAGAGAGGGAGAATAGGTGTGCAAGGGCATCCAGTCACTGCAAACGAGTTACAGATACAAGCACCACCTTGTGCATCTGGCTTATGTAGGTCCTGGAGAATTAAACCAAGGTCCTTGGGCTTTGCAGGCAAATGCCTGAACCACTAAGCCGTCTCTCCAGTCTGCTTTTCTCTTCTTTTAGGTCAGATTTGCTAAGGGTTTATCAATCTTGTTTGTCCTTTCAAAGAACAAACTCTTTGCTTCATTGATTCATTGTATTGTTCTTTTGGTTTCTATTTCATTAATTTCTGCCCAAATCTTTATTATTATTTTTTTCTGTCTACTGATTTTATGTTTGCCTTGTTCTTCTTTTTCAAAGGTCTTAAGGTGAAGCATTAAGTTGTTTACTTGTGACCTTTCTAATTTCTCTTTTTTTTTTTTTGAGGTAGGGTTTCACTCTAGCACAGGCTGACCTGGAATTCACTACGGAGTCTCAGAGTGGCCTTGAATTCACAGCAATCCTCTTACCTCTGCCTCATGAGTGCTGGGATTAAAGATGTACGCTACTATGCCCAGCTAATTTCTCTCTTTAAAAAAAAATATACTTTTAAAAAATTTATTTGAGACAGAGAAAGTGAGAGGAGAAATGGACACACCAGGGCCTCCAGCCACTGAAAATGTACTCCAGAAGCATGCACCACCTTGTGCTTCTGGCTTACTTGGGAATTGACGTGGGTCCTTTCACCTTGTACACAATGGCCTTAACCATTAGGCCATCTCTCCAGCCCTCTAATTTATTTTCTTTTTTGGTTTCCCAAAGTAGGGTCTCACACTAGCTCAGGCTGAGCTGGAATTCACTATGTAGTCTCAGGTAATTTCTTTTTCTTTGTTTTCTTTTTTGATTTTTTTGAGGTAGGGTCTTGCTCTAGCCCAGGCTGACCTGGAATTCACTATGTAGTCTCAGGTGGCCTCGAACTCACAGCGATCCTCCTACCTCTGCCTCCCGAGTGCTGGGATTAAAGGCATGTGCCACCATGCCCGGCCCAGGATATTTTTTATAATCATGGAAGTTGTTAATAAAAAAAAAATTAAAAAGAAAGAGGTTCTTTCCTGATTTTGTCTGTGTAGTGTTCTATAAGCTTCCTGTATCTGTATTGGCATCACTTTCCCTATTTAGGGGAAGGTTTCTTCTATGATTTTGTTAAAAATACCTATATGCCTTTGGAGTAAAATTCTTCTTCTACTATGCCCTGAATTCTTAGGTTTGATCTCTTCATAGTGTCCTGAATGTTTTGAAATTCCTATTCATGCCTTCCTATTAGTTTGTCTTTCTCTTTGTTGGACTGTATTAGATCTGCCACCCGGTCTTCCAGTTTAGATATTCTGTCCTTTCCTTTATCCATTCTACTAGTGAGACTTGCTACAGAGTTTTCTATTTGACTTTGTTTTTAATTTCTAGTATTTCTGTTTGGTATTTTTTCATGATTTCTATTTCCTTACTCATCTCTTGTATTGACCTCCTTATTTCATTAATTTGGTTTCCTGTGTTCTCCTGGGATTCCTTCAAGAGTTTGTTTCATTCTTTGATTCCTTTGATTTCTTTGAGTGTAGATATAATCATTTTTTAAAATCTTTGTCAGGCATTTTATCTAAAACAGCATCACTGGAGGTGTGGTGGTTTGATTCAGGTGTCCCCCATGAATTTAGGTGTTCTGAATGCTAGGTTTCCAGCTGATGGAGATTTGGGAATTAATGCCTCCTGGAGGCAGTGTATTGTTGGGGGCAGGCTTATGGGTATTATATTATAGTCAGTGTCCCCATGCCAGTGTTTGGCACACTCTCCTGTTGCTATTGTCCACCTTATGTTGGCCAGGGGGTGATGTCCACCATCTAATCATGCCATCATCTTCCCAGCCATCATGGAGCTTCCCCTTGAGCCTGTAAGCCAAAATAAACCTCTTTTTCCCACAAGCTGCTCTTGGTTGGGTGATTTTTGCCAGCAATGCGAACCTGACTGCAGCAGGAGGTCATTTCTGATGGATTTCTCATTTCTTGTGGGATTGTATTGTCTTGATTTTTTGTGCTTCTTGTATTATAATGTAGAGATTTTTGCAGCTTGAGTTAATTTGATGCTTGGGTTTTCTACTTATCTGCAGTTCTTAGCTTTGTACATCCGACTTTACATATCTTTAGGATAGGCATTGAAGGCGGCAGGTGTAGCTATTATATTCCCAGAGAAAGAGCAGAAGTTCCCTAGGTAGTGGGTTTGCCTGCTATTCAAGTATTCTCGTAGACTGAGTGGAGCAACTTATTGGCAAATTTTAAATTCAACTAAGCAGTATACACATTCAATCAAACCAGCACAAACCCAGGTGTGGTGGCACAGCCTTTAACCCCAGCATCTGGGAGGCAGAAATAGGAGGATCACCATGAGTTCAAGGCCACCCTGAGACTACCAAGTATATTCCAGGTCAGTCTAGACTAGAGTAAGACCCTACCTTGAAAAAGCAACAACAACAACAACAAAACCCAGCACAGCGTATTTATGCAAGAGTTGGGATTAAAACAAATACTTAACCTAATAAGGCCAAAGTCCTTAAGGATGTATGTTGCCACACACCCTTAATCCTGGAAACTGGGAGGCTGAGATTTATGGTCTAAATGGGCTCCAGGTCAGCCTGGGGCCATCAGTCCCTGCCCCCCCCCCAATAATGACAGAGAAAAAGATAAAAGCCTATAAATCAGGAAGCATCGAAGGCAACAATGGTCAACACCAAGATACAGCTTATTTGAGAATGGTAAAGCCAGCCAAGGATATGTAGGACATAACCTGCCCTGATATGGAAAGAGAAATTAGCACTTCCAGTGTAGGCCTATGTACTTGCCTTTGTGTAAGTAGGCCCTGATACCTTTTGGGATGGCTTCCACTCTCACCAATGCTGTGTGCTCACTTAATTCCTCTCTGTTGTGTGATAGATCTGGTGTTCGGATGGGCTGTGCTGGATGCCCTGCGGCTAGGGGCTGAATGAGTTCTCTGGTAGTTCACAGTGGCCCTGGCAGCTGGGGGATGTGAGACTATGCAGGGTGCCTGGAGTTGTACCCAAGCTGCTCAGCTGGTGCGGTCTGTATTCTCTTTCTGCAGCTGCTCAGCTGGTCCCTGCTGTCTCCCCCTTCAGGTTTCTTGGCTTTGCGAGGAGGCGGATATGAGTGGAAAATCCCTCCACCGGTTTCTGCTCCCGCAGCACTGGCTGGGTGGGTGGGGCACACAGGGGCCCTCGGCACCTCGGTGGGATTCTGGCTGTTTTCCTGCTTTCTAGAAGATCTGAGTCTCTCCTGCTTCTCTGCTGTGGCTGATAATAACTTACCCACATTCACTTTTCAGTGCAAGATTGTATTTTGCTGTGTTTCTGCTTTATTCCCTCCCTAGGCTGCTTTGGCACGGCTACTATTCCGCCATTTTACCCAGAAGTCAAAAATTTCCTTTCACATCATCCTTTAACAATCTCATCTCATCTTCCACAAAATTTGATTAACCATCTTTTTTTGTGGGGGGCGGCGGGGAGGGAGTTCAAGTAGGGTCTTACTCTAGCCCAGGCTGACTTGGAATTCACTATGTAGTCTCAGGGACTCACTGTGATCATCCTACATCTGCCTCCCCAAATGCTGAGATTCAAGGTGTGCACCACTATGCCTGACCTAACCATTTTCTTTTCCATAGGATTATTAAGAGAAACTATACCTAATTGACTTATTGCCAATTGACAGAGTAGCAAGTAATCTAGCATCTAAGAGTTAATACTCCTTAGCAGAAAAACTTAGAATTTTCTTATTATCACAAAAATCTCTATATTTTAAATGGAATCTAAGAAAAATGACAACTAGACAATTTATAATAATTTGCTAGTTTATATATAGAAGTCATGTTACATGTTGGTTTGAAAGCAAGTCTTGTTGTGATTAAAGGTACACCCCCCACAGTCAGGTGCCAGGATTAAAGGTGAGCACTGCTACCCAGGGTATTGGGATTAATGGTGAGCTCTGCCACACCCAGGTGCTTGAATTAATGACCCTTCCATGTCTGGCTCAAATCTTATATATATTTTTATTTATTATTTATTTGAGAGAGAGTGGGGGAGGGAGGCAAATAGAGAGAGAAGGATGTGCCAGGGCTTCTAGCCATAGCAATCAAACTCCAGATGCATGTGCCACCTTTTACATCAGGCTTTATGTGAATACTGGGCAATCAAACCTGGTTCCTTTAGCTTTGCAGGTAAGAGCCTTAGCCACTAAACCGTCCCTCCAGCCCTCAAATCTTATATATTTAAAACCATTAAAATATTTTTTCCAAATAGTAGGGCATGATCTAAGGCTCATATTTAAGGATAGCAAATTAACATGAAACATTTCTTGTAAACCAGTGTAAAAACAAAAACAGGTTGAAATCAATAGTATGCAAATGAGTGTTTAAGTCTTAGATACCTAGAGAAAGGAGAAGATAGAAATCTGGACTTATTCTTACAGTAGGAAGGTACCAATTTTAGATTTAGAAGAAAACAAAGTTGTAGCTCAGTGAAAGTGATTACTAGAACTTAGCAAGGAAGTTAGCATATAAATTGGTGTCTCTGCAGCCACTAGGAGACAAGTCACTTTAGTTTGGGGATGGTTACATTGGAAAGACAGGAAAAACTCCACCCTTTTTCTCCATGGTTTGGCTGAGCAAACAGAGCAAAAAAAAAAAAAAAAAAAAAAAAAAATCCTAATTTCCCCTCTTAGTCCCTTAGTGGTTGCCAAGTATGATGCAGGATTTTTGAGGTTCAGGAGGGGACTCCCAGAATTTATGAACCCCAAGTTTTGGGTTCTGTTCTACCTTAAAAATTATTTTATTTATTTGAGAGAGATACAGAAAGAGAGAAAGAGACAGAGAAAGAGTGAATGGGTGTACTAGGACCTCTCGCCACTGCTAATGAACTCCAGACACCTGCACCACCTTGTGCATTTGGCTTATTTGGATCTGGGGAATCAACCCTAGGTCCTTTGGTTTTGCAGGCAAGAACCTTAACCACTAAGTAATCTCTCCAGCCCAAATGGAACTTTTTATTTTTTGTTTCTCAAGGTAGGGATTCACTCTAGCCCAGCCTGACCTGGAATTCACCATGTAGTCTCAGGGTGGCCTTGAACTCACAGTGATCCTCCTACCTCTGCCTCCTAGGTGCTGGGAATGTGCCACCATACCCAGCCAGGCTTTTACAGAGAGATCAGAGTAAAGCTGCAAGCATATAAACTTAAGAAAGAAACTGAGGCTTTTAAATTTTATTGATTTATTGACTGGAGAGAGGGAGAGAGGGGAAAGAGAAAAAGATGATTAAGAGAGATAGAGAATGAGTGTGCCAGGGCCTTCAACCACTGCAAATGAACTCCATATTCATGCATCACTTTGTGTATCTGGCTTATGTGGGTACTGGGGAATCAAACCTGGGTTCTTAGATTTTGCAGGCAAGTGCCTTAACCACTAAGCCATCCCTCAAGCCCAGATTGAAGCTTTTAAGGAGAGATTAGAGCAGAGCTGCAAATGTGTGGAAAGTAGAATCTAAGAGTTTATGTAGGGAGACTTAGGAGGAACCAGGATGGTATCTACCATGTGCTTTTCCATGTAGAAAAGTTAAGCAGGCAAAAGGTGAGGCTCAAGGAAAAATGAGAGGGCAGATGTCAAAGCAGACCAGGAGAGTCAGAGGAGAAACGAGTAATGAAGAGAGTTACACTCATGGTGACCTCAAGTTTAAAGAAATCCCACAGGTAGCAGGCCTGGAGTTAGTGAGAACACCCGCATGGGAGATCTGGGGTGTGAGGAAAAGACGCCTGTGGTAGATTCAGAGGCCAGAGGAAAATCACCTGTGTAATCAAAGCGAGAGGTTACTCCAAACTGTAAAGCAGAGACAAGCAGAAAAGTCCCCCAGATCAAGAAACAGCGTCATGCTCTCCCCGGTCCCCTGGCTGGGTGAGGGGGAAGGGAGACTCACGTGTTTTCCAGTGGCTGAATGAAAAGAAAGGCAGAGCTGAGCAGCAGAGCCAGAAACACCTAAGGGAGCTGAGTGGAGCAGGGCAGAGCGAGAAGCAGGAAGAAGACAGCAGCTTTTATAGGCAAGGAGAAGACCAGATTGGTTTGGAGATTTGGAAGCCAGATCCCAGGTCCAGCCCACCTGGGCCAGCCCATCTAGGGCGCATGCTAGACTGTGGAGAGGAGGGGCATTATAGATCACTCTTGATCAGACATGAGTTCCACTCCTTCCAAGGGTTCCGTGAAAGAGTCAGGGAAAGGTGTCATGTGGGGTAGCAGCTCCCAGTTCTCTGTGGGCCTCAATCTCTAGCTAAACCTGCCTTAAAAAGCTAGCTTTCTCCTATCCTCCTTTGACAGGACCTTAGAGGGTGGGGGCCACAGTGAGGGGTGATGGCTCCAAGCACCTGGTCCTCAGAGCCTGGGAGCCCAGCACACCCTGCATGATGATGAGGAGTGGCTTCCCTGGGTGACAGATCTGTCAGGGACACACTCGTCAGAATGCCACAAGGCCCTGGCCAATCCCCATAAGAGGCACTCTTGGACATGGTCACCAGAGTGCAGAAGCCACAATAGTCAGCTGGGACCTCAGCTCCACATCCAGGACACTACGGGTTGGAGCAGATCCATCTCTCCCATCCGGGGTGCAGGCTAAGAACAGCCCACCCTGCAGGGGACCAACTCTTGACTGGCCTAAATGCCTGGTCTGGCCCCTGAGCCATCCGCCATGCTCAGGAAGAGCTCTGGGCTCTGTCAGACAGGACGCTGAGGCCTGAAGAGTGGTGGAGTGTCTGTGTCTCCTTCTGAGCTAGCGTTCCCTCTTCCCCCCATTCCTCAGTCCAGGGTCCTGTGACCCCACAGGAGGCCCTCCCCCTCCTGCTCCCTGTCCTGACACTGACTTTGCTTCCTGCCTCAGAGTGTGGGAGGCTGGGCTGGGCGAGGTCACGTCCAGGACCCTATCAGGAGAGAATCTGCTGAGGAAGCAGCGAAGATGCCAAAAGATAAGCTGGCCTCAGACCTGCCCCACCCAGGGAAGGCGCTCAGGGCCACCTTCCCCATGACGAGCCTGTGCCCTACCCCCAAGGTCCTGGCAGGACACCCAGTTCTTCAAACACACCTACAGAAGCCTCCCATGCTTGGATGTTCTGAGTACAGCCGATGGATTTTACACAGATGGCAGACACCTTAGTGTCCACATAGGAACTTGATTCAGAAGTTGGGGATGGCTGGGCGTGGTGGCACATGTCGTTAATCCTAGCACTCGGGAGGCAGAGGTAGGATCGCATGAATTTGAGGTCACCCTGAAACTGCATAGTGAATTCCAGGTCAGTCTCAGCTAGAGTGACACTCTACCTTGAAAAACCAAAAAACAACAAAAAAAAAAATAAAGCTGAGGATGTGGCCACAAGTGACCACCAGAAGCAGCACAGAGCTACAGAGACAGGCCAGCCTGGGGACAAGCTACCTCTCTGCCCTCCAGCCATACCCAAGCTGCTCCACATGCCGTGAAGTCAGCTAGAGCCGCCGAGGTAGCTGTGGCACCAAGCAAGCGCGGAGGTCAGGTGTGAGGCCACATGGGACCAATATGACTGGACAGGCTTTGGGAAAGCTGTTGGCCTGCACTTTACTCCTTCACTCTCCATAACTCACTCTGGACTAGAACATCCAGGAATGCAAAAATCAGACCTCTGAGGTCATGGTCCATCTCTCTGGTATGTGTGGGGCTGGGCAATAATCAAACAAGGAGCAATCTGCAGCTGCTGGAAGCTGGGGAGTCCTGGAAGTGAGGGAGTGATAAGGGGGACTGGACGTAAGGGGGCCTGTGGGCTCCTTGGACTTCTGGGACAGAACGTTTAGTCAGATGCAAGTGTTGGGTGACCCTGAGCATTCCTGCAGGGTTACATGGGACCAGGCAGATGGAGTGCCACAGAGGGCAGCAGAGGTGTGCCGGGGCCAGCGTCACTGGACCTCCTAGGAGGGCCCCTGAGAAGCTCCTCTTGGATGGTATCCCCAAGAGCTCTGAGCAGAGAAGCTGCCTTCTGAGCTAAAGGACCATGAGCTGAAGTGTCGAGGAGACAGAAAGAGCCAGCCAGTAGTTGCAGGGACACCGAGAAAGCCAGGAGCGAGAGCAGGTTTCCCTGGCGGGGCTAAGAGAGGGACCCAGGTATGCTCTGAGGATCCCCAAAGAAGCAGAGCCAACAGAAGGAGGCTGTCGTGTGTAGAGACTTATTATTAAAATTTGGCTCATGGGATTTTGGAGATGAGGTGACTCCAAGTTCACAACCAGCAAGCTAGAGGCCAACAGGGCTAGATGCAGCTCAGGCTGATGTCAAAGGCACGTGCAGACACATCCTGCTCAAGCAGCAGGTGGAGGCCAGCTCACGCTTGCGTACCTCATGTCCAGTCAGGCCCAGGATGGAGCCCATGAGGCCCTCTCACAGTGGAGGCGGTTGCCTCACATGGTTGGCTAAGTGAATGCAGGTCCTATGCAGAAGCGCCCCAGACACTTCCAGAACAATGTGGGACTGGCTACCTGGCGCCCTGCTGCCTGGCCACCCTGACAAATGCAGCCATCCCATGAGGGAGAGATCTCCTAACCTCTGCTGGAACCTGCGAGAGAGAAGGCTGTGATAGAGGAGGATGGGGGGGGCATGGAATGAGTGAAAAATCCTCTTCACCTCTGTTCAGAGGTGTCCAGAAAGCTTCCAGACCTATAGGGGACTTGGGAAGGATCTGCGTGGGGGATTTTAGGGGAGTTTGGGGAGTCATCATAGTAGAGATAAGGGCTCTTGGACAGTCAAAAGCACCCTGATAGCCAGTGTGGACACAGGGACAGCTGATGTGCGTCAAGGGTAGTCACAGGAAGGTGGGTTCTGCGCAGTCTCAAGTGAGAAGCTTGGTAGAGTTCGTGAGGATTGGAGAGTCAGGCAGTGTTGATACTAGGCTCCGGTGAGCACTTGTGCGATGGGGTATGTGTGGGGGTCGTGGAAGCCTGGTGAAGGTAGTCAAAGGGACTTGAGTTCCAGTGGGAAAGGGGATTCCTATTGAGCAGAGGATGGTCCTCAGACTCCACACCGTGTATCATGTGGCTTCAAGGGTGGGGGTCCCATTGGAAAAGCACAAGTGGTGCTGAGCTGCTGGCCTGGAGTCAAAGGCACAGGGACTCAGAGCAGGACCCGGGGGGGGCTGAAGGTGTCACTGGGGACCTTAATCATGAGTGCAAACTGATGCGATAGACAATGGGGAAGAAATGCAGGCATAGAACCAGAAGACAATAACGGATTTACCAAAGGAGCGTGTAGGGTAGTGGAGCCAGCAAGATTAAGACACCCCCAGGAGGCACAGAGGAGAGCTGCGTCCTGACAGCAGAAGTCCCAGGCAGCAATGGCAGTTCTCCCCATTGTGCCCCCACCAGAGAGAAGGACCACAAAGGGGGAAGAAGGTCACTGCAGAAGGTCAGCTAAAAGACCCTGCTTGGGACTGACAATTTTATTGAAATAGAATCATGGCAGGATGGAACTGGAGAGGGGACAATAAACAGGAACCATGTGGAGCCTGGTGTGGTGACACACGCCTTTAATCCCAGCACTCAGGAGGCAGAGGTAGGAGGATTGCCTTGAGTTCAGGGTCACCCTGAGACTCCATAGTGAATTCCAGGTCAGCCTGGGCTAGAGTGAGAGACCCTATCTCAAAAAAAAAAACCAAAAACTTGTGGGTTCACCCAGGGTGCAGCCTACAAAGAACCAGGAAGGCTGAGGTAAGACAGGAACGGAAGAGGGAGGTGGGGGGAGAGAAAGGAGTTCCCAGGAGCAGCACCCAGGCTCCCTCCTCCAGGCCCTGACTCCTGGGACATGGAAGGGAAGCAGTCCTGCCTCACATGCCACCCTCAGTACACAGTGATTGCTCAGTTGACGGTCACAACTACACCCATCTCTAGAGACAGGCAGCGTGTCCCCGAGAGGCCGTCAGGAAAACAGAACAAGCAGGATCACTGCCTGTGCTGCTCAAGGCAGAGGTCGGGAGGACGTCTGTGTGCCTGCTCAGGACCTCACTGTGCGCAGGGCAGGCAGTCAGCCACCTAAAATCCCTAAAATCCCCCACGCAGATCCTTCCCAAGTCCCCTATAGGTCTGGAAGCTTTCTGGACACCTCTGAACAGAGGTGAAGAGGATTTTTCACTCATTCCATGCCCCCCATCCTCCTCTATCACAGCCTTCTCTCTTTACCGACGCAACAAGTCAAAGATGAACTAAGGGCCTGGAGAGATGGCTTAATAACGGTTAAGGCGTTGGCCTGCGAAGACAAAGGACACAGGTTCGATTCTCCATGACCTACGCAGCCCAGATGCACAAGGGGCACAGGCATCTGGAGTTTGTTTACAGTGGCTAGAGGCCCTGGCGCACCCATTCTGTCTCTGTCTGCCTCTCTTCTATCTCTCTCTCAAATAAATAAACTTAAATTAAAAAAAAGAAAAAAGATGAACTAAGAACCTCAAGGTGGTGTCAGACCTTGATGTCAGTCCAAGCTCTCCACGGTGGGTGTGGAAGATGCCTGTGCTTCTCACCCTGAGCCCTGCTGTTCCTACCAAGCCTGGGGAACCTTGTGTCAGTGAACTTCCTCAGCCAACCTGAAAGAGGGCTTGAGGTCCTCATGTTGGTCCTGGGGGAAACAAATACCAATTATATCACCAATCTTGAAGGGGTTCCTGATTTAACAACATGTCAGGATGTGTTCACTCCAGAGACTTTCAGAAAGATCAGTAGGTTCCCCAGGTAACATGAAGCCAGATGCACTTGCTCCACACGCCCCTCCCGCCGCCATACACACACATGCACCAACACATGACCATGCTTGGAGGTGACCCCAAGGCAGAGGTGTGGACACTTGGAGATTTCCCCTGATAACCTCTAAGTGAACTAAGGACTCAGGGTGGATCTGGGGACACCGAGATATCCAAAGTCAGTTGGGGTTCCCTAAGTCACCCAATACAGCATGCAGCTGGTGGCTAGGCCCTGCCCTGAGCCCTCACCTCCTCAAGCCAGGGGCTCTTGTCAGCTCTTCTCGGGGCTCTGGCCCGTGACGCCCCCAGAAGGAGCTAGACTCCTGTGCCCTCCAGAGCGGGGTCTCTGTCACTCTTTATGAGCCTGTCCTAGTTGGGTGAGGTGAGCTAGGTGGCCCCAGTAGAGCACCGGGCGTGTCCCTGTCCCTCTGAGAACCCGCCAGCCCTCCTTGCCCCTTCCCCTGTGCTGAGGACGCTCCCTGCGGGGCTCCTAGGCTCCGTCACTGTGTCCACCTCTGGGACTTGGGGTCCGACTCCCTAAGCCATCCCTGACTGCATGGCCTGGGCTTACTTAGAGACCCCGTGCCTGCCGCACCACAAGCGAGTGGCTCACGGGGAGTCTCACAGGTAGCACCGGGGTGGGCCAGAGCAGGAGCAGGGCCCCCATGTGTCCCTGCTGTGTCCCAGCCATGGAGCTAGGGTCAGACCTGGCCTTCCCTCCCACTCGCTAGAGCCCACCCAGGAGGCCCCTCCCCCTACTGGCACAGCAGTTCCTCGGGCTCAGCCTGAGCCACCAGACCCTCCCCTGATTTCGAAAGCCTGTTCTTCTGCCAGAGCGCATTCCAGTCTGAGGTTGCTTTCAGTTGTCCTTGCAGCCTGGGATGGGGGACATCAACCCTTCTCTGTTACAGAGAATGGAGCCAGGGGCCCCTAGGCCCTTCAAGATCAGCATTGGTTAGTCCCATGTTGGGGAGGAAGCTGTCCCAAGTGGGGTGCACATGTCACTCTTGTACCAGGAGTGAGAGAAATGGTAGGGGGTGGAGAGAAAGCACTGAGGTCAAATGCCTGGGCCCCTCAGGACACTGGGCCCTTCAGAGGAGCCCAGGGAGGCATAGATGCTCCAAAACTCTTCACTACCTGGCCCTGAACTTCTCACTCATTCTCCACCTGATGCCATGACAGCCTGGTGCAGAGCCCAGGTTACTGCCTCAGGGCCCTCAGTTTCCCACCCTACAGACTTTTGCCTGCCCTGGGTGAGGGAAAGCCCGAGACTCAGGGCCAGCAGGATGCTCAGCGTCACTGAGGGCTCGCATGTCTCGGAGACAAGCAGCAGCTGACATGTGTGAGGCATTAGCCCTGTCTGCGCTCCCTGGCGCAACGTGAAGCCCCAGGGAGTTTCCCTTTTAAAGAGGTGGCCCTTCCCCGCTGGAGAACTCACGAACAGGCTGCCCTGCTCCCTGGGTTTCAGCCGCAGGGACCAAAGCCCCACTTGTACCCCTGACCTACTCTTGGTGAGTATTGGGGTGCTGGGAAGTGGAGCTGGGTAGGATCCAGACATTAATGAGGTACAGAAAGTCCCTCACTTCCCTGGCCTGGCTGTAAATGGCATGTGAGCAGGGAAACCTCAGTTAGTGGACAGCAACTTTAAGCCCAGCTAGCGGCATCATGAGAGACCAGGGTGGGTGAGAATCTGAAAGCTAGGAGCTCTCAGGGGATGGACAGATGGGTGATCAGCCCCAGGGAAAGGGGTGAAAGGGTTACTTACCAGGGGACTGAATCCGAAGTTTGGGAAGGGAAGGCTAAGGACCCCATAGGGCAGGCAGGGCATGCAGAGCTAAGGTGATGTGTGAGGAAGATGATCTCTTAGGGCAGCTAGTCAGGGACTGTGCAGGCCTCCTGGAGAGAGGGGTCCCAGGAAGAATGTGGGGGGACACAGAGAGGCCAAAAATGTCATCATGAACAGGAAATACTGGCAGTCAGGGCATCTCTTCAGGGGCCAGGAGGCCCAGGGCTCTTACACCATGGGTCGGGTGAGAGAGGCTTTAGGGGCCGGGTGTGTGGTGGGGGCTTGGCTGCTGGGCCTGGAGCTACTGGGAGACCTGGGGCTCCCCAAGTGGAATTGTCAGCCTAGTGTGCAGCTGGGAGAAAGCCTGGGCTGTCAGGCTGCCTGACCCACTGTGTCCTCCAGGGAGAGGGACAGAGCTCACGGGTCCTCCTCATGGCTAGCCACACAGCCTTCCTGAGGCTTGTTTGGGGGTGACTGAGTGCCAGAGTCCCTGGGAGGTAATATGGAGTTGAGGGAGCACTGCAGGCACCCACGGGGCCCAGTGGTAGCAGGACTGGCTGTGTGCATCACCCTGAACCGTGGGGGACTGTGCCCCATGTGCAGAGACAATAGGTGGACACGTGTATGGCTGGCTGTACACATATGTGTGTCGACATGTCTAGGATCTGAGTACATGTTTGCTTAACATTCTGAAAGAGTACATGGGTGTGTTCATAAGTCCATGTACATGTCCGGCCCTGTAGTTTTGGGGTATCCCCCAATATTCCTGCCTGTGATGGTCCATGTGCATGGGTGCAAGTGTGTGGGGCCTTGGGGGGGTCTGCATTTGCTTGTGTTCTCCTGTCCAGATATGAATGTGGACGAGTTCACATTTGCCAGCTGTGGGTGATGTTAATATTTGTATGATGTGTCAATATGCAAACGTGCATGTGCGGGGTGTCTGGGTTTTTACCTGTGGCACCATACACTGGAATGGGGCTCAGCTATGTATTTATTTGCTCATCTCTGTGTGTTTGGTTGTATTCATGGCGGGCATGGGTCACGGACATGTGGCCTCCATGTCTCTATGAGATGTCTCCACTGCTCTGTGGCTGTTTGGTGGCCCCGCCATTGTCAAGCCAGCTCAGTTAGGGCTCAAGTGGCAGATGAAGCTTAGGAGCTCTGTAAGATCCTATGTCACAATCTGGCTTTGTACAGTGAAGCGTGATGAGCTCTGATCTATAATCCTAGCCGCAGAACGGGTAACTCCAGGCCACCGAGGCGCCCCATGTAGCACGTTCTCTCGGAAGTGATTCCAGATCCATTGGTACTCTTCATGGTGCCCGTCTCACTCTGGTGTGATTTTCCTTGAGGTGGGGCCTCATTCTGCAGTTCCAGGCTGGCCTTGAATTCACAGCAGTGCTCCTGTGTGCTGGCATTAAAGGCAGGTGCCCCCAACCCGGCTGGTTGGGATTTAGTAGTACTGTTTGGGTATCATGTGTTTATATCTGAAATTTAATGTTGTTAACCTTTTTTCGTATTTTATTTTATTTATTAATTTATAATTATTATTATTATAATTATTATTATTATTATTATTTTGGTTTTTCGAGGTAGGGTCTCACTCTAGCCCAGGCTGACCTGGATTTCACTATGTAGTCTCAGGGTGGCCTCGAACTCTCGGAGATCCTCCTACCTCTGCCTCCCGAGTGCTGGGATTAAAGGCGTGCGCCACCACTCCCAGCTCGTATTTTATTTTAAATAAAATAAAACATTTATTTGAGATAGTGAGTGGGAAAATGAGGCTGATATATTGAGAGAGAGAATGGGTGCACCAGGGCCTCCAGCCACTGCAAACAATCTCCCGACGCATGCACCACCTTGTGCATCTGGCTTATGTGGGTACTGGGGAATCGAATTTGGGTCCTAAGGCTTTGCAGGCAAATGCCTTAACTGAGAAGCCATCTCTCCAGCCCTGTTTTTTTAAGTTTAATTGTGGAGAGCACAAGTGAGCCTGGGAGGGCATGGCCTCTTGCCACTGCAAATGAGCCCCAGATGACTGAACCTGTGTCAGCAGGTTTTTCCAACAAACACCTTTTTTTTTTTAATTTTTTTTTTTTTTTTTTTTTTTTTGTTTTTCGAGGTAGGGTCTCACTCTGGTCTAGGCTGACCTGGAATTAACTCTGTAGTCTCAGGGTGGCCTTGAACTCATGGCGATCCTCCTACCTCTGCCTCCCGAGTGCTGGGATTATAGGCATGCGCCACCACGCCCGGCTTTTTTTTTAATTTTTTTGTTCATTTTTTATTTACTTATTTGAGAGTGAGAGAGAGAGAGAGAGAGAGAGAGAGAGAAAATGGGCACACCAGTGCCTCCAGCCACTGCAAAAGAACTCCAGACACGTGCGCCCCCTTGTGCATCTGGCTAACGTGGGTCCTGGGGAACCGAGCCTCCAACTGGGGTCCTTAGGCTTCACAGGCAAGGGCTTAACCACTAAGCCATCTCTCCAGCCCCCAACAAACACCTTTAACCACTGAGCCATCTTCCAACCCCACCGTGCTCCTTCTGCATGTGGCAAGTGAAGCTGATTTTCTTTACTCCATGTCTGGATTAAAGGTGATGTGATTCAAGGCCAATGCCTCGTTTGAGAACCAAACCTGAGGCAAGGGCTGTGTGCAGATCCTAGGGAAGTGAGGACCAAGGCTGAAAGGAAGGAATGTCTGAGCCCTGGGCACCATGCAATCTTCCTCGCTGGGGTCCATCTTGCTGGATCTCTCACCTAATGCGATGATCCTCCCATGGGTAACTCAGACAGTGAATCTCTTCTTGACTTATTATTATTGGCTTTTTGAGGTAGGATCTCACTCGATCCCATTCTGATATAGAATTTACTGTGTAGTCTCAGGGTGGTCTTGTACTCACAGCATTCCTCCTACCTCTGATTCCCAAGTACTGGGATTAAAGGCGTCGCCTCCTTGCCTGATCCTTGACCTTTTTTTTTTTTTTCCCAGGTAGGGTTTCACTCTAGCCCAGGCTGACCTGGAATTCATTATGTAATCTCAGGGTGGCCTTGAATTTATGGCAGTCCTCCTACTCTGCCTCCTATACCCTGGGATTAAAGGCATGCACCACCACACCCAGCTTCCTTGACTTTTTAAAAAATTTTTATTTATTTGAGATAGACAGAGAGAAGGAGGCAGAGAGAGAGAAACAGAGAGAGAGAAAATCGAGCCTTGAACCTGGGTCCTTAGGCTTCACAAGCAAGCACTTAACCACTAAGCCATCTCTCCAACCCCTTGAGTTCTTTTTAAAAAAATAAATTTTAGGGGAGATGGCTTAGTGGTTAAGGCATTTGCCTGCGAAGCCTAAGGATCATGGTTCAATTCCCCAGGACCCACATAAACCAGATGCACAAAGGGGTGATTGTGTCTGAAATTCATTTGCACACCCATTCTCTCTCTCTCTCTAATAAATAAAGAAAGAAAGAAAGAAAAATAAAATAAAATATTAAATACAAACAAACAAAAAAAACTTTATTTTAAGTTTATTTTCAAGACAGAAACTGACAGACATTAGGGCTACAAAAGAACTCCAGACTCACGGGCAACTCTACACATTTGGCTTTCCATGGGTACTGGGGAATCAAACCAAGGCTAGCAGACTTTGCAAGCAAGTGTGTTTAACTGCTGAGATGTCCCCAGGCCTCCCACTGACTTCTGACTCATTGGCTGAGGACTCGCACAGAAGCCGCTCAGAGGACGGCCTGTTGGAAGCAGCTGTGGAGTCCTCGTCAGGGGACAGCCATGAGGGGACCACCTCAAGGCACACACAGGGGAACCATTGCCCCCACACAGTCCCCAAGCTTCTTCCCATCATGGCTTCTGGATTTCCAGAGAAGCATTCTGGGAGACAGGTGACACGAAGAAGCCACTTGGCATCTGGCCAGCTGTCTTCTGTTCATCACAGCCATTTTCCTATACCTCGATGGAGCCGTGTCACATGACAACAGGAGCAGTTGGGATGGGATTTTGGAACCTGTAAACCTGTCACGGCCAGTGCCGGACCAAGGCTGTCCTACTGGAATCTGGCGCTATTAATGGCTGTTTCCATCTTTTGCTGCCTTCCTAATGGTGAGTCAATAACAGAGGACCCGCCACACCCTACAGTGCTATTGCCCAGCCAGGCCCTGGCTCCTAGCCTGGGGAAGCATCCAGGTCAGCTGAGAACATGATGGTGCAAGAGACAATGCCATACAAGGCATGCAGAACCAGTGAGAGAGATAGCAACGGGCGCTGGGATGGGGCGGGGATGGCGCACACCTTTCATCCCAGAGCACTGGGTAGGCAGCAGAAGGAGGACTGCTGTGAGTTCGAGGCTAGCCTGAGGCAGAGTGAAATTCTGCCTTGAAAAAATCTCCCTCATAATAAATAAATAAATATTTGAAGAAACAGCAACAGAAAACAGAATCCCAACTGGGTATGGTGGCTTATGCCTGTTGCCACTGCACTGGGGAGGCTGAGGCAGGATGGTCCCTGCAAGTTTGAGGCTAAGCAGGGCTACAGAGTGAGAGCAAGAAAACAAAACAGACAGAAGCATAACTCCCACATCCACTCCATCCTCCAAGGTGTCAGCATGAAATGCGTATTTCCTCCTGTTCTCATCCATCAAGTGGGGAAAAAAGGAAAAAAAAAAAAATAAATGCGTGAAGACTCTAAAGCGCTACAGAGATGGCTCAGGGGGTAAAGGGCCTGACTGAGGTCCAAGCATGAGGGCCCAAGTGCCAATCCTCAAGTCTGATAAAATGCCATGTAGGGTGGAGCATGCCTGTAATCCCAGCCCTTGGCATTGCTGGCTAGCTAGTCTAGCCAAATTGGGGAACTCTTGGTTTGAGAGACCCTGTCTTAACGAAAATAAGTGATTGGAGCTGGAGAGATGGTTTAGCCATTAAGGCGCTTACCTGCGAAGTTTAAGGACCCATGTCCAACTCTCCAGTTCCTGCATAAGCCAGATGCCCAAAGGTGAGGTAAAGACAAGGTTGCACATAACCACTAGGTGGTGCAAGTATCTGGCGCACAATTGCAGTGGCTGAGGCCCTGGCACACCAAGTCTCTCTCCCTTTCTCTCTTTTGCTCTCTTTCTTAAAAAAAAAGGGGAGGCTGGGGAGATGGCTTAGCGGTTAAATCATCCTTAGCCTGCAAAGCCAAAGGACCTTGGTTTGTTTCCCCAGCACCCACGTAAACCAGATGCATAAGGTGGTGCATGCATCTGGAGTTCATTTGCAGTGGCTGGAAGCCCTGGCATGGCAATTTTCTCTCTTTCTCTCTCTTCCCCTCCACTCAAATAAATAAATAAAAATAAAAAGTATATATATTTTTTGGTTTTTCGAGGTAGGGTCTCACTCTAGCCCAGGCTGACCTGGAATTCACTATGGAGTCTCAGGATGGCCTTGAACTCATGGTGATCCTCCTACCTCTGCCACTGGAGTGCTGGGATTAAAGGCGTGTGCCACCACACCCAGCATTTCCAATGTCAGCCACCAGAAAGGGCCTGTTGGAATGCAAAGACTTCAACATACCATGGGAAGGAACAAGAGTGGGGGAGCTGTATGGGGAGCCTACAAAGAGACCATGGAGGGGTGGGCCCACCTCATTTGGGGGGGGGGGGTTCGAGGTAAGGTCTAACTCTAGCCCAGGCTGACCTGGGATTCACTATGTAGTCTCATTGCACTCAGGTTTGCATCGCTGGCAGAAATCACCTGACCAAGAGCAGCTTTTGGGGGAAAAAAAAAGTTTATTTTGGCTTACAGACTCGAGGGGCAGCTCCATGATGGCAGTGGAAAACGATGGCATGAACATAGGGTGAACATCACCCCCTGGCCAACATAAGGTAGGCAATAGCATCAGGAGAGTGTGCCAAACACTGGCAAGGGGACACTGGTTATAATACCCATAAGCCTGCCCCAACAATACACTCCCTCCAGGAGGCATTAATTCCCGAATCTCCATCAGCTGGGAACCTAGCATTCAGAACACCTAAGCTTATGGGAGACACCTGAATCAAATCATCACACTCTGCCTCCCAGGTGCTGGGATTAAAGGTGTGTGCCACCATGCCTGGCTATTTCTATTCTAGTTCCTGGACAAGTGACCTAGGCCTCTGAGCTTCAGTTTCCCTCCTGTTGGCAGCATCTTCGATGACTGCTGAGGGTACTGGGGTGGGTAGAAACTCTGTACGCTTACTCTTTATGTTTTTATTTACTTATTTGCAAGCAGAGAGAGGCAGAGAGACACATATACAGAGAAAGAGAATGGGCACACCAGGGCCTCTAGCTACTGCAAATGAACTCCAGATGTATGAGCCACTTTGTGTATCTCGCTTTACGTGGGTACTGGGGAATTGAACCCTGGATATTAGGCATTGTGGGAAAATGCCTTAACCACTGAACCACCTCCCCAGCCCCTATCTGCTCTTTCTATCCTCATGCCTTAGGGGAGGAGCCCGGCTGGGATCTTCCAGTGACCTCCAAACACCCTTAGTATCAGGGCCCTGGGCAGGAACTTCTGCCGTCCATGCCCCGGTTCGTGGGGTCTGGGCCCTTCTCTGTGTTCAGTCACACTCATCCTTCCTGACCTGCCCCAGACAGGAACAGGCAGGAAGTCCTCCACAATGAAGGCCATCACAGCACCCCTGGACTTGCAATAGCTTGGTAAATGTGTTTTAAGGCTGTTTAGGGTGACAGGCTCCTTGTCACTGCAGAGTGGGATGGTATACAGCACTTTTGTTCCGTACTATTTTCTTTTTGAGACACCGTCTCACTCTGTAACTCAGGTTGGCCTGCAGCCCACTGTGTGGCCCAGGCTGGCTTCACACTCACAGCAATTCTACCACCTCAGCCGCCCTAGTGCTGGGAGCAGAGTGTGCACCGCCACACCCAGATGCTTGTGCTACATTTTTCAAGTAACTCTTCACCCACATCCCTTAATTGGCCCATTCTGTTTGGTGTCGCCGCTTGCCGAGCATTGTCTCGTCTTCCAGCAGCCACACTGGACCCTGTCTGTGGTGCAGAATCCTTCGTGTCTAAGTCACGTCCACAGGGTTCGGGGGCAGCACATTCCCCTGCATTCATTGTTCATTGTACTGACTTTCTCCCGAGGTGCTTACTCTGATTCGCGCCTCTGCTTGTCCCCAGTCCTTTTTTGGGTACATTCCTTGAAATGCTGTTGTTGCATCAGTGTCCTCACGCTCATGGAATGAGCTGCAAGCTCCCCGCACTGGTCCCAGCCTGGCAGAAACATCCGGGCCAGTCTGGATACTGTCCTGTGTCCTCTGATGCCTCCCCCGGGGAGGTCAAGCTGTCTTGCCTAGACCCGTCTTGTTCTTGATTATGAGATTCTTTCCATGTTTGAATTTGTCTTAATTCCCAGCAGTAGGGAGGCAGAGGTAGAAGGATCACCATGAGTTTGAGGCCACCCTGAGACTACATAGTTAATTCCAAGTCAGCCTGAGTTAGTGTGAGACCCTACTTCAAAAAACCAAAATAATAATAATAATAATAATAATAATAATAATAATAGGCTTAATTTGGATTCTTTTTTGGGAGGGTTTGGTTGGTTTAGGTTTTTTTGCATTGTTTTTTTGTTCATTTTTTATTTATTTATTTGAGAGCTACAGACACAGAGAGAAAGACAGATAGAGGGAGAGAGAGAATGAGCGCGCCAGGGCTTCCAGCCACTGCAAACGAACTCCAGACGTGTGCGCCCCTTGTGCATCTGGCTAACATGGGACCTGGGGAACCAAGCCTCGAACTGGGGTCTTTAGGCTTCACAGGCAAGCGCTTAACCACTAAGCCATCTCTCCAGCCCTTGCATTGTTTTTTAAAAAATATTTTTTTTATTTGAGAGAGAAAGGGAGAATGGACACACCAGGCCACTACAAACAAACTACAGATGCATGCACCACCTTGTACATCTTGATTTATGTGGGTTCTGGGTAATCGAACCTGGTTCCTTAGGCTTAGTAGGCAAGTGCCTTAACCACTAAACCATCTCTCCAGCCCTGTGTTTTGTTTTTGAGACCGGGTCTCTTATAGTCAAAGCTATTTCTGCATTCTTGATCTTGCTGACTCGACTACCCCATGTACTGGGGTTGCTCTAGGAGCCACCATGCTCAGATCCAATTATGAAAAAACAAAACAGGTAGCCGGGCGTGGTGGCGCACACCTTTAATCCCAGCACTCGGGAGGTAGAGATAGGAGGATTGCCGTGAGTTCAAGGCCACCCTGAGACTCCATAGTGAATTCCAGGTCAGCCTGGGCTAGAATGAGACCCTACCTCAAAAAACAACAACAACAAAAATAAATAAATAAATAAACAGGGGGCTGGAGAGCTTCCGGCTTAGTGGTTAAGGTACTTGCCTGTGAAGCCTAAGGACCCAGGTTCAATTCTCTAGGTCCCACATTAGCCAGATGTACATCATGGCACATGTGTCTGGAGTTCGTTTGCAGGGGCTAGAGGCCCTGGCATGCCCATTCTCTCTCCCACTGACCCTCTGTATCTAATAAATAAATGAATAAATAAAATGATTAAAATAATAAAAATAAAAAACAGGGCTGGAGAGACAGCTTAGTGGCTAGGACCTGCAGAGAGTTCCAAGACAGTGAAGGCTACAGTAGGAGAACCTATCTCAAATTCTCCTGAAAGAAAAAATAAATGCCTGAATGAGTGAATAATAAATGAATGGAAGAAAGTAACCCAGACAAGAGAAGTCACACACCTCCTTCACGTTGGTCCTCTCAGCCTCAAAGTTCTCCTTTGCCTTCTTGGCTAAGTCCTCCAAGTGCTTCACTCTGGACTCAATGGAAACCATAACCTCCCAAACCACATGTGCTGAACCAACCCTCCAGGTCCCACACCTCCCACATCTGCCCATCTTTGGCCCAATCCTGTGCCAAGACAGCACAAAGCCTATGGTGTATGTACCGGTGGTCAGCCTGGGGCTGAGACTGCAGCAGCGGGCGAGTCAGGCATTGCTAAATGCAGGCTGGGAATGTGAGAAAACGGGCCTGGGCTGCTGGACATGACCCGGGACCTTGGGCTGTGGGGGTTGCAGTCGGCCTTATCGTCGGAAACCCACTCTGGCCCTCCAGTCTCGCAGGGTTGTAGTGGCTCTCATCTTCACCCAGAGGAAACAGGACTGGTGTGCCCACCCGCTATCCCAAAGCACCTGAGCATTCCATAGTCTAAGGTTCTGCACCCCACAGTTCCTGACCTTGTGGCTAACTGCCCAAGAGACCCTCATATGGGAGTCATCAGTCCCCCTGCCGCTGTAGCCACCCATCATGTGGCTGAAGTCAGGTAGCTTTTCTCACCGCTGCTGTTATCTCCCTTGCAACTTCTCCCTCACAACTTCTGCCTTCCATCACCAGCCAATTAGATAGCAACCCATAAACCGATGTACCCAGTCGCCTTATAGTCTGTATGCGCCTTCTCAACCTTTCCCAAGTGCTTATAAACCCACTCCCCTTTTGCATAAATGAGACAAAGCCCATCAGACTGACCCCCGGTGGGTCATTGCCTGTCATACTCACCCTGCTTCCCCCAGAGCCTCCTGCACCTGGGACATAGGTGGCCAATGACCCCAGAGGTAGCGAGGACCCTCACTGGAGAAAGGCCACCCTTGTCTAGACCCTTTCTGTAAGGAGGCTGTAACAAGTTTCCTAGAATATGTCATCTCCAGGGTCATCCTAGCCCGAATCTCCCCTGGTGCGGAAAGCCAAGCGGCAACTCTCAGCAGCCTCTCAGAAGACCGAGGACGCCTCCTTCTCCTGAGCAGACACCTACTCCTGCGAGTGCTCCACCTGCAGAACCTGCTTATGCGGAGCCTCACTGCTGTCGGCAACACCGAGAGAAAGCGGGGTCGAGGCCTGCAGGACCCTCCTGCAGCATCACTCTGGGACGAGAGACCAGGCCACGGCCACCAGCACAAGCTGACACCCTAAAGCCCTTCCGCCAACACTGTCCTCCTGTGGGTGGTGGCCCACACAATGCCATCTGATCTCAGGTGGTCCCAAGTATTCCAGAGCCACATTTGCAGCCTGTGAGCAGCGACTGCCCAGCTCCTCAGAAAGCAAGATACGAGGTGAAGCCCACCCTGAAGACGGCATTAAGGGAAAGGTGGCGAGAAGCACGGCCAGTGTTACTGGGAGGCTACAAATCCATCCCCAGTAGGAAGGACACTGAGCTGCCCACGAAGCTCCCCTTCACAGGATTTCAGGCCACGGCTTGAAACGCTTAGCAGAACATCAAGGCATGCAGCTAACACCCCAGCTGTGTTTCTAAAAGATAGTATACTCGGGCTTTCATGAACGGGGCTGAGAGATCTGCTTCCACTTAGCTGAAAACAAAGAAAGAATGAACATGGCAGAAGCCCAGTCAATAATCCTGTCTTTGGTCAGCAGTCCAAACCCTGTGTGGCAGCCACTCACTGTTGTAATCTGCCCCTGACTTTGCATATCTGTGGTCTGAGTGTCTCCATACTTGTCCTTACTGGCTAGTCACCAGGACAGGGCTGAGGAATGGTCACTCGATACGTACCTTCAACTGGAACAGGGTATCTGCAAGGACAAAGGAAACAGTTTAAGGATTTTAAGAAATGTGGCAAGTAGCATTTCTAACAAGCAAACAGGCTCAATGACATTCTTGCAGAGACCAGGAGCTGGCCCAGGTCATGTGGAGGACATTTGCTAAACCTGTTCTTGCTGGGAACAAGATGGCACAAGCTGACCTAAAACGATTAATTTGAGAATAGACAGCTCTGGCCATGGTGACAGTAGAGATGACAGTCTACAACTAGGAAAACTTTAAAAAAGACATTTGGTAGACTGGCTGACAGAAAGCTGAAAAAAGCTATGCTGCATGTAGTTCAGTGGGAGAAAGAGAAATTACCAGTGGAGGTGCTCAACAGTGGATGCTGCAAGCCTTATGTTTGGCCAACCAGGCCAAATGAGCCAACAGGTGCAATAATGACTTGCCTGTTATGGGGGAAATCAACAGCTCTTTAGTTGGACTGGAGGCCCACTCTATGGGAGGGGATACATGCCTGATACTGAAAACCTACAAACATATAGTCATGAGCCCCTAGGAGTGTAATGTCTGATGCTGCCTGGCTAAATGTATACACTATGCTCACCAAACTGCCCAGTAAGCACTTCTGTTAATGTTCATGCTCACATATTAATGCTACTCTCACTTTTGGTTAGAGAAGCTTCTCTTTTCATATGGCAGTGACCTTGGATGACTCAGAAGGCATCATTGTGCTGAGAAGTCAAGCTCAGCACTGAAATATCTCTATCACACCTTCCAAGGCTCAGGGTCTATTGCAGAAGAGGTGGCAGAAAGAATCTAAGAGCCAAAGGAAGGGTAGGACTCCTTGCAACATGTTCCTCCAGACACAAAATGGCCTGGATATCCATGACCTCACAGTGCCTGACCCTACCTACACAAGACCATCATAATAGGAGTTAAAAAATCATGACATCAAAATAAAAGAGAGACTGGTTGAGAGGGGGAAAAGGTATTATGGAGAGTGAAAATTGAAAGGGGAAAGTGGGGGCAGGGAGGGAATTACCATGGGATATTATCTACAATTATGGAAGTTGTCAATAAAACAATAAAAGAAAAAAGAATTTGGTATTCTTTCCCAATTTAATAATGTTTGATTTCTGACAACCTGTTTCTTCACATCCTGTATCTTCCCAAAGGCAAATGGAAAAAAAGTGAGAAGTCTTAGGTTGTCAAAGAGCTGATGCCATGCCAGCCGCTGTATCTATGCCAGTGTATCAGGCCCACCACACTGTCCCTCACCCATTCAACAAAGGGACCTGAATATGTTATAAATTCACTGCTAGGGCTGGAGATGGCTTAGCAGCTAAGGCATTTGCCTGCAAAGCCAAAGGACCCAGGTTCAATTCCCCAGGACCCACGTTAGCCAGATGCACAAGGGGTGCACACATCTGGAGTTCGTAAGCTGTGGCTGGAGGCCCTGGTGCGCCCATTGTTTCTCTCTCTCTCTCCTTCTTTCTCTGTCAAACAAATAAATAAAAATTAAATAAAATAAAAAATTTAAATTCACTGCTAGTCAAACTACTCATCCAGAAATAAGAAAGACTTAAGGGCCAAGTAGACTTTGATGTCAATTTATTCAATTTCTTTTTATTACTGTTGTTTGTTTGTTTTATTTTTCAAGGTATGGAGGTCCTCCTACCTCTGCCTTCCAAGTTCTGGAATTAAAGGCATGCACTACCACACCTGGTTAAAAATGTTTTTACATAATTTATTTGAGAGAGACTCAGACTGAATATGGCCATGCCAAGGCCTCATGCTGGTGCACATGAACTCCAGATGCATGTTCTACTTTATGTGGGTCCTGGGGAGTGGAACCTGGACCATTAGGTTTTGCAAACAAGTGCCTTTAACTACTGTTAAAAAAAAAAGAAAAAAAAAAAAGCCGGGCGTGGTAGTGCCTGCCTGCCTTTAATCCCAGCACTTGGGAGGCAGAAGTAGGAGGAGTGCCATGAGTTCAAGGCCACTCTGAGACTACATAGTGAATTCCAGGTCAGCCTGAGCTACACTGAAACTCTATCTCGAAAAAAAGAAAAGACAAAAAAATTATTCATTTGCAGTGTGTATATGGGCATGCCAGGGCCTCTTGCCACCTCAAACAGCAGAGCCTTGCACTGAGATGGCAACTGGGGTAAGGAAATTAAAGTGAGAAACCCCTGTCCCAAAGTTATGTCACTGTACCATATAGACTTTGTATCGGGTACATTGTACACTGTAGTCTTTTATCCTAACACTGTGTGGTCTTTTTAATTGGATCAAGGCCATGATTTGTATTGTAGCTTCTGACCTGCACTGAAAATCATCTTTCTATTTCCATAGCACAGCTGCAGGCATCTGTCTGCTAATTAACCAGGCTTGTTGTCTTCACTAAAACTTGCTGATGGCATACTCAAGGTTTGTGGCACTAAGCCAGGGCTCTGAGATCTAAGATATAATAGGAGCAGTAACGTATCTATGCTCGGAACCATCAAGAATCGGGGTCCAGGATTTGGAAGAGACTTCCCTGGCCCCACATTGGCATGGAAATAAACCGATTCTCCAGTCAGACTCTGGTGCTGGTTCTGTGTACCTCAGTTTCCCATAACAGCACCCCTTTCTGTTTCTGGATCCCATAGTTGGCTTGGGAATTGAACTCAAGCTGGAAGATTTTGCAAGAACCATTAGCTGTTTAGCCACCTTTCCAGTTCCGTTTTTTGTTAGTGAGGCAGGGAGACAGAGGACCAACCCCACTGTTGTCTTCAGGAACAGTTCATCTTTAAAGTGTGGGCTGTAATGCCCACAGGAAGTTACAGGGGTACTGGGGACCAAATGCAGGTGCTCTGGCTCATGCTTGTGAGACACTTTACTGACTGATCTATTTCCCCAGTTCTCATTTAAAAAGGGGGGGAGGCGTCTCACGTAGCCAAGGATAAGGGTGTCCTTGAACTCCTAATTCCACTGCTTCCACCTCCCAAAGGCTGGGACTATAGGTATGAACCATCACATGCATTAAATTTACTCAGTTTCTTTTTTAAAATAATGTATTTATTTGAAAGAGAGAGAGGTGATAGAATGGGTGTGCCACAGCCTCTAGCAAGTGCAAATGAACTCTAGACACATGCGCCACCTTGTGCTTTACATAGGTACTTGGGAATTGAACCTGGTTCCTTAGGTTTTGCAGGCAAGTACCTTAACCACTAAGCCATCTCTCCAGTCTCCACCCCCTTTTTATTGGTTTTCCAAGGTAGGGTCTCGCTCTAGCCCAGGCTGTCCTAGAATTCATTAGGTAGTCTCGGGCTGCCCTTGAACTCACAATGATCCTCCATCCTCTGTCTCCAGAGTGCTGGAATTAAAGGCATGTGCCACCATACTTGGCTTATTCAGTTTCTAAATCTACACATTTGATTACAGAATCAGCTAGCCACCAGCCCAGAATTTTGAAGTGTGAAGATCTGCAGAGATAGGAGGATTTCTGTGAATTCAAGGACATCCCAGAACTACCGAGTGAATTCAGGTCCTAGAGGGAGACCCTACCTGGGTGTGTGTGTGGTTACTCTGTCTATTAAAACATTTTGCATTTATTCTAGTTCTTTGGGATGCTGGAACTCAGCACTCATGGATGGAGGCGAGCCTGAACGCTAGGGGTGGCTCCCTCCGAACCTGTTATCCTTGAGAAAGGACAGAATGGGGCATGCAGGTCCTGTCTCAAGGAACTGTTGCAATCCCTCTGCTTGCACTAGAAGCCCTGTCCATCTGAATCAGTCTGGTTTCTCCAGGTGGTGCTGAGGTCAAGGGTGCAACTTTCGCCTTTGCTGACGCCTTCTGAGCCAACATCCGGGGCCCCAAAGGCAGAAGCATACCAAGAAGCGAGAGAGGAGAGGGGTCTGGACCTGGGATCATGGGGTCAGAAACCGAGGGATAGTGGTGGGGATCCTAGAAAGACCAGTCGCATCTGGGGTGAAGGGAGGGGCAGATCCAGGATGGAGTACGGAGAGGAATTCAGGAAAGAGGTCCTGGTCTGGGACCTGGGGTAGAGGCCCTGAGGCTGGTTTTGGTCAGGGTCTGAGGCCAAGGCCCAGGGTCACATACAAGTCTGGATATGCAGCAGAGACCAGGGAGTGGACTCTGGTCTGGATGTAGGGGTTAGGCTCCAGCATCACCAAACCCCATCCCAAGCCCTAGATGGGCAGTGCCCCCTACCGTCCATGGTCAGTGTGGTGGTACATGCATCAGTGTGGTGCAGCTGGCACAATACTACCAACTACCTGCTCCTGGCAAGGCCATCTGGGTTCACAGTTGAACCTTGTTATGGGCTCTTATATTGCCCAGCCTGAGGCGCGCTCTCCGAGGCCAGACGCGGTGGGCAGGTGGCCTCTCACAGGTGGCCAGTATGGCTGCACCTGAGCGGACTGCTGAGCCGGAGGGGGCATCCCCCTGCATCAGTCCTGTGTGAGTCTAACTGATTATCCGTGTGTTTCAGATAAGGAGCAAAAGAGGACCCCCACTCACTCAAATCCCCCCCATTCAGTTCCAAAGGCTAAGGACAAGACGACGGAGAAGGAGGCCAAGCAGGGAGAGAAGGAGGCCTTGAATCAGCATTCCGATAACCTGTTAGGGTCCGGGTCGACCAAGCATAGGAAGTCTTCTGCTTCCTACGAAGGTAGGAGACATCACGGCCTCTGGGCTGGGGTCTGTTTCCAAGACCCTGATGAGATAGTAGATTCATATCCAGAATTCTCGGCGTCGTTTATGAGCGTAGCACGGGTGTTTTCCTGTGGTACACCCGGGGGCCTGTGGCTGAATCCCAGCACTCACCCGAAATCCCAGCACTCAGGAGGCTGTGCAGGAGGTTGTTAATTCATGGCCAGTTGGCATTCTATAGTGAGGTCTAGGCCGGCCTTACGTTCCAAAGAGAGCCTGGTGAGAGGTCACACATAGGAGGGCTGGGTAATTTCTGGTGTCACTGTAATTCCTTCAACCTGTCACATCCTGGGGCAGAACCTCGAGAAAATGTGCAGGCTGGAGTGTGGCTTCCGAGGAGAACAGTTCCTGAGGAGACCCTGGACTCACTGCACCTCACACCAAGATGGGAGGGCCAGCAAGGAGGAGCAAATTATGGGTGACATAAGAGTAAAATTATTTGTCACATCTGTCCACTTTATGGCATACTAGTATAGCCGTACTTTGGGTGTATGTGGGTAGAGATGAGACCACAAAATCAGAAAGGAAAAAGAAAAACAACACCTGAATACAAAGTCTTCCACTGTTAACCTGGGTTGTGGAAACAGAATGAAGTATTTAAAACAAGGGAGGTATGATGGGTGTGTGCCTTAGAAAGGTTTTTCTGGTTCCAGAATAGAAGCTAGTAAGGGAAGCAAAAAGCCCTAGCCAGACCTACCCCACCTCATTGCTGTGGTCTTGTGGGAACCAGCAAAGCGGCAGCAATAGAAATTCCAGAAGGTTCTGTGGTTAAAAGAACAGAATCTGCTATCTAATGAGGTATCAGGCAAGGCAGGACTTGTTAATAGGCCAGATGAAGGACAAGAAGAGGACTGGAGGCTGGGCGGGGTGGCACACGCCTTTAATCCCAGCCCTCGGGAGGCAGAGGTAAGAGGATTGTTGTGAGTTCGAGGCCACCTTGAGACTATATAGTGAGTTCCAGGTCAGCCTGGGCTAGAATGAAGCCCTACCTCAGAAAACCATAATTTTTTTTTTTTAAAAAGAGGTGGACTGGACCAAAAGATGACAGGAACTGTGTGACCATTAAGGACTGCAAGAAGGAGGGAGTTTAAAATTGAGGTGCCCACCAGGCATTATGGTGGTGCACACCTTTAATCCCAGCACTTGGGAGGCAGAGGTAGGAGAATTGCTGTGAGTTTAGGGTCCCCCTGAGACTACATAGTGACTTCCAGGTCAGTGAGCTACAGAGAGAGAGGGGGGGGGAGACCCTGCCTCAAAAAAAAAACAAAAAAAAAAAAGTAAAGGTGCTGGCCTACAAAGCTAAAGGACCTAGGTTCAATTTCCCAGGACCCACATAAGCTAGGCACAAGGTGGTACATGCATCTAGAATTTCTTTCCAGCAGCTGGAGAACCTAGCACACCCATTCTCTCCCTCCCTCCCTCCCTCCCTCCCTCCCTCCCTCCCTCCCTCCCTCCCTCTCTCTCTCTCTCTCTCTCTCTTTCTCTTTCTCAAATAAGTAAGGATGTGAGGGTGATCTAGCTGTAACAGCTGTCACCCCATTGATCACCAGGTTTGATTCAGTGGATCTGGCTGGCTAGGCAGGTGTCCCCTGTCTCCCTCACTGCTCCATGGGCGTCCCTCCTGAAGATGGGTGCTCAATTGAAGAGAACGGCCCTCCCCAAATACAGGAGGACTGGTCTTCAGTCAAGGGTATATGAGTAGCTGTGCTCCCCTGCTAGAACCTCCAAACAAGCCCTCAAATAAATAAATAAAAATTATTATTTAAAAAATTGAGGGCTGTGAGGACCCCAGTTTGAGGCTCCATTCCCCAGGACCCATGTAAGCCAGATGCACAAAGTGGCACATGCATCTGGAGTTCATTTGCAGTGGCTAGAGGTCTTGGCGTGCCCATTCTCTCTGTCTGTCACTCTCAAATACATAAATATAAATAAACAAAAAAAAATTGAGGGCTGGAGAGATGGCTTAGTGGTTAAGGCACTTCCCTATAAAGCCTAAGGACCCGGGTTCTATTCTCCAGGTCCCACATAAGCCAGATGCACATGGTGACACATACATCTGGAGTTTTTTTATAGTGGCTGTAGGCCCTGGCGTGTCCATTCTCCCTCTCTCTCCCTCCCCCCCCTTCTCCCTCTGTCTCTAATAAATAAGCAAATAAATAAATAAAAAGATTTTAAAAAAAAATTGAGGTGCTGGACTTGGAAAAGAGGCCTAGACTTGAAACTTAGTTCCTTTGCTTGAAGGTAGAAGGGTTAGAGCCGAGGGTGGAGATGTGTACCTTTAACTGCTGAGCCATCTCTCCAACCCTAGTCATAGTGCTTTAATCTCATTAGTACACACACACATGCACACACCTGGGTCTTGCTATGTACCCCAGGCTGACTTAGAATGCTTTTTGTTGTTGTTGTTTATTTTCTGTTTTTTGAGGTAGGGTCTCACTCCAGCCCAGGCTGACCTGGACCTCATTCTGTAGTCCCAGGCTGGCCTTGAACTCACAGCTGCCTTCCTACCTCTGCTTCCTGAGTGCTAGGATTAAAGGCGTGCTTTACCACACCAGGCCTTACCCTGCTGTTTGAAGCTCCTGTTGTTACATCTGTCTTTACATTAAGGAGTATGTCATCTGGCTTTGGAATCCAGAGAAGCTCCTAGGGAGGACACCTCTGACAGGGCGGTCAGAAATCCTGCTCATGGGGATTAAGGAGATGACTCAGTGGTCAAGGGCGCTCGCTTGCAAAGCCTGCTGGCTGGGGTTCAGTTCCCCAGTACCCATGTAAAACCAATGCACAAAGTGACCCATGTGTCTTGATTGCAGGGGTAAAAGGCCCTGGCATGCACATTCTTTCTCTCTCTAGTTCTCTCTCTCTTATTCACTCACAAATAAATAAAAATATTTAAAATCAATCCTGTGTCCCCAAGTTATTAGCATCTCCCAACTTGAGTTGGACCCTCCTCCCTTCCCTCTTTCCTTTCTTCCTTCCTTCTCTCCCTCCCTCCCTTCCTCTCTCTCTCTCTCTCTCCCTCCCTTTCTTTCTTTCAAGCAAGGGAACAAATGGTCCTGCCAGGGTCTCCCACTACTGCCAAACAAACTCCAGACACATGCAAACACATGTGCCACTCTGTGCATCTGGCTTCACGTGGGCACTGGCAAACTGAACCCATTCCGTCACAGCATGCAAACAAGTGCCTTAAAAGCTTAGCCATCTCTCCAGCCTGGAACCTCATTCTTGCTAAGCCAGTCTGGGCCTAACTCCAGGCCTCGGTTAAGGAATTTTCAAGTCAGCAGAAGTAGGGATCACAGAGCAGCCAAGAAGCCCACAGTCCTGCCCCCTGGTACCTTCCCTTGAGGGTTACTCCAATATGCTGTGGGAGGAGTCCCCTTCTGTGTGGGGTTTGGGGGAGGGAACCAGCTAGAGGTGCTCACTGCTCAAGCTTACATCTAGCTATCGCTTTTTTTTTTTTTTTTTTTAGATAGAGAGAGAGGAGAGAAAGAATTGGCATGCCAGAGCCTCTAGCCACTGTGAACGAACTCTAGACACATGGGTCACCTTGGGCAACTGGCTTACTCAGGAATTAGAGAATCGAACCGAGGTCCTTAGACTTTGCAGGCAAGCACCTTAACCACTAAGCCATCTCTTCAGCCCCAGCTCTAGCTTTTAATCCCTTTTGATCCCAAGATCCCAAGGCCTCTCCATCCGAAAGGCTCTATGCCTTGCTCCTTGTCTTCCATAGGGAAATTCATTCCATTGAGACATGGAATTACACCCCATCTCCTCGAATCCGGCAGACTTAAGGTACAGTGTAGCTTTCACAGGAGGTCATAAGAATGCCAAGAGTTCTAGGGATGGTGGACACACCTTTAATCCCAGCACTTGGGAGGCTGAGGTAGGAGGATTGCTCTGAGTTCCAGGTCAGCCTGAGCTAGAGTGAATCTTCACACAAAACAAAACTAAACTAGACAAGATAGGTACCAAGCACTGTCCTGCTCAGTTGAGACACTGACCCTTGGAGACAACCATGCCTGGAGCCGCCCAGCAGCGAGTGGCATGAAGATGGGCTACCAGCCCCACTGGGCTCCCAGCTTGCAGCAACTGAACAGCTAAGCAAGTTTGGCCTCAGCGGGGTCCCTGCAGCCCTGTCCTCCCCAGGCTGGTTGAGCAGGCCTAGGCGACATCACTGTGAACCCTGAGCCAGAGCTACAGCACCAGTTCTTGTAGGATCAGAGGTGTTTGAGCAGAGCCAGCACCCTGCTCTCTGAGAACCATGCTTTGGCTTGACATGTCCCAGATGACCTCCCATAGGAGTCTGTGGGGAACACACTAGTGACATTCAGGCCTGGCCTGGAACTCTAGTTTGGTGAGGAAACTCCTTTTACAGGTGTTCTCCCCCCCCCCCCCCCCCACCGAAGAAACAGGCAGTCAAACTCCATCCTTTGTGTTCTAAATGTTGCCCCACTCCACTGGCTATCTCTGCTCCCCAGCGCTCTGGCTTCGGAGGGCAAACGCTGCCCGCCGGCCCTTGCCCGCCCTGCGTCCCGCGTGGGCATGCAGGAAGCGGGAAGGGCAGCCCCATCAAGGCTGTTCTTTCTCCTGCTGCTGAGCGGAAGCGGCAGGAGCCTGTGACTAAGCGCTGCTAATTGGTGCGGGGGCTGCGGGCTGTCAGACGAGCACCACGCGGTCCAGCCAGCGCCGCGAGATCCGTGAGCAAAGCTGTCCCCTGTCCACTGTGCCTGGCCTGTCCCTGGGCCAATGGACTCCTCCCCGCCACTGGAGGGCACCTGGACCCTGACCTCAGGGCTTGTCAGCCCCTTTCCCTCTCTTCCCTCTTTCCCCCTCCCTCCTTCCCCCCTCCTCCCATCAGGATCCAGACAGTCACCTACTGCCTGGGGAGCATGGCTTCCTTATCAGTGCTCCCCGAGCTTGGCCTAAACATCACCGCGCTGCATCCGCACAGGAGTCCCGTGCGCGGGCTTGCCGTGAGCGCATGTCACAGACCACGGAGCTGCCTCAGCACTGAGACTGTTGGCTCAAGATGCACAGGAGAGTCCTGAGCTATGCCTCGCGCTCTGGCTCCCAGGATGACTCTGTGGGCTTGGCGCTGTGTGTGTGTGTGTGTGTGTGTGTGTGTGTGTGTGTGTGTGTGTGTGTTTAGGGATGTGTCCGCATGTGTACAAGTATGTATGTATATATGCCTGCATATGTGTGCCCATCTGTAGTGTGTGGCTAGGTGTGCCTGTGTTTGCCACATGTCTGAGCACACACACAGGCATGTGGGGGGGGGGGCTTTGTCTCAGTTGATTTACTAAAGCATCTTGTAGACCCCCAGTCTCACTTGGGATTCCCTTACTCTGGAATTTTCCTGACTTGGGCATCCAGCTCTAGCCTGGAGGGTGTGACCTTCAGGGTCTGGGAGAGCCCTGCACCCCACTGGTGATGGACTGCAGCTTTGGACTTGCAGGAGGGTAGTGTGCCCTGTGTTACATGGGTGAAAATAAGGGTGCTCAGTGGGTGTGTGGGATGTGCCCTGTGGCAGCCTCAGGCCCAGAGGTCCCATCTCAGAGGCACTGGTAGGACCTCAGCCAGAGCAGGCAGGCTAGGCTGGGGAGTAGGGAGCCATGCTGCCTCCGGGTAGCTGGCCATGCTGTGCGGTGTGGGCACTGACGGCTGAGGACAGAGCGCTGTGTCAGCGTGAGGGGACTGAGACACAGCTCCTCAGTGTCATCCTTAGCAGTCCCGGGAGTTCCTCTAGACTTTTAGGGACCCCAAACTCAGGCTAAACCCAGGATTTGTGGCTTCAATGCTGAAAAGAATTTCAGGAAGAGTAGGCAGGTATGAAGCAGAATTTAAGATTTTATCAAAGAGCTGGAGAGATGGCCAAACGGAATCCTTCCCATCCTTAACTTACTTCTTGGGTATTTTGTCCATTCAATCAGCAAACTGACTAAACAAATTGGTACCAGGAATGGGATTTCGTTGTGATAAACCTGACCATGTGGTTCATAGGCCTTTGGAACTGGCTTTCAGAGAAATGTGGAAGAGTTTAGGACTTTGGAAAGCCCCTGAATGCTGTGAGCAAGCTCAATGGGCCTTTTAAAAAAATTTTATTTTTTTCTCAATTTTTATTAACATCTTCCATGATTATAAAAAATATCCCATGGTAGCTGAGCATGGTTGCGCACGCCTTTAATCCCAGCACTCGGGAGGCAGAGGTAGGAGGATCACCATGAGTTCAAGGCCACCCTGAGACTGCATAGTGAATTCCAGGTCAGTCTGGGCTAGAGTGAGACCCTACCTCACAAACAAAACAAAACAAAACAAAACAAAACAAAACAAAAATATCCCATGGTAATACTCTCCCTCCCCCAACTTTCCCCTTTGAAATTCCATTCTCCATCATAAAAATTTTTAATTTTTTTTTTTTTGATTTTTCAAGGTAGGGTCTTGCTCTAGCCCAGGTTGACCTAAAATTCACTTTGTAGTCTCAGGTGGCCTCAAACTCACAGGGTTCCTCCTACCTCTGCCTCCTGAGTGCTGGGATGAAAGGCATGCACCAAAGACTATTTCTGGGGCAAGAGGCCATTCATGTTACATTCTGTCAATGAAACTGGCTAAATTCTGTCTATGTCCTAAGAATTTGAATGATGGTCAAATGTAGTTGGCTAATTTGATTGCAGAGGAAATCTCCAGACAGAGTAGTATTGTCAAGAAGGCAGCTATAAATGTTAAAGAGATCAGCACCATTGATGAGAAAACTCATATGCTACACTGGGACAATGAGAGAGGTGCCCTGAGTGCAAAATTCTACCCTCAGAGGCTCCATTTTGTGAAAATCCAAACTTTTTGAAGGAAGAAAGCCTAAGTTGGAAGGGCTTCCTGATAGAATACAACCACTTGGGGAAGTGTTTTGCCAAGGTAAGCCTGGAAGGTATAGACTGCTACAGCTGTGGTCCAAGGGAGTCAGGGTACATTCAAAGGTAGAAGTAGAATGTGGCAGCGTCTTCCATGTGGTACTGGTTTTGGAGGCTTAAAAGATATAGATTTGAGCCGGGCATGGTGGTACACGCCTTTAATCCCAGCACTCAAGAGGCAGAGGTAGGAGGATCGCCATGAGTTCAAGACCACTCTGAGACTCCTTAGTGAATTCCAGGTCAGCCTGGGCTAGAGTGAGACCCTACCTCAAAAAACCAAAAAGGAAGAAAAAAAAAAAAAAGATGTAGATTTGAAGCAAGGAGTGGTGGTGCATGCCTTTAATCCCAGAACTCAGGAGGCAGAGGTAGGAGGATTGTCTATGAGTTCGAGGCCACCCTCAAACTATATAGTGGATTCCAGGTCAGCCTAGGGCAGAGTGAGACCCTACTTCTAAAAACAAACAAAACAAAACAAAAAAGATGTAAATTTGAGGGTGTTATGGAATCTTGTTTTTGAACATTTAAAAAATATTTATTTATTTATTTAAAAGAGGAAGAGAGAGAAATAAAGAAAATGGGCATGCCATGGCCTGCAGCTGTTGGAAATGAGCTCCAGATGCAATTGCTACCATGTGCATCTGGCTCATGTGGGTCCTGGGGAATCAAACCTTAGGTCCTTTAGCTATAGGCAAGCACCTTAACCCCTAAGCCATCTCTCCAACCCTTTTTTATTATTTGTTTTGAGGTAGAGTGTAGCTCTAGCCCATGCTCACTGGAATTCACTATGTAGTCTAGGGTGGCCTAAAACTCAGAAATCCTCCTACGTCTGCCTCACAAGTGCTGGGAATAAAGAAGTGCACCACCATGCCTCACTTAAAAAAAAAAAAAATTTATTTATTTGAGACAGAGAAGAGAGAGGGAGGGAGAGAAAGAGAATGGGTGTGCCAGGGCCTCCAGCCATTGCAAATTAATTCCAGACACATGTGCCCCCTTGTGCATCCAGTTTACATGGGTCTTGGAGAATCGAACTGGGATCCTTTGGCTTTGCAGGCAAACACCTTAACTGCCAAGCCATCTCTCCAGGCCCCATTTGTGTGTGTGTGTTTGTCTCCTAATGCATGCTGACCTAGAACTCACTCTGTAACTGAGGCTGGCCTAGAACTCATGGTGATCCTCTTCCCTCAGCCTCCTAATGAAGGAGAAAGCCAGCTTCTTTTAGGCAGTTTCAGGTAGAGATTGAGTTCCAGAAAGAACAAGGAGATGCCACCCCACATGCCACCTTGCCCTGGCACAAGAATGGAACTCTTGGCAGAAATGGAACGTGTGTCCGATCAAGACTGATCTACAGTGCCCCCTGCGGTGAACTACCTGGAAATAGAATGGCTCTGGGATCCACCCTCCAAATCTACAAATCAATTGTGTCTTCTCCTTGCCTATAAAGGCTGCTGTCTTCTTCCAGTCTTTAGCTCTGTCCCGCTCTGCTCACCTCCACTCTGCTTTTTTTTTTTTTTTTTTTTTTGGCTCTGTTTGACTCAGCTTGGTTCTGTTCAATTCAGCCTGCTGCTCATGGCCTGTCCACAGGGCATGCATAAGTCTAACTTCCCCTCACCCAGCCTGGCTGGGTTGGGGGAAGACCATAAAAATGTCTCTTAGGCTGGAGAGATGGCTTCATGATTACAGTGCTTGCCTGCAAAGCTAAAGGACTCAAGTTCAATTCCCCAGTACCCATGTAAAGCCAGATGCACAATGTGACTTACGTTTCTAGAGTTTATCTGCAGTGTCTATAAGCCTAGTGTGCCCATTCTCTCTCTCTCTCTCTCTCTCTCTCTCTCTCTCTCTCTCTCTCTCTCTCTCTCTCTCTCTCTCTGCCTCTCCCATCCCTCTCAAAATAAATACATAAAATAGAACTGTATCTTGGTCTGAAAGAACTCTTATGCTTGCCTTTGCTTTATAATTTAGAGTAACTTCTCACCTTAATTGCATGTATAATTTTCCTTGGTCTCTGATCTACCACGTGCATATTTGCCTTACACTCCAGATCTATCATGTGGGTGGTTTTGCTACATCTGGGCCAGCTGTGTAGTTTCTTTAAACTCAGGGTAACCATGAGTGCAACTCTCTTCATTATTCATTTATCCTCTGAATTTCTTGATCTCTGCTTTGATATTTTCCCTTTTATTATTCCTTGGGCCTCACCGTTTGTCCTCTTAACCTCCCTCCACAGCAAAGCACATATGGGCAGATGCCATGTGTGTTCTAAGTCTCCCTACATCGAAGGTCCATCCTCCACGTGCTTCCCGCCCTACCTCAGCCTTTCCTTGAAAGCCTCAGTTTAACTCCCCTCCACATACCTGCAGCTCCAGTTATTTTTTTCCAAAACCTCAATTACTCTTAAATGAACTTTATAAACTATGCACTGTTTCCACACGAGAGCGCATTTCCTGCTTCCCACGTGTTTATAACTCTGCTCTAGTTTTCCTACCTACATCCCTATCTCCCTTAAATAAATCCCACTATTTGTGATTTATCCCCAAAAAACAATAATTCATAACATCCTTCTTTAGTCCATCTTTATTAATTCTTTATTAAAGGTAGGACAGAAACCAAAACTTGGGGTTCATAAATTCTGGGAGACCCTTTGTGCAACCCAAAATCTTGTATAACTAAATTCTGGGACTTGTTTTTGATCACGACTTTCTTTTCAGCAGACAGGCATTAGCCCCTGGGGACAGAGTCAGACTATCACAATAAGCAGCAGGCTGGCCATGCTGACAGTGGCCAAGGGAGCTGTGTCCTGAGCAGCCAGCTTTGCTTCTCTGACTATCTCTTTCCTGGAAGAGGTAGGCACTCCACTCAGGACAGAAAAAGTGCTGGGTTCAGTCATCCTCAGGTGGCCCAGTCATGAGCTCTCAAGTGTGTGAGCCCACACAGCCCGGCCTCATCTTATCCTCAGGAGCCAGGAAAGGTGAAGCAGCCAGACCCCCATGGGGGGGGTGGGAGTGGGGGCTCCCAAATCTTCTCACCACAGCAGAGCCTTGTGGACAACGTCTCCCCTCTGCCAGCTGGAGTTGGAGGACACAGGCACCCAGCAGAGAATGGCCCCAGCAAAAGCACATGGGCACATCCTCAGTGTCACTCAAGAGGGAGCTCCCATGGAAACCTCCCTGAGCCCTGACAGAAAGCTTTCGGATTGTAGCCCAGGGGATGGAGCAGGGTTTAGGGGGCAGAAGGGCTGCGTGGAAGCTCAAGTCCCAGGAAGAAGGGCTTTGGCATGCATAGGCCCAGGCTGGAGCTGAGACAGAGTCTGAACAGCAGGAAACATGAGTTATTTTTAGTTTTATTTTATTTTAAGTTTTAAAAAATTTTATTTATTTATTTGAAAGTGACAGACAGAGAAAGAGTCAGATAGAGAGAAAGAGAATGGGCATGCCAGGGCCTCCAGCCAGTGCAAACGAACTCCAGACGCGTGCGCCCCCTTGTGCATCTGGCTAACGTGGGTCCTGGGGAATCGAGCCTCAAACTGGGGTCCTTAGACTTCACAGGCAAGTGCTTAACTGCTAAGCCATCTCTCCAGCCCGAAACATGAGTTTTTAATGTCAGGCCATGGAAGCAGAAGAGCAGGTTGGGAGCGCAGACGCTCTGGAGCAGGCTGGGCTCCTCAGTCCATGGTCCAGGGGAAGCAGAGGCCAGAGTCGCCCATCTGGGCCTTGTAGACGACATTGAACTTCTCGTCCTGCTCAGGAGTGAAGTGCTCCTTCCAGTTCCCCACCACACCTGGGGAATGTGCACAGATGGCAGGATTTAGACCTGGGAGGAGGGGCCTCAGGTGACACTGAACCCAAGGGTTTCCCATGTGAGGGAGCGCAATGCCAAAGAAAGCACAGCCAGACAGGAGTGGAGGAGGATTACCGCTGCCGCAGGCAAGCAGGGCATGGGGTCATCCCCAAATAATGCTTTTATGTTTTTATTTATTTTCAAGGATAGAGAAAGAAAGAGAATGAGGGCATGGTCATGCCAGGCCTCCAGCTGCTGCAAATGAACTCCAGATGCGTGTGCTTTGAGCATCTGGGTACTGGGGAACTGAACTCAGATTGTTAGGCTTCGCAGGCAATCACCTTAACCAATTAGCCATCTCTCTAGCCCAATAGTACTCTTGTCAGAACAAAAGGGGATGGAGATTTTGTTTAGGAAGCCTATACAAACAGGAGTGGGGCAACTTTTAAGCATGCTCAGTTGAGGTTATAATTTGGGGTGGTTTTTTTGTTTGTTTGTTTGTTTTTTGTTTTTTGTTTTTTTTGTTTTGTTTTTTTTTGTTTTTCGAGGTAGGGTCTTACTCTGATCCAGGCTGACCTGGAATTAACTCCGTCATCTCAGGGTGGCCTTAAACTCATGGCGATCCTCCTACCTCTGCCTCCTGAGTGCTGGGATTAAAGGCATGTGCCACCACGCCCAGCTTAATTTTTGGTTTTGTGTTGTGTTTTTGAGTCAGGGTGTCAATGGAGCTCAGGTTGACCTGGAACTCACTCTGTGCCCCAGGTTGGCCTAAAACTCATGGGAATCCTCTTACCTCAGCCTGCCAAGTGCTGGAATTACAGGCATGAACTACCCTGTCTGGCTGAGATCATAATTTTAAAAAAAGATAGTAGCAGCTGGGTGTGGTAGTGCATGCCTTTAATCCCAGCACTTGGGAGGCAGAGGTAGGAGAATCACCACGAGTTCGAGGCCACCCTGAGACTCCATAGTGAACTCCAGGTCAGCCTGGGCTAGAGTGAGACCCTACCTTGAAAAACCAAAACAATAAATAAATAAATAAATAAATAAAGAAAGAAAGAAAGAAAGAAAGAAAGAAAGAAAGAAAGAAAGAAAGAAAGAAAGAAAGAAAAGAAGATAGTAGCCAGTGTGGTGGTGCACGCCTTTAATCCCAGCATGCAGGAGGCAGAGGTAGGAGGATCACTGTGAGTTCAAAACCACCCTGAGACTACCTAGTGAATTCCATGTTAGCCTGAGCTACAGTGAGACCCTACCTCAAAATAAATAAATAAATAAATAAATAAATAAATAAATACTTTTATTTATTTATTTATTTTTGGCTTTTCGAGGTAGGGTCTCACTCTAGCCCAGGCTGACCTGGAATTCACTATGGAGCCTCAGGGTGGCCTTGAACTCATGGCAATCCCTCTACCCCTGTGTCCCGAGTGCTGGGATTAAAGGTGTGCACCAGCATGCCTGGCAGATACATTTTTTTGCATATGCTTAGCTCAAAATCATGGAGCATGTATGTAAAAACATAAAGGGATAAATAAAAAAATCTCTGTGCATGTTCAGTTTCTTAGTAAATTTTGAGCTGAAAATAAAGGAAAGTATATTTTGTTTTGTCTGGTTTTTTTTTTTTTTTTTTGAGGTAGGGTTTCACTCAAGCCCAGGCTGACCTGGAATTCACTATGTAGTCTCAGGGTGAACTCACAATGATCCTCCTACCTCTGCCTTCTGTGTGCTGTCATTAAATGTGTGCATCACCATGCCCAGTTTTAGAAAGTATATTTTGAAGGGGAATGCCTTGCTTAGTCACTAACAACAGAAACATCATAGCCAATGTCAGTGGTTACTGGGAAAATCTCCGACCACGGTTCCTCCATGGCCCCCCAGTAAACTGTGTTCTGCGCCTCCTCCCTGGTCCTAGGGAACGTGGCTTTATTTAAAGATTAACAGTGAAGTGGTCACGAGGGTAGCGAGTGACCAGTGACTGAAGAGAGGATGGGGGCAGAGCCTGGAGCGATGCAGCCACAGGTCACAGGACACTGGAGACTGGGGTTCATCAGGGACCGTGACAAGGCAGGCTTTTGTTGTTGTTGTTTTTGTTTTGAGGTAGGGTCTCACTCTTGTTCAGGCTGACCTGGAATTCACTATGTAGTCTCAGGGTGGCCTTGAACTCATGGTGATCCTCCTAACTCTGCCTCCCAAGTGCTGGGATTAAAGGCATGTGCCACCATGCTCAGCTAAGACAGGGTTTTTGTTGCCAGGGCACTGGGACCAGAGATGTCCAGCTAAACACAGCCCTACACTGTGACCAAACATCCCACAGACACTTAGGGAAGTAAAGACTCTCTGTTCACAGCCTGATGTTTGGCGCTCAGCTGACTGTGCAGCCCAGGCTGGCCTCAAGCTTGTGCTTCTCCAGCCTTAACCTCGCCTGTGATCCACCACGCCTAACGGCCGTGCTGGTTTCTAAGACACATGTGCCAGGGCGGCTCTGGGGCCTACCACCCTTCAGGATGGGGAAAGGACACGCCACGCTCCTCAGAATCGGGGGGCATGGGGGTGGGGAGGCCGACATGGCAGTGCCGGGGCCCGCTCCCCACAGTACTGGAAGGTCAGTTTCTTTGGCAGTGTTTTAGATGAGACAGAATTGAGGCACCCACTTACCAGGGGCTGGACAGTCCGGCTTAGGGTTTCTGGGGTGAAAGGTGTGAGACAGAGCTGTAGACTGGGGGAGATGGGAGCCCCTCGTGATGGCAGCCACCAGAGGACAGTGTCACAGCGCCTGCACTGTGTGCTGAGCTCTGTTGGATTTGCTCTGTGGCACGATTCTCTGTGGTAGGCCTCGTGCTGCTGGGACCAGGGAAGGCCGCAGAGGAGAGTGCGAGGAGAGCTGACGGGGCAGGCTTGGGGGCTGCCGTGGGGCACAAGAGGAAGAAGGCCGACAGGCCCCAGGATGGGTCCTGGCAAGAGGGGCTGATCTGAACGGAGGCTGGGAGGGCGGCTGGTACCTTTCCGCAGGAACTTGCCCCGGCTCTGGTCCATGATGTCCTTGGGCAGCAGGCTGTAGTTGACCATGCTGCTCTGGCTCATGAAGGAGAAAGTGCAGTGCTTCAGAATGACCGCCTCTTCTTGTGGCCCCAGCGGATGCCCCAGGAACTCACCGAGCTTCCGGATGGTGGCCCGAGGTTCCTGGACCCAGAAACACCAACAGACAAGGATCCAAAATTGCAATAGATCTTTAAAGATCTTCAAATTAGTACAAGTAAGTAGACGTGTATGAACAACTGCGCACAGAATAGCATGGTCTGTCACAGCAGGAAATTGCAAACTGCGTGTGTCCAACCATGAAGGGAACATTTTGTTTGTATGGTGGATTGAGTGTCAGTGTACCTCAGGGCCAAATTGTTAATTAATTAATTTATTTATGAGGGAGAGAGAAAGAGACAGAGCAAGAGAGAGACAGAATGGGCACAACAGGGCCTCCATCCACCACAAACAAGCTCCAGACTCAAGCGCCATCTTGTGCATCTGGCTTACGTGGGTACTGGGGAATCGAACCTAGGTCCGCTGGCTTTGTGTTAAGTGCCTTAATGACTACGCAATCCCAAATTCTGGGATTAAAGGTGCGTGCCACCATGCCCAGCTACTTTTTTTCTTTTCCTTTTTGGTTTTTCGAGGTAGCGTCTCACTCTAGCCCAAGCTGGCCTGGAATTCACTCTGTAGTCTCAGGGTGGCCTCGAACTCACGGTGATCCTCCTACCTCTGCCTCCTGAGTGCTGGGCTTAAAGGTGTGCACTACCGCATCCTACTTATTTTTGTTTTTTTTTAAATTTTTTGTTTATTTTTATTTATTTATTGAAGAGCGACAGAGAGAAAGAGAAAGAGGCAGAGAGAGAGAGAATGGGTGCACCAGGGCCTCCAGCCACTGCAAATGAACTCCAGACATGTGTGCCCCCTTGTGCATCTGGCTAACGTGGGTCCTGGGGAATCAAGCCTTGAACTGGGGTCCTTAGGCTTCACAGGCAAGCACTTAACCGCTAAGCCATCTCTCCAGCCCTTATTTTTGTTTTTTGAGGTAGGGTCTCACTCTGGCCCAGGATGACATGGAAATCACTATGTAGTCTGAGGGTGGCCTCAGACTCATGGCAATATTCCTCCTTCTGCCTCCTGAGTGCTGGAATTAAAGGTATGTGCCATCATGCCAGGCTCTGGAGGTATTTTTTTTTAATTAATTAATTATTTATTTATTTGAGAGCGACAGACACAGAGAGAAAGACAGATAGAGGGAGAGAGAGAGAATGGGCGCGCCAGGGCTTCCAGCCTCTGCAAACGAACTCCAGACGCGTGCGCCCCCTTGTGCATCTGGCTAACGCGGGACCTGGGGAACCGAGCCTCGAACCAGGGTCCTTAGGCTTCACAGGCAAGCGCTTAACTGCTAAGCCATCTCTCCAGCCCTCTGGAGGTATTTTTGATTAAGCTTTTACTTAGTGCCAGCTGGTGTAGATTTTGGGCGGTGGAGCCTGTGGTAGGAGGTGTGGAGGTGAATCTGGAGTCCAGCCTATGGTGTGCTCAGAGCCAGCTGAGCTCTGGGCCTTCTCTCTGTGGTAGACGTGATGATGTCAGCCAGCTTCAGCCACCATGAAGGAGCCTCCCCTCCAAACTGTAAGCCTGAGATCAACCCTTTCCTCCCATAAGCTAGTTATCCTCAGGTGTTTGTCCTAGAAATGGGAAGGTAACTACAGCAGTTTATCTTAGTAATTTTTTGAAGTAGGCCCGCACTGTAGTCCAAGCTCATCTGCCAACTCACTCTGTAGCCCAGGCTGACCTTGAATTAATGACAGGCCTCCTATCTGAGTCTCTTGAGTACTGGGATTACAGGCATGAGCCATCAAGTCTGGCTGGGAATTTATTTAAATCATATCTATGCACCAGGCATGGTGGAACACGCCTTTAATTCCAGCACTTGGGAGGCAGAGGTAGGAGGATTGCCATGAGTTCGAGGCCACCCTGAGACTACATAGTGAATTCCAGGTCAGCCTGGGCTAGAGTGAGACCCTACCTCAAAAAAACAAAAAAAATTAAAAATAAAAAATAAATTATGTCTATGCCACATGAGAATACATGAGAAAGGGGATGGGGAGATGGCTCAGCAGTTAAAGGTACTTGACAATTCTGTCAGCCTGGGTTAGATACCCTGGTGCTCACGTAAAGTTAGAGGCACATGTGATGCACGCATCTGGAGCTTGCTTGCAGTTTTAAGATGCCCTATCACACCCATATTCTCCCTCTCTCAGACACAGACACAGACACACACACACACACATTCTCTCTGCTTACAAATAAATTAATTAAAAGCTTTTTTTTTTTCTTTTTGGTTTTTCAAGGTAGGGTCTCACTTTAGCCCAGGCTGACCTGGAATTCACTAGGTAGTCTCAGGGTGGCCTCGAACTCACAGTGATCCTCCTACCTCTGCCTCCCGAGTGCTAGGATGAAAGGCGTGCAGTGAAATATGAAGAAATCTATGTTGTAAAATATTATATGTGCAATGTGAGTTCCATTTTATGCAAGTAGAGAGAATCAAGAAGCTGTGTTGTAGATATGTAAACAGAGGGACAGAACAGTGGGGGGCAGAATGATCTAAGTAGAGTCAGGAGAGAGGATGGAGGAAATAGCGGTTGGGAGGACAAGTAATCAAAATTAAAAATGAGCTGTATAGGGCTGGAGAGATTGCTTAGAAGATAAGGCATTTGCCTGCGAAGCCAAAGGACCCAGGTTCGATTCACCAGGACCCATGTAAGTCAGATGCACAAAGGGCACAAGTGTCTGGAGTTCATTTGCAGTGGCTAGAGGACCTGGCGTGCCCATTCTCTCTGTGTCTCTCTTCTCTCTCTCTCTCTCTCTGTTTGCAAATAAATAAATAAAATAAAATTTAAAAATTAAATATATATTTTAAAAATGAGCTATATATAATGAAATATATAGAATCCAACTTCTTCACTAGCCAAATAATACATATGTTTAAAAAAAAAAAAGAGTGGGCAGGAGTAACCTGTGGAGGTGGATAATGCTATTCCAAGAAGCCATAGATTGTTATAAGAAAATTTTATTCTGGGGTGGGATACCTTTCAGCAAATTGTTGGTCAGGGAGGCCTCTGATACCCCCAAAACATTACAGGCCATTGCCAAGGCTCTTGGTTGCCCACCTGAACTAGATGCTAAGGCCCTATTGCTGAAAATACCACATGCTTAATCTGTAGGATACTGAGAAATCAGGCTGCAGCTGAGCTGAAAGCCTTTGACTAGCTGTCAGGATGCTGGGAAGACCTATGGAGCCTGCTGGAAGTTTCAAAGCTCTCCAGCCAGGCTGGATATATTAACTGGTGCCATGGTGGCATGTCTGTCATGTGTAGATAAATTCACGCCTGGTATTAAAAACCTAATCAAAAGCCTATATGTCTGGGAAGGTCATAAGCCCTAGGGGGAAAACTATTACTGTCATCTGGCTCAGTGGATATATTATGCCCACAAAGCTGCCCTCTAAATACTTAGGTCTTCACCCATATATTTATTCTGCTCTTATTTTCAGTTAGAGATGCTTCTCTTTCAGGTGGTAGTGACCAGTGGGGAAACACAAAATTCCTCAAGTGCTGAGAAGAAATAACAGTGAAGTGTTTGGTCATAACTGAGACATCTTTCTCTCACCAAGGCTCAGGGACCATTGCTGAAATGGTGGTAGAAAGAATGCAAGAGCCAGCTGGAGAGATGGCTTAGCAGTTAAGGCACTTGCCTGCGAAGCCTAAGGACCCATGTTTAACCCTGCAGGTCCCAGGTAAGCCAGACTCAAGGTGACACAAGTGTGCAAAGTCACACATGCACACTAGGTGGCACATACATCTGGAGTTTATTACAGGGGCCGGAGGCCCTGGTACACTAATTCTCATTCTCTCTCTCTCTCTCTCTCTCTCTCTCTCGCTCTCTCTCTCTCGTTTGCTCTTGCTCTCTTGCATTAAAAAAAGAAAAAAAAAGGCAGTCTGAGCTGGGTATGGTGTCACATGCCTTTCATCCCAGCACTCAGAGAGGCAGAGGTAGGAGGGTTGCCATGAGTTCAAGGCCACCCTGAGACTACATAGTGAATTCCAGATCAGCCTGAGCTAGTGAAACCCTACCACAAAAAAAAAAAAAAGAAAGAAAGAAAGAAAGAAAAGAGAATGTAAGAGCTAAAGGAAGGGGAGTGCTTTGCAAAACTGTCTCCCAGAAAAAAAAAGTTGCATGACACTCATGACCTCACAGTGGCTAATTCTACTTACAGAATACCTGTATACTAGGAGGAGAAAAATGCTGACATAAAAGTAGAAGACAGGGCTGGAGAGATGGCTTAGCGGTTAAGGCATTTGCCTGCAAAGCCTAAGGACCCAGGTTCGATTCCCCAGGACCCATATAAGGCTGATGCACAAGGGGGCGCATGCATCTGTAGTTTGTTTGCCATGGCTAGAGGCCTTGACACACCCATTCTCTCTCTTTCCCTCTCCCCCTCTCCCTCCCTCCCTCTCTCTCTCTCTCTCTCTCTCTCTCTCCCCTTCTTTCTCCATCAAATAAATAAATAAAAATAAAGTAGAAGACAGGGCTGGAAAGATGGTTCAGCAGTTAAGGTGCTTGCCTGGTTCTGTTTCCCCAGTACTCACGTAAGCCAGATGCACAAAGTAGAACATGCATCGGAATTCATTTGCAGTGGCTAGAAGCCCTGGCACACCCATTCTGTATCTATCTGCCTCTTTCTTGCTCTCTCATAAATAAATAATAAATAAAATATTTTTAAGGATATAAAGGACAGACTAGTTGGAAAGGAGAAGGGATTCAGTAGAGGTAGGAGAGGGGAAAGGGAAGATAGTAAAAGAAATAATGATCATGATACATGGTCAGCTGGGCATGGTGATGCACACCCTTAATCCTAGAACTCAGGAAGCAGAGGTAGGAGGATCACTGTGAGTTCAAGGCCACCCTGAGACCACATAGTGAATTCCAGGTCAGCCTAAACTAGAGTAAAACCCTACCTCAAAAACAAACAAAAAAACAAGGGCTGCAGAGATTGCTTAGCAGTTAAGGCGTTTGCCTATAAAGGCAAAGGACCTCAGTTCAATTCCCCAGGACCCACGTAAGCCAGATGCACAAGGGGGCACATGCATCTAGAGTTTGTTTGCAGTGGCTGGAAGCACGGGCATTCCCATTCTCTCCGTCACTCTCTCTGCCTCCTTCTCTCTCTCTCTCTCTCTCTCTCTCTCTCTCTCTCTCTCTTAAACAAATAAATAAAAACAAAGTAAAACTAAACATATATATGGAGGTTGTGAATAAAATTAAAAAGATAGACTGGTGGGGCATGGCAACAAACACCTTTAAACCCAGCACTGAGAAAGCTGAGGTAGGAGCATTAATGTGAGTTTGAGGCCAGCCTGGGACTACACAGTGAGTTCTAGGTCAGCCTGGACTATAGTGAGACCCTACCTCGAAAAATCAACACCAACAAAAACTAGAGTGATGGATGGATGGGTACAGGGACAGATAAATGGGTTGATGGTTAGGTAGGGAGATAAGGGTGGATACACAGTAGCAGTAGTAGATGGTTGATGGAGAGGTGGATTTGCTGGATGATGGAGGGACTTTGGGCAGAAGGATAAAAACATACATACATTGGTTTTTCGAGATAGGGTTTTACTCTAGCCCAGCCTGACTTGGAACTCACTCTGTAGTCTCAGGCTGGCCTCAACTCAGAGATTGAACTACCTCTGCCTCCTAAGTGCTAGGACTAAAGTGTGCAGCCCCACGCCTGGCTGTTTTTTGTTTTTGTTTTTCAACAGAGTCTCACCATGTAGCCCTGGCTGGCTTTGAACTCATGGACAATCCTGCTTCTGCCTCATAAGCACTAGTATTACAGGCATGTACCACCATGCTTGGCCACACAAGGTGAAGTGATGGGTGAATACAGAAATACGCAGATGTCAGGTGGGTGAGGGTGGATGGCGTATAGATAAAGGACAGTTACTTTAAGTTTCAAGAAGCTAATGGGGGCAGAAGTTACAGCACAGGAGTGAATGGGCCCCAGGTCCCAGGGGCTATAGGACGAAGCTCTCTTTAAAAAAAAAAAAAAAGTTTGTTTGTTTGTTTCTTTTCCTTTTGGTTCTTTGAGGTAGGGTCTTGCTGTAGCCCAGGCTGACCTGGAATTCACTATCTAGTCTCAGGCCTTGAAATCACATTGATCCTCCTACCTCAGCCTCCTGAGTGCTGGGATTAACAGCATGCTACAGGGCCAGCCTCTCTTGAAGCTTGAAGCTACCATGCAGTTGTGGATAGTGGTACATGCCAGCCCAGCCCTGCACATGACCATTCATCCTCTGGAAGGAGAACCTCACATCACCTGATTCATCTACCACCTCCATCCGAGTGAGCATCTGCTTTTCACTCAATCAGTAATATTTCCTAAGGATCCACCAGGCCTGACTTCAGGGACCTGGAACATGTCAAGAACCAGGAAAAAAAAAAAAAAAACCTTCCTCAATTCCAGACTCCAGAGAGTCAAAAGTAAAGCCCATTGAGAGCACCAGACACTCGGGGTGTCTAGTCTCAGCCACGATCACATGCCACAACCAAACTGTCCCACCAGTTCAATACCATCCCTCATTACCAAAGACTGCAAATGGTGTAAAAGTCTAAACAGTGAAACTTCCAACATTAGCACTGTTGTGTTAGGGGCTTCATGTGTCTGGCATTCATATTTAGGCAGAATTTAGCAAAAGATACCAAAAACTTTGGAAATCAGGTTTTATTTTTTATACCAAAATTCATTTGGTTAGAATAACTCAAGCTGGGGCTGGAGAAATGGCTTAGCTGTCAAGCACTTGCCTGTGAAGCCTAAGGGCTCCGGTTTGAGGCTCGATTCCCCAGGACCCTCATTAGCCAGATGCACAAGGGGGCTCACGCGTCTGAAGTTCCCTTGCAGTGGCTGGAGGCCCTGGCACGCCCATTCTCTCTCTCTCTCTCTGCCTCTTTTTTTCTCTTTGTCACTCTCAAATAAATAAATACAATTAAAACAAAAAATTTAAAAAAAAAAAAGAATGACTCAAGCTGCAGTGTCACGAATGGACCTATGATAGTTTTTATTCCCCTTGTTACAGTGTCTTGAGGCCAAACAGGCACTGTCTGCTGGGGCTGATGTGTTCAGTTCCTGAGACCCAACAAATCCCAGATCCCTAAACACAGGTGGCCTCAAGGATTGGGGCCAGAGCTGAAGGTGCCATCAAGGTCAGCCTTGTGGATGTAATTTAAAATATGCTGCTAAGAAATCATTTCAGGGGGGCTGGAGAGATGGCTTAGCAGTTAAGGCGCTTGCCTACAAAGCCAAAGAACCTCAGTTCAATTCTCCAGGACCCACGTAAGCCAGATGCACAAGGTGGAACATGTGTCTGCAGTTCATTTGCACTGGCTGGAAGCCCTGGTGCACCCATTCTCTCTGTCTCTCTCTCTCTTCTATCTCTCTCACTAATTGCAAATAAATAAATACAAAAAAGAGAAATGCATTTCAACTAGTTATTCTCAGTGAAATCTTGCTGTTTACACACACACACACACATGATTGGAACAGCTCAGAGAACTCAAGGTTCTCCAGCATCATGCATGCGATTTGCTGGCTGTGCCCACAATGGGTTGAGTAATCAGAAGGGCCGTCTGTTCTTTTAGAAAGAACAGGAGCAGAAAGAGGAGCAATAGACTGAATGTATTTGTGCAGTGGAAATGTTCTCAGAGGCTTAATTGAACTTATAAATGTAACCAAGCCCCCCTTAGACAAATAAACGCAATCATAAAATTTATAGACTGAATGTATAACTTAAGGCCAATTAGGATTTAGTGTCAGACATTAGTAAATCAAATTAGTTTCTGTATGTGTGGTACATATGCATGTATGTATGTATGTTAATATGTGTGTTCATACTGGTGTGTGTGTGCGTGCGTGCGCACACATGCATATGGAGATCAAAGGATAACCTTGGGTCATAGCCTCAGGAACACCAGCCACCTTTTTGTTTTGTCAGGTCTTTTCTTTTCTCTTTGGGGTAGGGTGACCTCAAACACAGAGCAATCCACCTACCTCTGCCTTCTCAGTGCTTGGATTAAAGGTATGGCTACCATGCCAGATTTTTTTAGGTTTTATTTGGGAGGGGGGAAGTGTCTCACCCTAGGCTGGACTAAATTGGAACTCACACTATAGTCCAAGGTTGGCCTCAAACTCACAGTGATCTTCTTACTTCAGCCTCCTTAGCACTGGGAATAAACGTGTGTGCCACCACTCCCAGCTCAAGTAGTAAACTTTTAAAAATTTATTTTATTGATTTATCTATTTAGAGAGAGAGAGAGAGACAGACAGAGACAGAATTGGCACACCAGGGCCTCAGCCACTGCAGTGGAACTCTAGATGCTTGCACCACCTAGTGGGTATGCGTGACTCTGTGCTTACCTCACCTTTGTGTGTCTGGCTTACATGGGAACTGAAGAATTGAATACTGATCATTAGGTCTCACAGGCAAGCCCCTTAACTGCTAAGCCATTTCTCCAGCCCTAAAATTTATTTTTAAGGTAGGGTCTCACTCCACCCCAGGCTAACCTGGATCTCATTCTTCAGTTCCTGGTCCTACCTCTGCCTTCCAAGACCTCAGACTAAAGGCATGCACAACCACCACTGCCTTTCAAATATTAAAATTTAAATGTACACATAGAACATTCTTAAAACTCCTGCCAAAAAAAAAAACTCCTGCCAACAAATTTCACAATTGCTCTTAGTTTTACAAGTCGTTGACAGGAGGCCATACCTGAACCAGGAGAAATCATAGGTTCTAAAAACTCAGTTATCTTTGGCAGACCTGTCCCAGGAAAGTGTGCTTCACAGAATGTTCTGGAAGAGCTGGGGATCTCACTAAGGAAGACTAGAGGCTGCGTGCAAGGGGTGCGTACCTGGTACAGCTCCTCATAGGTGACAAGAAGCAAATTCAGGTCCTGCTGGAGGCCCAGCCACCCCTTCACATGATCAAACCAGGAGCCAAAGAAACCTGGGGAAGGAAGACATGGAGAGGTCTCTGAAGCCCCAGGCACATGTGACCGGGGTCCAGGAGTAGCAGGGCACCCTCAGAGGTGGCTAAGGAAGCTGCCCTGCCATCCAGGTGACATGGGAAAGGAGACCCCCCCAAGAACCACGTTGTCCCCAAAACCCACCTGTACCCTTAAGAAACTCATCTACAAAGTCCTCGAAGGAACTGGGGTCAGGCAGGAAGCCAGCGATTTTGTGGAAGTGGTAGAAGGAGACCAGCACATCCTTGGGGTTCCGTGCCATATAGATCACCTGAGGGAGACAGTCCTGAATCCCTACCCTGCGGTTCAGGATTTGCCCTGGCTGCTGTGATTCACAGCACAGAGCCCGGGACCCCAACTCTTGTCTGAAAGGATGGTGGGAGATTGAACCGCAATGCAGGCTTGAGGTGGGTGGCAGACACAGACCCGACATGGCTCTCTGAGCAGCAGCCAGCAAACCTCTTATGCTTGCTGAATGGGTGACTACACACCCGCCTCCGCACCTGGGAGCAGGGTACCAGGAGGCAGCAAGTTACCCCTTTGCTCTGGGCCACGTGGGACAGGAAGGCTGAGATGAGTCTGTTGGAAGCGTCATGTTGTCTGTTATTCATGCCCTCAGGCTCCAGGCAGCCCAGGGCAGCCATCACCCCACAGGTTGGCTGAGCCTTAACTGTTCAGGCTCCTTCTGCCTCCAGTTGGCCTGGATACTCCTGCGGGGGGTCTGGGGTGGAGCCCATTTGGGTTTCTTCTCCCACTCGCTTCCCAGCTGTGAAGGGACATCTGTTCCCAGAGCTGACCATCCGGTCAAGGTGGTAACTCCGTCCTTGTCTGACCTGACTGACTCACCAGACCTGCCCACTCTGGCTTGGCCACACTTCCGGCCTGTCGGTAAAGCAGAGCTTCCTGCCAGGTAGTCCCTGCCTCAACTCTAGGCCGGCCTGTTGCTACTGGGCCTTTGGCTGCCCTGTGCTCCTCGTCCCGCCCCCTGACATGTGAGGGGCAATCAGACCCTCAGGACCCCTCTGCTCTGAGAGCCTGGCAGAGACTTGGCTCTGATTCTGGAAGGCGCAGGCCTGGGCCGGGCCCCTCCCCTACCCGGGCTTTGGACGTCCTCAGAGCTGCGGCCAGCGCTTTGGCAGGCAGGTGGGTGGTGAGCAGGCGAGGCCAGGAGGTGTTGAGCTGCGTGACTAAGTGGCTGAAAGAGATTTGCTCCATCCAGGGCGCACGGGCCCAGTTGGGAAGGTGGTGAATGGGCCACAGGCAGCCTTCACAGAAGATCAGACTCAGGACCTGTTGCATCCACGTGGTACCTGCAGGTACAAGAGGTGGGGACCGGATGGAGCAGACCATGAGAGGGGCGATGCGCTAGGCACGGGGCGCACACCTTTAATCCCAACACTCTGGAGTCAGAGTAGGACAATCACTGAGAGTTCAAGGCCAGCCTGAGACCACATACTGATTTCCAGGTCAGCTTGGGCTAGAGTCCCATCTTTAAAAACCTGGTACAGCCAAGGGCTCTGACGCTTTTCCACCAGGGTCACCTGCCCTGGGATTCCAGTGGTGTGTTCCCTGTTTCCATCTGTGACTTCATCCATGTCACCACCCATGTTTCTGTCCATGTTCTGTACATGAGCATTTGAATTTTCTCTTTTTCTGTGTGTGTGTGTGTGTGTATGTGTCTGTGTGCATGTGTGTGTGTGTTTGCATGTCTGTGGGCGAGTGAGTGCATGTGTGCACGTGCATGGAGGTCAGCTGTTGACGTTGGGTATCTTTCTCGATTGCTCTCCACCTTACCTACGGGAGGCAGGGCCTCTCATTTGAACCAGAGCTCGCTGGTTCAGCTAGTCTAGCTAGCCAGCCTGCCCCGGGGATGGCTGCGTCTGCTCCTGAGCTCTCACATTACAGGCAAGCCACCACATGGATGAGTGCTGGGATCAGAACTCTGGAGCGCACACTTGCGTGGCTAAAGCTTTATCCACTGAGCCGTCTCGCCTGCCCTGGGGAGATTTCTAAGGTGACTGGGGCTTTCTCTATAATGCACTTCTCTCCCTCCCATGTCCTCCCCTGCCCTTCCTTTCCTGTGGTGCCTTAGTTGGAACCCAGGGCCTTGCACATGAAGCCATGCCATTGTCCTCTTCTTTTTTGATTCTATTTATTTGCCAAGAGAGAGTAAGGGAAAGGAAGAGAGAGAGAGATAAAGAGAGAGAGAGAGAGAGAGAATGGGTGAGCCAGGGCCTCCAGTTTCTGCAAAGGAATTCCAGATGTATGTGCCACTTTGTGACTCTGGCTTTACATGGGCACTGGGAAGGAAACTGAACCCAGGTTTAGGCTTTACCCCTGAGGCATCTCTCTAGCCCCTCTCTTCTTTCTCCATGTTCACCAGAATCATCTGCTTATGATGAAGTAGGCCTTCCCATTTTTTGTGTGTTTGGTATGTTTTGTGTTTGTACATGGGTGTTTAGGTGCACATGTGTGTGCATGAGTGTGGAAGCCAGAGGGCAACATTAAGTGTCTCACACCTTGATTTTTTGAGAAATGGTCTCTCAACCTGGGACTCCCCGATTGGAGTAGGCCAGCTAGCCAGCCAGTCTCAGGGATGGCCCTGTCTCTGCCTCCCAGGGCTAGTATGACAGGTGTGCACCACCATGCCTGTCTTCGTTTTGTTTTCTTTTTCATGGTAGGGTCTCGCTCTAACCCAGGCCAACCTGGAATTCACTATGGAGTCTCAGGATGGCCTCTAACTCACAGCCATCCCCCTACCTCTGCCCCCTGAGTGCTGGGATTAAAAACATATGCCACCAGTCCTGGTTCCTGCCTGCTTGTGTTTTTGTTTGTTTGTTTGTTTTGTTTTGTTTTTCGAGGTAGGTCTCCTCTAGCTCAGGCTGACCTGGAATTCACTCTGTATTCTCAAGATGGCCTTGATCTCATGGCGATCCTCCTACTTCTGCCTCCCAAGTGCTGAAATGAAAGGTGTGCACCACCAGGCCCAGCTCTCATGCCTGTATTTCTTGTTGTTGTTGTTTTGTTTTTTGAGGTAGGGTCTCACTCTAGCCCAGGCTGACCTGAAATTCACTACGTAGTCTCAGGGTGGCCTTGAACTCACAGCGATCCTCATACCTCTGCCTCCGGAGTGCTGGGATTAAAGGCGTGCACCACCACGCCCATCTATGCCTGGTTTTTATATTGATTTTTTTTTTTTTTTTAAAAGCCGGGCCTGCTGGCGCACAGCTTTTTTTTGTTGTTATTATTATTTTTAATATTTTTAATAACATAGGCATAGAGAGAGAGAGAGAATGGGTGCGCCAGGGCCTCCAGCCACTGCAAACGAACTCCAGATGTGTGCGCCCCCTTGTGCATCTGGCTAACGTGGGTCCTGGGGAGTCAAGCCTTGAACCGGGGTCCTTAGCCTTCACGGGCAAGCGCTTAACCGCTAAGCCATCTCTCCAGCCCTGTTTTTTTGGTTTTTGAGGTAGGGTCTCACTCTAGCTCAGGCTGTCCTGGAATTCACTCTGTAGTCTCAGGGTGGCCTCGAACTCACAGTGATTCTCCTACCTCTGCCTCCCAAGTGCTGGGATTAAAGGTGTACACCACCATGCCCGGCTTTTATATGGATTTTTAAGATCTGAACTCAGATTCTCAGACTTGCCCAACAAACACTTTAGCCACTGAGCTATCTTCCCAGCCATGATGTAGGATTTTTCTAGCCTGCACCCCCAAACTCTTTCTCCCACTTTTTTCTTCATTGTTATCGGAGTGCCCCCATTTCATGGTACAGATTTCTGTTTTATGATCCCAGGATATTGCTCAGTGGTAGACAACATACATTCATGAAACTCAGAGTTTGAGATTCTGTACTGCAGAAGAAAGAAAAAGATAAGGGGAGGAGAGAGGAAGAAAGAAAAAAAAAGGAAATAGGTATTTTTTTAAAAGTACTTTTTTTTTTTTTTTTGGCCAGGAATGGTGGTAAAGTCTTTAATCCCAGTAGCCCAGAGGCAGACATAAGTGGATTGTCATGAGTTTGAGGCCATCCTGAGATTCGACCTGGGCGACAGCGAGAACCTACCTCAAAGAAAGAAACAAAGAAAGGAAGGAAGGAAGCTTATTTTTATGTTGAGAGGAAGAGGCAGAGAGAGAGAATGGGCACACCAGGGCCTTTTCAGCAGCTGTGAACAAACTCCAGACTGGTGCGCCCCCTCGTGTGCATGTGCAGCATTGCATGCTTGCATCACTGAGTCTGGCTATGTGGGACCTCGAAATTTGAACATGTATTCTTAGGCTTTGCAGGAAAGAACCTTAACTGCTAACCCATCTCTCCAGCCCCAAAAGTACACTTCTTTAAAAATTTCTTGGGGGCAGGGGAGGTGGAGAGATGGCTTAGCAGTTAAGGCATTTGACTGCAAAGGCAAAGGATCCCAATTTGACTGTCCAGGACCCACATAGCCAGGTGCACAAGGTGATGCAGGCATCTGAAGTTCATATGCAGTGGCTGGAGGCCTTGTATGCCTATTCTCTCTCTCTCTCTCTTTCTCTCTCTCAAATAAATAAATAAATAAAATATATTTTTTAAAACTCTTAGGGCTGGAGAGGTGGTTTAGTGGTTAAGGTGCCTGCCTACGAAGCCTAAGGACCGAGGTTCAATTCTCCCAGTCCCACATAAACCAGATGCACATGGTGGAGCATGCGTATGGAGTTCGTTTGCAATGACTGGAGGCCCTGATGTGCCTGTTCTCTGTCTCTCTCTCTCTCTCCTCTGTCTCCCTGTCTCAAATAAATAAAAATAAATCTTTTTAAAAAATTCTTAGCCAGGTGTGGTGGCACACGCCTTTAATCTCAGCATGCGGGAGGCAGAAGTAAGAGGATCGCCATGAGTTCAAAGCCCCCCTGAGACAAAATAGTGAATTCCAGGTCAGCCTGGGCTGGAGTGAGACTGTAGCTTGAAAAACCAAAAATAAAAATTTCTTATTTATTTGAGAGAGAAAGAAGCTGATAGAGAGAGAGAATGGGTGTGTCAGGGCCTCTAGCCATCAAACATACTCCAGATGCATGCACCACTTTGTGCATCTGGCTTACCTCTTTACTGGGGAATTGAATCCGGGGCTTTAGGCTTCACAGGCAAGTGCCTTAACTGCCAAGCCAGCTCTCCAGCCCCCAAAGTATGCTTTTGCAATTAAATCTATCCTCATATGCCTGTACAGTTGCCAGGTAGAGGTTAACAGTCAAAACACAGCAGTTACAGAGAACCAAAAGAGGAACATATAAAAGCTAGTTGGGTGAAGGGTCTTGAGAGATGTCTCAGTAGTTAGAGGTGGTTGTTTGCAAAGCCTGATGGCCTTGGGCTAATTCTCTAGTACCCACATAAAGCCAGGAGTATAATGTGACACATGTATCTGGAGTTCCTTTTCAGTGGCACAAGGTCAAAAAACTCACCCTCTCTGTGTCTGCCCCTTTCTCTTCATCTCACTCGAATAAATAAATTAATTAATTAATTAAGTATTAAATAAAAAACTACATGGGAAGAGTGTGCCCACCTCTGAGTGAAGACGTGGGGTGGGTTCGACCAATGGAGAGACTCCTTTGTCCCTGGGATGACTTAAAATAAATAGACCCGTTCTCCCACATTAATTTGTGATTCAAACACAATCCCAACAAAAAATACCCACAGGTTGCTACAGTTAGACAAGCCAGTGATGAAGTCACATGGACATGCAAGCAGACCTCAGCACAGGAGTGTACCCGGGTGGGCACAGCCCTGGGCTTGTGAGGGAAGCCCAGCAACAGACACAGGTGTGTGTGATCAGAGCTCTGGTCAAGCACAGCGCTCGGCGACGACAGAGTAGCTGTTTCATAAAGGGCAACGTTAGCAGCGCGCCTCACACCCCACAAAGCTATAAGAAGAAAGAGATGGCCAATTCCTTAAAAATGTGCACACAGGAACTATTCCTCAGCATCGACATCACTCGAATTTACAGACAAGTACTTTACTAGCAGAGCTGTAATGTGAATCTGAAATGTCTCTAAAAGGCCCACGTGTTAGAGGTTTGCTCCCTGGGGGTGGCATTCCTGGGGGTGAGGACCTTGAAGAGGTAGCCTCATGCAAGGTCATTGGGGGTGTGCCCTAGGCTAGCTCTTTCTCGCGCTCTATCTGAAGACATAGTCTCATGTAGCCCAGGCTGGCCTCAAACTCACTATGTAGCTGAGGATGACCCTGAACTTCTGCTCCTCCCCCGTGCTCCTCCCCAGTGCTGGGATGACAGGCATGCACTACTTTGCCGGGTTCTGCAGTGCTGGGGATAGAACTCCGGGCTTTGTGTGTGCTAAGCAGCCCCTCCCAGCTGAACTACACCCCAGGTCTGTCCTCTGCCTCTTTCTGCTCCTCAGCCACGATTGAGCGATTTGCCAAGCACTCTCCACCACGGTGTGCCGCACCGGGGCCGAAGCAGTGAGGACAATGGGTCAGGGACTGGAACCTCCAGAGAACTGAGCCAAAATGAGACTTCTTCTCTTCATAAGCTGGTTATTGTAGCTGTTTGTCACAATGAGGGAAAGCCAAGTCACATGCTTACCAACTCTTAGCTGGTCAGTGCAGGCGATGGGTTGGAAAGTCTGGTCTGGGGCGATGGCCCAGTGGTCATGACGCAGGAAACTAAGGCTCACAGAACCGGCACCAGAGACTGAGTGGAGAATCAGTCTATTTTCACCCCAGCATGGGCACAGGGGAATCTCTTCCAAAGCGAGCTCTGATGGCTTAGAGATTATATTCCTTATCTTGGTTTATTTATTATTGTTAGTTCTCAGAACTCAGAGCCCAGGCCTAATGCCAGAGACCTTAAGTATATGATAGGCAAGTTTTATAGAAATAGAAAACACTTGTTAACTAGTGGGCAGATGTCTGCAGCTGTGCTATGGAGATAAAAAGAAACAGAAGATGGTTTACGATAAGGGCTGTAATGCAGATCATGGCCTTGAAACAGTACAAAAACTCCTGTGTCAGTACAAAAGAATCTGCAGTTCAGAACATGACTAATACAAAAGTCCATGCAGTACAGGACATAACTTTAGGGCAGGAGCTTCTAAAGTTCCTTACATAATTTCCATCTCAGGTCACTTGCTTGTAGAGCTGGATGGCCTGGGTTCAATTCCCCAGTATCCAAGTAAACCCAGATGCAAAAAGTGGTGCATGGGTTTGGAATTCATTTTCAGAGGCAAGAGCCCCTGGCACACCCATTCTTTTTTTCTCTCACTTACAAATAAGTGAAAATTTTTTTTTAAAAAATGATAGCCAGGTGTGGGAGCTCACACATATAATCTCAACACTCAGGAGGCAGGGGTAGGAGGATCACCATGAATTTGAGGCCAGCCTGGGACTACAGAGTGAATTCCAGGTCAACCTGGGCCACCGTGAGCCCCTACATTGGAAAAAGAAAAAAAAAAAAAAGAGTCCCTGCTGGACCTTATGTCCTGAAAATTGTTCATTTAGATTGAAAGATGCAAAATAGTAATACAAGCCGGGTGGTGGAGGTGCATGCCTTTAGTCCTAGCACTCAGGACGCCTAGACAGAAGGATCACTGTGAGTTGGAGGCCAGCCTGAGACTACATAGCATTAGGACATAGTATTCCAGCTCAGCTTGGACTAGAGCAAGACCTGACTTGGAAAAACCAAACAAACCAACGAAACACAAACTAGTGATGTTTCAGAAACAATGCCTTAAAAACAACAAAGTGGGAAAACTGTAACATACTCCAAGGCAGGTGATAAGTACATGTTCTCCCTGCCTCAGTGAATAGAGGTGATGAGAGCTGGTTGTCCTGCAGGAAATGTTACAACATCAACATCAACACAGTTGAACAACTGTAACCCTCTCACAGAGGTTTTGAGAATGGTTCTACGCCCTCACTTGCAGTAATTAGCTGGGTGCCTCAGCCCTTAGGACACCTGGCTACAGTTTTCCCACAAGCCCAATGCTTTCTGTGGCGACACTGTTTGTTTGATGTTGTTTCTCTCTTTATGAGGCAGGGTTTTACTCTAGCACAGGCTGACCTGTAACTCACTGTGGCCAGGATGGCCTGGAACGCATGGTGATCCTCCTACCTTAGCTTCCCAGGCACTGAGATTAAAGATGTGCAGTGCCAGGCCCACCTTTGACAGACCACATTCTTCATTTCTTCCATGCATAACTTAATCCCTCTTGCATCTTGTCTAAGCACTGAAAACCCACTGTGACAGCAGCAAAACAGGCTTGAATTTTTCATTCTTTCTTTATGATTTCATGCTTAGATTTGTTTTTGCCACACATCATGGCAACCTCAGATGACTTTGTCCTCTTCTTATGAAGTGGAGAACATTCCCTCTGCATTGAAGGAAACACTTCCTGGCTCCTCTGGCAACATCTCGGCTCCCGGGGTTATTACTCTACTCTTATTTTTAATTTTTTTTTTTTAGAGAGTGAGAGAGAATTGATGCACCAGGGCCTCAGCCGCTGTAATTGAGCTCAACGCTTGCGCCACCTAATGGGCATGTGTGACCTTGTGCTTGCCTTACCTTTGTAGGTCTGGCTTATGTGGGATCAGGAGGGAAATCAAACCTCTGTCCCGAGGCTCCGCAGGCAAGCGCCTTAACCACGAAGCCATCTTTCAACCCTCATTACTCTTCAGTGTTAGGATTGATTAGTAAGATGAGAGCATGTTAAACACCAGCACTGAAAACATGATAGTGGATCTGAAAACTGGGAACATTACTAAGTGAAAATGGGAGGGGACTGTATGCAGTGGAGGTATTCTAGGCAATTTACATCCCAGGTAGGATGGAGCAGTAGTATGAGATTGTCCTGACACAAGAGGAATTACTTATTTCTGGAAGTTTTCCTTTAATAATTTTAGTGACCATGAATAACTGCAACAGCAGTTAACAGGGGACCACTGTGCGCTTAACATGACCTGGACTCATTATGTCAAAAGGAGAGGAGAAATGTACATATGGGCCTCCCAAAAAGGTTCTGGAATCACACACATGACACTGGGTAGGAGTGGATTCTAGGGAGGCTGGGGCTTTCCGTCTTCCTTAAATGTCTTACGGGCACATTTTAGTCGTCATGTGTCGATTTCATGAGTTGGAAAAAAGGACAGGCAGTGCTCCAAAACTGGCAAGGTTGTGCCCCAGACTAGGAACAAGAGAGCACTCGTTAGGGCTAGGTGCATTTTTTTTTTTTAATATGTATATTTTTTATTGACAACTTCTATACTTACAGACAAGGGCTAGGTGCATTTTAATATTCTGCAGGCACAAAGAGCTTTGGGGACTCAGGGTGGAGGGTCACAAAGGGCAGCTACATCGTTATTTGTGAGGTAACACATAGGAGTGGATTCCCCAAGAGAAGGCACAGGAATGCCTGGGGCCCTCTGCAGTCTGGTCCTTGGGAATTGGTGTGTTGACTCCTGGGCCTCCGCACACGTCCATCCACTCCAGGCTGTGAGTGGCTGGCACCTGCATTATGCTGGGTGTCACATAGCCAGGATGAGGCTTTGTGCCTTGCCCCACAAAGTTGGACAAAGATTTAGGTGCCCTCAAGCACCCTGATATGCATGACCACCAACCTAGTGGCCAACAACACTGTGTACAGTATCAGCAGGCTGGCACTGCAGAGGTTCAAGGAAGACCCATTCCTTGTTTCTTCCCACTTCTGGGAGTCACCACATTCCTTCCTGACTGCTTCCTCCACCTTCCAGAGCAGCATCCCAGCACATTCTCATCTCCTACTCTGGCTCCTGCCTCTGCCCCTTACCACACCTCCTTCCCTGCCCCTGAGCCTCCTGCCTGGCTCTACCCCTCCAGGAAACTGATCTCTGTAATCCAGGATGATCTCCATCTCAAGGTCCTAACTCAATCAGCACTGCAAAGTCCCTTCTGCCACTTGTGGTCACATGCCATGAGGATTAGCTAGGAGCCTCTGGGGCCATTGTTCAGTGGGTGGAGACAGGGAGAGAGGGAGGCAGGGTGGCCATGGCTCTGCCAAGAATCTTCTGACACAATAGCAGGATTTGGGACAGTGAGACCCCAAGGCAGGGAGTGGGCATCCCAGGGGAAGCAGAGAGCAGAACTGATCTGGGAGCCCCCACACAGAAGCGTTCTGGTTGGTTGGACTCTCCACGCCCAACCTTGCCCACATCCTTCCTGCCCAGAGACACAGAGGGCCAAAGTCTGAAATGAACACATGCCCCATGGAGGGCTGAGCTTCCTTGGCATGAGGGACTCTACAGAGGCTCTGCCAGGCAAGTCTGAGGTGAAGAGCTGAGGCAGAAAGGGGGAACCCGTTACCTCTGAGAGGCAGAAGCTATCCCTGGGAGTGATGGCCACCTGGGGCCAGGAGGGTGGTCAGCTGGAGTTCCATGAGGCAGAGTGCTGCGACAGGGGAACATCACAGCTCCAGGTGGCTTCCTGTGCACACGGAGGGTCACGGGAATGAGCTCCCCACAGTGAGGACCATAGACCTTTCTTCCTTTTTATTTTAAGTTTTAAGTTAGGGTCTCACTCAAGCCCAGGCTGACATGGCACTCGCTCTATATTCCTAGGTAGGCCATGAACTCACAGCAGCTCTCATTCCTCCACCTCCTCATAGCTGGGCTTAAAGGCGTTCACCATCTCAACTGGCTCCCGGACCATAGTTCTTAAAAAAAAACTACCACTTTCTGAATAATGTACTGGAACATTATAGCCTTGGTGTTGGTATTTTCAGAAAGTCTGTACCAGGCTTGCTGAGAATGGAACCAAGGGCTTAGCCCACATTAGTTGCCTAGTGCACTCCACTTTGCCCTCGGCTGGCGCTCTCCAGATATTGAAAGGGTCTTTGGCCATGACCACAAGACAGAAAGTTCTGGAGAGCTGTGTGGGGTGTCCAGTCACCAGAAGCAACCACACTTTTCTCTCAGAGATGTCAAATTCTGGGGTCCTGAGTTAGATGTAGGAACAGAGGGCACTGTGCCCTTCCTCAGCTTCTCTGCCGTCCAGGGAGGAAGAGGGAGGCTCTGACCTCCTTTAAGTCTCACAGAACCATGGTGTGGACTAGGGGCTCTTGTCAACAATGAAGGAAAACTCAAGCCAGAAGGGGCTCTGCAGAGCTAGTCTGACCCACTCCACCCTGTCCCTGCCCCCATCTTTTATCAAGCCACCAGCTCACAACCCCTAGGTTTCCCACTGTTGCTTGGCTGGTCCTGTTTTCAATCCCCTCTGCACATTCTCAGAAAGGCTCGCTCAGGGTCTGGCGACACCAGTCTGAGAGTGTTCTGTCAGGTGGAGGCCAGGCCATGCTCTGCCTGCGTCTGCTCACACAGCTTCAGAGGGAAGGTCCCCTTTGTACAAGAGCACCTGGAGAACTGACTGAGGCCCCAGACCCGCAGCCCTGCAGCAGGATGGAGGAAGGGCTGCCTGCCTCCACAGCCTGAGGATGCCCAGCCCACCCACTGCCTGCTTCTTGGCAGGAAGCACCGCCCACAGGCCAGGCCCCTGGGTGGGTGTGGGGGACTCAAAAGGCGGAGTCAGGCTGAGTGAGGAAGGGGCGTGGCAGGAATGTGGGCTGGAGGGAGGGGAAGCAGGTTAGGGTCTAGAAGGGGGAGAGGCCCCTCCCTGCTTCACTGCTGTGCCTCACTGGAGCTCATGGAGCCCCTGGGCCATGGGAAGGGGGGGTGCCAGGCCAGCCTCCCTCCCAGCTGCTCCTGTCTGCTGGCCCTGGTGTCTTAGCCACATTAGGTAAGACCTGCTCCAGCTGGGGCCAGACTGTCACTGGGAGGCCAAGGCAAGCTCCAACCTCCACCTTCCTCTTAGGAGACCTGCCATGGACCGCCCCTTGTTGGGACCCCCCACTACGTATCCCTGGGTTTAATGGATTCAAGCTGGACAGGAGGGACAAGACACAAAGGGTCCTTTCAGCTGTCCTGCCCACACTGAGAGTAAGGAAACGGTCCCGTGCACTTAGTGAGTGGCTCAACCCACCACAATTGCTGAGGGAAAGAAGACGGACACCATTCACCTCAGCTTGGCAAGGGAGCCAGGGCCTCTCTCCGAAAGCCACACACCCATCAGCACCTCGCCACGAGCCATATTGGGAGCACGCAGGCATGCCATCCGCAGCGTCCTGCTGACACTCCGCGCACACTCCGAGACACAACCACCTAGGTCAAGAGAGACCATGGGGTGCTCAGGGGAGCCTGGTGAAGGTGGGGGGCAGTGCTGCTGCCACACAGTGTGAGAACACTTTAAATCTCCTGTGGACACCGGGTGGTGGAAAGCGAGTTGCCAGGATGACTGTGAAGGGCTCTGCAGACTCATGCCAGAGAGGCCACGCTTTGATTCAAAGGTTCACAGGTTCACAGATGAAAGAGGAGGGCGCAGGCTGAATCCCGTGCCCCAAAGACTAGTTCCCTGAACCCTGTCTGCAGATGGTGACAGCGGTGTCCACACTGCCCAGGCTCCCTGCCTCAGCCCAGAGCCTCACCTGACTTGGGGAACGTCACCAGGAGGATGTCTGTGTCCTTGAACTGGAAGCCACAGGCTGCCCGTAGGGACTCCTGGCTGTGCATGAACCCTGGGAAGCGGATACCGTCGAAGACCTCCACGGAGTTCATTCGCTCGTTCATGCTGGCGCTGGCGCTGGCGCTGGCGGGGTGGTGTGAGGGGATCTGTTACTTACACCTGCTGGCCAGCAATTTCAATTTCATCATTTAAATGTGGACACAGGTCTACACCTGCTGGCTGCTGGCATTGTCTTCAGGTGTCCAGCAGGAGTTCCCAACCTTGATCAGGCTTGCCTGTCACCTGGGCCAGGCAAGACTCCAAAGCCCTCAGAGGAGATGACACTGGGTGCCTTGGCCCTGATCTCCCAGCAGCAGGCACTGGTACCTGCCACACCCACATGTTGTGGCCTTACTGCTTGGCAGAATTCTGCCCTACTTGCCAGCGTGAGCCAGGTGGTGCCTGCTGTGAACATCCCTGCATGATGGACTAGATGACCCCTAAGTAGTGGCATGTAGAGAACCCAGGGACGCGGCCTCACCTCCCATCACCTTCAGCCATCTGCAGCGTGAGCAGGGTCCTGCAGCCCCCGCTGTCAGCCCCACTTCCGGGTCCCCGCTGATCCCCTACTCACCCCGCGTTCCTTTCCTGCATGCCTTCTCCACCACAGGCACCCCCGCTCTGGAAAACTTAGCTCACCCTTACTTGGACAGTTCCAAGGAGGCTCCACCCTGTAATAGCAGTGCCCTGGGGCAGAGGAGTGCAGGAAGCCCGCCCACAAAGGGGAGGGCCTGAGAAGGGAGCCCAGGCAGGGAGCAGTAACTGGGCAGTGCCCAGGCCGCTTCTGAGCAGGCCAAGATTCAGTTCAGCAGTGACTGGCTATGACATGGCTTTCCTGTTCTAGAAACGCTGCCCGTGTGGCAGAAGGCACTGGCCACTTGGGGGCAGTGCCGCCCCCTCCTCTCTGTTCCTGGCTTCCCCAGAGCCAAGCTGTTTATATAATTTCCAAAACATTTGTGGGAAGTGATGAAGAGGGTTCACAGAAATCTGAGTGTTATTGCAAAGTATACGCAGGCAGGCTTTTCCATCTCGTTCCTCCCCAGCTGCCAGCGCCACATTCACGTCCCTGCCATCACACTTCCGTTAGGCAAATGCCAACTGTAAGGTTTGGGAGTGATCAAGACCAGGCAAACCACGCTGAGACAAAGCTGTAAGCTGTTAGTGGGGGTGGGGGGAGCGTGGACAAGAGCTGGCAGGGCTGGCTCAAGATAGAGGAGCACAGCCAACCAGAGTTTCCAGTACTGGGCTTTTCAGTTGGGGGAAGGTGAGGAAGATACAAGTTGAATTAAAAAGGTTTCTTTAGGGAAGATCTAAGATAGCCAGGGTGTGACACCAGAACAGTGACAATGCAACTTAAAAGATAAGGCTGGCAGGAAACCATGTCCTGGGGTCATTGTTAGGCAAGGAAGGGATGATGCTGGGTGGTTTCTTGAGGAATATGGATAATCCACTTCCTTATGTTGTTGCCATCCTGCTGCCCTTGGGACTCCATTTTGGGAGCCTATCCCAAATTAATATTTCAGCCTTTTATTAATGATAAGAGATGAAGGTTAATTTTTTTCATGCTGACTGTAGGGCAATGAGTTCTTATGGGAGAGTATGGATAATTGGTCAATGGGTCTCCCTTCAGGGCAGGTGATGAGTTATTAATTAAATGTTAATGTTTAGTAATATATAACAAATATATTTATTATAATAATTAATATGATATGTTAATTTAATGTTATTTATATAATATCATTTATTATAATTATAGAATATAATAACATTAACTAAATATTAATGGTTTAGTTAAAAGGTAGACAAATAGAGGAATTCAGCTAACTTGTTTGGGTGCTCTAAATTCAGTCTTTCATAACACTATTCTGACCAGATTAACATCAATAAGTTCAAGTTTTAAATTTACTGCCTGAATACCATAGTCACCTGCTACCAGCCAGGGCCTTCCTTTGTTAGTCTGATGTAAGTCCTAGGCTAATAGTCATTTTTTATCTCAAGAAGTCTGTAATCTGATAAAGTACTTTGTCTTTAACCTTCCATTTTAGCTTACTCATATCTTTAGCTACATATTTTTACCTTATAATCTACATAACAATCTTTTTCATCAAATAATGAACATCCTATATTTGAAGGTTTTTCTCCAGTTTATCTTCTTCAGTCAGTTCACCTCATAACTACCAAGAAAAGCTTTCATTGTCCTCACCATAACATTTTTAATATGACCATTTCAGTTTTTTTTTTTCCTCAAAAGGTCTTTTTTTTTTTTTTAACGTAGTGTCATGGTTTTATTTGTTGTTTTGCTCTGTATTGGAAACATAAATAAAGTTTTCTACATTATTTTCAGTCAGGAGTTCTGGTCTAGTTTCTTTGTAGTAATATCCACATTGTCCTCTAGAATCTGTTTCCTCACCATGAAGAAAAGTGAGCTTTTTGGTTCTTTTCAGTGTAAGTGATTATGTTAAAAGTGAGTATACTTAAGAGACACTGGGTAAGCTTAAACAGGATGTAAATGAAGCCCATATCCTTGGGTAGTAGGTACTTCTTTCACTTCTTTCTTGGATTCACAAAAGTAATCCTCCTCCACTGAACTCCATTCTCTCAGGTGGCTCAATGAAGGCTAGCCTATCTGACGCACGTGTCAGCAACAGCCCCGTGGACTGACACTTGTAAACAGCCGATGCCAACCCCATCAGGTTTCCAATGAGATCGGCCAAACCCTGAAGATACTTCTGGCTTGAACTCTCCAGCATCTTGAAAGTGGCTGAAATGGCCATTGGTGCCTGGATGGGTCTCCAGGCCGTCATACACACCATCATAGTAGGGAAGATGGAAATGGTATTGCCTGCCATGTACATGATGAAGAGGTTCATGGGAATCTGCTTGAGGGGACCCAAGGCAATATCCCAGCAGCGCTTCTCCACCAGGATCCGGTCAGTCTCTTGCACACTGGTATCAGGCACTTGTTTGTCCAAGTATCCGACTGGATACAGTGAGTCTCCCTGTCCACTGCGGCCCCTGCTGCCTCCTCCGGGCCCGCTCAGCTCAATGGCCCACCAGGCCGCCCTGGGCTGTCATGACCACAGCCTCCGCTAAAGCTGCCGAGGTCCTGACACTGCCCGCACCTGCCACAGGCCCGGCCGCCTTCAGGTCCTCGAAAGGTCTTTTGAAATAACTTAAAAAAAATTTTTTTTTTTGTTTTATTTTTACTTATTTGAGAACGACAGAGAGAGAGAGAGAGAGAGAGAGGCAGATAGAGAGAGAGAATGGGCGAGCCAGGAACTCCAGCCACTGCAAACCGAACTCCAGATGCGTGCGCCCCTTTGTGCATCTGGCTAATGTGGGTCCTGGAGAATCGAGCCTCGAACTGGGGTCCTCAGGCTTCACAGGCAAGCGCTTAACTGCTAAGCCATCTCTCCAGCCCTGAAATAACTTTTTAATAAAGGAGTAGGCCTTTTTTGCGTTATACTATTTATCCAGAACAAACATAGAGACTTTATCATTTATTGATTTTGGAACTTTTTTTATAACTTTCCTGAAACACATTTTTTTTAAAAAAATATGAAAGTAGATTTGAACATTATTAGAAATTTTCTTATAAACTTAGTATCAAGCACTTCTAAATTTAAACATAATTCTTGAGAATGTTTTTCTCTTAGTGGTCCCACAGAAGCATACAGAGATAAAGTAAACTTAAAAACAGTTGCAAATTTCTTATAGGAAGTCCCTGTTGTAGTCAGGTTTGCATTGCTGGTAGAAATCACCCAACCAAGAGCAGCTTGTGGGGAAAAGAGGTTTATTTTGGCTTACAGGCTCGAGGGGAAGCTCCACGATGGCAGGGGAAAACGATGGCATGAGCAGAAGGTGGACATCACCCCACATAAGGTGGACCATAGCAATAGCAGAGTGTGCCAAACACTGGCATGGGGAAACTGGCTACAACACCCATAAGCCCGCCCCCAACAATACACTCCCTCCAGGAGAAGTTAATTCCCAAGTCACCATCGGCTGGGAACCTAGCATTCAGAACAGCTAAGTTTATGGGGGACACCTGACTCAAGCCACCACAGTCCCCTACTTTTGTCCTTGCTATGAAGAGCTGTCCCAGCCACAACAGTTTTTACCAGGCTCTAGCATCCTGCCCCTGGGGACACAGGAGGACAGCAGAACCTCCTTTTTTATTTATTTATTTTTTAATTTCAGAGATAGTTTTGGACTTCCCTCAGGGCTACAAGGCATCTTTCTGATCCTGCCATTTGCAACTCCTTAAGAGTAGGAGAATATCATATATATATATTTTTTTTTTGGTCTATGATCTTAATTACTTTCAGTGTTCCTTTTGAGGTACACTCAACAGTAAAAGGTGGTCATGCCATCTAGTACAGCGAGCTTGGTGGAGAACATCGCCCACAGTGAAAAATGGCAGTGCAGAAATCATTCTGCAGTCTTAGGGCTATGAGCCACATACATTCTCTCACACACATTCATTTCAAGTACACTTTTCATATAGACTCCAAACATTTCCCCTTCACACATTTATTCATTCATTTATTTATTCAAAAACTATGCATTCCCATTTAAAATTTATATTCTATTTACAACTCTGGAGATCAAAATCAAACCTTGTTACCAGGCAGGGTGTCAGGAGAGGCTGAGGGAGCTGGAGGAGCCGAAGGAACTGTTGGGGGTGAGGTCCTCTATGGCGTCAGGGTCAAAAGTAGAGGGTGAGGATGAATATGGGGGAGGGGTTGAGTGAGAGTGTATTCCTGAGACCTTGGCTAGAAGGACCTGGTGAGAAGAGCAGGTAGAAAGCTGTGCACGCAGAGTGGAAGATGTCTAAATATGGGGTATTTCTCTAAATATGGGGTATTTCAGACCATCTGTCTGTACATTGGCAGAAGTTTTTTAAATCAGTGAGAATTTGGAAATTAAAAGTACCATTCTCAGGCCATTTGGACCCATTGTCCAGCTTATATTGGGGCCAGGCAGAGTTGCAGAGAAAAATCAGATGATGAGGTTTGATGTCATCCAGGAGTTGTAAAGGCTTTAAGTTCTTAAGGAGACAGGGAAAGAGCAAAACAAGGGTGAGAGAAAGGAACCAGGGCTCAAGCTGGGTTTACACAGAACACCAATATGACCCCCTGGCCCGTTAGAGTAGATGGGGCCTGCACCTCCCACGTGGGCAGAGGCCGTACAGGTCACAACTGTCGGCTTTTTAGCCTGTTAGTGGGCAAGGTGCGCATCTATGCTCCCAATAGTGAAAGCGGCTGGCAGTGAAAGATGACACCTCAGGAGGGAGAGGGAGAGTGTCCTGAGATGGTGCCACTGAACCAAAAGTCTCCCCTTAGGATACAGAAGACCAGAGAGCACGAGACCCGAGGTGTCGAGAGTGCATCTTTCTCAAGACCTGGGGTTGGGGCCCAAAAGTAGCCAAGGGGTGTATCCTGGCATGCCAGCACAGCTTCCATAAGCAGGGATTAAACCCAAGAGCAGGCCAACCCAAGAAGGACACTTACCAAGAAGGAGGAAGAAGACGAGGAAGGGAAGAGGAGCGAGGCCAAATTGTGGTGGGTGTGAAAGCTGATGCCAGGCAGAGATGGTCTGAGCGTTCAGTGGGTCAATGGCAGCTTGGTGGTCTGGTCAGGGGAAAGGAGGTCTGGCCGCCCAAGGGGTCAACCGGAAGCCTCCTATCTGAGTCAGAGAACCAGATGTAAGGTTTGGGAGTGATCAAGATCACGCAAACCACTCTGAGGCAAAGATGAAAGCTTTTATTCAGGAAAAACACCAGCTGCCAGGGCTGGTTCACAAGAGAGGAGCACAGCCAACCTGACTTTCCAGATACTGGGATTTATAGGGCCTTTCAGTTGGAGGGAAGGTGAGGAAAGGAAAAGTTGAATCAAAAAAGTTTCTTAAGGGGAGATCTAAGATAACCAGGGTGTGACACCAGAACAGTGCCTTAAGAGATAAGGGGCAGGAAACCGTGACCTGAGGGCAATGTTAGGCAAAGGGATAATGGCTGGATGGCTTCTACAGGAATGTGGATGAGCCACTTCCTTACGTCTGTTGCCATCCTGCTGTCCTTGGTGACTCCATTTTGGAAGCCTGTCCTGACCTAACACCAACAAACACAGAAGTGTCTCATTTTCTATGATGCTTTTTACAATGAACTATATCCTGGAAATGATGGTGATGATGATGTTGATGATTATTATTATTTTGGTTTTTCAAGGGAGGATTATGCTCTAGCCCAGGATGACCTGGAAATCACTAAGATGTCTCAAGCTGGCCTCAAACTCATAGCGATCCTCCTACCTCCGCCTCTGGAGTGCTGGGCTTAAAGGCATGTGCCACCACTATGCCAAGCTCCTGGAGATTTCTACACAACAGGACATAAAATCTTCCTCAGTTTTAAAAGTGGTCACAGAAAGTACTTGTTTCCTGTGCCATCATGCTGCAGGTGGACCCTGGGGTCCCCTCTGCGGTGGTTGAACAGGTGGGTAGGTGAGTTACTACCCATACAAACCTATAAAGCAGTGAGAGTGAGAGAATAGGAAAGAGAATGAGCATGTCAAGGCTTCTTGCCACTGCAAACAAACTTCAGACACCTGAATCACTTTGTGCATCTGGCTTTACATGGGTGCTAGGGAATTGAACCCAGGTCAGGCTTTGCAAGCAAGTGCCTTTAACCATGGGGCCATCGCTTCAGCAGTTTTATTGTTTGTTTGTTTTTTGTTTCTTGCTCATCAATTTTTCTTTCCTGGGTGTCACAGCCAGCCACTGAGAGGGACACAACTTTAATAGCCCTAGCCAACATGCTAAGGGAATGTGGCTAGGAAAGGAGGGCATGGGTGCCACAGTTATTACAGAACATTCTAGAAAGAAAGCCTTGTGGGCTGTGTGTAAATCCTGCTGAGGCCCATGATACATGTTATCTCATGCAGTGGGTCAATTTCAGTGTGAAGTGACCCTGCTTCTCCTAGGAAGTTAGGGACAAGAGTTCACAGAGAAAACCAGAAGGCGCTACTCCATCTCAGCAGGAATAGAGCTCATGTCTGATCCGGATTCATGCACAACAGCTGCAGTTCCCCCTGCTGCCCACAGTCCAGCCCACTACCTGGGTGGGCTGGCCTTCACCACCTTAGATGGGCTAGGCTTTGGAGTCTGCACTTTGAATTTACAAAGCAATCCAGTCTTTCCCTTACATACCCGAATCTGATGAAAGAATCCATTTTCAGTTGACTATAAACTGTTTCCAGCTCTCTGCCCTGTGATCTCTGCCTGGCTACGTGAAAGCCTGGCTTCCCCCAGCCTGGCTGGGTTGCAGGGAGAGCAGAGCACTGTTTCCCGGCCTGCATAGATTTCCACTTACCTCTGCTTTATGCTCTGGCATGATTTCTCACTTTAATTACACGTATGACTTTCCTCTGATCTCTGGGTCTACCACGCGTGTATTTCCTTTATGCTTTAGACCTACCACGTGGGTATTTCCTCTAAACTAAGGGTCTACTACCTATGCAATTTCTCTAAACTCGGGCTAACTATGGGTATAACTCTCTTTATTCAATGCATTCTAACACTGGGGAAAGAAAAGTAAAAGGGAGGCTCTGCACTCATACCTCCTAAATGCTAACCTCCTATACCCTGACACTGGGGTTAGGGTCTCAACATAAGAACTTTGAGGGCACACGATCATTCAGACCATAATAGATGTTATGTCAAATTACATTTTATTTTTTTATTTTTATTAGCATTTTCCATGATTATAAAAAAATATCCCATGGTAATTCCCTCCCTCCCCCCCATTTAAAATTTATTATTTATTTATTTATGAGAGAGAATCGGGGGGAAGAGACAGAGAATGGACACGCTAGGGCCTCCAGCCACTACATAACTCCAGACACATGCACCACCATATGCAGCTTATGTGGGTTCCGGAGAATAGAACCTGGGTCCTTAAGCTTTGCAGACAAGCACCTTAACATCTTAGCCATCTCTCCAGGCCCCTTAAATTATATATATATATATATATATATATATATATATATATATATATATATATATACATCTTTTTTATTTGTTTGTTTTTGTTTTTTGAGGTAGGGTCTCAGGGTGGCCTTGAAGTCATGGCGATCCTCTTACCTCTACCTCCGATTAAAGGTGTGCACCACCACGCCCGGCTTTAAATTACATTTTTCGGTAATAGGTCTCATGTAGCCAAGGCTGGCTTTGAACACTGTATGTAGCCAATGATGTGATACCTGAGATTCTGATCTTTCTGCCTGTCTTCCCCTGCCCCGCAATGATGGAATTACAAGCTTTAGCCACTATGCTCAGTGTATTCAAGTGCTTGGGACCCAATACAGGAAGTCCTGCATGATAGATAATCCCACTGCCAGCTAACCTACATACCCAATCCTTTCCATGAATGGACATCTCAACAAAGCTATTAGAACACTAGAAACAGCCCTGACATATCAGCCTATTAACAGGTGGATGGGTGAACCCATTGCATCATATCCATACAATGCAACACAACACAACAGCTTAAAGGTACTAACTGCTCACATATGCTATAAATTATATCATAAACATGAAGAAAGAATGAAGCCAGACCAAACAGAATGCTTGTGAGGCAGTTTAGGAGCAACAACCCCTCCCAGCACCTCCCTCCCTGCAAAATGAGCCCTTAGGGGAGAGTGTAGGTGATTCCACTTTACCAAACAACAGATGTCAGAAGGGCCTGGCCTTGTCTTATCTCTTCTCCCCTGGAGGAGTACTCCTTCCCTTGGAAAGATAATCACACCAGTCCTGGAAGATTAAGATTCCAGGGAAGATTGCCCTTTCTCCAGAAAATCTGACCCCAGACAGCTGATGTCAGGACTGAACTAGGCAGCTCAGTTTCCCCATCACGGGCCTTCATAAAAGACCCCATTCTAGACTTCTAGGAGGGCTTTCCCAATTCTCCAGGAACCCTCTCTTGCCTTCATCTTTGACAAGAACTGTGTATTCATTACTTCTCTTGAGTTCTCCCTCTCCTAAGCTATTTCTTTTGTATAAGAGCTCCCTAACCTGAACTGTAATAAAAACCATTCTAAATCTTAACCCTGTAATATGTGAAGTTCATTCAGAGAATGCGTAAGTCAAGAGCCCAGAGACCACTGACTCAGTGGCAGGTCTGTGTGACCATGACCTTTTGGTATTTTGACTCCTGAGGTATTGCCCAATCAATAGACAAGAGAGGCTGTGATCCTCTCAAAGACACTCTGACGGTCTAAAAATTTCCATATCCTGGGTGTATGAGTCCATTAATGTGGCATTCAAGTGCAAATAAAATAACGGATGGAAATAGACCTGCCTAAAGTTATCTGGAGCAGGGAGGGGGTGTTGCATTAAAGGACCAAGGGAACTTTTGGGGAAGACTGAACTGTGTTATACTGTAGTCATCCTCCTAGTGATTTACATGGTGTGTGAACACAGGACATCAAACAAGTGGGACCCTTTGAGAGTGTGGCTGCAGTCACTCAGGGAAGATGACTGTGGGCTGAAAATTGCCTCAGGAAAATCTAAAAAGAGGTGCCAGGAGCTGGGGCTGTAACTGAAGAGAAGTCAAGAACAAATGGCTGCCAGGGTCTGCATGCGTTTCACAGATCTGTGTGAGTAGTGACCCCCCTACCCACCTGCACAACCACTGCAGAGGGGACCCCAGAGTCCATCCGCAGCATGATGGCACAGGAAAAAAATTTTCTGTGACCACTTTTAAAACTGAGGAAGATTATATGCCCTGTTGTATAGAAATCTCTAGGAGCTTGGCATAGTGGTGGCGCACGCCTTTAATCCCAGCACTCCAGGGGCAGAGGTAGGAGGATCAGTGTGAGTTCCAGGCCAGCCTGAGACATCATAGTGATTTCCAGGTCACCCTGGGCTACAGCACGATCCTACCATGAAATACAAAAACAATAATAATCATTAACATCACCATATTCACCAGGATATTGTTCACTGTAAAAGCATCATAGGAAATGAGACACTTCGGTGTTTGCAGACATTTGCCTAACGGAAGTGTGATGGCAGGGACGTGAATGTGGCGCTGGCAGCTGGGGAGGAACGAGATGGAAAAGCCTGCCTGCGTATACTTTGCAATAACACTCAGATTTCTGTGAACGCTCTTCACCACTTCCCACAAATGTTTTGGAAATTATATAAACAGCTTGGCTCTGGGGAAGCCAGGAACAGAGAGGAGGGGGCGGCACTGCCCCCAAGTGGCCAGTGCCTTCTGCCACACGGGCAGCGTTTCTAGAACAGGAAAGCCATGTCATAGCCAGTCACTGCTGAACTGAATCTTGGCCTGCTCAGAAGCGGCCTGGGCACTGCCCAGTTACTGCTCCCTGCCTGGGCTCCCTTCTCAGGCCCTCCCCTTTGTGGGCGGGCTTCCTGCACTCCTCTGCCCCAGGGCACTGCTATTACAGGGTGGAGCCTCCTTGGAACTGTCCAAGTAAGGGTGAGCTAAGTTTTCCAGAGCGGGGGTGCCTGTGGTGGAGAAGGCATGCAGGAAAGGAACGCGGGGTGAGTAGGGGATCAGCGGGGACCCGGAAGTGGGGCTGACAGCGGGGGCTGCAGGACCCTGCTCACGCTGCAGATGGCTGAAGGTGATGGGAGGTGAGGCCGCGTCCCTGGGTTCTCTACATGCCACTGCTTAGGGGTCCTCTAGTCCATCCTGCAGGGATGTTCACAGCAGGCACCACCTGGCTCACGCTGGCAAGTAGGGCAGAATTCTGCCAAGCAGTAAGGCCACAACATGTGGGTGTGGCAGGTACCAGTGCCTGCTGCTGGGAGATCAGGGCCAAGGCACACAGTGTCATTTCCTCTGAGGGCTTTGGAGTCTTGCCTGGCCCAGGTGACAGGCAAGCCTGATCAAGGTTGGGAACTCCTGCTGGACACTTGAAGACAATGCCAGCAGCCAGCAGGTGTAGACCTGTGTCCACATTTAAATGATGAAATTGAAATTGCTGGCCAGCAGGTGTAAGTAACAGATCCCCTCACACCACCCCGCCAGCGCCAGCGCCAGCGCCAGCATGAACGAGCGAATGAACTCCGTGGAGGTCTTCGACGGTATCCGCTTCCCAGGGTTCATGCACAGCCAGGAGTCCCTACGGGCAGCCTGTGGCTTCCAGTTCAAGGACACAGACATCCTCCTGGTGACGTTCCCCAAGTCAGGTGAGGCTCTGGGCCGAGGCAGGGAGCCTGGGCAGTGTAGACACCGCTGTCACCATCTGCAGACAGGGTTCAGGGAACTAGTCTTTGGGGCACGGGATTCAGCCTGCGCCCTCCTCTTTCATCTGTGAACCTGTGAACCTTTGAATCAAAGCGTGGCCTCTGTGGCATGAGTCTGCAGAGCCCTTCACAGTCATCCTGGCAACTCGCTTTCCACCACCCGGTGTCCACAGGAGATTTAAAGTGTTCTCACACTGTGTGGCAGCAGCACTGCCCCCCACCTTCACCAGGCTCCCCTGAGCACCCCATGGTCTCTCTTGACCTAGGTGGTTGTGTCTCGGAGTGTGCGCGGAGTGTCAGCAGGACGCTGCGGATGGCATGCCTGCGTGCTCCCAATATGGCTCGTGGCGAGGTGCTGATGGGTGTGTGGCTTTCGGAGAGAGGCCCTGGCTCCCTTGCCAAGCTGAGGTGAATGGTGTCTGTCTTCTTTCCCTCAGCAATTGTGGTGGGTTGAGCCACTCACTAAGTGCACGGGACCGTTTCCTTACTCTCAGTGTGGGCAGGACAGCTGAAAGGACCCTTTGTGTCTTGTCCCTCCTGTCCAGCTTGAATCCATTAAACCCAGGGATACATAGTGGGGGGGTCCCAACAAGGGGCGGTCCATGGCAGGTCTCCTAAGAGGAAGGTGGAGGTTGGAGCTTGCCTTGGCCTCCCAGTGACAGTCTGGCCCCAGCTGGAGCAGGTCTTACCTAATGTGGCTAAGACACCAGGGCCAGCAGACAGGAGCAGCTGGGAGGGAGGCTGGCCTGGCACCCCCCTTCCCATGGCCCAGGGGCTCCATGAGCTCCAGTGAGGCACAGCAGTGATGCAGGGAGGGGCCTCTCCCCCTTCTAGACCCTAACCTGCTTCCCCTCCCTCCAGCCCACATTCCTGCCACGCCCCTTCTCACTCAGCCTGACTCCGCCTTTGGAGTCCCCCACACCCACCCAGGGGCCTGGCCTGTGGGCGGTGCTTCCTGCCAAGAAGCAGGCAGTGGGTGGGCTGGGCATCCTCAGGCTGTGGAGGCAGGCAGCCCTTCCTCCATCCTGCTGCAGGGCTGCGGGTCTGGGGCCTCAGTCAGTTCTCCAGGTGCTCTTGTACAAAGGGGACCTTCCCTCTGAAGCTGTGTGAGCAGACGCAGGCAGCGCAGGGCCTGGCCTCCACCTGACAGAACACTCTCAGACTGGTGTCGCCAGACCCTGAGCGAGCCTTTCTGAGAATGTGCAGAGGGGACTGAAAACAGGACCAGCCAAGCAACAGTGGGAAACCTAGGGGTTGTGAGCTGGTGGCTTGATAAAAGATGGAGGCAGGGACAGGGTGGAGTGGGTCAGACTAGCTCTGCAGAGCCCCTTCTGGCTTGAGTTTTCCTTCATTGTTGACAAGAGCCCCTAGTCCACACCATGGTTCTGTGAGACTTAAAGGAGGTCAGAGCCTCCCTCTTCCTCCCTGGATGGCAGAGAAGCTGAGGAAGGGCACAGTGCCCTCTGTTCCTACATCTAACTCAGGACCCCAGAATTTGACATCTCTGAGAGAAAAGTGTGGTTGCTTCTGGTGACTGGACACCCCACACAGCTCTCCAGAACTTTCTGTCTTGTGGTCATGGCCAAGACCCTTTCAGTGTCTGAAGAAGAGAGCGCCAGCCGAGGGCAAAGTGGAGTGCACTAGGCAACTAATGTGGGCTAAGCCCTTGGTTCCATTCTCAGCAAGCCTGGTACAGATGTTCTGAAAATACCAACACCAAGGCTATAATGTTCCAGTACAGTATTCAGAAAGTGGTAGTTGCTTTTTAAGAACTATGGTCCTGGAGCCAGTTGAGATGGTGAACGCCTTTAATCCCAGCTGTGAGTAGGCGGAGGAAGGAGAGCTGCTGTGAGTTCATGGCCTACCTAGGAATATAGAGCGAGTGCCATGTCAGCCTGGGCTTGAGTGAGACCCTAACTTAAAACTTAAAATAAAAAGGAAGAAAGGTCTATGGTCCCCACTCTGGGGAGCTCATTCCCCTGACCCTCTGTGTGCACAGGAAGCCACCTGGAGCTGTGATGTTCCCCTGTCGCAGCACTCTGCCTCATGGAACTCCAGCTGACCACCCTCCTGGCCCCAGGTGGCCATCACGCCCAGGGATAGCTTCTGCCTCTCAGAGGTAACGGGTTCCTCCTTTCTGCCTCAGCTCTTCACCTCAGACCTGCCTGGCAGAGCCTCTGTAGAGTCCCTCATGCCAAGAAAGCTCAGCCCTCCATGGGGCATGTGTTCATTTCAGACTAGGGCCCTCTGTGTCTCTGGGCAGGAAGGATGTGGGCAAGGTTGGGCGTGGAGAGTCCAACCAACCAGAACTCTTCTGTGTGGGGGCTCCCAGATCAGTTCTGCTCTCTGCTTCCCCTGGGATGCCCACTCCCTGCCTTGGGGTCTCATTGTACCAAATATTGCTATTGCGTCAGAAGATTCTTGGCAGAAGATTCTTGGCCACCCTTCTTCCCTCTCTCCCTGTCTCCACCCACTGAACAATGGCCCCAGAGGCTCCTAGCTAATCCTCATGGCATGTGACCACAGGTGGCAGAAGGGACTTTGCAGTGCTGATTGAGTTAAGGACCTTGAGATGGAGATCATCCTGGATTACAGAGATCAGTTTCCTGGAGGGGTAGAGCCAGGCAGGAGGCTCAGAGGCAGGGAAGGAGATGTGGTAAGGGGCAGAGGCAGGAGCCAGAGTAGGAGATGAGAATGTGCTGGGATGCTGCTCTGGAATGTGGAGGAAGCAGTCAGGAAGGAATGTGGTGACTCCCAGAAATGGGAAGAGACAAGGAATGGGTCTTCCTTGAACCTCTGCAGCGCCAGCCTGCTGATGCTGTTTCCAGAACGACTGTACGCAGTGTTGTTGGCCACTAGGTTGGTGGTCATGCATATCAGGGTGCTTGAGGGTGCCTAAATCTTTGTCCAACTTTGTGGGGCAAGGCACAAACCCCATCCTGGCTATGTGACACCCAGCATAATGCAGGTGCCAGCCACTCACAGCCTGGAGTGGATGGACGTGTGCGGAGGCCCAGGAGTCAACACACCAATTCCCAAGGACCAGACTGCAGAGGGCCCCAGGCATTCCTGTGCCTTCTCTTGGGGAATCCACTCCTATGTGTTACCTCACAAATAACGATGTAGCTGCCCTTTGTGACCCTCCACCCTGAGTCCCCAAAGCTCTTTGTGCCTGCAGAATATGAAAATGCACCTAGCCCTAACGAGCGCTCTCTTGTTCCTAGTCTGGGGCACAACCTTGCCAGTTTTGGAGCACTGCCTGTCCTTTTTTCCTACTCATGAATCAACACACGACGACTAAAATGTGCCCGAAAGACATTTAAGGAAGACGGAAAGCCCCAGCCTCCCTAGAAGCCACTCCTACCCAGTGTCATGTGTGTGATTCCAGAACCTTTTTGGGAGGCCCATATGTACATTTCTCCTCTCCTTTTGACATAGGGAGTTCAGGTCATGTTACACACACAGTGGTCCCCTGTTACCTGCTGTTGCAGTTACTCGTGGTCACTAAAATTATTAAAGGAAAACTTCCAGAAATAAGTAATTCTTCTTGAGTCAGGACAATCTCCTACTCCATCCAAACTGGGATGTAATTTGCCTAGAATACCTCCACTGCATACAGTCCCCTCCCATTTTCACTTAGTAATGTTCCCAGTTATCAGATCCACAATCCTGTGCTGAGTACTGGTTTTTAAGTTGTTGTTGTCTTACTAATCAGTCATAATACTCAAGAGAAGAATATTGACCCTGGAAACCCAGACTTTGCAAAGAGGAGCCAGGACGTGTTTCCTTCAATGCAAAGGGAATGTTCTCCACTTCTTAAGAAGAGGACAAAGTCATCTGAGGTTGCCATGATGTGTGGCAAAAACAAATCTATGCATGAAATCATGAAGAAAGAATGAGAAATTCAAGCTAGTTTTGCTGCTGTCACAGTGGGTTTTCAGTGCTTAGACAAGATGCAAGAGGGATTAAGTTATGCATGGAAGAAATGAAGAATGTGGTCTGTCAAAGGTGGGCCTGGCACTGCACATCTTTAATCTCAGTGCCTGGGAAGCTAAGGTAGGAGGATCACCATGCGTTCCAGGCCATCCTGGCCACAGTGAGTTACAGGTCAGCCTGTGCTAGAGTAAAACCCTGGCTCATGAAGACGGAATCAACAACAAACAAACAGTGTCGCCACAGAAAGCATTGGGCTTGTGGGAAAACTGTAGCCAGGTGTCCTAAGGGCTGAGGCACCCAGCTAATTACTGCAAGTGAGGGCGTAGAACCGTTCTCAAAACCTCTGTTAGAGTGTTACAGTTGTTCCATTGTGTTGATGTTGATGTTGTAACATTTTCTGCACGACAACCAGCTCTCATCACCTCTATTTCCTGGTAGAGGATGTTACAGTTGCCCTTTGTTGTTACTGTAACATCACTACCTTCCTGTTTGGTTTTTCCAAGTGGGATCTTGCCTTAGCCCAGGCTGAGCTGGAATACTATGTCTTAATACTATGTAGTCTCAGGCTGGCCTCCAACTCACAGTGATCCTCTGTCTCGGCGTCCTGAGTGCTAGGACTAAAGGTATGCACCTCCACCACCCGGCTTGTATTACTACTTGACACTTTGCAATGTAAACATCATCAGGAGGACACTGAAGTTATTTTCTCATCAAATTTTTTGTTTGTTTGTTTTTCGAGGTAGGGTCTTGCCCTAGCCCAGGCTGACCTGGAATTCGCTACGTAGTCTCAGGGTGGCCTCAAACTCATGACAAGTCTTCTACCTCTGCCTCCCGAGTGCTTGGATTAAAGGTGTGCGCCACCACACCTGGCTGTCATCAAACTTTGTCAACAGTCTTAGCACTCCTGGTGACTCTGCCCAGAACAATTGTAGGACAGTCATCCAGCAGGGACTCTATTTGTACTTTATTTTTAGCTTTTTCAAGGTGCAGTCTCACTCTAGCCCAGGTTGATCTGGAATTCACTCTGTAGTCCCAGGCTGGCCTCGAACTCATGGTGATCCTCCTACCTCTGCTTCCTGAGTGCTGTGATTAAAGATGTGCACCACTACACCCAGCTATTTTCCCCTCCCCCACACACACTTATTTCTAAGGAGAGAGAAAGTGAGGGAAAAAGAGAATGGGTGTATCAGGTGCTCTTGCCTCTGCAAATGAACTCCAAACCCATGCATCTGGGTTTACTTGGATACTGGGGAATTAAGCCCAGGTCAAGAAGCTTTGCAAGCAAGTGACCTAACTGAGATGGAAATTGTGTGAGGAACTTTGGAAGCTCCTGCCCTAAAGTTATGTCCTGTATTGCATGGACTTTTGTATTAGTCATGTTCTGAACTGCAGATTCTTTATTTATTTTTTTTTTTTCACAGCGACAGACATAGAGAGAAAGACAGATAGAGGGAGAGAGAGAGAAAGGGTGCGCCAGGGCTTCCAGCCTCTACAAACAAACTCCAGACGCGTGCGCCCCCTTGTGCATCTGGCTAATGTGGGACCTGGGAAAGCAAGCCTCGAACCAGGGTCCTTAGGCTTCACAGGCAAGCGCTTAACCGCTAAGCCATCTCTCCAGCCCTGAACTGCAGATTCTTTTGTACTGACACGGAAGTTTTTGCACTGTTTCAAGGCCATGATCTGCATTACAGCCCCTATTGTAAACTATCCTATGTTTCTTTTTATCTAGTTAACAAGTGTTTTCTGTTTCTATAAACCGTGCCTACCATACACTTAAGGTCACTGGCATTAGGCCTGGCCTCTGAGTTCTGAGAACTAACAATAATGAATAGCCCAAGATGAGGAATATAAACTCTAAGCCATCAGAGCTCGCTTTGGAAGAGATTCCCCTGTGCCCATGCTGGGGTGAAAATAGACTGATTCTCCACTCAGTCTCTGGTGCCGGTTCTGTGAGCCTTAGTTTCCTGCATCATAAGCACTGAGCAATCGCCCCAGCCCAGACTTTTCCAACCCATCGCCTGCACTGACCAGCTAGGAGTTGATAAGCATGTGACTCGGCTTTCCCTCATTGTGACAAACAGCTACAATAACCAGCTTATGAAGAGAAGAAGTCTCATTTTGGCTCACTTCTCTGGAGGTTCCAGTCCCTGACCCATTGTCCTCACTGCTTCGGCCCTGGCGCGGCACACCGTGGTGGAGAGTGCTTGGCAAATTGCTCAATCATGGCTGAGGAGCAGAAAGAGGAAGAGGACAGACCTGGGGTGTAGTTCAGCTGGGAGGGGCTGCTTAGCACACACAAAGCCCTGAGTTCTATCCCCAGCACTGCAGAACCCGGCAAAGTAGTGCATGCCTGTCATCCCAGCACTGGGGAGGAGCACGGGGGAGGAGCAGAAGTTCAGGGTCATCCTCAGCTACATAGTGAGTTTGAGGCCAGCCTGGGCTACATGAGACTATGTCTTCAGATAGAGCGAGAGAAAGAGAGTTAGCCTAGGGCATACCCCCCAATGACCTTGCATGAGGCTACCTCTTCAAGGTCCTCACCCCCAGGAATGCCACCCCCAGGGAGCAAACCTCTAACACGTGGGCCTTTTAGAGACATTTCAGATTCACATTACAGCTCTGCTAGTAAAGTACTTGTCTGTAAATTCGAGTGACGTCGATGCTGAGGAATAGTTCCTGTGTGCACATTTTTAAGGAATTGGCCATCTCTTTCTTCTTATAGCTTTGTGGGGTGTGAGGCGCGCTGCTAATGTTGCCCTTTATGAAACAGCTACTCTGTCGTCGCCGAGCGCTGTGCTTGACCAGAGCTCTGATCACACACACCTGTGTCTGTCGCTGGGCTTCCCTCACAAGCCCAGGGCTGTGCCCACCCGGGCACACTCCTGCGCTGAGGTCTGCTTGCATGTCCATGTGACTTCATCACTGGCTTGTCTAACTGTAGCAACCTGTGGGTATTTTTTGTTGGGATTGTGTTTGAATTACAAATTAATGTGGGAGAACGGGTCTATTTATTTTAAGTTATCCCAGGGACAAAGGAGTCTCGCCATCTGTCGAACCCACCCCACGTCTTCACTCAGAGGCAGACACACTCTTCCCATGTAGTTTGTTTTTTCAAATATTTTATTTTTATATATTTGTTTGCCAGAGGAGCAGAGAGAGAGAGAGAGAAAGAGAGAAAGAGAATGGGTGCACCAGGGTCTCCAGTTGCTGCAAACAAACTCCACATGCATGTGCCACCTTGTGTATCTGGCCTACATGGGTCCTGGAGAATTGAACCATGGTCCTTTGTCTTTACAGGCAAGCGCCTTAACCACTAAGCCATTTCTCCAACCCCTCCATGTGGTTTTTAAAATTTTTTTTTCAATTTTTTTAAAAATTTATTTATTTATTTGAGAGCAACAGACACAGAGAGAAAGATAGATAGAGGGAGAGAGAGAATGGGCGCGCCAGGGCTTCCAGCCTCTGCAAACGAAATCCAGACGCATGCGCCCCCATGTGCATCTTGCTAACGTGGGACCTGGGGAACCAAGCCTCGAACCGGGGTCCTTAGGCTTCACAGGCAAGCACTTAACCGCAAAGCCATCTCTCCAGCCCACATTTTTTCAAATTTTTATTAACAACTTCCATGATTATAAAAAACTATCCCATGGTAATACCCTCCATCCTCTACTTTCCCCTTTGAAACTCCATTCTCCATCATATCCCCTCCCCCTCTCAATCAGTCTCTCTTTTGTTTTGATGTCACGATCTTTTCCTCCTCTTATGATGGTTTTGTGTAGGTAGTGTCAGGCAATGAGAGGTCATGGATATCCAGGCCATTTTGTGTCTGGGGGGAGCACAATGTATGGAGTCCTACCCTTCCTTTGGCTCTTACATTCTTTCTACCACCTCTTCTGCATTAAACCCTGAGTCTTGGAAGGTGTGATAGAGATATTATAGTACTGAGCACTCTGGTCACTTCTTTCCAGCACCATGATACCTTCTGAGTCATCCCAAGGTCACTGCCATCTGAAAAGAGAAGGTTCTCTACCAAAAGTGAGGGTAGGGTATGAACATTAATAGAAGTGCTTACTGGGCAGTTTGATAAGCATAGTATACACATTTAGCCAGACAGCAGCAGACATCACACCTCTAGGGCTCATGACTACCCCTGATTTAAGTTTTCAGTATCAGGGATGTATTCCCACCCATGGAGTGGACCTGTAGTCCAATTAGAGGGCAGTTGGTTTCCACCATGACAGTTGTGCCACTATTGCACCTGTTGGCTCATTTGGCCTGGCTGGCCCAATATAAGGCTTGTAGTGTCCACTGTTGAGTATCTTCACTGGTGATTTCTCTCTATCCCATTGAACTGCATGCAGAATGGCTTCTTCCAGCTTTCTGTCAGCTGGTCTACATAGAGGAGGTTATCAGCTCAGTTCCAGCAGGATTTCTCAGTGGCCTTGCAGCCCAAGTGTTGCAGTCCTGGTTCGCACTGCTGGTAGAAATCACCCAACCAAGAGCAGCTTGTGGGAAAAAGAGGTTGATTTTGGCTTACAGGCTCGAGGGGAAGCTCCACGATGGCAGGGGAAAACGATGGCATGAGCAGAGGGTGGACATCACCCCCCGGCCAACATAGGACAGACCACAGCAACAGGAGGGTGTGCCAAACACTGGCAAGGGGAAACCTGCTATAAAGCCCATAAGTCAGCCCCCAACAATACACTCCCTCCAGGAGGCATTAATTCCCAAATATCCATCAGCTGGGGAGCTAGCATTCGCAACACCTAAGTTTATGGGGGACACCTGAATCAAACCACCAAACCAAGTATGTGGAGTCTTCAGCAATAGGGACTTACCATCTATTCCTGGTGGGAAACCAAGGGCCTTGGCAATGGCCTATAATGTTTTGGGGCACCAGGGACTTCCCTGGCCAACAACACACTGGAAGGTATCCCATCCCTGGCAATGAAAATTTTCTATCAACAATCTATGGCTCCTGAGTGTCCCATTGTCCAAAAAAGTAGCATTCCATATGCTTTATTTATATCTTCTTAGATTTTGATTAGCCCTTCTTCCACCTTTCCTTTACTCAATCTCTTCCCCTGACCTCACTTTGGGCCTTTTTCACCCCCATTAATATATCCCTGTATTTACATATACACAATAACATCCTACTGAGTACCCCCTCCCTTCCTTTCTCTTCCCTTTATATTTCTTTTCTAGTTTACTGGCCTTTGCTACTTAGTTTTCTTCCTATGTACACGGAAGTCCAATCATCTGTAGCTAGGATCCACATATGAGGAAGAACATGTGACGCTTGGCTTTCTGGGTCTGGATTACCTCACTTAGTATAATCCTTTCCAGATCCATCCATTTTCCTGCAAATTTCATAACTCCATTTTTCTTTACTGCTGAGTAGAACTCCATTGTATAAATGTGCTATATCTTCATTATCCACTATCCACTGGGTTCCATTTCCCAGCTATTGTGAATTGAGCGGCAATAAACATGGTTGAGCAAGTATCTCTAAGGTAATGAGATGAGTCCTTAGGATATATGCCTAGGAGTGCTATAGTTGGGTCATATTGTACATCTATTCTTAGCTGTCTCAAGAACCTCCACACTGATTTCCACAATAGCTGGACCAGATTGCATTCACACCAACAGTGTAAAGGGTTCCTCTTTTTCCACATCCTCACCAGCATTTATGGTCACTTGTTTTCATGATGGTAGCCAATCTGATAGGAGTGAGATAGAATCTCAATGTAGTTTTAATCTGCATTTCCCTGATGACTAGGGATGTAGAACATTTTTCTCAGATGCTTATATGCCATCCATATTTCTTCTTTTGAGAACTCTCTATTTAGTTCCATAGCCCATTTTTTAATTGGGTTGTTTGATTTCTCATTATTTAGTTTTTTGAGTTCTTTGTATATCCTAGATATTAATCCTCTATCGGATGTATAGCTGGCAAAGATTTTCTCCCATTCTGTAGGTTGTCTCTTTGCTTTATTCATGGTGTCCTTTGCAGTACAAAATCCTTGTAATTTCATGAGGTCCCAGCGGTTAATCTGTGGTTTTATTGCCTGAGCAATTGGGATTATATTCAGAAAGTCTTTGCCAAGACCAATATGTTGAAGGGTTTCCCCTACTTTTTCCTCTAGCAGTTTCAGAGTTTCCAGTCTGATGTTAAGGTCTTTGATTCATTTTGTCTTAATTCTTGTGCATGAAGAGAGAGAAGAATCTATTTTCATCCTTCTATAGATACATATCCAGTTTTCCCAGCACCATTTGCTGAACACTGTCTTTTCTCCAATGAGTATTTTGGGCATTTTTATTGAACATCAGGTGGCTATAGGTACCTGGACTTAGATCTGCGTCCTCTATTCTGTTCCATTGATCTACATGTCTGCTTTTCTGCCAGTACAATGCTGTTTTTGTTACTATGGCTCTGTAGTATAGGATAAAATAAGGTATGGTGATACCACCGGCCTTATTTTTGTTGCTCAGTATTATTTTATATATTCAAGGTTTTTTGTGATTCCAAATGAATTTTTGGATTTTTTTTTTCTATTTCTGTGAAGAATGCCACTGGAATTTTGATGGGGATTGCAATAAATATGTAGATTGCTTTTGGTAAGATTGCCATTTTCAAAATATTGATTCTTCTGATCCAGGAACAAGAGATGTTTTTCCATTTCCTAGTGTCTTCTGCAATTTCTTGCTTGAATGTTTTAACGTTTTCATTGTAGAGATCCTTTACTTCCTTCATTAGGTTTATCCCAAAGTACTTTATTTTCTTTGATGCAATTGTGAATGGAAGTGATTCTGTGATTTCATCCTCTGTGTGTTTGTTGTTAGCATATAGGAAGGCTACTGATTTTTGTGCATTTATTTTGTATCCTGCTACATGACTGTAGGTGTTTATCAGCTCTAAGAGTTTGCTGGTAATGTCTTTAGGATCCTTTATGTATAGGATCATGTCATCTGCAAATAATGATAGCTTGATCTCTTCATTTCCAATTTGTATCCCTTTTATGTGTGTTTCTTGCCTTACTGCTATGGCTAAGACTTCCAGTACTATATTAAATAAAATTGGGGACAGTGGACACCCTTGTCTTGTTCCTGATTTTAGTGGAAAAACTTCCAGTTTTTCCCCATTTAGTAATATGTTGGCTGTAGGCTTGTCATAAATAGCCTTTATTTTATTGAGATATGTTCCTTCTATTCCCAGTCTCTATAGGACTTTTATCATAAAGGGATGTTGGATTTTGTGAAATGCTTTTTCTGCATCAAATGAGATGATTATGTGATTTTTGTCCTTCAGTCCATTTATATAATACACTACATTTATCAATTTGCATATGTTGAAACATCCCTGCATCTCTGGGATAAAGCCTACGTGGTCAAGGTGAATGACCTTTCTGATATAGTCTTGTATTCTGTTTGCCAATATTTTGTTGAGAATTTTTGCATCTATGTTCATGAGGGAGATTGGTCTGTAATTTTCTTTTTTTGTTCTATCTTTGCCTGGTTTTGGTATCAGTGTGATGCTGGCTTCGTAGAAAGAGTTTGGTAGGATTCCTCCTTTTTCTATTTTATGGGAAAGCTTAAGAAGCAGTGGTGTTAGTTTTTCTCTGAAGGTCTGGTAAAATCCAGCAGGAATCCATCTGGGCCTGGACATTTTTTAGTTGGGAGATTTTTGATAACTGCTTGGATCTCCATGCTTGTTATAAGTCTATTTAAGTGATTAATCTCATCTTGATTTATTTTAGGTAGGTCATATAAATCAGGGAAATCATCCATTTCTTTCAGATTTTCATACTTAGTAGAGTATATGTTTTTATACTGTGTCCCTATGATTTTTTTAATTTCTCTGGTTCTGTTGTGATGTTGCCTTTATCATCTCTAATTTTCTTACTTTGTGTCTCTTCTCTCTTTCTTTTAGTCAAATTTGCTAAGGGTTTATCAATCTTGTTTATCCTTTCAAAGTACCAACTCTTTGTTTCATTGATTCTTTGGATTGTTTTTTTTGGTTTCTCTTTCATTAATTTTGGCCCTGATATTTATTATTTCTTCCTGTCTACTGATTTTTGGTTTGCCTTGTTCTTTTTCCAAGGCTTTAAGGTAAAGCATTAGGTTGTTTACTTGAGACCTTTCTAGTTTCTTAATATAGGCACTTAATGCTATAAATTACCCTCTTAGGACTGCATTCATTGTGTCCCAATGGTTTTGGTATGTTGTGTTCTCATTATCATTTGACTCTATGAATTTTTTGATTTCCTTCTTGATTTCTTCATTGACCCATTCATCATTTAGTAGTGTATTGTTTAGTTTCCATGATTTTGTATATGCTCTATAGCCCTTCTTGTTATTGATTTATAGTTTGATTCCATTGTGGTCAGATAGAATACAAGGAATTATTTCAATTTTTCTGTATTTGTTAAGATTTGTTTTGTGTCCTAATATATGGCCTAGTTTAGAGAATGTTCCATGTGCTACTGATAAGGATGTATATTCTGCTGCATTTGGATGAAATGTCCTGTATATATCTGTTAGGTCCATTTCTTCTATGACCTCATTTAATCCAGATGCCTTTCTGTTTTTCCTGGGATGACCTGTCAATTGATGAGAGTGGGGTATTGAAGTTACCCACTACCACTGTGTTTGGTGTTATCTGTGACCTTAGTTCTAATAGTGTTTGTGTGATCAATTTGGGAGTCCCCATGTTAGGTGCATATATGTTTAGGATTGTAATGTCCTCCTGTTCGAGTTTGCCTTTAATCAATATAAAGTGACCTTCCTTATGTTTCTTAACTAATGTTGGACTGAAGTCTACCTTGTCAGATATTAGGATAGCAACACCTGCTTGTTTTCTAGGCCCATTTGGTTGAAACACTGTTTTCCAACCTTTCACCCTAAGATAGTGTCCACCCTTTGTAGAAAGGTGAGTTTCTTGGAGGCAACAAATTGAAGGATCCTGCTTTTTAACCCACTCTTCAAACCTGTGTCTTTTGGTTGGGGCATTGAGGCCATTGATATTAAGAGATATTATTGAAAGGTGTGTATTTATTTTTGCCATTTTTTTTGTAGTTCTTCCGGTTTTACCTTTGCTGTCTTGTGTTAACTAGTATTTGAGTATGGTTTGTTTTTTCCAGGTTTCTTATATGTGTGCTTTTCCTTCTCTTCAGCATGGAGGATTCTTTCAAGTACTTTCTGTAGAGCTGGTTTTCTCTTCAAATACCTCTCTAGCCTGCTTTTGTTGTGGAATGTCTTTATTTCTCCGTCTATTTAAATGAATAGCTCTGCAGGATAAAGTAACCTTGGTTGACAGTTGTTATCTTTCAGAACTTGGAATACATCACTCCAAGCCCTTCTGGCTTTTAAAGTTTGTGTTGAGTAATCTGCTGTGATCCTTATGGGCTTGCCTTTGTAGGTAACTTGATTTTTTCTCTCTAACTGCTTTCAATATTTTTTTCTTTAGTTTGTGTATTTGGTTGTTTGATGATAATATGGTGAGGAGGGGTTCTTTCCAGGTTTTGTCTGGTTGGTGTTCTAAAGGATTCCATTATCTGCATTGGCGCCTCTTTCCCAATTTGGGGGAAATTTTCTTCTATGATTTTGTTGAAGATGCCTACTATGCCTTTGGAATGAAATTCTTCTCCTTTTCCTATACCCTGAATTCTTATGTTTAATATTTTCATAGTGTCCCAAATATCTTGAAATTCCCATTCATACTTTCCTATTAGTTTGTCTTTCTCTTTGTTGGACTGTATTAGATCTGCCACCTGGTCTTCTAGCTTAGATGGTCTGTCCTTTCCTTCATCCATTCTACTGGTGAGATTTTCTACAGAGTTTTTTTTGTTTGTTTGTTTGTTTGTTTTTTTTATTTCATTAACTGTGTTCTTCATTGCTAGTAATTCTGACTGGTTTTTCTTTATTATTTCTATTTCCTTATTTATGTCTTGTATTGACCTCTTTATTTCATTAAATTGGTGTCCTGTGTTGTCTTTGATTCCTTTCATTTCCTCTTTCTTTCCTTTGATTTCTTCTTTGACTTCTTTGAGCATATTTATAATCATTCTTTTGAAATCTTTCTCAGGCATTTCCTCTAACTCATTCTCACTGGAGTTCATTTCTGATGCATTAATAATTTTTGGTGGACTTATATTGTCTTGATTTTTGGTGTTTCTTGTGTTATAATGTATATATTTTTGCATCTTGGATTAATTTTCTGCTTTGATTTTCTAGTTAGCTGTAGTATTATTAGATGTATCAATCAATCTGATGTTCTATATCTTCAGGGTAGGAGCTTAAGGTGCTAGGTGTGGCTCTCAAGACTCTCAGAGTGTCTACAAAAGTGACTCTAGGTGTTTGGTTTGCCTGCTATGAGAGTATTCAAGTAGGCTGAGTGGAGTAAAATATAGGCAGATTCTAAAATTTAACTAAACAATGTACACTTTCAATGAAAAACTTCACAGAGTATATATGCAAGAGTAGGTATTATGACAACCAGATCCTCTAACTGTTCTTTAGGGTGTGTGGTGCCCCACACCCTTAATCCTGACAGTAAGGAGGTAAAGATTTCTGGTCTGTTGAGGTTCCAAGTCAGCTTGTGACCAAGTGAGACCCTTCCCTAATGTATAACAGAAGAGAAAACAAAGCCACTATAAATCAAGAAGCAACAAATAACAAGCCCAAAATATAGCTTATTTAAGAATGGCAAATCTGACCATCCATCAGATTTAACATAATTTATGCCAATATGGGAGGTGTAATTAGCATTTCCAGTTCAGGCCTATCTATAAGGCTTATTTGGCAGGTACTGACCTGGTGTAATCCCAGTTACCTTTTGGGATGATTTTGGTCTCAGTTATGCTGGGCTCCTGCTTGGGTCCCTCTTTGGTGCACTATGGGTTCAAGTAGGCTGGCTGGGTCATTGGATCGCAGCTCTGGTCACTGCTGCCTAGTGCTGTGATCTCCCTTCCACTGATCTCTGCTGCTTGCTGGCGCTTGCACTGGCAGTGGGGGAGGAGAGGCTGTTGATGGTGGCTCTAGTTCTCTTGCTAGTCCATATGATCTTCTACCTCATGATCTGCTCCTCCATTGTTCACTGTGGTTCTCCATGTTTCTTGAGTTTGGGAAGAGCTCTGGTATGAGTGGAAAATCCCCTCACCTAGCTTTTCCTGTGGCCCTGCGAACCTGGTATTGCCACTGCTGGAGCTTCTTCTGCCTGCCTATGTGGGCTCTGGATGCTCTGGATCTCTCCTACTTCTCTGCTGCCATTTTAATTTCTTATACACCTCACTTTTTAGTAGAAAAGTGTATTTTGTTGTTTTTTTGTTTTGTTTTGTTTGGCTTTTTCTCTCCTAGGCTGCTTTGGTATGGTTCCTACGCTGCCATTTTAACTGGAAATCCCATGTAGCTTTTTAATTTAATATTTTAGTTATTTATTTGAGAGAGAGAAAGAAAAGAGGCAGACACAGACAGAGTGAGTTTTTGTGCTCTATGACCTTGTGCCACTGAAAAGGAACTTCAGATGCATGTGTCACATTATACTCCTGGCTTTATGTGGGTACTGGGGAATTGAACCCAAGGCTATCAGGCTTTGCAAACAACCACCTCTAACCACTGAGACATCTTTCAAGAACCTCCACCCAACTAGCTTTTATATGTTCCTCTTTTGGTTCTCTGTAACTGCTGTGTTTTGACTGTTAACCTCTACCTAGAGACTGTACAGGCATATGAGGATAGATTTAATTGCAAAAGCATACTTTGGGGGCTGGAGAGATGGCTTGGCAGTTAAGGCACTTGCTTGTGCAGCCTAAAGACAAACATTCAATTCAACGGTACCCACATTAGCCAGATGCACAAGATGGTTCTTGTGTCTGGAGCACGTTTGCAAAGGCTAAAGGCCCTGAAACACCTGTTCTATCTCTCTCTCAAATAACTAAATTAATTAAATTTAAGAAATGTTTTTAGAAGTGTACTTTTTGGGCTTAGTTGTCAAGGCTCTTGCCTGCAAAGCCTAAGAACACTTGTTCAAAACTCCAGGTCCCATATAGCCAGACTCAAAGTGTCATAAGCATGCAATGTCGCACAGGTGCATAAGGGAGCACTCATATCTGGGGTTACAGCAGCTGAAAGGGCCCTGGTACACCCTTTCTCTCTCACCTCCCTCTGCCTTTTTCTCTCTCTTTCTCTCTCTCAAAACTAAAATAATAAAAAAGAAATGTACTTCTCTCCCCCCGCCTTTTTTTTTTTTTTGGTTTTTTGAGGTAGCCCAGACTGACTGGAATTCACTATGTAGTCTCAGGGTGGCCTTGAACTCATGGTGATCCTCCAACCTCTGCCTCCCAAGTGATAGAACTAAAGCCATGCACCAACATACCTGGCCAAAGAAAAAAGAAGTTTACTTCTCAAAAAATACTTGTTTCTGCTTGGGGTGGTGGCGCACACCTTTGATCCCACCACTCAGGAGGCAGAGGTAGGAGGATCATGGTGAGTTCAGGGCCATACTGAGACTACATAGTGAATTCCAGATCAGTCTGAGCTAGAGTGAGACCTTACCTCAAAAAAAAAAAAAAAAGTTTCCTCTTTTTCCTTTCTTTCTTTTTTTCTTTTGCACTATGGATGCTCAAATCCAGAGTCTCATGAAGCTAGGTATGTTGTCTACCACTGAGCCACATCCCAAAGGTTACTTTTAATAACTTCCTGGGGTCTTAGTACAGAAACCTGTATTAAGAAATGGGGGTATGCCTATAATGAATACCTTAAAAAGTGGGAGAAAGATTTTGTGGATGCAAGCTAGCAAAATCCTGCATCATGGCTGGGGAGATAGCTCAGTGGTTAAACTGTTTGTTGGTGTTGCAGTCATGTTCACATTGCTGGCAGAAATCACCCAGCCAAGAGTGACTTGTGGGGGAAAAAAAGGTTTATTTTGGCTTACAGACTCAAGGGGAAGCTCCATGATGGGAGGGGAAAATGATGGCATGAGCAGAGGGTGGACATTTCCCCCTGGCCAACATAAGGTGGACAACAGCAACACTAAAGTGTGCCAAATACTGGCATGGGGAAACCAGCTATAACACCCAGAAGCCCACCCCCAACAATACACAGCCTCCAGGAGGTGTTAATTTCCAAATCTCCATCAGCTGGGAAACCTAGCATCCAGAACACCTAAGTTTAAGGGGGAACACCTGAATCAAACCACCACATTCCACCCTTGGCTCTCATAAACTGATAACTAAACATGATATAAAATACAATGCATTCAGACTAACTTTAAAAGTCTCTATCATTTTTATCAATCCCAGTGATGTTCAAACATCCCCATAGTCCAAGGTCTTTTAACTGAGCTGCAATACCAAAAACACCACCATAATGGCATAGAATAAACAATCACACTGCAAAAGATGGCACTGGAAATATCAAAGAAATATTCAACCAATACAAGATTTAAAACAGCCAGGGCAAACGTCAAACTCTAGCTCCAAGACCAACAACTGTAACCAGTGACAAATCTCAAAGTCCGATAATTCTAACCAGCAACAAGTCTGGAGTTCCAATTCTGCCCCTCCAGGTAGGCTACTCACAGTCCTAGAAAACTTCATCTGGGGCTGACAGCTCTCCTTAGCACCCATCTCATGGTCCTGGCATCTCCACTGGGTCTCCATTGCAACCCACAGTCCATCTTCACAGCTCCATCAGGTCTCCATGCAGTCATCCAGCAAACTCGCTTCACATTGCCCATGGCCATTTCCAAAACACAAGACCGTGTTGCAAATTCAATGACCCTCTTTTTCCTGCATTTCTCATACCCCATAATACCAGATTGGATGCCAACTTGTTACTCCATGGGTGAATAAAGCAGACTTTGAAGAACAAGACACTCCTTGAGCACTCAGGCCCCTTCAATAGAGTCTACATTCTTCCTGTTGCCCCAGTGCAGGTCACCTGACCCAATCTCAAAGGCTGTAATCTCTCATATAATTACGGCTGAATGGGCAGAAGTTTCAGCCCAAAGATTTTATTTCTGTGTCATATCCACTTTACTCACACCAGTCCATTTCTACACAGTGCAACCATGCACAAATTCTCAGGACACTGACATAACAGCAAGCCTTGCACACTAACCACCTCTAGCCCAGTCCAAGAAAAGCTGTTTTTCACCCTTATAAGGCACACCTCACAGTCCATAGTTCTTACTGCATTCAGGGCTTTCAACTCTCACCAGAATAGTCCATCAAGTTGTACTTACAGCACTGCAAGGCATCTCTTAGGCCAAGGTTTCAAATTCTTCCACATTCCTCTTGACAATCTGCTCTAAAAGGCCAAAGCCACAGTCAGATATCTAGCAGCAATCCCACTCCTCTGGTACTAACTTTACCATTGCAGTCAGGTTCGCATTGCTAGCAGAAATCACCAGACCAAGAGCAGCTTGTAGGGGGAAAAAAAAGGTTTATTTTGGCTTATAGACTCAAGGGAAGCTCCATGATGGCAGGGAAAAATGATGGCATAAGCAGAGAATGGACATCACCACCTGGCCAACATCAGGTGGCCAATAGCAGCAGGAAAGTGTGCCAAACACTGACAAGGGGAAACTGGTTATAATTAATACCTATCAGTCCGCCCCTAACAATACACTGCCTCCAGAAGGCTTTAATTCCCAAATCTCCATCAGCTGGGAACCTAGCAGTCAAAACACCTAGGTTTATGAGGGACACCTGAATCAAACCACCACAGTTGGGAAAGTGTGAGGATCTGAGTTCAGATCCTAAAACCCATATAAAAGCCAGGCATGATCTAGGCCTGGTGGTGCACACCTTTAATCCCAGCACTCAGGAGGCAGAGGTAGGAGGATCACCGTGCGTTTGAGGCCATCCTGAGACTACATAGTGAATTCCAGGTCAGCCTGAGCTAGAGTGAGACCCTACATCAAAAAACCACAAAAAAAAAAAAAAACAAAAAATGCCAGTGTGGTGGCACACACCTTTATCCCGGCACTCAGGAGGCAGAGGTAAGAAGATTACCATGAGTTCAAGACCACCCTGAGATTACATAGTGAATTCCAGGTCAGCCTGGACTAGAGTGAAACCCTACCTTGAAAAATCAAAACAAAAAAAGAAAAAGAAAGAAGAGAAAGGCTAGAAAGATGGCTCAGGGGTTAAGGCGCATGCATATAAGGCCTAACTACCTGAGTTCAAATCCTTCCCTAGTACCCATATAAAGCCAGATGAACAAAGTGTTGCATACATCTGGAATTCCTTTGCAGAGGCTAGAGGCCCTGGCTTGCCCATTCTCTCTCTCTCTCTCTCTCTTTCTCTCTTTGTCCTTGCAAATAAATAAACAAACAAACAAACAAAAAGAGGACAATGGTATGGCTCCATGTGCAAGGCCCTGGGTTCCAACTAAGGCACCACAGGAAAGGAAAGGAAGGGGAGGACATGGGAGGGAGAGAAGTGCATTATACAGAAAGCCCCAGTCACCTTAGAAATCTCCCCAGGGCAGGCGAGACAGCTCAGTGGATAAAGCTTTAGCCACGCAAGTGTGCGCTCCTGAGTTCTGATCCCAGCACTCATCCATGTGGTGGCCTGCCTGTAATGTGAGAGCTCAGGAGCAGACGCAGCCATCCCCGGGGCAGGCTGGCTAGCTAGACTAGCTGAACCAGCGAGCTCTGGTTCAAATGAGAGGCCCTGCCTCCCGTAGGTAAGGTGGAGAGCAATCGAGAAAGATACCCAACGTCAACAGCTGACCTCCATGCACGTGCACACATGCACCCAATCGCCCACAGACATGCAAACACCCACGCACAAGCACACACACGCGCGCGCGCGCGCGCACACACACACACACACACACACAGAAAAAGAGAAAATTCAAGTGCTCATGTACAGAGCATGGACAGAAACATGGATGGTGACATGGATGAAGTCTCAGATGGAAACAGGGAACACACCACTGGAATCCCAGGGAAGGTAACCCTGGTGGAAAAGCGGCAGAGCCCTTGGCTGTACCAGGTTTTTAAAGATGGGACTCTAGCCCAGGCTGACCTGGAAATCACTATGTGGTCTCAGACTGGCCTTGAACTCTCCGTGATTGTCCTACTCTGACTCTGGAGTGTGGGATTAAAGGCGTGCGTCCCATGCCTAGCGCATTGCCCCTCTCATGGTCTGCTCCATCTGGTCCCCACCTCTTGTACCTGCAGGTACCACGTGGATGCAACAGGTCCTGAGTCTGATCTTCTGTGAAGGCTGCCTGTGGCCCATTCACCACCTTCCCAACTGGGCCCGTGCGCCCTGGATGGAGCAAATCTCTTTCAGCCACTTAGTCACGCAGCTCAACACCTCCTGGCCTCGCCTGCTCACCACCCACCTGCCTGCCAAAGCGCTGGCCGCAGCTCTGAGGACGTCCAAAGCCCGGGTAGGGGAGGGGCCCGGCCCAGGCCTGCGCCTTCCAGAATCAGAGCCAGGTCTCTGCCAGGCTCTCAGAGCAGAGGGGTCCTGAGGGTCTGATTGCCCCTCACATGTCAGGGGGCGGGACGAGGAGCACAGGGCAGCCAAAGGCCCAGTAGCAACAGGCCGGCCTAGAGTTGAGGCAGGGACTACCTGGCAAGAAGCTCTGCTTTACTGACAGGCAGGAAGTGTGGCCAAGCCAGAGTGGACAGGTCTGGTGAGTCAGTCAGGTCAGACAAGGACGGAGTTACCACCTTGACCGGATGGTCAGCTCTGGGAACAGATGTCCCTTCACAGCTGGGAAGCGAGTGGGAGAAGAAACCCAAATGGGCTCCACCCCAGACCCCACGCAGGAGTGTCCAGGCCAACTGGAGGCAGAAGGAGCCTGAACAGTTAAGGCTCAGCCAACCTGTGGGGTGATGGCTGCCCTGGGCTGCCTGGAGCCTGAGGGCATGAATAACAGACAACATGACGCTTCCAACAGACTCATCTCAGCCTTCCTGTCCCACGCGGCCCAGAGCAAAGGGGTAACATGCTGCCTCCTGGTACCCTGCTCCCAGGTGCAGAGGTGGGTGTGTAGTCACCCATTCAGCAAGCATAAGAGGTTTGCTGGCTGCTGCTCAGAGAGCCATGTCGGGTCTGTGTCTGCCACCCACCTCAAGCCTGCATTGCGATTCAATCTCCCACCATCCTTTCAGACAAGAGTTGGGGTCCCGGGCTCTGTGCTGTGAGTCACAGCAGCCAGGGCAAATCCTGAACCGCAGGGTAGGGATTCAGGACTGTCTCTCTCAGGTGATCTATGTGGCACGGAACCCCAAGGATGTGCTGGTCTCCTTCTACCACTTCCATAAAATCGCTGGCTTCCTGCCTGACCCCAGTTCCTTCGAGAACTTTGTAGATGAGTTTCTTAAGGGTACAGGTGGGTTTTGGGGACAACGTGGTTCTTGGGGGGTCTCCTTTCCCATGTCACCTGGATGGCAGGGTAGCTTCCTTAGCCACCTCTGAGGGTGCCCTGCTACTCCTGGACCCCGGTCACATGTGCCTGGGGCTTCAGAGACCTCTCCATGTCTTCCTTCCCCAGGTTTCTTTGGCTCCTGGTTTGATCATGTGAAGGGGTGGCTGGGCCTCCAGCAGGACCTGAATTTGCTTCTTGTCACCTATGAGGAGCTGCAACAGGTGTGCACCCCTTGCACACAGCCTCTTGACTTCCTTAGTGAGATCCCCAGCTCTTCCAGAACATTCTGTGAAGCACACTTTCCTGGAACAGGTCTGCCAAAGATAACTGAGTTTTTAGAAACTATGATTTCCTCTGGTTCAGGTATGGCCTCCTGTCAACGACTTTGTAAAACTAAGGGCAATTGTGAAATTTGTTGCCAGGAGTTTCAAGAATGCTCTACGTGTACATTTAAATTTTAGTATTTGAAAGGCAGTGGTGGTTGTGCATGCCTTTAGTCTGAGGTCTTGGAAGGCAGAAGTAGGACCTGGAACTGCAGAATGAGATCCAGGTCAGCCTGAGCTAGAGTGAGACCTTACCTTAAAAATAAATTTTAGAGCCGGACATGGTGGCGCACGCCTTTAATCCCAGCACTCTGGAGGCAGAGGTAGGAGGATTGCCATGAGTTCAAGTCCACCCTGAGATGACAGAGTTAATTCCAGGTCAGCCTGGACCAGAGTGAGACACTACCTCAAAATAAATAAATAAATAAATAAATTTTAGGGCTGGAGAAATAGCTTAGCAGTTAAGGGGCTTGCCTGTGAGACCTAATGATCAGTATTCAATTCTTCAGTTCCCATGTAAGCCAGACACACAAAGGTTAGATAAGCACAAAGTCACACATACTCACTAGGCAGTGCAAGCATCTGGAGTTCCACTGCAGTGGCCGAGGCCCTGGTGTGCCAATTCTGTCTCTGTCTGTCTCTCTCTCTCTAAATAGATAAATCAATAAAATAAATTTTTAAAAGTTTACTACTTGAGCCGGGAGTGGTGGCACACACGTTTATTCCCAGTGCTAAGGAGGCTGAAGTAAGAAGATCACTGTGAGTTTGAGGCCAACCTTGGACTATAGTGTGAGTTCCAATTTAGTCCAGCCTAGGGTGAGACACTTCCCCCCTCCCAAATAAAACCTAAAAAATCTGGCATGGTAGCCATACCTTTAATCCAAGCACTGAGAAGGCAGAGGTAGGTGGATTGCTGTGTGTTTGAAGTCATCCTACCTCAAAGAGAAAAGAAAAGACCTGACAAAACAAAAAGGTGGCTGGTGTTCCTGAGGCTATGACCCAAGGTAATCCTTTGATCTCCATATGCATGTGCACACACACACACACACACCAATATGAACCCACATGCATGTACACCAAAAACTAATTTGATTTACTAATGTCTGACACTAAATCCTAATTGGCCTTAAATTGTTCATTCAGTCTACAAATTTTATGATTGTGTTTATTTGTCTAAGGGGGGCTTGGTTACATTTATAAGTTCAATTAAGCTCCTGAGAACATTTCCACTGCACAAATACATTCAGTCTATTGCTCCTCTTTCTGCTCCTGTTCTTTCTAAAAGAACAGACGGCCCTTCTGATTACTCAACCCATTGTGGGCACAGCCAGCAAATCGCATGCATGATGCTGGGGAACCTTGAGTTCTTTGAGCTGTTCCAATCGTGTGTGTGTGTGTGTGTGTGTGTGTGTGTGTGTGTGTGTGTGTAAACAGCAAGATTTCACTGAGAATAACAAGTTGAAATGCATTTCTGTTTTTTATATTTATTTATTTGCAATTAATGAGAGAGACAGAGAGAAGAGAGAGAGAGACAGAGAGAATGGGTGCACCAGGGCAGTCAGTCACTGCAAATGAACTGCAGACACATGTTCCACCTTGTGCATCTGGCTTATGTGGGTCTTGAGGAATTGAATCAAGGTCCTTTGGCTTTGCAGGCAAGTGCCTTAACTGCTAAGCCATCTCTCCAGCCCTCTTGAAATACATTTCTTTTTTTTTTTTTTAATTTTGTTTGTTTATTTGAGAGTGACAGACACACAGAGAGAAAGAGACAGATAGAGAGAGAGAATGGACACACCAGGGCCTCCAGCCACTGCAAACGAACTCCAGACGCGTGCGCCCCCTTGTGCATCTGGCTAACGTGGGTCCTGGGGAATCAAGCCTCAAACTGGGGTCCTTAGGCTTCACAGGCAAGTGCTTAACTGCTAAGCCATCTCTCCAGCCCCTGAAATACATTTCTTACCAGCACATTTTAAATTACATCCACAAGGCTGACCTTGAAGGCACCTTCAGCTGTGGCCCCAGCCCTTGAGGCCACCTGTGCTTAGGGATCTGGGATCTGTTGGGTCTCAGGAACTGAATGCATCAGCCCCAGCAGAAAGCACCTGTTTGGCCTCAAGACACTGGAACAAGGGGAACAAAGACTATCACAGATCCATTCATGACACTGGCAGCTTGAGTCATTCTAGCCAAATGAATTTTGGTACAGAAATTAAAACATTATTTCCAAAGTTTTTTTGTATTTTTGGCTAGATTCTGCCTAAATATGAATGCCAGACACATGAAGCCCCTAACACAATAGTGCTAATGCTGCAAGTTTCACTGTTTAGACTTTTACACCATTTGCAGGTAATGAGGGATGCTGTTGAACTGGTGGGACATAGTTTGGTTGTAGCATGTTATTGTGGCTGAGACTAGACACCCCGAGTGTCCTGTGCTCGCAATGTGCTTTACTTTTGACTCTCTGGAATCTGGACTTGGGGAATCTTTTTTTTTTTTTTTTCCCTGGTTCTTGACATGTTCCAGGTCCCTGGAGTCAGGCCTAGTGGATCCTTAGGAAATGTTACTGATTGAGTGAAAAGCAGATGCTCACTCGGATGGAGGTGGTAGACGAGCCAGGTGATGTGAGGTTCTCCTTCCCAGGGGATGAATGTCATGTGCAGGGCCGGGCTGGCATGCCAGGAACATGCTAGAAGAGTACCACTATCCATAACTGTATGGTAGCTTCAAGCTTCAAGAGAGGCTGGCCCTGTAGCATGCTGTTAATCCCAGCACTCAGGTGGCTGAGGTAGGAGGATCAATGTGATTTCAAGGCCTAAGAGTATATAGTGAATTCCAGGTCAGCCTGGGCAAGACCCTATGTCAAAGAACTAAACAAAGTGAAAAAGAAAGGAAGGAAGAAAGAAAGGAGGTAAAAAAGAAAGGTTGGTCCTATAGATCCTGGGACCTTGGGGCCCATTCACTGTTGTGCTGTGACTTCTGCCCCATCATCTTTTTGGTACTTAAGGTAACTGGTCATTTACCTGCATACCATTAACCCTCACCCATCGGCTTTCATCTACATATTTCTGTATTCATCCATCACTTCCCTCATGTGGCCAAACATGGTGGTGCATTCCTGTAATTTCAGGGCTTGTAAGGCAGAAGCAGGATGACCCCTGTGTTCAAAATCATCCAGGGCTACATAGTTCCAACCAGCCAGGGCTACATAGTGAGGCCCTGTTTAAAAAAACAAAACAAAAAAAAAAGACCAGGTGTATACCTTTAATCCTAGCACTTGGGAGGCAGAGATAGCAGGATTGCCATGAGTATGAGTCCAAAGAAAGAAAGAAAGAAAGAAAGAAAGAAAGAAAGAAAGAAAGAAAGAAAGAAAGAAAGGAAGGAAGGAAGGAAGGAAGGAAGGAAGGAAGGAAGGAAGGAAGGAAGGAAGGAGAGGGAGGGAGGGAGGGAGGGAGGGAGGGAGGGAGGGAGGGAGGGAGGGAGGGAGGGAGGGAGGGAGGGAGGGAGGGGAGAAAGAAAAGAAATTCACCCATCTGCTCACCATCCACCATTCAGCAAATCCACCTCTCCATCAACCATCCACTACCACTACCTATCTACCCTCTGCTTCCTGAGTGCTGGGATTAAAGGCATGCTTACTGAGAAAGAGAGAAAAGAAAATGGGCATGCCAGGGCCTCTAGCCACTGAAAACAAACTCCAGACATATGCACCACCTTGTGCATCTAGTTTTTGTGGATACTGGATCCTTAGGCTTCACAGCCAACCACCTTAACCACTAAGCAATCTCTCCAGCCCAGCATCTTTAACTTTAATTAACCCTCCTCACAGCCCCTCATTTCTTCCATCTCCTCTCTCCAATATCCCGTCCCCTGACCCTACTTAGATCATTCCAGTCCCACTGTTCTGCCCCTGTACTTACATATCTACTGTATAGCTTTTAGGTTCTCTCTACTTTTATAAAATGAAGCTCACATTGAACATACAACATAGACTTTTCATATTTCAATGTATATGATGTCTCAATTGTTCTTTCAAAAATGTTTTTATTAGCCAGGTGTGGTGGCACATGCTTTTAATCCCAGCACTCAGGAGGCAGAGGTAGGAGGACCGCCGTGAGTTCAAGGCCATCCATCCTGAGACTACAGAGGGAATTCCAGGTCAACATGAGCTAGAGTAAAACCCTACCTAAAAAAAAAAAAAAAAAAGTTTTTATTAAGCTAGGTGTTGATGGCTCACGCCTTTAATCCCAGCACTTGGGAGTCGGGAGTCAGAGATAGGAGGATCACTATGAGTTTGAGGCCAGGCTAAGACTACATAGTGAATTCCAGATCAGCCTGGACTGGAGGGTGATCCTACCTCAAAAAAAAGTTTTAATTAATTAATTAATTTGCAAGCAGAGAGAAATAGACAGACTATGTGTGTGTGAGAGAGAGAGAAAGTAGGTATGTCAGAGCCTCTTGAAACTGCAAACGAGCTTTAGATGCATGTACCACATATGCATCCGGTTTTATGTGAGTACTGGGGAATCTAATCCAGGCTGTAAGAGTTTACAAGTAAGTACCTTTAGCCACTGAGCCATCTATCTAACCTCTTTCTCATGTATTCTTAATGGTTGCATGATATTCTGTGGTATAGACATAGCTTATATAAATTCCCAGCCACATTTGATAGCTCATGCCTGTAATCTCAGTACCCTAGAAAGTGAATAGCAGAGGAGGACCATCATGAGTTCAAGGCCAGCCAGGGGTACAGAGTGACTTGGCAGGTCAGCCTGGGCTAGAGTGAGGCACTACCCCCCAAAAAAAAAAAAAATTAAAGCCAGGCATGATGGCATATGCTTTTAATCCCAGCACTTGGGAGGCAGAGGTAGGAGGATCACCAGGAGTTCGAGGCCACCCTGAGACCACATAGTGAATTCCAGGTCAGCCTGGGCTAGAGTGAGACCCTCCCTCAAAAAGTCAAAACCAAAACAAACAAACAACAACAACAACAACAACAACAAAAACTGCTGTAGTTACCTTCCCATTGCTGGGACAAACACCCGAGGAGAACTAGTTTATGGGAGGAAAAGGTTAATCTCAGGCTTACAGTTTGGAGGGGAGGCTCCTTCATGGTGGCTGAAGCTGGCTGACGTCATCACGTCCACCACAGAGAGAAGGCACAGAGCTCAGCTGGCTCTGAGCACACCATAGGCTGGACTCCAGATTCACCTCCACACCTCCTACCACAGGCTCCACCGCCCAAAGACTAATCAAAACACCTCTGCCATGTGGCACATGTACATTCAAACTAACACACAAATAAAGTGTTCCCTTCATGGTTGGACACCTACACAGTTTTCAATTTCCTGCTGTAGCAGACCATGTTGATCTGAGCACAATGGTTCACATTTCTAGTTAGTTGTACTAAATTGTTATGCAGATTTTTATTAATTTACTTGAGAGAGAGAGAAATAAGCAGAGAGAGAATGGACACACCAGAGCCTCTAGCCAGTGCAAACAAACCAGACACAAGTGAACCTTGTAGATCTGGCTTACGTGGACACTGAGGAATTGAACCTGGGTCTTTAGGTTTCAAAGGCAAGCGCCTTACCCACTAGGTAATCTCTCCAGCCCACATTACTTGTATAATTTTAAGGTCCTTAAAGATCTATTGCAAATATGGATCTTTGTCTGTTGGTGTTTCTGGGTCCAGGAACCTCGGGCCACCATCCGGAAGCTCGGTGAGTTCCTGGGGCATTCGCTGGGGCCACAAGAAGAGGCGGTCATTCTGAAGCACTGCACTTTCTCCTTCATGAGCCAGAGCAGCATGGTCAACTACAGCCTGCTGCCCAAGGACATCATGGACCAGAGCCGGGGCAAGTTCCTGCGGAAAGGTACCAGCCGCCCTCCCAGCCTCCGTTCAGATCAGCCCCTCTTGCCAGGACCCATCCTGGGGCCTGTCGGCCTTCTTCCTCTTGTGCCCCACGGCAGCCCCCAAGCCTGCCCCGTCAGCTCTCCTCGCACTCTCCTCTGCGGCCTTCCCTGGTCCCAGCAGCACGAGGCCTACCACAGAGAATCGTGCCACAGAGCAAATCCAGCAGAGCTCAGCACACAGTGCAGGCGCTGTGACACTGTCCTCTGGTGGCTGCCATCACGAGGGGCTCCCATCTCCCCCAGACTACAGCTCTGTCTCACACCTTTCACCCCAGAAACCCTAAGCCGGACTGTCCAGCCCCTGATAAGTGGGTGCCTCAATTCTGTCTCATCTAAAACACTGCCAAAGAAACTGACCTTCCAGTACTGTGGGGAGCGGGCCCCGGCACTGCCATGTCGGCCTCCCCACCCCCATGTCCCCCAATTCTGAGGAGCTTGGTGTGTCCTTTCCCCATCCTGAAGGGTGGTAGGCCCCAGAGCCGCCCTGGCACATGTGACTTAGAAACCAGCACGGCCGTTAGGCGTGGTGGATCACAGGCGAGGTTAAGGCTGGAGAAGCACAAGCTTGAGGCCAGCCTGGGCTGCACAGTCAGCTGAGCGCCAAACATCAGGCTGTGAACAGAGAGAGTCTTTACTTCCCTAAGTGTCTGTGGGGTGTTTGGTCACAGTGTAGGGCTGTGTTTAGCTGGACATCTCTGTCTTGTCACGGTCCCTGATGAAACCCAGTCTCCAGTGTCCTGTGACCTGTGGCTGCATCGCTCCAGGCTCTGCCCCCATCCTCTCTTCAGTCACTGGTCACTCGCTACCCTCGTGACCACTTCACTGTTAATCTTTAAGTAAAGCCACGTTCCCAGGTACCAGGGAGGAGGCACACACCACCGTCTGCAGGACACAGTTTACTGGGTGGCCATGGAGGAACCGTGGTCGGAGATTTTCCCAGTAACCACTGACATTGGCTATGATGTTTCTATTGTTGGTGACTAAGCAAGGCATTCCCCTTCAAAATATACTTTCCTTTATTTTCAGCTCAAAATTTATTGTACAAACCGAACATGCCCAGAGTTTGTTTTGTTGTTGTTTTTTTTTTTTTCAAAGTAGAGTTTCACTGTAGTCCAGGCTGACCTGGAATTCACTATGTAGTCTCAGGGTGGCCTCGAACTCACGGTGATCCTCCTACCTCTGAATCCCGAGTGCTGGGATTAAAGGCGTGCGCCACCACGCCCGGCTATGCCCAGAGATTTTTATTTATCATTTTTTACATACATGCTCCATGATTCTGAGCTAAGCATATGCAAAAAAATTGTATCTACTATCTTTTTTTTTTTTTAATTATGACCTAAGATAAGGTGGCTCATACCTATAATCCTAACACTTGGGAGACTGAGGTAAGAGGATTCCCACAACTTTGAGGCCAACCTGGAGCATAGAGTGAGTCCCAGGTCAACCTGAGCTTCAGTGACACACTGCCTCAAAAACACAACAAAAAATAAAAATTATAACCTCAACTGAGCATGCTTAAAAAATGTCCTGCCCCTCTATGTATTCCTAAATAAAATCTCATGCTCCTTGTTGCAGTCAGGTCCACATTGCTGGTAGAAATCACTCAACCAAGAGCAGCTTGTGGGAAAAAGAGGTTTATTTTGGCTTACAGGCTCGAGGGGAAGCTCCACAATGGCAGGGAAAATGACGTCATAAGCAGAGGGTGGACATCACCCCCTGGCCCACATAAGGTAGACCATAACAACAGGACAGTGTGCCAAACACTGGCATGGAGAAAATGGCTATAACACACATAAGCCCGCCCCCAACAATACACTGCCTCCAGGAGGCTTTAATTTCCAATTGCCATCAGCTGCGAACCTAGCATTCAGAATGCCTACGTTTATGGGGGACACCTGAATCAAACCACTACACCCCCTCTGTTCTGACAAGAGTACTAGCGGGCTGGAAAGATAGCTCAGTGGTTAAGGCGTTTGCCTGCAAAGCATAAAGACCCAAGTTCAGTTCCCCAGTGCCCACAAAAAGCCAGATGCTCACGCCAGGCGTGGTGGTGCACACCTTTAATCCTAGCACTCAGGAGGCAGAGGTAGGAGGATCACCATGAGTTCAAGGCCACCCTGAGACTACATAGTGAATTCCAGGTCAGCCTGAGCCAGATGAGACCCTACCTCGGTGGGGGGGAGAGGGGGGGGAAGCCAGATGCTCAAAGTGACACATGCCTCCGGAGTTCATTTGCAGCAGCTGGAGGCCCCTGGCATGCCGATGCCCTCGTTCTCTTTCTTTCTCTCTTTCTCTATCCCTGAAAATAAATAAAAACATAAAAGCATTATCTGGGGATGACCCCATGCCCTGCTTGCCTGCGGCAGCGGTAATCCTCCTCCACTCCTGTCTGGCTGTGCTTTCTTTGGCATTGCGCTCCCTCACATGGGAAACCCTTGGGTTCAGTGTCACCTGAGGCCCCTCCTCCCAGGTCTAAATCCTGCCATCTGTGCACATTCCCCAGGTGTGGTGGGGAACTGGAAGGAGCACTTCACTCCTGAGCAGGACGAGAAGTTCAATGTCGTCTACAAGGCCCAGATGGGCGACTCTGGCCTCTGCTTCCCCTGGACCATGGACTGAGGAGCCCAGCCTGCTCCAGAGCGTCTGCACTCCCAACCTGCTCTTCTGCTCCCCTGGCCTGACATTAAAAACTCATGTTGCCTGCTGTTCAGATCCTGTCTCAGCTCCAGCCTGGGCCTATGCATTCCAAAGCCCTTCTTCCTGGGACTTGAGGAAGACCACGCAGCCCTTCTGCCCCCTAAACCCTGCTCCATCCCCTGGGCTGCAATCCCAAAGCTTTCTGTCAGGGCTCAGGGAGGTTTCCATGGGAGCTCCCTCTTGAGTGACACTGAGGATGTGCCCATGTGCTTTTGCTGGGGCCATTCTCTGCTGGGTGCCTGTGTCCTCCAACTCCAGCTGGCAGAGGGGAGACGTTGTCCACAAGGCTCTGCTGTGGTGAGAAGATTTGGGAGCCCCCACTCCCACCCCCACCCCATGGGGGTCTGGCTGCTTCACCTTTCCTGGCTCCTGAGGATAAGATGAGGCCGGGCCGTGTGGGCTCTCACACACTTGAGACCTCATGACTGGGCCACCTGAGGATGACTGAACCCAGCACTTTTTCTGTCCTGAGTGGAGTGCCTACCTCTTCCAGGAAAGAGATAGTCAGAGAAGCAAAGCTGGCTGCTCAGGACACAGCTCCCTTGGCCACTGTCAGCACGGCCAGCCTGCTGCTTATTGTGATAGTCTGACTCTGTCCCCAGGGGCTAATGCCTGTCTGCTGAAAAGAAAGTCATGATTAAAAACAAGTCACATGTTCTCAACGTAGGACAGCACAAAGTAAACACTTCCAATCAAAAAAGGAGGAATGGCTAGCTGTGGTGGTGCATGCCTTTAATTCTACTACTTGGAAGGCAGGGGTAGGAGGATCATCATGAGTTGGAGGCCAGATCCTAGGACTAAAGAGTGAAGTCCAGGTCATTCTGGGCTAGAGTGAGACCCTGCCTTGAAAGAAAAAAATGTAGTAATGGGGGCCTTAGCAAGTATAGATCAGACCAGTGTAAGATCAAAACCTGACAGGGCCAATTCTACAGCTCTGTGTTCAGCATCTGGGGCTCATGGTGGGATCATCCAGGCTCCAAAAGACTTGGGTGGCTGCACCCCAACTCTGCTGCCTGTGGAACTTTTACACTCTCTGTTGGGCAGCTGCGCTTCAAGCCTGCCGCTTTCCTTGGCAGACGTCCTGTGGTTCTGGTGCTGGCAACGCACTGGAGTCTCCGTAGCTTCTGCAGCGGCCTCTCAAGGCCTCCTGTCAGGGATTCTGACCCTGACACACACTGCCTGGCCTCAGTGGCTCTCTGCAACTGTGACACCAGACTCCATGACCAATCCAGTGGCTCATGGTTGCTCATAGCTGAAGTCCCAGCATTTAGTTATACAAGATTTTGGGTTTCACAAGGGGACCCCCAGAATTTATGAACCCCAAGTTTTGGTTTCTGACCTACCTTTAATAAAGAATTAATAAAGATGGACTCAAGAAGGATGTTATGAATTATTAAGTTTATTTGGGATAAATCACAAATAGTGGGATTTATTTAAGGGAGACTGGGATGTAGGTAGGAAAACTAGAGCAGAGTCATAAACATGTGGGAAGCAGGAAATGCGCTCTCGTGTGGAAACAGTGCATAGTTTATAAAGTTCATTTAAGAGAAATTGAGGTTTTGGAAAAAAAAACTGGAGTACAGCTGCAGGTATGTGGAGGGGAGTTAAACTGAGGCTTTCAAGGAAAGGCTGAGGTAGGGCGGGAAGCACGTGGAGGATGGACCTGCGATGTAGGGAGACTTAGAAAGAACACACATGCCATCTGCCCATATGTGCTTTGCTGTAGAGGGAAGTTAAGAGGACAAACGGTGAGGCCCAAGGAATAATAAAAGGGAAAATATCAAAGCAGAGGTCAAGAAATTCAGAGGATAAATGAATAATGAAGAGAGTTGCACTCGTGGTTACCCTGAGTTTAAAGAAACTACGCAGCTGGCCCAGAGTTAACAAAACCACCCACATGATAGATCTGGAGTGTAAGGCAAATATGCACATGGTAAGATCAGAGACCAGAGGAAAATTATACATACAATTAAAGGGAGAAGTTACTCCATACTATAAAGCAAAGGCAAACAGAAGAATTCTTCTAGACCAAGAAACAGATTCTTTTATTTATTTATTTATTTATTTATTTATTTATTTATTTATTTATTTATTATTTATTTATTTATTTTGAGAGGGGTAGGGAGAAGCAGATGGATAGAAAATGGGCATGCTAGGGCCTCCAGACATTGCAGATGAGCTCCAGACACATTTGTCACCTTGTGCATCTGTCTTTACATGGCTGCTGGGGAATCAAACCTGAGTCCTTTAGCTTTGTAGGCAAGCACTTTAACCATAAGCCATCTCTTCAGCCCAGGAAAAAGTTTTATGCTCTTCCCCCACCCCACACTCAGCCAGACTAGGTGAGGAGGAAGTTAGACTCATATGTGTCCATGTGGCTAGCAAAATGAGGCAGGCCATGTCAAACAGAGGCAGAAAAGCAGAACAGAGTTGAGTGGAGCAGGCAGAGCTAGAGATAGGAAGAAGACAGCATCCTTTATAGGCAAGGGGGTTTGGTTTGTAGATTTGGAGGGCAGATCCCAGAGCCAACCCATTTTGGCCATCTATCCAGGTAGTGTGCTACACTGCTGACGGTGTGTGTGTGGGGGGGGGTGCTATAGATCAGTCTTGATCAGACACAAGTTCCATTTCTACCAAGAGTTCCACTTGTGTCAGGGTAAGGTGTCTTGTGGGTGGCATCTCCTGGTTCTCTCTGGGCCTCAATCTCTAACTGAAACTGTCTAAAAGAAGCTACCTCTCTCCTATCCTCCTTCATTAGTAGGCTGAAGGAAGAGAATCACCATGCATTACAGGCCAGCCTGAGCTACAGAATGAGTTCTAGATCAGTATGCATTAGGACCCTGCCTCAAAAAATGAGTGACGCGTGATGGCACATGTCTTTAACCCCAGCACTTGGGAGAAAGAGGTAGGAGGATGGCTTAGGAGTTAAGGTGCTTGCCTGCAAAGCTAAAGGGCCAAGGTTTGATTCCCCAGGACCCACATAAGCCAGATGCACAAGGTGGCGCATGTGTCTGGAGTTTTTTTCAAGCAGCTGTAGGCCATGGCATACCCAATCTTTCTCTCTTCCTCTATGTGTATCTATCTACCTACCTACCTATCTCTTCCTCTTTCAAATAAATAAATAAATAATTTTTAATGATTTAAAGAAAGATTCCATTAAACCCTCAAATTTGCATCTTTTAAGCCTCCAAAACCAGAACCATATGGACAACGCTGCCACATTCTGCTTTTACCTTGGCATGTACTCTGACTCCCTTGGACCACAGCTATGGCAGTCTATACCTTCCAGGCTTACCTTGGCAAAACACCTAAGTGATTGCATTCCATCAGGAAACCCTTTAAGTTTAGGCTTTATTCCATCAAATAAGTTGGATTTTCACAAAATGGAACCTCTAAGCAGCACTGGCTGGAAACTCTTGAGTTCAGGCTCAGCCTCGGGAAGACAGTGGAAGTGTGTAGGCCAACCTCAAACCAGGACGCCCCTCTCTTCCACAGAAGGGCTACAGTCTTCATGGTGCTCTCAACTGAAGGCCCTCCAAGGATTGCCTCGGGGACTAGAAGGAGCAGCCCTCAAGGCCTTCAGCAGTCAGGGTCAGGGTTAATGCTGTGACCCTCACTGAGGAGGTGGCACTGGGTAAAAGCTGGCTGGGGTGTCCTCAGGCTCAGTCCTTAACTCTCATCCTGGTTGCTGAAGCAGATATCCCTGAAGGTGAAACCACCACTTACCTACATTCACAGGCTCAGAGCAAGGGAAGAGGCTCCTCTATGCCTTTTAAGTATGTAAAAAGAGAAAAGTATGTATGCCTTCCCAACCCCAAGGCTGTTCTCGGGATGCCCCGTCTACAGAATTGCCCTAAGGGGCTTAGGTTCATGACATAACCCAACAATTTCAGATTCCAGCTGAGGCAAGATAGTAAAAGATGGGCTGCAGGGATGGCTTAGCAGTTAAGGAGTTTGCCTGCAAAACCAAAGGACCCAGGTTTGATTCCCCAGGACCCACATTGGCCAGATGCACAAGGGGGTGCATGTGTCTGGTGTTCATTTGCAGAGCCTGGAGACCTTGCGTGCCCATTCTCTCTCTCTCTACCTCTTTCTCTCTCAAATAAATAGAATAAAAGTAATTTAACAATAACAACAAAAAAAAAGACAAGGAGGGCTAGGGAGATGACTTAGTGGCTAAGGTCCTTGCCTGTGGAGCTTAAGGACCCATGTTTGACTCTCCAGATCCCACATAAGCCAGACTCACAAAGGTGAGGCAAGTGCAAGGTCACACATACCCACTAGGTGGCGCAAGCATCTGGAGTTCAATTTCAGTGACTGAGGTCCTGGCATGCCAATTCTCTCTCTCTCATTAAAAAGAGAGAGAGAGAAGGAAATTTGGGAGACATGAGAAAAGGAAGGAGTCTCCTTTACCCAAGAGTCTGATTGAAACCTCTCACCAGCAGAAAAGCAAAAATTCCACAGCTGAGCATGGTGGAGCACACCTTTAATTCCAGTACTCAGGAGGCTGAGGTAGGGGGATCACTGTGAGTTCGAGGCCAGCCTGAGACTACATAGTGAATTCTGGGTCAGCCTAGGCTAGAGCAAGACCCTACCTTGAAAAACTAAAAAGAAAAACAAAAATTCCAACACAATTGACAACTGCTTAAGGCATTTCTACAAGCTACAACTACAAACTCACAGTTGTCCAAGAATCTTACTGAAAAACTTTTGTGGTAAAAGTTATGCCTAAATCCTTTGTGCAAACTTAGCGGCACCTGGTTTTATCTCATCAGTTTGTGGCACCTATTAAGCCACCCTGTAATCTCAATTGTTGAAGATAGGAACTGAGATAGGGGAGGGAAAGATCCTCTAAAGACCCATTGGACAACAGAATTTTAAAAGGCTTCAAAAATCCTATATACAGTCACCATCAGGAGGGCACTTAACTTGAAACTCTCTTAGAGAAACCCACACCCATGATCTTGGGCAGACTTTTATTCTCTTTCTGAGCACCTTTTATACCATCTTTAATAAAATCTTTTTGTTTGATTTTTTGGGGACGAGTTTCGAAGTAGGATCTCACTGTAGCCCAGGCTGACCTGGAATTCACTATGTAGTCTCAGAGCGGCCTTGAACTCATGGCAGTCCTCCTATCTCTGCCTCCCGAGTGCTGTGATCAAAAGCGTGTGTCACCACACCTGATTTATTTGACTTTTTGAGGCAGGATCTCACACCAGCTCAGACTAACCTGAAACTCACTCTGCAGACCCAGGATGGCCTTGAACTCACAGCAATACTCCTACCTCTGCCTCCAGAGTAATAGGATTAAAGGCATGTGCCACCATGCCAGACTCGAATCTTTTTTAAAAATATTTTGTGGGGGCCTGGAGAGATGGCTCAGCAGTTAAGATGCTTGCCTGCAAAGCCTAAAAACCTGGGTTCAATTCCCTAATATCCACGTAAAGCCAAGCGCATAAAGTGGCACATTCATCTAGAGTTCATTTGTAGTGACTGAGGCCCTGGCAGAGCCATTCATGTTCTTTCTTTGCAAATGAACAAATAAATAAAACATTCATTTATTTATTTGCAAAAGAGAGTTGGGTGAAAGAGAAGAGGAGGAGCCTCCTACACTGTATATGAAATCCAGATACTTTGTGCCACTTTGTCTAGCTTTACATGGGTGCTGGGGAATCAAACCCAGGTCAGCAGGCTTTGCACAAAAGTGCCTTTAACCGCTTAGCCATCTCTCCAGCTCTTTGATAAAATCTTAAATTCTGCTTCATACCTGCCTACTCTTCCTGAAATTCCACAAATCCTGGGTTTAGCCTGAGTTTGGGGTCCCTAAAAGTCTAGAGGAACTCCCGGGACTGCTAAGGATGACACTGAGGAGCTGTGTCTCAGTCCCCTCACGCTGACACAGCGCTCTGTCCTCAGCCGTCAGTGCCCACACCGCACAGCATGGCCAGCTACCCGGAGGCAGCATGGCTCCCTACTCCCCAGCCTAGCCTGCCTGCTCTGGCTGAGGTTCTACCAGTGCCTCTGAGATGGGACCTCTGGGCCTGAGGCTGCCACAGGGCACATCCCACACACCCACTGAGCACCCTAATTTTCACCCATGTAACACAGGGCACACTACCCTCCTGAAAGCCCAAAGCTGAAGTCCACCACCAGTAGGGTGCAGGGCTCTCCCAGACCCTGAAGGTCACACCCTCCAAGCTAGGGCTGGATGTCCAAGTCAGGAAAATTCCAGAGTAAGGGAATCCCAAGTGAGACTGGGGGTCTACAAGATGCTTTAGTAAATCAACTGAGACAAAGCCCCCCCACACACACATGCCTGCGTGTGTGCACTCAGACATGTGGCAAACACAGGCACACCTAGCCACACACTACAGATGGGCACACATATGCAGGCATATATACATACATACTTGTACACATGCGGACAATCCCTAAACACACACACACACACACACACACACACAGCGCCAAGCCCACAGAGTCATCCTGGGAGCCAGAGCGCGAGGCATAGCTCAGGACTCTCCTGTGCATCTTGAGCCAAGGTCTCAGTGCTGAGGCAGCTCCGTGGTCTGTGACATGCGCTCACGGCAAGCCCGCACACGGGGCTCCTGTGCGGATGCAGCGCGGTGATGTTTAGGCCAAGCTCGGGGAGCACTGATAAGGAAGCCATGCTCCCCAGGCAGTAGGTGACTGTCTGGATCCTGATGGGAGGAGGGGGGAAGGAGGGAAGGGGAAAGAGGGAAGAGAGGGAAAGGGGCTGACAAACCCTGAGGTCAGGGTCCAGGTGCCCTCCAGTGGCGGGGAGGAGTCCATTGGCCCAGGGACAGGCCAGGCACAGTGGACAGGGGACAGCTTTGCTCACGGATCTCGCGGCGCTGGCTGGACCGCGTGGTGCTCGTCTGACAGCCCGCAGCCCCCGCACCAATTAGCAGCGCTTAGTCACAGGCTCCTGCCGCTTCCGCTCAGCAGCAGGAGAAAGAACAGCCTTGATGGGGCTGCCCTTCCCGCTTCCTGCATGCCCACGCGGGACGCAGGGCGGGCAAGGGCCGGCGGGCAGCGTTTGCCCTCCGAAGCCAGAGCGCTGGGGAGCAGAGATAGCCAGTGGAGTGGGGCAACATTTAGAACACAAAGGATGGAGTTTGACTGCCTGTTTCTTCGGGGGGGGGGGGGGAGAACACCTGTAAAAGGAGTTTCCTCACCAAACTAGAGTTCCAGGCCAGGCCTGAATGTCTGTTCCCCACAAGACTCCTATGGGAGGTCATCTGGGACATGTCAAGCCAAAGCGTGGTTCTCAGTGAGCAGGGTCCTGGCTCTGCTCAAACACCTCTGATCCTACAAGAACTGGTGCTGTAGCTCTGGCTCAGGGTTCACAGTGATGTCGCCTAGGCTGGCTCAACCAGCCTGGGGAGGACAGGGCTGCAGGGACCCCGCTGAGGCCAAACTTGCTTAGCTGTTCAGTTGCTGCAAGCTGGGAGCCCAGTGGGGCTGGTAGCCCATCTTCATGCCACTCGCTGCTGGGCAGCTCCAGGCATGGTTGTCTCCAAGGGTCAGTGTCTCAACTGAGCAGGACAGTGCTTGGTACCTATCTTGTCTAGTTTAGTTTTGTTTTGTGTGAAGATTCACTCTAGCTCAGGCTGACCTGGAACTCAGAGCAATCCTCCTACCTCAGCCTCCCAAGTGCTGGGATTAAAGGTGTGTCCACCATACCTGGAACTCTTAGCATTTTTGTTTGTTTTTTAGTTGTTAGAGGCAGGGCCTTGCTCTAGCCCTGGCTGACCTGGAATTAACTATGTAGTATCAGGGTGGTCTCACACTAACGACAATCCTCCTACCTCTGCCTCCCGAGTGCTGGGATTAAAGGCATGTGTCAACCATGCCTGGCTCCACTCTTAGCATGTTTTAAAAATATTTATTTATTTATTTAACAGAGAAAGAGGGAGAGAGAATGGGTGTGCCAGGGCCTCCAGCCACTGCAAACGAACTCCAGACTTGTGCACCCTTGTACATCTGGCTGACATGGGTCCTGTGGAATCAAATCTGGGTCCTTCGGCTTTGCAGGCAAACGCCTTAACTGCTAAGCTATCCCTCCAGCCCGCTCTTAGCATTTTTATGACCTAACTGTGAAAAACACATTGGACCCCAAGTCTGTCATATTTGAGGAGATGGGGTGTAATTTCATCCCTCAGTGGAATGAACTCCCCTGTGGCAGACAAGGAGCAAGACACAGAGCCCTTCAGATGCAGAGGCCTTGTCCAAGATCAAAAGAGATTAAAAGCTAACACTGGATGTAAGCTTGACCAGCAAGCACTTCCAGCTGCTTCCTACTCCCAAACCCCACACACAGAAGAGAGACTGCTCCAACACCATGGTGGAGGCGACCTCCAACGAAAGGTTGAGGGGGCTGGGCTGTGGACTCCTTGGCTGCTCTATGATTCCTAGTTCTGCTGACTTGTAAATTCCTTGACCAAGGCCTGCCTGGAGTGAGGCCCATGGTGGATGAGCAAGAAAGAGGCTCCCAACTCAAGTTGGGAGATGCTCATAAATCCCATTGGCAGGATTTCTTTTAAATATTTGTTTGTGAGTGAGAGAGAGAGAGAAAGAAAGAGAGAGAGGGTCTGCCAGTGCCCCTTGCCTCTGTAAATGAACTCCAGATACATATGCCACTTTGTGCATCTGGATTTACATATGTACTGGTTTATCAAAGCCTAGACCAACAGGCTTTGCAAGCAAGTGCATTTAACCACTAAGCCATCTTACTAGGCCCCATCGGCAGGATTTCTGACTGCCCTGTCAAGGGTTCCCTCCCTAGCAGCCTCTCTGGATTCCGAATCCAGATGACTTAATCCTTAATGTAATATAAGTTATGACAACAGGCACCTCACAAAGCCTGTACACAGGTCTTGCAGCCACCAGCTGTGTGACCTAGATATGCCACTCTTTTTTTTTTTTTTTTTTTTTTTTTTTTTTTAGGTAAGCCCAACAGACTGGCCTTTTTGTAATGAGAGAGAGCAGGAGAGAGAGGGGGAATTGGCATAGCAGGGCCTCCAACCACTGTAATTGAACTCCACATGTGTGCACCACCTTCTGTACATGTACGACCTTACCCATGCATCACCTGTGCATCTGGCTTATGTGGGATCTGGGGGGTCAAATATGGTCCTTAGGCTTTGCAGGCAAGCACCTTAACTGCTAAGCCATCTCTGTAGCCCTTTTATTTATTTATTTTGAGGTAGGGTCTTGCTCTAGCCCAGGCTGACCTAGAATTCACTATGTAGTCTCAGGCTGGCCTCAAAATCACAGCAATTCTCCTACCTCTGCCTCCCAAGGCTGGGATTCAAGGCCTGTGCCATTATGCCTGACTCTTTTTTATTTATTTATTTATTTATTTATTTATTTATTTATTTATTTATTTATTTATTTTGAGGCAGGGTCTCACTCTAGCCCAGACTGATCTGGAACTCCTTCTGTAGCCATCAGCAGCCTACTGATCTCAAGCAGGAAACTTCGTACTTCAGCATCTCGAGTGCTAGGATTAAAGGTATGTGCCACCATGCTCAGCAAATCCCTCCACTGACTTGAGCTTTGATTTACTTGTCTGTAAAGTGGGAGCCTGGGTCCAGGATCTTCATATGCGACGAAAACCCATCTCCTTCCTGCTTCCAGTTTTGGGAAGGACGGCTGTTATCCCGAGTCTACCACGCTGCCCCTCCAACATCCATATATGCTCCCTTCATTGGTCCCCTGCCGACCGCTGCTGCTGCTGCTGCTGCTGGGATCCAAGGCCCCACAGCTTCAACAGCGAGCCCAGGACAGCAAGGAATTGTCTGGCGCTCGCACAGTGGGCACTGGGTCGAACCTGGATGCACACTCGCCCCCCTAGCCCGAACCCATGACTTCCTCACCCTCTTGGAACCCTGCTACCCCAGATGTCCATGAATAGTGCATTGCTCCAATGTCCCATCTGGCCCCCAAAAGACCAATATCCCTCAGCCCTTCCAGAATCGTAGCCAGGTTACCATGGTGATGCCTATTATCTGGGCTTAACAGGAGATGAATCAGGAGCCAAAAATAGTCCCAGAGTGGATGGATAGATTGATGGGAGGGGGGAGGGGCGGGCCTCATTCAGGGTTGGGACAATTTGTTTTTCTTAGACAAGATAATTGAGAGGAAATCTCAATTTGAAACCCACCCCCACTCAGGCAGGTGGGGGCTGCCCTCAGCTGATGGCTCATGCTTCATATTGAGTCATGGGTGCAAGCCGAAGTCACTTGGGGCTGCTCTCCCTTCCTGACACCTAAGCAGTTATGAGTTGAAGGCCTAGGGCCTTAGCCTCACCGGTGTGGGTGACCTGATGAAGCCTGGGCTTGGGGACCCTTGTGCCAGGTTCCTTATGGCAGGAAAGACACAAAGCTGTTGAAAGGACGAATGGGTACTTTATTACACCTGTAGCCCCCTCCATGGACCCCACAGACCCCAGGGTTTCAGATGCCGAGGCACAGGGTCAAGTGGTAAAGTGCAATGGTACTAGCAGAGAGAGATCTGATGGGGATGGGGTTGTCTGGCCTGGGTATCGTCAGGGGTTGGGGTGCTGCCTTCACTAACAAGGATCAGGTGCGGAGGACCCCATCCCACCTCCCTTTCATTTAGGGGGGACTCCTTAACAGCTGCCAGTCCCCAATCAGCATGCCCCGCTCTCATACCTTCCCAGCTCAGGCAGGGCCAGGCATGGGGGTTGCTGCTGTGGGCACCTTATAGTGCCTGGGTCTCTTCATCGTCCACCTCCTCAAGGCAGCAGGACCACAGAAGGGAGGCTGGGGCCTGGGGCGGGGGATAGGAGGCTTCGGGGTGTCTCTGGGAGCTCCGGGGTTACTAGAGATGAAGATCATGTGCACTCGCTGCTCAGAGCCCATTCTCCTATCATCCTCACAGGGCCGAGCGTGGGTTTGCCTCTCCGGCACTGGCGCAGAGGCTGCGAGGAGGCAGCTCCTTGTGGCTGTAGTACTCGACCACCTGCTTGGGCACCTCGGCCAGCACACACTTGGCCAGTGCTGCAGGGGAGGCCTGGTGGAAGGACAACATGGTGACATCCGATGACCTTCCAGATCCTCAAGCCCCCACCCAGGTCATCGCCCCCAGGCCTCGGATCAGTTCAAGGGACCTCCACCAGGACATGAGTGACTCAACAGTCAGCTGAGCTTCTGCTAAGGACACAGACCGCCAAACTGCCGGGCAGTGCCAGCAACAGCTGATGAGGGTGCCCACGCTGTCCCCAGTGTATCTGTGCTAGGGTTCCCAGCAGCAGAGCAGGAAGTGACTGGAACGGAAGGTAAAGTGAGGCTGTTCCCAGGCCTACATGCCCACCTCCACAATCATCTAGGAAAACATGGAGCGTGTGGTGTGTGTTTGTGTGTGTGTGTGTGTGTGCCTGATATGTGTTCACTGTGACTGAGGGATCCACCCTCACCTTTTCCACTGTTCTCTCTGCATCATAGGATTTTAGGACCACAAGCCCCTCCACTCAGGTAGGGCTCAAGTTAAAGAAGGGAGACTGTCTTGGGAGCCAGACCCAGCAGTTGCTCTCCTGCTGAATACAAGCCAGGCTGGGCCACATGCTCAACAAGTAAGCCACGCATTTATAAGGGAGTGGGCACCACCCCGAGGGTCCACCCGCCTCCATGCACTCACGTTCTTGAGCTCACGGAAGGGCACAAACTGGACAATGTCACGGAGTGCAGGTTCGCCCCGCGGGGAGCGCAGGACTCCATCATCCCCGTCGAGGATCTGCATGTCCGTGAAGTCGGCGTTGCCCACCCCCACGATGATGACGGACATGGGCAGGTGGGAGGCGCGCACAATGGCCTCCCGAGTATCTGACATGTCAGTCACCACGCCGTCCGTGAGGATCAGCAGGATGTAGTATTGCTGGGGGGCGAAAGGAAGGGATGGGAGCACCAGCCTCCAAGCCCCCCAGCTCTCCCAGACACATCCCCCCACACCAGTGGCGGCCCCCACAGCCTGGAAAGGCCCCAGCTGTGGGCAGCTCAGCAGTGCCCAGACTTTTCCAAAACTTCTGTTGCTGAAGCGCAACAAAGTACTACTTATCACAGTCATGATAACAAATGCCAAGCTGGCCTCTGCAGTGCGCGCATGCGCACATGCTGTGCTCAGTGTCCGCTCACCTCGCCCACAGGCTCCTGGGAGGGACGCTGTGGAGCCTACTTTACATAAGAGACTAAGCCAGAACTTGAACCTGCATCTGAAGCCAAAGGAGAAGGCTTCTTTGTGGTCCTGGGTAGGGAGGGCTCCCACATTCAGTTCATGCTTCGAGAATGACAGGAGTAGGGTTCTTTCCAAGTTAAAAAAAAAAAAAAAAAAAAAAAGAACTGGGCGTGGTGGCGCACGCCTTTAATCGCAGCACTCAGCAAGCAGAGGTAGGAGGATCGCTGTGAGTTTGAGGCCATCCTGAGACTACATATCGAATTCCAGGTCAGCCAGAACTAGAGTGAGACCTTACCTCGAAAAACAAACGAACAAAAAAGTCCATTGCTAGTCTCAAGACAACAGAAAATGGTCATTTTATTAAAAACTTGTACAGGGCTAGAGAGATGGATAAGTGCTTAAAGCACTTCCTGTGAAGCCTAAGGACCTAGTTTCAACTCCCCAGAACCTACATAAGCGCTGCATATGGTGGCATATGCATCTAGAGTTCATATGCAATGGTTAGAGGCCCTGGTGTGCCCAAATATATATATATTTGGTTTTTTGAAGTAGGGTCTCACTCTAGCCCAGGCTCACCTGGAATTCACTATGGAATCTCAGGGTGGCCTCAAACTCATGGCAATCCTCCTACCTCTGCTTCCCGAGTGCTGAGATTAAAGGTGTGCACCACCACGCCCAGCAATAAATAAATATTTAAAAAATAAAAAAAATAGCCAGGCATGCCGGGGATGTGGAAAAAGAGGAACCCTTTTACACTGTTGATGGGAATGCAATCTGGTCCAGCCATTGTGGAAATCAGTGTGGAGGTTCCTAAGACAGCTAAAAATTGATCTACCATATGACCCAGCTATAGCACTCCTAGGCATATATCCTAAGGACTCATCTCATTTCCTTAGAAGTTCATGCTCAACCATGTTTATTGCTGCTCAATTCAATAGCTGGGAAATGGAACCAGCCTAGATGTCCCTCAACTGATGAGTGGATAATGAAGATATGGCACATTTATACAATGGAGTTCTACTCAGTGGTAAAGAAAAATGAAGTTATGAAATTTGCAGGGAAGTGAGTGGATCTGGAAAGGATTATACTAAGTGAGGTAACCCAGGCCCAGAAAGCCAAGCATCACATGTTCTGTCTCATATGTGGATCATAGCTACACATGATTGGGCTTCTGTGTGAGAAGGAAAAAACTCAGTAGCAGAGGCCAGTAAGCTAAAAAAAGAGATATAAAGGGAAGAGAAAGGAAGAAAGAGGGTACTTAATAGGATGGTATTATATATATGTTAGTAGAAGATAGATTAATGGGGGTGAAAAGGCCCAAAGTGAGGTCAGGGGAAGAGATTGAGTAAAGGAAAGGTGGAGGGAGGGCTAATCAAAATCTAAGAGGATATAAATAAATCACATGGGATCCTCTGGTTTTGGACAATGGGACACTCAGGACCTGCAGATTGTTGCTAGAAAATTTTCAGTGCCAGGGATGGGATACCTTCCAGTGAGTCAGGGAGGTGCCTGATGCCCCCAAAACATTATACATTATTGCCAAGGCCCTTGGTTTCCCACCAGGAATAGATGGTAAGACCCTATTGCTGAAGACTCCATATACTTGAGCTGCAAGGCCATTGAGAAATCCTGCTGGAACTGAGCTTATAACCTCCTCCATGTAGACCAGCTGACAGAAAGCTAGAAAAAGCCATTCTACATGTAGTTCAATGGGAGAAAGAGATACACCAGTGAAGATACTCAACAGTGGACACTGCAAGCCTTATAATTGGCCAGCCAGGCCAAATGAGCCAACGGGTACGATAGTGACACATCTGTCATGGTGGAAACCAAGTGCCCTCTAATTGGACTGGAGGACTGCTCCATGGGAGGGAATATATCCCTGACACTGAAAACTTAAAACAGGGGTAGTCATGAGCCCTAGGGGTGTAATGTCTGCTGCTGTCTGGATAAATGTATATGCTATGTTTATCAAACTGCCCAGTAAGCACGTCTCTTAATATTTACACCCTTATATTAATGCTACTCTCACTTTGGGTAGAGAATCTTCTCTTTTCAGATGGCAGTGACTTTGGGATGACTCAGAAGGTATCACAGTACTCGAAAGAAGTGACTGGAGTACTGAGTAATATCTCGATCACACCTTCCAAGGCTCAGGGTCTAATGTGGAAGAAGAATGTAAGAGAAAAGGAAGGGTAAGACTCCTTACAACATGCTCCCTCCAGACATAAAATGGCCTGAATATCCGTGGCCTCACAGTACCTGACACTACCTACATAAGACCATCATAAGAGGAGGAAAAGATCATGACATCAAAACTAAAAGAGAGACTGATTGGGGTGGGGAGGGGATATGATGGAGAATGGAGTTTCAAAGGGTAAAGGTGGGGAAGGGAGGGTATTACCATGGGGGTATTTTTTATAATCTTGGAAGTTGTTAATAAAAATTTGGAAGAAAAAGTAAATAAATAAAAATTTTAAAAAAGGTAAATAAATAAATAAGAGTTCCACATCAGCCTGAGCTACATAGCAAGACCCTGTCTCATGAAACAAACAAACAAAAAAAGTGTGTATGTATGTAGTACTGAAAGCACCATACATGGGGTTGGACACATGGCTCAGCAGTTAAAGGTGCTTGCTTGAAAAGCCTCCAGGCCTTGGTTCAATTCCCCAGCCACCCATGTATAACCAAACAAGCATTTATTTGCATTGGCAAGACCCTGTTGCATACACACACATAATTAATTAATTAAAAAGCACCACATGCGAGCATGGTGGTACATGCCTTTAATCCCAGCCCTTAGAAGGCAGAGGTAGGAGGATCGCCATGAGTTTGAGGCCACCCTGAGACTACATAGTGAATTCCCAATCAGCCTGAGCTAAAGTGAGACCCTACCTCAAAAAAAAAAAAAAAAAAGCCGGGCGTCATGCATGTACCTTTAATCCCAGCACTCAGGAGGCAGAGGTAGGAGGATCGCTATGAGTTGGAGGCCACCCTGAAACTACCTAGTGAATTCTAGATCAGCCTGACTAGAGTGAGACCCTACCTCAAAAAACTAAAAAAAAGAAAGGAAAAGAAAAGAAAGTTGCATGTGAGGTACACAAGATCCACCCTACAGCCAGGACTCCATGGAAACGAAAGGGGGAAGTAACAGAAGGCTGCAGCCTCTCAAAAGCCTCAGAGACCAGTACCTACATGGGTGGAGGGGAGGGAGTGGAAGCCAGGAGAGGTTAAAGTGGATGGAGAAGATGGAGAAGACAGAGAGGGAAAGGAAAGGAAGAGGGACAGCTGGGAAAATATCATGGCAAAGGGCAGGAGAAGGGCATACTGGAAATCATGCCCTATTGAAGTCACTTGTAAACTTGATGAGTTTTTTTTTTTAATCCTTTTTTTTTTTTTTTTTGGTTTTTCGAGGTAAGGTCTTACTCTAGCCCAGGCTGACCTGGAATTTACTATGTAGTCTCAGGGTGGCCTCGAACTCACGGCGATCCTCCTACCTCTGCCTCCTGAGTGCTGGGATTAAAGGCGTGTGCCACCACACCCCGCTTGAGTTTTTTTTTTTTTGTTTTTTTTTTTATGACAAGTTAAAGAAAGCAGTGGGACAGCTGTGCCCCAGTAGCACACACAGGGCCACCAACACAGAGCGCAATTCCAAGACATTGCTAAGTGGCACATTAAAGATGCATGCAGGGGACTGGAGGGATATCTCAATGGTTAAGGCAGTTGCCTGTGAAGCCTAAGGACTCAGGTTCAATTCCCCAGTACCCACATAAGCCCAATGCATAAGACAGTACATGCATTTGAAGTTCATTTGCAGTGGCTAGAGGCCTTGGTTCTCTCTCTCTCTCTCTCTCTCTCTCTCTCTCTCTCTAATATATATATATATATGTGTGTGTGTGTGTGTGTGTGTGTGTGTGTGTGTGCGCGCGCACGTGCACGTGCACGCACCTTTCTCTCTCTCTCTTTCTCAAATAAATAAATATTTTTAAAAATGCGTACAACTAGGCATGTTGACACAAGCCTTTAATACCAGCACTTGGAAGGCAGAGGTAGGTAGATCACCGTGAGTTCGAGGCCAGCTTAGGGCTACAGAGTGAGTTCCAGATCAGCCTAGGCTAGAGTGAGATCCTGCTTCAATAAAAATAAAAATAAATAGGACTGGAGAAATGGCTTAGCGGTTAAGGCACTTGCCTGTGTAGCCTAAGGACCTAGGTTTGATTCCCCAGGACCCACATAAGCCAGATGCACAAGGTGGCACATGCATCTAGAGTTTGTTTGCAGTTGCTGGAGGCCCTGGCACATCCATTCTCTTTTCTTTCTTCTTTTTTCCAAGGTAGTGGTTCACTCTAGCCAGGCTGACCTGGAATTCACTATGTAATCTCAGGGTGGCCTTGAACTCACAACTCACTGCCATCCTCCTACCTCTGCCTCCCAAGTGCTGGGATTAAAGGCGTGTGCCACCACACCCAGCTCATTCATTCTTTCCCTCCCTCTCTCTCTCTCTCTCTCTCTCTCTCTCTTTCTCTGCCTCTTACTCATGCTCTGTCTCTCCCTCTCTAAAATAAATAAATAAATATGCATGCAAACAAAATAATAATATGTATACAAGGAAAGAATTGAGTGGCACCTGTGGGCCGCGGAAGACAAGGAGATAGCATTCAGCAGTAAACAGGTGTCTGTCCTAGACAGCTGAGGGCTGACCTTCAGATGATTAATTCAACCCTCAGCCCCAAGATACCCAAAATAAAAACTGACCTCTAGCCAACCATGGTGGTGCACGCCTTTCATCCCAGCACTCAGAAGGCAGAGGTAGGAGGATAGCTGTGAGTTCAAGGCTACCCTGAGACTACATAGTGAATTCCAGGTCAGCCTGGGCTAGAGCAAGAACCGACCTCAAAAAATTAAAAATAAACAAACAAACAAACAAAAACCCTGATGTCTTGAGGTAAACTGAGTGTCCTCCCCGATGATGATACCCAGTCCAGAGGCCTTACACTGGGCTGTACCCTGACAGCTACCTCCCTGGCTCTGAACCCACGCTACACATACAGCTGGCCAGTGCCACAGCTGGACACACCCAGTTCCCACCCACTCCCAGTCACCTACAGAGGCCTCTCCGGTGAGCTCCTCAGCTGCTGCCATGCGGGCCACCTTGGAGATGATGGGTGCCACATTGGTGGGGCCGTAGAGCTGGACTTTGGGCAGGCAGTTCTGATAAGCCTCCACTACACCCTGGATTCCTGGGGGAGGGGGGAGTTAGAGAGTGAGCCTGGCCCAGTTTTCCCCCATGCCAAGCCCTCCTCCGGCTCTCACCTTCACATTCATCATCCTCGGGGTTGAAATTGATGGCAAAGTCATGGGACACCTGGATGGGGACAAGAGGAACGAGTCAGCTGGAGCCCTCTTGGGATCCATGACTCTCACTTAATGGAAGGGGTGGGTTTGTAGTTTCTGGGCGCAAAGACCTCCATGAAGAGAAGTCAAGAGGGAGGGAGACAGATAAATCCTGGGTCATTGCCTCAGTACCTGAAGCCAGTGGTACCTAAAGCTTCTAACTTATACTAACAATAAATCCTCCCTCACCATCATGTTTCCAGTGTAAGCCAACTGACGGGCACCCTTCTGACGGGCACCCTTCTGACGGGCATGTGGAGCCTGCTGCCTACTCCACATCCTAGGAGGTCAAAGGTCATTCCTCTGACCAATAGGCTAGGGCTTCTGCTTCTCCACGGGCCACCCCATCCAAATAGGAAATGATAGCAACTGGGGGTCTCTTGGGGAGATAAGGGCACAAGAAGCCCTGATAGATGGGTGAGGGTGGGCATACACCCCCAGTCCAGGGCTCTCTTACCTCATACTTGGGAGGGATCCGGGCTCCAAACCCCAAAGCAGAAAACCTTTTGTCACTGGAAGAGAGGCATCACTGATGGCCTGGGGAATCTGAATTTCCCACAGGTGAATGGGGGGAGGTGCACACACTGGCCAGAGCCCAGAAGACCAGGGCCCTCCTGGCCCAAGCTTAGGGATCACAGCCATTCCATAGGGGGGAAACTGAGGCAGTCAGCTGAGAAACTAGCCAGGAGTACAGGCAGGAAAGAGTAGAATGAAGTGGGAGGTCTGGAGATGCTCCTCAGTTCTCCACGCCTGCAAGTGACCTCCTGTGGGGAGCTTCCTGACCCCGGGTTATGTCTCCTGCCTGCAAAGCCTGGCTCCTGGTGCTCCACGTCCTCACCACTCACAGGGAAGGCTCCATGGGCAAGGCAGGGAGAATGGACCATAATAAGGAGTCCAGAGTCCAGCCCATCTGGGTTTCCCCTTGACCCCAACCTCCTTGACTGTTTGCTGGTCTGTAAAGTGTGACCCGATTTGTCTTATCAGTGAGGAGGTAGCCATGCCAGAGGCACAGCAGAGCACCTCCATGTCCCCTGCAAGGCCTGGGCACACTGCTGGGGTCTGCTAAGCCAGGTGTCTGCTGGGTGCAGTGGCCCACTATGAAGGTAACCCCCTCCCCAACGCTTGCATGAGCAGAAACCTCTGATACTTCATATTACCCATCACGGTACCACCTCAGGTGGTCCTCAAGTCCAAGTGGTCCCAGGGAAATGGGAGGAGACACACCTGTCATAGTCCTGGCAGACCTCGCCCACAGCCACCAGCGCCCTCAGGTATTCGTTGGGTTGGTAGGGGTTAATGTGGTGCAGGGAGCAGCTGTTCCTTGGGTCACCATTGGAGGCTGTGAAGTCGATGGCCACCTGCAAGGCCAAAGCGATGGGCTGGGCTGGGCCTCTGCCTTCCCCCACTGGGCAGGCAAAAGGGATCCAACTCCAACTGGGAGTCAGGGGGTGGGAGCTTCTGCCCAAAGGCGTCCAAGTTCCCCAGTTCTAGGCAGGCCTGAGTATCTACTGTTCCCCCAAGCAAGGAGAGGTCTATACAGATCCTGACAACAGCAGGACCAGGGAGGGCACCTACTCCTGCACTCCTCAGAGACTTTCTGAACTGGGCTCCCCCAACAGGGACATGGCCCTTGGGAACACTCGCTCATCTCTTCTCAGCTGCCACCATCGTTCCCTAGTGTGGTCTTCTCTGGGCTTACCCCACCACCACCACCACCCTGGCTCTGGTTTTATGTACCACAGCCAGTGCAGCTGAGCGCCAGGATGCCACCGCAGCAGTCTGTGCCTCAGGTCCGGCCTCCTGCTACTGGGGCACTGCCCAGGACCATACCTGCTGCGGGTCACTGCTGCCCCTGGCAGTCAAGTGCTCAGTCTCATTTTTCCTCTTTCAGGTTTTCTCCTATCACTGTGACTTTGTAGAAGGCACCTTTGGGAGAGTGGCCCTGGACTGGTCTTGAATCCTTGCATTCTGTTCCTTATCTACATATAGTTTAGGATCCCAAAGGAGATGCAGGTAACGAGGTGACACCTAAGGAGCCTGCCATCCTCTGCCACCCGCTCCCACTTGGGGTGTGGCTTGGCTGGCTGGAGGTGGCAGGCAGAGCGAGGGTAAGGCAGGGACTCACGGTGCAGTGGATCTGGCAGCCACCCATGATGTAGTCCAGAAAGGAGTGGACCCTGTGGAGCTTCCAGATAGTGGCGTCAGCAAGGCCCCTGAGAACCCCCATGCCATGACCCCCCCTCCACGGAAGCAAGCCTAGTAGGGAAGGGAGCCTGCTGGGATCTTGGGGGTCTTCCCTCCCCTTGGGCACTGTATTCCATACTGCATGTCCCCCATCTGTCCTCCCTCTTCTGATCGTCTACCCAACTCCTCCCTTGTCCTTTTGCTGCCCCACCAGACCTTAATATGGGCCCATGGAGGACCAGCTGATACTGTGGAGGGGCCAGCCCTGGCAGCCCGCCTCCTGGGGGTGTAGGAAGAGCCGAGGCTCACCTTCAGGTCGGCCAGGACCACCACTCCGGAGTTCTTGTAATTGCGTTTCTTCTGCTTGTACTTGGCATTCATACAGTCCCACTGGGCCTGAGGCAGGGACAGGCAGGGACCCCACCCAGAGTAGGAAAAACACCTAGGACCCCCCCCCACACACACACCAAGGGTCCAGGAGACCTCAGAAGTCCCAGCCCTGCTGGTAACTTCGTGTCCCCATAGTGAGTACAGGGCTCACGCTACGCATGAGGACCTCTGTGCACGCCCATCTCACAGGGGAGCAGTCATTGGCATAGCAGAATAGATGGGGGAGTCACGTGCATAAGAATATAGGCAAGGTGAGGGGGCTAGGTTAGATCCAGCACATAGTGTGGCTTCATTAAGCAGAGCCTGCAGAACTAGCTGGGGGATACCAGGATCCAGGGGAACAGAAAGAAGCCCAGGGCAGCCCTCCACCATACCCACGCAGCTGAGATGGACTGGACAGTAGATCTGGCAGCTGCCCATGATGTAGTGCCAGGAAGAGCACCTTCCTTCTCCCCCAACTTCCCAGCCATCTGTGTGCTCTCATTTTCTACCCACCTCAACACACAGGCATGCACACCCACATGCTTGTTCACACACTAGCTTACACGCTCGCTTGCACACCTGTGTTCTGGCCACCTTGTGGGTGTCACCATCATGCCTTCTCTGGGGTGGAATAGGATAGGTCAGGACTTACAGGTGGGCCCCAGTCGGGGCCAGGGAACTCACCTGTTCCTCCTCAAAGGCTTTCTGCATCTCTGCGAAAGTGGTGGAGAACTCTCCAATAAAGTCGTGCTTTCCTCGGGAGTCATAGTCCCAGACCAGGCACTGGAGAGGCCAGGCCCCTCAGCTGGGCTGCCCTTCCAGGCCTGGCCTGGGTCATTCTTCCCTGTCTACAATTCTCCAAGACCCCAGCGAGGTAAGGAGGGACTGGCTGCCTGGCTGCAGGGCCTTGGTCCTACTGGGCCCTAGCCACAGCTCTGCCCAGCACGCACACAGCCTCAGCCTGGCCTTGCCCCCAGCCCTACCGTGTTCCCCCCGGCCTCTCCTGAGCCCCAGCTCTGCCCCCAAGTCCAGCTTTCCCCATCACCTCATCCGCCAGCCCCACCCACTGCCTTGTCCCTCACCTTCAGAGGCCTCGTCTCCTCACAACTGCACAGGGAGTTCAGCGACACCCTGAAGGGCTCCCACACCGGGCTAAGGTTGTTCTTCACCACCTGTAGACCAGGAGGGGCTGGCTCAAGTGGGGGTCCCCCCCGACCCCTACCCCACTGAGACTGTGCCCACCAGACCTGCCGGAGGCACCAGGCAGGATGGGGTCACCCTCATAGCTTCTGCCACACTTTGGCCATCTGGACTGTGTTTCTCCTTAAATAGATTTCACTCAAATTAACTTGTCTCAAAAGAAAACTCTCTTCCCACTGTAACTGAAATTTCACTTCCCTGCAGGAAGGAGCAGGTAAGCCCTAAAAATAACTATGGTCACAACAAAGCCACCATGCTGAATTCTAGCTGTGGTCAGACAGCCAAGTCCACACCTGCTGCCCCATCCATTGAAAGGGAGTCTGAGTCTTGGAAATAAAGACCTGAGGGTCACAGGACCAGGAAACTCTCCTGCCCCAGCTGGGACGACAGGCAGCGGGGGAGCTGCAGGTCGGGCCCTTCTCTGATCACTTCATTCTGTCCCTGAAGCCTCAGTGTTGGCAGGTCTGCATCTGTGCAGGGTGGGTGGCGGGACACAGGACACCCACCTCCGTCCTGTACACCAGCTGCTCGCTACCATCGTCATTGACCCGATACAGCTCCAGGAAGGGATCCGACTTGCTGAACAGGTCCTGGGGTGGCAGAGGGTGTGCTGTCAAGGGTGCTGAATGGCTTTGGGGTCTGAGGCTGGCTCTTTCCCTCCTGGCAGGTACTTTGCCACCATCCCCCAACAACCTCAAGTTCCTGAGGTGCAGAATGGGGCAGGAACACTCCCCAGGTCTACAGGAACAAGACCTTGCTATTTTGCAGTCTTCACTGCCGTGCCCCGCCCCCACCTCCGTGCTCCCACAGCAAACCCTGGGTTCTGTCCGGGTGTGTCGCCATCACGCCAGCCCCGTTCTGCCTCTCTCTCTTGCTGCCTGGAATCTGACCATTTGTTCCTGTCCCACCCACCCTGCGTCAGTCTCAGCTTCAGAATCTCAGAGGAAACACGTACGCAGGGTCCAGCCCTCATGCTACATGAGGAGTCAAAGAACCAAGCTCAAGCCCAGTTCAAGATGGTGACCTTAGCAGGTTCCCTGGGTCATCGGTCTCTCCATCACTAAACAGGTCAGGGATGGCCCTGCCACAAGGAGTATGATCCTGGGAGTCCGGTGGTGATGAAATAGTGACCATGAAGACAATAGTGACTCGACCAAGATTGCAACCGTAGCCCAAGGTCCAACTCACATCTGTTGGGTCACTAGTGCTACAGCCAGGGGCCAGAGATGGGCAAGAACAGGGTTCTCACAATGGCTCCATGGTCTGAGAGGGGCTCGGAGCCCACAATGCAGCGGAACCCAGCCTCACCTTGTCATCCAGCTTCCTGGCCTGGAAGGAGAGCTCCACATAGCCATTGTTCCCAGAGATGTCCTCGGCTATCACCTAGGATATCACATGGGACCAGTGGGCTCCAGGCCAATGACCTTGCTCTCCCCCCCCCCTCACCACAGCTGGCTGAGGCAGCTCTAGCCTCTCCTGGCAGATAGGCGGCCATAGGCCATGTGTAATCTCCCTATTTACCTTCCCTTATGCCCCCCACAGAGAGTCACATGAGGAAGGGGAGACCTAGGCCCCCATCTAACCGTGATGGTGGATTTGCCAGCGTTCCTGCCGAATCTCAACAGCAGTGGGCGTGTCATTTTCTTCTGGGCCACAATCTGGAAATCAGGAAAAGTCAAGCAGGGACAGAGAAGGCAGGGGACACTCCTGACCACCCCCGCCCCCAGGGCTTTACCTCTGCCCTCAGCAGTGCCATACGATACCCTGCCTCCCCAGCCGCCCGTTGCTGATATCCCTGTGTGTTACCTCTCAGTTCCACTGCCTCCTGGACCGCTCGCCCATAGGTTACACATTATGCCCAGTTAGTAGACACACTAGGACACTGAGGCTCAGCATGAGGTCACACATGTCTCACGCTTCTGTGCATAAGTGCAGGACAGTAGAAGCTATCCCATGTGTTAGCACATCAACCCCTAGCCAGGACCTTGCTATGCAGTGGGCCTGATTCCACACCTCAGCTTTTGGGCAAGGACCCTAGTGAGGAGTGGCAGGTTGAATGGCTTTGGACCTCACCATGGATCCCCACTGTCCCCAGCAAGTCCAGACAGCCTGAGGGTGGCAGAAGGGGGCCATCTGGTCTTTCTGCACAGGTACCTGTTTAGTGAAAGCCATTCTGACATGGACCCTGATGCTCAGCCCTTGGGAGCTTATCTTCCAGTCTGAGTCTCCCCTCCTTACCTGTCCTATTGGGTAGGGGCTCTCCCGTCAAGCTGTGAGCCCCCAAATGGAGAAGAAGGCTTCACATAAGCCAAGGCTACATACAGCCAGTGTCGTTTTCAGGGCCCAGGAGGAAGGTCTGAGTGAACCATCCTAGTCTCATCTAAATAACAGCCCCTCATCCCTCCCTGGAGGAGACGGTGGCTCTGTGAGAACAAGAGCCCAATACAGATCTGTTCATGGAGGGCTATAACCCTTACACTCAGAAGTGCCCTCTGCCACACATCTGGTAAAGAAGGCTAAAGATTACACCAGGCATGGTGGAACACACCTTTAATACCAACACTCAGGAGGCAGAAGGAGGAGGATAGCTGTGAGTTCGAGGCCACACTAAGACTACATAGTGAGTTGTAGCCTGGACTAGAGTGTGACCTTACCTCAAAAAAAAAAAAAAAAAAGTGTTGGAGAGATGGCTTAGTGATCAAGGCGCATGCCTGCCAAGCCTAAGGACCCAGGTTCAATTCTCAAGGTCCCACGTAAGCCAGATGCATATGGTGGCACGTGCATCTGGAAGTCGTTTGTAGTGGCTAAAGGCCCTGGTGCACCCATTCTCACTCTCTCTCCCTCTCTGTCCCTAATAATAAATAAATAAAAATCTCTCTAAATAAAAAAAGAGAGAAAAAGGCTAAGGTTGTAGTACCTGACAAGTCATCCAAGATGAGTACAGAACAGATGGTCTACAAAGATACATGTGTGTACAGGATCTGTGTGTTCATATATACGTCCACATGTGCCCATATATGTCTATGTGTGTTCATACATGTGTGTCTTTCCCAGACTGTGATATGTCCATGTATGTGCAGATATCTGTGCCTATGTCAACACATGTGTCCACACATGCTATCCTCTTTCGTGGACACTTGGGTGGCATTATGCCCTGCTGCATCTCATCCCTTGGTCTGTATGGTGGGAACAGCACAGGCATCTAAAGGGAACCGGGGGCTTGAGAGATGGCTTAGCAGTTAAGCGCTTGCCTGTGAAGCCTAAGGACCCCGTTCAAGGCTCGACTCCCCAGGACCCACGTTAGCCAGATGCACAAGGGGGCGCACGCATCTGGAGTTCGTTTGCAGTGGCTGGAGGCCCTGGCGCACCCATTCTCTCTCTCTCTCTCTCTCTTTCTCTCTCTCTCTCTCTCTCTCTGCCTCTTTTTCTGTTGCTCTCAAATAAATAAATAAAAAATAACAAAAAATAAAGGGAACCGGCTTCAACTAGGCAGCCGTGGAGCTGGAGCTGAGTCACCCACAATGCTGGCCGGGAGAATTGGACACATGGAACATACTGTGTGATTCACGTACAGAAGGCTCAAGAACAGACACAGCCAGGGGACAGCAGGGGAGGGGGCCTGCCAGGTGGTGGAAGTGTGTCCTCTGGTTGAGATACAGTCATGCAAACCTATGTATCTCAGAGCCCACAGTCTGTGCATTTTGTTGTTTGTAAATTCTTCCTCAATGAAAAGGACACCCTGAAGAGATGGATTAGTAGCTAAGGCTCTTGCCTATGAAGCCTAAGGATCCAGGTTCGATTCCCCAGTACCCACGTAAGTCAGATGCACATGGTGGCACATGCATCTGGAGTTTGTTTGCAGAGGCTGGAGGCCCTGGCATGCACCCATTCTCTCTCCCTCTCTCTCTCTCTAATAAATAAATAAACATAAAAACAGAAAAGGGGGCTGGAGAGATGGCTTAGCGGTTAAGCGCTTGCCTGTGAAGCCTAAGGACCCCGGTTCGAGGCTCGGTTCCCCAGGTCCCACGTTAGCCAGATGCACAAGGGGGCGCACGCGTCTGGAGTTCGTTTGCAGAGGCTGCAAGCCCTGGCGCACTCATTCTCTCTCTCTCCCTCTATCTGTCTTTCTCTCTGTGTCTGTCGCTCTCAAATAAATAAATAAATAAAATTTTAAAAAAAACATTTAAAAAAAAAACAGAAAAGGACACCATGTGGCAAGTTGAGATGTGTGTAGCACAAAGTGCAGTGTGCAATCAGAGCAAGTGGTAACAGTCAAGTGCTTGTCACAGGAGCCATACAGGAGAGGACAGTGGCAGAGGGCGGCAGGCGGTGTCCCGCAGACAGGGCCAGACCCACGTAGCAGCCATTCTGCAGCAGGGAGGGACACAGAAACTTCTTTCCCCCGTGCTGGGATGGAACTCAGGACCTCACGCCTGCGAGGTAAGCACACTGCCATTGAGCTGGGCCTCAAGCTCAGGGAGACTTTCAGGAGCTGACAAGGAACAGCTCACAGAAGAGAAAAAAGCAAGTTGCAGAATAGTGTTGGTGGTGTGTGTTCAGAGGTGATTCATTTATGAAACAATATCTTACTATGTAGCCCAAGCTGGCCTTGAACTAGTGGCAATCCTCCTAACAGCATCCGTGGTGCTGGGATTACAGGTGCGAGCCACCGCAGCTGGTTTGTCTTTTTTTTTTTTTTTTTTTGGTTGTTGTTTCTTTGTTTATTTGTTTGTTTGGGGGGGAGGGTTCAAGGTAGGGTCTTGCTCTAGACCAAGCTAACTTAGAACTCACCCAGGCTAGCCTTGAGCTCTTGGCGATCTACCTACCTCTGCCTCCTGAGTGCTGGGATTAAAGGCGTGAGCCAGCATGCCTGGTTTATTTGGTTTTTGTTTTGTTATTGTGTCTTGAGACAGTGTCTCATGCAGCCCAGGCTGGCCTCAAATTCACGCTGTTGCTGAAGACTTTGAGTTTCTGATATCCTACCCCTGCCTACTCAGGGCTGGGATTAGTCACGTGCCACTACAATTTATTCAGTGCTGCAGATCAAACCCAGGGCTTCATGCATGCTAGACAAGCACTCTACAACTGAGCTACTCCCCTGACCCTGGCTTGCTTCTCTCTTTCTTCCTTTCTTTCTTTCTTTCTTTCTTTCTTTCTTGTTCATGTGAAGATATATTTCTGGAGTGGGGCGCAAGTACTCAGTGGCAAGGCTGGGCAGGGACAACAGGGAGATGTGCTGGGGTACATCTGCTGGGAACACAGGAATGTATTCACCCCTTCAAAATCATACTTTAGGTGTGGTGGCTCAAGCCTTTAACCCCAGCACTCAGTAGGCAGAGGTAAAAGGATCACTGTGAGTTCAAAGCTACACTGAAACTACATAGTAAATTCCAGGTCAGTCTGAGCTACAATGAGACCCTACCTCAGAAAAACCAACAACAAAAAAAAATGAATGCACACCTTTAACCTCAGCACTCGGGAGGCAGAAGTAGGAGGATCACTGTGAGCTCGAGGCCACCCTGAGACTACATAGTGAATTCCAGGTCAGCCTGAGCTAAAGTGAGACCCTACCTCAAAAAAGAAAAAAAAAAAAACAGAAAAGCAGTCATGATGGTACCCCTGTAACCCCAGCACTAGGGTGGCTGAGGCAGGAGAATCTAGACTTCAGAGAAAGTTTGGGTTTACACAGGAAGATCCTGTCTCAAACAAAAACTAACAAGGTGTGTGTGTGTACATGTATGTGTGTTTGCATGTGTGTGAGTGCATGTGAGGGGTGCATATGCATGTGTGTCTACAAGTGCGTGGAAGCCAGAAGCTGATGTGAGGTGTCTTCCTCAGTCACTCTCCACCTAGTTACTAAGCCATGGATCTCATCTGAACCTAGAGCAAGCTAGCTAGCTTTCCTCAGGGACCCCTGCCTCAACCTCCAGAGCCCTGGGATTACAGGCTGGAAGCCACGCCCACCCAGCACTTACATGGGCGCTGGGAATCCAACTCAGGTCCTCATGCTTACAAAGCAAGCGCTTTATCCACTGAGCCAGCACGCCAGCCCTAAGCAAGGGCTGTTGTAAAGGGGAGTCTTGGAGATGGACAGAGCCAGGCGCTCATCCTGGCTGAGGACAACACCGCACCCCTAGGTCTCTCCTGCCCACCTCCCTCCTAGGTGCTGGGTGCCCACCTGACCCAAAGTGCATTCCATGCCCCCCAGGAAGTCGTCATCCTGGCAGCTGAGCCCACTGGGCCCGTGGGTGTCATACACTTCAAAGCGTAGCTTCTGCACCTCCTCAAAGAAATAGTCAATGGTGAAGACCTTGGAGAACACAGGGTGCAGGCTGCTCTTCACCACCTCGGTCCTGTCCACCTGCAACAAGCCATGCTCTGTGAGTCCACAGCAAGGCCCTCCCCACAGACCCACACGGATTCCTGGGCTCTCCCCTCCCACATGGCTGTACCCTTCCAAGCCTATTTCCCACCCTTGGGGCCCAGCTCCCATGCAGGTAACCCTGAGGGGTCAGTCCATGGATCTCTGAAACCTTCCTGCCTGGAATAAAGGCACACTGCTCTCCCAGCTAGTCACAGACTAACTTCTCGACATCCTCTCATCATCTCATGCCCATGACTGTCTTCCCTAGCTTCACATTACAGACAGGGAAACTGAGGCTCAGAGACCAGCAGGGTTCTTCCCAAAGATAAAGTAGTCAAGGATAGAGCTGGAAAGATGACTTAGCAGTTAAGGTGCTTGCCTGCAAAGCCTAAGGATCCTGGTTCGAGTCCCCAGTACCCATGTAACACCAGATGTACAAGGTGGTGCATGTGTCTGGAGTTCATTTCCAGTGACTAGAGGCCCTGCCAGGCCTATTTTCTCTCCTTCTCTCTCTCTCTCTCTCTCTCTCTCTCTCTCTTTCTCTCTCTGTCACACACACACACAAATAAATAGAATATTTTAAAAAGAGAACTCAAGGAGAGTCAGGTTCCAACCTTGGGCGGGCTGCCCCAAAGTGATCTTTGAGAACTTGCTTTCCCCAGCCCCCAGCTGAGCAGCAAAGAAATGGGGGTACAGATCTCCCTTCTGGGGTTGTCGGTCTTACTCCCTGGGCTTGGTCTCCTCCTCTAGCTCACCTCCCTAAAGATAAACCACTTGTAGGCCAATAGGCTTCCAAGTCCCCCTATGCCACAGTCTCCTGCACCTTAAGCACCCCAAGCCAAGGATTTGCATGGAGCCCCTCAGGCACATATTGCACCAAGTAGTAAAATGCTATGGGGGGGGGTGCTGGGGCACAAGGCCGTTCTCCGGTAGAAGGAAGCAGCAGCAGCCCCCCACCCCCACCCCAGTACCTGATGATAGTTCGAACAAGTGGTTCTGGGCAGGCCCAGCACTCGATAAGCTGTAGATTGGATGTGCAGATCTGGTAGCAAGTGTCAACCCCAAGGCGTCCCCCTCCACCACCTGGATCCTACCCTGCCACCTCCTAGGTCGCCTGCCTGCCTCCACCGCAACCACTGGGTCCATCTAACCCCCCTTGCCCTCTCCCCTGCTGAACCCTCCCAGCACCATACACTGCCAACAGAACCAGGGGGTTTGCTACAGCTGGGGAGCCCCTGATGCCCAAGAAAAGCCCTCTTGTCTGAGGATATGGGCTTGAGTTCTCTCCAGCCCTGGGGGCTGCTTTGACTACCCCCTTCTCTGTGCCCTCATTTCTGCTGGTGGTCCCCCAGTTAAGGAGGTGTGCTTGTTTCTGCCTTGAGATGAAGCCAGCATTGCGCAAGAGATGGTAAATCACAGAGTGCTTTGCACAGCACTGAGAACGCACCGACACTCACTGACAAGGGTCCAGAGCTAAGATCTGGGAGCTGATGAGAGCCACAGGAGACAGGCGACAGGTTAGAGAATCCTGCAGCCAGAGCAGCTGGGGGTCTAAGCCATGGAGTCACCTCCTAGCCTTGTTCAGTAGAGCTCCATCCTCCCCAACCAGCAAGGCACAACTAACGACCCAAATGCCACCACCGCCCTGTTCCAGGTGCCTCTGCCTGGACACGGGTGGGTGAGGTGCCCACTGTTACTAAGGTCAACAGAGGGGGACCCTTGTGACCCCAGTCAGCAGCTCCTGTGTACCGCCTCAAGAAGTGTCCCTTCCTCTGAGCCCCAATATCTCCTTCTCCCCCTCAATCAAGCCTTTTGCGGACACCTCTTGCCTAGGCGCTTGCTTCACTCGGGGGGACCCCCCCAAATCTCCACCCAGGAAGCCTCGGCCCCACCGACCCCTGGTCACTTTCTAATCAAGCCCCTTTCAGTCTCTGTCCCCACTAATCCAGTCACTAGCCCCTCCTCACACCTCATGGACACCCACTCTCTACCCCCGGTAACCCCAGTTCCAGGGCACCGCGGCAGCTCCGGACACCACCTCCAAGTCTCTCGAGGCGCACTTGGGTTTCCGCGTGCCCAGCTGGGCGCCGCCCGCCGCCCTACCTGCACCCACTGGCCCTGCGCTTGCTGCAGCAGCACCACGCTGGGGTCGGACTTGGTGAGCGGGTCCCGGTCCAGCAGGTGCCGGCAGCTCAGCCGCAGCTCCACCTTCGAGGCGCAGGGCGCGGGTACCACCCCCGGGGCTGTGGCGCGCTCCGAGTCGCCGCTCATGCTGCCTGCCAGGAGCCGCGGCCGCACCGGTGGGCGCCAGGGAAATGGTGGCCGGGCCAGGCGTGGCCGCGCTCCCCCGCACGCCCGCCGGGCGCGGGCACACGTGGCTCGGGCGGCTGCCACTGCACCGGGGTGGCGGGGCGGGGACGAGACAGGGTGGGACGGAGAGGATCGTGGAGGGGCGGTGCCGGGGCGGTGCCCCGGAGGAGGCAGCTCCAAGGAGGGCCTGGTCCGGGGTCCGCGGGGAAGGGTGGACGAAAGAGGGGCGAGCGAGCACCAACCGCCCCCTTCGGAGCCAGCTTTTGATCCATCACCGCCCCCCACCCCATCTCCGGCTGACACACGTGGGGATGGGTCACACCGAGGCTCCTGGACTGTAGTGACCCGGCTGGGTGGTTCATTCCGCACCAGAGGCTGCGCACTGCCGGGACCTAAGCACAGCATTTGCACCCAGACAGCCCCGTGCAAGAAGCGAGGACGCACCTGACTCCAGCTCTGCACCACAGTCCTGCGCCCCGCCTGAATCAACAGGCGCCCACCATTTGCCAGGCGCCGCGCAGGCCTGGGTCTGGAGACAGCTGTTGCTGAAAAACTTACAGTCCAGGGGATGGGCAGAGGGAGCCCCTCGCCGGGCCCGGTGGTACGCTAGCCGATCAGAGGGCAGACCAGGGAAGTTTTGGAGACCATTCGCATCTGGCACCGTTCACACCCATGCCCGACCTGGGCTCCGGGAAAGGGGCCCATCTGTGCAAAGTTTCAAACTCCTACCTCCCTCCCTGAGCAGAGAAAGAAGACCCAAAGAGGCTCACCTCCTAGCCCATTCTCGGTGGCAATTTCTGCCTAATCACAGTGTGGTAACCCGACCAAAAGCCATAGTGCAGGTGGGAGTTGGGGAGACCAAGAGAGTGGCAGGGGTTGAGGTAAAGAAGAGGAGACCAGGAGGGCCCAGGACTCAGCTTCAACAGGACTTCAGAGGGAAACCCCGCGATCAAAGGGGTGGCCAGTACCAGATGGGATTGGCAGGGCGGCGGGGTGTGGCTGAGGTGGGAAACAAGCTGGGCACAGCGGGAACCTGGTCCTCCAGCAGGGCATCCTGGCCACGCGCTTCCCACTTGTCAAGCATCGCAGGCTCCAGGGCCTCCCGCCCTCCCCAGGCTGCTGAGGAAGGACAGGCCGGGCAGAGTGCAGCAGGGCCTGGAGGCTCGCCTGTTGCCTTGCCAACTGCTCTGTTCTCCGTTCTTGAAGCTGGCCCAGCCAGGGCACCTCCCTCTGTAGAAAACAGTCTAGGTGGCCCCGAGCCTCTCCGCCTTGCATCTTCCCAGCTCAGTTTCTCAGGGCTGGCGAAACCTCACCCTCAGCCCACTTGTCTCTGCAGTTGTGATGGTGGCTGCAATGGTTCACAGGGGCCCATGACCCTCCCAGCTCTGCTTCTAGGATTCCCGAACCCTAGATCAAGCCCTCCACCGCTTTTGGTCTCTCAGCACTTACATGAGTAAAAACAATCAAAAGGGACTGGAGAGGTGGCTTAGTGGTTAAGGCGTTTGTCTGCGAAGGCAAAGGATGCTGGTTCGACTCTCCAGTACCCACGTAGCCAGATGCACAAGGGAGTGCATGCATCCGGAGTTACTTGACAGTGGCAGGAGGCCCTGGTGTGCCCATTCGCGCGCTCTATATTTTTTAATGAGAAGGGACTGGAGAGATGGCTTAACTGCTAAGGCACTTGCCTGCAAAGTTTAATGACCCAAGTTTGAATCCCCAGTACCCACATAAAGCCAGATGGTCAAAGTGGCCCATGCATCTGGAGTTTGTTTGCAGTGGCTAGAAGCCTTGGTGTACCCATTCTCATTTTTTTCTCTCTCTCTAATAAATAAAAATAGTTTTTTTACAGGGAATCTCAAACTGTGAAATGATAATATTCCCTGTAGAAATCAGTACTTTCATCAGTAGCTAACACATGGCTTCCAAACATCTGGCTATATTTTTAGGCCCTAAAGTTTGTACATCACTGATAAGAACTTTTTATAAATTTCTTATTAGAAAGAGAGGTATTAATTTTCAGTAAGATAAATTTTAATAAACATTGGTTTGTTCACAAAATACAAATATGTTAGAGCTGCCAACTTACAGAAGAAGCCTTTGCTCAGTGTAAGCAAACGACTGATCAGTTATTGATGGAAATAAAAATTAGCATATTAAAAAAAAATAGTTTTTTTGTTTTGTTTTCCAAGGTAGGGTCTCACTCTAGTTCTAGCTCAGGCTGACCTGGAATCCAATAAGGAGTCTCAGGATGGCCTCAAACTCACAGCAATCCTCCTACCTCTGTCTCCAAAATGCTGGGACTAAAGGTGCTCACCACCACGCCTGGCAAATAAAAATAGCTCTTTAAAAAAAAAATTGTGGGCTGGAGAGATGGCTTAGAGGTTAAGTGCTTGCCTGTGAAGCCTAAGGACCCCGGTTCGAGGCTCGGTTCCCCAGGTCCCACGTTAGCCAGATGCACAAGGGGGCGCACGCATCTGGAGTTCGTTTGCAGAGACTGGAAGCCCTGGCGCGCCCATTCTCTCTCTTCTTCTGTCTTTCTCTCCGTGTCTGTCGCTCTCAAATAAATAAATAAATAAGTAAATAAATAACATTTTTAAAAAAAAATAAATAATTTTTTAAAAATTTAAAAAAAATTGTATAATAGCTGGGAAATGGAACCAGCCTAGATGTCCCTCAACTAATGAGTGGATAATGAAGATGTGGCACATTTATACAATGGAGTTCTACTCAGCGGTAAAGAAAAATGAAGTTATGAAATTTGCAGGAAAATGGATGGATCTGGAAAGGACTATACTAAGTGAGGTAACCCAGACCCAGAAAGCCAAGTGCCACATGTTCTCCCTCATATGTGGTTCCTAGCTACAGATGATTGGGCTTCTGCATAAGAAGGAAAATACTTAGTAGCAGAGACCAGTAAGTTAAAAAGGAGATATAAAGGGAAGAGAAAGGAAGGGAGGAGGGTACTTAATAGGTTGGTATTGTATATATGTAAGTACAATGATTGAGATGGGGAGGTAATATGATGGAGAATGGAATTTCAAAGGGGAAAGTACGGGGTGGGGGAGGGAGGGTATTACCATGGGATATTTGTTATAATCATGGAAAATGTTAATAAAAATTGTGAAAAGAAAAAAACATTGTAGGAGACAGGCTGGTGTCCTGATCTGCCCAGCACCTGGACCAGTGCCTGCTCCTCACCACTAGCCAAATAGCCTAAGGATCAGAGAGGATCAGATGAGGCAAGGTCAGCTCCAGACAGCAGTGAGATCTTTTGACTCCTAGATCCTGGTGCCTCAAGTTTTCCTGTTAGGCCAGCCAGCAACAGGAAATGAGATTTCTCCTTCAAATATATTGTGTTATTATCATACAGGAAATAATAACATGTTGGTGTTGAAATGTTAGAAAATGTAGATAAGGGCAGTTAGGCATGGTGGTGCATGCCTTTAATGCCAGTACTTGGGAGGCAGAGGTAGGAGGATCACTGTATGTTCGAGGCCACCCTTCCTCAAACAAACAAACAAAAAAGAGAGAGAAAGAAAAGAAAATGCAAGTAAGGGCTGGGGAAATGGTTCAGCGGTTAGGTCACTTGCCTGCAAAGCCTAACAACCTGGGTTTGATTCCCCAGTACCCATGTAAAGCCAGATGCACAAAGTGATTCAAGCACCTGGAGTTTGTTTGCAGTGGTAAGAGGCCCATTCTCATTCTCTCTCTCTCTCTCTCTCTCTCTCTCTCTTTTTCTCTCTCTCTCTCTCCTTGCAAATATTTTTTTTTTTTCCCGAGGTAGGGTCTCACTGTAGTCCAGGCTGACCTGGAACTCACTCTATAGTCCCAGGCTGGCTTGCAACTCACAGCAATCCTTCTACCTCTGCCTTCCCAAGTACTGGGATCAAAAGTGTGTGCCATCACCCTTGGCTGCAAATAAAATTTAAAAAGTAAAGAAATAAAGTACGCCAGTTTGTGGTGGTGGAGGCAGAGGTAGAAGGATCACTGTGAGTTGGAGGGCAGCCTGGGACTACAGGGTGAGTTACAGTCAGCCTGGACTAGAGTGGGACTCTACCTCAAAAATAAACAAAAAGAGAGGGAGAGAAGAGAAGAGAAATGAAAAGAAATAAAGGAGGAAGGGAGAGAAAAAAAAAAAGTTTTTTTTTTTTAAAAAAAAAAAAAGGAGAGGCTGGAGAGATGGCTTTGTGATTAAGTGCTTGCCTGTGAAGTCTGAGGACCCAGGTTTGAGGCTCAATTCCCCAGTACCCATGTAAGCCAGATACAGAAGATGTCACATGCATCTGGAGTTCGTTTGCAGTGGCTGGAGGCCCTGATGCATCCATTCTCTTTCTCTTTCTGCCTCTTTCTCTGTCTGTTGCTCTCAAATAAATTTTTTAAAAAATTAAGTTTGAAAAAGAAAAATGGCTTACCAATTAAGGCATTTTGTTTGCCTATGAAGCCAAAGGACCCAGGTCCAACTCCCCAGTACCCATGTAAGCCATATGCACAGGTGCCACAACTGGAGTTCATTTACAGTGGCTGGAGGGCACCCTCTACTGCCTCTCTCTCTCTCTCTCTCTCTCTCTCCCTCTCTCTCTCTTTCTCAAATAAATAAAAGAAAGAAAGAAAAAAGAAATGAAATGGGGCTGGAGAGATGGGACTGGAGAGATTGACCCAGGTTCAATTCCCCTGGCCCACGTAAACCAGATGCACAGGGTGGTACATGCATTTGGAGTTTGTTTGTAGCAGCTGGAGACCCTGGCACATACATTCTCTCTCTCTTCCTCCCTCTCAAATAAATAAATAAAATATTTTTTAATGCAGATAAGAGGCTGGAGACTTGGCAGTTAAAGCACTTGCCTTTGGAGCCTAAGAACCCAGGTTTGATTCCCCAGAACCCACATGATGTATGTAGTGGCTGGAGGCCCTGATGTGCCCATTTTCTCTCTCTGTGTCTCTCTCTCCCTCCTTCCCTTCCTCTCCCTCTTTCTGCTAAATATATAAATAAAAATAAAAAATAAAATTATTTTTTTTAAAAAAGAGACTGGAGAGGGCTGGAGAGATGGTTTAATGGTTAAGGCATTTGCCTGCAAAGCCAAAGGATCCTGGTTCGATTCTCCAAGACCCATATAAGCCAGATGCACAAGGAGGTGCATGCATCTGGAGTTTGTTTGCGGTGGCTAGAGGCCCTGGCATGCCCATTCTCTCCCCTTACCCCTTTCACTCTCAAATGCATAAATAAATAATATATATATATATATACTTTTAAAAGAGGCTCACACTCTATTAACCTCTGCATTGGCCTGACCTTTATCCACATGGCATCTCAGAAGTACGTGTTGAAGAGACATGCTCTCTCAGTGCAGGGCTTTTCCTTCCTTAATCGATTCCTCAGTATTCGTGGACCTTGCCAGGAATCATTCTACAACTTGGGCCGTGGCCTTCATCAACTGGGCCTAACTCATCTTGCAATCCACTATTACCAAAAGGCCTTGGAGCTCCCACCAATTGTGGTTGAGGTATAATTTACTTTTACAAACTGAGGAGTCACTTCATTTCCTCTGTAGACAACCATTCACCTAAGTACTGTGGTCTACACAGTAAAATGTTTGTATATTACAGTTTATTTGGGGGACCAAACATGGTGATACATGACTATATCCCAGCACCTGGGAAGCTAAGGCAGGATCTCATGTTCAAGGGCAGCTTGGTCTACTTTGACCATACCTCCAAAAATAACACAAAAAATTTTCTAAATCTAAAAAGCAAATAAATAAATAAAATAAAAACGAGGCTCAGCAGTTAAAAGCACTTACATGCAAATCCTGACAGCCCAGGTCCAAGTCCTCAGTACCCATGAAAAGCCAGATGCACAAAGTGGCACATGCATCTGGAGTATGTTTGCAGTGGCTAGAGGCCCTGGCACCCATTCTCTTTGTGTCTGCTTCTTTCTGTCTCACAAGAAAGGAAGGAAGGAGATAAGCAGGTAAAAATAAAAATTCCAGTGCTCAGATAAACATGAATCTTTTGGTATTTATCCCTCCAGTTCCCCCCACCCCCGCCCGCCCCGAGCAAATGATTTCACTAGTTGGTGCTTTTGTGGATTTTTTTTTTTGTTTGGTTTGGTTTTTAGGAGGAGTTCCTTTTTCATTTTCTTGTTTGTTTGCTTTTTGTTTTTGTTTTTCAAGGTATGGTCTCATTCTAGTTCAGGCTGGCCTGGAATTCACTATGTAGTCTCAGGCTGGCCTTGAACTCACAGCGATCCTCCTGCTTCTGCCTCCTGAGTGCTGGGATTAAAGGCGTGCACCACCACACCCAGCTTGAGTTCCTTTTAAAAATTTTATTGAGGGCTGGAGAGATGGCTTATCAGTTAAACGCTTGCCTGTGAAGACTAAGGACCCTGGTTCAAGGCTTGATTCCCCAGGACCCACATAAGCCAGATGCACAAGGTAGCGCATGTGCCTGAGTTTGTTTGCAGTGGCTAGAGGTCCTGGCGTGCCTACTCTCTCTCTGTCTATCTGCCTCTTTCTCTGTTTGTCGCTCCCAAATAAATAAATAAATACAAAAAATATTTTCTAAAAACGTTATTTATTTATTTATTTGAGAGAGAGAGAAGGGAAAGAAAGAGAGAGGGAGGGAGGGAAGAAGGGTGGTAGGAAAGGAGGAGGAAGAAGTCGATAGAAACTGAGAATGGGCACACCAGGGCCTTTAGTCACTACAAATAAACTCCAGATGCATGTGCCACCTTGTGCATCTGGCTTATGTAGGTTCTGGGGAATTGAACCTGGGTCCTTTGGCTTTGTAGGCAAGTGCCTTGATAGGTAAGCGATCTCTTCAGCCCTCTTTTAAAAAAATTATTTATTTCTTTGCAAGTAGAGAGAAAGCGTATGGGTGTGCCAGGGCTTCTAGCCACTGCAAAGGAATTCCAGACACATGTGTCACTTTGTGCACCTTGCTTTACATAGGTACTGGAGAACTGAAAACAGCCATTAAGCTTTGCAAGCAAGCACCTTAACCACTGAACCATCTCTCCAGCCCGAGGAGGTTCTTTTTATCTATGTAGTTCAAGATGGCCTTGCACTCATGATCCCCAAGTTGAACTGGAGCTCCTTCTGTAGCCCTAGGCTGGCCTCAAACTCACAGTGATCCTCATAACTCTGCCCCCTGAGTGCTAGAATTAAAGATGTGAGCCACCACGCCCAGCTTCATTAGCTTTTTATGACAAGTGCCTCAGACCCTCACTGTATGAGGTGAGTTACTATGGTGTTTTGTTATTGCACACCAGACTGCCAGTAGGTGCTGACTTACAACCATGTCACTAACCTGGAACTGTGTTTGGCACACAGTTGGTGTGCAATAAATCTTTCTCCAACCCTCCACCCCGCCACAAAGATAGGGTCTCACTTTAGCCCAGGCTGACCTGGAATTCATGATGTAGTCTTAGGCTGGTCATGAACTCCCAAAAATTCTTCTGTCTCTGTTCACTGAGGGCTGGGATCAAAGGTGTGCACCACCACACCTGGTTATGGTTTTTGTTTTACAGCACTGACGGTAGAAATGAGAGGCAGAAGGCCCTTAGCTTCCCACCAGGAATAGGTGGTGAGACCCTATTGCTGAAGACTCCACATACTCGGGCTACAAGGTTTCTTGAGAAATCCTGCTGGAACTGAGCTGATAACCTCCTCCATGTAGACCAGCTGATAGAAAGCTGGGAAAAGCCACGCTGCACGCAGTTCAAAGGGAGAAAGAGAAATCACCAGTGGAGATACTCAACAGTGGACACTGCAAGCCTTAGATTAGGTCAACTAGGCCAAATGAGCTAACGGGTACTATAGTGGCACGTCTGTCACTGTGGAAACCAACTGCCCTCTACTTGGACTGGAGGCCTGCTCCATGGGAGCGAATACATCCCTGATACTGAAAACCTACAACAGGGTGAGTCATGAGCCCTAGGGGTGTAACGTCTGCTACTGTCTGACTAAGTGTATATACTATGCTCACCAAACTGCCCTGTAAGCACCTCTCTTGATGTTCATACCCATATATTAATGCTACTCTCACTTTTGGTTACAGAAGCTTCTCTTTTCAGATGGCAGTGACCTTGGGGTGTCTCAGAAGGCATCATGGTGCTGAGAAGAAGTGACAGAGGAGAGCTCAGCACTGCAGTATCTCTATCACACCTTCCAAGGCTAAGGGTCTAATGCAGAAGAGATGGCAGAAAGAATGTAAGAGCCAAAGGAAGGGTAGAATTCCTTACAACGTGCTCCTCCAGACACAAAATGGTCTGAGTATCCATGTCCTCACAGTGCCTGACACTACCTACACAAGACCATCATAATAGGAGGAAAAGATGATGACATCAAAATAAAAGAGAAGTCTTTTATTTTGGGGGGGGGAGGGGCTATGATGGAGAGTGGAGTTTCAAAGGGCAAAGTGGGGGGGGGAATTACCATGGGACATTGTTTATAATCATGGAAGTTGTCAATAGAAAATAAATTAATTTAAAAAAAATAAAGAAATTAGAGGCTGACATATCCTGGACAAGTGCATTACCACAAAGTAATCCTCCAATCCTGTGCTCACTGAATGTTGGCTGAGGCCACGGGGCTTGCTGCTTCCGACCTGTGAGCTGTCTTTTTGGGAATGGATGGGGAGTGCTTATTTGTTTTGTGTGTGCTTCACTGGCCTTGCTGGAAGCTCCAGAGGCTTTCCCCAGGGGACACCTGATTGAATTTATGGATGTGAAGCTAACCTAGAGCTGATGATGTTTCTAGATCATCAGTCTTAGGGACAACTGCAGTGCATCAAGGACTCAGACTTGGTTTTCAGGCTACTATGCTCCTACATGGGCAGGCTCCTTCCTCTGGCTAATTCCTCAGTCTGCCCCATCCCCCGATCCCCCTCTCTCTGGGCCCACACCTCCTCCACCCACCGCTTGGTCCCACTGTCCAGATCTGTATTGTCCGTTGCCTGGTTCTTTACGCCAGGAGTTAATGAGACCTGAGCCCACTCAAAGGAGACCCAAGGCAAGTGAGTGAAGGCACTAAACAGGAAGGAAAGTTACAAAGATAGAGTGAGGGCTGGGAAAATTGCTTAGTGGTTAAGGCATTTGCCTGCAAAGCCTAAGAACCCTGGTTCGATTCCCCTGGATCCACATAAGCCAGATGCACAAGATGGTGCATGTGTCTAGAGTCCGTTTGCAATGGCTAGAGGCCCTGGCATGCCCATTCTGTCTTTTCCTCTATCTACCTCTTCCTCTTTCTCTCTCAAATAAATAAATAAATAAGATATTTTTAAAAACAAAGATAGACTTGGGCTGGAGAGATGGCTTAGCGGTTAAGCGCTTGCCTGTGAAGCCTAAGGACCCCGGTTCGAGGCTCGGTTCCCCAGGTCCCACGTTAGCCAGATGCACAAGGGGGCGCACGCATCTGGAGTTCGTTTGCAGAGGCTGGAGGCCCTGGGGTGCCCATTCTCTCTCTCCCTCTATCTGTCTTTCTGTGTCTGTCGCTCTCAAATAAATAAATAAATAAATAAAATTTTAAAAAATAAAAAATAAAATAAAAACAAAGATAGACCGAGGCTGCTCCCTACCTGCTCTGCCTCTGGGATCACCTCCCATCTTCTGAGAGTGCCCTGTCCCCAGCTCCCTCAAACTAGCAAGGTTGACAAGGACCAGGAAGACCCTTCTCCAGCTATCACTGGGTCTCAAAAGGCCTGACAGACCCCACTCAGACTTACCCCCCTTCTCTGTGCCTCAAAGACACACCCTGGAGTTTATGCTACTTGCCCTATTTCCAGGAATCCAGCATTTCTTCCTCTCCCTGGGCCAGTGACCAGGGCCTGAGGCCTCAATACAGCCAGTGCAACCCATGCCTAAGAAGTAGTTGGGGGTGCAAGGTCCTCAGAGCCCACCCTTAATACCAGGTCCTCAGGCTAGAGGGGCCATGTTAGGGGCCACCCTGCCTGTACTGTGCACTTCTGCCCAAACTCCAGGACTCTCAGAACACGCCATTCATACCTGGCTCCCTGGGCCACATAAAGGTGCATGTGTCTCACTGTGAATACGTTGTTTGTGGGTTTCATTGTTGTTTCTTGGGTTGTTGGTTTTTGTTTGTTTTTTTTTTTGGGTTTTTTTTTTTGGCTTTTTTGGTTTTTTGAGGTAGGGTCTCACTCTGGCTCAGGTTGACCTGGAATTCACTATGTAGTCCCAGGGTGGCCTTGAACTCTCCGCGATCCTACCTCTGCCTCCTGAGTGCTAGGATTAAAGGCGTGCACCACCAAGCCCGGCTTGCTTGTTTGTTTTTGAGACAGAGTCTAGCTAGGTACTCCTGGCTCAGCTGGCTTAGCTGGAACTTGATACATAGACAAGGTTAGCCACAAACTTGTTATGATCTTCTGGTCTCTACCTTCCAAGAATTATAGGTATGTGCTGACATGCCTGGCAGGTATTGTATGTGTGTGTGTGGTGTGCATGTTCATATGCATATAGGCACATATGTACATGATTCATGGAGGCTAGAGGTCAACCTCAATCTTATTTTTAAATATTTATGTTTATTTATGTGAAAGATGGAGGGAGGGCAAGACAAAAAAGAAGCACCAGAGTTGCAAATGAACTGCAGACATATGAGCCACTTTAAAAAAACTCCTTTTTGAGTTTTTAAAGTTTTATTTATGTGAAAGAAAGAAGCAAATAAAAAGAGAGAGCGAGAATGAGTGTGCCAGGGCCTTTAGCCACTATTAACAAACTCCAGACACATGTGGCCATCCTGTGCATCTGGCTTACATGGGTACTGAGGAATCAAATCTGGGTTCTTAGGCTTTGCAGGCAACTGCCTTAACCATTAAGCCATCTCTCCAGCCCCTTTTTTGGTTTTTCTAGCAATCCTCCTACCTCTACCTCCCAAATACTGGGATTAAAGGCATGTGCCACAACGCCTGGCCTCCACCTTATTTTTTAGACAGTCTCTCCCTGAACCTGGAGCTCACAGATTTGGCTAGACTAGGTAGCCATCAGGCTCATGGACTCCTCCTGTCTGCCTCCCCAGCAGGCAATTATAGGTGTGTACCACCACACCCAGATTTATGTGCATGCTGGAGGTCAAAACTAGGGTCCATGGGCTAGAGAGATGGCTTAGCAGTTAAGGCACTTGGCTGCGAAGCCTAAGGGCTCAGGTTTGATTCTCTAGGTCCCACATAAGCCAGATACACAAAGTGGCGCGTAGGTCTGGAGTTCACTTGCAGTGGCGGGGCCCATTCTCTCACTGTTTCCATATCTCTGTCTCTAATAAATAAATAAACAAAAATAAATCTTAAGGGCTGAAGAAATGGCTTAGTGGTTAAGGCATTTGCCTGCAAAGCCAAGGATCCGGGTTCAATTCTCCAGGACCCACGTAAGCCAGATACACAAGCGGGTGCATGCATCTGAAGCTCGTTTGCAGTGGCTGGAGGCTCTGGCATGCCCATTCTCTCACTCTCCCTCTCACTCTTTCTATCTTTCTCTGTCTCAAATAAATAAATAAAATATATTTTTAAAAATAAATAAATAAATCTTTTTTTTATTTTTTATTTTTTTGGTTTTTTGAGGTAGGGTCTCACTCTAGCCCAGGCTGACCTGGAATTCACTATGGAGTCTCAGGGTTAAATAAATCTTTAAAAAAAGAAATCTTGGGTCCTCAAGCTTGCATGACAAGCATTTGACTACATGAGCCATCTCTCTAGGTTTGTGTGTGTGGGTTGTTTCAAGGCAGAGTCTCACTCTATCCCAGGCTGGCCTGAAACTCACTATATAGCCCAGAGTATCCTTGATCTTGGCACTGATTCTCCTGCTCAGCCTCCTGAGTACTAGAATTACAAGTGGGCACCACTCTAGGCCTGGCTCTGATAGGTAGGGTTTGCTTGAAGGACTGTCATAGCCAGACCAGTCTGCAGATCTGAATCCATTTCCTTCAGTGTGTGGCTGTACAGCACCCTCTGCTCACCAGGTTGCTCAAGGTGACCCCTAGATGCTGAGGTGAGAGGTGAGAAACAGCTGGATACCTCACCTGGCCTCCTCACTCTTCAGGGCTGCCAGCCAGCTTGCAAGAGGTTGTCTCCAAGGCACCTTGATCTGTGGAAATTGTAGGGGAGTGGCACCATTAGTGGATTTTATTTTATTTTTTAAATTTTTTATATTTATTTGCAAGGAGAGAGAATATGAATGAATGAGTGCACCAGGGCACACCAGATGCATGTGCCACCTTGTGCATCTGCTTCTGGCTTTACATTGGTACAGAGAAATCAAACATGGGTCATTAGGTTTTACCTTAACTGCTGAGCCATCTATCTCTCAATCTGACTAATGGGATTTTTAAAAAAAAAAAAAAAAAAGGAAATCTAGCAGGGGGTGGTGGCACATACCTTTAATCCCAGCACCCAGGAGGCAGAGTAGGAGAATCGCTGTGAGTTCAAGGCCGCCCTGAGACTACATAGTGAATTCCAGGTCATCCTGGGCTAGATTGAGACTCTACCTCAAAAAAAAAAAAGTTCAGTGCCAGGGATGGGATATCTTCCAGTGAGTTGTTGGCCAGGGAGGTCCCTGATGCCCCCAAAACATTACAGGCCATTGCCGAGGCCCTTGGTTTCCCACCAGAAATAGATGGTAAGACCCTATTGCTGAAGACTCCATATACTTGGGCTGTAAGGCCACTGAGAAATCTTGCTGGATGTGAGCTGATAACCTCTCCATGTAGACCAGCTGACAGAAAGCTGGAAGAAGCCATTCTGCATGCAGTTCAATGGGAGAGAGAGAAATCACCAGTGAAGATACTCAACAGTGGACACTGCAAGCCTTATAATTGGCCAGCCAGGCCAAATGAGCCACCAGGTGCAATAAGTGGCACGTCTGTTATGGGGCAAACCAACTGCCCTCTAATTAGACTGGAGGCCCGCTCCATGGGAAGGGAATACATCCCTGATACTGAAAACTTAAAACAGGGGTAGTCACGAGCCCTAGGGGTGCAACGTCTGCTGTTGTCTGGCCAAATGTATATACTATGCTTATCAAACTGCCCAATAAGCACTTCTGTTAATGTTCACACCCTTATATTAAAGCTGCTCTCACTTTTGGTTAAGAATCTTCTCTTTTCATGGGCTGGAGAGATGGCTTAGCAGTTAAGCACTTGCCTGTGAAGCCTAAGGACCCCGGTTCGAGGCTCAATTCTCCAGGACCCACGTTAGCCAGATGCACAAGGGGGCGCACGTGTCTGGAGTTCGTTTGCAGTGGCTAGAAGCCCTGGCGCGCCCATCTCTCTCTCTCTCTCTCTCTCTATCTATCTGCCTCTTTCTCTCTGTGTCACTCTCAAATAAATAAATAAAAATGAACAGAAAACTTAAAAAAAAAAAAGGTTTTAAAAAAAGAACCTTCTCTTTTCAGATGGCAGTGACCTTGGGATGACTCAGAAGTTATCATGGTGATGGAAAGAAATGACCGCAGTGCTCAGTACTGCAATATCTGTATCACACCTTCCAAGGCTCAGGGTCTAATGCAGAAGAGGTGGTGGAAAGAATGTAAGAGCCAAAGGAAGGGCAGGACTCCATACAACATGATCCCTCCAGACACAAAATGGCCTGGATATCCATGGCCTCACAGTGCTTAACACTACCTGCATAAGACCATCATAAGAGGAGGAATAGATTAAGACATCAAAAGCAAAAGAGAGACTGATTGAGATGGGGAGGGGGTATGATGGACAGTGGAGTTTCAAAGGGGTAAGTGTGGGGGGGAGTATCACCATGGGGTATTTTTTATAATCATGGAAGTTGTTAATAAAACAAAAATTTAAAAATAAGTCTGGGACTGAAGAGATGGCTTAGCGGTTAAAGTGCCTGCCTGCAAAGGCTAAGGACCCAGGTTTGACTCTCCAGGTCTCATGTAAGCACAAGGGGGCACAGGCGTCTGGAGTTCATTTGCAGTGGCTGGAGGCCCTGGTGCACCCATTCTCTCTCTCTCTGTCTCTCTGTCTCTAATAAAAATAAATAAATAAAATGATGGAGACTGAAGTTTCAAAGGGACGGGAGGGAATTATCATGGGTTATTGTCTACAATTATGGAAGTTGCCAATAAAAAAATAAAAATCAATCAAAAAAGTAAGTCTACATGTATCCAGCTGAAGCTGCTTTCTATAAGCTGCTTGCAACCCTCCCTTCTCAGAGCATCCTAGCATGTCTACAGCCAACTGCTCTCCTAAAGGGTTTTGGTTTTTGTTTTTCGAGGTGGGGTCTCACTCTAGCTCAGGCTGACCTGGAATTCACTATGTAGTCTCAGGGTAGCCTCAAACTCACGGTGATTCACCTACCTCTGCCTTCCAAGTGTTGGTCCTAGAGGTTTTGACATTTTTCTTTGGAGGTCTGCCATGTCCTGGTGTAGCCATGCTGGCTATGACAAAACACCATTAGGTCCTGAGTGGATCTTGGCCACCTCATTACAGCATCAGAGACCTGATGGTGCACACTCACTTTGGACTGTGGCAGTGTACAACCCATGCACCCAGGACCATGCCAAGCACACACACACTCACACTTATGTACACACAGTGACCTGAAACCATGCACACGCTCAGACCACCTGGCCACTCCAAGAGATATTCAGATGCTGGCCACACCTAAGGCCACATCTCTGGCTAGGTGAGCCTCTCCAGTAGCTCCTGTTATGCTGATGTGGTAGGATCATTCTCCTTCAAGGGGTAAGGGGCATTGCAATGGTACCTACTACCCTCACAGCCTCTTGTTGGTCCTTCTTTCCTGCCTCAGAACCCATACTTTTTCGTTCCTTAACCTGTCAGGCCCACCAAATGTGTCTTGAAGGCTGGAGGGATGGCTTAGCAGTTAAGGCGTTTGCCTGCAAAGCCAAAGGACCCAGGTTCGATTCCCCAAGACCTACGTTAGCCAGATGCACAAGGGGGCACATGTGTCTGGAGTTCATTTGCAGTGGCTGGAGGCCCTGGTACACTCATTCTCATTTTTTTTCCTCTCTCTCTCTCCCAAATAAATAAATAAATAAAAATAAAAATAAAATGTGTCTTGACAGCTTTGTTGCCCACCACCATAGCTATACTCATGGCTGACCAAGAAGGACTCCTACTGCGGATGGTGGGCCAGTCTTCATGCACATACCTGAGCCAGAACCAGCTCTTCTCCCACTCCAGGCCATCTGAAACAGAGCCTACTGTGCCCAGACCCAGATGTTGGCACTCCAGGGACACAGGACTCGGGCAGAGGAGCTCCTGACTGCTGTCCCATTCTGCTTCCTCTGTCAGTCTTACCTCAGCTGAGTCTCAGAAGCCACTTCTTTGGAAGGTCAAGAGTACCCAAGCACCAGGGTCCTGGGCTGTGCAAGAGGTCTCTGGCTGACAGGGCCAGAGGCTGCCAGGGGCTGGTGACCACACCCAACGTGGCCCACCTGTGCCCCCTGGCGGCGGCTGTAAGACATTGGTTTCTAAATCCGAGCCGCTCCATACCTGGTTCCTAGGAGGCTTGTTTCAGGGGCCCAGGGAAACCAAAGAGCCCTCTGCACAGCAGCCCTGTCCTCCCGAGCGTCCCCCAGCGTCCCTCACCCCACAGCCACGTGCGCCGAACCGAAGCAGTCACCATTCTCCAGAGCCACGAACGCCCACACCGGGCAGGCGGGAGGCACTAAGGAAGCGCAGAGGGACATGATGTCACAGCGGGAGGGCCAGGGACAAGGCACCTGAGGCCGGCTGCTTGGTTTAGGGGAGCTCTGCGGTTGCTGAGATGTTGCTCACACTTCAATCAGTCTCTGCTTTGTGGAGAAGCAGCCGTGGGCAGATTAGTGAGCTACTGATGCATAACAGTTTGCACCAAAATGCAGCAGCTAACACAATAAGTGCTTACTCTCTTTCAGTTCATCGGTGCCAGGAACCTGGATCCCGTGGCCTGAGGTGCTGGGGCAAGGTCCATCATGGCGAAAGGCAATGGGAGAGGGTCTCTTCCAGGATTCCTCTGGGGGCATCCATGTCTCTCTCTTGGGGTTGCTTCTGTGATGCAAGGTGGCTTCCAACAGGTGAGCATTGTAAGAAGGGGGAAGAGAATGGGAAAAAGGAGTCGAGAGAGGAAGGGAAGGAGGAGAAGAGAGGAAAAGGAGAGGGGAGGGGAAAAGAGGGGGTGAGGGTGGGGGAAGGGAAGAAAGGAAAAGAGAGGGGAGGGAGATAGGAAGAGAGAGACGGCTCCAGACAGCAGACAGCCATATTCTCTCAGAAGCAGCTTTTCTGACCCACTCTGTAGGAGGGGCTCTCACAAGAGTGCGACTACCAGGTCCCAGATCAGTGGCTTCCAGGCATGGCAGGGGACAAGACAAAAGCAGGGAGACCAGAGACTAGTCTTGTGATGGCAAAGTCAGAGTGGGCCGAAGTGGCGGGCAGGAATAGGGCCCACACTGCATACCCAGACGGGTCCCGGCTGATGGACGGCCTGGTTTTAGTCCCACTTGACTCATCTAGAGCTTTGATGGTATTCTTGGCAAGAGCAAGCTTAGGGTGGCGCCTGGACATTTCCCTCCACTCTTCTGGGGTCCTTTTATCAGTAACCTACTTTTCCCTTCTTCTATGAAGCACCCCCTTTTCTAGGGAATTCTCCAGCAGAGCAGGCATTGGTTAGGCTATAGGCTCCATTTGATGTCCTCCCTAGTCTTTAAGCTCAATCTGTCTGCACGTGTGTCTGAAAGCAGACAAGGAAGGGCTCTCACAGGCCCCAGCTGCCAAGTGGCAGGGCTAGTTATCACACAAAACCTCTCTGCCCAGCACAGTCTCCTGCTGCACCAAGTGTTGGGCCACATTAGGCCAGAGGGCAGGCTCCACTAAGCTGTCAGTTTTATAGGAGGGGTCCTAAGACAGGCTGTGCAACGGAGACCAGGCTCCCAGCCTCTCCCAGGAAGAAAGTCTGGAGGGTGCCATGCTGTCCTGCTCTACCTGGCTGTCTCTAGGAGATCCCCAGGCCTAAGGTCACCAGACAGTCTCCCTTGGCTGCCTCAGAAGCCATGGGATGATGCATGCAGGAGGGAGGAACTGACCAGGCTCCTGCTGCTGCCGGTCATGGCAGCTTGTTTTCACTAATATCCTTTAGAATTCTGCGTCCCCAAAGCCTAGTACTATGACTACTTGGCAGCTGTCTATGAGGTAGACATGCACCCTGAGAGGGGACAGAAACAGGGGTAGACCCTGTGCTTAGAGTGGAAACAGTGCAGGCAGGTGAACACTGTCATTTTAAAGTTCAGGTGCTATGTCCCCACAACCTGGGACAGGGCCTGGCACAGAGTAGAGACTGGCTGTCCTCTTTATCTTTTTGTTTTTCAAGGTAGGGTTTCACTCTAGCCCAGGCTAACATGGAATTCACTATATAGTTTCAGGGTGGCCTTGAACTCACAGATCCTCCAACTTGTGCATCGCTGCCCAATGCAGGGATTAAAGGCTTTCTTTATGATCTCTTTGAGGCAAGGTCTCACTCTAGCCCAGGCTGGCCTGGAACTTGCTCTGTAGTCCCAGGCAGGCCTCCAATTTACTGTGATCCTACTTCTGCCTCCCTCCCTAATGCTAGGATTAAAAGCATAGTCACCTATCAAAATAAGAGACTGATTGAGAGGGGGAGGGGATATGATGGAGAATGGTGTTTCAAAGGGAAAAGTGGGGAGAGGGAGGGCATTATCATGGGATATTGTTTACAATCATGGAAGTTGTTAATTTAAAAAAATGATGAATAAAAAGCATAATCACCATGTCTGGCTTCTTAACCCCTTTCAGTGATCCTGGGACTCAAATCCTGGAACTCGCAAATATTAGGCAGCACTTAGGAAGTAGAGGTAGGAGGATCGTTGTGAGTTTTGAGACCATTGTGAGACTACATAGTGAATTACATGTCAGCCGGGGTTAAAGCAAGACACCTCAAAAAAAAGGTGGGGGCCAGGCGTGGTGGCGCACGCCTTTAATCCCAGCACTCGGGAGGCAGAGGTAGGAGGATCACCATGAGTTCGAGGCCACCCTGAGACTACAGCGTGAATTCCAGGTCAGCCTGGGCTAGAGTGAGACCCTATCTAGAAACCCCCCCAAAAAAAGGTGGGGGCTGGGCTTCTGCATGAAAATGAAAATACTTAGTAGCAGAGGCCAATAAGTTAAAAAGGAGACATAAAGGGAAGAGAAAGGAAGGGAGGAGGGTACTCAATAGGTTGATATTGTATTTATGTAAGTACAATGATTGAGATGGGGAGGTAATATGATGGAGAATGGAATTTCAAAAGGGAAAGTGGGGGGGAGGGAGGGAATTACCATGGGATATTTTTTTATAATCATGGAAAATGCTAATAAAAATTTAAAAAATTAATTAACTTAAAAAAGAAAAAAAAGTGGGGGGGGGGCTGGAGAGATGGCTTAGTGGCTAAGGCACTTGCCTGTTAAGCCTAAGGACCTAGGTTCAATTTTCCAAGTCCCACATAAACCAGATGCACATGATAGTGCATGTGTCTGGAGTTCATTTGCAATGGCTATAGGCCCTGGCATGCCCATTCTCACTCTCTCTCTCTCTCTCTCTCTCTCGTTTCTAATCAATCAACAAATAAAGATAAATCTTTTTTTTAAAAAAAGGGGGGGAGGGCTAAGCGGCTTAGCAGTTAAGGCACTTGCCTGCAAAGCCAAAGAAACCAGGTTGATTCCCCAGGACCCACATAAGCCAGATGCACAAGGTAGCACATGCATCTGGAATTTCTTTGCAGTGGCTAGAGGCCCAGGCATGTCTATTCTATGCGTCTCTTTCAAGTAAAATTAGAAAAAAATTTAATTGTGTATTTAAGAGAAAGAATGGGCGTGCCAGGACCACCAGCCGCTGCAAAGAAATTCCAGATGCATGTGCTACCTTGTGCATCTGGCTTACGTGGGTATTGGAGAATTGAATCTGGGTCCTTTGGCTTTGCAGGCACTTAACTGAAAAGCATCTCTCCAGCCCCTTAAAAGAAATTTTTTTTTAAGCAAGAAAACAAAAAAAGGCAAGTGGAGTCATCTGGAAAAATGGCTAAGTAGTTTTAAGATGTTTTGCTCTCCAAGCCTACAGCCCAAAGTCTTGATCCTCTGTACCCATTTAAGAATGGATACACAGTGGCATACTTGTCAATAATCCCAATTTGCTGGTACCAATGCAAGGTGGATTCAGAAGCATCCCAAAGCTCCTAGTGAAGGACTCAGGAAGCCACAATAAGCTCAGAATCATCAATAGGCCTAAATTTCTGCTTCCCAGCAAGGTCAGTCTCCTGATGAGGATAAATAGACTGTACCATGCAGTTCTGTCGTCATAGATAAGTTTGCTTAAAGTTCCTCAAATACACATAGCCAATCACAATAAAGGTTACCTAATCTGCTTGAAATCCCCTAGCCCCCTACCCACCAGTATCCTAAGCCTAAGAAAATACAAGTGCAGTTACTGCTTAAATCAACCAATCATGTAACCATTCCCCTTCTTTGTTCAAATCCCTATAAAAAAAAAACCTGCCTCCCTGCTGCTCAGGGCTCTCGTATGGATCCACTGCGTTGGTGAAGCTGACCTGAAATTCACTATTTAGCCTCAGGGTGGCCTCGAACTCATGACCCTACCTCTGTTGCCTCCCAAATGCTAGGATTAAAGTTGTGTGCCACCACACGCGGCTCAAGAACATTTTGTAAATTAACCCCAATCAAGTTAGTGTGTTCCTAGGATTATTTCCCACATCTGCAAAAAAAAAAAAAAAAAAGCATAGGCCCTCTTGTGGCCACCCAGGGTACTGTAGGCAATAGCCTGCCACTAGCTTTGGGAACTTAGCACTAAAACCAGGTTACTGTAGGGAATATAGAAGCCCAGATCCTGGGGAAACTGGCCTGAGCATAAACATCCAAGATTCCTGCACAACTTAGGACTTAGTTTCCCATTGTGAGGACCAAATAAACAAACTTAGCTGCTTAGAAATACATACAAGGCTGGAATACAGGTCTTCTCCAGGGACCCTCCAAAGATGAAACCTCTTTGGAGGCGTTACAGGGGATGCTTCCAGTGCCTGTTAAGGCTGCAGTTCCATAGGACCGGGTAGCCAGGGTCTGGCCTCAGGGCTCAGCAGATGCCTGCTATATTTCATCTAGGATGTGCAATCAGCAAGTTGCACAGGGTCACACTCCATAGACTCCTGCAGTATCAGGTAACCCCACCTCAGTTTCTACTGAGGTCCTGCCTTGTATGTGTGGGTGGGGCAGGGGAGTCAACACCTGTGTTCCTGACCAAGCACAAGTTCTGGACCACCACCTCAACTCAGTGAATCGTTAGGATAGGAGCAGACCAGCACCCAAACCTACCTGGCAGTGGTAGCAATGTTACAAGGAAACAATGTGAAGACTTAGACCCAAGATATTTTGGGGGTTGTACTGGCTACAGCTACCAATAGCAGACTTTGCTGTATGCAGATAACAGCAAGTCAATCGAACATAGGGAAGGCCTATGGGACCTGGCTGCCGTATGTATGGCCAGAGGGGACGTAACTGTGAGGCCAGCCTTCCACAGTAAACAAGACACTCATGAAGACAGATGTCCTCAATGGCCATTTCCAAGTAGTTGAGATCTTGAAGTGACTGGAAATTGAAATGTAGGGCTTGATGGACACCTCTAATCCCAGCACTCAAGATCACAGTGGAGGCCAGCCTGGGACTACATAGTGAATTCAAGTTCAGCTTGAGCTAGAGACACCCTGTTTTGTAAAACCAGTAAGCAGGGCTTCGAAGTACAGCATCTACTAGTATGTAATACCAACCCCAAGTCAGCACTCACAACCTCTCCATAAGGAAATCAGTAGTTAACCAAAATCCAATGCTGAAAGAAAATGACACAATCCTGGCTCTGGAGTGCCTTTCAACCTAGCACAGAACCATAGCCATTGCTCACAGGAATAGCGCATGGAGACCAACTTTCAATGACCTGATTTATTAGAAATTTATTTTTTCTTTTCAACATCCTGTTCTGCTGCTTCCTTGGCCCTTTTTGCTCGGATGCCAAAGAGACGGGCATTGGCACGGGCCATGCGAAGACTTGCGAAAGCCTTGAAGTTCTTCTCCTCCTCTGTGATGGCTCTGGCTTTTTCCTTTTTATAGACCTAGAGAGAGAACAGAGGTCAGCCGAACTTCCACGGGGGACCCCTGTGGGACTTCAAACACTACAACTCTGTAGAGCCACACTGAAGATTTGAGACACAAACAGAACCACCCTCCTTAGAATTCAAAAAGCCTCTCCTCTGGCCAAGCATGGTGAATCATGTCTGCTATTGCAGCACATGGAACAATTAGAACAGGAAAATCCTGAGTTAAGCCATGCAAAAAAAGAAAGGTAAGAGGATCTAGACAAAGGTGGGCACACCTTCAATCCCAGCACTGGGAAAGCAGAGGCAGGAGCATGGTTCCGAGCCCTAGACTGAGGCTGCATGGCAAGATCCAGGTCAGGCTGAGGAGTGAGACCCCATCTTAAAAAAAAAAACCTGGGCCGGGTGTGTTGGCACACACCTTTAATCCCAGCACTCGTGAGGCAGAGGTGGGAGGATTGCCGTGAGTTTGAGGCCACCCTGAGACTCCATAGTGAATTCCAGGTCAGCCTGGGCTACAGTGAGACCCTACCTCGAAAAAAAAAAAAAAACCCGGGCACAGTGGCGCACGCCTTTAATCCCAGCACTCAGGAGGCAGAGGTAGGAAGATCTCCATGAGTTCAAGGCCACCCTGAGACTACATAGTTAATTCCAGGTCAGCCTGGACCAGACAGAGACTACCTCAAAACACCAAAAGAAAAAGTTTAAGGTGGGCTGGCGAGATGAGCAGTTAAGGCCCTTGCCCGCAAAGTCAAAGGACCCAGGTTTGATTCCCCAGGACCAACATAAGCCAGATGCTCAAGGCAGCATATACATCTCGCCCTGGTATCCCCCCCCCCACAAATATATAAAAATTGAAGCCAGGCGTGGTGTCTCACGCCTTTAATCCCAGGAGGCAGAGGTAGGAGGATCGCCATGAGTTTGAGGATACCCTGAGACGACATATTGAGTTCCAGGTCAGCCTGGGCCAGAGTGAGACCCTACCTCAAAAAAAAAAAAAAAAAAATTCAAGGTCATCCTCAGCTTTACAAGTCCACGAGATTGACTTTGCAACCCCCCTCCAAAACACAAAAAAATCATCTTAGTTTTAAAGTGTTATAATTCTAGCACGTTATCACCATGAATTCAAGCCAGCCTCTACAGCTTGGCCTACAGAGTAAAACTCTGTCTCAATAAACAAAACAGGGCTGGTGAGATCACTCAGTGGTTAAAGATGCTTGCTCATGCAAAGCCTGCCAGCCAAGGTTTAATTCCCCATTACCCATATAAAGCCAAACCCACAAAATGGTACATGCATCTGGACATTGTGTGCAGTGGCAAAAAGCCCTGGTGTATCCTTTCACTCTTAAAATTAAATAAACATCTGGGCTAGGGAAGATGGCTCAGCAGTAAAAAAAAAAAAAAAGAAAAAAGTACTTGCTTGCAAAACCTGCCACCCAGGGTTCAATTCCCCAGTATCCATGTGAAGCCAAATGCAAAGTGGAACATGCATCTGAAGTCCTTTGCAGCAGAAAAAGGCTATGGTGTGAAGGTTCAAGAGTATCCCAACCAAGTAGGATCGCTGAAACTTCTGACAGATCCTTCAAGGGACTCCTCTACTAAGAACCTTCCCAGGTCTAATGAAGCTTCCTTTCAACATACACACCACCCGCACTCTTCCCTGCCAAACCCGTCTAAGATATCACTAAATAAATCAAGTGCCCACTTACGTTGCGAATGGGCATCACAGGTCCAGTCAACTGAGTAGCCAATTTGAGTTCTTCAGCCTGTTTGTAGGAACAAGACAAATGAGTCCAGCTTAGCTTTCCCAAGGACTTCATACCTATCAAAGGGCCCTGTGCCTGTCACTGCACACCTCATGGGTCCCTAAGTACTAGTTTACTAGGGTGCTGCTCAAAAAAATTACACATGAACCTTTCTCCCCAGTCTCAGTGCCAGAAAGCTCACGCAGATGGACACCACTAAAGGTAACCCACTAAGTCTCCAATAACAACTCTGGACTAAGTACCTCAGAGAGGCAAATATGGCAAGAAATGCATATCCAACACTATCAGACAGGGGCACCTTGGTGGTTCTAATGGCTATTTCCTGAGCCTAATTTCTTACTATGGTTCCGTACTCCTGCATTTCCACAATGTTTTCTCAGCGTAGTCGAACCCAGAAATCACCTATGGCAGCCAAACCTCGCAGACGTCCTCCCCGCAGCATCCAGTGTACTCACCGAGCTGTCTCCCTTCTTGGGGGCGGAGGGCTTCCTGGGGAAGAGGATGAGCTTGGAGCGGTACTCCTTCAGGCGCTGCACATTGGCCTGCAGAGACTCCGTGGACTTGTTCCGCCTCCTCGGGTCCACAGAGATACCAATAGTCCGGGCCACCTTTTTGTGGATGCCGGCCACCTGCCCAGAGGGAGAACCCCATGAAGTACCGGGGAGACCCTCGGCTACGGGGCTCGACGAGGAAGATCGGTGGCGTCAGATGGAAAAGGGTTCAAAGGTACTTTCATCAAGGCAGAAGTACAGCGATTCCGGAGAAATGTCATCATTGCACCGAGAGCCACACGCCAGGGCCGAGATTCGGCCGTACTCACCCTGAGCTCCTCCAGGCTGAAGCCGCGGCCGGCTCGGACTTTGGTGTGGTAGCGCACGGTGGGACACCGCACGATGGGCCGGATGGGCCCGGACGCGGGCCGAGGGGCGATGCGCCGCGCCTTCGCCTGCCGGGCCTTGCGCCTGGCGGAGGAAACGGGACGGTCACCAGAGCCCCAGACCCAAGCAGGACCCCCACGCGCCGCGCCCCGCCCCGCACCTGCGGATCTTCCGTGCCGGCTGGTTGAACCAGGTGCTCACTCGTCGCTGCCAGTCCTTGTGGAAGTGGGGCTTCAGGATCATGCCATTCCGGCTGGGCGCCATGGCTGCCTACGGCCGCGAGGGAAACGAAAGCGGCGGGTGAAGGCCGGCGCCCCGGGGCCCCGCCCCGATCCCTCCCGACCGGGCCAGGCCCCACGCCGTCTGCAGCAGCATGGAGGTGCTTCCATGGCCACGCAGGCAGCGGTGCCGAGCTGATGGCTGCGGATGGAACCCGATGGCGCTCTATGGCGCCGGGCAGACGAACTCACCTCCTGTGTAGGAGAACGGCCGAGCGGAAAGGAACTAGCGCCGCAAAGGACCTTGGGGTCGTAGAGGATCTGGCCAATCAAAAGAGCCGGAGCCCGTTAACCAATCAGAATAAGGACGGGAGGAAATGACATACAGGCCGCAGCTCTTCGGACTCGCTTGTTCTTAGATGGGCAGCAGTCGGTGCCATCTACTGTGCCAGCTGCTGGGTCGCCTGAGTGTTTTTGGTTTGGTTTGGTTTTTCGAGGTAAGGTCTCACTCTAACTCAGGCTGACCTGGAATTCACTATGTAGTCTCAGGGTGGCCTTGAACGCACGGTGACCCTCCTACCACGACCAGCTCGCCTGAGTGTTTTGCTGTTGTATGGTGCGTCCACGGCACGGAGGCACAGAAGAGCTCTAAATACCTGAAAATACCCTGAACCCTGGCGGGCCCAGTGGTGGTGGTGGTGGTGGTTGTTAAGAGACGCTACGGAGCCCATACTGGCCTAGACTTAAGAGTCTTGCCTGCATCTCCTGAGTGCTAATATTTAATTATGCCCCACCACGCCAAACTTTTATTTTTTTCGAGGTGGGTTCTCACTCTAGCCTAGTACTGGGATTAAAGTCGTGCACCACCAGGCCCTGCTAAACCTTTCTTTCCAACTAGTCCCTCTCCTATTTTGCTATTCTTTTCGCCCACGAAATGCAGGTTATGTGTAGGTAGTGTGAGCCACAATAAGGTCATGAATGCAACTGCCACTTCTGTGTATGAAAGATAGTTTTCCAAAGCACTCCTCCCCTTCCTTCAGCTATTGCAGTAATTTTTCTGCCACCTCTTCTCCAATGTCCCTGAACCATGGAGGCTGTGATAAGAGAAGGCTCTCAGTACTGAACTGTCACTTATCAGCACTTTCAAAAACTGAGAATACCATCACTCACAGCTGAAAAAGGCCTGGTGTGACATGGGACTTTAATCTCATCACTCAGGAGGCAGAGGTAGGAGGATTGCCATGAGTTCAAGGCCATCCTGAAACTACATAATGAATTCCAGGTCAGCCTGAATTAGAGGGAGATGATCCTATCTCAGAGAGAGAGAAAAAAAAGAAAGAAAAGAAGTGTTTATTTAACCAAAAGTGAAAGTAACATTAATATATGGGTGTAAGCATAAATATTTGCCTGGCTCTCCTTTCTCTTAAATTCTATCTATAAACTACTACAGCCTTGGCTGGATAGACAGCTTAGTGATTAAGGTGCTTGCCTACAAAGCCAAAGGACCCAGTTTCAATTCCCCAGGACGCTGCACAAGGTGGTGCATACATCTGGAGTTTACAGCAGCTAGAGGCCCTGTGGTGTCCATTTTATCTGCCCCTCTCTCAAATAAATAAAAACATTTTTTTTTAAAAAAAAGTTAGCCGGGCATGGTGGCACACGCCTTTAATCCAGGCACTCGGGAGGCAGAGGTAGGAGGAATGCCATGAGCTCGAGGCTACCCTGAGACTCCATAGTGAATTCCAGGTCAGCCTGGGTTAGAGTGAAACCCTACCTCGAAAAACAAAAAAATAGGGCTGGAGAGATGGCTTAGCGGTTAAGTGCTTGCCTGTGAAGCCTAAGGACCCCGGTTCGAGGCTCGATTCCCCAGGACCCACGTTAGCCAGTTGCACAAGGGGGTGCACGCATCTGGAGTTCGTTTGCAGCGGCTGGAGGCCCTGGCACACCCATTCTCTCTCTTTCTCTCTCTCTGCCTCTTTCTCTCTGTCTGTCACTCTCAAATAAATAAATAAAAATGAATTAAAAATTAAAAAAAAGAAAAATAAATTAAATAAATAAATAATAAAAAGTTGAGCCAGGGGTGGTGGCACATGCTTTTAATCCCAGCACTAGGAAGGCAGAGGTAGGAGGATCACTGTAAATTGGAGGCCACCCTGAGACTACATAGTGAAGTCCAGGTCAGCCTGGACTAGAGTGAGAACCTACCTCCAGAAACCAAAAAAAAATAATAAATGTAAAAAGGTAATGGGCTAGAGAGATGGCTCAGCAGTTAAGAAACTTGCCAAAAAAGCCAAAGGACCCAGATTAAATTCCCCAATACCCACAGAAAGCCAGATACACAAGGTGGCGCATGTATCTGGAGTTCATTCTGGTGTGCCCATTCTCCCTCTCTCAATCTGCATCTTTCTCTCTCTCAAAGAAATATTTTTTTAAATTGAACACTTAAAAAACTGGGGTTGGAGAGATGGCTCAGCTGTTAAGGTGCTTGCCTGCAAAGTAACCACATAAAGCCATATGCACAAGGTGGCACATGTGTCTGGAGTTTGTTTGCAGTGGCTGGAGACCTTGGTACACCCATTCTTTCCCCTCTATCTGCTTCTTCCCTTCTCTTTCCCCTCTGTCAAATATATATATATAATTTTGGTTTTTCAAGGTAAAATGTTTTAAAAAAAACTTACAAAAAGGGCTGGAGAGATGGCTTAGTGGTAAAGTGCTTGCCTGTGAAGCCTAAGGATCCCAGTTCGAGGCTCGACTCCCCAGGACCCATGTTAGCCAGATGCACAAGGGAGAACACGCGTCTGGAGTTCGTTTGCAGTGGCTAGAAGCCCTAGCGTGCCCATTCTCCCCCCCCCCCACCTCTTTCTCTGTCACTCTCAAATAAATAAATAAAAAGGAACAATTTTTTTTTTAAATCTTCCTTGCCAGGAGACAGAAGTAGGAGGATCACTATGAGTTCAAGGCCACTCTGAGGTTTCATAGTGAATTCCTGGTCAGCCTGGACTAGAGAGAACCTACCACACACACACACACACACACACACACACACACACACACAAAGAAGAAGAAGAAAAGAGAGAGAAAGAATGGCACACCAGGGCCTCCAGGCACTGAAAACAAAATCCAGGTGTATGTGCCACCTTGTGCATCTGGCTTACATGGGTTCTGGGGAGTCAAACCTGGGTCCTTAGGCTTTGAAGTGCTTTAACTACTAAGCCATCTCTGCAGCCCTGTTTTTGTTTTCTCACTCTAGCCCAGGATGACCTGAAAATGTCAGGCTGGCCACAATCTCCTACCTCTGCCTTGAGGTGCAGAAGTGATGGGATTAAAGGTGTGTATTAACCACACCGGAGTTATGGGGAACATTTCTTTGACACAGATGACAGAAGTCATCTACCATGTGTTTCTCAGACCTCCTCGTCCATTCCTTTAAAAAAAATTTTTTTTTGGTTTATTTTTATTTATTTGAGAGTGACAGAGACAGAGGCAGATAAACAGAAAGAGAATGGGCATGCTAGGGCCTTCAGCTACTGCAAATGAACTCCAGACTCATGCTCATGTGCCACCTTGTGCATCTGGCTTACGTGGGTCCTGAGGAATCAAGCCTTGAACTGAGGTCCTTAGGCTTCACAGGCAAGCACTTAACCACTAAGCCATCTCTCCAGCCCTCTTTTTTTTAAATTTTATGTATTTATTTATTTTGAAGCAGGGTCTCACTCTAGCTCAGGCTGACCTGGAATTCACTATGCAGTCTCAGGGTGGCCTCAAACTCATGGCAATCCTCCTACCCTGCCTCGCAAGTGCTGGGATTAAAGGAATGCACCACCACACCAGCCTTCCTTTCTTTAAAAAAAATACTTTGAGAGAGAGAAAGGGGGTGTGCCAGACACACGTGCCACCTTACGCATCTGGCTTTATGTGGGTAGTGGGGGAATTGAACCTGAGTCCTTTGGATTTGCAGGCAAGCGCCTTAACTAAGCCATCTCTCCAACCCCAATTCCTTTTTTTCCTTTTTTTAAAGTAGGGTCTCACTGTACCCCACACTAATCTGGAATTCTCGATGTAGTCCCAGGGTGGCCTGGAACTCATGGTGCTCCTCCTACCTCTACCTCCAGAGTGATGAGATTAAAGGCACATGCCATCATGCCGTTATTTGTGTGTGTATGTGTGTGTGATTTTTTTGTTTTTTTGAGAGATAAAAAGGTACAGAGAGAAAATGGGACGCTTCAGGGCCTCCAGTGCAAACGAACTCCAGATGCATGGGCCTCCTTGTGCATCTGGCTTACGTGGGTCCTGGGGAATAGAATCGGGGTCCTTTGACTTTGCAGGCAAACACCTTAACCACTAAGCCATCTCTCCAGCCCTTGCTTGCTTTCTCTTTTTCTCTCTTTCTGAGGCAAGCCAGACTGGCCCTTTTTCTATGCAAAAGAGCCCATATCCAAGGAGAATGATTTGGTTCCCAAAGGCCTCCAGCCACTGCAACCCAACTCGACACGTGCGCCACCTAGTGCGCGTGTGCGACCCTGCACACTTGCTTCACTGTGTTCATGAGTCCATGGACCTGGAGAGTTGTGTTTTTTTTTTAATTTTATTTATTTTTATTTGAGAGTGACAGACGGAGAGAGAAAGGCAGACAGAGAGACAGAATGGGCACTCCAGGGCCTCCAGTCACTACAAACGAACTCCAGATGCGTGCGCCCCCTTGTGCATCTGGCTAACGTGGGTCCTGGGGAATCGAGCCTCTAACCGGGGTCCTTAGGCTTCACAGGCAAGCGCTTAACCGCTAAGCCATCTCTCCAGCCCCCATTCCTTTCATTTCTGAGGCAGGGTTTCCCACCTAACCCAGGCTGACCTGTAACTCATTCTGTAGCTCAGGCTGGCCTTAAACTCACAGGAATCCTCCTACCTCAGCCTTCTGAGTATTGGGAGACTGGTTCCTCTCAGACCCTCTTCAGTACTTCCATCATGTACTTTAATCTCAGAGATAGGGGACTTTAACCCCTCCTGACATGTCCTGATCAATACTCTGTGCTCTCTTCTCCTAAGCTCTTTAAATTCTATCTATCATCATTCATTTATTTTTTATTTGCAAGCAGAGACAGAGTGAGAGAATGGGAGTGCCAAGGGCTCTAGGCACTGCAAACGAACTCCAGATGCATGCATCACTCTGTGCATCTGGCTTTACATAAGTACTGAGGACTCTAACCCAGGTTGTTGAGCTTTGCAGGCAAGCACCTTAACCACTGGGCCATCTCTCCAAACCCACTATCTATAATCTAATAAAATCTTTTTTTTTTCTTTGAGGTAGGATCTCACTCTAGCCCAGGCTGACCTCGAATTAACTGTAGTCTCAGGATGGCCTTGAACTCATGGTGGTCCTCCTATCTCTGCATGCACCACCATGCCCAACTTACTAAAGTCTTTTTAAAAAACTCTCCAGCCGGGCGTGGTGGCGCACACCTTTAATCCCAGCACTCGGGAGGCAGAGGTAGGAGGATCGCAGTGAGTTCAAGGCCACCCTGAGACTCCATAGCGAATTCCAGGTCAGCCTGAACTAGAGTGAGACCCTACCTCGAAAAACCAAAAAAAAAAAAAAACTCTCCAGCTGGAGAGTTGGTTCAGCAATTAAGGTGGTTGCCTATAAAGCCTAACAACCCAGGCTCAATTCTTCAGTACCCACATAAGTTAGATGCACAAGGTGGTCCATGCATCTGGAGTTTGCTTGCAGTGGCTGGAGACTGTGGTGCAACTATACTCTCTCCCTCTCACTTTCTCTCTCAGTGTCTGTATCTCTCTGCTTGCAAATGAAATATTTTTTTTTTAATTCTCAAAAGTGGGAATCATTTTTATCAATAGTCTTTCTGGACAGACCTGCAGACTGGTGCAATACCATTTGCCTCATTCTAAATCTGCACCCAAGCCAGGTGTGGCACATACCTTAAATCCCAGCATTCAGGAGGCAGAGGTAGGACTGTCAAATTCGAAGCCACTCTGAGACTACATAGTGAATTCAAGGTCTGGGCTACAGTGAGACCCTACCTCAAAAGAAACTTAAAAAAAAAAATTAAGGGCTTGGAAGATGGCTCAGTGGTTAATGGTGCTTACTTGCAAAGCCTATTGGCCTGGGTTCAATTCTTCAGTACCCACATAAAGCCAGATACACAAAGTAGTACATGCATCTGAAGTTCATATGCAGCAGCAAGAGACCCTGGCACACCCATTCTCTCTTTGCTTGAAAATTTAAAAAAAAAAAAAAAAAAGCCAGGTGTGGTGACACATGCCTTTAATCCCTGCACTCAGGAGGCAAAATTAGGAGGATCACCATGAATTCATGAGTTTGAGGCCTGCCTGAGACTCCATAGTGAATTCCAGGTCCACCTGGGCTAGAGTGAGACCCTATCTTGAAAAACAAAAAAAAACACCACCAAAAACAAAAAAATCCAAAACAGGGCTGGAGAGATGACTTAGCAGTTAAAGCACTTGTCTGTGAAGCCTAAGGACCCAGTTCAATTTCCCAGTACCCACATAAGCCAGATGTACAAGGTGGCACATGTGTCTGGATTTTGTTTGCAGTTGTTAAAGACTTTGGCATGCCCATCCTCTCTCTCTCCCTCTTTCCCAAATAAATAAATAAATAAAAGGCATGGTGGCAGTGGCACACACCTTTAATCCCAGCACTCAGGAGACAGAAGTAGGAGAATGTCTATGAGTTTGAAGCCACCCTGAGACTACATTGTAAATTTCAGATCAGCTTGGTCCAAAGAGAGACCCTACCTAAAAAAAAATAATAATAATAATAATAAGCTGGGTGTGGTGGCACATACCTTTAATCCCAGCACTAGGGAGATACAGGTAGGAAGATCACTGAGAGTTTAAGGTCAGCCCAGGACTACAGATTGAATGCCAGGTCAGCATGGGCTACAGCAGGACCCTTCCTTGAAAAAGCAAGTATAGGGGCTAGAGAGATGGCTTAGCACTTGCCCATAAAGCCAAAGGACCCAGGATTCCTCAGTACCCACATAAGCCAGATACACAAGGTGGTTCATTTGCAGTGGCTGAAGGACCTGGTGCACCCTCTCCATCTGCCTGTCTCCCTCTCTCTCTCTCAAAGAAAATAATTAAACAAAACTTCATTTGGTGTGGTGGTGCACGCCTTTAATCCCAGCACTTGGGAGGCAGAGGTAGGAGGATCACTGTGAGTGCAAGGCCAGCCTGCGACTACACAGTCAATTCCAGGTCAGCCTGGGCTAGATCAAGACCCTACCTTGAAAAACCAAAAAAGAATGGTATAAACCGAAAACAAAACCCTGTGGCCCTCAACAACTGCTAGCTCAGCAGGGCCATACAGTTCGAATATGGATTCTCACCAAAGAATGGGTTAGCCGTGAATCTCAATTCTTGGTGGTGAAAACCAGGATGCCCCTTATGCTGCACAAAGGACTTGACATGCATCCAGCGGTAGGTGGCAGTATTTGAATCCTCCAGGGCCCAGGGTCTGATCCCAACTCTGTGACCCCCTTAGTGAGTGAGCACCATGTGGATGATGATAGTTGCTCAGAGGGTCCTTTCATCCTGGATCCTGTTAGTATTCTGAGCTAGTCACAGGATATGAACAGGGACTGTTCAGTCCATCTGCTGGGCTGTCTTCATATCTATAAGCCCACACATGTACACAGCTTCTGAAACCCTGGGGACTCAAGAATTCACATGCTCACTCCTCACAAGTGATGACAATTGTCCCTTCAGGACACCAAAATACACATGTAAAGTTCAATCAGTTGTCTTTGCAAAGATTTTACTATTCATCAATCAATAAATAGATCATTGAAGAGCATCAGCAAAGACATCAAGGGCCAAAAGAGGAGACGAGGTTCAAATTTCTGGTAAGAAAAAACTTGGCGACAGCTGACCAACAAGTTCTAGAATCACTGCAGGTGCACTTGAGGAATTTCTGCTATCTGGGCCAAGAGGTCTCTTCCTCTGGAGGTGGAGGCTGGGGAGCTGGAGCCTCCTCCTCTCCAGAGGCTTGCTTCTCCCTTTCGGCATCAATCCATCTCTGTGGTGCAATCATTTTTTTAGGTCCATGGGGCGGTGGGCCAATGATGGCTTCAATGTCCTCATAGTTTATCACTTCCTTTTCCAGAAGAGCATTTGCCAGCTAGAAAGAACAAACACAGCAGTGTGTGAGTGCCTACCACAAAGACAAGAGCCTTGGAAAGCAGAGTATTTGAGACGGGAACCCATCCCACAGTATGTCTCTGTCTTGGTGAGGCACAAGGGCCAGGTCACTGAGCAGGATGCCTCAGAAAGGCCACTTTCCCAGGAAGGCAAAGGCATGAAGGCAGCTCCAGCAAAGAATCACTCCCTGTCTCAACCCTGGAAGCATCTGCCAGCTGCCAGCCTCATTAATTTTTCTACTTCCTTTCAAAACCTCTGCTTATTTTTGGCAAGTGCAAGTCCCTTCACTGAACAAGTTGTAAGTGTATGGGGAGGCAAGCTAAATGCCGGGTCTCTCATTGGAATCTAAGAGGGGCGCTAACTGACAGAGACATGAGAACCCACAATCAGGGAAGGGATTTCAGTTATAGTCCTGGAATTTTTTTTTGGGGGGGGGAGTTTTGTTTGTTTGTTTGTTTTTGGTTTTTTGAGGTAGGGTCTCACTCTAGCCCAGGCTGACCTGGAATTCACTAGGTAATCTCAGGGTAACCTCAAACTCACATCTGTCCTCCTACCTCTGCTTCCAAAATGCTGGGATTAAAGGCATGTGCCACCAAACCTAGCCTTTGGTGGTATCTTTTGAGGTACAGTCTCAATCTATCCCAGGCTGACCTGGAATTCGCTATGTAGTCTGTAGCTGGACTTAAACTCATGACTATCTCCCTACCTCTACCTCCCAAATGCTGGGATTAAAGAAAGGTGTGCATTACCACAGCCGGCATGGTACATTTTTTATTTATTGGTTTTCTTTCATTCTTTTCCTTTTTTTTTTTTTTTTTTTTTTTTTGAGGTAGAGTCTCACTGTAACTCAGCCTGACCTGGAATTCACTGTGTAGTCTCAGGGTGGCCTCGAACTCACCGCGATCCTCCTACATTTGCCACTTTAGTGCTGGGATTAAAACCATGCACCACCATGCCTGGCTTAAACTTACTGTTTATTGGAAATAAGATTTCACCTAGACTGATCGAAAACATCAGCCTCCCTAGTGCCAGAATAAATGGCATGTGCCTGGCCTGGAAAATATTTTTTTTCTTTCTTGGAAAGCATTTTCATGCTAAAGGCTCTGTTACCACAACCACATTTGCCTAGTTTGGCTAAGATAAAGCTCTTCCATATTTTCTCTCTTCTTTTGCGGGGAGGGGGCTGATGGAGAAAACCCAGGGTTTTACACAGGCTAGCTACTGGCGTGATGTGTCTGTGATGGTACTACAAGAGGTACACGGTTCTTCTCATGGCTACTCTGATGTATCTCTAGACTAGAACCTACTGACTGAGCAGTTCAGTACAAACACAGGCAACTGTACTCTGCAGCCAGGATGATACCTCACTGGTGGCACTGCCCACCCTGATCCTTCTTCCAATGTAGTCAGCCAAGTTCTGCAGAGCTGACCATGTACAGCAACTTTCCAGACAGAAGTTGATTCAGAATGAGGCTGCACTGCCACAGTGACTGGTGAGGCAGGTGCTCTGGTCTAGGGCCAACACTCTTGAGGACCCAAAACATGATTCTAGCCTGACAAGAGCAGCTGCCTCACTTTGTTTTTCTTTACACAGGACTCACTATATACCCATGCTGGCCTCAAACTCAACTATACTCCTGCCTCTGCCTCCTAGATGCTATGTTGACAGGCCTGCACCACTTAGTTCAGCTGCTCACTTTAAGGAAACAAGAGGAAGCTAAGAAACAACTACCCAGGGCTCCCTCCTGTCCTCATGTGGTATTAAGAACCATCACTTGGGGCTGGAGAAATGGCTTAGCAGTTAAGCGCTTGCCTGTGAAGCCTAAGGACCCCGGTTCGAGGCTCGATTCCCCAGGACCCACGTTAGCCAGATGCACAAAGGGGCACACGCGTCTGGAGTTCATTTGCAGTAGCTGGAGGCCCTGGTGCGCCCATTTTCTCTCTATATATATATCTGCCTCTTTCTCTGTCTGTCTGTTGCTCTCAAATAAATAAATAAATAAAAATAAGAACCATCACCTCCACTACCTTCTGAGTGGGAGTCATTATAACCCAGGGACATGCAGGTCCTACACACTACCCACTAAGACAACAGAGAATCTGCATATGGGACACATGGTTTCACGCTGTCCTCGGGACAAACACAGTCACTGTAAGCAGGGAAGTCTGAGAGACAGTCACAAACAAGAGAAGAACAAGGAGATGTGACAACTGCATGTCCTAGGGGACCCAGGCAGGAAAGGGCCACTGAGAAGCTGAGGTGCTATGAACCCACTGTGGACTTCAATTAATAAGGTATCAGTGGTGAGCTACTGAGTTGTAAAGATGTCCTACACAAATAAAAATGTTAACCACAGGAGAATAGGAGAAATGGGATTTATGACTAAGGGAACTCTCTACTATATTGATAACTTCTCTGTAAATCTCAAACTATTCTAAAATGAAAAAAACGTTTTGAAAAAATTTCAGGAAAAAAATTAAGTGCTGGAAAAACTACAAAATTCGTCATTGATAACTGAACGAACTGGCTTGGCATGCTTATAGTAAAAGGAGAGGAGCCAGGCATGGTGACACGCCCCTTTAATTCCAGCACTCGGGAAGCAGGGGTAGGAGGATCACTATGAATTCGAGGCCACCCTGAGACTACATAGTGAATTCCAGGTCAGCCTGGGCTAGAGTGAGACCCTACCTCGAAAAACCAAAATAAACAAATAAAAAAGGAGAGGAGAACACATTCTATCCGTGTTGGGGAGTCAGCACGGCCATGCTGTCTCTGAAACATGGAGGGGGGAGGAGTAGGGCTGTGCACACATGCCCTCACCGCTTGCAGCTTGTCCAGGTTGTCCAGTAGCACTTTCTCAGTGTGTCTGTAAGCCTTGGCCACCAGCAGTTTTGCTTCCTGTGAAGGAAAGAGATGTATCTGTTAGGAGAAAGGACATAAACCACTATTCAGACTCACAGGGAAAAGGTACAGGTTCAGGAACATATTTCCATCTCTCATGATACACAGTAAGAATCTTGTGCCCACTCTGTCCAAAGGATGCCCAGGTCAAGGTGCCTACTTGCCATCTTGTAGGCAGCACTCGACAGTCCTGTCTTCTGTGTACTCACAGCCACTGCCCAAGTATACGCAGCTAGAGTTGGCCCAGAACAGACCCAGGGACTAGGCTGGCCCAACCTACAGTGATCTGCATGCTGGCTCTAGCATTCAGTTTAGCTGACACTTTTCCCAGTTCCACATCTAGTTCTTTTTCTTCTTCTTCTTCTTTATTTGCAAGCAGAGAGAGAATGACTAGTAATATGGGCATGCCACGGCCTCTAGCCTCTGCAAACAAACTCCACATGCATAAGCCACTACATGCATCTGGCTTTAAGTGGGTATTGGGGAAACAAACCCGGGTTGTTAGGCTTTATAGGCAAGCACCTGAACTGCTGAGGCATCTCTGCAGCCCCCACATGTAGTTTTATTAAAACCATCTGAAAGGCCCCAACCAAGACAACACACTCAAATAGGTCAGAGCTCAGGAGAAAAAAATCAGTAGACATTCATCTGACAGAACTGGTAGTCTTATAGCTAGCCTGAATACCTCTCTTCCAGAGGACAGAATACTCCTAGGGATAGCAGTACAGCAACAAAACCCAAGCCCACTTACATGGTCCATCATCTGCTGGAGACCCTGGCTGAAGGGACGCCGTCCAATGCCCATAAGACCCTCCTGTGCTTCAGGGAAGGAGACTGGCCCGATCCTGGGTGCCATTCCAAACTGTTTCACCATGGAATAGGCAATTCGAGTGACTTTCCTCAGATCGTCCTGGGCCCCTGGAGTGCAGTGTAAAGAAAGGGGGAACCCTCAGGAATACACACACACGAACATGCAGCCCCTAGGCCCTGTTGGAGCCCATAGGATGGTGCTACACTTCCCCAAACAGTGTGAGGAGAACTTCTACAGCAACAGACATCAGGACTCCTGCACCTTTTTGTTTTGTTTTGTTTTGGTTTTTCGAGGTAGGGTCTCACTCTGACCCAGGGTGACCTGGAATTAATTATGTATTCTCAGGGTATCCTCAAACTCATAGCGAGCTCCTACCTCTGCATCCCAAGTGCTGGGATTAAAGGCATGCACCACCATGTCCAGCTCCTACACCTTCTTACTGCTCTCTAAAGGATTTTGACTTTTTTGGGGGGGAAAGGGAGGGAGATTTTTGGTTTTTATTTATTTGAGAGAAGTGGGGAAAGAGAATGGGTGTGCCAGGGCCTCCAACCACAGCAACTGATCTCTAGACACATACGCCACCTTGTGCATCTGGCTTACATGGGTCTGGGGAATCAAACCAATGTCCTTTGGCTTTGCAGGCAAGCACCTTAACCAAAATCATCTCTCCAGCTCTCTTTGAAGAAAAAAGAAAAAGAAAAAAAAAAACCTAAGCCTGGCGTGGTGGTGCATGCCTCAGCACTCGGAAGGCAAAGGTAGGAGGACTGCCATGAGTTCAAGGCAACCCTGAGACTATACATAGTAAATTCCAGGTCAACCTGGGCTAGAGAGAGACCCTACCTTGAAAAAAAAACAGGCAAACAAACAAAAACAACAACAGAAATATTTATTGGCAGATGGGGTGGTGCATACATTTAATCCCAGCACTCAAGAAGCAGAGGTAGGAGGATAGCCATGAGTTCGAGGCTACCCTGAGACAACATGGTTTATTCCAGGTCAGCCTGGGCTAGAGTGAAACTTCAAAAAACAAAAACAGCTGGGCATGGTGGCGCACGCCTTTAATCCCAGCACTCAGGAGGCAGAGGTAGGAGGATCCCGTGAATTCAAGGCCACCCTAAGACTACAGAGTGAATTCTAGGTCAGCCTGGGCTAGAGTGAGACCCTACCTTGAAAAACCAGAAAAAAAAATAAAAATAAATAAAAATTTAAAAAAAAAAGGCTGATTTCTCAGGACATTGGCCTAACTCACATCAGGCCAGGTCTGCACAGGCACAACTGTCACCCTTGAAGCCTGATGCCCCTATATCGCAGGACCTCTCTGGATAGCCAGTATAATAAACAGTTAAAAGCAGAGAAGCTGTGTCAATTTTATCCAGTTCAATGCAGCCACAACTAATAATTAACCAATTAAATGCATTTACAGTCTGCATGTAAGTAGAATTTTTATTTTTAATTTATTTGCATACACACACAATGCACAGGTATACCACAGACTCTTGCCACTGCACACAAATACCAGACGTGGGCTGGAGACATGGCTCAGTGGTTAAAGAAGCTTGCCTGCAATTCCTGCTGGCGTAGGTTCAATTCCCCAGTAACCATTAAAGCCCTCGTAAAGCACAAAGGGGTGCATGTATCTGGAGTTTCCAGCTGCAAGAACCCCTGGTGTATCCATACTTGCTCACTTACTCTCTCCCCCTCTCCCTCTCTCATAACTATTTTTTTTTAAATGGGGCTGAAGAGAGATGGCTCACTTGTTAAAGGCACTTGCTTGCAAAAGCCTTAAAGTATGATTTTTTTTTTTTTTTTTTGGCTTTTTTAGGTAGTGTATCACTCTAGCCCAGGCTGACCTGGAATCACTATGTAGTCTGAGGCTGCCCTCGAACTCACAGCAATCCTCCTACCTCTGCCTCCCGGTGCTGGGATTAAAGGCGTGTGCCACCACACCCAGTTTTTTAGTACATATCTTAAAGCTTTTTATTATTATTTATTTACATGAGAGAAAGAAAGAGGCAGATTGAGAGAGAATGGGTATGCCAGGGCCTCTAGTCACTGCAAACAAACTCCAGACACATATGCAGTCTTATTTATCTGGGGCTGGGAAACTTAACCAGGGTCCTTAGGCTTCACAAGCAAGGGCATTAACTGCCAAGCCATCTCTCCAGCCCTCTTAAAGCTTTTTAGCTCCAAATCTTCTCTGGCCACAGCTCAAACTACATCTACACTGCACACAGCCTCAATCTATTTCATCCCATCTTCTGCATAGACCAGAGGGAATATAACAGTGCTCTGAAAAATTCACACCCCGAGGGCCTAGCCCCTCACCAGAGGTAACTTTGCTAAAGGATATGGCCTCAGCTGCTCGGCCTCCCAGGGCCATGCACATCCGCTCAAACAGTTGCTCTTTGGTGAAGAGGTACTGGTCTCGAGGGAGCATTTGAGAGAAGCCCAGTGCAGCATTTGTTCGAGGTGCTATGGAGACCTGTAGAAGTCCAAGTAGCTAAGTCAGCAGGGAGCATTGGCCTTAAAAGGAAACAAAGACCCCATGAGGCTGTCATCGAGGAGTGCCAGGCAATCAGTCAGGGAAATCTATGCATTCCACAGCCCAACACTAGGTGGGAAAGGAGAAGACAAGATCACAGCTCCAACAACCAAGAAGAAAACACTGGATTATGCCAGGTGTGGTGATACACGCCTTTACTGTCAGCACTAGGGAAGGAGAGGTAGGAGGATCACTGTTAGTTCACAGCCACCCTGAGATTACATAGTGAATTCCAGGTCAGCCTGGGATAGAGGGAAACCCTACCTTGGGGGGAAAAAAAAAAGGAAAACACTGGATTATGAAAAAGAGTGGGAAGGGGCAGGGCCTGTGCTGGCCCAGCTGCTTATATATGCGTATCAGTGCCTGAGAATCCCAAGTAGAGAAAAATAACATCTAAAGCCAGGACTAGTTACATCAGTGGCAGAGTGCTTGCCTACCATGTACAAGTTCCTGGATTTGAAACTTAGTACTAGAAGAAAGAAAAGATGGTTTAGAGGCTGGAGAGATGGCTGAGCAGTTAAAGGTACTTGCTCACAAAGCCTGATGGCCTGGGTTCAATTCCTCAGTACCCACGTAAAGCCAGATGTCCACAGTGCCTCATGTATCTGAAATTCATTTGTGGCAGCAGATCCTGATGCACCCATACTCACTGCTTGCTCATTCACACACACACACACACACTCTCTCTCTCTCTCTCTCTCTCTCAAATAAAATATCTTTAAAAGTCTTTATTTATTTATTTATTTATTTATTTATTTGAGAGCCAGAGATACAGAAATAGACAGGCAGAAAGAGAAAAATAGGCGCAACAGGGCCTCCAGCCCTGTAAGCAAACTCCAGATGCATGTGACCCCTTGTGCATCTGGCTTATGCGGGTTCTGGGGAATTGAATTGAGGTCCTTTGACTTTGCAGGCAAGTGCCTTAACCGCTAAGCCAGCTCTCCAGCCCTTAAAAATTCTTTGTAAATATTTTCTTTATTTTATTGAGTGAGAGAGAAAAAGATACATACATACATACATACATACATAGGCAGAGGTAGGAGGATCACTGTGAGTTCAAGGCCATCCTGAGACTACATAGTGAATTCCAGGTCAGCCTGAGCTAGAGTGAGACCCTACCTCAAAAAACAAAAAAAGGGAAGATGACCAATGACCAAAAAGAAACCAGCCAGGCATGATATTGCATGCCTTTAATCCCAGCACTTGGGAAGCTAAGGTAAAGAAGATTGTACTGAGTTCAAGCCTGAGGCTGCAGAGTAAATTCCAGGTCATCCTGAGCTAGAATGAAAGTCAATAGGGAGGGGGGAGATTATTTAATGGCTCTAATAAGGACTGATTGTTAGTCATGATCTCAATGACAGCCAGATTAGCAAAAGGACCACATTTCTCCCTCACAGAATGCCACCATGTTACTGGTTCAGAGCTATAAAGTAAGAATTCTGAGAACAAAAGGAAAACTGAAGTTCTGACATTTGTTCACTATGAATTTTTTTTGGATATTGTTTATCTTCAGTGCTGAGCTTATTAGTGCCCAGTTTATCTGGCCCCATCCACTCAATGACTAATGGATATGCCACAGGAGTCAGCTTCTTGTCAATCCCAGGGATGCAGAAAATAATGCTCCCTTCCTCTGCTGATTAGCCAACAACCAACCCTGCCAGTTAACTTGAAAAGCAGCAGTGGAGACCAACATGGTTACACACACAGCTAACTGCCTAATGGATGGGTTCAGTTCTGTAGCTTCTGGGGTGGGTAAGAGTAGTAGGTGCAACAGAGCTCCTATGGGGCTTCTGCTACTTGTCAGGTCTCCCTGGAGGGTGAACTGGAGGCAATGCCTCTGTCTCATAGCCCTGGTTTCCTCCAGGTACTCAAGGTCAGGTGCGTCCACATAATTTCCATAAACTTGATATAAAATAACTACTTGACAGGACTAACTCCTCAAGTTCATGACTACCCACAAGAGCAAGTTTCTAATACTCAGCTCATGCCAGTGTCAATCATTAAGAGATAAAGTAACTATAACTCTCCACTGTGAGGCTGAAGCAGACAGTGGACCAAGCATGTGAGACTCTCCATGGCATGCCTGATATGAGGTCATGGCTTAGAGGTGAGACTCAGGACCCACTCCTGCCTATTACTCCTAGTTCTTACCAGGGACTGCAGCCAAGACCAAGTGAAGCCAGTCATAAGATTTTTCTCTCAAGAAACACAAACACACATGGTGTTTACCAAGACAGCTTGGGCAAGGCCTGCAGAGTTCAGGCCTGCCTACCACCCACTTGTATCACAACCCACCTTCATCACGGCCTCTGTATGCTCCAGTAACCAACCAACCAAGGCATGACCAGACTCATGGAAGGCAACTACCTTTTGCTCCTCCTTGGAAAGGATCTTACTCTTCTTAGCAGTTCCTGAAAGAAGCCAAGAAAAAAGAAGAGTTCAACAATATGCAATAGATACTCTCCCTCAAGGCTCTCTTGCCTGGTGCTTCTCAGTTCTCCTTAGCTTTCACACAACCCCATTCAAGGCAAAGCTCAGGGAAGAAAGAGGGAAGAGGAGTCTAAGAGGAAGATCAATGTGAGTTCAAGGCCAATATGGGGCTACAAAGTAACTTCCAGGCATTCTGGGCTAGAGCGAGATACCACCTAAAAATCATAATAAAACAAAATAAAATTTAAAAAAATAAGAGGGCTGGAGAGATGGCTTAGTGGTTAAGGCACTTGCTTGTAAAGCCAAAGGACCCAGGCTCGATTCCCCACTACTCTTCTAAGCCAAATGCACAGGATGGTACACGTATCTAGAGTTCATTTGAGCGGCTGGAGAAGCTGATGCACCCATTCTCTCTGCTTCTTTCTCTCTTTGTCTCTGCCTCTTTCTCTTTGTCTCTCTCTCAAATAAATAAATTAATTTAAAGAAGAAAGTACATAACAAAAAATAAAATAGAGGCCAGGCATGGTGGCACACACTTTTAATCCCAGCACTCAGGAGGCAGAGGTAGGAGGACTGCTGTGAGTTCTAGTCCAGCCTGTGACTACATAGTATATTCCAGGTCACGCTGGGCTAGAGCAAGACCCTACCTCAAAACCCTCACCAAAAAAAAAAAAAAAAAAAAAACAAAACAGCCAGCCATGGAGGAATACGCCTTTAATCCCAGTACTTGGGAGGCAGAGGTAGGATCACCATGAGTTCGAGGCCACCCTGAGACTACATAATGAACTACATAGTGAATTCTGGGTCAGCATGGGCTAGAGTGAAACCCTACCTCAATAAATAAATAAGTAAATAAATAAATAAATAAAGGGCTGAAGAGACGGCTTAGTGGTTTAGGCATTTGCCTGAAAAGCCAAAGGATCCCAGTTCAATTCTCCAGGACACACATAAGCCAGATGCACAAAGTGGCACATGCATCTGGAGATCAGCTACAGTGGCTTGAGGCCATGGCACACCCATTCTCTCTCTCTTCCTTTTTCTAATAAATAAATAAAATAAAAGTATTTTTTAAAACAAAAAAGTTCTTCCTGGGCTGGAGAGATAGCTTAGAGATTAAGGCATTTGACTGCAAAGCTAAAGGATCCTGGTTGGACTCTCCAGGACCCATGTAAGCCAGATGTACAAGAGGACACATGCATCTGGAGTTCATTTGCAGTGGCTGGAAGTCCTGGCGTGCCTATTCTCCCTTTCTCTCAAATAAATAAATAAATAAGTTAAATATATATTTAAAAATAAATAAATAAATAAATAAATAAATAAAAGTTCTTCCTAAACCAGGTGTGGTGGCACACACCTTTAGTCCCAGCACTTGGGAAGCAGAGGTAGGAGGATCACTGAGTTTGAGGCCACTCGGAGACTACATAGTGAATTCCATGTCAGCCTGGACTAGAGTAAGACTCTTCCTCGAAAATCAATCCCCCCCCAAAAAAAATTCTTCATAGGCTGGAGAGATGGCTCAGCAGTTAAGGTACGTGCCTGCAAAGCCTAACAACCCAGTTTTGATTCCCCAGTACCCTTGAAAAGCCAGATGCAGAGTGGTACGTGCATCTGGAGTTCGTCTGCAGTAGCAAGAGACCACGATGTACCTATATTCACATTCTCTCACTCTCCCTCTCCCCCTCCTTCCCTCTTCTCTCTCCCCTTGCAAATAATTAAATAAAATTTAAGACATTCTTCTAAGCCAGGTGTGGTGGTACACACCTTTAATCCCAGAACTCGGGAGGCAGAGATAGAAGGATCACCATGAGTTTGAGGCCACCCTGAGATTACATAGTGAATTCCAGGTCAGCCTAGGCTAGAGTGAAACCCTATCTCAAAAAACAAAAAATAAAATAAAATAAAATAAAATAAAAAGTTCTTCCTATAGGGAGGCTATGATGGAGGTTGAGCCCCTCTGATAGCGGTGGCAAGGCAGGTTCCTTGAATGTGGTCTACCTGGCTGACACTACTGTTTTGAGCTACAAATAAGAAAGCACATCGATCAGTGTGTAGGTTGCCACTGGGACTATGTGAGTTTTCCAGATCTCTATCAGGTTCAGTCCTGCCTGCTTCAGACATCCCCAGACCTACTTTAAAAGCATCTTATTAAGCACTGAGATAAGACATCCCTAACCCCTAAATGCTTACCTGTCAAAATGTGGTGGGATGCCAGGCGTGGTGGCGCACACCTTTAATCCCAGCACTCGGGAGGCAGAGGTAGGTGGACTGCCGTGAGTTCGAGGACTCCCTGAGACTATATAGTGAGTTCCAGGTCAGCCTGGACTAGAGTGAGACCCTACCTTGAAAAACCAAAACTAAAAATATACATAAATTTTTAAAGGACCCTGTAGGTGTCCTTGGGTGGTAGCAGCATCTACCTACTACAAACTAAGCCACTGTGGACGTCTATGGTTGGCTCTCAGTTAGCCACTACACAGGAGCTAGAATGAGTCCCATTTATCAGGGTGTAGCAGACAGACTCAGGTTTGCTGAGATGAACTTCCAGACCAGGCACAGTTATGGAGAAAGGGATATTTATTGAAGCTTACAGATCTAAGGGAAGTTCCATAATGGCAGAAGCTGGTCTGCCTTCACAGAGAGAAAAAAGCACAAGCCTAAACCAGGCATAGTGGCCCACACCTTTAATCCCAGCACTCAGGAGGCAGAGGTAGGAAGATCACCGAGTTCGAGGCCAGCCTGAGACTGCATAGTGAATTCCAGGTCAGCCTGGGCTAGAGTGAGACCCTACCTTGAAAAAAAAAAAAGCACAAGCCTAAACTTCAAAAGCCACACAGCACAGCACACTTCAGAAACTCCCTCTAGGCACACTTTGCATATCTTTAGATTGAAATCTGGAACCCACCACCACACCTTAAGATCTGCCCAGTGACGCCTCCAACCAGGTGGCTGCAGATGCAAACTACAAACTAATAAAATACTGGATATACTGGGGCCATCTATTCAAACTAACACACAGGGTGTGAGGTTTTTGTTTTGTGTTATGTTGTGTTGTGCTGCTTTGAACCACAGACTTGCTATATAACCCTGGTTACCCTGGTGGCTAAGGATAACCTTAATCTCTTGATCCTCTTGCTTCTACCTCCCAAATGTTAGAATTGTAGGTCAGCATCTCCAGCTCAAAAGTGTTTTCATGTTTGCTTCAAGAGTATGCCAGCACTTAGGTAAATTTGCAATCTTAACCTGAGGAAAAATAATTCCTTGCTAAGTATGTAAATGATAGAACACCTGAACCTGGTTCTAGTTCCACCCACTCTACCCCTAACTTGTCTGGTGAGCTTGATCTCCACTTGCATGTCTCTAGGATCCAGCCTGCGAGGGCATAGGCCCTAACATGGGATATGACTCGCATACCAGCAATGACACGCTCCACAGCATACTCAAAGTTGAATGTGTGGACAGATGTGTGTCCCTCTCGTGCAGCATGCAGAGCAGCCTCATTACAGATGTTGGCGATGTCAGCACCTGTCAATACAAGCCACAGACTGGGAGTGAGTGATGTCATTTTCTCTTCCCTGTCAGCTCTCAGCTAAATTTATGCCTCCACAAGATTTTAGTTAAAGATTGAAGCCGGGCGTGGTGGCGCACGCCTTTAATCCCAGCACCCTGGTGGCAGAGGTAGGAGGATCACGGTGGGTTCAAGGCCACCCTGAGACTACATACTGAATTCCAGGTCAGCCTGAGCTAGAGTAAGACCCTACCTCGAAAATCAAAAAAAAAAAAAAAAAGACTGAAAGATAGTAAGACGGGCAGAAATGATGGTATAAAAGGAATTTTTAATATCTTGTTTTATTTATTTGAGAGAGGCAAATAAAAGAGTGAGAGAATGGCACACCAGGGCCTCTACCTAGATGCATATGCCACCTTGTGCATCCAGCTGCACATGGGTATTGGGGAACTGAAACTGGGTTCTTTGGCTTTGTTGGCAAGTGCCTTAATCGCTAGGCCATCTCCTCAGCCCAAGGAATTATTTTTTTTGGGGGGTGGGGGTTCAAGGTAGGGTCTCTCTTTAGTACAAGCTGACCTTGAATTCACTCTGTAGTCTCAAGGTAGTCTCAAAATCACTGTGAGTTCTAGGCCACCCTGAGATTACATAGTGAATTCCAGACCAGTCTGGGCTAGTGTGAGAATCTACCTCAAAAAACAAAACAAAACAAAAGGACGTTTTATTATTATTGCTTTTGGTTGTTTTTGTTTTATGAGGTAGGGCACAGTAGTACAATGCCTTTAATCCCAGCACTTGGGAGGCATAGGTAGGAGGATCCCTATGAGTTAGAGGCCACCCTGAGACTATAGAATGAGCTCCAAATCAGCCTGGACTAGTGTGAGACGCTACCTCAATAAAACAAAACAGGCATGGGGGTTCACACCTTTAATCCTAGCACTTGGGAGGCAGAGACAGGAGAACTGCTGTGAGTTTAAAGCCAACCTTGAACTACAGAGTGAGTTCCAGGTCAACCTGGGCTACAGTGAGACTCTAACTTGGAGAAAAGAAAAGCCTTGATCTGTGAGGTCTACTTCTACTGACAATATAAGGACTATGAGGGAAGAGGCCTAGCAGGTAAGAGGGTGGGGGGAGATAAAAGGGGGTAACAGGGGCATGGTGATACATGCATCTGGAGTTTGTTCAACTGTTATGAAAACACAGGCAGACTGTTCCACAATATTCTGAAAGTAGAAGCCCTGGGTCTGACTTGAGAAACAGTGCCATGAAGCAGACATCACAAGCATCATCTGTGGGGTAAGTGTGGACCACAGCATTGATGCTGGGTTCCCACCAAATGGAAGAGGGTTCCTCTCTTCTGTCCCTCTACTGACTCCATGTATGTCTTATCATACATAGGCCTGGCTAACCAGCACCTGAGTAGGAATACACTCCCCAAAAGAGGCTGAGATCCTGCTTCAGGGACATGCTAATAAGGCTGAGGGTTGAGGACATACCACTGAATCCTGGTGTCAGCTCTGCCAGTCGTTGGGAGTAAAAGTTGCTGGGCTGTGTCAGCTTCAGGCCTTTTAGGTGCTGCTCAAAAATCTCCCGCCTCTCCTGCCACAAACAAAGGAAGACATAGGTTTGACAAAGCCTACTCAACATGGCACAATATCTAGCCCTAATCCCTAAGGAGGACGAGGCTTGCTGGGGGCTCCCAGGAATCATGGGCCTTATATCCATGTTCAACATTCTCAGTCATAACCCACTTTAAAAATGAAAATAAGGGGGCTGGAGAGATGGCTTAGCGGTTAAGTGTGTGCCTGTGAAGCATAAGGACCCCAGTTCAAGGCTCGATTCTGCAGGACCCACGTTAGCCAGATGCACAAGGGGGCACATGCGTCTGGAGTTGGTCTGCAGTGGCTGGAGGCCCTGGTGTGCCCATTCTCTCTCTCTATCTGCCTTTCTCTCTCTCTCTGTTGCTCTCAAATAAATAAACATTTTTAAAAATGAAAATAAGGGCTGGAGGAATGGCTAAGCCGTTAAAGCACCTGAGTGCAAAGTCAAAGGACCCAGGTTCAATTCCCCAGGACCTACAAAAGCCAGATGCACAAGGTGGTACATGTGACTGGGGCTGGAAGCCCTGGTGTACCCCTTCTGCCTCCCTTTCTCTCAAATAAATAAAAATAAAATAAAATATTTTTAAAAATAAAAAGGTAAAAATAAAATAAATGTAATATAATACAAAATAAAACACATAACTAGCAGAACTCTCAATTCCCACACATCCTATATGCTCTGGATCTTGACATAAAATACATCAAGAAAAATTTTTTTAAAAAATACATCAAGAGACAGTCAGCCTCTCTGGCAGAAAGCAGACATCTACTGGGACTCAGTCTTCATGCCTCTACTGAGTAACATTAACCAACTATCCAGCCCCCAGGTTTGCTTTCTACACACTCCCACAAAACAGATCCACTAATCCACACTGTAGCACAATGTCCAATCAGAGGCCTGTGACAAACATACTGCCAAGACTGGAAGCCCTGATTACCAGGACTTTCAGGAGGGAATACTTCTAGGAAAAATTCCAAGGCTTTGCACAAAGCTCAAGATAGGAGAGATAGCTTTGTTTGGGTTTGGAAGAATTTACCATAAATCTCAACCCAATCAGGTATGGTGGCACATGCCTTTAATCCCAGCATTTCCAACACACTGAGGCAGAGGTAGGAAGATCACTGTGAGTTCCAGGCCCCTGTGAGACTACATAGTGAATTCCAAGGTCAGCCTGGGCTAGAGAAGACCCCACCTCCAAAAACTAAAAAAAAAAGAAAAAAGAAAAACCTCAACCCAGACCAGTACAGTCAACTCTAAACATTCAAGGATTAAAACAGAGTAACAGTGAAGTCGGGTGTGGTGGCGCAAGCCTTCAATCCCAGCACTCGGGAGGCAGAGGTAGGAGGATCACTATGAGTTCGAGGCCACCCTGAGACTATATAGTGAATTCCAGGTCAGCCTGGACTAGAGTAAGATCCTACCTTGAAAAACAAACAAACAAAACAAACAGAATAACAGTGAGTAAATTTAAGAATGCAATGAAACCAAGAAAGGGAAGTGGGTTAGATCCAGGGTAAATAAGGTATAGGGGCCTATGATCCTGGCACTCTAGAAGACCAAGCATGAGGACTGTAAATTAAGGCCAGTTTAGCCTGTATTGCAGGATCACGTTTCAAAAAAGATGACATATGAGCCAGGCATGGTGGCACACACTTTTAATCCTAGCACTTAGGAAGGAGGTAGGAGGATCTCTGAGAATTCGAGGCCACCCTGAGACTACAATAGTAAATTCCAGGACAGCCTATGCTAGAGTGAGACCCTACCTGGGAAAAAAAAAAAGTGGGGGGGGGGGAGGTTAAGAGATGGCTTAGCAGTCAAGACACTTGCCTGCAAAGCCAAAGGACCCAGGTTCAATTCCCCAGGACCCACAACCCACATAAGCCAGATGCACAAGGTGGCGCAAACATCTGGTGTTTGCTTTCAGTGGCTAGATATCCACTGTGCCTATTCTGTCTCTCTTTGTTACTCTTTTTCTCTCTCTCAAATAAATAAATTGTTTTTAAATGACACTAACTAGGCATGGTAGCACATGCCTTTAATCTAGCACTCAGGAGACAGAGGTGGGAGGAACTCCATGAGTTTGAGGCCACTCTGAGAACTACATAGTGAATTCCAGGTCAGCCTGGGCTAGAGCAAGACCCTACCTTGAAAAAAAAATTGACATTGGGCACCATGGCACCCAGAGGGACTATGGTTAATCAGCACTTATATGAGGCTCACACCAAGTCCAAGACCTGGAAAAAGAGATCCTTACACCTATAGGACAAGAATTGAAGGCCCAGGTCATGCTTTCTCATGGAAAATGGGCTGTTCCAACTTTCCCAGAAATTCTAACCTGAAGAGTGGGAAGATCAATGAAGACATGTCGGTCAAGTCGGCCAGGCCTCATCAGAGCATTGTCCAAAACATCAGCACGATTTGTGGATGCCAACACAATGACATGGTCTGTGGTGCCCATTCCTGGGAGGAGACAGAGCAGACACAGTAACCTTTGAAGTGGGGCTTCAACATGATGGCTTTTCCTTTTAAGACATAGGAGAGGAAAAGTAAAGGCCCAGCAAGAAAGGATGGTTGAGGCAGGGCACCTTCCCAACAGGTTCCAACAAAGTCACAACAAGAACAACAATTTGCCTGTTTTCCAATTAAAAGAACAGTAGAGCTGGGTGTGGTGGTGCACACCTTTAATCTCAGCACTCCAAAGGCAGAAGTATAAGGAGCCCTGTGAATTCAAGGCTAGCCTCAGACTACATAGTGAATTCTAGATTAGCCTGAGCTAGAGTGAGACCCTACCTCAAAAACCAAACAAACAGGGCTGGAGAAATAGCTCAGCAGTTAAGGTGTCTGCCTGCAAAGCCTAAGGATCCAGGTTTGATTCTCCAGGACCCACATAAGCCAGAAGCACAAGTGGGTGCACGCATCTGGAGTCCATTCGCAGTAGCTGGAGGCCCTGGCACACCCATTCTCTCTCATATGAATAAATATTTTAAAATATTAGAAAAAATTGAAACAAAAGGACTGTAATATAAAATAAATAAATAATATAAACAAATAAATAAAAGGACAAAAATAAACAAATATATAAAAGCTGGAGAGATGCCTTAGTGGTTAAGGTGCTTGCAAAGCCAAAGGACCAAGGTTTAATTCTCCAGGATCCACATAAGGCAGATGCACAAGGAGACACATGCGTCTTGTATGCAGCACCTGGAAGCCCTGGCATGCCCTTTCATCTCTTTCTGCCTCTTGCGCTCTCTCTCTCAAATAAATAAATAAATAATAAGTAAACAGGCTGGAAAGATGGCTTAGCAGTTAACCACTTACATGTGAAGCCCACGGACCCCAGTTCAAGGCTCGATTCCCCAGGACCCACATTAGCCAGATGCACAAAGGAGCACAGGCATCTGGAGTTCATGTGCAGTGGCTGGAAGCCCTAGAGTGCCCATTCTTCCCCCCCCTCCCCCCCCGTCTGTCGCTCTCAAATAAATAAGTAAAAATAAACAAAAAAATTTTTAATAAGCAAATAATTAAAAAGGACAGGGGTTTCCTATGTCATCTGTGGAAACAGAACTGCCCAAGGTCCCTTGGAGCTAAAGGCAGCATCCCAAGAGGATAACAGGTGTACCTTTATCCTACTTGGGAGCCATTACTCACTGCCAAACTGTAGCCTTCTTTACTGTGGCATGTAAACATTTTTTTAAAAAGTTTTTTCAAGGTTAGGTCTCACTCACTCTGTAGTCCCAGGCTGGCCTCAAATCCATGGTGATCATCCTACTTCTGCCTCCAGAGTGCTGGGATTAAAGGTATGCATCACTATGCCCAGCTGTATCTAAACACTTTTTTTTTTTTCAGGGTAGTGTTTCACTGTAGCCTGGGCTGACCTGGAATTCACTATGTAGTCTCAGTGTAGCCTCAAACTCATGACAATCCTCCTACCTCTGCCTCCAAGTGCTGGGATTAAAGTCATGCACCACAACACCTGGCTTCTAAACACTTTTTTAAAAATATTTTATTTTTATTTATTTGTTTGACAGAGAAAGAGGGAGAGGGAGAGAATGGGCAAACCAGGGCCTCCAGCCACTGCAAATATACTCCAGAGATGTACGCCCCCTTGTACATTTGGCTAACGCGGGTCTTGGGGAATCCAACCTGGGTCCTTTGGCTTTGCAGGCAAACACCTTAACCACTAAGCCATCCCTCCAGCCCCTTCTAAACACTTTTAACACCTGGCTTCCAGCCTCTGTTTCCAGCACAAGGTTTCTAGCACCAAAAGTTAAAACAAGCCTGTGAAAATTGCCCCTAGTCACTGGTGAATGTGAACCCTGACTGAATCTGCCTGGGGAAAAAAACCAACTGCACACAACAAACAGGTCTGTAAAGAAGCGGAGAAGAGGGCTGAGAATGCTTGCCTAGCATACGTGAAGCTCTTGGTCTCATCCCCTGTGTGGCTTAATCTGGCATAGCAGCATTCACCTATAATCCCAGCACTCATGAAGTAGAGGCAGGTAATTCAATAGGTCATCCTTGGCTATATAGTGAGTTTGAGGCCAGGATTACATAAAACCCTCTCTTAAAAGAAAAGAAAATTTTAAAAAGCAGCTGAAGGTAACTGGAGAGATGACTCAGCAGTTAAGGCACTTGCCTTCAAAGCCTGCCAGCCCAAGTTCAATTCCCCAGTACCCATGTAGAGCCAGATGCACAAAATGGCACATGCATCTGGAATTCATTAGCAGTGGCTAGAAGCCATGGTGTGCCTATTCTCTCCTCTCTCTTTCTTTACTTGCAACTAAATAACTTTTTAAAAATTTTCTAATGTATTTATTTGAGAGAGAGGGAAAGAGAGAAGAGACAAATAGACAGAATGGGTATACCAGGGTCTTCAGCCACTGAAAATGAACTCCAGACTTATGTGTCACCGGGTGCATCTGGCTTACATGGGTACTGGGGAATCCAACCTGGGTTCTTGGTCTTCATTGGCAAATGTCTTAATTGTTATCTCTCCAGCCCTAAAAAAATTTAAAAAATAAGATGGCTTAATGGTTACAAAGCCCAAGGACCCAGGTTCAATTCCCCAGATCCCATATAAGCCAGATGTACATGGCAGCTCATATGTCTGGTTCCTTTGCAGTGACAGAAGGCCTTGGTACGTCTATTCTTCCCATCTCAATTTAAAAAAAAAAAAAAAAGGGCTGGAGAGATGGCTTAGCGGTTAAGCGCTTGCCTGTGAAGCCTAAGGACCCCGGTTCGAGGCTCAGTTCCCCAGGTCCCACGTTAGCCAGATGCACAAGGGGGCGCACGCGTCTGGAGTTCGTTTGCAGAGGCTGGAAGCCCTGGCGCGCCCATTCTCTCTCTCTCCCTCTATCTGTCTTTCTCTCTGTGTCTGTCGCTCTCAAATAAATAAATAAATAATTTAAAAAAAAAAAAAGGAAGCTGGGCATGGGAGCACAAAGCACTTGGGAGGCAGAGGTAGGAGGACAGCCAAGTTCAAGTCACTCTGAGACTAAGTAGTGAATTCCAGGTCAGCCTGAGCTAGAGTGAGACCCTACCTCAGAAAAAGAAAGCTGGAAAGATGGCTTAGCAGTTTAGGTGGCCTGCGAAGCCTAAGGACCATGTTCGACTCTTCAGATTCCACATAAGCCAGACCCACAAGGTGGCATATGTGACTGGAGTTCAAGCACAGTGGATGGAGGCCCTGGTGGGCCAATTCTCTCCCTCCCTTCCCCACTCTCTCACATAAAAATAAAGGCCAGTTTCTTGCTTGAGGAAGGGAGGGAATGAGGGTAAATAGGAGAGGTTGGCAGCTTGGGAGATCTGAACTTGAAAAATGTTAAATGCTATGAAGGACTTGGAGTGAGATACTGATATTGTGGTATTTCCCCCAACTATAGACAAACATATTCAGAACATGGAAGATTCAAAACCTTGAATCCAATTGAAAATAATCTGCGAGAAATACAAAGAGTGAGGAGTGTGGTAGGACTTGGAAAGAATAGGGAAGGCACTCAGTGATCTGTGTGCTTCTCTGGCACTGACATTCTTTTTAAAAAAAACATGGCCCAAGTTTGTTTTCCCAGTAATCACGTAAAGCCAGATGCAGAAAGTGGTGCATGTATCTGGAGTTCAACTATAGTGGCATGAGGCCCTGGTACTCCCATACTCATTTTCTTTCTCTCTGTCTCTTTCTAGCTCTCTCACAAATAAAAATATTTAAAAAAAAAAGAAAAGAAAGAGGGCTAGAGAAATGGCTTAGTGGGTAAGGCACTTGCCTACAAAACCAAAGGACCCAGGTTCAATTCCCCAGGACCCATGCAAGCAAGATGCACAAGGTAGCACATGCATGTGGAGTTTGTTTGCAACGCTGGAGGCCCTGGCATGCCCATTCTCTCTCCATCTGCCTCTCTCTCTCTGCTTCTTTCTCTCTTTCTCAAATAAATAAATAAAATACTTAAGAAAAGAAAGAAAAACTATTAGAGAAGTTTTTGTCCTGTGGATAAATCACACTGACCACCTCTCAGTACAATGCTTAACCAATTCCTAGTTCCAGGATGGTGCCTTGAAGGGGATGTTTTTCAGTTGGAGAATGCTTGCCTAATATGCACAAAGCCCTTGGTTTCAACCCCAGCACCAAATAAACTGGGCAAAGGAGCACATGCCTGTAAAGCCAGCACTCTGGAGGTGGAGGCAGGAGGAGAAGAAGATAATCCAAATTTCAATCCTCCTGACTCAGCCTCTTGAGTGTGCAAACACTAGCATGAGCCACCATAGTGGCTGCCCCAGCATTTCTGCTTTAAAATATTCTTTCTCTAGCCTGGGATACATGACACTGTTGTCAAGTGAGCAGACAAAGTCAGTCAAGGCCAGCATGACATACATGAGACACTTGTCTCAAAAAAAAAAAGGGGGGGGGGGCTTGGTGGTGCATGCCTTTAACTCCAGTGCTCTGGAGGCAGAGGTAGGAGGATCACCATGAGTTCAAGGCCACTCTGAGACTACATAGTAAATTCTAGGTCAGCCTGGGCTAGAATGAGACCCTACCTTGAAAAACAAACAAACAAACAAAATCCCAGGGGCTGGAGAGATGGCTCAGTGGTTAAGATGCTTGCCTGCAAAGCCTAACAACCCATGTTCAATTCCCATGTAAAGCCAAATGCACAAAGTGTTGCATGTATCTGGAATTCATTTGCATTGGCGAGAGGCCCTTGTGATCTGATTCTCTCCTTCTCTTTCCTTGTAAATAAATATTATTTTTTTTGTTTATTATTTATTTATTTATTTGAGAGTGACACACAGAGAGAGAGAGAGAGAGAGAGAGAGAGAGAGAGAGAGAGAGAGAGAATGGGTGCACCAGGGCTTCCAGCCACTGCAAACGAACTCCAGATGCATGCGCCCCCTTGTGCATCTGGCTAACGTGGGTCCTGGGGAATCGAGCCTTGAACCAGGGTCCTTAAGCTTCACAGGCAAGCACTTAACCACTGAATCATCTCTCCAGCCCAAATAATTTTATTTTTTTAAATAGAAATCCCAGGGCTGGAGAAATGACTCAGTAGTGCTTACTTGCAAAGCTTGGGTTCAATTCCCCAGTATCCAAGTAAAGTCAAATGCACAAAATGATGCATGTGTACGCAGATTGTTAATGGCAAGAGTTCCTAGAACACTCATACTCAATTTCTCTCTCTACGCAGGCAGGAAGACAGAATGCAACATTGCAGCCAGACATGGTGGCACACCTTTAATCCCAGCACTAGAGGGAGATGGATGGTGGCTGAGATAAGGGGATCACTGTGAGTTCAAGGCCAGCCTGGCAGGCAGCTAGGAAGAGAGCTCATTTGGTAAAAGTGATTACTGCACAAGCATGAAGACCTGCATTTGGATCCTCAGCACACAAAGCTGAGTGAAGTACTGTGCTCCTATAATCCATCATGGGAGCCAGGGGTAACAGAATCCCTGGGACCTGCTGACCAACTAGTGATTGTCAGATTCACAGAGACCCTGTCTCAAAAATAAATTGCAAGCCAGGTATAGTGGTACATGCCTTTACTCCCAGCACTTAGGAAGCAGAAGTAGGATTGCCATAAGTTTGAGGCCACCCTGAGACTACATAGTGAATTCCCGATCAGCCTGAGCTACAGTGAAACCCTACCTTGAAAAAAACAAAATAAATAAGCGGCAGGCAAGTGTGGTGATACACACCTTTCATCCTAGCACTGAGAAGGCACAGGTAGGAGGACTCCCATGAGTTCAAGGCCATCCTGAGACTACAAAGTGAATTCCAGGTCAGCCTGAGCTAGAGCAAGATCTTAGCTTGGGGGAAAAAAAATCAACAAATAAGGTGCAAGCCTGATAGGGTGGCAAAGGCCTTTAATCCCTGCATTGGGGAAGCTAGTATAGGAGGATCACCATGTGCCTAAGACCAGCCTGGGGCTACAGAGTGAGACCCTGCCTTGAAAATAAAATAAATAAATAAATAAATAAACACTAAATAAAATAAAGTACAGAGAAGAAGACACCCAAAATTGACTTTTGGCCTCCACACACACCACAAACATCCATACATACATGCATAGCAACATACACACTAAATAAAATTTAAAACTCTCAGGCTGGAGAGATTCCTCAGGGGATAAGGCACTTGCCTGCAAAGCCTGACAACCCAGGTTCCGTTGCCCAGTACCCACATAAGGCCAAATGGCAAAGTGGCACAAGCATCTGGAGTAAGTTTGCAGCAGCGAGAAGCCTTGGAGTGCCCATTCTCCACCCACTCCTTGAAAATTAATAAATAAAAGACAAAATAAGAAGGGAAGCCGGGTGTGGTGGTGCACGCCTTTAATCCCAGCACTTGGGAGGCAGAGGTAAGAGGATCGCCACGAGTTCACGGCCACCCTGAGACTACATAGTGAATTCCAGGTCAGCCTGGACTAGAGTGAGACCTTACCGTGGAAAAACTAAAAAAGAAGAAGAAGTAGGGTAAAGGAAGGGAGGAAGAAAGGAGGAAAGACATCAGTGTAGGAGAGCACGCTTCCTTTAAAAAAAAAAAAAAACTCAGATCTGGGTGGGGTGGTAGGAGGATTGTTGCAAGTTCAAAGCCACCCTGAGACTACATAGTAAATTTCAGGTCAGCATGGGTGAGAGTGAGACCCTACCTTAAAAAACAAAACAGACAAACAAACAAAAAAAAAACCTCAGCAAGATTTTCTTTTCATATTCTTTTTACAAAATATTTGTATTTACTTACTTGCAAGCAGAGACAGACAAGAAAGTCAAACAGATAGAGAAAATGAGCACACCAGGGCCTCCAGCCACTGCAAACAAACTCCATATGCATGTGTCTTCCCCCTCTAACCCAGGCTGTCCTAGAATTTACTATGTAGTCTCAGAGTAGCCTTGAACTCATGGTGATCCTTCTACCTCTGCCTCCCAAGTGCTGGGATTAAAGACATGCACCTGGCTTTTTTTTTTTCTTATTTTTTTTTTTTATTAAAGAGAGAGACTATGGGCATGCCAAGGCCTCTAGCCACTGCAAATGAACTCGACACACGGTTCATGTTGGGTATTTGGCTTACATGGGTTCTGGGGAATTGAACCTAGGTCCTTTGGCTTCACAGGCCAAGCACCTTAACCGCTAAGCCATCTCTCTAGCCCCAGCCACTACTTTCTTTGAGGTAGGGTCTCATTCTACCCCAGAATTACCTGGCACTCACTCAGTAGTCCCAAACTGGCTTCAAACTCACAGCGACCCTCCTATATCTCTCGAGTGATGGGATTAAAGGTGTGTACCACTATACCCATTTAAGATTTTTTTAATTTTTATTTATTTATTTGAGAGGCACAAAGAGAAGAATATAGGCATGGCAGAACCTTTTGCCAATTGGAAACAAACTCCAGAAAAATGTGCATCTGACTTTACATGGGTACTGGAGAATTGAACCTGGGCCATCAGGCTTTGTAATTAAGAACCTTTAACCACTGAACCATCTCCCCAGCCAAAGGTATTTTTGTTTAGCTTTGTTGGTTTTTTGGGTGTTTTTGTTTTTGTTTTTCAAGGTAGGGTCTCACTCTAGCCCAGGCTGACCTTGAATTCACTATGTAGTCTCAGGGTGGCCTTGAACTCACAGTGATCCTCCTACCTCTGCCTCCTGGGTGCCGGGATTAAAGTGTGCGCCACCACACCAAGCACAAGGTTTCTTTTATATTTGTACATGTGTGTGTATATATATATGTATGGGTATGTCAAGTCTTGCATTGCACATGAACATCAGACAAATGTGTTAGTTTTGGGTTTGTTTTGGTTTTTTTTTTTTTTGGTTTTTTTTTTTTGGTTTTTCATGGTAGGGTCTCAATCTAGCCCAGGCTGACCTAGAATTGTAGTCTCAGGGTGGCCTCAAACTCACAGTGATCCTCCTACTTCTGACTCGAAAGTGCTGGGATTAAAGATGTGTGCCATCATACGTGGCTAATTGTGTCATTTTATTTTTTTGTTGTTGTTGTTTTATTTTTATTTATTTATTTGACAGCGACAGAGGGAGATAGAAAATGGGCACGCCAGGGCCTCCAGCCACTGCAAACGAACTCCAGATGCATGTGCCCTCTTATGCTCTGACTTACATGGGTCCTAGGGAATTGAACCTCGAACTGGGGTCCTTAGGCTTCACAGGCAAGTGTTTAACCACTGAGCCACCTCTCCAGCCCTACCTACTGTGTCCCTTTTTTGTTTTTTGGTTTTTCGAGGTAGGGTCTCACTCTATCCCAGGCTGACCTGGAATTCACTATGGAGTCTCAGGGTGGCCTCGAACTCATGGCGATCCTCCTACCTCTGCCTCCCAAAAGCTGGGATTAAAGGTGTGCGTCACCATGCTTGGCATAATTGTGTCATTTTTTAAGTCTGGCTTATGTGGAAACTGAACCCAAGCCAGCAGGATTTGCAAACAAGCACCTTTAACAGCTCCCTCACAAGATTTTTGGGTACATCCACCAAATGAGCACACTCGAAAAAGCCCCCACTGCTTCAAGGTTCATACCGTTTTGGGATCATTGTGCAGAGCCTGGAAACAGCATGCAGAAGTGCCCATCCAAGAGTGCAATCCCAGGGTTTGAGACAGAGACAGGAAAATCAGAAGTTCAGGTCATCTTCAACTACACAGCCTGGGATTCATGAGACCCTGTCTCAAACTAAACTAAACTAAAATAAAATAAAATAAATACACTAAAATAAATAAAATAAAATAAATTATGGGCTGGGAAGATGGCTCAGTAGCTAAAGGTGCTTGCTTGAAAAGCCTACCATCCAGGGGGTAGAGGTTCAATTCCCCAGTACCCATGTAAAGTCATGTATCTGGAGTTAAAAAATAAAAATTAAAAAAAACCTAAGTTTGACTCCCTAGGACCCAGGTAAGCCAGATGCACAAGGTGACCCATGTATTTGGAGTTCATATGCCACAGCTCGAGGCCCTGGTACACCCATTCTTTCTCCCTCTGTCTTTTTCTGTCTTTCAAATAAGTAAAAATATATTTTTTTAAAAGTTACTTAGGGGCTGGAGAAATGGCTTAACGGTAAGGCACTTGCCTGCAAAGCCAAAGGACACTAGTTCAAGTCCGCAGGATCCACACAAGCCAGATGCACAAGGGGACCCATACATCTGGAGTTCGTCTGTAGTGGCTGGAGACCTTGGCGCACCCATATTCTCTTTTTCTCTCTCTCTACCTGCCTATTTCTCTCTCTCTCAAATAAATAAGTAATAAAATATTTTAAAAGTTACTTAGAAGCCCAATGTGGTGGCGCACACCTTTAATCCCAGCACTTGGGAGGAAAAGGTGGGAGATCTCCACGAGCTCAAGGCCACCCTAAGATTACATAGTGAATTCCAGGTCAGCCTGAGCTACAGTGAGACCCTACCTTGAAAAACTAAAAAAAGGGCTGGAGAGGTAGCTTAGCAGTTAAGGCGCTTGCCTGCAAAGCCAGAGGACCCAGGTTAGACTCCCCAGGATCCACATAAGCCAAATGCACTACGGGGCACAACCATCTGGAGTTCTTTTGCAGTGGCTGGAGGCCCTGGCACATATGCCCATTCTCTCTCTCTCTCTCTCTCTACCTGCCTATTTATTTACATAGCGCTCTCTCTCTTAAATAAACAAACAAAATGAAATTTTACAAAAAAAGTTACTTAGGGGCTGGGTGTGGTGGCACCCAACTTTAATCCCAGCGCTCAGGAGGCAGAGGTAGGAGAATCACCATGAGTTCGAGGCCACTCTGAGACTACATAGTGAATTCCAGGTCAGCCTGAGCTACAGTAAGTCCCTACCATGAAAAAAAAAAAGTTACTTAAAACAAGTTATAAAAACTGTTCACAGAACTCTAACAAAGCTATAAGTCAACACATTGGGAAAAGGAGATTATTTCAAAATAAAAATGCTAGAGCAGTAAGTGGCAAATGATGGCGCACACCTTTAATCCCAGCACTTGGGAGGCACAGGTAGGAGGATCACCGTGAGTTCGAGGCCACCCTGAGACTACATAGTGAAGTCCAGGTCAGCTAGAGCAAGAGTGAAACCCTACCTTGAACAACTAAAAAAAAAAAAACAAAACTGTCAAGCCAGGCCTGGTAGTGCACACCTTTAATCCCAGCACTTGGGAGGCAGAGGTGGAGGATTACTGTGAGTTCAAGGCCAGCCTGGAACTACAGAGTGCGTGCCAGGTCAGGCAGGGCTAAAGTGAGACCCTATCTCAAAACAAACAAACAAACAAACAAAACAATACAAGGGACAGAGAAAATGGTTCAGCAGTTACAGGTGCTTGCTTTCAAAGCCTACTGCCTGGTTAGGGTCCCTAGAACTTAAATAAACCCAAAGGCAAAAAAAAGTTGGTGCATGGGCCGGGCATAGTGGCACATACCTTTAATCCCAGCACTTGGGAGACAGAGGTAAGAGGACTGTCGTGAGTTCGAGGCCACCCTGAAACTACAAAGTGAATTCCAAGGCAGCCTAGGATACCTTGAAAAACCAGGGGGGAAAAAAAAGGTAGTGCAAGCATCTGGCTTTCATTTGCAGTGGCAAGAAACCCTGATGGGCTCATACACACAGGTACAAATAACTTTATTTGTACAAATAATTTTATTTATTTTATTATTATCTTTTGTTTTTTGTTTTTTAAGGTAGGGTTTCACTCTAGCCCAAATTGACCTGGAATTCACTAGTCTCAGGGTGGCCTCGACCTCTCAGCGATCCTCCTACCTTTGCCTCCGCGTGCTGGGATTAAAGGCTTGCACCATCATGCCCAGCAAATGACCAATTTTAAAACACACACACACACACACACAAAAAAAAAAAAAAAACACCCTCAAAACAAAACAAAAGGTACAGCTTGATAAACAACTTTGTAAACCACAAAGCACTACTTCCCAGAATATGAAATAAATTCTCTAAATTCCACAGTGAAATACAGTCACTTACAAAAATAGCCTCTATGAGTGTTCAGGTTATTCAGAGCCCACATCCTCTGGATTTCTATGCGACACTGTGCCAGAGCTAAATCGGGGGCACTGGTGGAATATAAGGACCTAGGACAGCACCCATCTAAACAAGGAAACGAAACCAATCTATAGACAAACCAGCAAGCAGCTGCAGCCTTACCACCTAGACAGTCCAGCCACAAACAGGTGCCCAAGATCCTCAAATAGCACCTGTTCCTTTGAGGCAGAGATTCTCAACTTGCCCCAAAGGATATCTGACAATGTCTTTCAACATTCTGGGCCAGTGTCATCTCCTATTAGATGTGCCCAGAAGATGGAAGGGTGGCAGCAGTCTGTACCAGGGGAGATGGAGCAGATCAAAGCACTGACCTCTCCCTCAATTTGCAGGGCTTGAGGCCCTCTACTCACAGGTAGCGGCAATCCCTAGCATCTAGTGTAGCAGTAGGGACACAGGTGGAGGCAGTGGCCTCACTGTCCTAGCCATGAACAGGAATAAATACATGTAGCCTCTCTGCTGAGTGGGGAATTCTACCCTAGTCCCACTCTGAAGAGCCCTTCCCCCTAGAGTTGCAAATTTGCTGCTCCAGAGTGGGGCAGAATGTCCACTCTGACATGAGCATTACAGTCTCATTTACTGCTTTCAAAATTGCTCTATCAAGATTTTAATGTCACACTGGGCATTGTGGCACACGCCTTTAATCCCAGCACTCAGGAGGCAGAAGTAGGAGGATCGCTGTGAGTTCGAGGCCACCCTGAGACTCCATAGTGAATTCCAGGTCAGCCTGAGCTACAGTGAGACCCTACCTCGAAAAACCAAAAAAAAAAAAAAAAAAGATTTTAATGTCCAGCGTGGCGGCACACATTTTCAATCCTAGCACTCGGGAGGCTCTTGTACTATTGTACTATTATATTATTGTATTATTGTATTGTACTATTTTCTTGACTTTTTTTTCGATGTAGCGTCTCACTCTAGTCCAGGCTGACCTGGAATTTACTATGTAGTCTCAGGGTGGCCTCAAAGTCACAGCGATCCTCCTACCTCTGCCTCCTGGAGTGCTGGGATTAAAGGTGTGTACTACCAAGCCCAGCTTTGTTTTCTTGATTTTTGAGACAAAGTCTTGCTATATAGCCCAGGCTAGATTTAAACTCATGATTTTCTGCCTCAGCCTCCTGAGTGCTGGGATTATAGATGTATACTACCATGCCAGGCCTTCTCTTTTCTTTCTTCAACCCAGGGCCTTGTGCATGCTGGTAAGCATTCTGCCACTTAGCAACTCCCAGAACCCTGCTGGGATTTCCTATAGACTGTTATATGGAATCAAGAATTCATATACACCCCATTTTTATTTCCCCAAAGGTTTGGACATATGCCACAACAAGACACTTCCATGCAAAAAAGTCCTCTTTCTGGTTTGACTATGTGACAGCTCATCCTCTCTGCCTGAGACCCTCCTGTCGGGGCTGGCAGTCTCACACACCTGTGCTAAAGCCTCTGTGACTGGATTTCTTTCCCCTGATGAGTTTTTCCCACAACCAGCCAAGCTTCCGCTCCACTCCCTCCACTGCACTTCAATAAGCAGAAACTGTTTTTCCTGAAGACAGCACAAAGACTGGCCTCGAAGCATCTAAAGGGCCCAGTGTGCACAGCTGTGAGGGCACAAAAGGACTTGTTAGTGCTGGCCCAACTTGACAAGCAGCCTTTAAAAGCAGTCCCCCAGCAAGTCTTGGGGTGCAAGCAGTACAGAGAGGTTCAGCTCAGAAAAAAAATGTCAGGCCTCCCAGTAGATTCAAGTTTCCTTGAAAAAGGTATACTCTGACTTCAAGTGAGAAAAGCAACTAAGTATGGTGGTATAACTCCCCCTACCTGTGGGCTCACAGGTCTAATAGTAAGTACGTCAAGTAACACACTGGCTACATGATTTTCCTGTCTCTCAGTTTTAATGCTACATAAGGCATTTAGCCCCTTTGGCATACTTTCAGGGACCAAAAAAAAAAAAAAAACAGAAGCAGGATTCACTTGAGTTTCCTTTATGATCAATGATACCTGTCAATATATTAGAGATGTGGTTTCAACCTCGCTTTAAAACTCACATAGCCAGGTATAGTAGTGCACGCCTTTAATCCCAGCACTCAGGAGGTAGAGGTAGGAGGATCACTGTGAGTTCCAGACCACTCTGAGACTACACAGTGAATTCCAGATCCACCTGGGCTAGAGTGAGACTCTACCTGGAAAAACCAAACCAAAAAAAAAAAAAAAAAATCCTCATACAGCCAGTGGAGAGATTCTTCAGTGATTTGGTTAAGGCACTTTCCTGCAATGCCTAACGACCTGGGTTCAATTCCCCAGAACCCATGCAAAGCCAGATGCACAAAGTGGTGCAAGCATCTGGAGTTTGTTTTCAGTGGCTACAGGCCCTGACATACCCATTCATATTCATTTCTCTCTCCTTTCAAATAAATAAAATACTTTTTAAAAATTATACAGTCAGGGCCTACCAGCCTGGGTTCAATCCCAAGTCAGACACAAAAAATGATGGCATTTGTTTGCAATACAAGAGACCTTGGCATACTCATACACACATGTGCACACATACTAAGCAAAGAGAAAAAAAATCAAGAGAGTCACACCTGAGATAAGAGCCTTCACAAGGCTATACAGTATCCTGTAAGTCCTGAGGCACATGACCCTTTGTGAGGCACAGTCACTAGGCTGTCTTGGGGAAGTCTGAGAATTGGTGTAAACATCATTTCACCTTCATGACCTGGGAAGAGTAAAGGGCCAGGTTTGGATGGTCAGCTAGCTACATGAAAATTTCCAGATCACTTTTCTCTTTGTCCAGTCAGCACCACAGAGCTGTTCAACCTCAAAGTCTTGTACTGTGCCAGTCCTGGCAACTATGTTACACTGAATGGAAGACCTAGATGCATTTTTTGTTGTTGTTGTTGTTGTGTTTTGTCTTTTGCTTTTTCAAGGTAGGGTCTCACTCCAGCCCAGAATGACCTGAAACTCACTCTGTAGCCCTCAAATAGCCTTGAACTCACAGTGATCCTCCTACTTCAGCCTCCTGAGTGCTGGAACTAAAGGTATATACCACCATGCCTGGCTCCTGGGTGAATTTTTTTTTTTTTTTTTTTTTTTTTGAGGTAGGATATTATTCTAGTCCAGGCTGACCTAGAATTTACTATGTAGTCTCAGGGTGGCTTTGAACTTATAGCAATCCTCCTATCTCTGCCTCCAAGTGTGGGGATTAAATGCATGTCCCTGGCTCCTACGTGCATTTTCTTTTTCTTTTTTCTTTTTTTTTTTTTTTTTTTTTGGTTTTTTAAGGTAAGGTCTCACTGTAGCCCAGGCTGCCTGGAATTCTCTATGTAGTCTCAGGGTGGCCTTGAACTCACGGCGATCCTACCTCTGCCTCTCGAGTGCTGGGATTAAAGGCGTGCGCCACCACACCTGGCTCTTATGGGTGCATTTTTTTTTTCAAAGATTTATTTTTACTTATTTGTTAGAGATAGGCAGAGGGAGAGAAAGAGAGGAAAAGAGAGAGTGAGAATGGCCGCGCCAGGGCCTCCAGTCACTACAAACGAACTCCAGAAGCATGCGCCCTGTTGTGCATCTGTGTCCTGGAGAATCAAACCAGGGTCCTTAGGCTTCGCAGACAAACACCTTAACCTCTAAGCCATCTCTCCAGCCCTCCTGGATATATTTTTACCAAGTAGCCTGCCCATCACTACCACCACTCACCTTCCCTCAACCTGATGATGGTCACAAGCTTCTGTGGATGGAACACAAGCTGTCATCTAAATTTCTTATTGGCCAGGCATGGTGGCGCATGCCTTTAATCCCAGCACTAGGGAGGCAGAGGTAGGAGAATCACCATGAGTTTGAGGCCACCCTGAAAATATATAGTGAATTCCAGGTCAGCCTGGACTAGAACAAAACCCTACCTCAAAAAAACAAAGTAAATAGGGCTGGAGAGATGGCTTAGCGGTTAAGCGCTTGCCTGTGAAGCCTAAGGACCCCGGTTCGAGGCTCCATTCCCCAGGTCCCACGTTAGCCAGATGCACAAGGGGGCGCACGCGTCTGGAGTTCGTTTGCAGAGGCTGGAAGCCCTGGCGCGCCCATTCTCTCTCTCTCCCTCTATCTGTCTTTCTCTCTGTGTCTGTTGCTCTCAAATAAATAAATTAATTTAAAAAAATAAAAAAATAAGTAAATAAATAAACAAATTTATGACTGACTACACAAACACTGGCTTGTCTTTGAGCAACCTCCAGAAGTTAGTCAAAGTTACCAACAAATGCTTCCTGGGGGATAACCTATGCTGAGAAGAGAACCAACCAAGCAGAGACTCCAAAAGCTGTCTTTCTGAATTAGGCTAACCACTGCCTGACAAGCATGTCCAGCTTATCAAGGCTGATCCCAGCACTTACATACTTCAGAGCATGTGGAACAAATCTGGAACCACAAGGCCCTGGGCCTGGTCTGAAGGTATCCTAGGAGGGTCCTTAGCAGCTCTTTTCTTTTTTTTTTTTCTTTTTGGTGTTTTGAGGTAGGGTTTCACTCTAGCCCAGGCTAACCTGGAATTCACCACGTAGTCTCAAGCTGGCCTCAAACTCACAGAGATCCTCCTACCTCTGCCTCCGAAGTGCTGGAACTAAAGGCGTGTGGCACCACACCCAGACAGCCTCTGCTTTTAACAACAGCATATCAGAACCTGGAACCACTCAACCCATATCTTCAAAGACATTCAGTTCTCTGGAAACATAATTCCCACAGGCACTTGCTGTTAGTAATAAAGCAATTGTTCAGGTATCAATTGCTCCTGTCATGGGCTCTGAACTAGTATGCTGACAGATGACTGGACAAGGAGAGGCAGGAAGTAGGAGGGATGTTGGGGCAGCTCCAGATGCTGAGGCCAGCCTTGAAGTCACTTTCAGAGTCACACACACATACCTCTTGTTGCCACTCAGAAATCCAACACCATGGTCAACCCTCCTAGTGTCAAGGGCACAAGGGTCTATGTAACAGAAAAGCTGAAGCAGCTTAAGGCTTAACTGCTAGATGTCATACTCAGTTCTGGTGTTCCTCTGACTATGGCGTTGGCCACTGATTAAGAGCTAAGGTTCACTGAGAATGAATCTCAGTGGTCAGTGCTTACCCAGTATCTATGAGGTCCTACGTTAAATCCCCAGTACAAAAAAAAAGGGGGGGGGCTAGAGGGATGGCTTAGCAGAGAAGGTGTTTCCTGCAAAGCTAAAGGACCCAGGTTCGATTCCCCAGGACCCACGTTTGCCAGAAGCACAAGGGGGAGCATACGTCTGGAGTTCGTTTGCAGTGGCTAGAGGCCCTGGAGCGCCCATATTCTCACTCTCCCTCTTTCTCTGTCAAATAAATAAGAATAAAACTATTTTTAAAAGCAATGTGAGTTTCGTAAGTACAGAAAGACAATAGACATTTTCTAAACTGACTAGAACATTCCCTATGTAACAGCAGTTAGGGCAGATAACAACATATACCAGTAACTGAAGGAAAATAAACCTCTATACCAGCATTATCCCAGACACTTGAACAGAAAATATGACCAGAATTGTTTGTCCTAAAGTCATCACTCTGGATAGAATCAGTCTTCTGGTATATGGTATGGGGTGGGGGAGGGAGGACATTGTGGGCACTGACCGTCCATCTCAACCAGGAGTTGGTTGAGGGTCTGCTCTTCCTCTGTGTTGGAGAAGCCAGACATGGAGGTAGACCGCTTCTTGCCCACAGCATCAATCTCGTCAATGTACACTATGCAGGGGGCCCGGGCTCGAGCTTCCTTGAAAAGGCTGCGTACACGGGCAGCTCCTAGGCCTGATGGGGCACAGGGTGTCAGAGAAGATGGACAGATAAATGAAACCAAATCCTATCTTTTTTTTTTTTTTTTTTTTGGTTTTTCGAGGTAGGGTTTCACTCTGGTCCAGGCTGACCTGGAATTCACTATGCAGTCTCAGGGTGTCCTTGAACTCATGGTGATCCTCTTACCTCTGCCTCCCAAGTGATAGGATTAAAGGCATGCGCCACCACACCTGGCTCTCCAAATCCTATTCTTGAGCTGCAACCAGGAGGTGTCCACCAAGGATGTTTATATATAACAACCATCCTCTATGGATAAACTAGACGTGACCAGCAGTTCACAGTCCTAACCTACTAAGCCACAACTGAAAGTAGCATCAAAGCACATGACCTCTCAGGACCATATGCGCCAAAGCTTTTTCAACTTGGGTTGTGTTTGTCATTCTCTATTCCACCCTTCAATTGCCCCACCTTGTATGAATGCCATCCCAAACAGTAAACCAATGAGCCTGTCTACACCCTGAAACATACCTACCTCCAATGACTTCCACAAATTCTGGGCCAGCCATTGCTAAAAAGGGCACTTGAGCTTCTGTGGCGACCGCCTTGGCCAGAAGTGTCTTTCCACAGCCAGGGGGCCCAAGCAAAAGGGCACCTTTTGGAACCTTGGCACCAAGCTGAAGGAAGCGTTCCGGGCTCTAGATGGCAGTAGACACGCAACACTAACCATTCTGTTTCACAGAGAATATTTAAGTGACTCACATGAAGGGCACCTCATGATTGCCATGAATCAGCTATGGTTCCAATGTGTCTAGAAAAAGCACAGCTGCATCCGAGAGATCAGATGGTACAGTAGAGGCGCACCATTACCACCCTTCTGCTTCAATGGACAATTACATGTAGGGCTTTGTTGCTGGTTTACTAGATAAAGGGACAAGCTTGGTGTCCCCATGGGATGAGGCAGTGTCACCCTCAACACACAGCATTCATGGAACTCCAGTCCCTAAGTATCTGAGACAGAAGGCATGTCAGCTGCCAACTAACAACAATCTTGGGCTTATTAACCCATGGTTCTCACCTTAAGATAATCCACAAACTCTTTGACTTCCAGTTTGGCTTCATGCATTCCTGCCACGTCTTTGAAGCTGACTCCTTTCCCTGTTTTCCCATCCACAATGGTGAAACGTGCCATTTTGAGCTGATTCTATGCAGAAAGAATAAGGAAAGGAGGTTGTACACTCCTAGCAGAGCAGGGGAGCAGCATCTGCCATCTATTTGACCTCACATAAGCTAATGTCATTTTTTTTGGAGGGGGGTTCAAAATAGAGTCCCACTCTAGCCCAGACTGACCTGGAATCAAGGTGATCCTCTCTACCTCTGCCTCCTGAGTGCTAGGATTAAAGGTGTGCACCACCATGTCCAGCTTTAATATCCCTTCTGTCCCCATCATGGTAGAGCTTCCTCCTCCCATAGTCTCAGAGGACCAGCCCATGCTCTTATCACATCACAAAGGCAAATTCACCGCCCACTTCAAACACACTTGGGGAACTCTTTGGTTTCTATTCTTAATTGGTAGGAAAATTATTTAGCAATCTGCCTTTAAGAGGAAACAACAAACCAGGTACGGTAGCTCAAGCCTTGAATCCCAGCACTCGAGATGCAGATGTAGGAGGACTGCCATGAGTTTGAGGCCACCCTGAGACTACATAGTGAATTCCAGGTCAGCCTGGGCTAGAGTGAGACCCTACCTTGGGGAGGGGGGGGGAAGCAATAAATCTTATCCTCAGAGCTGAACAGACAAAGATCAATGGCAGAGCACCTGCCTATCTTAGAAAGCTCTGGATTCAATCACTATGAGCAATGTATCTTTAGGTGAGGAAGCAGAACTCTGCTTGCACAGTCTGGGGAAACATGTTGGCACTCCCATGGGTGGAGATGGAGCTATCCACCTCCCCAGCCCAAACTTGAGGGGTAAAGAAATCATGGGAGGGAAAGTGAACTTCCTCGGGCACACCCAACAGCAGGAGAGGAATTTCATTGTTAATATAATGGCTGTTCTTTAATAATAATCCTACTTATGCCTCCCAAGTGCTGAGATAAAGTTTCTCAAACTTCTTAGCTAGTAGGAGAAAACAGAAGAAAAAAAAAGACGACCAAAAAAAGGCATCACTCCCAGCTGATTTGGGACTTTGATAAACAGGACATGTACAATAGGAAACATAGAATACATTTCCCTATCCTCAATGGGCTCAATGATCCAAATGTTGGCTGAGAGGCCCTCAGCTAATGGTAGCTATTCTACACCCTCTGGTCAGCCAAGCAGGAGGCAAACTGCTAATTATGACTTCTATCTGGCCATTGTAAAAGGCTAATTTTCACAGAGTATTTATTCTATAGGTTCTAGGGAAGGATTCTTCAAGTTCTCACATAAACAAACACCCAAAAATTCAGGTTAAGCAGGCTCTGACCATAGAACTTACGAAAGCACTGAATCCGCCTTCCCTTCCTGTCACACCAGTCAGTCGGAAAATGTACCACAGGATGGCCAAGCCCACTGCTGTCATCCCCAGTGCATAGAGGGCACTGGGTGAGAAAGAAAGGCAGTTATGAGGTTAGAAGTCATTACCAGGGCAACTCACAGACTTATGTTATAAAGCCAGGGTCACCACTGCAGACCATCAGAGGTGACTCCTGAAGCCTAATGCTAAGGCTAAAGCACAAAGTAAATGGTGTGAAGACATAATCTCCCACCTGAGTGTCGCCACTTTTATTCTTCTATATAGGAAGCTAGTGGTTGGATGAAATAGGCAAAGGTTCATCTAGTTTGCCTGGTGAAGATGCCCAGTAAGAGCAGGGTTTTTGTTTTTTTTTTTTCCTTCTTCTTTGACATAGGGTCTCACTCTAGCCCAGGCTGACCGAGAATTCACAGTGATAATCCTATCTCTGCCTCCCAAATGCTGAGATTAAGTCATATACCACCATGCCTGGCAAGGGCAGGTTCTCCTATAACTGATATATCAGGTTTTGTCAGTTTCATTAAGCAAGGCAAGATAAACCTCACAGAAAGAAGGCCCAGGATCCAGCCTTCCATGAGGACACCACAGCCTGTATCACTCCTTCCTGTCACTTCACAATACAAAGAGAAGCTCAACCTCAGGGTAGGGGCTTTCAGAATCTGGAGGGCTGCACAGTCAGAGGTATGTGCTTTTCAACAGAGTATGTGCTATCTAATGGCTTGCTGCTTCTTAGGTTACATGTTGACTTTCCTCACTGTAGGTCCAGGAATAGGTTCCATGGGCCTTAAACTACCTAACAAGGTCAGTGTCCGTACCTCTCACCACTGAGAGGATTATGTATTTACCATGCCCACTTCCAACTTTTCTATTCCATTTTCCTCTCTGTAGAACACAGCAAGCCAATGTGCTGAGTTAGGAACTGATACACAGCTAAAGAAGGTGAGTAAAACAAACTCAGCACTTGCATGTCAACATTACCAGTCTTATGTCATGTACTACCACATGTGCTGAACTCTCCCACAGGGACTCAGTTAACTGCAGGCAAAGTCAGCTCAACATTTGTCTTTAGAGCTGGGCCTGGTGGCGCACACCTTTAATCCCAGCACTCGGGAGGCAGAGGTAGGAGGATCACCGTGAGTTCGAGGCCACCCTGAGACTACATAGTGAATTCCAGGTCAGCCTAGGCTAAAACAAGACCCTACCTTGAAAAAAAAAATTGTGTCTATAACATGTGTCTCACATTACAAAGCCAAGCTGGGTTTAGTTCAAGTCCACAAGACAACTGACATACTTTCCAAAGAATCCTGTCCTCTTGTAAGAAACGGGAATTCGGTCTTTGCTCTCAATGTTCAACTCATCTTCAGCTGCTCGAAGCTTC